>NC_062565.1:6849549-8088073 GCF_022837055.1 Prionailurus viverrinus
ACGTGATCACCTAATGGTAGCTTACTCCAGAAGTCGGGGAATGGGAGGAAGCTTGGGGAGAAGTGAAATGCATTTAAAGAGTTAAACAGGGACCACTCTCCCAAAGAGTGTGCCTTTTATACCTGCGTTCCCAGCGACGTGATCAAGCGGCAGGATCTTAGCTTCTCTGACCCTTGAAACCAACTTGTTTTTAAGTTATTGTCTTGTAGGCTCCTGGTGGCTCAGTAGGTAAAGAGATAATGACTCTTCATTGCTGCTCAGTCATGATCTCACGCTTCCTGAGTCTGAGCTCCACATGGGGCTCTGTGCTGACAGCAAGGACCCTGCTTGAGATTCTCTCTCTCTCTCTGCCCCTCCCCTGCTCTCTCTCTCTCTGTCTCAAAATCAAAAATAAACTTAAGAAAAGGTTATCATCTTTCTTGCTCAAAGCGGAGAGGCGGAGAGGGTAGGAAGTGGTGTTCCTGGTGACCTGGTTAGGTGTAGAGGGGTTTGTTATACAAAATACTCCGGAGCAACTACAATGATCAGTTTTCAGGCACTAGATCTCCGTGAGCTCAGCTGTTTCTAGCAGGTCAAGATGTTTGAAAAGTCAAATGTACTAAGAACACCTGTTTGTCAAAAGGACCTAATTTCAGCAGAGACATACCTATCAAAACACCTTCGAGTCCAAAACATGTAACACTTCTGTTTCCGTCTCGGAAAATTCGGGATAGGATTTAAAAAGCTGCTTGGCAACAACTATGAGACACAGGCAGTAAAACAACATAATTGTACAAGAGACAATAGATACCTAATTGATGTTTTCTTGTTTAATTAGTTTAAAATTCAATTAGTCTGACGTGAACTATGTTATAAAATAAATGCAGTTGTTTTCTGAGTGCTTTCGTCTTCGTTAAAAACATTAGCTGCCTCTGGGTTTACCCAACAGAAGCGTTTATATACAGCTGGTATGTGGGGTTAAGGCTTTTCCTTTTAGAATGTTCTAGCAGACATAATCAGACAGAAAAGAAATCTCCTCCCCGACCGTGGATAGAAAAATCCCCTCTCCATTTTAAAAGCCACAGGAAGTTCCCTGCTTCTTTATTTCGTCACCTCTATATTTTATCAGTGTCCACTTAGCATACGCCTTAAAGCCTCACAGCCTTCTGGAATCCAAGAGAGAAGCTGGGGGTGGAAATAAACTGTATCACTGTGGATGCCCCAGAGCTAAAGAACAATTTAAGGAATGACCCAAGGCGCTTATTATTATCAGTTTGAATAGTGAGTCAAATCTTTACCTACCCTTGATGATGGGATTCGGGGACTGGGGACAGAAGGTGCAGGTTTTCAAAGTGGCATAGGCGTGCTGGCGATGTGGACCTCGTGACCAATCACCAATGTCACGCAAAACTGCTGTTTTCTCCGTCATGGAAAGAACATTGCCACCCTAAAATTAATAAAAGTGGCAGTTACAGATAAGTATAATTCATTATGCTGATTTCTTGGAGGCTTGAAGCTTTTACAAACTACTCTTTGGGAAAAAAAGACATTAAAATGTTTCAATAGTATGAATTTTTTAAACATTGAGAAAGAAGTATTTCTAATTTGAATCTTGCATGATAATATTTATTCAAACTCTGTCACATGAAAATGGATGAATTGTTGTATCCTTATAATTAGCAAAGTTTAAACAAGTAAGTTATCAATGCTGGTGAGTATTCAATAATTGGGGATTAGATGCATATAACAGGGTCTATTTACATAATTACATAATTAGATAGCCATATTCTGTGTCTTTAAGGTTTTTTAAAGTACAATTTAGTGACTTCAAGAATGCTTAAAATGTGAAGTTGAATGAAAAGGGAGAACAAAATATATAATGTAGGCAATTTGTCAGACTATATGAAACCTAGTTCCTTCAATCTAAAATGTGGGTAGGGGCATCTGGGCGGCTCAGCCAGTTAAGTGTCCGACTCTTGATTTCAGCTCAGGTCATGATCTCGCTGTTCATGAATTTGAGCCCCGCATCAAACCCCATACTGACAGCCAGGAGCCTGTTAGGATTCTCTCTCTCACTCACTCTTTCTCTGCTCCTCCCCTGCATGCACTCACTCTCTCTCTCTCTCAAAATAAATCAACTTTAAAACATAAATAAATACAATGTGGATAATCTTAGGACCCATTTGAGAGAGAGAAGGGCTGTTTGAAATGAACAAAACAATTTGTGTCAAACATGTCTGGCATCTAATAAATGTTCAATTACTACTAGTCATTACTATTAAAATAGCGAGCTCTACTCTGTTTTGTTAAAGTGCAAATCTTTTTATTTTTGCATTACGTGATACTTTTGGAGGAGTTACTGTTGTTTTCTTCCCCACAAATTGTTTCTGGCTCCAAATTTAGCTTCATGCCTTGCCAGTGTTTCTTTCATTATATTATAATTACATATTTCTTCTTACGTTTTGGAGGCGATGTGTTCTTCATGCAATAAAAAAACATTTTTGAAAGATCTGAGATCAGCAGAGTCTTGTCTGTAAGCAAATGTGGACATGGGTTTTGCAATTTCAATTCTGCACTTGCCATTATACTAAGGTGTCCCGCAAGCGGTTAAAATAACCAAAGCTTTCAGAAAGCCTTGCTAAAGTTTTTAGGATATAACCTCAGTCTTTGCCTCAATTATCTCTTACTCTTCCTTCCAAAGGTCTCTTAGCTTTCAAAATAATTGCCAAAATGCTAAACTTTGAGAATAAATAATTTGTACCGTTTCCATTTAAGGAAATCATCAACAATGTGCATAACAATAAAAGGGAGGGAGTTTTTATGATTTTTTAAAGTTTATTTATTTTGAGAGAGAGAGCAAGCAAGCGAGGAAGGGGCAGAGAGACAGAAGGAAGACAGAACCCCAAGCAGGCTCCACACTGTCAGCACAGAGCCCGACGTGGGCTCCAACTCACGAACCGTGAGATCGTGACCTGAGCCAAAACCAGGAATCAGATGCTCAACCCACTGAACCACCCATTTGCCCCAGGGAGGGGGTTTTTAAACCAAGATGTCTAATTTTGAATTCATGAAAATGGTATTTGAAGAGGAATAATAATTTTGATTGAGTTTTTCATCTTTCATTATTACCAAATGTCTTACATTTTTCATTTAATTTTGGAGTATAGATACCTGTATTGAGTTGGTATTTATCTTTATCACCAAAGGATTAATGGAAGTGAATGGCTTTGTCTTTTTTAAACATTGAGAAAGAAATATTTTGCCTCCAGAACAATTCAGGTTTTTCTAAATGAGGGAACATGTACATTATTTGTTGAAATATATACATACTCTAGGGAGTTTAGAGATTTCATATAAATTCAAAGACTCGTAAAGCATAGAGATCAAGTAACAGAAAATCAGAGCATAGAAATTCAACACTGCATTCAAGGTCAGGGAAATCTCCAACAAGCACTGCTTCTGTCTATCAGAGAGTTTGTTCATTGTTTGGAAGGAGTTGGTGAGGAAAACACACTTTCAGATGCCTCAGAAAAATATCCCATATGACCCAAATGATAAGCTTTTGAACAAATGGTGTTATCCCTTTTCTCTTTGGTCACTCTTCATGGTGGGACAAGTTTTAGACAAAATGTAGCACTTTGGATACTTGTAAAATTGAAATACTTAAATAAGACACTTAGGAATCATCTCATCAGCTTTGCTCTTCAAAATCAGACATAACAGACATAACAAAAGCCCATCCTCTATTCCTGCTTGTCACAGAATAACCATGAGAATATATTCATAAGTAAAATAATGACAGAGCTGCTAATGTTTACCATTTATTGAGCACTTACACACCATACCCTGGTAGAAGCATTTTAGATCTATTTTCTCAATTCTTAAAACACTTTGCTATATTACACTGCCTTTTCCTTTTTCTTTTTTCTTTTCTTTCTTTCTTTCTTTCTTTTTTTTTTTTGCCTGCCCACCTATTCATCATGAGCACAATCATTCAAAAAAAATCAACCAGAAAATTTGGTGGAGACACAATGAAGAGTGAAGAATGATGCAGATACTAAGAAAGCAGAAATGTCATAAATAGCGAATTACTAGAAGGATCACAAAATGAAATGGGGAAAATTAGCAGTCCTTGGAGCAGTTACAGCTGCCGAGATTTTGCCAGGTGCAATTTGAGTTCCGTTTCCATGCATCCTTACGTTAAAAATATTGGGTCGGGCGCCTGGCTAGGCTCAGTCGAAAGAGTGTGTGACCCTTGATCTCGGGGTCATGAGTTTGAACCCCACATTGGGTGTAGATTACGGAAACAAAACTTTAAAAGAAAATAGTAACCCAAATATGTATCTGCATTTGGAGAGGCAGAAATGAAGGTGCAGATTTAATCCCAAGGGTGAAAGAGCATCTGTTCTTAGAATACTAAATGAGTAAAACATAACTATGCAATCATGTTTGATTGGAAAATATATATAAAGGTAAAATGATGTGGGTTTTTTTTTAAGTTTATTTGTTTTAAAAGAGAGAGCACGGGAAGGTCAGAGAGAGAGAGAGAGAGAGAGAGAATCCCAAGCAGGCTCCTCGCTGTCAGCACTGAGCCCACTGGGGGGCCTGAACTCTCAAAGCAGGAGATCATGACCTGAGCAGAAAACAGCAGTTGGACGCTTGACCGACTGAGCCGCCCAGGCGCCCCCTAAAGGTACAAGGATGTTAACTGCACATCGAGTAACGTTACTATGGAGATGGTATCTCTCCAGTGTGAAACATTACAGACAGAAGGCCTACTTCTCTTTAAAACGGCCAGCCTTTGGGGGCCCCTGGGCGGCTCAGTCGGTTGAGCCTCTGACTCTTGATTTCAGCTCAGGTCATGATCTCAGGGGAATGGGATCAAGCTCTACCTTGGGCTCTGGGCTGAGCATGGAGCCTGCTTGGGATTCCTCTCTCTATCCTTCTGCCCCTCTCCCCCACTTGCTCTCTCTCTCTCTCTCTCTCTCTAATTAAAAAAAATGGCCAGCCTTTCTTTTTCTGTCAGAATGTTTATAACAATAAACTGCAACCACATAACAATGTTTTGTTTTGTTTTTAACATTTTCACATATATATATATATGAAATATATTTGCTCATATATATATGCTCATATATATATATGCTCATATATATGCTCATACATATATATATGCTCAGTATATATGCTCATACATATATATATGCTCAGTATATATGCTCATACATATATATATGCTCAGTATATATGCTCATATATATATATATGAGCATATATACTGAGACTTTTACCAGCTACCATATTGTTTGATGATGGCTGACTGTGCTTTTTTCTCTTGTAGTAATAGCAAAGTCAATAACATTTTCTTTTTTTTTTTTTAAGTATATTTATTTTGAGAGAGAGAGAGAGAGCACGCACCAGTGGGGGAAGGGCAGAGAGAGAGAGAGAGAGAGAGAGAGAGAGAGAGAACCCCAAGCAGGCTCCACACTGGCAGGGCAGAGCGCGACACAGGGCCCCAACTTACAAACCATGAGATCGTAACCTCAGCCAAAATCAAGAGTTGGAGGATTAACCGACTCAGCCATCCATGTACCCCAAAGTCAATAACATTTTTACTGAACAGATAAATCTAAAATGTTTAGGGGCGCCTGGGTGGCTCGGTCAGTTAAGCATCTGACCTCTCTGCACTGAGCATGGAACCTGCTTAAGACACTCTCTCCCTCTCCTTCTGCCCCTGTCCCCCGCTTGTGCTCTCTCTCTCTCTTTCTAAAATAGAAATAAATAAATAAATAAATAAATAAATAAATAAATAAATAAATAAATAAATAAATAAAAACAATACCAGGTGGGTTTGTTTCTGCTTTGTGCATGTTCAGGATCTATTGTTAACCGTTTACATAGTCTTTATTTTTATATTGTTTGGCTTTTTATTAGAACACTATTGCCCTTTGAAGGCTTTTGCCTGAAATTCACTTTGCTTGGATTCAGTACAAAAAAGCAGCAGCTTTTCTGATTAGCATTTGAGTCATAGTTCTTTAATATTAACTTTTATATGCCCTTTTGTTTAATTATACCCTTGAAACCAGTCCCTGGATAGATTGCATTCAGTCTAATATTTTATTAAGAGGATTTAACCTTTTTAACATTTTGTGATGAATTCTATGTCTACCAACCAGTTTTGTGTTTTTGATTTACTATGACTTCATTGTTGTTGTTATTGTTTTCTCCCTGTTTTTCTACTTTCCTCTAGACTGACAGTGGTAATCTCTTATAATTATCATATCATCACTACTACTGTTTTGCCTTTTGCTAGTTCCCTTTGCTGTTTGGTAACTCTCTTCCTTCAGCAATTCTTATTTAGCATACATAACTCTATAAATTTTCTAACCAAATCCAAAGACTTTATAACATGTGTCAAAGACCCCTAACACCCACCTTTGTAATTGTCCATAATTTTACATTTTTAGAATTTCATAATATTTTCACAAATAGTTTTCACATTTATTTACATATTTTGTCATTGATTTCTTCTACACCTTTTCTTTACTTTCAATAAATGAAATACATCACTTGGTAATTGTTTTAATGGGTGTGTACAGTTGCAAATTCTCCTAGCCTGATGTACTTCAAAATATGTTTACGATAACCTCACTATTCAATAGTTTATTAGCTGTGTATATGATTTATAATAAAACTATATTCCTTTGGGGCGCCTGGGTGGCTCAGTTGGTTAAGCATCTGACTTCAGCTCAGGTCACGATCTCACAGTTCGTGGGTTTGAGCCCTGCCTCGGGCTCTGTGCTGACAGCTGGGAGCCCGGAGCCTGCTTCGGATTCTGGGTGTCCCTTTCTCTCTGCCCCTCCCCTGCTCACGATCTTTCTTTCTCTCAAAAATTAATTAATCAATTAACTTTTAAAAAACCGTATTCCTTCAAGAATGTGAAGAAGGCATTACTTCTGTTATTGCTGCTGACAAGCCAGCCACCAGGGCAAAGGGCATTTCTTGTCAGGCATCAGGTCTTCTTTTCCAACTATCAAGTCTTTGTCCTTGAGATACCACAATTTCACTAAGACGTCTATGGGATTATTTTTACTCGTTATGAGGGATACTTGAAGACTTTTACTCTGAACTCATGTCTGTCCTCAACTCTAGACAATTCCTATGTTTTTATTTGAATTTTTTTAATGTTTATTTATTTTTGAGAGAGACACAACACGAGCAGGGTAGGGGCAGAGCAAAGGAGACACAGAATCCGAAGCAGGCTCCGGGCTCCTAGCTGTCAGCACAGAGCCCGACGCGGGGCTCGAACCCATGAACTGTGAGATCATGACCTGAGCTGAAGTCGGAGGCTTAACCGAATGAGCCACCCAGGCACCCCCCCCCCCCCCCCGTTTTTAAATAAAGCCTCTCAGATATTTCCTCAGATCTCTTTTGGAACACTTGTATATATACATTACGTCATCTCGATCTATAGCCATGTCTCTTATACATGTTTGGAATCTCTGTTGTGCTACATTCTGCAAAATTTCTCAAAACCATAGTCCCATGTATTAATTCTTTGTGTCTGATTTCAATTATCAGTTATCCCAATTTGTTTCGTTTCAGCAACAATGGTTTTCACTTTACGAATTTCTAGTTTTTTCTATCTACCCTTTGTTATTTTATCTGTTTTGGTTTCCTACTTTCTCATTCTCTTCATGGAGTTAATCATTTCTTTGTCCCTTCATAGATTCTAAACACGCTTCTTTTAAAACCATACCAATTTTAAAACCACTATGGAGATTCTTCTCTCGTCGTCACTTAATCTGTCATGATTTCATTTCCTGCTGCCAAGCGGTGGCTGGCCCCAGGTTGTCCGGCTGTAGGGCCATCTGCTTCTTCGTGCCTCTCGAAGAGGCAACATTATAAATGGCGCATCCCCACAAATTAGTCAATCCGGACTTTTTCAGCTGCCTTTTCAGTGTCCGGAAGCTCCACGCTAACCGGGCAGTGAGACCAGCTCTGTGTCTCCTGAATTTGAGGCCCCTATTTCCTACAACCCCCCAGGATCCAGACACGTGGGCTCCTCTGCGTGCTTCCGGTCCGTGATCCCAACCCTCCTGTAGTGTCAGTGCCTCTACCTTTCTGCATGCCATATTCCATTTTCTAGCCTATCGATACATTTAGCACTTTGAAGTTACTTAATTGTATCTTTTATATTTTATCTGCTATTTGCCATATGTTGGATCAAAAAGGGAAAGTCTCAAAGCATGAATTTATAGCATCTTAATTAGGTGTCAGGAAGTTATAAAATGCCATGCATACCCTTCCCTTAGAAATTTGAAAGTTAATGGAGGAGAAAAAAATTCTATGCATGAAATATTTAGAGAATACAAAACAGATTCTAATAATAAAAAAAACTTGTACCCATTTATACAAAAATAATCAGGGAAGACTTTATGGATGTGGCAGGAGTTGAGATTTTTCTTAAAGAATGAGCAAGGTTTGGATGGATGGACATGAAATATATGACTTTTAACCTCTTTACAGATTTACTTCATTATATGGCTTGAAGAGACAGTTTATGTACTTCCTTTAGTGGTTTTGAAGGATACAAAGACAGTGTGTTAAAATTGTACAGCTCTGGGTACACAATCAAGTGGGAGTATTGAGAGAAAACAATTTTATGGGGATCCTAGCAATTTCATGTAAAAAGTCATCCTAGGAATCATTCAATTTTGGAGAAACGGATGCAAGGGGAGAAAATGTGTGCATGTATCTATCTATGTCTGCTGAGAAATATTAAGGCTGCAACTACTATGCTATTGCAGGGACATGAGTATTCTTCCAGGAAATTATTAGCAACAACTAATTGGATCGGTATTGACTAATTTCCCGGAGAAATCCAGTATCTAAAGCTAACTGTCTCTTATTTCCCTCTGTACCCAAGTTTTCAGCTTTAAGCTACTTCATAAACTTCTCCTCTGCTCAGAAAAGTCTAAAAATAATTGCACTGCATAATGTTCTAATGTCCTTCTGATGGCCGCTCTTCGGGGTTCATCACACATGCCAAGAGCCCTTCAGTGGATAGTAAAAAGAGGCAGGACATTTACAAATAGGCTCACAGTTTATTTAATGCCTCTGTTTAAGTCTCTCTTATTCAGACTCTGCCTAAGTCCACTGAGCCATTTTACAGAAATAGTAGATATAATTGGCCTTGTGCCTTGTTAGTTCTGATGATTAGCCTGACTCAGATTAACACCATTCCCAGTGGGAAAACAAATGTAGCTCTTCTTGTGCATAAAGAAGAGGGCAGGCTTCAGCCACAGGCTTTGGCAAGTTCTACACATAGAAGACCATAGAGTTTCAAAGTAGGTGATGGAAATCAGGAGACAGAAAGATTAGCCCTCAAGACATGTCTGTTTTAACTCAGCCTGATTTCCATTTACTGCAACCCTGACATTGGAATAAACCTGTTGAATGTATTTGCAAAATGCGACCAAGTGGTAAAACATGATACCTCCATTTAAAGTTTTTTTAATTGAATGCACCTGGTGCTGTTCTCTTCCAATTTACGTTAATGCCACACACAGGCAAGCAGGACCTAATTACCAATTAAGCAATAAAGCTGTTTATAAGGCCAAATGTTCTCTGGGTCCAGTCAATGAATTATATGTGTGTGTGTGTGTGTGTGTGTGTGTGTGTGTGTGTGTGTGTGTGTGTGTGCATACATATACATATATATGTGTGTGTGTGTATGTGTGTGTGTGTGTGTATATATATATATATATATATATATATATATATATATATGCGTGCAGGTGTGTGTGTGTGTGTATAACTATAGTTATACACACACACACACATCTGTAGACACTCCATACTTCTTAACCTTTGTTACAATTGTCAACTTGTCTGGTTTTATAGAGATGTCTTGTGGGAAATGATTTGATCCTCATAAGTGATGAAAGGGATTCCCTAATTATATAAAGTCCTGGTCATTTCAAGTCTAAAACTGAGAATCTTTAAAATGCATGAAAAATAGTTTTGTTTTGTTTTCTCAAACGGTCATTGAGGGAGTCCTCTGATTCTGTATGTGGCTGTTTATGATCTCAAACATTGCTCTGGCACTGACCCCGATCCCCTGACTAAAGCTTTCTCCAGAGAGCTGGTATAAAAGCTCAGGGTTAGGAAATAGAAGGGCAACTTTGTGTCCTTGTACTTGACATTGTTATTGTCAAAACTAAGGCAACCGCAAGCCTGGCCATTCACTGCTCTCTATACACTATTTTTTTTTTAAAGTGTACTTATTTATTTTGAGAGAGAGAGAGCGAGAGTGGAGGGGGTGCAGAGGGAGAGGGAGAGAGAGACTCCCAAGCAGGCCCCGTGCTGACATATCAGCACAGAGCCTCATACAGGGCTTGTCTCATGAACTTTGAGATCATGACCTGAACTGAAACCAAGAGTCAGACGCTTAACCAACTGAGCCACCCAGGCGCCCCTTACTATATCCTATTGATGCAGGAACACTGAAAAGAGAGATCTGAGAATTTTCATGATTTGCTTCAGTTTAGGAACTTTGCCCCTAGAACCTGAATTTGGTTGTAGGATATAGGCTGATTGTAATTCAGTTCAGTTTTACAAAAATGTACTGAGCATCTGCAGGCACTGGGAACGCAGGGGTGAGCTAGACTATATCCCTGTCTTCTGTGAGCTTACAGACCAAAATGTTTTGTGTCACCTTTTCCCTTACTTGTCATTGCCATGCTTACCACCATGGTGACAGATCACTCCTGGACTTAACCATCAGTAGACAATAGGTCCAGATTGGCTGCCCAGTTTTAGTTGTGTGTGTGTGTGTGTGTGTGTGTGTGTGTGTGTGTGTGCGCGCGCGTGCCTGTAAGAGAGAGACAGAGACAGAGAGGAACTGCAGGCAAGGAGAGTTGAGATAGTCCTGCCCCTTCGTCCATAGCATCACAGCTATCAGTCTGTCCAAGGGCAACCTAATCCTGGCCTCTTCGTCCGCCTTGATCCTAGCTCTCATCCTCTCCCCTCATCCACGCACATTCCAGAGGGAAGGCCATAGGGGGTTTTGCCTGTGTTGGTGTTCCCCATTACACTAATGCAGTCCATGAATCTCATTCCATGTTGTTCCCACTAAATATGTCTTCAGGATCTGTCCAAGTTGTTTTATATTGTACTGTTGGGGTTTGCAACTGATACGCGTTATTGTGCACCACTAACTATAAGCACCTTTTACTTCTTAATTCCTCTACTGGCAAATGCTTGGATTACCTCCAATTTCCCTCTCTCTCTCACGCTCTCTCTCTGTTACATGCACACACACACACACACACACACAGGCCCCAATGAAAGTCCTCATTCCTATTTACCTACTACGGGAGAATTTCTTTAGGACACAAAAACTATTCAAGGTATCATAATCAGAGAGCAATTTCATCTAGGAACAAAGAGCTTAAAAATCACTGGAAGGGCCAGTGGAATGAGGACAAGTGAGAGCCCTCCTGAGATTCAGGGACTCGGAGAGCCTGAGCACTGTGGCTCCCCACCCCCAACACTGAAGTGGGTGATTCCCAGCAAGATGTCCAGAGGCCTCTGTACAATGTCACTGTCCCAGACCCAAGCATTTGCTGGCCACCAGAGCAAATGCACCTCCCCCGCCCAGGCCACATGCAGGTGTCTCCTGCAATCCTGGACTGCAGGGATTGTTGGAAAGTAGGCCCCAGGTTTCCAGGCCTTTCTCTATAGGGAGGAGCACATAGGAAACAGCCCCTCTGTGTTACACTCTCCCTAACTTTATCTTGCTAACCTTCTATGGATTTTTTTTTACTGTACTTTTTAGTTTACATGAGTTCTCGCCAATTCTGACTCTTTTTTAATATAATGTTTGGTTCTTTTTTTCCCCCCATGGGTGTGATATATTCTCTTTCTTCTCTAGACATACTAATAATCATTCTTCTGAAATTTTCTTTTCTGTACTGTGTTGATTGCAAGCATATCTCTTTTTCTTTTTCTTTCCATCTCTTGGTTTCATGTGAACGTCTTTCCCTTATGTATCTTGTGGTGATGTCTGTCCATTCTTGTTTAAGAATGAGGCACTCAAGGGGCGCCTGGGTGGCTCAGTCGGTTAAGCATGTGACTTTGACTCAGGTCATGATCTCACGGTTCATGGGTTCAAGCCCTGCATCAGGCTCTGTGCTGACAGCTCAGAGCCTGGAGCCTGCTTTGGATTCTGTGTGTCTCTCTCTGCCCCTCCCCTGCTGGTGCTCTGTCTCTGTATCTCAAAAATAAATAAACGTTTACAAAAATTAAGCAAAAAAAAATGAGGCACTCACGTGACAAGCAGGAATGCGGCTTGTTCTGTGAAGGTCTCCAGTGCTGGGTGACCCTGATGAGTAGGACATATCATTGGAGGATGCCTAAATGGCATTGTCTGGTGGTCTCCTCTCTTGAACTGGTTGGTTTTCCAGAAAGGAGATCTCCCACCTGAAAGGGAGAAGGTGAAGCTATGGGATTTGGAAGTGGTGTGACCTACTGGGGCTGAGGGGGCTTAGTGGAGGCAATGAGCCCAGGAACAGGGCTAGAGTTCAGTTTGTAGGTACTGTTCTAGTCCTCATTCAGAAAGATGACTCATGGGGGCACCTGGGCGGCTCAGTCGGTTAAGCGTCCAACTCTTGATATCGGTTCAGGTCATGATCTCATGGTTTGTGGGTTGGAACCCCAAGTCCGGCTCTGTGCTCACAGTGTGGAGCCTGCTTGGGATTCTGTCTCTCTCCCTCTCGGTCTCTTTCAAAAATAAATAACACTTAAAAAAAAAAGGGGGGCGCCTGGGGCACAGTCGGTTAAGCGTCTGACTTTGGCTCAGGTCACGATCTCGCGGTCCGTGAGTTCGAGCCCCGCGTCGGGCTCTGGGCTGATGGCTCAGAGCCTGGAGCCTGTTTCCGATTCTGTGTCTCCCTCTCTCTCTGCCCCTCCCCCGTTCATGCTCTGTCTCTCTCTGTCCCAAAAATAAATAAACATTGAAAAAAAAATTAAAAAAAAAAAAAGATGACTCACAACCTCACTTCTGCCTTTGCCTGGGTCTGTTGTACCCAAACCCAGAGTCTACCCGGACCAATCTGTCCACATGGCCACTTCTAGTCTTCTGCTGGAGTAGAGGAAGCCTGTCACTAGCCCCCTAAGTCTGGGCAGATGATCTTGGCGTCCAAATGCCCCTCCTTAAACCTTCATCTTTCCTCCTGGCTGTGGCCCCATCTGATTCCCACCTTCAGCAGTGAGAGATACCTCTGGTTCCGGGGCATGTCCTGGATTCTCACATAGGGTCAACATGTTCCTTCTTGTTTGGCCCTGCCCTGCCCTCCTCCTCTTCTACAGGCTTCACTACACCCTCCGTTCCATAAACGAGCGACTACATGCCTATATTTCCCAAGTTTCTAAAATATGTTCTTTTCTGATGTTGTCTCATCCCCGTTCTTCTTTTTCCTTGAAAATGTGTGCTTCCTTTGTCTTTCTCTTCTGTATCATTTTAGTATTGTTTGGAGGAGGGAACAGAGATAAATATTAAGTTCGGCTTTTGCCACGCTGGTAGGTAATCAGTAAAAATGTTCAATGGGAGCCTTCTGAATGGAAGTATTCTTATATTTTAAAACAACAAACTTGAGGAGTTAAAATGCATGCATACCAGGGAACATAATCAATGGTGTTGTGATAGTGCTCATGGTGACTGATGGCAGCTACACCGGGGGTAAGCACAGCATGATGCACAGATTTCATCACGTCACCATGTTGTACTCCTGAAACTAATATAACAAGGGTGTCAACTATAGTGTAATTTAAAAAAAAAATGTGTGAGTACTGACCTCTGTCTGGATCTCCATCCATTCTTCCATATTCCATTTTTTATGAGTTCTGTAGTTATAATCTGTTTTTTGATGATTTTATCCTTCAATGCAATAAAACATCAATACTATTTTCAGCCTCTGTGAGTCAAATATATTGAAATATGCCCCAACAGCTGGGGCTAATTATCTTCAAGTGTGTATATTGTTTATGAAGAAATGCATGCTGGAGTGAGCTTCTGACTTATCCAGCTTATGCTCCCTTAAATATCTTAAAAATGGTTACGAACTAGATCAGAAGTCTGTTATGAATCAAAAGTCTGCCTTTGTCAAACCTGTGTGCTAAAATCTCACCCATACTCTGGGCGAATTTCAATTTGACACCCAGAGGATTCTTATTTCATCCAAATATTGTTCACACGTCCCAAAGTGAATTTCACATACTTCCCTTCTGAAGTTGCCACTGAATATATTATTTTGATTCGTGTTGTCAGGAAGTACCTAAACACGTGTCCTCCTTGGTCGGTGGCTTACGTTCTTCGTGAAATTCTATCGATCACGGGCTGCTCTGGTATGTGCAGGAAAGTGTGAAGAAGTAGGAGTTCTAGATCTTGCTGTGTTTTGTGTGCTCGAAACTACTCTTGGTCTCCGGTCTTCTCATCTGTCTAAGAAAGGGCAGGGCTAAATCAGTGATTCTCTAAGTACAGCAAAACCAATGACAAGACAATGTGGGCATGTCTGTCCATACAGTTGTGAGGGTGGTTTTGAGAGTCAGGCACACCTGGCTTGAAATCCCAACTGTCCTGCTTACTCATTTTGGGACCTATTATTTAGTTTTTCTGAGGATAACATATCCTTATCTGTAAAATTGAGGCAATAATAAAAATTCTCACTTACATGCTTTTATGTGAGTGTGCAAAAATTAAATGTCATACAGTTTGTAAGGTGTTTAACATTAGCAACGACAATAAAACCAACATTACTGTGGCATCGAAATGGTGCACTGGGCTGTGGATAAAAACCAAATCATCATTTATTCACCTATTCAACATTTATTAAGCACCTCCCTAATCGCCAGATGTTGTTCTGAGTGCTGATGTTATAAAATGCCCCCACCTATGGAGCTGACTTATATTTTAGTGAGAAACACAAGAAAAATACGATAGAACAGGATATAATGGAATATCAGTCACATGCAATGAAAAAAGGCCTCGAAGTAAAATAAAGTAGGGTGAAGGAATACAGAGTGATCTGGCATCGTGTGTGTTCTTTTATGCAGGGAATCAGGGAAGGCTTCTCTGAGGAGGCAACTTTTGGGTAGGGACTGGAGTAGAGTAGGCAGATACCTAAGGGAAGAGCTTCCGGGCAGCAGGACCAGGGTGTGCAAGGATCCTGCATGTAAGCAAACTTGTTGCGTTAGAAGAACAAGACAAGGAGGTGACATGACTGCAGACAGGGAGGGCAACTATAGACATAAAGGTGGAGATGGGGACAGAAGCCTGATGGGTAAGACGTTGAAGAACATGTCAGAGACTTTGGATGTTACTGTAAGTATGATTAGAAACCACACCGGGAGTATCAGGATGGAGGCATTAACATGACTTAAGTCTCACGTACACGTGGGTTTGAATCCCGCCTGGGAAAGATGCTGAAACCCCCTGGCTTGTTTCTCCACTTGTTCTTGGAAGGGCTCAAAGAGACAATGCATGTGAAAGCAACAAACACAGGGTTTGGCATAAAGTTACCCGCTCAATATCCTTAAACATTAGAGATTCTTCCTCTTCACCTAGAAGTCTGGGACAAGAATGGATCAGTTTGAGCCAGTGTTTCCTTTCCGACTGGTTAATCCCACCTCTTGATATGATTCCAGTTTAGCCACTCCTTTCTTCTATAATAATACATTAATTAAGAGGAATTAGCTATACTGTCAATGAATAACAGGACTCACTGGTTACCAGTTGGTGATACTTTGAGCAAACGAGGAATATGAGTTGCATTGTGACTGACAGGGTGGTAAGGGGGAGTGTATCTCATGGGACACACTGCATGACCCACACAAGGCAGCATGATCTTGGGACATAGGGCAGGAAAGAGGAAGTTAGATTATAGCAGCCTGGGGGGAGAAGGAGCACAGAGGAATAAAATGTTGTCCTCAGACAGCCCTGCAGTCCAGGCTGGAATTCATTTTCTTTCTCCAAGCTTGAGAAGTACATATCACATGAAGCCACACAGAGAGTAACAGACGCGCTCATGCGGGAGGTCGAGATCTTAGAGCCAAGTGCTTCTCAGGTTCAAGGCTTGACACCGGAGGCTTTCCTGGACTAAGCGTTTCATTTTGGAAAGCACATTTTCCATTTGATCTTCGCTTCTTATTGGGTCCTCCTTAATTTCATCTTTTATTAGAATATTTGTATTGGGCCATTGCCTTTCAGTGACTCAGCTAAGTGGATATTCAGGGCTGTGGATTTCTTTTCTATCTAAAGCAATCAACTGTGCAGATCTAAGAGTAGAAGATTTCCAAAAAAATATAGACTTTCCTGACACTGATTCAGAGAAAGCTTGCCCGCCTTGGACATCATCTCGCTTGACTATTATACAACATTTTAAGTGTCGTTGGGGAAAAAAAAAAAGTTTTCTAACATAATTGTACCTGAAATGCTAGTGGAGCCTGAAGCAAATTTTAATTATAATAATGTTCTCTAGGTCTGCTCCATATAGAAATTCATCTTACATTTTGCATGACATGATTTAGCACCTTGATAGCAGATGTAGTACGTGTATTGAAGTCGCCATATAGACGGAAACTCACCCTTGGATCTCCAGGTTTCCAAAGCTGAAAACGAAGGGAACATGAGTCCAGACTCATTTCCAACTCTTGTCTTCATCTAACTGGAAGGACGGGGATGTTTCCACACTGGCCTCAGGAGAGACTCACGACTTTTCCCAAAGTATAGCTCCCAACAACCCTACAGTAGTCCAGTAGGTGTAAGAGCTGTGACGTAATAAAAAGTTGGTGTTCTGCACCGTTCCAATCGAAGTGCTAAGTGACAATGCGTGAGAGTCTAGAAGATGATTCCTTTTGAATCATATGAGTGGATTCCCCCAATCTCTTCTCTTTGCTATCTTCTCATAAAGAATTCAATGTTCGCTACGTATGCCTATAAATTTGTGGGCAGTTGCTAGTTCTTTTTACAATTCCAGCTGCTTCTAGTTCTTCTCAGGTAGGTGGGAAATACATTATAAATAAATGAGAAAATAGTTTTCATTGGGTAACATATGCCTCAATCTTTCTTGCTTCTTACTATTGACTGAATTATATTTCCACTCATTCTTTCTTTCTCTGTTCTGATTTAAAGCTAATTGCACTAACTCTCCTCTGGATTCTGTATTTTTCCTACCTTCTCAACGGACTTGCCTCATCCATGACTCTCTCCTCTTCGAATTTTTCAACCTTCATTAGATCCTCCCACTCCAAGCTCTGATGAAAGATCTTTCCTATTAGAGCTGTGATTTGCTCAGTCCTCCCTCCCCATCAAGCACACCCTTTCCAATCACTGCTCGGAGACATTACTTCCCCATTATCTCTTGCTCCTCTGCTCACCTCTTTCTTTAAAACTTCCTTTTTAAAAATTACTTTCTAACTTCCATGTCCAGTGACTTCTCCTCATTCCTGACCACACATTACATTTCTTCTGAATTTTAAAGTGTTGCCCACTCACTCCTTCTCAAAAGTCATACCAACCTTCATTCCCTTGCCACAGTCCTTTAAAAATGTAAATATTTGGGGCGTCTGGGTGGCTCAGTCGGTTGAGCGTCAAACTTCGGCTCAGGTCACGATCTCGCAGTCTGTGAGTTCGAGCCCCGCGCCGGGCTCCGTGCTGACAGTTCAGAGCCTGGAGCCTGCTTCAGATTCTGTGTCTCCCTCTCTCTCTGCCCCTGCCCCGCTCATGTCTGTCTCTCTGTCAAAAATAAATAGACATTAAAAAAATTTTTTTTTCAATGTCAGTATTTACTGACAGGTATTTTCTACCAGGTAATAGGTTAGTTATCAGAACTAACTCAAATGCAGGCTCAAACTGAATAGATTTCATGGTCCAGGAGGATAAACAAACATGTGCTCACAAAGAATACACAAGACCTTCCCACACTACCTGTTCTGATAATACTTTAGATGAGATTTCCAGAGACTTTGTCCTAACAACAGCAACAACAACAGCAAACACTTAAATTAATCCCAAACTATCTTGTGTAAAATTTCTCTAAATGCTTTACTTGACTGGCAGGAAAGCAAAGGAAATCTCCATGCCAGAAAGAATAGGAAAGCACGAATCAAGAGAGATAAACGCACTCAGGACATAGTGCTTTCTCTTTGAGAGCTGTCAGATCCTCAGTTGTAATGGCAGACAGATGTAATTTGGAGGGAAAAAAAACATGGCACCCAATCAAAGTAGATGTCTGAGCAGGGAAAGCCGTTCCCCCTCATCTTTTTTCCACCACAGCCCATCCTCCAATTCCACATAAAATGTGGACTTCTGCAGGATGACTTCCTCACCATTACCTATTTTTAAAAAAGGAAAATCTGTGAGGCACCTAGGTGGCTCGGTTGGTTAAGCATCAGACTCTTGATTTTGGCTCAGGTCATGATCTCACAGTTCAGGATGTTGGGCTCCACGCGGAGAGTGTAGAGCCTGTTTGGAATTCTCTCTCCCTCCTCTATCTCTGCCTCTCCCTCACTCGTGTGCTCTCTCTCCCTCTCTCAAAATAAATAAACTCAAAAAAATAAAGAAGGATAATCTGGGATACCTAGATTCAGAAAACCTAAACAAAATAGGTACAATGAAATTGGTACTTGAACATAACACAGTGGGAAAGAAACTGGACACCAGAGAGGTCAGAAATGACTAAAATATTAGCAGCAAAAGCCAGAAGCCAATGAGATAACATCTTAAAGGTATCATGAGGAAATTACTTACAACCTGGAATTATACATTCAACTAGATTATCTTGTAAAGGTTATGGGCATTTAGAGAATTTATAACAAAAAATATCCCCCACAAATGTTCCTTCTAAAGACCACTTTAAGAAGAAGAAAACTTTATGCCAGAATAAATGGTGAAGAAAGAAAACACTAAACATTTGGGTATATATAAACAAACATTGCAAAAAGCAAGGATAACAACTACTTCATAGGGGGTAATAAAAACAAGATTAAATTGAATACTTATAATAATCAGCATATAAATAAGAAGTTGGAGTTAAATTACCCTAACTTTATTATTCTTCAGCAGGATGGTAAATACTTAGTAATTTTAGCATCTGAAAGTTTCTAGACTAACCACTAAAATAGTGGAAATAGACTCTACAACTACAAAACCAGTAGAAGAGACTTTCTCTCCCACTTAGGATAGAGTAGGAACAACCAGACTTACCCTCCTCTCTGAAACAATGCAGAAAACCAGAGAAAAAGAGCAAGGACCAGAAATCAGTTATACTTATACATACCAGAATTGAACAATTACAAGTAGAGATTTTTTTGAATATTTGAATGTTTGAAATTTGAATAAACGCTCCCAAATAAGACATTTGGGAATGAATCTGACAAATGATCAAGACTTGTTTGCTGCCAACTAAAAGATGTTCTTGAGACATACCATGTAAGACCGAATTAAGTTGTGAGATATATTCTCTTAATGGTGTGGAAGACTCAATACCACTAAGATAGCAATTCTCTCCATACTGATTTATAGATTTAATAAAATCCCAATCAAAACTCCAGAAGCTTTATGGAAATTGACCAGGTGACTAAAATTCTATGGAAATGCAAAGGACCTTACATAAATGAAACAACTTTGAAAAAAAAAAGATGATTAATACTACCTGGTTATAAGATTTGGTTTTAAATCTAGTATCAGTAAAATATAGTATTTAGGTCCACAGACACAAGTCAATCGATAGATGAGAACAGTGTCCAGAAATAGGCCCATACATAGAAACTTGATTTTTTAAAAAATTGCAGTAGAGAAACACTAGAGACCATTAATTTTTTGAAAAAAAGTAGAAAGATAATTCAGTGGAGAAAGGACAGTCATTTCAACATATAACACTGGGTAAGTGGATATCTTTTTGAAAAAGAAAGAAAGAGAGGAAGGGAGAGAAAAAGAGAGAGAGAAAGAAGAAGAAAGAGAACAAAAGGAAGAGAGAAATAAAAGAAGAAATAAAGATGAACGAAAAAGGGAGGAAGAAAAAAGGGAGGGAGGAAGGGAGGCAGGAGAAATTATTTCAGTTTAATCCTGGCACCATATTCAAAATTTAATTGGTATGGATCATAGACCTAAGTGTAAAATGTGAAACTATAATACATCTTAAGAAAACACAGGAGAAAAATCTTTGTAATCTTCACTTAGGCAAACATTTCACCGTTATGACACTAAAAGTACAATCTATAAAGGAAAAAATATGAGTTCGATATCCTTCAAAATTTCTTCCTCAAAATTTCTTATGAAAAGATGCTGTTAAGAGAGTGAGAGTTTGGGGGCACCTGGGTGGCTCAGTCAAATTAAGCATCTGACTCTTGATTTTTGGCTCAGGTCATGATCTCACGGTTTGTGAGGCTGAGCCACGTGTTCGGCTCCACACTGACAGTGCAAAGCTGCCTTGGGGTTCTCTCTCTCCCTCTTTCTGCCCCTGCTCTGCATACCCTCTCTCAAAATAAATAAACTTAACAAAGAGGGAGAGAGAGAGAGAGAGAGAGAGAGAGAGAGAGAGAGAGAGAGTTTGTTGAAATAAACCACACGGAAAGTATTTATAAATCATATATCTGATAAAGAACTCATGCCCAAAATATGTAAAGGATGCTTACAACTCATAATTTAAAACAACAACAATCCATTAAAAGAGTGGGGAAAAGATTTGAACAGACACTCTAACAAAGAAGATACGCAGATGAAAACATGAGCGTGTGAAAAAAGTGTCCAAATCATTAGTCACTAGGTAAAAGCAAATCAAACCTGGAAGGAGATACCATTACATAGCTATCAGAAAGGCTAAAAATAAAAATACCGACAGTAACAAGTGCTGGCAAGGATACAGAACTGGAACTCTCCTATGCTGCTGATATGGACAGGAGAGGTACAACCACTTAGAAAAGATTTTGTCAGTTTATTTAGACTTTAAATACACACCTTCCATATGCTCTAGCCATTCTACCTCTAGATACTTCTGTGAAAGAAATGGAAACACATACTTGTAAAAAGACTTACACATGAATGTTCATGGCACCTTTATTCGTATAGCCCCAAATTGACAATAACCCAAAAGTTTATCAATACATGAATAAACTTTATCGATACATGAATCAATGGAAACAAAGGAGTATATCCATTCAGTGGAATACTACTCAGTAAAACAAATAAATCTACAGAGATATACACCAACATGGATAAATATTACAGACCTGTGGTAAGTAAAAGAAAACAGGCAAATATAGGACATATTTTATTATTGGTTCATTTATAAGAAAGTTAGATTGAGTTTGGTTAAAAGCTATACATAAGTTCATAGAGAATTAACATCTGAAAAATATTGAGTCTTCTAATCCACAAAAATATTAGTTCCCTTTATTTTTCTAGATATTCATAATTTATCCTAACTGTTATTTTTAGAGTAGAATTATTGTGCAACTTTTGTTATATTAATTTCTAGGCACTTAATGTTCTTGATATAATTTTTAATGTAATTCTTTTTTAAAATTTATTCTCTATGGTTTAGTACAGCTAAGTAATATATATTTTTTTATTTTTACAGCAGGCCTAACAACATTTTGACTTCACACATTATTTCTAATAATTTATACATTGGCAATTAACAATAATTTATTGTTTTGTCATTTCTACATATGCCATCATTACATATGGATTACATGCTTGCTAATAATTTTTATCATAAAAAATGATAAATTTTAGTAAATGCTTTTTCCACACTCTGAGTATTACTTTAAGATTTCTGCATCTATTTCCATGAAAGAGATGGGCCAGAAAATTTCCTCTCTAATAATATTCTGTTCAGCATTTGATATAAAGGTTATACTGATGGGAGTGATGCCATCAAGGTAGCAACATAATTCATTGCTGACTTCAGTCCCTCTTACAAGACGACCAACTCATAACTAGGTAGACAAGACACCATTGTCAAAATCCCAGAACACGGGAACGGGGCAGAATCACCCACCTGGACCACAGAGACCGCGAAAGGCTGCATTAGCAGGGGAAAAGGAACAGCTGTATTCTGACTACATCAATCCTCCTCCATGCTGGCACAGCACCACACCAAGAGGGCTCCCCTGGGCCTATGGATTCTCCAGTGGGAAAAAGCCCACAGTAGACATCCAGCTCCCTAAAAGTTGTGGGATAATTCCTGCGAGGCCCACTTGGGTCTCACCTGACAGATATTGTGGGTTCCTCTTAGCACTTGGATCTTGGCAAACTGAGGTCCCCCTCACAGAGATGCTTGAGTAAAGATCCCAGCCAGTGGCTCTGGCCATCTGCAGAAACAAGCTGGTGCCCTGTCTGGTCAGGGAGCTTAGTGCACATTTCTGCCCGATTTGGATCCCCAGTCAACAAGCCCTACAGGCTTTGGAGACTGTCCTACCATTCCACCTAGACCTGGAAGAAACTACATAGCCCTGCCTACTGATAAACACAACCCCAGCCCCACCTAACCAGGAAGCCTAACAAGAGCACCCACGAAGCTGAGTAGCTCATTCTAAACACCTACTTACAATACACCTAAGAAGGAAACCCTGCCAGTGGCTCTGTCCATCTCCAGAGCCAAGTCAATGGCCCTATCTGGCCAGGGAGCTTGGTAGACATGTATGCCTGACTCTGGCCACCACCCATCAAGCCATAATAGCCATAAAGCCTGGTCTATGGCCCAGCTTGGGCAAGGAAGTAAATTTGCAGTACCACCCAACTACTGAGTATAGCATCCAATCCCATCCTACTAGGAAGCTTGACCAAGGAGAATCTGGGCAACCATGGGGCCCATCCTACTGTCAAACTTGGGCAAGGAACCCAGCCAGCAGTCCTAACCAACTGCTCCCACCCACCAGCAGATCTCAGGCCTAATAACTCAGGCAGTGGCCTCGCCCAAATAGAGACCCCAAAAGCGAGTTCCACATGTCCAAGGACACTAGCTGACCCACCCAGAACCCCAAGTTCAGTGGACTGGTGAAAGACTATTAAAGCAAACCTGTAATGTCTGGAAGAAGAGATTATGTAATCAAATGCTCAAATATCAGTGCAAGGAAACATGGATCATGAAGAATTAAATGAACGTAACAACACCAAAGGAAATTAATAAATCTCCAATAACTGACCCTAAATAAATGGAGATCTATAAACTATCTGACACAAAATTCAGAATAATTCTCTTTAAGAAGTTTAATGAACTACAAGAACATACAGACAGACAAGTAAACAAAATTAGAAAAACAATGCATGAACAAAATGAAAAGTTCAACAAAGAAATAGAAAACATTGACAAAACAACAACAGTGACAAAACAGAAATCTGAGAGCTGAGGAATACAGGGGTTGAATTGAAGAATTCAATAGAGAGCTTCAAAAAACATACTCAACCAATCAGATAAGAAACAAGGAAACAAGAATCTACAAAACAGAAAACAATTACAAATAGGTAATAGGACCAATAATTGCTTTAAATGTAAATGGATTAAATTTACCAATCAAAAGACATAGAATGGTAGAATGGATAAATACAAAACAACAACAAAAGTTCCAATGATATGGTGCCTACAAGAGACTTACTTTAGCTTCTAAGACACACATGAGACTGAAGGGATAGAAAAATATTTTTCGGGGTGCCTGGGTGGCTCAGTCGTTTGAGTGTCTGACTTCAGCTCAGGTCATGATCTCACAGTCTGTGAGTTTGAGCCTAGTGTCAGGTTCTGTGCTGACAGCTCGGAGCCTGGAACCTGCTTCAGATTCTGTGTCTCCCTCTCTCTCTCTGCCCCTCCCCTGCTCATGCTCTGTCTCTCTCTGTCTCAAAAATGAAAAATATTTTTCAAGCAGATGTTAACAACAACAACAACAAAAGGTAGAGGTGGCTATACTTATCTCAGTCAAAACAAACTTTAAGCTTAAAATAACAGGAGGTTGTGCTGGGATCATACATCAAGTTGGGAGTGGTCTCTTATTTTTTTAATTCCCTGGAAGATAATGTGTAAGGTTGTTGTTATTTCATCATTAAAATGTTTGGAAATTTTTACTGGTAACATTATCTGATACTGGAGGTGTTTGTTTTGCATATGTATGTGTGTATATGTATACATGTCAGAAGGCAACAGAGGAAGAAGGTTTTAATTATAGATTCTATTCCATTAAAAGATATAGGGTTATTTGCACTTTCTCTTTCTTCTTGCTATAGAGCTGACAAAATTCTTCTAGCAATGTGTTCCTTTCATCTAAATGCTTATTTTTTTATATATATGAGGTGTCTATAATATTCTTGTATTATATTTTAAATATCTGTGGAATCTTTAGTGTTGCCCTCCTTTTCATTCCTAATAGTGGTAATTTGTTCTTTTCTTTCATATGTACGTAAACACTTTCTTGAACTTTCTCTGTTTGGTTAGTCTTTCTATAGGTCTATCAGTTGTCTTGTCCTTTGAAAAAAAATATGTTTCTATTTCATATATTTCTACTATTATATATTTTTTCTTTATTTGAGATTAATTTATTATTCTGTTTTTCTAATTTCTTGAGATAGTTAGTATGGTCATCAATTCCCAGCCTTATAAATTTTCTAATATATGAATGCAAGACTGCAATTTTCTTCTTAAACTCAGCTTTAACAGCATCCCAATAATTTTATGTCTTAGTTTCATTATCACATAGTTAAAATATTTTTTTATTTCATTTTGATTTCTTATTTGACCAACATATTATATAGCTTAATTTACTAGAAGTTCAGTACTTTTTAGTTATCTTTTCTTACTGACTTTTAGCTTAATTAGAGTCTTGGATCCTCAAGACTATAATTTTGGTCTCTGTTCCTGCCGGATTGCCAAAATCTCTCTACTGGTTATTTTGTCTCCTAGTAGAGGCTCTCTGTCTGAGACTTCAGATCCTAAGTCTCTTGTCCTATATCCAGAATTGGCAAACATCCTGAAGGTAAAAGCAGATTCTCTTTCTCTGTGATTGTTTTCGTTTTCCTAAAAGTCTTGGTTGCCACAGCAGTTCTCCAGTTCCTTTAAATAGACCAATTCTTAGAAATTTTTCTCAGCTTGACAGGTATTCTCAGTGAGAACCCAGTCTGGATGAAATCATAGCCCAAAGTAAACACCTTCCTGTTTCATTTTTTGTTTGCCAGTCGGTGTTCTTAAAGATCATCACCAAAATTATTTGTTTTGCCACCTCAAAATATAGTACCTACGCTGTTTCAATTACTCCTTTGTTGTTAATAGTGGTCTACTTTATACTATTATCCAATGATAGTGTATGTTCTTGAAGGCAGAGACTGGTATCTGATTAGATTTTCCTGTAGAAATCCTAGTTGGTGTATTTAAGGAAGAAGTTTTAAAGGAAGTGGAAGGAGGAGTGCCTGGGTGACTCAGTTGGTTAACCATCCTACTCTTGATTTTGGCTCAGGTCATGAACTCAGAGTCCATGAGTTTGAGCTCTTCATGGAGCACTCTGCACTCACAGTGTAGAACCTGCTTGGGATGCTGTCTCTCTTTCCCTCTCTGCCCCTCCCCTGTTCACGCATGCACACAATGTTCACTCTCTCTCAAAATAAATACACTTTAAAAAAAATTTTAATGTTTATTTTTGAGAGAAAGAAAGACAGAAACAGAGTGGAGTGGGGGAGGGGCAGAGAGAGGGACACAATTCAAAGCAAAGCTCCGGGCTCTGAGCTGTCAGCACAGAGCCTTACATGGGGCTCGAACTCACAAACGGGGGAGATCATGACCTGAGCCAAAATCAGACTCTCAGCGAGCCACCCAGGCACCCCAACAAAATAAATAAACTTTAAAATAATAATGAAAGAAGTGAATGGAAGCACTGGAAGAGGAATAGTAGAAAAAGAACCCAAATGAAAATAGGAAAATATGATCTACTTTTCAGAAAAAGACTAAAAAAAAATCCTATGCAGGAAACAATAAACTCTCACTTCCCAAGCCTTACAGCCCTTCATAATTTTATATCATGTTTGCCTCATCACATTTTGTCTGATTAATTAAAATGAGATGGAAAATTCCTGATTACTTTCTCTCTGAATTTCATTTGTCAGTAACACGTCTTTCTTCCACCACCACATGAAACAGAAAAATACTGAATTGCATTTCTTACCAAAAAGCAGTTTTTACTGGAATACTGGGAAGCAGGGATTGATATATTTTTATCAGCACTTCCCCAACTAGTTACATCATGTTACTTTGTGTACTGTTCCCATTGACAGCGATGCTATGAAAAGCCATGGTGCATGCTGGGTAATGCAGACTTCAAGCATTCGCACTCCATTAATTAATTCATCACCTAAAAGCTAAGTATTGATTTTTTAATGGTTTTACAAATCTATTTAAGTTTCAGTGATGTGATTAAGAGGATATGTGTTTACTGTAAATTATCTAACAAGTACAATGGTATTACTCTCAGAAATAGTAAACAATTTAGCTTGTGAGAAAGAGAGAAAAAAGATTGGTTAAAATATTTTTGCAAATACTGACTATTTAATAGCTATTACAAGCCATTAAAATATGGCTTAAAAACCCTATTATTTCAAACCATGGGTACTATGGTGCTTGATTTTCAGTAAGAATGAGATCATACACCCATGATTTTTTCCCCAATCCTACTACAAATTATAGTGAGATAAACATTCTTTGATTAGTAGCGTTGGTCCAAAATTTTCACTTTAATTCTTATTGTGGAATATTACGGAAGATGTGGAATTAGTTTACATTTTTCTATTTTCATTCCCAGAAATTGTTTGGGCTCACAAATCCTTTAGAAATATTCCTGCGGGTATGTATTTACAATATTTCCCTTATTTTTTATAATAATGGAAAACGAAATCATGCAATGTATTCTTTAATTCTTAAAATGAGGTTGACTTCATAAATTTACTAAAACTTGAAATTGTGTCATTTATGGGATAAATTGATTTTTAATTGCAACACAGATAAATAGAGTACTTTGGAAAGCATAGGCATTGCATTCAGAAGAAATAATTTCATATGTATACTTAGAAAAGATAAGAGTCATTTATGTATCTGCACAAAGTTAAATATGTCCTTTGATGATATTCAACATGAACTGTCACAGGCTACGACAGCGACATGTATGCTGTGGCTTATCTTGAAGGAATTTTAATGCAAAGCCTATAAAGATTCTGATGATATTTTACCAAAAACCCTACCATTTTTTCTTGTAGTACAGTGCAATACAATCTGAAAATCCACTCTCCCTGAAACATTTCAGACCATGCTGACATACATGGCTGAGGAATGCAGAGAATGCTTCTTTCTAAAATTAAAATGGAAAAAAAAAGCACTGGTCATTTGATAATTAGGTGGATACTTATCATCTTTTACTACATACTCTGGAGGAAAAGGCTGCATTATTTTTACTGGGAACAGTTGCCGTGATTACTCAGTTTTTAGGTGACATCCAACTGGTAATGGGAGATAGGAGGCTATTTGAAGCTATTCATCATGCAGAGATAAAAAGCCTGCAGAATAATCCGGCCAGGTCTTTTGATAGCATTAATTAGCAGCAGAGTGAAGGTTGGTGTATATCTGTGACTTTCTTGTTTTTTTATTCTCAGTGTCAAAAAAAGGGGGGAGACCCATCAGAATGCTTCATATTTTATGAATAAGAAGAAGATACGTTTTTACAATTAAAAGCAAATATGCCCATGTGCATACGTTTTTAACTTAGGGAAGGATGTACCCCTTTTTGAGGTTTGGTTCCTCCCTAGGGCTCCCCAAATAATCACCATTTGGCATCTCTTACAAAGTGTTGGTAATTAGGATTTTAAATAGGCTTTTGTAGATTATGAAGAAACGCTCTCATTTGTGGTTAACTTCAAATAAGTTTCTGGACCCTCAAAATGAAATTAAACAGTTACTTATTTACATATTTCTGCACACATCCCATCCCTCTGCATCGGTGTTCTACACATAAACATAAACCCACAATTCTACTTAATTATGCCACCAACAGAGGGTCATCAGAGACCTCTACTACTTACGTTCCCATTTCGGGAAAATGTACTCCCTACGTTTCTCCACAGTAAATGGACTCAGAAAGCTATATAGAGTGTGGTCCCATGAAGAAAATACCAGAAAATACAGATCTTTGGGAGGGAAAAGACCCTAAATTGTGATTTCCCATATCAGAATGAGAGAATGTTCACCACAGTTGTGGAATAGAACAGATTATAGGGGCAGGCCACGTGGGAATGGTCAGCATGGTGGCGTCCATCAAAGGCAAAGGAAAGGACGAAGTGAAAACATTTGGGTTCAGAGATGGGATTGCAGAGTGGAGAGACCAGGTCCTTGGGTATGTCTGATTACAAAACAGAAATGTACAGTTTGCCAGCTGAGATACAAACGTTTGTATCCCTATCCATATCTATATTTATATATCTACTCCATATCTGTATCTAACCTCTATCTACAATCGATACCGAATCTACATCTATGTCCATAGCCACACATGGATATAAATATACCCAGAGATAGACACACACGTCGGTATCTTTCCCCTCATCTCCGCTAAAATAGGCATAAGCCAATGCAATGACTTTATAAATGTTTTAATTTATTCTCTCAGGAACTCAATGGAAAATAACCTTTTCAATACCACAAATAATAGTCATGATAATAATTTAATTTTTCATGTTTATTTGCTTATTTTGAGAGAGAGAGAGCATGTGCACATGAGCAGGGGAAGGGCAGAAAGACAGACAAGGAGAGAGAGAATCCCAAGCAGGCTCCGTGCTGTCAGCACGGAGCCTGGCATGAGGCTCAAACTCACGAACCACGAGATCAAGACCTGAGCCAAACTCAAGAGTCGGATGCCCAACCGAGTAACCATCTAGGCACTCCAATAATAATAATTTAAAAACTGTATCATGAGTCCATGAGTGGAGAATTATTCAAAATGAATATCTCTGATACTTTTGTTATTGTTCATGAAGCTGATCTGATAGACCTTAGGTTACTGCCTACGGAAAATAAATACAAGAATAAAAATCATTATTAGCCTCAAAGTATAAGCAGCCAGAGAAAATATTTTCTGGGACTCTTAGAATAACTTGATATTTAATCATTTAACAAGTATTTATTGAGCACTTACTATATGTCAGGCACTATTCTAAGCACCGGGGATAAGGCAGTGAATGATTCAGACAAAAACCTCTGCCTTCATGGAGCCTCCGATATAGTAAGGAAACAAGACAATAGTTAAATAATAAAAGAGGGAATAGGAAGAATGTCTGGAGAGGTGGATAACATACAATTGGGTAGCCAGGAAGACCTCATGAAAATTATACTGAGCACATGAAGCCAAAGACGAAGCTTTCTTCATGCGGGAGGGCATTTCCATTATTCACACAGCAGCTTTGGTTTCGTCCTGCTGCTGAGGGAGCCTGTATTCATTCACCTTGAAATCTGTATGATGGAAACAAACATGCAAATCCAAAATGGCTCTTTCCAAACGGTTAGTCCTTCACTAACTTTGTGGCCTTGGGCTAGTTATGGAAGGTGTCTGACCCTCAGTTATCTCATCTTTGCAATGGGATTAATAACACTTCATGAGAATCGGGAGTATTTGTGCCAAGAACTTGGAGGGCACTAAATAAGTAGTCATTTGGCTGTATAATTATCTAGAGTATACAAAAGGTAAAATTTGCCACTGAGTATCCTGTATTTTTGATAAGATCTACATCCTCTGGTTGGTAAACTACCGCTGTCATAAGCTTGAGGAAACACAAATACTATAGTTGATACACAATCTGTAGCCTGGAAGTCCCCTTCTCCAAACTGATAACTTTTCATCATCCCCCTTGAAAGTCGATGTTGCCAGTGAACAATTTATTGAAAACAGAGATGCATGCCATAACTTGGCATTAAGAACTGATTAGAAGTAGAGTTCTGGATTAGTGACAGGGTTGCAGCTGGATGTCAGGCCACATCTGGGATTCCGGAGAACACACGGTAGTCAGGCAGAAAGAGCCATTCAAGCAAGGATGACCCCAGTCCTTTCCATAGAGGAGCCAGAAATCTGGATGGGGAAATATCCAGACACAAAAAAGTAAAATGGATTCAACGCCACGCGGTTTGTTTTTCTGGTTGTTCCAAGAACCGCATCCACTCTTGCGCCCTCTCAACCTGCTTTCTGCAGAGTCCATATTCTCTTCTCTGTGCTCTCCTGTGTCCTAGATGACCAGTCAACACCCAGGTCCTTTGGCCTCTGCCGGCCAGCTGGGTCTGGCCAATTGGAAGAACGGATGGAGAGACTGGAGGGCAGGAAGAGAGAGGCATTTAATCTGCACACTCTTCCCATGTCTTGCTGATATTCTCTGGCAGTGGATGCATTCCTATGTGGCCAAGATTCCTGTCAGGAGCTCCTGTCAGGAGCTTTCACCAGGCTCTGAGAATCCAGTTCCTTCTCCTTCAGGCCTGAGAGGTGATAACAGCATTATTGCTGGTCCCTACATGCCTCTGCATGAAATCTCCTGTCACCCTGATCACACCTCTGGAGGTGGTTCATTTAGTAAATTAATTTTCAATAAGATCCTTGTGAGTGTGCTATCTCACTCCTGCACTGACCTTCGACTGGTATATCACCTTTGGTCAGAATTGGTTCTAGATCAGAATAAGAGCTAACAAGCATTCCTAATCATTGGAACACATGTGTATACTCCTGGGGTACAGTTTTATCTGTCATGAGAGCCCCTGGCCGTGAAGTTTTCACAAAGAATTTGGTAAACGACAACTAGAAAGGGGATGATAGACTCTTGCCCTTGGAGCATTTGTATTGGCCTCTGGGCATCGCCCCCTGGCTTGAGCGAGCTCCCCAGCCAAAGGAAACTGAGAAGGAGGAACCTGGTCCCAAACTAAAAATGCACCTGAAGAGGACAGGTCATGTGATGTAAAGAAAGTGGCTTAGCTATCTGTTGACTAGATTCTTTCCTCCTGGAGAGTTTTCTGTTGTTGGTGGTGGTTGGTTGGTTTTTTTTTTTGTTTTTTGTTTTTGTCTTTGTTTTTAACTTACCTGGGCTTCTGGGAACCAGGAAAGAATAGGAAGTAAAGAGAGCCATCCTTAGAGACCAAAAATTCTGTTAGACAGCTGCCAGGGCTGGGTCTGAAGACTTTCTCCAGCAGAGGTTTCTAGGGTCTGCGATGGGAGCCATCAGGGGCAGCCTGTCTAAAGACTCCTTAACTAGAGCTTAACAAAAATAAACCTTAATTGTAGACATTTAAATAGGACCATCACGACCTTATTTATTTTCATAATATTCATTCATTTGTTTTGAGAGAGAGAGACAGAGAGAGACAGAGAGAGAGAGAGACAGAGAGAGAGAGAGAGAGAGAGAGAGAATCCCCAAGCAGGCTTTGCACTCTATCTCACGACCACGAGGTCACGACCGGAGCCAGTATCAACAGTTGGAGGCTTAACCGACCAAACCACCCAGGTGCCCCAAGTCCACCATAATTTTGAACACTAGAACAGAACATCTTATTTTTAAATCAGTAATTGTTAGTGTTTGCTCTAGATTCGACTTGGTAATGGTTGGCTTGAACCACATCAGTTTCTCTTGCTTCTCTGTTGTTCCCAAATTAGAAAATGAGGGTGAACTCAGCAATTGAAAGCCTTGAGAAAGGCAGGGACTGCTTCATGTGTCTTTCAGATAATTCTGGCTATTGGGGTTGAACCCAGGAGTCCCCGTTCTTGTCCACGGAAGACGACTCAGCTACTGAAAGGTGACTACGTTACATTCAGAATCCAGCGGTCACGGAGATTTAGCTTGGGTGGCAATGGTAACTGCTTTTTAATCAACTCTGGATACACTCAGTGCTGGGGCACATCTACGTTCTGTTGAGGAAACTTGATGATATTTCTAAGTATGTCCAGTAACACATGACTGACTGGTTCTTCCAATCGAATATGTGTAGTAAAAAGTAAATCTCTTGACAATGAAATAAGTTAGAAGACAATCAGTTCTGTTTAGAAATCCTAACAGTCTTGTGCTTACACCATGGTTGTTTGGTTCTGAAGCATTAGATTATGTTACTCAGAATCTTGGTATCCCTTTGGTATTATTAGTCACCTGATGAAATATTTTTAAAAAATCTTCTCTTTGCTGCTATCGGATACTCATGTGAGTACCCTTCCCACACAGTCGGCATATTGTAATATGGATGTGTACATCATGCTGAAAAGGCATACCTTCAGAAGCAAAATTTGATTGTATTTTCAATTTTAATTATTTTCTCCAACACCGAATCCAGATTCGGAGACCTGGTATTGACTTCCAGCTGTTTTCTCTAATTAATGTGGTAAGTGGATTGCCATCTTCGGGCAGCCTCTCTTGTTCACGTGACGATGCCTCTCCTTGTTGATCAGATAGCTGCGACTACGTCACTTATGAAGCAAATGCTATTTCCAGATTATATTGTGTTTCTTAAAATAACCACTACTTAAACGAAAAGCCAATTGTTTTATCAAGCTGCGATATAAAAATATCTGTTAGCACGTAAGAGAGTAATTGAACGTCCATATTGTATGTCACTGATATAATATCCAATAGTCATATTAAAGAATACCACCAACTGATCATGCTACTTTCTCTCTGAAGTAGTTTTCAGGAAGCATGCAGATTTTACAACTAACTTCTTAGCAATACTCTCACTTGATTCTAGTTCTGTACCTTTCCATGAAGCCATTTCACACTGAAAGCATTATTTTGCACTGTTCTGGAAACGTTACATGGAATATAAGAAGGTTCAATATACTTGGAAAATAACAAGAAGTCTTTGCTGAATTTACATTTCTCACTGACACAGGTTCGTAATAGACAACACTCTGAGGAGTTAGGGAAAATAGATTGAGTCTCTAATAAAGCCTTATTTTCAATATTTGTTATTGATTCCATTTATGTTTAGCGGATAACTTTTGAGACAGTTTATTTTTATGACATTGTGGTACAATCCAATACAGTAGAAAAATAAAACAAATTCAACAAATAAAAAATACAGCACTGAATCTTTAACAATTAGTTAAGACAAACTCTACCCTAACGGTACATTAGTGAAGATAAACTGACCGGATCAGACCTGACAACTTCTGTTAAACCTTTAAAAATGTAACGCCAGAGGATATGTGTAAAAAATCATGATTAATATACATTTCGTATTTGTGAAAAGTATACAAAATATTCTAACATGTTTTCCACTAAAACCACCAAACTGCCAACAGACTACTTCCTATTCAAATGTGTGTGTTTACTATTCAGCAGTGTGTTTCCAACAGCTTTTAGAGAGACTTCTAGAAAGACGGCATCTGTTTTATTCATCAATATGTCCTTGGTGCTTAGCACAATGTCTGACACATAGTAAGTGCTTAATAAATAACATTTCCATGATAACTAAATAAATGTGAAGTGGCACGAATCTGAGAATACAGTGTGATTGATGGTGTCTAAAATGAGGGCTTCCCACAACTTGCTTTTCATGTGAGTGACTGGCTTGGACCCAGTGGGCTTGATGGATTCTGTAGGGTTTGTTATTGGGTTGCCGGCCCTGGGGTTCCCCGGATATGCATATGATTACCTGTGGCTTTTGAAAGACCTGTTAAAGAGGAGCTCCTTGAGAAATTTTACTCAGCGCTATTGGTGAAATATCAATGTCATTGAATACCGTGAAGTTAAATCTCTAGAATCGTAAAGGACAGCAACATTTTCGAGGGCTGGGTGGAAAATTACACACACGTACCATACAGTAAAACACATACTAGAGAGTAAAAGTTTTTCTGCCACTCCTCACCACACACACACCCAATATTCAGTGATGGAGTAGGGACAGTAGCCACATAAAGCTCCTATTTGAAAAGGGAACAATGGAAGACATTCAACAGTTTCTGGTGTGCAGTGTTCCTATGGCGCAGACATTATAAAGTTTCCTGAACCGGCAGTTGGGAAGTTCCCTAATTAGACTCCATTTTCCATTTATCTCTGTAGCTCCGGGTTCTGACCTCAGAAGGGAGAGGGTTTTTATTCATTATGCTCCATGGCTACATCCGAAGTGGGCATTAGGAAATATGTCCTCCTGAAGGTGGTGCAGTTCCAGGATCACGTTCCTGCTTATGCAACAGTGGCAACTCAAGTCTACTTTAATTGTGAACAAAGCCATTTTTAGTTTCAGCTTTTGGTGCTTTTAGGCGATACATTTCCTGCAAAAACTTAATAGGCTTCTGGTGTTTGCTTCTAGTTAGTTCCATGCACCAATATCTACATATAGTGTTCCCCTAGATTTAATTCTCAAATCTGCCCTACTTTTTACATCTTTTAACCCCACAACACTTCTCTCTGTACTTAGTGGTAGCCACTTTGAAACTACATACTCATGAAACCATGACCTCCATTTGACATTGGCCACAGGACTGGGATTCAAAAAGCTCTTGTCTCTCCGGGGTATTTCCCCCTCTTATTTCCTGCATCTGGGAACAGTAGGATGTTAAATTCTTTAAAGTCTTGGGGCGCATGGGTGGCGCAGTTGGTTAAGCGTCCGACTTCAGCCAGGTCACGATCTCGCGGTCCGGGAGTTCGAGCCCCGCGTCAGGCTCTGGGCTGATGGCTCAGAGCCTGGAGCCTGTTTCCGATTCTGTGTCTCCCTCTCCCTCTGCCCCTCCCCCGTTCATGCTCTGTCTCTCTCTGTCCCAAAAATAAACGTTGAAAAACAAAATTAAAAAAAAAAAATTCTTTAAAGTCTCGAAGTTCTAGGCTTTCTCTATTCTCTTTTATTGCTGCTTACAAAACGGCCATTTTTCTTGTGATCTTTTCTTTTTCTTATACCATCTTGCCAAATACATTTAATAGTAGCCAATAATCACTAAGAGTTGAATCTTTCCAAATATACCTCCTTCTAAATGCCTATAAAGAGTGGAGTGCCTAGTTTCAATGTGCTCATAATCTAATTGGAGAAATAGTATATATATATATATATATATATATATATATATATATGTGTGTGTGTGTGTGTGTGTATAAAGGCAAGTATAATTTAAAATGGTAATTTCAATTTGTACTGCATGCCTAGTGATTGATTCAGAAATTAAGTTTTATTCCACTTCAAAGAAAGTAATGGTCACCATCTCAACTCAAATAATGGGAATCTTCGCAGATTTTTGAGGGAAAGAGCAACCGAATCTTAAAAGAGTTTTTAGAAGACTTCTGTATAACTAAGCCTATGTATGTTAGGTTGAAAATGTGATATGGGCAGTTTCTAAATTTATACTATGTCCCTCCTGGGGCTTTAGCGCTGTTTTGAAAGGATGTTGGAATTAAGAATATCAACAGTACTTTACAGAGATGATCCAAGCAATGATTGGATTTCTCATTTAATCTCTCATTAGCTCAGAAATGTCAGTGTGCTAAGGAAAAAAAATATATACGGCATTCCTACACCCTGCATGTGTTTATAAATATCTACTGATACTTTAAGTTGAGCATTGAAAATAATTCACTAAATGATAGCTGTAATGAAGTGTGAAATAAATTATCATCTTTGTTGGCGACAACGATTATTGTGTTGGGCAAAAGACATATTTATCACATGGCCTTGACAGCACAGACCTGCTACAACAAGGGAACCGGAAAACAAACAATCGAGAAACCAAACGTATGAAAGTAATTAGCTATTTAAATCCATGTGGTGGTTATGACTCAGACACCTGCCACCAAGGTCAGAAGGTTTTTTTTAAGGCCATTCGTATTCTCAGACTGTAGCTAAAGGATTTGGTCTAACCATACTGACTTTCAGCTGCTTCCTAGGATCTGAGGAGGATACAATAAGTGGTTTAAGGGATTTTCTTACCCTTAAAAGGTTTTCTTAGGACGGTGTGTCCCAATTGTGACCACCATGGTGATTTGGCCAGACTCATTTCCAGCTCATCAAAAGTGTTGCCGTATGTTAGCTTATGGTCAAAATTCAATTATTCTGGGGTAAACATTATCACACCATCTTCAGGAAATTTCTGGTAATCATTTCACATGACATTAGTTCACCCCTCCCAGCACACCCTCTCACCAAAAACACATTCTTACTCTGAAGCATGAAGTTTTGGCATCACATAAGTAATATTCTGACATTTTGCAAAACCATTTTTTGAAATTGTTTATTATTTTGGTGCATTTCTCTTCATATTAATTTTAGTACACGCTAAATTTATAGTATGTGTATAATTAAGAAGATCGTACACTATTCAAAATACAATATGTGTGTCGCCCATGTGTATTTTAGCTGAAATTAACTGAGAACTTGGCTGCCATTATGTATTTGGGGCCACTTACTACATGTTGAGTCTTTAGTAAAAATTAATTACACTTTATTACGATAAGTCTCAGTTAAGTTGCATATAGTTTTCATTTTAAGAATAATGAGGTAGGAAGGTTTATGTGCACCACAATTGCTCTTAGGGAGAGTCTTGCCTTTGTTTGGGGAAATTCTTTAATATATAATTGATGTAAGTATAAGAGTACTTCCCTTCTTCCTCACTTAGCCTAGGAGTTGTCTCACACCAAGATGCCAGAACATGGCTAACCTGTTCTGCAGAATAGAAGTACAATAAGGGGGGCAGAGCGCCTGGGTGGCTCAGCCAGTTAAGCATCAGACTTCAGTTCAGGTGATGATCTCATGGTTCCTGGGTTGAGTCCCATGTCGGGCTCTGTGCTGACAGCTCAGAGCCTGGAGCTTGCTTCAGATTCTGTGTCTCCCTCATTCGCTGCCCCTCCTCTGCTCAAGCTGTGTCTCTCTCTGTCTCTCAAAAATAAATACATGTTTAAAAAAAGGAGGAGGAGGAGGAGGAGGAGGAGGAGGAGGAGGAGGAGGAGGAGAAATATAATGGGTAGTTCCAGAGGGAAATCCAGAATAGGAAAGTAAGAAACCAGGAAGCTGGGTCTGACATGGAAAAAAGAGGCTAGAGAAGAGTTTCTCAATCTTAGAACTAGTAATATTTTGAGTTGGATAATTTTTGTTTGGGAGGGCCTTCCTGCACAATGTGATATTCAGTAGTGCCCCTGGCCTCTACCCATTAGATACCAGTAACACACTCCAAAAATGTCTCCAGAATCTGCCAGAGTTCCCCCGAGGTGGCAATTCTGTCCCAGTTGAGAACCACTGGACTAAATGGAGGTGTCCTAAATGGCAGGCTGGCCATAATAGGACTGGGAATGAACATGAATGTTTTAAGTTTTTTGTTTTTTGTTTTAAAATCTCTGTGTTGGCCTTTAAGAGAGCCTCAAAATACTATACCTTTCTTTCCAAAAGCTGAATTCAAAAGCAATTAGGAGGTAAGCTTAGGAACCTGGCAGATGGATCCCAAAACATTAGTTGAATAGTGATAAAAGCTGGATTAAATTACGTATACTAGTTGTGAAATAACTGAATCATGGGGTAGGCGTATTTTTAGATCTGTAGAGTCTACCAAAATCTCTCCAAAGTGGTTGTATAATTTTACATCTGCGTTAGCCATGAACGAGGGCTGAAGTTTCTCCACGTCCTCACCAAGCTGCCATTCTCTTTGCTGTTAAAATTTAGCTACCGTGGGGTATACAGTGATATTTCATCGTGTTTGTGCATTTCCCTGGTGACTAATGATGTTGAGAATCTTTTCCTATGGTTTCTAGCCATTCGGATATTCCCTTTTGTAAAGGGCCTGTTCAAGACTTTTGCTCTTTCAACCCCCATGACTTATTTATTTTATAACCGGAAGACTGTACCTCCTAAACCTCTTCACCTATTTGGTCCATCCCCCAACCTCCTCCCCTCTGGCAGCCATCTGTTTGTTCTCTGTATGTATATGTCTGTTTCTGTTTTATTTTGTTTGTTCATTTGTTTTGTGTTTTAGATTCCACATATAAGTGAAATCATAAAAAAAGACTTTTGCCTTTTTATTAAAAGACTTTGGTTTTTAATTGATCTGAAGGAGTACTTTATGTATGCTGTATACAAGTCCTTTCTTAGTATATATGCTAACAATATCTTCTCTCAACTGATGGCTTGCTACACAGGCTTCATAGTTAATGCAAGGTTTTTAAAATTTTTTTGAAATAACAATTTGTAGGATTTCTGTTATTTGTTTGATGGTTTAGAAATCTTTAAGAAATCTTTGCTACTCCCAAATCATTAATATATTCATTTTATTATGTGTTCGTCTAGAACAGAGGTCAGCCAATTATAGCCTATGGGCCAAATCCAACCCACCACCTATTTTTATATGAACCATGACCTAAGATTGGTTTCTACATTTTTTAACAGTTTCAAAAATATCAAAAGAAAAACATATCAATGACACATGAAAGTTAGATGAATTTCAAATTTCAGTGTCCATAAATATTCGTGCAACATAGCAATGCTTATCTATTTGCATACTATCTTTGCCTGTCTCCATCAACATCAACATCAGAGTTGAATAATTACAACAGATACTACATGGCCCCCAAAGCCTCTATGTCTGATCCTTTATAGAAAAAGCTTGCAATCCCACTTGCAGAAAACCGACTTCTTTAGTGGTCACATTCAGGTATATGAACCCTCTTGGACAAATTTTGTGAGATAGAGGTTAAGGTTCATTTCTTATCCTTATAGATATCTCACTACATTGTCATTGATTCATTTTTTGAAATACTTGTTTTCCCTCACTGAATTTCAATAGAATTTTTGTTATAAATCAAGTGATAATATATGTGTATGTATATATATATATAATGGACTCACTATATGTGTATAGGTATTGACATATACACATATATCATCAGTAGTACATACATATGCGACATATTGTAAAATAGTATATATATCACACGGATGTATCATCTTATATAGTTAATGATTCTGGACTCTATTCTGGTGCATTGACTTATTTCTTGTTCTTATGTGAATACTATACAACCTTAATGACTAGCTTTATAGAAAGACTTAAATCTGGTAGGGTAAACCCTCCCCTGTTCTTTGTGTTTAAAATTATCCTGGCTATTTTAGGTTCTTTGCATTTCCATATAAATTTTAGAATATACTTGTCAGTTTCCAGAGAAAAATCCTGAAAAAAATAGTTTGGAACTATAGATTAATTTGGAGAAAATCAGTGTCTCAAAAATACTGAGTAGTCCAATTCATAAATAAGATGAAAATCTCCACTTATTTAAGTCTTCCATAACTTTGCTCTGCAGTGTTTAATAATTTCAGGTGTAGAAACTTTGTACATGTTTTGATATGTTTATTTCCAGTATTTGAAGTTTTTGTGCTACTATGAATAGTACTATTTTAAAATTTCATTTCCTGATCATCTGCTGACAGTAGATATAGCTAATTTTTTGTATACTAACTTTATATCATGCAATGCTGCTAAATTCACATAGTGGTTCTAATTGTTTGCTTGTAATATGGCTTTTTCTTATTACTCTAAGCTAATAGCATAATATTGAACAGAACTGGTGATAATTGTCCCACCTTAGAGAAAGAGCATTAACACACACCATTAAATGGAATATTACCTGGAGGCATCAGGGTGGCTCAGTCACTTGGGTGTCCGACTTTGGCTCAGGTCATGATCTCACGGTTTGTGAGTTCAACCCCCACATCGGGTTCTTCACTGATGGTGTGGAAGCTGCCTGGCATTCTTCTGCCCCTCCTCTACTTGTCCTCTCTCTCTCTCTCTCTCTCTCTAAGTGGATAAATAAACTTTTAAAAAATGGGATATTTGCTGAAGGGGTTTTGTAGATCCCTTACCGAAATGATAAAGTTCCTTTTTATTCCTGGTTTGCAGTGGCTTTTGACTAAGAATGAGTGGTGAATTTTATCGAATGCACATTCCACATACATTAAGATAATATTTTTCCTTTATTCTGTTAATATGGTAAATTATGTTGTTTTTATTTTTTCATCTTAATTGGCCCCTGTATACCTGGAATAAACTCCACTAGGTTTGATTTGCTAAGGTTTTCCTTGGGATTTTTGTTTCTATATCAATAAGGGATAGATTTAATCCAAACCGTAGCGGTAAATAACATTAAATGAAAGTGGGTTAACCATTGCAATGAAGACAGACTGGCTGACTGGCTAAAAATACAAGTTTCTGTTTTCTTTTCTTTTTTTTTTTAATGTTTATTTTTGAGAGATAGAGACAGAATATGAGCAGGGGAGGAGCAGAGAGAGAGAGGGAGACACAGAATCCAAAGCAGGCTCCAGGCTCCGAGCTGTCAGCACAGAGCCGGTCGCGGGGCTCGAGCCCACGAACCGTACGATTATGAGCTGAGCTGAAGTCAGACGCTTAACCGACCGAGCCACCCAGGCGCCCCAACACAAGTTTCTATTTTCAAGGGACAGACATTCTTGGATATACTCACAGAATAGTCTGTTCCTTCCACCACAAAGAACCAAGGATTTAACCACCTCAGCAAATACAGGTCAATTTACGTTATCTCGAAAACGAGTTCTTTATTTAGCAAAATACATGATTCAGCTACGCTTCTTCTATCCTGTAGATGAAAGTAACTCTCCTTGGGTCCCACGGTTCTCCGAATCCACCCGTGTCCCATCCCCGCGTGCTCTGCTTCTTCCCAATCTGAACTTGTAGGTTTATGCTCCATAAGGAGTCAGCATCCCAGCCTGAAGGAGGCCTGTCCGGCCCTTGTGCATACAGGTTTACGTTTCCCTCAGTGCCTTTGCCTACACGATGCTAAATAATCTGATCACGTGTGTGACATCAAACCATGTTCCTCCTGAACTTAAAAGGCTACTTCCAACTCCATCTTCATGATCAAAACATCCCTGTTAAGTTCAGGCATAACTGATGTCCGTAAATATCCTTTTAATTGACTACCCGAGATACTGAACAGGGGACATATCGTCTCTAGCCTGTGTCCTACTGTGACTGCTGTCTAGTAGCACCTGTCTTAGGTCCATTTGAATTGTGTTTACTCCACAGAATTATCACAGGGTTAGGAAAAGTTATGGTACCATAGCTTTCAATATTCAGAACTAATGCATTCGCTTTAGTGCTGAGTAAAAAGCCAAAGTGGCATCTAAAGACATATACATAGAATCATTTAAAATACACTTTGAGAGGTGCCTGGGTGGCTCAGTCGGTTAAGCGACCGGCTTCAGCTCAGGTCATGATCTCACAGTTCGTGAGTTCGAGCCCCACGTCTTGCTCATGCACTCTCTCTCTCATTGCTCATGCGCTCTCTCTCTCTCGCTCGCTCTCTCTCAAAAAGAAATAAACAGTGAAAAATAAAATATATTTTGAATAGAAGAATAGGAGAAAATAGTTGAATAGAAGAAAATAGTTTATGGATGTTGCCAGTGGTTACTTTATTTTTTTTATTTTTTATTTAAAAAATTTTTTTTTCAACGTTTATTTATTTTTGGGACAGAGAGAGACAGAGCATGAATGGGGGAGGGGCAGAGAGAGAGGGAGACACAGAATCGGAAACAGGCTCCAGGCTCTGAGCCGTCAGCCCAGAGCCCGACGCGGGGCTCGAACTCACGGACCGCGAGATCGTGACCTGGCTGAAGTCGGACGCTTAACCGACTGCGCCACCCAGGCGCCCCGCCAGTGGTTACTTTAAATGGTGGGATCAGATGACTGTTCTTTCCCTTTTTTCACTTTTGTGCGTTTTCCCCTGGTTTTCATAATAGGCTTATTTTATCTTTAAATCCCCATAAAGTGCTCACTATTAACAAGCTGGATAGTGTATGTATGTATTGGGTTGGGTCTGTGTAAGCGTATAGGTCCGTGTGCCTTGAATCTGTAGGTTTCTATATTTGTGTGTTTGTGGGTTTTTAAAAAAATTTTTTTTTTTTAGCATTTATTCATTTTTGATACAGAGAGAGACACAGAACGTGAGTGGAGGGAGGGGCAGAGAGAGAGGGAGACACAGAATCCAAAGCAGGCTCCAGGCTCCAAACTGTTTGTTCATCACAGAGCTGAATGCAGGGTTCAAACCCACAGACTGTGAGATCATGACCTGAGCTGAAGTCGGATGCTACGTGACTGAGCCACGAGGAGCCCCTGTGACTTTTTTTTCTAAATATGCTTTATGCTAATTACATGACCTTGAAAAGAGTTATTTAACCTCTCTCTGCCTCAGTTTTTCCTTCTATAGAAGTCGGTATAACAATACTATTCCTTTCAAAAAGATATAAAAAATTTCAATGAGCTAATGTTTGAAAAGCACTGATAAGAGTACCAGACAGATAGAAAATGCTCAGTAAATGTTAGCTTTTACTATTGGTCTTATTACAATATTGTTATCAGATAGTAGGGCAGTTTATAGATAGGTATGTAGGTAGGTAGACAAATAGACTCCAAGTAAACTGAATAAAACATTAGCCATTGTTAACACTCACTGATGGGATTGTAGGAAATTATTTTCCTTCTGTATATAACTTTTGATTATTGCCACAATAAAAATCTATTATTCTATATTTAGGAAAAAATATTTCAAAATGGGAGAAGCTCCCTTTTTTTGAGTAGTTCTCTTTTCCTTGAAATGAAATATAGTATTTCGTTTTCCTGAAATGATATAATAGCTCTAAGAGACACATTTTAAGACCTAGATGCTAAAATGCAGGGGAAATACCATAGATGGAGATTTCTTCTCTGTTTTCTGCAGCTGCATTCTTAGGAGATAGTTACCTTCTGGATGAACTATTTTAACTTCTTGATTTATTAGGTCGGTAAGAACGACACACTCTTCCTTTGATACTTGCAAAAGCAGAAAGAGGCTTGTCTTCAATATAATACACCTACTAAACACAAAGTTGTGTGTCCAAACTGCAGAAATGCATTAAATAATCACAGACATATGGGAACTCAGGAAGATGCCACTAGAGTGCTAGTACTGGTTTGATCCTGAAATAATTAAAAAAAATTTTTTTTAATTAATTTATTTTGAGATAGAGAAAGAACCAGCAGGGGAGGGACAGAGAGAGAAGGGGACAGAAGATCCGACAGGCTCTGTGCTGACAGCAGAGAGCCCGATGTGGGGCTCAAACTCACGAACTGTGAGATCATGACCTGAGCCAAAGTCGGATGCTCGACCCAGTGAGCTACCCAGGTGCCCGGTCCTGAAATAAGTATTGTCTCTGGAGCCATATCCGACAGAACCAGAGACGGGAGGTGCGTACCGTGTTTATTCCACAGAGCAGACTGGATTCAGCAATTGGGTTCCTCAGGGCGCCTGGGTGGCCCAGTCAGGGAAGCATCCAACTCTTGACTTTGGCTCAGGTCATGATCTCACTATAGGTGAGTTCAAGCCCCGCATTAGGCCCCAAGATCACAGCATGGAGTCTGCTTGGGATTTTCTCTCTCCCCCTCTCTCTCTATCTCTCTCTGCCCCTGCCCTGCTTGTGTGTGTGTACTTTCTTTCTCAAAAATAAATAAATAAACATTAAAAAAAAAAGAAATGGGGTTCCTCACGGGATGAGGATTTGTGAGCAGGATGCTGTTGTTGGCTGATGGAAGGTAACTAAGCCACAAGACAGCCCTTTCAGCCTCTCTGTCAGCACCAGTGAGGCTTCAGAGGATTTAAAACCTCATGAGATCTTGGGAGTGTTTGAACACGCTCAGGAGAGCCTTTGATAAGACTTGGGGGTAACCTTCACCTTGGAATACTGGGAGGAGAGCACTGACGTAGCATATCCCTGGTCCAGAAATGCATCTTAAAATGCACATGCACTTTGATGTGTGGCTTCTCATATGAGGTTATTGTGTTTCATTAATAGATTTCGAGACAATGACCATCTCCAGAGAGTTAATAACAATACTAACGACACCATAATAATGCATGTGTTGCCTCATTGGCAAACCTGTAATGGCATCCATCTTGATCTACCTCCAGAATCGAACTCTACCCTCAGCACTTACAAGGCTCCAGAGGATAGCCTGGAACGTTTAGTAATAATTTGTATCAGAGTAGTTCTCTTCTCCCAAAAGATTTTTATCTGCAAAAGTAATGGAGATGATAGGCAAATGGCTTAAGGCTTAGCACCATCACTGCTTTGAAACGGCCCCAGACACCTTAATGGGGAGAAGCCCAACGTAAGGCTACCAGAAGAGAGACTGAAAAAGTTCCTGGAATATAACTCTACATGAATGGAAAATCCAGCAGACGGGCAAGAAAGCCTGATCCGCAGTGAGGAGAGCAGTTTCTGTGGACATTTGTTACTAAGCTGCATGTCCCTGCCCAGATTCTACTTAATGGAGTCGCCTGAAACTCAAAATTGTATGAAGGGAAGAGCCTTTAATTTTTTAAGGCTATTTTTTTTACCATTATGGAAATATACCACACTTTGCCGTCTAAAGGGATTCTTTAAACCACTGCTTGGAATACAAGTAGCCTCGACACTTAGCTCCAAAGATTCCAACAATGCTTTGGCAATAGGAATATTGGTGGGTCTTAGAAGGAGAAAGGCCTCGGGGCGCCTGGGTGGCGCAGTTGGTTAAGCGTCCGACTTCAGCCAGGTCACGATCTCGCGGTCCGTGAGTTCGAGCCCCGCGTTGGGCTCTGGGCTGATAGCTCAGAGCCTGGAGCCTGTTTCTGATTCTGTGTCTCCCTCTCTCTCTGCCCCTCCCCCGTTCATGCTCTGTCTCTCTCTGTCCCAAAAATAAATAAATGTTGAAAAAAAAAAAAAAAAAAAAAAAAAAAAAGAAGGAGAAAGGCCTCTAATAGCATAGGAGAGGATCTGATTAGAAAAGGAGACTGGAGGGTCGCCTGGGTGGCTCAGTTGGTCGGGCATCCGACTTCATGATCTCAAGTCATGATCTCACCGTTCATGGGTTCAAGCCCCGCGTCGGGCTCTGTGGTGATAGCTCAGAGCCTGGAGCCTGCTTCGGATTCTATGTCTCCCCCTCTCTCTGACCCTCCGTCCTTAACATTCCGTCTCTCAAAAATAATTAAACACTAAAAAAAAAAAAAAAAAAAAAAAAAAAAAAAAAAAAAAAAGAGGAAGAGACCGGAGAGCAACGTTGTACAAGAATTGGCTAGGCCTGGCTTCACAATATATCTGGGACATCTCCTGGATCACCTCCTGAAAATGTTTCCTGTGTGTACTGGTAAAAGTGGGGTAGAGCGTGAAGTCGGCCAACTCGAGGTCACACAAGGTCAGGCTCCTCCCAGAACGTAGCTGGTCGTCAGAGTCTCGAGAGATTGACACCTGCACATTTTACCTACTACAGCAAAAAAACCCAACTCTTTCTAAACTTTAATTTTATATATGTGGTTTTAAAAAGAGAGGAGGGGCGCCTGGGTGGCTCAGTCGGTTCAGCGCTGGACTCCTGACTTTGGGTCAGGTCATGATCTCGTACTTGGTGAGTTGAAAACCTGCATCAGGCTCTCCACTGACAGTGTAGAGCCTGCTTGGGATTCTCTCTCTCTCTCTCTCCCTCTCTCTCTCTCTCTGCCTCTCTCCTGCTTGCTCTTTCTCCCTCTCTCAAAAAATAAACTAAAAAAAACCCCTAAAATAAATAAATAAAAATGAGAGGAAATTCTACCATTATCATTTATGTTTAAGGATATAACAAAATATGTGCATTATCTGAAACAAATTGTCTCCATGGACATTAAACCCAGAATTGCTCTAAATCAACATTTATGTCAAGGAAGGCAATATTAAAGGACCTGGCTATTTTTCTTTGCTACAAAAAACTGGAAAAAAATGATATTTACAATAGGCCCAGGAGCGCCTGGGTGGCTCAGTTGGCTGAGCATCTGGCTTCTGCTCAAGTCATGATCTTGCAGTTTGTGGGGTCAAGCCCCGTGTCGGGCTCTGTGCTGACAGCTCAGAGCCTGGAGCCTGCTTCGGATTCTGTATCTCCTCTCTCTGCCCCTCCCTTGCCCACACACGTTCTGTCCCTCAAAAATGAATAAATGTTAAAAAAAATTTTAATATAAAATAAGCCCAAATCATCCAAACTTGTATTAAATCAAGATGGCAGACTGACTCATTAATTGAAATTAAGGTACCTCTTGAACTTTCTGCTAAGTTCAGTCAAAGTCATCCAACTTCCTCAGAAGTTATCATGAAGAGATAGAGATAAAAGCAAAAACACTTAGTTCAAACAGACACTTGATGTCTATCTGTCAAAATCCTGTTGCCTAATTCTCCGTGGTTATTAGGCTCAAGGAGATTTTTTTTTCCAATAACAATTAGATTGCCACACGCATTAACCTGCCCCCACCTTACAATCTTTTAGTGTAGCTCTACTTACCTACTATAGTTCTCTAAAAGCCACTCATTTTAAAACTCTTCAATCATTTACACTTAAAGGTGATTAAAATCCACAAAGGTCCAACACCACCCATGGGTGATGGTAACTCCAGCTACTAATACTTCATGTGAGTGGCTGCTTGGCAGTGACTTGGTCTGGAGATAGAAAAGTGGGATTAGAATGTTTTTAAAGACCTAGGAAGCCCTTCAAATGAAACTGCAATTATATACTCCATTTTACATAGCTCTCTTGGAAATAGTTGTGTTGTTGTTGTTGTTGTTGTTGTTGTTGTTGTTGTTGCTGTTTTTGTCTCTCTCTCTCTGCTGGGAGATTTTCTCCGGCCCCTAATTTTTTTGTATGTTATGAAGTTTTATGTTTCATTTTCCTACATTTTTCAGCTCCTGTCTGAGCTGATGCAGTGTCTCATAGGTACAAATCATTTTTACATTTTCTGGAGTATGATAATGTTTTCCAAAAAAAAAAAAAAATAGAAAAGGTCATTTCTTCAAGGTAATGCAAACTTTACCTGCAAATACAGCTAACTCAACACCAATGAAAATACCAACTTTTTAAATCCTTTTGAATCGCTCCTTGAAATTAAATTCCAATCATCTGAGAAACCCTGTCCATCTTTAATTCAATGAACTGAATCCTCAATGCTGGGCTACAATTCTTGCAGACATCAGAACAGGTTTACCTAGAAATTTCCTTCAAAACATGGCAAACCACTGTGGTTTGGGTATATGAATACTCATGGTTTGATTTATCCTTGACGAAACACACCATACCAAAGATGCATTTTTGGATGGCATAGAAGAAACAGAAAATATAGTATAACTGATCTTAGAAGATGATCATCTGTTGAACTTTGCGACATTGGGAAAGGACACTAGCCTTCATGGGAAATATAAGAATAATTAAGAGATAAATCATTTTATTACTTTATTTCACTGTTTCCAGATTTTTGTTCTCATAGAGTTTGACTCTGCCCTCATTACGGATGAGGAACTACAAGCATGAATTGCCCTCTAGGAGAAATAGTTATTCTATGAACAGGCAGAGTAATGGGACTCCATTTCTGTTCCAAGAACAGAAGAGGGACTCTGGCGATTTCCTAGGGTGCATAGCCCTGTTCGGGCATCAAGGGTTAAGGAAAATGTTGGGGCACATGGAGAGTTCTGCAGTTTCCATTTACATCTGTGGGAGTTTTTCAAAGATTTCAAATTCACAATGCAGGAACAAATTATGCCTACATCTGCGAGTTTAGCATTCATAGCAATGTTACCTTGTATACCTCTCAGCTGAGTCACACTGGGATTATGAGGTTGGAGAGCATACTCTACTTTTAGAAACACGTATACTTGGGTTGTCTAATTGTCTGCCATCAACTTCAGTTTTGATCCTGAGCAAAACACATCAAAATATAACTCGGTACTGACTTTCCTAACTTTACCTACCAAAGTCAACTGACCTGAACTTGTTTGACCCCAAGGTAATTCCTAACACTATTTTTATAATTACCCCGTACATAAAATAATAGATTTAAAAATTCACAGTAAGGATACATTCCATACCTCCAGAATAATTCTTAGTTCCATTATCACAAGGAAAGAACTGAGTAGCCCCTTCGGTGTATCATTCGGGCTTAAGTAAAGATATCCTGTTTTTTTTTTTTTTTAATTTTTTTTTCAACGTTTATTTATTTTTTTGGGACAGAGAGAGACAGAGCATGAACAGGGGAGGGGCAGAGAGAGAGGGAGACACAGAATCGGAAACAGGCTCCAGGCTCTGAGCCATCAACCCAGAGCCCGACGCTGGGCTCGAACTCACGGACCGCGAGATCGTGACCTGGCTGAAGTCGGACGCTTAACCGACTGTGCCACCCAGGCGCCCCAAGATATCCTGGTTTTAAATGTGATGCCCCAAAATCAAATGTGAAATATGACCCACTGCCCCATCCTAGTTTCATTGCATCTTTATAGGTAGATTTGGATTTTAGCGTGTAGCTGTACAGCTGGGTTGTGCGCCAGAATATGGGAAAGTTATTTCTTCTTTTAATTTACTACTTAAAATTAATGGCATATTGTAGCACTGAAGTCCAAAGCAACAAACAGCAAAATTCTGCCAGTGTACATTCAAACTTTATTTCTCAGTTTAGTCCTTTGCTGGACAGATTTCCTGTGCCTCCCTAACTGGAACACACTTATTCATTTGTCATCAGACTCCAAATTTAACTGAGTTAACATGTTTTATTTAATCTTCCCCAAAGGAAATATATTGAACTTTACTAAAATAGCAGAGCTTTTTTTGGGGAAAGAGGTTCCACAATAAATCGCGCGCGCATACACACACACACACACACACACACACACACACACACACACACCGAGCTACCCTTTAATATCCTGCATATATGTAAGGAAAACCACTGCCAAAGTGGTTTAAAGTAATAATGAAACAAAACCTTCCTCCTACTCGTGAGTACTTGCGTTTCTGTTTTCTTATCTTTGTGAAGAAAGGTAAAAATACCTCTTTATTTTAAAATATCACTTTTAACATTTATTAAAAGCGTGTGCAAATATATTTTGTTCTTTCAATATTCGTTGGGAATAGTGGTTTTGTATCTCAAGAAGGGACATGTGTTCAAAGGAAATTATTTAGTAAGAATGCCAGACAGCCTTAACAACTCCTGATTTAACATAAGGAGGAAAAGAAAGCAGTGAATGCCGGCCGAAAGGGGGAAATGCTGGCAAATATATTTATTCTACTGAATAACTTGAGTAGAGTATCTAAATGACAAGTCTGGGACTAAGTTTTGCAATAAGCGTTTAACAGTCTCTAATGTTTTTACTTAAGAAGCTCGTTAAGGTGTGAACAGTGGACAGCCCGGTTTCAGAGAATGAAGGACTACGAACACATATTCCAGTGATATGAATTATGAAAATAGAAGAAAGATCATGTAAACAGAAGATGCACTGTTATAAAAAATAAATAAAGACTTTTGCCCCAGAACCAGATTGAGGGGGAAAAAGTCTTTAAGTCAATCGCTACTTTTGACCCTTCAGCATCGAGTATATTTCTGGTTCAAATGGGAGAGGTTTCATTCTAAAACGAAGTACATTTTTCAGTTTTCAAGATATCCTATATTAAAACATGAGCTCTCCTGTGAGTTGACTCATACAATTTATCTATATATTTATCCGCACTGTTTATTAACAACTCTTAGTTACTTCCTCTAAACTTTAGACATCAAATTTTCATAAATACTGTGCAGGCTACCTTGTCAGCCGAGGAAAAAATAGTTGAGATCATTATTAATATTTCAGGGAAGAGGTTCCTCTATCTGAATTTTATGATGTGACCTCTTTTCCACAATCATGTATTATTTAGGAGGCATAATGTCAAGTTTTCATCACATGTATTTTGACAGATTTTCGTCACACAGGCCATCTTAATAAGGCACGTAATAGTCACAAGCTATTCACTTCATTAGGCATAGAAAAGGATATAAGACATGACTGTCCTCAAGAAGCTTACACAAGAATAGGAAAAATAGAAAATACATGTCATTAAATAAATTCATATTAAGCATCGTGAGGCTGCTTTCAGTGGACGGTGTGCTGCATTCATTGGTTTGGTGATGGAAAATTACTGGCTTTCAGGCCAAACGACCACAGTTTGACTCCTGACGTTAGTACTTAGTAACTCTGTAGCTTTGGGCATATTATTTGACTTTTTTCAGAGCTCCAGGCTCCTCATCTGCAAAACTGGAATAATGGTATCTAAATTATAGAGTCGTAGCTAGGATTGAAGATAATGTACATAATGTGGCCAACACATGATAGTTGGCGAAGCCAATTCTCCATAATTATCTCATGTTTGGGCATGATTTAAGCCCTCTGAGAAAAGGTACTTATGGCCAGTGTTTGTATAAGGAGATAGATACTCCAGGAAAGGAAAGCTGGAGACATCTCCCTCTCTGGAGATGCCCCAGGGTAGTAAAGGTAAAACCTTTCTCTTTCATTCCCTTCCAGAGATTTGTTTATATTCCAGGGAGTAATCTTAGAGATGCGCTTTTACCTTCTTCTCCTTGGAATCTGCTTACGTTTATCAGAATCGACTTTGGAAGGGAGACACCTCAGAAGATACGTAATGAATGTCGGAGGAAGTTATCAAGGATAGTCCAAAGATATGAACAACGAAAAAGGATCAGGGGGGAGGAAAGTTCTTAGAAATATGTAGAAGTTGGGCGAGGCCTTGAAGAATAGGAGAACTTGGAATATGTAGAGACAGGAGGGAGAGAGGGAGAGTATTTGAGGTGATAAGAGCAACCCCAGAATAGTGTGAAAGCACCGGGTGGCGGGAATGTAGCAGGTGGATCCTGAAGCCTGGGATATATGAAGGGAAATGGGAAAGGCGGGTAAATAGTTCAGGATCAGATCACAGATGGCTTTTCATTCCGGGCTACGGAGTGTGATTTGTTCCAAGCATTAGACTACCAGTACCTGTCTGAGGCGCATCACCACTCTCTGTTGGGAGTTGATGTGGACCTTAGCACATATGAGGGAGCGCACAGGCAGAGGAACGAGTCAGAGTGCAGGGCTGAGGTGGGTCCAATACCAGTGGAGCTGGAACGCTCGGCTGGCCTCCAGCCTGGAGACTGCTCTCGGGGTGGAAAGAGTGTGTGGCACCTCCCAGGAGCACAGCCCCTCTCTCAGCACGGACCCTCGGGCAGAGAGAGAGGAGGCCACCCCCAGGCCACTTTCTCTGGCCTTAAGCAGCCTGTGCAACTAGTCCCCAAACATTCAATTTCCCACAACTAATATGACGAAAAGATTTGAAGCTCAAGACATGTTTTGGCTGTTAAAATAGCTATATGGCCGTGGACATTGTGAAACCCTCAACAAAATGTTTATTGGGCAGGGAATGAAACCTAATTAGGTTAAAAGCAAAACAAACTGTGTACATAAGACCACCGTGTGCTCTTCATATAAATTTAGACCTTGGCCAAACTCTATAAAATCTATTAACTGGTTTTTGGCAAGTCTAGAGTATGATGAAAGGTGCTATTTTTCACATACATAGTTATAAATATATCTTAGAATGCATAAGAATAGAAGGGAAATTGATGGAAATTGGGTCTACCTTGACTTCAGATTGTATTTTGAAAATTCACATAACCTAAACAGAATGCTCGAATGTATTTAAATGTTTGATTAAGCCAAACCACACCGTCAGAAAATGTTATTTTGATTTGGTGTTATTTTATTTGCCTTTGCCTTCCCAGGAATAAAATATCACGAAGCCATTTGCGAAGAGAATTTAAAAATCACATATGGCCACTTTTCTGTCTCTCCCACAAAATCTTTTGGTTCCAGCTAAACTTAGAAACACGAGTAAAATCGCCTCAACCATAACCCACTCCTGTTCATCTGACATCCAAGATCCTTCAGAAGTGTCAGATCAGTCTCCTTGTGCCCCAGGACTTCAAGAATGCCATCAGTCAGTATGGGTAAACAGATTTGCTATCCGAATTTATCTCCACACTCGGTTTAGAGGCATCTGCTCAAGCTGTCTCCTTTGTAAAGTACCCTACTCTAACCACAGGTCTAGACAAATAACATCATGGCACAAGGTCAGCAGGTCCCAGACTCTAAAGCCCTTGCTTCTCACATTCAAACTTTGTTAAACTTGTTTCAACCCTACTCTACAATCTCAGTTAGTTTTTTTTTTTTTCCAAGAGACCTGCCATTGGATTTTAATTCCTGACTACTGGTTTTATTCTCTTATTCTCAATGGTCCAATCACTCTGGCAGATTAAGATAAGCGCCCCCCCATAACTGTCCATATTCAGACAGTGATATATATGTGATCCACACAAATACCTATCAGTTGTAAAAATAATGTGTACATATAAATAAATATATAAATGTACCCAGTATCTGCCACATATACACAGACATGTTTGTGTCCTCTTATGTGAATTAAGGTCTATTCCTTTGCCCCTTCCGTCCCTCCTACCTTTTTCCTTCCTCATCCTCTCTCTTCCTTCCTCCCTCCATCTTTTCTGAATTTCCAATGTCTCTTTCTGTACTCTCGATATTAGCCATCTGGTATATACAGGATACAAACAGTTTTTAGTCCACACGTCATCTTTTAACTTTGTTTACAGAGTTTCCATTTAGCATTTCACTATTTTTTCAATTGTTTTTTCTTTATGGTTTTTGCATTTTGTGTTTTGACAAAGAGCATACTCCAACCAAGACCAAGTTAGCGAGCATATTCTCCTACATCTTATTGTATCATATAGTTTTTGCTCCTTTACATTTAGAATTTTGTGAATGTCTGTTAGGATTCTCACTTTAAAAAAAAAAAAAAGAGCAGTGAATGGTCACCATGCTGTAGAGTATTTCAGATTTCTCCCATTTTAGTATTGTAAATTGGCAAATAAAATAGATTCTCAGGGCGCCTGAGTGGATCAGTTTATTGAGCATCCGACTCTTGATTTCAGCTCAGGTCATGATCCCAGGGTTGTGGGATCGAGCCCTGCATCAGACTTTGTGCTGAATGTGGAGCTGCTTAAAATTTTCTCCCTCTCTGTCTCTCCCCTTCTGCCCTCTCCCCACTCATGCACTTTCTTTCTCTCTCTCTCTAAAATAAACAAATAATACATAAATATACATATATCCATACATACATTCTCTACTCAAAACTAACGGCCTTTTTTTAGTGTTCTTATACCAAAATGACTGAATATTAACGACCATCTTCAAAATGTTTTGTTATCATGTGGCCTAAACCTCTTCACCTCCTAGTCCTGCTACTGCCTTCACCACTGTTCTTTTTTAAAACTGCCTGGGCTGTTCCAGCCCATTTTCTCATCCAAATGAATTTTAGTATCAGTCTATAAGGTCACTCAAACAAAGCTTCAGGGATATTAGCTGGGACTTCTTTTATTGAAAGATTAAATAATCAGAGGGAGAATCGGTCTAACAGATCTACTTCATAGAACCCAATTTTCCTGGTGGACCTATAAATACTGTACTCTTAAAGTCCAATGCAGCTGCGTAGCCCCTGGGCTTCCACAGGTTAACAATGACACATGATCAAACGTGCACAGAGTACCAATCTCATATATCGTTAGAGCCCTTTATGATCATATTATGTTATTCGATCAAAGTTCTTTCGTATGAATCATTGCATCTTGATCCAGCAACAAGAAGGGTATATGATAATTCCTATGCCACCACCGTGGAAACTGTCAACAACACTGGATGGAATTAACAGGCACGAAACCAGGTTTTATGTTTTCTAGTCACTTCTCCCACTCCACAGACCTATTACATCACCCTGTTAAGACACCATCAGGATAACGCACTTTCTTCTCATTGAAGAGCAGGACTAGCCACCGTGGAGAGATAATGTGTACAATCCACAAAATACTATCTTTAAAGGGAATACAATATTTGGGCTGAAAGGACTTTTAGAAATTATCGAATAGCGGATCTTCAATTTAATAGTTGGAAGAGATAGAGGCTAAGAAAGTGAAACAGTTTTCAAGACTACTTACCTACTTGGTGGTTACAGGTTGTGTGCATTCTTAGGTACATGTTCCGGCTGTGATCCATTAGCATCTCTCCCTGATGAAAGCTACCGTGCTAAAAGAAGTAAAATAGATCTGATGATCTGGCACTTTTGGAAACATTTAGAGCCAGAGTGATAGCTTCTCTGAGACCTCAAAGTACCAAGTAATACTCCTAAACTACTGTCCAGGTTTGCATTATCCAGTCAAGAGGATTTTTTCGGATATCCACTCACAATAGCACATCTTTATTCTCGGTTGTGCCAGGACTGAACGTGTTGCTGGCTTCAGTCTGTAATCATATTAAGTGGCTGTTTAGTTTCGTTGTGCTTAATCTTAACCTGAAGGGACACAAATCACAGTATGTTTTCTACCAACTAGTAATAAACAAAAGCTAAAACCTTAGAAACCAGACTTATTATTTTTACTCTTTTGTGTTTTCTTTGGTCACAAAGTATGTTTTCTGAGATGAGACGATTAGCCACAGATTACGTTAGCACCTTTTTTTTTTTTTTAGCTCTTCTTTAAATATCTTGGCAAGTGTTTCTCTGTGCATTAACGAGGTGGTGCTTAAGTCATCAACCCATTTAACCTTTCTTATTTTCAAGCTGGTTCATCACTTAAAGGGTCAAATTTTAGTAACTGCTTCTGAAACCACCTAATTTTGTAGCTCTTTTAAATATTTTTGTAGAGTATGAAGCCAAAAACTAGGGTCGTAAAGTCTTTGAGGCATTTATCTTGCACCAATTTTTATTTTAATTTCTAATCGGAGCTGTTTTTACAAAGCAAAATGAATGCCATGAAACTAACAGAAGGCGGTTCCAGTTCATGTTGCATAGGGTTGCTGGTTTTCAATCTTGGAGATATCATCTTTGGGTGTTAAGATGTATTTAACAAAATGTTTCTTTTTTAAAAAAAAATTTTTTTTAATGTTTATTTATTTTTGAGACAGAGAGAGACAGAGCATGAATGGGGGAAGGGCAGAGAGAGGGAGACACAGAATCGGAAGCAGGCTCCAGGCTCTGAGCCATCAGCCCAGAGCCTGACACGGGGCTCGAACTCACGAACCGTGAGATCGTGACCTGAGCTGAAGTCGGACGCTCAACCGACTGAGCCACCCAGACGCCCCTAACAAAATGTTTCAATATGGTGTCAGTGCTCAATTTTGCAACAATTCAATTAATTCTCTTGCCCAGTATCCCCAGATCATCCTCAGTTTCTTTCATTCAATCCCAATCAATAACTTCAACCATGGATGACTCTAATCTGGGTAATTGCTACTGGCCAAAAAAAAAAAAAAAAGTCACAAAATTACCGTAAATTCATGAGTCTCACCCCCAACTTGGTTGCCGGGCAATATTTCTCTGTTTCAGTGTTCATATTTCCTACTCTGTTCTTTGATATTTTCTTTTACTTATAAATATTTTTTTTCAACGTTTATTTATTTTTGGGACAGAGAGAGACAGAGCATGAACGGGGGAGGGGCAGAGAGAGAGGGAGACACAGAATCGGAAACAGGCTCCAGGCTCTGGGCCATCAGCCCAGAGCCCGACGCGGGGCTCGAACCCACGGACCGTGAGATCGTGACCTGGCTGAAGTCGGACGCTTAACCGACTGCGCCACCCAGGCGCCCCTGTTCTTTGATATTTTCAACCTTTAGCATTCCATCTTTATGCTTCTAATTTTTTGCCACTTTCTCACTCAGAATGGGAAATCTAGTGAATTTCCTACCTAAGAAAAATCAACTCCCCCTGCTTCTTACCACCAATCCTTTATTCTTGTCATATTTTATGGTGGAAGAAGACTTCCTATCTTTGTACCGAGCCAACTCTTTCATCTGTGCTCTGGGTTCAATCAACTTCAAGTTGGAGTACATGAGTCTGTATATTATTATACATACTTCTTTACGTGTCATCCTCCATCACTACCTTCCTATGGGCAGTGACCAGGTTTTCACTGCCTAGAAGAGCACATAACACAAAATAGGAGCTAAATAATCTTGAGGGTGGGAAATAATAACTATTTTTATAAGTCGCATAACTGAACTAATTCAGTAGTTACCCAATGCTCTCAGTATTTTTAAACTTGGATGAAACGCTAAATATATCCAGCCCCCAACTCATGTGGATTGTTTTGTCCACACAATTTTTCCCTTTTCACACTTTCTACTCTTTATTTTTTGGACCGGATTTGTTGGCTTTGATTCTCCCCGGTAGACTTGCGTTCAGACTCTGGATTGATCCACATTATCCACTATGGACTTAACATGTAATGAATTCTATAATTTTCCAGTTTGGAGGCCCGTGTTGTGTTAGCACCTGCTGGTCAAGCCCATATGTGTCCATGCAGAGCCTGACACAGGCTCTCCATCCCACTGAACTGAATTTCTCTCCCTGCCACCCAGCAAAACAAACAAGCGAGCAGTCCTTGAACAAATACAGAGCAAAACATGGGCACTGCAGGAAATAACAGTAAGAAAACTTTTGACACTGAAGGCTGTTCTGCAACCAGGGAAGGAAGACAATCAGTGGCCGCTCTGGGGGGCAAAATTCAAAAAGACAGCTTCAGTCCTGCTCTTCCCTCATCTTGCACCATTGCCTAAGGATTCACTGAAGGCCCACAGACAGCAAGGTCCTTGGCAACAATATTTAGTGCAAGGCCCTTCTGAGTAGGCAGATGAAACAAGAAATGCAGGTGAAGGCTGACTAGCATCTGATGTTCTCTTCTGTGTCCCCATCTAAACCCCTAGTGTTGGGGGAATATAGTCCTCTTCCTTATGACGTTCCTCCCTGAGGGTCTAATGGTGAACTTGAAGGAGGAGCTGCTCGGTGCGATCAATGAATTGGGAGCTATTAACTATATTTACCATCCTGAGGTTTCCACACTAGGATGAGTGTCTTCCCTCATCTTGAACTTCTACCTGTCTCAGAAATTTATGAGAGTTACCACGAGAGTATTGGCAGGCTTTCTAATATTAGCCATTCTCTTGACTCTGTGGTGGTATTTCATTATGGTTCTGCCTTGACTTTCCTTGACAGTTATACGCCACTCAGATAACATCTCTGGGGAAGTGTCTATTCAAAATATCTACCCATTTTCCTATAGAATTATGTTTTTTTTTCTTACTGATTTGTAATTTAAATGATCTTATCAAGATCTCACACATAAAAAGTGGTAAAATTATGTCTGTAACTCTGAGTTAAATGTTCTTAATGATTAGTGCCCCTCAAAATAGTGAAATTTTCTTGATTGTCTCTGCCCCTCAAAATAGCTAATGGAAAAACCAAATAATTGCATTCATTAATGTTTATATTAAATGATTCTGTATTTTAAGATAGTGTACGTTTTCATTGTTTTTAAGTTTATTTTGAGAGAGAGAGAGAGAGAGAGAGAGAGAGAGAGAGAGAGGGAGAAGGAACACAAATGGAGTAGGGGCAGAAAGAGAGGGACAGAGAATTCCAAGCAGGCTTCACACTGTCAGCCCAGAGCCCTATGCAGAGCTTGAACTCATAAACCATGAGGTCATGACCGGAGCAAAGATCAAGAGTTGGACACTTAACCAACTGAGACACCTGGGCAGCCCTAAAATGTTGTATGTTTCCAAACGAAATATGTTAGGATGTATATCACATATATGTCTATATTCATATAAATAAAATACGTTAGGATGTATATTGTACATATACATACTATATATATGTGTGTGTGTGTATATGTATATATATACATATACACACACACACATATATATACACACATACACACACACACACACACACAACAATTTGTCATTGGGTTGTGGAAATAATTCTACTTATTAAAGACAGCAAATGAGCATTTCTTGACCAACTCTCCACTACACCCTGAGTAGGATGAGTTGTATATGTGTGCATTATATATGGCAGTGCTAAGTATGCGTAGGTTTGTAGTTATAAGTAATGGTAGATACAAATATAGTCACTTGAACTCTTTTGACCCCATCTGAGAATAGTTTTAGTTAAGGTCATAACAGATAACACAGATCCACAGGTGTCAGTGAATTTTGTATTCATATAACTAGATGTATGGACATGATGCTGATATAAAGCTATTGCTTTCTAACAACTGATTAAACAATACGTGAGCAGTTAAATGATCTGAAGATCTCATACAGAAATTACGAGATTATACTTAAATGAGCTCAAATATTTGTTCTTTTTTCCCTCCCCCATCATACTCTTCCCTTGTCTCAATCTGGTTTTCTTCTTCCTGTCCTCATTCACTCTCTCCTTTTCTGTTTATATCATGGGGCTTACAAAGATGGAACTATTTCAATGTACTGGAGGTAAGGGCATCAACCCAAGAAGGGCTGAAAGCAGCCAGGGATGGACAAAGAGAAAGAGATTTTCTTTGGACGCCGGCTTGTGGCCCCGTCGCCCTCTTCCCAGTACACACTCCGTGAGGGTGGTTTGTGCCTCTGAGAACACACGCGGGGAGTGAGGCCCTCTGCTAGTGGGAATAGAGAAACCACATGCTGTCAAGCAGCAGGTGCAAGCCCTCAATTAGGATATGTCGTTCGTCTCTGTCGACACTAATGCAATTCAGAAGCCCAAAGTGACAGGTACAGCAACTGGTTTGGGAGTTTCAAAATTAATACCTTCAAGCTTCATTTTGCCGTTCCTTCTAGTTTCAGCTCCCTTCCCCTGGGAAGGGGAGCGGGAGCCTCACTCCTCTGGCATGGGCATATCCGGGAGACAAGGCCCAACTCCAAGTGGCATTGCAGGCTGATTTCGGGGAGCGAGAAACGAGAGGGGGCGCGGGGACAGAACTCAGGTGCTCTTTTGAACTCCGACAGGACAAATGAACCTGCAGTCACGCCGTCCCAGAGCAGAACCGACAATTCGCGAAGGCATGAGGTTGACCGCAGGTAGAGTCCGTCCACTGGAACCCACCAAGAAGAGTAACAGACGACGGCTGAGACGCGGCACTTTGCAATTCGGAGGGTGCCCCGAGACAAGACAAACACGGTTGTCGGTAGCCAAGTTTCTGAAAATCATCTTCAAGTTATCTGCAAGATTTCATGTCGTGGGGCTGCCCATATTTTTTACACGTGAGATAAACCACCACATATAAACTGCATTCTAAGAGGAACCGAAGACCTCCCTAGGAATGTGATCCTGTATGGCTGATGTTTTCTACACAAATAACAGAGGAGATTTTAAACTGATTTCTCGTTCCTTTTTTTAAGATTTGGAAACATGCTTTTCCAACTCCCTGTATATGTATGTTCTCTGAGTTCCCTAGAAATGACGTGAAAATTTGCCATGAACCAGAACCCAAAGCTCTGACAGCAAATCCCCTGCTGAAATCCGAGAGCTCACACCGAACAGATTTCTGTAGTATGACTGGAATATTGCCAAAATTTTTTTTAGGAGCCATGATGTCTCAGAGGAAACATACAAACAGTTTCTTGATTCTTTCAGCCAACGTGGCCAAATTCTTTCCCCGAGGGTAGGGTGAGCATACTCAGTATGGCTCGTTCCTTTCCCCCACGGGGCCCTGACCCTCCGTCTTCGCTCTCTGCTCGTGGGTTGGTAGGCTCTGTGCCCTGCTTTGAACTCCACCGAATTTAAAAGCTGCTTCCCTTTTTCAGTAAGCAGTAGCTCGGGTCTAGTGCAGGCCGGTTGCTACCTTCTCTTTGAAAGCTACTTCTGTGGCTTTTTCTTCAGTCATATACAACTTTCCGCCTTCAGCCCTTCCCAGAGAGGCACCTATTTAAATTCACAGGCCTCAGTCCATCTCAGACTTCGGTGCACATCATCCAACGTGGGACGTGCAAACACAGAGGAGCCGTCTGGGACAAACATATTTCCCGACCGAATCACAAAAGTCAGCTCGTTAATAAAAATGCTTGTGGGCTTCTACAGCAGGGGAATATTAAATGAAACATGATCACAACACTACAGAGTGTTGCTTTTTAGTTTCTATTACCAAAACAAAAAAAAAGTGCATTTTTACAAAAGGTACCATAGGTAAAGTCACCATATAATTTATCATCAAAACTAGGACACTTTGGAGAGCAAAAGGAGGTACTATTAATAATTAGTCCAGGACAACAGGCTTGAAACAGGACAGTCCCAGGAGAACCTGGATGTGTGTCATCCTAAACTAGGTCAGATGGCCCACAAAATGGCTCTTGCCAGTAAAAAAGAAAAAAAAAAAAAAGTCAGGTACCTGGTGGAAAAACAGTCAGTTTTCCTCAACGGTATTTAATTTACTCTTTTTGACATAGCATTTTAAGAAGAATAGTTTTTGTTTTCCAACAGCTAAGAGTGGATGTGGCTTTTTTCTTTTTTCTTTTTTGGAGAATGTGGAGGAGACAAGAGTGAAGAGTGAAAAATTGAGTCTTAAGAGAGAGAATCTACAGAAGGAGGAGGTATAAGAGAAGCAAGTTATGATTAGTAAAATCATTTAAAAGATTCTTATTATTCACCCAGTATGGCATAAAGTGTTATTCAGGCGCTGAAATGTTTATCAGGTATGACTTTTTGCCTCAGGAGAGAGAGACAATACACAACAGGATGGACTGGAGGCATTCACCAAAGGAAGAGGGTCATTTGGGCTGAGGAGGTCAGGAAAGATTTTTGGAAGGAAGTGAGCGTAAAATTGGTTAAGGTGGCCTTTCCTAAAGTAGAGAGGATGTGGGAGAGGCTCCAGAGAAAGAAATAGCCGGAACAAATTGTTGAGCGAACCCAGTTCATACTAAGTATACTTAGTATAACACCCAAACCAGGGCAAAGGGTACTGGGAATGGGGAGGTAAAGCCCAAATGGTCGGGAGAAGGTGCTGAATACCAAGCTAAGAGTAGGTATATGATCCCGTGAGAAGCTAAGAAATGATAAGTGTTAGAAACTCAGACTGACGAGACTGTTGACAGAGAGAAAAATGGCGGGAGGGAGATGAGTTAAGCAGTTGTTTCTGTGATACCCAAATAAAGAACTGAATTAAGAGAATGATAATAAAAATGGAATATGGTTTAAAAGGTAATCTAGAAGCACCACAAAGAGAAAGATCCAGGTTATTCTTGGCACTTAATTAGGTAAGTTGCTCCAAAAAGTGGCAGAAGCAGACTGAAGCTCAGCTTCTAAATCTCTTGAGGTTAGGAACACCATCGTGCTTACATGGAAGAAGAGGAGTTTGCTTCCAGATGCATTAATGTTTATGTGTTCAGAGAAATACCCAGGTGGGAATATACAAAAGTAGATAGGTGTTGTGCAGGTAGATTAACATCAGAGTTAAAGTTGGATCTTTGGAAGTCATTACCTTGAAAGTGATTATGAAAATCTGAGAAAGTGTGTGAGATCTCTGTAACTGAGTAGGTATGAGGCGAGAAAAGAGAGTCAGAGAACCTCTGTGGGGAGGTGGGACAGAGTGAGGAAAGAAAGCTTTGAAAGAGGCAAAGGAGAAGCCTGAGTGCTTAGGTGAACAACTAGGATTTTGTGGTTTTACACAACTACATGAAGAGGTCTTAAACAAGAATATCATGATCTTAAACAATCACGTCTCTATTATTCAAAGGCAAAGGGAAAACAAAGAAAAGACTTTAACAAGACGATTGCATTTGTTGGCTGGGCTATTGCTGCTCAGCCAGGACTTAGATATGACCAGATATCAAGGAAATGGAAGCAGCTAATGTAGTAAGGTCACTGAAGACATTTTTTCGCGTAAGGAAAGCGAGACATAGTATAGATGGCAGCTTCGGGGCAGAATGCATCTCAAAACTTAAACGTCTGGAAGACGCTGGTGATACAAGAAAAGAGAAACATTTTTAAAGTAATTCATAAAGAGAAGGAAGGTGGCATGATTGAAAGAAGAAACCAATCGCAATTTCCTGAAATGGAGAAAGGATATCTAGAAAAGATGGCACAGATAAGGGGATGTTTAAGTGAGGAAGAAGGTATAGCATAAATGGGACTTGATATCACGTTATGCCCCAAGAAGGTTCCAGTATTGGTCTCTGCTTTCCTTTTTAGAAGGCTTACAGAGCCCTCTGTTTATTTAGTATTTGTCTTTCTTTACATCTTTCTTCCATACTTTCCGTATAATCATATTGATTTATTTGCTTATTTGACTTGTTGATTTATTCTCTACCTTCTTTTGGTGTTCCCACCTAACTAGTGAAACATAATATTAAAATATATGGCTGTAGCGGAAGAGAAGATGGCGGCAGAGAAGGAGGACGCCAGTGTGTTCGTCCCATGAACACAACTGGATTACTATCAAATCATCCTAAATAACCCAGAAATCCACCTGAAGGCTGTCAGAACAAACACCACAACCAAAGGGAGAGAAGAAGCCACACTGAAGAAGGAATTTAAATAAAAACTTAAAAATATATATATTAAAAATATATATTTATATAGTTTTTGTTTGTAGGGTCCCATATATTTTGTGATTTCTGTTCACGGTTCCTAACTTTTCCCCTCATGGTTTCAATTACAAATAATATTTCAATCATCTCTGTTCTACCCCACGTACAAGTCAGATAAATCATAAAGTTATTTCAATAAGTAAAGGATTTTAAGCGTCAAGAGCTTTAATTCTTTCATCCTATATTTAAAAAGTGACTAATGCTTTTAAGTATTTGTAATATTATATTGTGAATTGCTCAAAACACAAGGAATAACAAAAGATTGGACTTCATATAAAGCTCTATTTTATTAATAGTGAAGTGAGTTACAACTTAGCTAAATTTACATTGGATTCAAGGAAAAGTGCATGTGCCAATTATAAAGGGGCCTGAGGCTGATTTGTGCACTGAGTACAATTTAGAAAATGGTGGAACACTAAATAAATACTTAGGGAGATTTTAAATTTTAGGTGCATCGTATTTATTTTTATATCTTGTAAAAAATCATTAGCTGTGGTCAAAATAGGACGCCTATAACTGCCAGGTTGATTTGTAGGCTGTGGGCTGTTGACATGACTCCAAACTTGTGAACAAAGGCTGAAAAAAAACCAGTTAATTATTTAGACATTTACAAATGCCTCGATGTTTGGAGCCATGTAAAAAACATGTGTGTATTCAAGTTTTATTCAAATATTTTATTCAAATATCGAGTTTCTGCAGCTCCTGGAATTGTCTTTCAATCCTCTGTGCTTCAAAAATACAGTCAATTACCAGGTAACCTCCATCCCATTTTCCACATAGACACACTACACATCTGCCCCTTTGTTTTACTCCCCATCATCCCCAGTCTAACATTTGGTGAGTGGTAATTATGTGCCAAGAACTGCGAAGGTGTCTGCATATATTATCTCTAGTCCTCACAACCGTGCTGCAAATTAGAATGTTTTCCTCATTCTAAACATGAAGCCAATGAGGTTCATAAAGATTTAATAAGTTACTGACGAAGCTCCAAGTCAACATAGATTTGCGTGATTCCAGGTCCACAGTCTCCACCGCTATGCCAACCTACCTCTCTCCCATCACACCGGGTATAAACTCCTCTTTGATGAGAACTGGATTAATTCGACAGCTCCCTAAACGGATGGATCTCCCTGCCTCAGATTTCACCATTGGTTGGCCTGCTATCACACTCAATCCTTTAAAGCACTCCTTATAACAACTTTCCATGATCCCTCTGACACAAGAAACGGAGGCTTCACAAAATAGCTTATTCAGTAAAGCAAGATTAGAATGGTGAGAAAAAGTTTTCTGTTGTGAAACGTACAGCATTTGATTGCATAATACCTATGCATTGAAAGTTGTAGTGATGCTCTTAGTGATTCAGCATGTGGCCAACATATACAAATGCCCCATGTGTACTTCAGTGGTATTTTATATTCTTTATGGGGAGCGGGTGTTGTGAGTTTCACATACCTACTGGATTAACCTATAAATCAAGCCTTCCAGGTTGGTTGTCTTATTTTATACACTTCCTTTGGTTTCACTTCTCTTGCCAAATTCCTGGTTTGCCGATGCTGCTATTGTTTTTTAAATTTATCTCTGCCTGCCCTCATCGCTTGGTCCCCATTCCAAAAGCAGGTTTTAGAATAGTGGGTTGCAGTCCCTCCTTGCAGCACATAAAAGACATTACAGCACCTGGTATCCAATCGGCTGCTGCCCTATTTTAGTTGCTGGACACCTACGCCTGCTCCATTTTGTATAGCCAATGACAGTCATTTGGTGGTAGTTTATTTCAGCTTTTTATTTAAATTCAGGGTGGGGATAAGGTGCTCTTTGAGATCCAGCGCCCCTGTTAGGTCCTGGCTTCCCACCTTTGAGCTAAGTTCTGGAACTTCTTCTGAGCACTTCCAGGCTCCACATGAGCTCAAGTTCTCAGGACCACTGCCTACTTCCGGTCCAGCAGACTGTTCACATCAACTCCTCATACTCTCTTACTTCTAGTTCACTTCTGCTCCATGAAGACACTATCACGTTCACTAAGCCTTGACCCCATTTACTTTTTTCCTTTCGTATTTTATCTACCCTTGATAGCAGCTTGGAGCCAAAGAGCTGCGTGATGATGCCTACCATCCGACCAGAAGTTGGAACATCACATGAACAATATCATTCTATTTCCGATGTGTATTAACTGTAATATGCATTGTAATGTATCTGTGAGACAGTGTCAATAATTGAAAGAGCCTCCTTTTATGGGGGACTGGACAGGAAGCAGAATTCTCGTGGAAGAAGAAAGACATGTACCTTTAAGCCAGAGCACAGATGTGACCATCAGAAATCCGGACAGACTGCCCCTCTGTACCTTTCTGTGGCTTCTCGGATGGAAAGTCCCTGCTAAGCTGGACAAAGTTAGGTTGGAATTCATGTCTAACACAGCTCCTTCTCTTCCAGAGCAGAGAGAAGTAAGGACTAAGAGTGAGTCTCAGAGGCCTTCCAGAAGGCTACAAATGCTAAGTCTCCCCCGAGCTCTACAATTTTATGAGGCTGTCATTAAAGAATAAAATCCAGGTGGTGAGCACAGTGTCTCCATCCCTCCCAGGACTAGATTTGATAGCACGGGGAAAAGAATGTGCTCTTGAAGATGTTAAAACTCAAAATACTGTCAGAAATAAGCACAATGTGTGGAGATCACAATCGATTTTATGAAATCTAGAACTGCTGTCAGGACAAGGAGAATGGGTGAAAGCATGTCCAAGTTGATAGCAATGAATACATCAAGTCAATAGATTGAGATATAGATGGGTCCCTTTCAGATTTCCAGTCTGCATTTCAGTCACACAATGCCATGATTATCTAATTAACGTACGCTTTCAAAAGTGAAATGATGGTCATTAATCTTGGAAATACTTAGATACGTTTCCCAAAAGCTTACCATCAATTTAAATACAGGCGCACGTTTGAAAAAGAATTCTATACTTAACACATATTTCCTCGATATTCAATGAACATAGAACAAATAAACTCTTAAGCAAGACAAGTAAAAGATATTTTGTACAATTAACTTTAACGTGGATTGGAAAAAAAATGGTCTCGTAAATGGGATTTTGGAAAGAAACGATGAGGGAAAATGTCTGTAAGGAAAGCAGCCAAAGGAAATAAACTCGTAGTGAAAATTTTATGTGTGTGTATAACTTTCTATTTTCTGGCATGAAAAAAAAAATAATGGATAAGAGAAAATCTTCCCCATTCCCCAAAGCACATCTTAGGAAAGAACTGTGTAGATTTGTTCATCCTTAGATAAAATGCCCACGGAACTTCCAAATTATTTTAAGCATAATTTTCATTTTAATAATTAATATGTTAATTATTATAGATTTTAGCTAATTCTGTATAGAGCACACTTAGATTTTCATCTTGATGTTCATGCAAGACATTCAACTTCTGTTTTACTAGAAGAACCCTGTAACTACCTTTTCTCTGGAGAGTAATTTTATTTAATTAAAAAAATACCGACAGTCGCCTGCCTCATACTATCTCTCCAATGGAGCTGGTCTTCCTGACCTGGGTGTTTCCTCTATTTCAGTCTTCCAGTGCATGCTCTTTTCCTTTCGTTTAAAACTTTTCTCCTTGGGGACACGTGGCTTAAGGCCATTCTGAAACTTGTACAGGATGCATTACAGGTTGGGCGGATGAGGCAAATTACGAACTCATGATTCTGTTGTCCTTTGTAAGATAGTAGCGTTCCTAATTTCAAATACCTACCTAGCTCTGTCCATCCGCACAGAATTGCCATCATTTACAAGAGAGAATGAATTATACCCAGTCAGCAAACCAAAACACAACCTGTCTTCCTGCCGTATTTATCATCTATTGCTTTTAATATAATTCCCTCAAGCATCCTTTCTGCTTAATTCTATTGATTCTTCTATCTGGGCAAATGCCATAACTTTTAAGATAGTACCGTATGCCTCCCTTAAACAAGGCCTGCAAGGTTCGATCCTGAGTATTTCACATCCAAACGATGGCCAGACCTCAGTGATCACGCTACCTGCTGTCCGGTGGGTGATTTTGTGACCTGCACCCCCGCCTCTAAATGCAGAGGCATCAAGGCTGACTGATGAGCAGCGTGATGTCTCAAAGATCGACACCTCAAAGATGATGATATCTGATGATTTATTTCCATAAGGGCACGTGGTAGGCACAAGAATGGCTCTCAACGATTCCACATTCTCAACTCTGAAACCTGTGGATATGGTAGGTCCCAAGGCAAGGAGGAAGCAATCTTACAGTGGAATGCAAGCTGCCAACCAAGTGATCTTGCAATGGGAAAATTATCCTGGATTAACCAGGTGGGCCCAATGCCATCACAAGCTCCGTAAATATGAACGTGGAAAGGGGGTCACAAGCCAAGGAGAGTGGGCAGCCTCTAGAAGCCAGAAAAGCAAGAAAGTGCATTGTCGTGTAGAGCCTCCAGAAAGGTCTGTCAACACCTGGATCTGAACCCATGGAGACTCATTTCAGATTTCTGGACTATAGAAATATAAGATAATAAATTTGTGTTGTTTTCACCCACTAAACTTGTGGTCATTTATTAGAGCAGTGACAGGTAATGAATGCAGGGCATTTTAAAATAAATCCATTTCCAAATGGAAACCCGCTGCTGTGTAAACGTTAAACCTGCCTTAATAGTGTTACTTGGAGGAATACGTCCATTTTTCTTTTCATTAAAAATGAATTTTAACAGACTTTCAAAAAGATGTTTGTCAGGTAGAAGAATCCAAAGACATCTTGCCCTAAAAGAACCCGTGTGTCACAGACAATAACTGGCACATAGTAGCTTCCAAATAGGTGAGATCTGAATGAAAGAATGAAGGAATGGACAGACACACTAGTGTTAGCTACTTTAGCTTGGTTCTTCTAGACTGTATCATTAACGCATCAACGGGCACTATTCATTCAACGTTAAATATTTAGTGAGCAAATACTTGGTGTTAGGCTTTGTTCTGGGAATGAAAACAATATATGGTCAGAAAGGCAGATATCCCTGTGATTGGAATATTCTCTGGAAAAGGAGGCTGAAATTGAGCTGGCCACTGGAGCATAATTGTAGGAAATACAGAGCAAGGGGAGAGGCCTCCTTGCAGGAAAACACCTTCAGCAAGTGACCAATCTTGGGTGTGTGTAACATTTAATCTGTGGGTGATTTGGGGGGGGGCGGGGTCAGGAATACTGGTCTCAAGGGCAGTGTGGAATAGAAAACCGAGGCAACAGAAAGATTATTCACAGGGTGGGGGCCGTGCATGTTCACCACTTGTATCCCCAGTGTCTGCACCAAGTAAGTGCACCAAAAATACAGGTAAATAATAAATGAATAAACCAAAAGAATGAGAAATAAAAAGTGGCTATGAGACATTTTAGAGAAAGTCTGAAATACCAAGTGAGGGAACTAGGAATATTATAAAGGTAAAAAGTAAGATATCAATGAAGATCGTAAGTAAGAGATGACATGTTAATATCAGAGTTGTAGAAAAGATGAACCCAGTAATGACATGCAGATTTTACAAGGACAGAGAGGAATGATTTAGAGCTTCATTACTTTGTGCATACACTATTGTTATTATTGCTTCTATTGCCTTTCGATACATGTAAAGAAAAGACAGATGTATAGAAAGATGCTATAGCAGACCAATCAAACGTATGTTCATCTTCCACTGGTCACAATCTCTCACTAAAAAGTCCACCAGGGGCGCCTGGGTGGCTCAGTGGGTTAAGCCTCCCAACTCTTGATTTCAGCTTAGGTCAGGATCTCACGGTTCATGAGACTGAGCCTTGCATCGGGCTCTCCACCGACAGCATGGAGCCTGCTTGGGATTCTCTCACAACCCCCCCGCCCATCCCCCATTCTCTCTCTCTCTCTCTCTCTCTCTCTCTCTCTGTATCAAAATAAATAAACAACAACATTAAAAAGAATGTCTTCCAGGTCTCTACAGGCCCCTGCCAAAATCTTACTCTTCCTTCCCTCAAACGCGTCCAGTTTCACACTGCCATCTGCCTCGGGACTCTCAGGATCTTAATCCCTATTTATGTCAGTCATACGCTGGCCCAGAACTTCCAGAACATTCCTCGTCACCCAATGCTCACTGCTTTATGGCTTTTTACCTACATCTTCTGACTCCATCTCCTGCTCCTTCCTAAACATTGAAAATTTTCCATTGTGCCCTCTGGAACCGGGGACACTTCACCAGCAAAACCCCCTACTGTCCCTGCCACTCTCCTGAATGTCATCCTTTTACCCTACCCAAAACCCAACCCTTCAAACCATTCCCATAAGTAAAAACTTATCCTTAAGAATCCACTGAAATTCTAAACAACCATAACCTGGATTTTGTGCCTTCTACATTCTGACCACCATCTCACATCTTTTGGTGAGATCCCAACTATAACATGCTTTGGTTCCCCAAGGCCTTCAGTACGTTAATCCTGCAAACTACGTTCTTCCCCATTTGTTGCATCTGGACTTCCACTAACTCAGCCCAGAATTATGAAGATTATCTTAGATGTTTCGTTCTCTCACATCTCGTATACAGTTAGAAAATTCAACATACTCAGAATCAAAGTAAACCCAAAATCCTACTCCCCAGTAGCTCTAACATACTAGCTTGAGACATCATCTTCATATCCTCACCAGAGTAGGCTGAGAGCTTCCAACCTACATCTCTGCCTCGGTAATTGCTGCTTGCTGCTGACACAGAAGCCATGGGGCTTACTTTCAAATGGAAATCAGAACAAGTTACTCCTTTGCTGAGAACCCTCCAATGGCTTTCTATTTGAGTCCAAATATAGCCAAAGTCATTGCAGGGGTCATCAAGGTCTTACAAGATTTGATCCCTTGCTGCTAATCTGACTTCATCTCCCAACTGTCTCTTCCTTGCTCTATCCATTTTGGTCACATGGCATCCTTGCTGTTCCTAAAACATGACAAATGTATTTCTGCATCAAGACCTTTGTGGTTGCTGTTCCCTCTGACTGGAACATTCTTCTTTCAGAAACATACATGGTTTATTTTCTCACTGTTTTTCAGGTGCACACTGCTTTTAGAAATGACGGAGGGGAGTGCCTGGGTGGCTCAGTCTGTTCAGCGTCCGACTTCAGCTCATCATCTTCAGGTCATGATCTCACAGTTTATGAGTTTGAGCCCCACGTTGGGCTCTGTGCTGACAGCTCAGAGCCTGGAGCCTGCTTCAGATTCTGTGTCTCCCTCTCTCTCAGCTCCTCCCTTTCTCACACTCTGTCTCTCTCCCAAAAATAAACATTAAAAATTAAAAAAAAAATGACAGACAGACAGATGGACAGATGGATGGATGGATGGATGGATGGATGGATGTATATAAATGGATAGATAATTGTTTGACGTTTTTGTTTATCTTTATTATGACATGAGCTCCATGAGGGTGAGAATTTTGCCTATTGGTTCACTGCTGTTTTCCCAGAACCTAGAGCAAAGCCTGGCACAAAGTGGGCTTTAATAAGTATTTGTTAAATAAGTGAATGTTGTTTAAAGGGATATGTAGGTGAGGGAGAAGATAACGCAATAAAGGTTCACAGAAACTAAGAGGATCAAAATAATTATGGATAGACTGATCATATTCTCAAAAGATCAAAGTCATAATAAAGCTCAGAAAATAATCTGGTTGTTTATGGAACCACTGGCTCATATCAATCCCTCCCCTCAAAATTTCTTCTTATGCCTTGCCATTCGTACTATCTTACGTTACCATCCATTTGCCCTTTTCAGAAGATAACAAGATTCCAATTACATCCAAGGCTACTTCCTGGAGTATGATTTAGAAAATTGCTTTTTTTCTTCCAAATGAAAAACAGAGTGCTCAGACACTAGAAGAAAATTTTAGGCCCTGCTGTTTCAGTGAAGGTTTTAGAGACCCAGTCATCTGGAGTAAGCCAAAGTGAAGGATACATTCTTGTACCTTGAAGCTCCCACTGTGAAGAAGAAAGCATCCCACCCAGTAGATCTCTTTAGATTCTGGAAGAATCCGATTCCACAGTTGGGAACACTGCTCCAACTCACTGAGGATTGTGAAGGTTGCCAGCTGTGACTGTCAGAAAGGGACTCTTCAGGGACCCCTGGGTGGCTCGGTCAGTTAAGGGTCCAACTTCGGCTCAGGTCATGATCTCACGGTTTGTGAGTTCGAGCCCCGCGTGGGGCTCTGTGCTGACAGCTCAGAGCCTGGAGCCTGCTTCAGATTCTGTGTCTCCCTCTCTCTCTGCACCTCCCCTGTTTGTACTCTGTCTTTCAAAAATAAATAAACATTAAAAATTAAAAAAAAAAAAAAAGAAAAGAAAAGAAAAGAAAGGGACTCTTCAGGAGGACCAGCCTGAAGTGCACGCAGCCATGACATTTGGTTTTATATCCTGATCACCCTATGTGATCAGAAGTATCTGCAAGGGAAGCCCCTCTATGGAGTTTATGGCAAGTCACAATAGGAAGATCGCAATGTTGCACCCTCGGGGTGCTGTGCTAGTGCAAGACTCTGCCGTGTGCAGCGGCGGGAACTGCTGTTTCCCCCACCTGGTCTTCCTCTTACAAGTTTCTTAAGTAAAAGAAGCCAAGCAGAAGACTGAAGGAGCTCTTTGCAGGTGGGATAAAACTATTATACAAAGAGAGCGCGTGGAGACGGCACCCCCTTGCCCTCTGATGACAGAAGCTGCCAGAGTGTTGAGTCCTAGTGGTTCACAGCTGATGTCTCAACTGCTCTCAAAGACAGCTTCCTTATCCAACCCGAGGACAGCCTGTGGCCAGTGACTGGGGGGAGGTAGGGTATACAGGTGAGGTCTCTTGCCTCAGTTCAGAACACATCTGAAGTCCAGGCCAACCCTCAGAGCTTCCTAAGGGATCAGCGGAGTTTCTGTTGTGATTGTGTCACAACTCCACTTCTTTCCCTGCCCAATGCCGCTTCCTTAATTACCCCACGATTGGTGTTTTCGAGAACACTCCTCTATCAATCTCCTGCAAATCCTGTCTTTTTTTTTTTTATTCTTATTTTTTGGCTAAGAAACTGGACCTAAAATATGTATGTGTGTGGGTGTGGGCGGGAGTGTGAAATCATTCAGAGCGGCACCAGTAGGGACAAAAAGGTAAATAATGTTCTATAAAATCAGGTTTGAGTAGTGGAAATGACGCGAGGGTAAATTTCTTTTTACGACCTGATTTTTTTCTCAACTCACACTAGCCATGGAAAAAATAAGATTTCTAGAAACGGCAAAGCTGTTAACAATTTTAAAGCTTTTAACAATTTTACATCTCAGGCGTGCTTACAGAATTAATTTTTGTCCTAAACGGGACAAAAATCGACTTCTACTTCTTTGAAAACATGGCATTTTTCAACTGCCCAGGTCTTTTTCACTTAAAATGAGTCATGTAGATTTAGTCCAAGAATATATCGACTGCCTCCAGTGTGAGATTTTTCATGCATTGGACTTTTATGAAGGACTTTCTGTCTTTGTCAGAAAGACATTTTTAAAACACTATTAAAGTGCAAGACAATCCATATCTAGACTTTTAACATAAGGCCCTGAAATTTTAGAAATATCTAAAAAAGGTATACAATTTGGCTCTAACACTGATTCAATTTTATTTTCAACTCAGCTGGGGCTCTTTAGAACAGCAGGGTGCTCAGCTGGACTTGGAATTCTCAGGTTACTTCTTTTCAGGTCATTGTCCTGTGCTTCAACCTTTTTATTGAGCACCAAACATGCTCCAGTGAATTCTACTGACTTAGGTTTAGTACTTTCTTCAGAGCATTTGTGAGACATTCATTCCTTCCCACTCACGGTTTATAAGATTGCACGACAAGAACTCTTATGTGGATCCTGAGAAACTTAACAGAAACCCATGGGGGAGGGGAAGAAAAAAAAAGCGTTAGAGTGGGAGAGAGCCAAAGCATAAGAGACTCTTAAAAACTGAGAACAAACTGAGGGTTGATGGGGGGTGGGAGGGAGGGGAGGGTGGGTGATGGGTATTGAGGAGGGCACCTTTTGGGATGAGCCCTGGGTATTGTATGGAAACCAATTTGACAATACACTTCATATATTGAAAAAAAAAGATTTCACAACAAGAATCTGTTGTCATCGTTAGTGTAAGTTCAACAGTCTAAGTGACCTCACTTTCTGTCTAAATCTTAAATTTCACAGTTTATGCAGGCTAAAAGTAGGATTCACTTAAAGGGCTAATTAGGATCATAACGGATTTGTCTTCCAGCTCTCTTTTTGGAGGGGAAGAGATATGAAAGTAAGCTCCTCTAGAAAATTAACAGAGCAAGTAAGGTTTGGTGGGGGGGAAGTCCTTTCAAGGTCATCTGTTTTAGAGATTTCCTTCTTTGGTTTCAGAGCTGAAGCGGAGTTGGTGAAATGGGGACTCACTGGATCCATACTGGGATTTACCAAACCATCAGAGGATCACTGCCTCATCCATAAGAAGATAAAAGGGAACGTCACGCCTTGTTACCCAGACAGATCAAATTTTCGTCCTTATCCGGCCTCTTAGAACAGAAAGCAACACAAGAGTTCCAGAGTTGGTATTGCTCAGCCCGAGGTAGAAGGAAAGATTCCTGTGATCAATGAGACGATGAGGAGGTCAAAATTTTCCAAACAGGAAAGCCCAGATTTTTTTGTAATTCATGGTAATTAGCCTAGACTTCAGAAGGGGTAGAGATAAACATCTTGACCCTGAAACTACACATACGGTGAACGTGCTAAATTTGCAGGCCAGAGGATTAAAACTGTGGATTCCTAAAGGAATTGGCTAGACAAAACTTCAGCAAGGACTTACTATTTGAAACCAGACAACCACGTTATTTGCTGCCAAAAACACAAAGGTCAAATATTCAGTGATGATGTAGGCTTCGCCCTGCCTCTGATTCAATGGTGCCACTGAGATGTAATCTTTGAGTTTAGTCTTCTACACGGTACGTTCGAGGGCTGGGTTTGCCCAAGCGGAGTGTTCTCGATTTAGTGAGGGCATTTAGACATTTAAAAATAAAGAGAAATAGGAATAAAATTTGAGAAAGAAAGAAAGAAAGAAAGAAAGAAACCTGAAGTGATGTAAAATTATGTTGCCGAGTGTCCTGAAAGATGCCAGGTACTTTCAAGAAGTAACTGGTGCTTCATACGAATTCCACATGAATTATTAATTGTAACCAAGCATCATTTATGTAGCCACCTGATACATCATTAATGCAATGGGGAATTCTCAGGGTGATGGGAAGACACGTCAGTGGCTCGGTAACAGTTTTAACACGGAAAAAATAAAAACTCCTTTATTATTATTTCAACATAAACTATTTAAATAATTCATTTTAAAGGAAAATTTCATCATAAATTCGGTAATAATTTTTTTCAATTGGGCACTGAGAATAATGAATCAATCAACAAAACAGGTTGCTATTGCTAATCTGTGACAGAATGACATATTGGGCTGTATTTAAAGCACAGCATACCATTTATAAAACGGGATTTATGTATAATTTGTTACATTCTGACAAAACAAATGCCAGTGGAATACATAAGAAAATAATTCCTGCCATCCTTTGGGATCAGTTATCTCGAGAAAAAAAAAACACTATTCATGTCGGCAAGAATGTGCTATCTTCCTGTAATTATGTCTTTCAAATGTCACTGAATCAGAGATGTGACCAACTGCCTTGACCCACAATCTAGTTAAACTGCACTATCATTGCCAAAAGTCCGCTTTAAAATGCCTTCATTTTGCCAGGTTAGTGCATCTTTATTCTTTTTATATGGACTAAAAAGTGATGCTGTCCATAGCTGCCTGATGGTTAACACACACACACACACCATGTCCTTAAAAAATGAAAATCACAATCCGTCACTTATGAGGATTAAACTTTTCTGGCAGAAAACCTTCCCTATAGCCTGAAAGAGAGGGCTGCTAATCTGTCTAAACCAGAGACAAAATATCAAGGTAGAAGTCAGGAGTGATACTCAAAACATTAACAGATACACCACTATAGGTAAGACCACCGACCAAGCCAAATGGAAACCAGTTATGTCGGGAGTAGAATCCCACACGTCTCCTGATGGGCCAGGGGACTCCCCTTCTGTTGCCAAATGATATGCGTGTTTGGGGGTCCCGGGGGAGGGGTTGTGCCAGCTAAGGGAAGGGAGGAACACTTGGTGGTGGGGGGGGGGAAGGTCCTGTGATCAACAGCTCTTGACCTACTGGTAGGAAACGTCTTACTATTTTGTACTACCTGCATGTCAATCCTGATACAAAGTATGATTTCATTAATCATCAGAACAGGATTTCCAGACCAGAAAATAGCAAGTTCTAAGGAGTTGGAAGAATGTATTGGTAACATACCTGTAGAAGAGTAGAATGTAAGTGAACACATTAGAATGAAGTTATCATAATTGGGTCTGAACATAAGACAGCAAGACCTCCCCCATGGGTTGCATGTTACTAGCACAGTTCTGGTCCCCAGCAAGGATCTCCAGGGCAGAAGGAGTCAGACCAAGCAGTCAGGCCTGGGCAGTGGGGAACACTGGTTTAGAGAAACTTACTTGATGTATGATGGTTTGCATTGGGACACCCAGATTCCAGATCGCAGAACATGATTAATGTGAAGTCCCATTAGATAACTTGTCTGGAATGAATTAAATATGCCTGCTCCAGATGGTTCAGGAATCCAGAGGAAGGCTGAGGCCTCAAATGTGGAGGTCAGTGCGCCCAGCTCTGGCAGGTTGATGAAGGTAGGGGCTGAGATAGGGTCTCACCATTTTACCTCAGCCTGCAGAAATTATCAGCAAGTTTTTTAAAAAAGAGCACACATCTGCTTCATCCCCCCCAAACCTATAACATTCATTCCATAACAGGAACAACGAAAACTAATAGATACAATAGTAAATGAGTTAAGGGATTGTTCTGAGTCTCAAATGAGCCCATTATAAAATTTCTACCCTGACACATAGCAAATGCCCTGCAATTGTCATTTAATATATATATTAATTTTATAGATAGAAAGATAGATAGATAGATATAGATAGATATCTCAGAGTGGTCACTTTTACCATAGAGAAGTTCTGGATATGTAATTGAACTAAATAATAATTTTTAAGACACCATTGGGAGGAAAAGATGATGACACACTTGATGAAATATGCACATATTGGCACGCGGCGTCCGTAATTGAGTAACTTCTAGGCTCAATGCCTTTGCATTATACTGCCGACACACGTTGAACGTGGCAAAACTGTCGGTGTCACTAATTCTGGAGATAATGTGTGCAGTGTTGCACGTCATCCAACTGACAAACAATCGGCAGGTAGCTTTTATAATAGCAAGATGGATTCTTGTATGGGATGTGTTGATTGCTTATGTCAGTCCCTTTGAAATTTAACAGCAGTTGTAATTAGAGCTGTAAATCTCTTCTAACTATAATTAGATTACTATTTATACCCATTGTCATTTTTTTTTAAACAGCCTGAGATGCTACTTTGGAGTGACAAAGGTGTGCCTACGGAGGAGGGGCAGGGCACAATATGGATCCTTTAAAACAAGAATTGCTGTTAAGTTAATTCTTAACAAGGAAAATATTTCAGAGTGATGGCTGCATGAATCTTTAGTCTCTATGAAGGAAGCGCGTTCTCCAAAGAACCAACCGGGTCTTCTCAGGGGCGTCTCTAAGCTAGACCTGGCCATCAATAGTTACACCTATCTATATGCATTAGGACAAAATGAAATGAGAGAATGTGTCGTAGCAAACTGAATTCTACATTTTACATTTTATTAAATCCCAATTCCCTCTGAAAGCATTCTTTTGCTGACTCTGTAATTCAGTGAGATGACGGAATGATGCTGGAAATCTACTGCTCGTTTAGGATGTTGTAGTGTTGGTGAAGGCAATGGATGGGAGCTCTCATCCCTTTATCCTCCCCTTCTCGACCTTCTTAGAAGAGCTAAATAAAGTCTAGGGAGAAAACAGATTGACTTCGCATTCAGGCATATTTTTATAACCAACCCCTAGACTTCATAATGACCAGTGACAGTATCTGAACCTAGACAGGAAGTAAAATATGTATAATCTAACAGTTGGGTTGTACTGGGCTCTAGAGGGCTCTAAAACCCTGAAATGCATTTTATCCTCTCAAATGAAACAAGACAATCAAAAAAGGCCGCCAGCTCAAATCATGTGATGCCCAGGTCAAGATCTGCTCATTAAGTGATGGCAAAGCAGAACAATGGATGCAATAAGGGAGTGACTTCATGAGCATAGAGAGATGTTCCTCCTGGTGTAGTGTGGCCTTCAGTAAGTTTATACTCTGGCACTCTCTCTGTTCATTTCCATTCCCCCATCTTGAAAATGAGGACTTTATACTAGATGGTCTCTATAGCATATTTTTACTCTAAAACCTGATTAGGAACGCCTGGGTGGCTCAGTCGGTTAAGCGTCCGACTTCAGCTCAGGTCATGATCTTGTTGTCCGTGAGTTTGAGCCCCACGTTGGGCTCTGTGCCGTAAGCTGGGAGCTTGGAGCCTGCTTCGGATTCTGTGTCTCCCTCTCTCTCTGCCCCTCCCCCACTCGTTCTCTCTCTCTGTCTCTCTCTCTCTCAAAAATAAAGATTAAAAAAAATTTTTTAAACCTGACTAATATCCCTAAAGTCTTTGAACCTTTGCTTCCAGGTTTAATATGCAATAAAAAGCAAAGTAACTAGTTATGATAGGATTTCTCCACAGTTCAATAAGAGTGGAGATTTCGAATACAACAAAAAAAATTAAATCATAAATGTCCTAGAAGAAAACTTAAGTTACCTCCAAAAATATAATCTTGGAAATTGGAAGGACTTTGTGAGTATGGGATACAAAAGGCCTTGAAGGAAAAGCTGTCAAATTTTGTCATATAAAAAAGCTGCAACCTGAGTGTGAATTGTGGAATGTTCACAGTGGAAGAGTTGGCTTGATTCTGGGTAGGGACGTCACACAGGGATTGTTAAAGTGTTTCGATTTGCTGTACTTAGCCTCACAACTACTCGTCAATACAGACATTAGCTCTGAGTTGTGTTCAAAGCAATACAGTATTAATAACAAAGAATCAACATTTGTGAATGACATATATGTTTTCATACAAACTAGAACAATTATAAGAGTATCTGTGTATTTTTATTATCACCTACTTGTATTCTTATATACATAACATTTTTCCTCAGGTTAAAAAAAATGTGGGAGAGTTCAGCTGGGACGTTGGAGGTTCCTCATCAGAAAGTTACAAAAGTATCATTCCTCATGCATATCCTGATGGGAAAAAAATATGTTGAGTGCCTCTGTTTCAATATATTACCCTGCATGAATTTGTTTATCATGAGGTAGACTATACCATCTCATACAATTTTTTCAGACCTATTCTATGAGAGGGATGCTTACCTGGTCTGCTTATTTAGGGTTCCTTTGGTGCTCAGTTCAGAAGATTTGCATACAAATAGGGGTGCCTGGGTGGCTCAGTTGGTTAAGCATCCAGCTTTGGCTCAGGTCATGATCTCATGGTTCATGGCTTCAAGCCCCGTGTCTGAGCTGTCTGAGCCTGGAGCCTGCTTCAGATCCTGCATCTCCCTCTCTCTCTGCCCCTCCCCTGCTCACGCTCTGTTTCTCTCCCTCTCTCTCTCTCAAAAATAAACATTAAAAACATCTTAAAAAAAAAGAGAAGATTTGCATAATCCACCTACACATAAAAACCCCGTTTTGCATGAGGCATAGGTTTCTGGAAATGGTGTCACTAACTCATCCAGCCCTACGTGGTGTCATGAGAGTGTGATCCTTACAAGGATGCCTTTTGTCCAGCCACACGTCGCCAGATGGTCTTTTCTGCTGCATCACTGGCCATTTTTTGAAGGCATTTCAAGTTACCAGGAAACCCGCATTTTTTTTTAAATTTTTTTTCAACGTTTATTTATTTTTGGGACAGAGAGAGACAGAGCATGAACGGGGGAGGGGCAGAGAGAGAGGGAGACACAGAATCGGAAACAGGCTCCAGGCTCTGAGCCATCAGCCCCGAGCCTGACGCGGGGCTCGAACTCACGGACCGCGAGATAGTGACCTAGCTGAAGTCGGACGCTTAACCGACTGCGCCACCCAGGCGCCCCTGGAAACCTGCATTTTAACAACTATAATGCTAATCTATTTGGGGTAGGTCCAGTGCTATCACTTTTATCAAGTTTTCGGAATCAAAACTATCAGCCAGAACAGAAATAATTGGCAGGAGAGGCTACAGCAAAATAAACAACACTGACTGCAAAATATACTTAGGAAAATGCTAGAAAGCACTGGTTGACTGAAAATATACAAGAGGACCCGGAGATTGTTGGGGTTGTGGGGTCAGAAACACCTATGATGCCATGGATATATCTCTGCACATAAAGATGGGTATATTTATATGTATATGAGATACACATAAATTTCATGTTTTTTATATATATATACGTACATAGATATGTGTGTATATATATATACTTTTTCACAGAAACAAACACAGTTTTCATAAGTCCATTTGCTGTGTGGCAGTGTTTAAGACATACTTCCCTTCAGTATGAGCTACAGAACCCTATGACTCAAAACGAAGCATTGAGTATGGTATTTCAGAATGAATTACGTGCAAACAGCAAACAGCGAATGTGAGCATAAAATCATTAACAGACCTCCACAAACAATAAACAGCAGGTGGGTGATTCTATTTATTCTTCCTCCTAGGTTTAGGAAAATCCTTAAGTAGATGTGTATTAAAGAAGTGTTCTGATAGGATTATGCACGTCTGCTTGGACTGCCCTGGTTTTCATTCGAATGATCTGAAGAGCCCATGTAGAGAGTACAGGAATACTTTTATCTAAGGATCTTTTGCACAGCAATCATGCCTACTGAGAATACCAAGTACACACTATCCGTATCTACACTTTGACATTTATACGTGGGTCTCTAACAGGCATCTTAGTAAGCCACAGAGCCATTTGCCAAAACCGAAACAAACGACCCCTATAACCAGTATGTGATATTCTCCAGTATGTGATACCACGAAAGAGGCATCACTGGGTCCCCACAATGAGATCGTCAGCAAGTCCTGTGGATTCCATCTTCAAAATACAATAGGAGTCTATTGAGTTTTCTCTAGCTGAGCCACGAGGACCACGGGCTAAATCACCATCATCTCTTCCCTGCACTACTCCAGGCTTTCCCTGGTCTTAACTGCCTTTCTGTGACCCGTTCTCCATCGAGCAGCCCAGTGGTCTAGGAAGCACGAATCAAATTACGTCCCCCCCTGCCTACAACCCACAAGCTGCTTCCCGTGACAATTGTGACCAAATCTGAACTCCTATGACAGCCTAAACGGGACCGCACAAACCAAATCAATCCCTGCCTACCCATCTGACCTTGGGGCAGGTATCTGCTCTTAGTCTTTCTTGATAACACTTTCCCCTCACTCCTTTTGGGTAACTCCTGTAAAAGTGTGAATTTTGAACTCACAAAAGTTCTCATCCCTTCAGAAAAGACAAAATTCATCTGCCTATCTATAATTTTCCAACCTTATAAAAATCTCGGAGGAAACATCAGCTATGAATTAAAAAACTACGTATCTTTTTCCTCTCTGGGTCCAGTGTTTTGTTTTGTTTTATTTTATTTTATTTTATTTTATTTTATTTTATTTTATTTTATTTTATTAAAAATACTTTAATGTTTATTTTTGGGAGAGAGAGAGAGAGAGAGAACATAAGTGGGGGAGGGGTAGAGAGAGAGGGGGACAGAGACTCTGAATCGGGCTCTGAGCTGACAGCAGAGAGCCCGATGCAGGGCTTGAACCTATAAACCCTGAGATCATGACCTGAGCTGAAGTCAGATGCTTAAGCGATTGAGCCACCTAGGTGTCCCTGATTCCAGTATTTTAAAAGCACTTGTTTTTCCCTAGAGAATGCTCCTGGACAACACTGTGGCAGGTGTGCTTTGAGTTCTGTGTACTCTGAGCACAGCTGTAATGTTCATATTGCCTTATCAAACCTCCTTTTAAACACGGCTTGTTTCTTTAAGTTTATTTATTTATTTAGAGACAGCAGGAGCCTGCAGGTGTGAGTGGTGGTGGGGGTGGGGGTGGTAAGCAGAGAGAAAGGGAGAGAGAGAATCCCAAGAACGCTCTATGCTCAGTGCAGAGCCCGACTTGGGGCTTGAGCTCTCTCGATTGTGAGATCATGACCTGAGCCAAAATCAGAGTCGGATACTTAACCGATGAGCCACCCAGGCGCCCCAATAAATGGCCTATTTCTTGTTGGCTTTTTGTGTTGTCTTCATAGCTTTATTGAGATATGATTGACTGACATAAAACATTGTGAATGCTTAAGATCTACAACAGAATGATTTGATTATACATATATATTGTGAAATGATTACCACAATAAGGTTAGTTAACATCTTGTCTTTTCAGAGTTCCCTTCCTTTGGTGAGAATAATTCAGATCTACTCTCTTATCAAGTTTCAAGTGTACAATACAATATTATCAACTATAGCCACCATGCTAACATATTTCTTTTACATACTCTGCTATGTCGTTTTTAAAACATATTTGTATAAAGCAAGGGAAATATTATTCTGCTATGTCATTTTTTAAACATATTTGTATAAACCAAGGGAAATATTACTTCTAAATGGCCACACCTTGCCACTACATTTAAAAAAAAAATGTTTATTTATTTACTTTGAGAAATAGAGCAAGGAAGGGAAGAGAGAGAGAAAGAGAGGAAGAGAGAGACAGAGACAGAGACAGAGACAGAGACAGAGACAGAATCCCAAGCAGGCCCTAGGCTGTTAGCACAGAGCCTGATGCAGGGCTCGATCCCATGACCATGAGATCACCACCTGAGCCAATATCAAGAGTTGGAGCCTCAACTGACTGAGCCACCCAGGCACACCCCCCCCCACCACGACATTTGTAATAACTGCCAATGCATAACATCAAATTTTAGCCATTCTGTAGTAACCTAATTGCTTTAGAAACACTAGAAAGCTCACTTCTTAGTAGCTAAGGATTTCTTTTATAACCGTAGTCTTAGGAGAGTAATTGTTCAGTAAGAGATAGCAGGTAGCTTCCTGCTTTGATTTCACCATATCTTTTCGGTTCTCAAGTTTGAGGAAATTAAAAAAACAAAAAACAAAAACAGAGAGCAAAAAACTTGAGTGGTTTGATCCAATTCAACATCTTAGTTCTAAGAAGACAAAAAAAAGAAAAAAAAAAGAAAAAAAACTTCAAGAAAAATCCACATAGATTAAGAAACTGGTTGGAAACCCAACAGCTCTTAGCAAACATTATTTTGATGAGTTAAGTGTAAATGAATCACAAACACATGGTCTAAGTTTCCCTCAAAGAGCACATAAGTTTAAAATGGAAGAAGCAATGCCTTTTGGAAAAATATATTATGGTTTCTACCACAACCCGAACGTTTACATAACAGCTTGAGCTGTTTCACAATCTGAAAGGACATCTGGATTCATACGACTCTATAAAGTTCTTTTTTCTCCCAAGAGATAAGTGCTTCAGAATCACTTGGAATAGTTAAATATCTGAAATCTCTCATTTGTCATCAGCAGAAATTCTCAGGTTCTCAGGTGTACAAAAGATCTTTGATATTTTTAGCATATAAATTACTAAACGTTTTGTAAACATATGATGGGGAATGCCTGTTCATTTATTCTAAAAGGGAATATACACACACATATGCAAGTACCTACCAGAGACAAAGATCAGCCTTCAAAGAGTGGAACAGACATCTTCCACTCCAAAACACTGGGCAGTGAAAAAAAAAAAAGTCATACTGAGAAAAATTAAGAGTAATTTGATAAAATACCAGATTTCAGAGCTTGGGTAATTGTGTTTGAAGTTGAATTAAGTGTAAATGTTGACTATGTACACCAAGCTTAGGAAAAAAAAGTCAAGTTTTAGTGGGTTTAGACCACAAATGCAAAAGATTGGCAGAAATAACTAATTTGCCATAAACAAATTTGCCATTTTTCTTTTGAAAACGTGAATTACAAAAGAAGTCCTCCTCTCCCTCACTGCCATGGCTTCCTAGAGTTCTTGGAGAAAGGGTTGGTGATTTTACAAGCGTGTACTTCATCTCATTCTACGGAAATTCTCTCCTGGGGTAGACTTGGTGAGCCTTTAATGCTTGGCGTTTCCAACTTCCTTTGGGGTGACACCAAGAAGAGAGGACACCGTCACCTGCTCCTATTTTGGGATCCATTCTCATGCACTATTTGCTTTTGCTCCCCACCCCCTTACTTTTTTTTTTTTCCAAAACAGTTTTTAGCCATTTCTATGTTCACTGCAAGACATGTTGTACCTTGAAATGTGGGGAACAGTAGAAGATATAATTAGGATTTAGAGGCCTATCAGTCTCCCAATCAACAGAAAGCCCAGGAAGGCAGGAAACCGTTTTCTCTTGTTTGTCTCACTGCCCATTCTCCTGTGTCCATGGTAGGAAGATAATAAAGGATTTTGAAAGTAACCTCCAGTCAGCAAGCCACAGGAACAGAATCAAATGTTTGAGTGTGAACAGAGTCACGTGGGAAAGGAGACAGACGCGTTGCTTTTCCTTTCCTATCCCCACTCCTTCCCTTCCTTTCTTTCCTTGCCTTCCAACATCAGAGAAGGAAATTGGCTTTCCTGCACTGCGCCTTCCGATAAATCCCTGAACTTTACAGACAGATCCATTCATGTATCCATGAGAGCTTAGGCTCCGGGCTGCCACTCCGATTTTACTCTCATTTGTCAAGCAAGGCGCTTGAAATCTCTATTTTAATGAATTCCTTGTCTCACGTCCACGAAGAAACTTGAAGTTAATCCTACTTCAAGTGCTATCTCGTAGGGTTTTATTCAAAAGATCTACATATTTGTCAAATTAAAGACTACACTTTAGATCATTTTTACTACTTAAATGTTAGCCCACAAACCAGCAGCAAGTCTAATTTCCGTGTGGAAGAAAGTAGATTTAATTTCATAATGAAAACCTCTTTTCCCTGCAATTCTAATGCCACTAAACTTCAAACCGCAGTGGCATGGTGTTTAAAACTAAACTTTGTAATTCTGGTTTTTAAAAAGGCTGAATTTCAGAAATCATAAAGTGTGGTAAAAAAAAAACATGGAGAGTTTGCACAGCTATGCTACGGCTTTGACAGTTTCATGCTGGAAATGGATTCCATTGTGTATCAACCAACACAAAGCATCCACGCACAAATGCTTATTACTTGGTTGTGGACATATTTCTGTGTCTGACCAGCTTGCTCAACATGCACCAAAAACATACACTCCTGGTGTATATACATGGGGAAATCGGCTAGCAAATAACAGTTGCTATCTTTTCAACAGTTCTATTATTACACGGCACACAGGTTAACCCATGACCCTAACCGATCACATTGCTCTAATTATAATAGCACGTTTCAGGTGGAAAATTAATTTAAAATGTCAACAGGTTAACTAGGTAATTAGGGAATATTCCACGGGAGAGCCTCGAGAAAAAAACATAACAAATATTAGTAAAAGCAAAGAAATGATCATTGTGAGGCCAAAATTCTCATAAATTCCTTGGCATCAATTAGACACTCATTTTTCCCCTTTACTTCCTAACTGTTAGAATTCAAACAAGCATGACAAATTCACACTTTGGTATTAGTTCAGAGCAAAATATAACACAGAGAAATGCAAAGTAAAATATACTTCAAAGAAAAAAAACCCCTGAAATAGACATTTGATTTATGTATGATAGGTAATAGAGTCTCTAATGGACATGGGCACACTTTATTTCAGTACTATCAGAAGGCCCCATGCACAAATTCTCCACTTTTATTTTCTTAATCTATTTTCATGCTCTAGGATTTTTAAAATGATAATTACAAGCTCTTTTACTTGACTATCTTGAGTGGCTTCATATCAATACTTTGAGCAACTAGCCTCGGTCTTTAAATATCCTCATGTCGATACGATTTTTAAAACTGCATATGAATAACACACTCTCTCGGTACTTTGTCACTCTTATCCCTTTTTTCCTTCACTCTTATTTATTCACTTATTTATTGGTCTATTTGCTCTCACCAGTGTTTTCTTCCCCTGCTACCATTGTCCCTCTGGTCTCTTTTGTCCTTTGTTTTGTAATCAGCGCCTTCTCAGAGACTTGTATTGGAAATCACACCAAGGGTCTTTGAACTTGGGACTTGGGAAATCAAAGCCATGAAATTCTGGCCATCGGTCAGGAATCTCATCGAAAAACTACAAATGAAATAAATGCCTAAAACTTAACTTTGAACTCTGACACCAGAAACTTTAACGTCAAAAGGGGTTGGATATATTGACAAGTAATTGCATCTGAAGACTTCTCTGACTAGCAGAACATTTTGGAGGCAGGATTTGGGTTCATGAAGTGGCCACGATGTGCCATGTAGAGACAAACGATTGTAGCGTACCGTGAAAGTTTTCAAAGTTCCTCCTCAACTTAGTTCTTAAGTAGACACACATGCACACACACAAACATGGAGTCACACGTTCAAAATTAAAACAACACATTAGGAATTTGGAATTAAATTGTCTCTACATTCCGATGCCTGTGTCTGACTTCCTGGATACGCATCTCCTTAGCGATGGGTACCCAGCTGTCCTACTCCGCACAAACTAGATTCTAAGACAAAAAGCCTCTTGTAGGAATTTTCAATCCAGGATGTAATCTGCCTTGCTGATTTCTCCTGGGGTATACTAATTTGATCCAGGCATCTGAGATCTAAGCAAAGCCAGGTATAAGATAGCAAATCTCTCCCATAGTACGTATGCCTTTATTTTTCTAAAGATGAGATATCTTTGTTACTAAGGCAATAAATTATTTTCCCTTATTCTATAACACAGCTTCAATTATTTTGCATCTTTCTTGAGACACCAAAAGAAATGGACATTAAGAGAGTTTTGTTTTGTGTTGGTAAATTAAAAAAAAAATCAGAAGTTCTACTATATAGTAGGGGCCTATAATTGGAAATGTCACCATATGTTAGCACCCAAGCTACTTATGAACCTATCTGTTCAGTTAAAATGTCAGCTGTCTATTGGCTATGAAGATGCCATGCAAAGACTCACATCCATTTCTCTAACAGTCAGTCTCCCATGTGTATGGAAGAGATAAAACTTTCCAAGTAAATCCACTGTGCTATGTTACCCAGGTATTCTGGCAGTGAGGAGCATAAAGAACCCATCAAGTTACTGACATATAACTCTGAAGCCCTGATGGCTCCAGGTTCTTTGAATAGTTCTCAAAATCAGTTGGGCATCATTTCCTTCAAAGAATTTCCAAAGCTGGATTTCAGTTTCTAATGGCCTCTAGATGATGCTAAGACCTCTTAAATCAGGTGGAATTCAGCAGTCTATTACATCAGAAAGTCCTCAGCATCAAATTAAAGTCATTCATTGACTTTACAGTACCATAGCTTTTAGCTTAAAACAAAAACAGTAACAAAAATTCCTCCCCAAACCCAAAAAGACACCAAAAAACCCCCTCATCACTGGAATAGAGTATTATTGTTTTTTTCCTCCTCATGGTGATCATTTAGTTGAAGCTCTCCAATAAAATACGGTTACTCAAAATATAGAGTTTGGTAGTGGTTCTAGACTCAAAATTAGAGATGTACATGATCCTGTTTTACTCTTCCTGGGGAAGAATTAAAAATCTGTGCTGGTTACACTTCCAAAACTCAAACAGGAGGACATAGAAAGCTTGAACAGACCCATAACCAGTGAAGAAATTGAATCAGTTATCAAAAATCTCCCAACAAAGAAGAGTCCAGGACCAGATGGCTTCCATGGGGAATTCTACCAGACATTTAAAGCAGAGATAATACCTATCCTTCTCAAGCTATTCCAAAAAATAGAAAGGGAAGGAAAACTTCCAGACCCATTCTATGAAGCCAGTATTACTTTGACTCCTAAACCAGACAGAGACCCAGTAAAAAAAGAGAACTACAGGCCAATATCCCTGATGAATATGGATGCAAAAATTCTCAGTAAGATACTAGCAAATCGAATTCAACAGCATATAAAAAGAATTATTCACCATGATCAAGTGGGATTCATCCCTGGGATGCAGGGCTGGTTCAACATTCGCAAATCAATCAATGTGATACATCACATTAATAAAAGAAAAGATAAGAACCATATGATCCTGTCAATCGATGCAGAAAAAGCATTTGACAAAATTCAGCATCCTTTCTTAATAAAAACCCTCGAGAAAGTCGGGGTAGAAGGAACATACTTAAACATCATAAAAGCCATTTATGAAAATCCCACAGTTAATATCATCCTCAATGGGGAAAAACTGAGAGCTTTCCCCCTGAGATCAGGAACACGACAGGGATGTCCACTCTCACCGCTGTTGTTTAACATAGTGTTGGAAGTGCTAGCATCAGCAATTAGACAACAAAAGGAAATCAAAGGCATCAAAATTGGCAAAGATGAAGTCAAGCTTTCACTTTTTGCAGATGACATGATATTATACATGGAAAACCTGATAGACTCCACCAAAAGTGTGCTAGAACTGATACAGGAATTCAGCAAAGTTGCAGGATACAAAATCAATGTACAGAAATCAGTTGCATTCTTATACACTAATAATGAAGCAACAGAAAGACAAAGAAACTGATCCCATTCACAATTGCACCAAAAAGCATAAAATACCTAGGAATAAATCTAACCAAAGATGTACAAGATCTGTATGCTGAAAACTATAGAAAGCTTATGAAGGAAATTGAAGAAGATTTAAAGAAATGGAAAAACATTCCGTGCTCATGGGTTGGAAGAATAAATATTGTTAAAATGTCAATACTACCCAAAGCTATCTACACATTCAATGCAATCCCAATCAAAATTGCACCAGCATTCTTCTCGAAGCTAGAACAAGGAATCCTAAAATTCATATGGAACCACAAAAGGTCCCGAATAGCCAAAGTACTTTTGAAGAAGACCAAAGCAGGAGGCATCACAATCCCAGACTTTAGCCTCTACTACAAAGCTGTCATCATCAAGACAGCATGGTATTGGCATAAAAACAGACACATAGACCAATGGAATAGAATAGAAACCCCAGAACTAGACCCACAAAAGTATGGCCAACTAATCTTTGACAAAGCAGGAAAGAATATCCAATGGAAAAAAAGACAGTCTCTTTAACAAATGGTGCTGGGAGAACTGGAGAGCAACATGCAGAAGAATGAAACTATTCCACTTTCTTACACCATTCACAAAAATTAACTCAAAATGGATAAAGGACTTGAATGTGAGACAGAAAACAATCAAAACACTAGAGGAGAAAGCAGGAAAAGACCTCTCTGACCTCAGCCACAGCAACTTCTTACTTGATACATCCCCAAAGGCAAGGGAATTAAAAGCAAAAATGAACTATTGGGACCTCATGAAGATAAAAAGCTTCTGCACAGCAAAGGAAACAATCAACAAAACTAAAAGGCAACCAATGGAATGGGAAAAGGTATTTGCAAATGACATATCAGACAAAGGGCTAGTATCCAAAATCTATAAAGAGCTCACCAAACTCCACACCCAAAAAACAATCCAGTGAAGAAATGGGCAGAAAACATGAATAGACACTTCTCTAAAGAAGACATCCAGATGGCCAACAGGCACATGAAAAGATGCTCAACATTGCTCCTCATCAGGGAAATACAAATCAAAACCACACTCAGATATCACCTCACGCCAGTCAGAGTGGCCAAAATGAACAAATCAGGAGACTATAGACGCTGGAGAGGATGTGGAGGAACGGGAACCCTCTTGCACTGTTGGTGGGAATACAAACTGGTGCAGCCACTCTGGAAAACAGTGTGGAGGTTCCTCAAAAAATTAAAAATAGATCTACCCTATGACCCACCAATAGCACTGCTAGGAATTTACCCAAGGGATACAGGAGTACTGATGCATAGGGGCACTTGTACCCCAATGTTTGTAGCAGCACTCTCAACAATAGTCAAATTGTGGAACAAGCCTAAATGTCCATCAACTGATGCATGGATAAAGAAATTGTGGTTTATATACACAATGGAATACTATGTGGCAATGAGAAAGAATGAAATGTGGCCCTTTGTAGCAACGTGGATGGAACTGTTGAGTGTTATGCTAAGTGAAATAAGCCATACAGAGAAAGACCATATGAAACCATATGTTTTCACTCTTATGTGGATCCTGAGAAACTTAACAGAAACCCATGGGGGAGGGGAAGGAAAAAAAAAAAAAGAGGTTAGCGTGGGAGAGAGAACCAAAGCATAAGAGACTCTTAAAAACTGAGAACAAACTGAGGGTTGATGGGGGGTGGGAGGGAGGGGAGGGTAGGTGATGGGCATTGAAGAGGGCATCTTTTGGGATGAGCACTGGGTTTTGTATGGAAACTATTTTGACAATAAATTTCATATAATAAAAAAAAAAGAATTAAGGTTATAGAATCGCAGAGTAACTGTATCACCTATCTATGAACAAGTGTTCAGCCTCTAAAGGCACTAAGCATTTGCAAACACGAGTTTGTGGCACTGCATATCTTGATGTTGCTCTGTTTCAACAAGAAAAAAGTCTGTTTCCCAGGAATAACATCCCTCAGACTTATTTTTTTTAACTTATCTTATCGTACCTGCTTTGATTAAAAGTGCAGATTTTCACACGAAAAAACAAAACAAAACAAAACTCTGTGCTGGTTAGTAGTAATCCAATTAAAACAGTAATGGTACAGTTGAGTGTGATATAGAAATCATGAGTGAGTGCCTCTCCTGTGACAAAAATCAGCCGAGAAAAGAAGGCACAGCGATTTTGGTGACAGCACACGTTATTCACCCTTTACAAAAGCTCATGAAGCTAAGTAAGAATGTTAAAATATATTAATCATTGATAAATAGTGACAGACCATTGGGACTGAACATTATATACTTATATTACATTATTCTATTCTAGCAAGTCTTAGTTAAGAAATGGTTTTCATCTTCTACTTCTATATAAAACACCTGTACACAATGAGCAAGCAAATCTGTCACATAATAATATATCAGATAATCACTAATAACTCATAAGGCATATTGATATCAACTCCAATTCCAATTTACAATAGTTAATGAACAATATTTATAAGAATAAAAAAAATAAAGGGGTAACTGGGTGGCTCAGTCAGTTAAGCACCTGACTTTTGGTTTTGGCTCAGGTGATGATCTCAGGGTCATGAGATTGAACCTCGTGTTGGGCTTTGCACTGAGCATGGAGCCTCCTTGAGATTCTCTCTCTCCCTCTTTCTCCCTCTGTCTCCCTCTCTCCCTTCCTCCCTCCCTCTGCTGCTCTCCCCTGCTCAAGCTCTAAAATAAATTAAAAATTAAAAAAAAAGTAATGTGTGATAATCCTTCCAACCACAGACCTCCATAATAAATTATGAGACCCTGAATCTCCTCTCTTACTTTGGTAGAGGCCAGAGTGAGCCAAATAGTTAGATGCTGTGTTGGACAAGCACAGATAAGAAGAATAGATTTGCCTCCAGGCGAATTTGCCTCATGATATCATTTTACATTTTGATGAATAATATTTTACATTTTGATGATGAAATAAAAGGCAAATTTAAATTGGTAGCATATATTGTATCTATATCTGTTCAGAAAACATACCTCATAGTATTGTAGCTCCTATGTCAAGAGTACCTGAGAGGGCTAAGTGACTTAATATATGTAAAGCACTTAGAACAAAGCTTGGCTTGATATAGGATGAGATCTCAATACAGGATAGCTTTATTATTATTATTATTATTATTATTATTATTATTATAACAAGGCAGAGACTACAGAATCATTTCATCTAAAGCAATTCATATTTTCAATAAAGGCCAGAATGGGACCATAGAACTAAGAACCATGTCCATGAGTATTGTTGGAACATTTTTTAATACACAGATCTCCCTCAGGAGCCTAACTTAATAAATAAGGGGACAAGAGTCTAGCTCTCAACTCTGTCAAAGTCTATCCTAAGACATTACTTTCATATCACACATGATGGTTCACCAGTGTATAAAGTCTCTTGTCCCCAAAGGACAGCAGTCTGATAGTGTGGTAAGAAAGAACACATACCCTGTTGACCTTCTCCTATAAAACAATTCAGTGTGGGTCAGAAAGAAGGAATAGAATTTTCATGCAGGCTTTAGGAAGCGAACTTATCTTGAACCCATGGAAATCTGTGAATTTCAAGAATCACAGCTTAACAGCAGCCCTTTAAGAATTTTCATTAACCATCTAGCCTGTATCCTTTTAAAGCAGTTATTGGTGTACTACTTATGACAATCAGCTGACATCGAAAACTGCTCTCCACTGGACCTGGTTGTCCTTGATTTAAAAAGCAAAAACCAAATGCTGCGGAGAAGGTCCCCAGAGCTCAGTTCAGCAATACAATTGCTTTGACTTTAAGTTCAGAGATTGTGGCCAAAGCAAAGACACAGTTGTGTTGGCATCTTTTAAAGAAGGGATTCCTATTTGACTCTGGACCTTGGTTTTTACTCCTGAGATGGTTCAAAAAAACCTTTGCTCACCATCATTTTTAACCTAACAGATTAGGTTAGGTTCTAAACCTTGAAAGTAAAACACAACTCCCCAAGCATTCTAGTCTTCCTCCCCTCTTTCCCATTAAGGAGATAAGAGAGAGACCACATGACATGGTAGAGAAGGGAAGAAAGCTGAAAGTAATATTTTATAGAACCTAATATCTGCAAAAACCATTACCGATATTACTACATGAAACTCTCTAAAACAGTCTCTTGAAGATAGACATCACTGACCTTGTCTTAGGTCAATCAGAAAACCAAGGCTCAGAGAGACTAAGTAACAAGGAGAAGGTCACAGAGCTGGTTTGTGGCTGAGGTAGTAGGTTGAGATGGGGGAAAAAATGGAGCATGTACTCCTAGTTCCTCTACCAAGGAACCATATCTTGGGGAAGCCAAATCATCCCCCTGGGCCTATTTCCTCACTTTCAAAGTGAGGAGGTTTAGCAAACATACTCAAGGGTGGCCCCCATAACTAAGCCCATGCATGGTCCTCTCCCCTGGAGTGTGGACAGGACTGGAGACTTGTAATCAGTAGGATTCAGCAAAGCCTACAAGATGTGCAAAACCCCTATTACATAAGATTGTATCAACTCATCTTGTGAGGAGACTCTCTGAATGGTTTGGAAGAAGCAAGCTGAAACATGGGCAGCCATGTTGAGAAGGCCATACAAGAAGGAGCTGAGAGCAGTCTCTGGCCACCAGCTAGCAAAAGGGGAAGACCCCTGGTAACCTGCAAAGAACGGAATACTGCCCATAATCATGTACGTTTGCAATTGGAGTCTTCCCCAGTGGGCTCCAGAGAAGAACCCACTTCTCTGGAATGGAATTGGCTGACCCCTCGATTACAGCTTTGCAGAGGATCCATTCAAGCCACGTCAGTCTGTGAAAATCCTAATTCAACTGGCATTAAAGTATGGAAATTTGTGATCGTCCATAACAAACTGTGGACAAATTTGACAGATTTCATTGTTGGCCGATTCATCAGCTCAACATTACCATAGACTCTACATCTGTTCCAATTCTCTGCCTTCAGTCAACTCCCCCAGTGTTTACAAAATGGCAGCAGAAATTCCAGGCTTCACATCCAGACATAGGAAAATCTAGAAGCAAAAGATGGACCTCTTCTTCCTTACATCCCTTTTAAGAGTAAACCTTTGCCAAAACTACTCCCTCACATCCTCCTGATCAGAACTAGATTAAAAGCCCACCAATTATTGCCAAGGGAATTGGGCCAGACAGCCATTATTTGTTTATACCCATCAGGATTTACGCCTAGAGTTGAGGAGAATAGGCCACGTTTCACTGAGTCATAAGGGGGAGGCCTGGACACCCTAACATCACTGGGGTTTGCCAGTCAGAAGGAAGAAATAAAAAGTGGTTTAGAGGAGGCAGCAGCGGGGCGTGTCACAATAACAAAAGGCCCTCTTGGCTTTGACATTTTATGATCCTATGAATAATCCATGTGGAAAACTATTTGTTCAACTGGTGTTTTCCAAATACCTCTCTGGTAGGCACTGTAGTCTGCATTTAGTATACAGTGGTGAATGAGACAAAAATAATTGCTTTCCCCGAGTATACAGTTCGGTGGGGGAAGATATAAATAAATAGGCAATTTTAACGCCAAGAGGGGTTCTGAGAGCATTCTCAGTTGTGAGCTCATTTCCTAAAGGAAGTATACGTAAACGTCTAGAGATTCTCACTCGTGACTTTGGTGATGCTGGAGCGGAGACTGTGCCCTGTATGCTCATGCCCTCCATATCTTCCAGGAAATGAGATGTAACTATAAGCTACCAAGCCCGTTTCCACATAACTGACCCCCCAGAACTGCCCTGTTCAGTACACAAGCCACTAGCATATGGTGGCCTTTGAAATTTAAGTATAAATTAATTAAAATTAAATGAAAAGAGTTTCAGTTCTTCAGTTGCACTACCCGTATTTCACGTGCTCCAGTAGACACATGTGGGTAGTGGCTCCCATATGGTGGCACAGATCCAGAACATTCCCATCCCCAAGGGAAAGGTACTGGGCAACACTGCCCTACAGCTTCAAGAAAGCTCAAGAAGCTTCAACAAAATCTACAAGCGTAGCATCTCATACACACTCCTGCTCCAGCCGTGTGATTGCTCCTATTTTCCCATCTCCCCCCAGAAAACTCTCAAACCCATGTATGGTTTCCATTCCACATTTTTGTCCTTCTACTGAAGGTCCCTGGTCATGATCAAGACTTTCTCTACCAGATTAAAAAAACAAAAACAAGAACAGTAACAAAAAATGCTGGCAGGGTATAATAAGTTTTCACAGGCACTCAAAGAACCAACGGGAAGGGATGTAGCCATAATGTGATAGAATAACCCAAGGATAGTGGGGGAGTTCTTGGACCTGATCCTGAGTTCTTGGGCCGGTTTCTCTTGCAGATGCCCTTCTAGCACCTGTAGCAACTGAGTTATATGTAGGGGGCAGTTTGAGGGTTAATAGTTGAGACTCTAGTCTGGTGATGAAAGGCCATCTGCTGGTTGCTCTGTTCTTCACTCCATAACTTGGAAGGAAACACCTCGGACAGATGTCCATAGGTCATAGGGGGAGGGGTGCTACAATTGTTGCTAAATTAGGCCATTTAAGTTAAGGCCTGGAATAAAAGAGAGACACTAGTTTGAGGACTCAGGTGGTAGGGAACTAATGATCTGCTTGCCCGGTAATGTCTCCGTCCACTTCAATCCAGGTTTCCTATGAGTTACCATTGCCTTTGCTTACATTTGGAAAATGGTAAAGAGATATTAGCACACTCTCTCATCATCCCCTGCAGTGACCCGGAGCACGATATGATAGAGCTGAAGAATTCTACAAACAGGTTCAGGGAAGCCTGCATTCTAAACAACAGAAGGCCGGTGACAGGTGGTGAAGGAAAGTCCTAAAATGAATGCAGAATGTGGGGAAAGGGTGAGGAAGCAGTGGACAAGCCCTGAATGGAAGTTTCCAGCACATACACACCAGTGAAGTCTCCAGCCCGAGACCATCAGAGAGGCAGTGAGTGTATCTCCAAGGGAGAGAGAGAAAGAGACAGAAAAATCAAACGAGTAAACAGACCGTAGCCAGGCAGAGGGAGCAAAATGGCCTGTTAACCACCACTTGCCACAACTTAGGTGTCCCCTTAAGATCTAATACGTAGATACCTCAAAACAAATCAGATATGGAAAGAAGAAAAAAAAAAGGCAAAACCCCCGTTTATTTTTATTAATTTTACTTTGCTTGTTGGTGACCAGAAGTAACACCAGGTGGAGAAAATAACCAACACGTTCCGGATCGTGTTGGCAAAAGCTTGACACCCACTGGCTCCTGTGGCCCACAGAATCCAAAAAAAACAACTCAGGCTGCAAGCCTGGGAGGGTGATCTAGGAGGTCACGGATTCCCTGGTTTGGAAAGAGCTCGGCCCCGGGCAGCTTCCTACCTCTCTCTGCATTTTTCTCCTCTCTCCGTGAACTTAGCTAACCCTTGTCCTATCTTGGAATATATATCCTTACTAGAATTATGAAAAGCTCCACAATAAATTGAAATAATAACAGTGATAGCAGCGAGGGCTGCCAGGGCACACACTCAAAAACTACAACCATCTGAAGCTAGGAGGAGCCAAAGGGTGTGTTTGCTTTGGCTCCCGCTCCAGCTGTAGGCTGCGTGAGGTCGCCAACTACGTTTCTGTCAACAGAAAGAAACCATTATAACAAAATCCATGTTGATCAGGAAGTGTGACCACAGCGAGGGACGCTGAGGAAGTGCTGTTTTTATCATGCATTCTGAAAACGTGTCCTGAGTCCATCGGGGACAATAGGAAAATCCCCATTCCTTCTGTGCGCTCACCTGCAAACCCCAGACAGGGCAGAGGGCGGGGCCGAACTGCCTGTAGAACACTTCTGGTGGGCGCATTGGCCTCCTCAAAGCTTTTTCACAGTGTGGGTGTGGGCAGCACGCCCTTCTTGTCACCTTCTTAGGTTTCTCTCTCTTTACGTTTTAAGTCCTTTATTGCTGACTTCTGTTTCCCCTTTTTCAGATCTGACATTGGGGAGGCCCCCTGGATTTGGGCTAGATGGGTGATGACCCACGTGTTAATATACTGATAAAGAGGGGCACCTGGGTGGCACAGTCCGTTAAGCGTCCCAGTTGGGCTCAGGTCATGACGTCGTGGTTTGTGAGTTCGAACCCCGTGTGGGGCTCTGTGCCTGGAGCCTGCTTTGGATTCTGTGTGTGTGTGTGTGTCTCTCTCTGCCCCTCCCCCCCTCTCAAAAATGAATAAAAATATTTTTAAAAACTAAAAAGAAAAGAAATGGTCTAACCTGTTTATATATGTGTGTGTATGTATATAATATATATATGTATGTATGTATGTATGTATGTATTATATACATACATACTGATAAAGTTAACGTGAAAAGTTAAAGGAATCAAGTCTCCCTGAACTCAGCCTACCTTCCCCCTGCTTCTGGGACATTCCCTGACATCAGACTTTCCAGGCCTGTGGCAGTTATGAATCTGGTTGAAATGCAGACTCAGGGGGTTGCGGACAAGAATTTTCATTTGTAACATTCTTCTAGGTGGTAGGTGGTCTTTGGATCTTTGGATACTCAAGCTTTAAAGAAAGTACAAATTTCGGCAGAAGATTGAGTACCCAGTGAGTGAGAAATGCTCACTGATTATTTGAGAAGCTTTAGTGCAAGGATTGGGATAAAGGAATCATCTTGATTCTCTGGGAAAGTTGGTCTCTCACAGGGGTCCCATCGCATGTTGCTCTCTGGTCGTCTTGATATCAAAACTAGGTCCTAAGATAAGAACTTGGGCAGAAATAGTAGAGGGCCTTCTTTCATGTTTCTCTAATATGAGCCCTACCACTCAGAAGGACCCAAAAGAGAATACACTAATCATTGAAATAACATGGATTGTTGTAATACCAAGGGCACTAGACATTTACCTTCAAGAAGAAACATAACCATTGGAATGCTTATGAAAAGAAGCAATAAAACCTCATCCACATCCACATCTCGAAACACTAAAGTGTAACATTTAAAAGCAAGAGTTTTAGAACCAGATTCCTTTGGATTGGATCTTGTACTCAACCATTAATTCACTGGTCAACTTAGAAGAAACTAATTTTCAAGGCTCTCAATGTTTCAGTGTCCTCATACACAAACAGCAAGAATAACAGTATTTGCCTCAAGAGTTGTTACTAGAATCAGTAAGATGACATATTTAAAGTGTCTAAGATATACCAGCATTTTAAGCTATTTCGACAGATGCCAATAGGGCCAAAGCTTCACATGTCCAAATGGAAAAAGAAATCAGTTACACTTACTTTAACAGGAAACTTTAACATATGGTATTGCTATTATTACTGTGTAGTTTGTTCACCGTGCAGTGAATGAATTCCTCACCTTTGTCTAAGAATGTGAAAATCCCACTGGCCAACTTCGGTGTTGAATGCTGTCTTCCCTCTTCCTGAGAATGCAGGAGATTCAAGAACTCCTTGAACAAGAACTTCTCTTCTGGTTCAGGCAGTATGGAAAGGAAGCAGCATCTTTCCTATACAAACAAGACCAGCTTTGTAACTTAGTAATGATAGTAGCATTGATAACTCATCAAGACCATCTGTACAAAAGCTTTGCCTAAAATCTTTCAGGGAGCATAAACAATGTCATGTCAACTCTGTCTTTTCTTGTTCTCCCAAGGGTCTGTTCTCACTTCCCATATTTAGCATATAGGTAGGCCCTTTTTAGAAGGATACTGGAAAGATGATTATGTGCATGTTGTAAAAGTAAATGCTTAGAAGCAAGGAAAGCCTTGAAAATACGAATGTTTCTTTTCTTCGTGGAAATCTAAAATACCACATAGATGCAAAAATGCATTCATTTATCCACTTCTTTTCCCCAAGGAAAGGAGCACCAAGGAAAATATATGTGGTTTCTACAGAAAAAATGTTTGCTACGAGGGAACTCTCTAAGCTCAAACAAATAAAGGCAAGATAAAGGCAATTTATTGTTATGCTGTCCAGCATTACTCTTAGGAGATTACTACTGTGATGAAAGATGTTGTCATAACACACGCGGCCGAGTGAACCGAATTCAAGTATTGTTGGGAGTTTTTCATTCTTTCTCCTTAAACACAGTCCTGTCAGTCTTGGAGCATCGAAGGAAGCACAAAATGTAATTACCAAGGTTTATGATAAGGAGTGAACCGAACCCATAGACAGAGACAAATTTTTAAATGCCAGCCAGTCTTCAAACTTTTCCCCTAAAACATTTCTTCTGCAGACCAATCTTCGTTTGCCATGAAGGAAACGTTGCCATTTCAGTGTCCTAATGTCAGCTGGAATTTTCTACCAGGCTTCATGTTGACATGGAAACTAATTTATTGCAGGGGGATGACAGGTGTAACTATTCAATTCCACTAAAGTTCTGAAACAAGTGCCTCTAGTAGGAGTTTCACTGAATTTCTCGAGAGCCCGTGCTGGGCTGCCCCAACCCCGAACCGAGCACTGGACTAGTCTAGTGGGTAAGAGGGGGAGCGATGTTTTTTCCATCCCCATTTGACCGATGGCCTTGCCGTCACAGCTGCCAACTTGGCAGTGGTCTGACGGCTGCCCGTGGCAAGCGTGGAGGTTGTGTGACGACGGCCAGTTGGAAGCGGACACGAAGTGCAGGGCATTTCATTGCAATGAGGTCAATGAAGTTTGCTCACAACCAACATTAGGTTCATTTGAACCCCTGCATCGGTTATGAACGAGTTCCAATTTATAAGAATTTAATATCTCGGAGGGGTTCGTTTTCTACATTCATAGTTTTTTTTCCTTCTGGTTCTGAAGGCAAAGAGGAAATAGAAACAGAAAATTCAGATGATTCCACTGGGGTGAAGCACCAGCAAATATTCTTCTTGCTCAGCGCTCACGAGAGCATCATGGGTTTTCAGTTTCAAGCTCAATTTAACCAAGCCTTTTGGGCTCTGAGTTTCATTTACTCCAGGCCAAACAAAACTTCCTCGTGGGCGGAGGGGATGGGGGGGAGACAGAAAAGAAAAAGAAAAAAATTCTCAGAGTAAAGAAAGTCCACACAAAGATTTCTGAACATTAAGAAACCTGTAAGAAAACAATGTCTTTATGCAACATGAATATCAAGCATACTGGATCGGTTAAGCTGCAAATGGATTTTTTTTTTTTTTTTAATGTTTACTCTCGAGACAGAGACAGAGCATGGGTGGGGGAGGGGCAGAGAGAGATGAAGACCAAATCGGAAGCAGGCTCCAGGCTCTGAGCTGGCAGCATAGAGCCCGACTCGGGGTGGAACTTGTGAACCGAGAGATCATGACCTGAACCGAAGTTGGACGCTTAACCTACGGAGCCAGCCAGGAGCCCAGAAAATAGATTTCTAAAGCTCTTTGGCCTCACAACCCTTATCAAGCCCCTAAGAAGATCCCCTCCACATTACAGTCACTAACTTTTCCCTATCTTCATTTCTCTCTCGTTCTTTTCAAATTACTATTCTCTGGACATCCGCTAGCCCCTAAACAATGCCAGTGTCAGGTACAATTTATTAATCCTTAATACATTGTCTGGGGGCGGGCACACTTACCAAAGCAACTTTCTCAAAATGAGAATCACTAAGGAATCCCACGGAAGAGGAATGAATAAAATGAGGGTCAGATCAAACCTTAAGAACTCACAAAGGTTTAGTTCAGGAGGTTCAAATCCAAAGGCAGGTGACTGCAGGCGAAGAAGCCAACACAATGAGCCCAGTTCTTCGCTGGCTACCTGTTTACATAAAACTCCTGGTAAGCAAACGTATCCCAAGGTTCTGCGTGAGCACCTTAGTTTCCTTCAGAGGTTTTCTCTGATTCACCCATGTTCCCTACCGTGTATGTCCCCAGCGCATACATGTCCCTACCCTGCATGAGACAGCGGGGTAAAAAGCAGAGAATCTTTGGGGGCGCCTGGGTGGCTCAGTCATTTAAGTGCCTAGCTTCGGCTCAGGTCCTGATCTCTCAGTTCACGAGTTCCAGCCCCGCGTCGGGCTCTGTGCTGACAGCTCAGCGCCTGGAGTCTGCTTCAGATTCTGCGTCTCAGTCTCTCTCTTCCTCTCCCCTGCCCTCTCAAAAATAAACACTGAAAAAATTATTTTTTTAAAAAGAAGCAGAGAATTTTCTTAAGTTCAAAGGATATGCACCACGTGTCTGGATCAAAAGGTCCTAGGGTTTGGGCAACAGTCCATATCTTGCCAGGTTTAATTGGCTGATTGGGACTCTATTGTCTCCAGCTATCAATGCACTATACAAAATACACAATACTCCTTTCAGGTACAAGCCTAAAAGTCCACAGGGGTAAAAAGTAACCTGGAAGCTTGAAATGAGTTTCAAGAAAGAGAAAAACCAACTTCACAGTGAAGGACAGAGGAAAGAAGGAAAAAAAAGGCAAGACCGGATGGCAAATCCACAAAACAAATTCAATTTAGGAAAGTCAAATGAAGAAACGCAAAACCTGGGATGAACAAAATAATAGAAGAAAAGTGATTTTCTGAGGACGAATGAAAATTCTCAAAGAATGTTCGGGCATTTCACAGGGTTTTTACTGATTAATTTTGTTATGTTTAGCTCTGGCAAAACATATGGAAAGGGCATAACTACCAACCAAGCCTGTGAAACGCAAAGTGCACAGGCAATATAGATCTCTGAATCTTCTCACTTACGTTAACTGATTACGCCTCCACTCTTGACCTATTAAACAGACCCATGCTTTTTCATTTTCTTTCAGCTGTCAGAACCGTGTAGTAAGATATGATCTATTTGATGATGTTTTCAGTAGAAGATATTCAGCAAAGGCTCAACAATGACAAGGTGATTGTGCAAATCAAGAAAAACTTATCAGAGGGAACACACAACAAAGAATGATAACACGTTCAAAACTACACACTGTGAATTTATAAATCACTGGAACAGTTATGAAAAGATTTTAAAATATCTCCGATCTTAAGGTTAAAAACAAGATCGCAATTAACCTTGAAAGTGTAGATTTATTACGCAGGTTTCATGCAGTTAGGCATCCAGACCACTTGCGGTCCATTTTAGCCCCTTCTAGAACATTCACAACTGCCTTTGGCTGCTACCAGCAGGGTGATTTAGAAGTCGGTGATTCTCACAGAGTGGACACAGGAAATTCCCAGCATCACCTGGGAACTTACTACAAATGCAAATTTTCACACACATCCCTCCTCTCTCCTCACTGAATCATAGACTCCTAGCCTAGAGGTCTGTGTTAACCAAACCTTTGAGCGATTCTGATGTACACGCAAGTTTGAGAACCACTGATATAAGCAGGGACCAAGGAAACTCCACAAGCTAAGAAATACAAACAAGGCAAAAAGGGAAATAGAAACATGAGTCAAGAGAGATAGGAAGAAAAAAATAAAATATTAAGGCATACTATGAAAGAGAACAGAAAGAGATTTGTATTTTTTGAAAAAAAGAGAAGAACACCAAATCCCTGTTTCTACTTCTATGACCTCAGTGCCTCAGGTTACTTACCCAGTTTTGAAGATATAAGAGTCAGGGTTTCCACACCACGCACCCCCCCCAACTTAGGAAACAAATCGTGCATTTTTCCTCAGTTAACACAATCTGAATAGCATTAAGATCCCAAATTGCTATGGCCAGAGATTTATTTTGAAATCAATTGCTGTGAATAAGAGTACTTCTGTTATTCGATTCTATGAACCAAATTGTTTAAAATAATATACATATCCTGCATTCTTAGGAAAACAAATAAAATATATCTATATATCTAAATAGATATAGATATAGATATCTATAGATCTATCTATAGATACAGATATAGATATCTAAATATAGATATATAGATATATAGATATATAGATATAGATAGACCAAGGAATCTTCAGTCTGGTAAGGTGGATTAGGAATAGTATAAAGAGTTCTGGATTTTCTCTACCATGATATAGCTTTAAGTGTTAGAAAACTTTCCTCCAGGCTTAGTGTTTGAGGAGAACAACATAGCAACAGCAGGGAGGTGAGTCACCCCAAATTCTACCTGAGTCGAGCAGTCAACAGCCATCTACCCAGACCAAGGAGGCCTCATCATAAACGGAGGCAGTTACCATTCACTCACGGACCCAGGACCCCAGATAACCTCCTCTGCCTCATTCCCACTGGATTCAGCTCCTACTTGACGCATTCCCTACACATCCCCTCATCACTCACGCAACAGATAATTCACAGAGCACTTCTCTTCTTAATTCAGTTGTGCCATGGATTGTTACGCATACTCATACGAAGAAGATGTGGTGGCCAAAGCACAAATCTGTCCAGTGATAAATCTCACGATTCATATTGTCCATTTCCCTACCTTCATCTCTCTACGGAGGGTATCAGATTGTGGTACAGGTCTGATCCCTTGCCTTTGGCGGGGGGGGGGGGGGGCACAAATTTTAAAAGCTAATGTGAGCTGAAGCATAGAAAGACAGTAGAAGGCCTTCAGGTTTCCACCTGGCCATCGTTACCTCTGAAAAGCTTTCCCTCATCTCACAAATCTGCTATCCACCGTCTTCCTACATGGTCCCATAGTGGACACCATATTGTATAAGCCTGACTGTCACCTCAACTAAGCCATAAGCTCTTTCAGCACCACGGTGTGCTTATGACGTTGTGGTTTCCAGTGGATGGAATTCCACCAATCGCTAGATCCTTAGTGTGGATTCCACCAATCACTAGATCCTTCCTCATGTTAGTTAAGTGAATAAGGGCATGAGTATATAAATGCATAGTGCACTGAACTCTGGTTCAGAATACTTTTTTTTTTTAAATTAGGCTTAGTGAGGCTATTTAACCTGATAGTAAGTTTATAAACGTCTTCCAAAGTGGTTGTATCATTTTACATTCTTTTTTTTTTTTAACATTTATTTTTGACAGAGAGAGAGACACACAGAACATGAGTGGGGGAGGGTCAGAGAGAGAGGGAGACACAGAATCCGAAGCAGTCTCCAGGCTCTGAGCTGTAAGCACAGAGCCCGACGTGGGGCTCGAACCCATGAACCGTGAGATCATGACCTGAGCCGAAGTCGGACGCTTAACCGACTGAGCCACCCAGGTGCCCCTATCATTTGACATTCTTATCAGCAACGTGTGATATTTCTGGTTGCTCCCTACCAACAGAAGCAGATGGTATTTTCAGTCTTTTTAATTTCAGGAGTCCCAAAGTGTGTGTAGAGGTATCTCGTTGTTGTTTCAATTTGCATTTCTCATGTGTGCCTGGATGGTTCAGTAGGGTAAGCGTCAGACCTTGGCTCAGGTCACGATCTCATGGTTGGTGAGTTCCAACCCTGTGTCAGGCTCTCTGCTGTCAGCAGGGAGCCCACTTTGGATCCTCTGTTTCCTTCTCTCTGTGCCTCCCCTGCTTTTGCACACAGTCTCTCAAAAGTAAATAAAATATATATTTTCTAGTTTTTTTAAAATTTGCATTTGTCACCATTGACTGAATGCAAAGTATCTTGCGTTTCCTGACCATTCATATATTTTCCTTCTTTGGTGAAGTATTTAATTCTTTTGCTTGTTTTTTTTTTTTTTTTTTTTTTTTTTTTGCTAGTGAGTTGTTGGACCTTCCATTATTTAGTTGTATTCTTTATACCCTCTGGATTCAAACCCTCTATCATGATACATGTTTTGCATTTTCTCCCATTCTGTGGCTGGTGTCTTGATTTTTTTCATGGTGTACTTTGGAAAGCCAAACTTAATTTGGTGAAGTCCAAACTTACTGTGTTTTTCTTTTACGGTACATGCTCTTTGTGTAGGATCTAAAAAATCTCATGTAACCTGAGGTCACACAGATCTCCTGCTCCAACTTTTTATGGATCCAGTTCTCACACTTAGGTCTATGATTCTTTTCTGTGATCTAAATGTCTTTAACTCAGGTCATGTAGTTTTTTCCCTGATGTCTTCCAGTCGTGTATAGCTTTGGCATATATGTTTAGCTCTATGATCAATCTGTATTGAGTTAATTTTTGCATATAGTGTGAGGTCAGCTTTGAGATTCCTTTTCCCCCCTACGGAGGCAGATTTTGTCCAGCATCATTTGATGAAAAGACTCTTTTCTATTGATTATCTTGGCAATCAAGTGTCTATGTGGTGATCTATCTCTGGATTCTCTGTTTTATTCCATTAATTTATATAACAATCATTATACAGTGTTTATTTTTGTAGATTCACAGAAATTTTTGAAATCAAGTAGTTCAAGCCCTTCGGTTCTTTTTTTTTTTTTTTTTTTTGGTTTGGTTTGGTGTTTTTTTGTTTGCTTTTTTTTTTTTGTTTTTTTGTTTTTTGGGTTTTTTTTTTTTACCCCACATCATTTTGGCTACTCTGGGCCCTTCGTATTTTTAGGTAAATTTTAGAATCTGTTTCTACAAAAAAGCTTGCTAAGACTTTTTCTTAGAATCTCACTGAATCAAAATCAGTTTGTGAAGAACTGGCATCTTAAAATCGTTGAGTCTCTGGATCCATAAAGACGCCATATCACGCTACTCATTCAGATCATCTTTAATTTTTCCCATCAAAGTTTATTGTTGTCAGTGTAACAGGTTTTGCATAAGTGCAGTTATACTTCCTACTCTGTTGCACATGTTGCAAATGATGTTATTTCTTTTTAAATTTCAAATTCCAATTATTCGCTGCCAATATAAAGAAATGCGATCACTTTTGTATATTGACCTTATGCCCTGCAAACTTGCTAAACTCACTTACTATTCTAGTAACTTGTTAAAGAGAGATTCCTTATTCTCTAAACAAATGATCATTTTATCTAAGATAACAAGAGTTTTACTCCCTCTGCCCCCAGTCGGTATACCTTTCATTTCCTTTCCAACCTACATTGCACTGGCTCGGAGTATCACAGCGATAGTACGTAGAAATAGTTGGTGTGCACGATTTTGTCCTAATCCCCTTCTTAAGTAAAGCATATTCAATTTTTTGCCACTAAGTATGATGTTAGCTGTAGGGATGTGGAGGTGCTTTTTACATGGAGGAAATACTCTCGTATTCCCAGGTTGCTGAGGTTTTTTTTTACCTTGAAAGAGTTGACTTTTCTCAAAGGTTTGATGATTGTTGTGTTTTGTTTTGTTTTGTTTTTCCTTCCTTGAGATGGTTGTATAGTTCTCCATCTATATCTGTTAATGTGATAAATTATATTGAATTATTATTTTTTTTAATGTTAAACCAGGGACACCTAGGTGGCTCACTTGGTTGAACATCCAACTTCGGCTCAGATCATGATCTCAAGGTTTATGAGTTCGAGCTCCACATCTGCTGCCTGCCTCCAATGCACAGCCTGCTCCAGATCTCGTGTCCCTCTCTCTCTCTCTGCCCTTCCCTGCTCACTCTCTCTCTCAAAAATAAATAATCATTTTTAAAAAATGTTAAACTAATTTTGCATTATTGGAATAAGCTCCAAGTGGTCGTATCATCCTTTTTATTGCTCAATTGGGTTTGCTATTTTGTTAAGGATTTTTGTAGCTATGATCATGAGGTATATTGGTCTGCAAATTTCCTGTAATGTATTTGTATCAGGATAATGCTAGCCTCATAAAATGAATTAGGAAGCATCATTTTTTTTTGATCAATATTCTGGGGGACTTTTTGCACTATTGTTATTTTTTTAATTTTTTTATTTTTGATGACTTCACCAGTAAAGCCAACTGTCCCTGGACTTTTTTGTGAGAGTAACAATAACAACACATTCAAATGATATGAAGCTATTTGTGTAGGTATTTCTTTGTGGGTGAGCTTTATGTCTCTTTGTGTTTGTCTTTCAAGGAGCTTGTTCCACACACTTGTCACAATGAGTGTAAACCTGTTTATACTCTTTTCCTTATCTTTTGATCATTGGCGGGATCTGTAGTTAGGATCTTACCTCCATTTCTGATATTGGTGATCTGTGTTCCTTTTTCTGGATTAGTCTTGCCATGCATTTAGCAACTTTATTCATCTCTGTAAAGAACCAGATTTTAAATTCTTTAAATTTGTTTGTCTCTAGTCTATTTCATTGATTCCTGTATTTATCTTTATTTCCTTCCTATTTTTTACTTCACGCTTAATTTGATATTTTTTCCCCTTAAGGTAAAAGCTTAATTAAATCATAAGAAAGACCGTTTTCTTTTCGTCTGTGAGTAGTTCATGCTATCAGTTTTATCCTAAGTCCTGCATTAGGTGCACTTCCCAAATTTTGACATGTTGTTTTTTTGTTTTCATGCAGTTCAGGGATTTTGTAATTTGTTTTCATCAACCCATGAGATACGCGTGTTGCTAATTTCCAAAATTTGGGAGAGTTTTGCAGATATACTGCTGGTTTTTTGTTTGTTTCTAATCTAATTCTGTTGTGGTTAGAGAATATAGATGATATTCTTTTAATATTTCAAATATTGTGAATTATTTTAAACGATCAGAGTATGATCTGTTTGATGAATGTTCCACGTGTGCTTTAAAAGTGTGGCTATTCTGTTCCTAGTCAGTGGCCTGATCCATAAATGTCACCTAGGTCAATCTGGTTAACAGCGTTGTTCAACTGTTTCATATTTTTACTAAATTTTGTCTACTTATTCTGTCAATTACTGAAGCAAGAATATCAGCATCTGCAACTTTAAATTTTGCTTTGTCTATTCTTTCAGTTCTATCAGCTCTTTTTCATGTATTTTGGATATTACACGCACACTTACAACTGGTATATCTCCATTTTTTTTAATGCTTATTTATTTTTGAGAGAGACAGAGCATCCGCAGGGGAGGGGCAGACCGAGAGGGAGACACAGAATCCGAAGCAGGCTCCAGGCTCCGAGCTGTCCGCACGCATAGAGCCTGACGCGGGACTTGAACTCAGGAACCGGGAGATCATCACCTGAGCCGAAGTCAGACACTTAACTGACTGAGGCACCCAGGCGCCCCATGACTGGTATATCTTCTCAATGAGATTCCTTCATCCTGAGGAAAGGACTCTATTTATCAATGGTAATTTTTCTTGTTCTGAAATCTGGTTTGTTTGAGATTAATATAGCCACTCCAGATTATTTTTGATTAGTGTTTGGATGGTCTTCTATGTCCATCCTTTTACTTTTAACCCATCTACATTTATATTTAAGGTGGGTTTTGTATAGACTGCATAATGTAGGGACTCATTTGCTTCTCTACCTCCAAACTGGACATTTGGAACCATTTACATGTAATAGGATTATGAATATAGTTGAATGTAAATCTATCACATTACTATGTGCTTTCAGTTTATGCCTTATATTGTTTCTTTTTTCTGTGTTCTTTTGGATTAGTGGCTTTATTATTATTATTCCATTTTAACTCCTCTATTGACTTATCAAATCTATCGCTTTGTTTAGTTTTGAGGATTGCTTTACTATTTACAATATACATCTTTATCGTAATCTATCTTAAAACATGATATCACTAATATACAGTTTAAGAAACTTATCACAAGATAGTCCATTTCAGCTCTGCCATTCTTCACATGATAGACCCCATAATACACTGCTATCACTTTTGCTCTAGATAGTATTTTAAAAGATATTTACAAATGAGGGAAATATCTCTCATACCCACATATTTACGATTCTTAATTTTCTTATTTGTACAGATCTGAATTTTTATTTAGTGTCAAGTTCTTTAGTGAAGAGAACTTCCTTTAGCATTTTTTGCAATCCATGCTGGTCTCAAGAAATAATTTACAGATAGTTACATTGGGTATAGAACATACATTGGGCATAATTTGACATTTTTAATAAATATGTCTTTTTCTTCCAGTACCCTAAAATTATCACTTCATTTTCTTTGGGCTTGCAGTTTCTGATAGATATCTGCTATATATATTTCTCTGTGTGTGTGTGTGTGTGTGTGTGTGTGTGTGTGTGTGTGTGTATATATATATATATATATATATATACACATATACATATATATATATATGCATGCAATGGTGATATTCCTGACTGGTTTTAATATTTTATATTTATCACTAATTCTCTGCAATTTTATTATGATGTGCATTAGTCTGTATCGTTAAAATATGCAATCTGATTTGGGTTTACTGAGTTTCTGAAATATGTGGTTTTATCATTTTCATAAAATTTGGAAAAAATATATCATTTCTTCATAAATTATTTGATTCACAAATTTGGCCTCCAATTAAACACATATCATATCACTGGATATTGCCCAATGGATCACTGAGGCTTTAATTATTTTCTAATCCACCATGCTTTATTTTGAATATATATTTTTAAGATATTTATTTATGTTTGAGAGAGAGAAAGAGTGCATGCTTGCAAATGGGGGAGGGGCAGAGAGTGGGGACAGAGAGAACTGTAAGCACAGAGCCCGACACAGGGCTTGATCCCATGAACGCACGAGACCATGACCCAAGACGATATCAAGAGTCAGACACTTAACCTACTGAGCCACCCAGGCACTCCTCATCATGCTTTATTTTGGATTTTTCTTATCATAGCACATTCAATTTCACTGGTATTTTTTTTCCCAGTGTGGAATCTGCCATAATTCTCACCCACTGTATTTTTCATTTCTGATATTGTCTTTTTCATCAAATTATATTTGCATTTTTATATCTTCCATTTCTTTCCTCATGTTCATGATTTCCTGTCAACTTGTGCATACGAGACACATTTCCTTTTCTGTTAATTTCTCCATTTTTGTCACTTCCAGATCTGTTTTTATTGACTCATTCCCTTATGGTTAGATGTTATATTTTCTGTTTTTTTCAAATGTTGTTATTTTTTCTTTTAATTGGAGGAGGTACATTTAGATGTTTCTGTTTTCGAGCAATGGATTTTGTTGTATTTCTTTAAAGAGTGTTGGAATTTTTTTCATCGGTAATTAAGCGATTGTGGGCTAGTTTGATCCATATGTTATATGTTCTTTTAAGGCATGCCTGCAATGGCCTTATGTTAACTCTAAGTCAGCCCTGTTTCCCAGTGATACCCTTTGTAAGATATTTCCCAAAGGTTCCGCGTCTCTTCACTCTGGCTTGAGTTTGAGGCAACAGGTGCAAAATGATATGTCCCAGCTCTGTGCAAGTCCCAGGGATTTTTGTCTTAAGTAATAGCTGTCCCCTTGGAAGCTGTTCTCATCAGGCATGATGTAGTCTCACCCCATGCACTTGCAAGATGTATCCAGTCAGTCTCAACGCACCTACATTTCAATAACTCTTTCTCTGTATGACTCCCCACTCCTAGTACCATGCCTCACAAATTCTAGACTCCTTGACCTTCTGAACTCTAGGATCTGTCTCCTCAGCTCAGCAAGATTGCTGGATTCTGTTTGGGTTCTCCTCTCTGTGCTGCAGTCCAGGAATTCTCTCAAGGCACAAAGTACGCCCTTCATTTGCATTCATAAGTTTTAGATTTAGAAATATTGCTATCTACTAACAAAAAGAAATTATAATAAATAGTCTGCATTAAGTTTGATAGTATCGAAGGGTTTTTTTTGGGGGGGGGAGGGGCTCTAGTGAGGGAGGGGGCAGGGATTCCTGTAAGAATTTCCCCGTAACACTGGAAAATGCTCTGATGATTTTCTGAAATTTGGTTTCTTGGTTTTCTGATAAATCGGATTCACGGATAATTTTACCTGGCTCCAGTCACTGGATTAAGGAATGAAAATAAAACACTAATAAGGCACTTTTCCTGAAGAAGGTAGAACAATGAGTATTAGCCTTCTTCCATTCATGAGGAAGCTGGCACAGAGAGTGAAAGACACTTGTCAAAAGTCACACAGCCAATAAATTGTTGGAGTCGGGAGCGATCTCAGTCATTAATTTTTATCTAAGAGTTTAAAATACTTACTGGCTACAATCCACACATGAAAAGTTTCTCAGAATGTGTCATTTTGCTGGAAAACTTCTTTTTCATTCAAAAAAAAAAAAAAACCAAACAAACCACATCAGGGTTTTTGTATCTTCTTGATGCCAATAGTTCTCTGTGTCAAAAATTCAGCCTTCAGGGTATGACACTGACATAGAGTTTTGAACTAGTAATTCGTTATCATAATTGCTATTGTAAAGGTAAAAAAATTTCTTGCCCCAATCTTCTTAAGTCTCACAAGCCTGTGAGAAAATGAAATGTGGACTATAATATCTGAGTTTCAGAGTTTCCAAAATTCTGAGACTCCCTAAAGGCACCTCACATGTGAGCCCCAGAGTCAGGATTGCCTCTAAGTACAGGACAGGAAACAGACATCGTCCTGTTCTTCAGTTTCCTGTCTTTCCTATCATTTGGAGGGAAATAAAAGCACCACCCTCTCCCCAAGCTCCCATCAGGCACACACGCACATACACACACCACTCACTGCATACACACTCATGAAAACAGCCCGCTGAGATAGGGAGGTCTTGGCATTCACTGAAATTGACCACCCTGCTACAAGTATTTTAAACCAATGGGTTCAAGCCCATCACTTTCACCCGGTATAATCCCACTAGTGACAGAGTTACACTATGGAATTGATTCTCAAACAGGCAAGCATATTTTTTGGAACGCAACACCCAGTCCAAACCTCCTTCCCAGAGATTCTGATGCACCATTTCTTCTGGTTCTTTCTCCATCCCCGACGTTGAGAACCGCCACTTGAACCATATGCCAACACTAAGGGCTAAACACAAAACACTGTTTACGGTGGGAGAAAGCCACTAGACGCTTCCACTCATTTATTACAATCCCATATATTCTTCTATTATGAAGAATATCAATATAAGGTATATAATGATTCCAGTACAGCGTTGAACTGAATGAAAAGGAATGATTCAGTTCAAACTTTGGCTTGAATGTTCAAATCAGGAACAGAACCCATGTTCTGACACAGATGTCTTTAGTTTCATGTGGCTCCAGCTTGGGAGGGAAACACACTTAGATTTATAGCCCAGCCCTTTGGCGAGATTACCCAGCAAAATGCCATTGAGAGCCAGAATCCAGCATAAAGGGAGAGATTCAGGTTTAATAAAATATCAGGCCCAGTCAGGCCTTAATGCCATGGGAAAGATTAGACTGGGTCAATAATTTTTTAAACAAATTATGGATCATTTTACAATGAAGTAACCTAGATTATATGACTTACTAAATGATTAAAAGAAGTTTTGTTTTGGAAACACAGTAACTTTCTTTTTTGTGTGTGACGATTTGCCTAGAAATCTCTGCCTACTCATAATTACTAATACTTTTCAAAAATAAGTAATACATTTTAATTCTTATAAAAGTTTTCTTAATATCCATCTGTGTTATAAACATGTTTAAATTTTTATTGTGTATGAATTTTATCCATCACGCACTTTTAGGCAGATTTGATCAATGTTTGCAAACACTGATGCCTGTAATCAACCTAAAATCTTAGAATAGCACTTGATTACCCTTGAAAAATAAGCCATATACTAAACTCTAATTTTCAAATGTGCAAATAGGTAGACATGTTTCATGAATTACCAGCATTCTGCCTTAAGCTGCAATACACATTCATGAAAAACATACTAAGGTGTTCTTCTTTTTTTAATGCTTTTATGTATTTATTTTTATTTCCTTTTATATTCATGTATTTTTGAGAGAGAGAAAGAGACAGAGTGTGATCAGGGGAGGGGGAGACACAGAATCTGAAACAGGCTCCAGGCTCCGAGCCATCAGCACAGAGCCTGATACAGGGCTAGAACCCGTGAGCTGTGAGATCATGACCTGAGCCGAAGTCAGACATTTAACTGACTGAACCACCCAGGCGCCCCACTAACGTGTTCTTTTTTTAGTATATGTGCTGCCGAAGCGAGCACCCCACTAACGTGTTCTTAAACAAACGCCTTTTTTATCTAAACCCTGAAATAAAACTTTACTGGAATTCCAATACTCAGATTAACTCAGCTTGCCCGTTGTGACATCTGATGCTACCATGTAGACTATTTGTGCAAATACACTCCTTACCGTTCACAATGACCACTTCCATTCAGGGAACCAGAAATGGACGTGTTATGAGACGTGAGCTTTAAAAGGGTAAAAGAACAGTGCTTCCATCTATGGTGCATAACAATCTTAGTTTATTTAGAAGAAAAACAGAATTGGTCACCACTAATTAAGGAAGTGATCTTCAGGTCATTTTAAGAAAAATCCCCCATTTCTTTGAACTCTACGCATCCTACAACTACTCTGTGTGCCTCCCCGGTGCCCAAAAGTTGGCTGCTCAAAGCTAGATGTCATAGAGCAATGCGCAGCCTGTCAAATGATTCTGAGAGTAAACAGACTTAGGGAGGGAAATATACACAATCTAGTGGTAACACAACTGACTGACCTTCTCATCAACTTCTTTCCCTCGCCCTTCTCTAACCATGCAAAGTCAAGAGAAGCCTCGGAAGAAAGAATCAATGAAAAATGACCCTCCGTCGTTGTGGATTCTCAGTGCCTGATCACCCACCCATCCCATCCACGCGTCAAAGAACAAAGGGTGAGGGAGACCGTGGAGGGACGAGAAAGAAAGGAAAAGAGAGATTATTTAACTGGCCGTTCGAGATCTGGTTACCAGGCTGAAAAACAAGAACAGATGTATTTGCATGATTATAAAATAAAATGCCTTTCAAAGAACTTAATCTCTGGGAATATTATAGTGTATACATTTGTTTTTAATTCCCCAGGGATAGGCAGCAGCCTGTGGGATCCCTTGTGTACCCCTGGGTGTGAGGACTGCGGATTCTTACGCACGTCTCCGAATGCACGCTAGTGAACAAACACGTGGCAATCAAGAGGATTGCAGAATTATCCTGCTCTTGTTTTCTGCACTGCCTCCACTTTAATCTTCAGGAAAATTAAAACAGAAACGGGCCCGGGAGATTATACACGGGCTGTGGCCGCTGAAATCCGTTCTCCTGTGGACGGCGCCAAGGATGCAAGCTTGGTTGTTTCAGGCTCCATCAAAACCTCTCTGCGAGGATGGAAAAAAAAAAGTAGCGGAGGTGAAATCACCCAACAGGCAACTACTCTTTTCTCTCCCAGAGGAGTAGATTTCGGCCAAGCAGACATAAAACTGCAACGTTCTTGACATGGCCGAAGAGTTGAAAGCCAAGAGGCGACGTACACGGGCTTTGAAACGTCCGTGGCTGGTGGTGAAGCAGTAAAGACAAGAACGCAGCGGCTCGGACGAAATAGAAATTTCGGGAGAAAGCGAAGAAGGGAGTGTCCTGCCCCCCGCCCCCCAACACACACGCACGCTGTGTTTCCCTGGGACGGACGCAGACTTCATTTTCCACTTGGCACAGAAAGGAGCCTGGACCCTCCCCAGCTGGATCACTCAAAGAGCCTTCAGAGTGTTGTGTCCGCTGGGCCCACTTTTGCTCTGAACTGGACGACCCTGGGCCAGCTGTCAAAAGGCCGAGCTCCATATCGGGTAGCACGGGGCGGTCAGGGTCAGGTCTACAAGAAAGCTGGCTGCCTCCTAGGGTTACAATAACGTCAGGCAGGGTCGGCTCACTTTTTCCATCCCAAGCCAGGGCTGGCCTGTAATGGTGATACGGTAATATTAATAACAAGAAGGACAACCCACACCTTTCAGGGAATGGTTTCAAAGCTCTTTCCAAGGAAAGGCCGCTTATTAATTCCCCGAACGACAGATAAGAAAACTCCAGCAGAGAGAAGGAAAACGATTGTACCCGGAGCACACATGTGAGGTGGGGCACAGCCGAAGGGAAGAAGGCAAGCCCTCCTTCCCAGATCATGTTCCGGTCCTGGGGGATTATTTGACTCCACCGGGGTCCCCTTTGCCCCTGGCTGCTCTGTTCTCAGGAGCTGCAGAGACGAGGTGATTCAATGTATTGTTTTAAAGCCTTCCTAGCCCATTCACGTCCCTCCCGTTGGAACTTGGTTGGAAGTTGTCTCTATTCTTTGTTTTCGTTCATTAGAAATCTGCTGCATATGCAAAATGAGAGCCAAAACAACACGCAGAATTAAGAAAGCGCACAGAAACGTTTACTTCTCCCGACAGCCCAAGAAGGTGTTTTTAGGCGTCCTCCTGGACACCCTCACCCCAAAGTTAACAACCGCTCACGTTTCCTTAAGTAATTCAAACAGTAACTAAAATTTCATTTGCTTGGGACTTGTCATTCAAAGTAGGATCGAGCTTTCAGACTGTCAAATTATCACATGCTATTACTCTGTTCCACTTCTGGTCTCAATGATTTTGGAATCACAAAGATATCTGGGCCATCTTTTTAAGCAACTGTCGCACAGTGACTAAGCCTTCACCAATATTATTAACCTTGCGATTGGGAACAGGGACATTGGGGCAAAGCTTCACTCTTAATGAACTGTGGGGCGTTGGCAAGGTCCCTAACTTCCCTACCCAGCGTTCTCATCTGTATAATGGGAACGAGAAACCGCCTGCTTCCTGCAGCCCACATAAGCAGAGGGCCTAGAACAGCATCCAGGATGTAGGAAACACCTTGCATTTTATAGTAGAAAAGAGAATATGCAATGAGCCTTGCCTATGAGGAACAGTTCGAAAATGAATCGGTGGAAAACAAAGCATGCATTTGGCATAGTGTTTTGGCTGAATGACAATATGGAATGAAGACAGTTAAGCAGAATAGTAGTTGAAATAATCAAGGAAGACTTCCTGGAGGAAAGGTTTTCATCAAAATCAGAAAAAAAGGCCCCCTTTATTTTCTTTGTCATTCACAGTCTCTCTTAAATTATAGACCCCTCAGGGGCACCTGGGTGGATCAGTCCAGTCGGTTGAGCGTCCGACTTCGGCTCAGGTCTTGATCTCACGGTTCACGAGTTCAAGCCCTGCATGGGGCTCTGTGTTGACAGCTCAGAGCCCAAAACCTGCTTCAGATTCTGTGTCTCCCTCTCTCTGCCCCTCTCTCCTTCGCACCGTATCTCTCTCTGTCTCTCAAAAATAAATGTCAAAAAACATTTTTTTAAAAAATTATATACCCCTCAGAGTAGTGTTACTTCAGGGAAAGGCTGCATTCAGAGATAATTATGGCTGTTTAACAATAGGAAAAAAAACCCCATAAAACAATGAAGAAACAACCCAACCCAACGGTTGTCAACAGATGAAAAAAATGGTTCCAAATCACAGGTAGGTCCTGTATTTTAGGATACAGATGACAGCAACTATTAAAGAAATAATATCTCTGCTTTCTTATAACTGCACCTTAAATAGCCTTGGTGTTCTGCTTGCTCAACTGGGGCCCTTGTCAACCTACTGAAGGTTCCTTTTCACTCATCAGGTATGCTTTTCCCCCTACAACCTTCCAAGTACTGGGTTCTAGAATGTGTGAATTTGGAAATAAATAAAGCAAATCCCTTGTCTCCAAAGCGCTCTTAAACCAGTATATGTGAATTAATATGTTAATTTCTCTAATCATAAATTCTGACACAATTACTTTTAAAAATTAGAAAATCCAAAAAAGTGTAAAAGAGACTAATAAAACAATCATAAATCCATCCCATAGAGACAACCACTCCGTACACTTCCTTCTGGTCCTTTCATAGGACAAATGAGTAAATACACATGCATATAATTTTTTTAATGTTTAGTATTTTTGGGAGAAAGAGGGAGACAGAGTGTGAGTGGGGAAGGGGCAGAGAGAGGGCGACACAGAATCCGAAGGAGGCTCCAGGCTCTGAGCTGTCAGCACAGACCCCCACGCAGGGCTCAAACCCACAAACCGAGAGATCATGACCTGAGCCAAAGTCGGTGGCCCAACTGACTGAACCACCCAAGCGCCCCCGCATGCATATAATTATGAGCACACATCTGCAGGTTTAACATTGCCTTTTTTCATCTATCTCATAATGCATTTCTTCTAAGCCATTAACATTTTCTTTGAAGTAGGCATCATTTTTAATGTTGTCTAATGTTCCACTGTGTGGGTGGTGTGTGATATAATCATTTCAACATTATCTACAGATGAAAGTAAATCTTCGACTAACCCACGGAAGACATTGTAAATAGCCGTCCATCCACAGAGATGGTGTGCTGGACAAAGGGAATTAATTTTCTGAAAACTAGGCCATCTTTCTATAGTCAATTGCCATGACCTACATAGTATGGGCTGTATTGACATAAAGCAGCCCTGAGAGCCAGGGACCTCCCCCATGCCCATGACCTCCTTCTGCTATATTCCCATTCTGCACCCCTTCCCCCCAAGGCTGGGGAGCTCAACTGGTTAGGCAGTCTTCCTATCTTCCGGACTTTGGGCAGGGAGAAGTCCACAACATGCGAGTACCAGGGAAAAACAACCTAAACTAAGCCTCGAGTTCTCTTAATAACCTCACAATTTTCTTTAATATAAACTAGTAAAAAATATAAGTAATACACGGTGTGACCCAGCTGGTGGTACATAACACCCTATCCGCCGTAACTCACGACTTTCTCATTGTTTGCTTTTTCAGTCCCTTCCTTTCAGGGACTTGGAATTAACTGGTTATACAGAATCAGCTGTCAAACTTGGCCCTGTAGTCACATTTCCATGCCCAAGGAGGCAGGCACATTTCTAAAGAGGAGGAATATGAGAAACTTTCTTTACAGCTAATAAAACTAACGTGAGTTTATATTCAATAAAATTTCAGACCAGTATTGTTTTGTGCACCTCTCCTAATGATGGCAGTGGTCATGCTCTCCTCATATGGCATTTTCATTTCTAGACCATAGTCATCAGTGATTTGAATTTCTTCATAAAGGAAACAAATTGTATCGGGACAAATGGACTACATGTTTTAGTATATTTATAGACAAAAGGGGGAGACCTAAATTTCCAGTGTCTAACCATGGGTATACCACACTTCACAGAATAGAACCTGAAAGATTACTCATACTCAAATATCTATTTTACAATTTTCTTTTTTTTTTTACTGGAAAACAAAATGTGGATCACTGAAGAAAATTATCAAGAAATAACAACGCTGCAAGTAAAAAATTTCTCTTTCTATCAGTTTTCTACTGCCACAATAATGTGACATAATAAATCACCCCAAAACTCCAAGGCTTCAAACAATAAGCATCTGTTTCGCTCATAAGTCTCCAGGTCAGTGACTCTCGTGGGCTCAGCTGGGCTTGGCAGGCCAGCTCTGGCCTTGGGTTCACCCAGCTGTTGCTGCTGACGATGGCATCAGCCAGGACAGCTGGGGTGATCTGGGCTTTCCTCCACACATCTTACCTCGCAATTTCCTCCACATCCACATGGCTCACCTCCCAACGGGCTGGCCTGGGCATGTTCTCAGGGCAATTTCAGAGGAGCAAGAAGCAAGCTCAAACACACAAGTCTTCTTCCAGCCTCTGCCTGTGCCACCCGTCCTACTGGCATCTCACTACCCAAAACACGTTGCAAATCCAGCTCAGATCCAAGGGATGGGGTGATAGATTCTGCCCCTTAGGAAGAGCTGCAAAGCCATAGGACCAAAGGCATAGAGACAGCAAAGAGTGAAGAACGAAGGTCATTAACACAACTAATCTACCATAACCTTACATTGTTAAAATGACAACAACAGTAATAAACTAAAACAAGGCAATTCAGATTTTGGAGGTAATTGGGTTTAATACTCTAAAGTACTACAGAAAAGGAAAAGATGACCCTAAATAAAGAGAACGCAGATGTTGCAAAATTAAGAGGTTTCCTTCAAAACCTTTCCTCAATATCCTACAGCAGGTTACTTTTTGATTTCTTAGCCCCTCTTTCCTAATGGCTAATGGAAGATACTTACATTTAGAAAAGCTTATCTGAATAAGATAGGAAAGAAGACAAAGAAGCAAAACAGAACTAATGATGCCAACTTAATTATAATCCTTAAATCAAACCATAGAGTTATATATAACATATATATATATATGGTTTTTATAATTTACATCCAAGTTAGCATAGAGCTATATAGAGTTATATTTTATCTCTGGATAAAAAAGTATGAAAACTTTTCCCAAGGGCATTCGAATGGATCAAGTAGAAACTGAGATTCACATGGGGATATAAGGTACGGCATGGCAACTATAGTTAACAATTCTGTATTGTATATTTGAAAGTCATTCAGAGAGTAGATCTGAAAAGTTCTCGTCACAAGAAAAAAACTGTGACTATGTGCGGTTGTAGATAACTAAACTCATTGTGGTTGATCATTTGCAACATGTTCATATATCAAATCGTTGTGTTGTGCACCTAAAACTAATACAAATCGTCGTGTTGTGCACCTAAAACTAATACAATGTTATATATCAATTATATCTCAATTTTAAAAAAAGAAAAAAATGTAGAACAAATGAAAATGTTGCTTCAATGTTACATCTGAAACATGTATTTGAAATGGAATAAATACTCTTCCTTCTGCCCCAAATATTTTCCCTTCCTCACCACCTAGTTAACGCCCCCCTTCCTTAAATCTCTTAGTTGAAGGTTTACTAACTTGGTGAACCCATCCTGATCTTGGTAGTCAGGTAGAACCGTTCTCCAATGCTTCTCATTGAGCCATGTACTTCTTCCAATAGTGATCATGATTTTATATTTGTTCATGAAATACTTGATTGTATATCCCCGTCACTAGACCATCAGGTCCATGGGGGAAGAGGCCTTTCCTGGTTTTGTTCAGTTCTATCTTTGGACATAGCATAGTTGTTAGCATACAGGAGCTCTCAATATATATCCAATGAATAAAGTAACTGATACTAAACAATAAATGGCAGAGCATGTTTATGGGAAGGATGTGATAGTCTTGTGGGTAACAAAGCACATCCATGGCTGATGAGACTGAAAAGGTTCTTCTTCATAGTTCATTTCTAAGTGAACCACATCCAAACTATATGTTTTAACATCCCTATGTTGAGTGTTCAATACATGAGTGTTTCAGCAGACAGAAACAAGTGTGTTTTATGTTTTTATTAGTAAGAACCAGATAAAGTCAATGTCAGAGATCTATCAAATAAATGCAACTCCTGTCACAGGATAATCCTTTTACCAGCATTTTCAATAAAAGAGGAGGATGAAAGGAAAAATACATATTTCGTATGTGATTCATAATCTGCTGATGCAAAATCGAAGTCTTCTCTGAGGCACTCTGCAAGTGTCTGATATTTTCTGGAAATAATTTAGAATCACATGCATTTTCTTCTTACCACTTAGTTGCTGGCAAGTATAGGACAGGACTCACCTACTGATGCCTTGCTTACCATTGAATATGTTTTTGTTTTGTTTTGTTTGGGGTTACACCCCAAAATCACAAAGGGGATTCTCTTACTTATCCTGAAGAGCATGCCCCTAAGATTGGAGTTTTCTTGTTAAATTCATAATGGAATTTGAAATCGCTTCAAGAAAGAAACTTCAGGGCCTGTCATGGCCACATCTGGAATGGCGTGTGTCCCGTAGCATCAGAGCCGCAGATAAATACCTTATGTACAAGGATGCGTACTCTTCACACACTGGGTATCTTCAGCCCAGTGGGGTTCTTCAGTCATCACCCCCTTTAAAACTCTCAGAATATCAGGGGTGCCCGGGTGGCTCAGTCGGTTAAGTGTCCAACTTCAGTTCAGGTCACGATCACATGGTTCGTGAGTTTGAGCCCTGCGACAGTCTCTGTGCTGACAGCTCGGAGCCTGGAGCCTGCTTCGGATTCTGTGTCTCCCTCTCTTTCTACCTCTCCCTGCTCATGCTGTCTCTGTCTCTCTCTCAAAAATAAATTAACATTAAAAAATTTTTAAAAACCTCCCAGAACATCAGAATTTATGACACTAGATTAAATGCTACAATTCTCAAGACAAAACATTCAAATGGGGAAGAAAAGACCTTTTCACGGAAGACTCAGAAAACGTCACTGATAGCATTTTAAGACCAGACTTCAGAAGTATAGTCAACACGGAAGCAAAAGTGAGTTGAGGCATAAGGGTAGCCGGTCATTCACTTCAATTCATCTTGGCTGCAACGTTACTGCCCTAAATAACTAACTTATCGAATCATTGCTTTTTCATTAGGATAAGTTCACAGATGCCTATGTAGAATTCAATGAGGAAAAAAGAAATGTCAAGATGGATTTTTTTTTCTTTCATCTATACTTAAAATTATCCATTAAATATGTAATTATGACGAAGGCACAGTGTTTAATATCTGGTAAATACTTAAGTAATTCAAAGTGAGCTTGAGATGTGAAAGAGAAAAAGAGACAGACAAATGGGAAAGGAAGGGAGGGAGGGATGAAGGAAAAGGGAAGTAAGAAGAGAAAAAGAAAAATTTGTGTATGTAATGCTTACACATTTCCCCCACTGAACACTGTTGTCTCAACAGCAACAACAAAATATTTCTGACATTATTTTCTATTGGCAATCTCTGTTGGACTATCTCCTTTATCCAAAGTATTGTGTTTCACTCAAGTTTTTGGTAAAAATATTACAATGTTTCGATAAACTATGTCTGCTGCCCTCTCCTACTTTAAGTCATCCAACTACTCTAAATCACATAGACTTGTGGTAGGTCCCAAAGTTGGAAATTACTGATATTTGGTTTATTAGCTTCAGAAATGGAGATTCAAGAAGATAGTGAGTAAATAAGAAAATGCATTAAAAGCCTAACATGGTGGAACAAATAAGATATTGTGGCACAAGAGAAGAAATTATCAAGTCCCTTGGGGAGGAGAATGGGGAGAAAATGGATGTGAATTCTTCACATAGAGAGGACGTTTGATCGCGGTCCTTTAGAACCACTAGACATTGAGCAGACAGATGGCACCCGGGGAGCTGTACGAGAAAGACTTGGAGGTGGAGGGAATAAAATGCGAAAGCATGATAACCTGAAGTAGCAAGGTGCACCTAGTGACCAAAGATGGAAGCAGAAGCGGGATGCCAAAAAAAGGGAGCCAGAAGACAAACACCACATCAGGGAAGTCATTGGATGAAGGAAGGAAGCCTGGAATGGAGATATCGATTTGCAGTCACCACAATCCAGGTAGCACTGGATGCAGTGGGCATGAAACAGGTTGCCATGGGAAGGCAGGGGGTTGAAGAGAGAGAGTGGCTGAGTGTAAACCCCGGGAAGTACCAAGACCTAGTGGGGAAATAAAAGAGGAGATGATGGAAGTGACAGAAAAACAAAAACAAAGTGCAAAGGGGGATCAGGAGAGAACGGTGTCCTAGATGTTAGCACAGGAAAGATTTTTGTGGAAAAGGTAGTGATCACTAAGGAAGCTGCAGAATTTAGAAGATTAGCCTGAGGTAGTGCAGACATCATTATGTTGTTTGTTTTGAATTCTTACTTACAAAATGCATTTGAAGACTGCTTCAGAATCTCAGTTGTTGGCCATTACGCTTGCCACCGTTGTTTGGATAAACTGAATGAAAATACTTTGAATCCAGGATGGTTTCTTATTCATATTTCTTTATGTAGAAACACCTCCCACAGAACATAGGAAAACACCACATAATGTCTGAATATAAATATTGCTGAAGTAATGAATAGACTATCGGGTTTTGGTAAACTCCCATCTTCATTGTGACAATGAACGTGTTTTTGAGTTCTATACACTCTTAATATGGAAGTGGCCCCATGTGTGCATAAGACAGAGAGAGAGCGTTTCCACGTTTGAAGACGCTAATTCATTCATTCTGTGGGAATCACATTCTATCATGCCCAGCAGGAGAAAGTACTCCTGACAGGCCCGGACGAGTTGAATTCGCTCAGCTTCCTCCCTTCTGATAACTTGCTTCAGCTGATCTATATTTTTGCCATTTCGAGTCAACCTCTTGCCTTTATCAGTTTGAGCTGCATTTCCAGTCTCCAATTTGCTACTTTGGCAGAGCGAAGGAGATTCTAAACTTGGCATTTATGCATTTTTTATCCACTCAAAATAATAAAAAAGGTAATTTCTCTTACCGTTTGTGTCATGTGAAAATAAAAAACCAATTGCATTGGTCACCAATCTTGCTAAGTCAGGCAGAGAGGAGTTTTCAGTGTTATTAAATGAAATCAAGATGTTATTTGTTCAAGTCTATATCCCTCAACCTGTGGCAAGTTAAGACTTATTGATTTCATGAAGGACTTAGGCCCGGGTAATATGAGAGAAAAGTGAAATCACAGGGTGGTCTGTTCTAGGCCTGTCTGCTGAGAACTGATCACAAATGCAACACCTCCCTTCCTACCCCCAATTCTCAATGAAGTCCACCATATGCAAAGTTTGGGAATATACCCCCACCAGAGTTATTGCGGGGATCGAGGGAAATGAAGCATGCCGATGTGCTTATACGTTGTAATGCATGATAAAATGCCATCCAGTGCTAGCTTGCCCAAATGCACCACCTCCAAATGCAGCTCAGTGCAGAACTAGAGCCTGGGCTAAGAGGGGACAGGGCAAGTGGATTGAGGCAGGCTAAGCGGACAAATGGGAGCAGACACTCAGAGGGCCAAAGGGTATGATCACCAACAGGTGGAAAGTTAGGCAAGCCCGATACGAAATCAAGGAATAGGGAGAGTAGTTTCTGGTGGGCACGCCCCGTGGAGACTCACGGACATCCAAGTCAGAGTAAAATCTGGTACCCTTGAAAAGCAATGTCTTTAAATCTTTATTAAAAATCTATTTAGAGGCTCCTGGGTGGTTCAGATACTTGAGTGTCCAATTCTTGATTTTTGGCTCAGGTCATGATCCCAGGGTCGCGGGATCGAGCCCCTTGTTGGGCTCCGCCCCGGGGCATGGGGCCTGCTTAACAGTCTCTCTCTCCCTTCCTCTGTCCCTCCCCACCCCCGCTGCAGGCACATGCGCATGCATGGGATCCCTCTCTCTCTTTCTCTAAAATAAAAAAATAAAAAGAATCTATTTAGAGGACTAGAAGGAACTAATTTTCTATCAACAAAAATATTGAATCTTCAACACAAGAAAATGATTACATGCACCTCATGTAAAATAACATTTTATTAGGAATTACCCTAGAACTATGATTTTGTGCAACAAACATTTGAAGGGTTCGTAAATGGCTAAATGCAAATAATAAAGAAATCACTTATGCGTGACAAATTGCAGCAAGTTCGGTCGTTGGGTTCTGGAATTTCACATGCTACCCGGTGCCAGTTAGAAGCTGGTCTCAGGGCAGGTGGGATTACTACGTGCGACTCTTACCAGCACCTCAAAAAATTATTTGACATCGTTAGGTATGGCCAGATGAAAAGTTTTCAAAACATTTTTATTAGTGGCTTTGTTTTTTTCTAATGACATTTCAGTTGTTATCTAAAAGTCACATGTGAACACTTCAGTGTAGTGACATCAAATTTCCAATGAACACAGTGGTGCTTAGCATCCCTGAGAGACCACTGCCTCATCCAGTGGCCTGTCCGGGGTGGACTTCCATGCAAGTCAGCCATAAGACTGGGCAGAGATAGGAAGCCAAGATCGCAGAATAACAGGCCCCAGAAATCCACGAGTGGCCTTTGGTATTGAAGAAAACTGTTACCAGATGTGGCCAACACACCCTAATTATTCTCACCAGTGAGTCATGCCCTTGTATAATCCTCTTTCCCTGAATCTTGGCTGAACCTGTGCCTTGCTTCCAACTAACAGAATATGGCAAATGTGACAGGATACCATTCCCATGATTACGGTACATTATATAAGACGGTCTAAATAGACTGGAGCAAGAGACTCCCCTTGCTGGCTTTAAAGTCAGCTGTCATGATGACAGAAGGCCTACAGGGAGCATCAGCTGGCAAAGAACAAATACCCTTTAGATGCTGAGAGTTGCCCCCAGCCAAGACAGCCTGTAGGAACACTGATCTCAGCCCCACAACGGCAAGGAGATGCATTCTACCAGCAACCTGATAGAGCTTAAAAGTGGATCTTTCCCCAGTTGAGTCCCCGATGAGAACACAGTCCTGGCCAACACCTAGGTTGCAGCCTGAGAAGACCCTGAAGCAGAGAGCACAGCTAAGCTATGCCTGGACCTCTGACTTACCGAAAGCCTGAGATAACAAATATACATATTGCTTTAAGCTGCTAACTCGGTAAATGGTAATGTGTTACACAGCACAGAGAACTAATGCACCAGGGAGCAAGGTTCAGCTAATTGCCAGCACCTCATTCAGTGGTAGGTGTACAGAACATTCCAGAATAAGAAAGTTTCCAGGGCTAGACAAGAGAAAACCAACAATTGGCAGGACACCAAAACACTAATGTAGGCTAATTCGTGTGTTTGGGGATGTCCGTACCTGGGGGATGAGGCAGACATCCCATGAAAAGAACTAAGCACGAAGTGAGAGCCTACGAACAACCAAGGTGGAGGTGTTAGAGTTTGGGGGTGGGGGTGGTGCTGAGTGTGCAAACGAGGGGTCTACTTATGGGGGGATTACCATAGTCAAATCTGAGCATTGAGTGGGGCGCTCTCATACTTTTTTTTGAGGTGGGACCAAGAACTGCCAGCCGAAAACAACTGTGAGTGGCTGAAATTTACCAGCAGCTATACGCTTCTGTTACAAAGCATACTCTTCATGTTCATTAATTATAGAACCACAGAATAAAATAACCACCAGATTAGATCCCTTAATGAGGGCTGGGATTCGCTGGTAATGAGGGACCGTCTCACCAAATCCAGGGTAAAAGCCACCAAGAAGAATGTGAGATAGCAAACCCAAACTCTGACTATTTCAGAAATTGAACAGTGGCTTTCTTTTCTCTCAAACAAGCATGATCTTTAGGGTTCGAAATGGATTAAGACCCTAGCCCCTGTCTTTTTTAACTTTCTGGTTTAACTTGCTCTCTAAGCCTCAGTCTACTCATTTGGAAACTAGCTGTTCTCCCGATTATCAGAGGACTAAAGAGGTGACAGAAATGAAACAATGAAATGATTTCAGTAGTCTCCACCAAAGCACAAAGCATAAGCCAAAGTCTTAGAAAAGTCCACCAGCACAGAAAGTGTAAAGCTTTGCCTTGGAGTCAGTCTGTGTGGAGTTGAATCCCTGGCTCAGGACTTTCTTCTTTCTCTTTGGGACCTTTTGCTAGTTCCTCAACCCCGAGCATCCCTTTACTCATCAAAAAGGCATGAACATAATACCTACTTTACCATCCTAGGAAAATATTAAGTGACATAATATACGTAAAGTGTCTGATACTTCCTCACATAGTGAGTTGTTGCACTGCCTGGTTAAGACTGCTCCAATCTGGGGGCACCTGGGTGGCTCGGTCGGTCGAGTGACCGACTTCAGCTCAGGTCGTATCTCACGATTTGTGGGTTCGAGCCCCGTGCCGGGCTCTGTGCTGACAGCTCGGAGCCTGGAGCCTGCTTCGGATCCTGTGTCTCCCTCTCTCTCTGCTCCTCCCCGACTCGCACTCTTTGTCTCTCTCTCAAAAATAAATAAACATTAAAAAAAAAAAAAGATGGCTCCAATGTGGGGCTAGCTGGCATTCTGCGGTTGGGTGTGACCGCTCTCCACGTGCCCTGTTCCCGTTTCTGTTGCTCTTGATACTTCTAATTAGAATCATGAACGGCCTATAGTGTTCTTATTATTATACACGTCTGTTAATACAACGAGAATTTCCAGGGCAAAGCTCTTCAGGAAGTGCCGGCCACCTTGAAAGGAATGTCAATTTGCAGACTGAGGAAGAATTGGTGGGGTGCAGGCTTACTCTCTGCCTCTCTTACTTACTTACTCTGCTTCTCTTCATCACCAAATGTGTGTGCAGATAGGCTTTTCACTGTTTCACATGACACCTTTTAGGCCAATAAAAGGGGTGATTTACTGAAAAACATTAGCTTGGGTGTCATCCTACATCACTTCAGCACCAAATATGGAGGGTAGCGCCGCATGCCCGGAATCAAGCCACAGGCCTTCCCAGCTCCATTTAACTCCTATGTCACGGCAGGCAAAGCACATTAGAAGGGTGAGATATTTATACTCTAAGTTAGATGTCTATGCCATAAAAGTGATGCATGTAAGATCAATGTAACTGTAATTTAGCAATATAGCATGGGCTTGGGAAACTTTTCATGAATGTAAATGTGAATTTAATAGGCCAAGATGGTTACTTCAGAAAAGGACACTTCAATTGCTTTGGAAGGTTCTGGAAGACTTGTGGAAAACAAGCTGATATTTGCCTGGCTGGAGTCATATGGAGTCAAATGGAGCCATTTAAGTCACCTTAAAAAGGGTTATTGAAAAGCAGTACTACTATCTATCTCCTGGCCTCTATTGAACAATAGAACCAAAATATCTCACATACCCTGATTTGTCTGTTCTACTTTAGTGGATCCTATGTGGGAAAATATTCTACAATTTCCCTTAGCAACACTTTCTCGTATCTCAGAAAGATCCATACACACGCAGTTGATAACAACAGCTATGTGTAGACAGTTTTCCATGCGGCGCTGTTTTAGAGACACAGACGTGCCCGGTCACCGACAGCCCCACTGTCCAGGGTAATGGTCAACACTTTGATTCTCATTCATTAGGGCCTACATACTACTCTAAGCTCTTTGCAGATACGAACGCATTTAATCCTCACATAATCCTCCTGTGGGGGAGCTGTTAGTATCGTCATCTTCATTTTACATCTGAGGGAACGAGGGCACACAGATAGGAAATAACCTGTCCAAGGCCACACAGCCCATTAGCAGCAAAGTCAGTACCAAACCAAGTTGTGTGGCTCCAGCTTCATGCTCTTAACCATCAGGCTGTACGTACCGACTAGGTGTTAGAGGGACTAAATTTGAACCTCCACTTCATCACTAGTTAGCTATGTGACAAATTAGTAACGTCACTACTTCCTCATTTATATTAGGAATAATAACCCCCGAGTGGCGAGGTTGGCAAAATGACGTATATTTGCACAAAGTCTCCTTGCCCACTGGCTCACTCATCATGGGTGCTCAACAAATATTATTTGCATGCGTACTTGTGTGTATGTTTTAATTTGAGGGACAGAGAGCACGGGCTGCGGACAGGGGCAGAGCAGGAGAGAAAGAGAGAGAGAGGGTCTTAAGCAGGCTCCACACTCAGTGTAGAGCCCGCCATGCGGCTCAATCCCACGACCCTGGGACCATGACCTGAGCTGAAACCAAGAGTCGACACTCAACTGACTGAGCTACCCAAGCGCCCCTCGACAAATATTATTTGTATGTAAATTTAATTCCATCAGATTTTCCAGCAGGACCCCTATTAGCCTACAAATAGATTACTGGGATGTGTGACGCTTTTAGCCCCAGCCCCCATTAATACCTGCGCATAATTTAGTTTGATTAACTGCAGCCAAGGACAAAGTGTTGTGGGGCACTGAAAACAAAGACAAGCCTATCTGGGTGGACTTTGTGTACAGAGTCAATCAGAGAGCACCGGGCACTGCTGAGCAGGACAGGCCCAGGCTGGTGACCATGGAGCTGTCTGGGCAGAGGTCACTGTGAGCTATCCGGGGGTGACAAGAGAGAAGGAGGGCTAACAGGAGTACGGAAAGGCCTGAGCATGTCTTCCTAGGGCGGGACCTTCTTTGATGTCTGCAGTTTATACCATGGCTCACTGCCAGGACCGGGTTGGAAGTATTCAGCATGCCAGCAATGGAAATGCCACAAAAGATTTCTCTTGTGTCCTCCGACAGGCATTAACGATGACGATATAGTTGCACTAGCTGAGTACCTCTCCCGATTTTCCTTGGTGGCATACAAAGGGAGTGTCAGAGAGCAGGTACTCAAGCGTCAGTACCCCCAATTGAGCTCTGTGTGGGCTCAGCAGCTGCAGCTGGGGAGACACTGCTGCATCATACCCCCCCCCCCCCCGGGGCACTGAGCAGAGGTAAAGCTCCAGCAAACAGAGTGAACTTGTTAGGATGAAGATCACAGGTCCCATCCAGTCTCCCATGGTGGCCATGTTGGGCAATTCCACACTGTGCTGCACAGAGGTGTAATCAAGGCACCTTGGGCCACACATTTTTCCTACAAGACTCCATTAGAAAGTGACAAACCACTGGGGTGCCTGGGTGGCTCAGTTGGCTAAGCGTCCAACTTTGCCTCAGGTCATGATCTCGAGGTTCATGAGTTTGAGCCTCATGTCGGGCTCTTTGCTGGATGCTCAGAGCCTGGAGCCTGCTTCAGATTCTGTGTCTTCCTCTCTCTCTCTACCGCTTGCTGCTCTCTCTCTCTCTCTCTCTCTCTCAAAAATAAATTAAGATTAAAAAAAATTTTTTTTAATAAAAAAAAAAAAAGAAAGCAACAAACCACAGGGCATGGACTTACCCACCACCCGAAGAGCCCCACAGAGAGCCAGTAGATTTTCTTTTTATTCAAGTTAGTTAACATACAGTGTAGTCTTGGCTGCAGGAGTAGAACCCAGTGAATCACCCCTTACATACAACGCCAGTGCTCAACCAGAAAAGTGCCCTCCTTAATGTCTATTACCCATTTAGCCCATCCTCCCACCCCCATCAACCCTCAGTTTGTTCTCTGTATTTAAGGGCTTCTGATGGTGTGCCTCCCTCTCTGGTTTGATCTTATTTTTTCTTCCCTTCCCCTGTGTTCATCTGTTGAGTTTCCCAAATTCCGCATATGAGTAAAATCACATGCTACCTGTCTTTCTCCGGCTGAGTTATTTTGCTTAGCATAATACCCTCTAGTTCCAACCATGTTGTTGCAAATGGCAAGATTTCATTCTTTTTCATCTCTGAGTAGTATTCTATTATATATATGTCCCACATCTTCTTTATCTGTTCATCAGTCAATGGACATTTGGACTCTTTCCATAATTCGGCTATTGTTGATAGAGCTGCTATAAACATTGGGGCGCGTGTGCCTCTTCAAATTAGTACTTTTGTATCCTTTGGATAAATTCCTAGTAGTGCAATTGCTGGGTCGTAGGGTAGTTCTATTTACATATCTATCTCCATATCTATTTCCCATATCAGGAAAGTAAAAGATTTTTCCAGACATTCTCTGGTACTTCCATCCGGGGTCAGGGCTGTGTCACATGACCTAAACCCCACTACAAGCAAGATCTAGAGAGTATTTAGCTGTTCCGTGACCATAGCGGAAATAAGAGAGACGCGGTCGGAGACAGACATTGTGCAAGCTAACCCACACAGTTTGCAAGGTACGGATGATCATCATCCACATGACATAGCTAAGGAAACTGGGCCTGAACAGGTTAAGCAGCTTGCACAAGATCTCACAGCTTACAAATGGTAAGGCCAGCATTGACCTCAAGCACCCTCCGTCCAGTATACGTACGCTTAGCATTACACTCTACTGAGTCTCTAAATGAGCTCTTCAAGTAATTCTCTCTCAGAGCACCCTCTGTTGTTAATTTTAGCCATTCTGACAGGTGGGAGGGGATAGCTTATCGTAGTTTTGATATGCATTTCCCTGATGTTCCCTTATCATCAGGGAAATGCATATCAAAACTACAATAAGCTATCCCCTCCCACCTGTCAGAATGGCTAAAATCAACAATACACAGGTGTTGGCAAGGATGTGGAGAAAGGGGAACCCTCTTGCACTGTCGGTGGGAACGCAAACTAGTGCAGCCACTCTGGAAAACAGTACGAGGGTTCCCCAAAAAGTTAAAAACAGAACTACTCCATGATCCACAATCACACTACTATTTACCCAAAGAATATAAGAATACTGATTCAAAGAGATACATGCACCCCAATGTTGGTAACAGCATTATCTAGAATAGCCAAATTATGGAAACAGCCCAGGTGTTCACTCACTGATGAACGGGTAAAGATGTGAGATACACACACACACACACACACACACACACACACACACACACACACGTACATAAGTACAGTGGAATATTCAGCCACGAAAAGAAATGAAATCTTGCCGTTTGCAGTGACCTTGATGGAGCTATAGAGTATAATGCTAAGCGAAACAAGTCAGTTAGAGAGACAAATCTCATATGATTTGACTCATGTGTGGAATTTAAGAAACAAAACAAATGAGTACAGGGGGAAAAAAGAGAAAGAAGCAAACCAAGACACAGACTCTTAACTCTAGAGAACAAACTGATGGTGACCAGGAGGGAGGTGGGTGGGGGATGGGTGAAACAGGTAGCGGGGAGTAAGGAGGGCACTTGTGATGAGCACCGGGTGATGGTGCGGACGTGTGGAATCACTATATTGTACACCTGAAACTAATATTACACTGTAAGTTAACTAACTGGAATTTAAATAAAAACTTTAAAAAATATCCCGGCAAAAATGCCCGCAGGGAGTTGGAAATAGATGATAAAAAATGGTGTGTGTGTGGCAGTTGGGGGGGTGGGGGGAGACTCTGTGCAGCTCTCCAATTTCTCCTTTCCCTTGCCTCTGTGACCAGCAATGTCAACATGAGCCTCTGAATAATCATGAAACAGAACTCCTCCCCAGTCTCACAAATCAACCCATAGAGGACATGTGGTATGAACAAGAAATAAGCCCTTATTGTCTTAACCCACGAGGGTTCAGATTTAATAGTTAATGGTCACACACCCTAGCCTATCCTAACACAAACAGGTCCATAGCTTGGACTGAGGCGAAAGGTGAAATCCAAGAGGCAAAGAACATGAAGGAGTGAAAGGCTTCGCAAGTATTGTGAATACAGCGGAAGAAGGTGCCTTTAGGGTAAAGTGAGACTACAGTTCCCTCAAACAAGGGGTGAATGATGAGCTCCAAACTTGATTCACCTTTGATGTTTCTTATCAGCATTGATAAGGCATCTTTGCAGAGAATGCACTTGAGGGAAAAGTTAATGATCACTCATGTTAAATGTTTGTAAATGAAAATGTGAAATCCTCCACATGAACGTGAAAAACAAATATGCACAAACAATTTAAAAGCTAGTCAATAAAATAAAATAAAATAAATAAAATGACTACTCCCTTTGGCAGCTGATGCAATCTTCATGATTTTTCCCTGCAATTGGTGTTTCTCTATTCCATTCTGAGTATATACTGTTAGTATTGTGTCTTACCAGTGATCAGCAAGTACTTGAATGAAGGAATGAGAAAATGCATATATAAAAGAATGAAACATATACGGAAGTGACTATAATTATTATCTAAAAGCCTATTCAGGGATTGATGTATGTCTTTCATTTATCCAGGGAGCAAAGATCTACAATATCTGTTTTCTAGCTTAAGTTTAGCAAGAAAAGTGTGTAAAAGATGCACTTAGTGCATGATTAGGATGTTAAGGTAATTTCGCAACTTATGTTAATTATCTAACAACGTAATGAGTTTTTGACCCATCTAATTGTGACAAGAAAAGATTGAATTTAAATCGACTCAGTAATCGACTACAAGGGAAAAAGGTTAGAGAAATGAAGGTTAGTGAGTCTAGGTATTTACAATTTTATTATGGTGAATGATTTTTAATATTTAGTACATTATAAGAGTAAAATAAAAAAAAAGGTTTAGAAGAATTATGTGTGCTGTCACAGAGTTGGAATAAAGTAGGAGGGGAAAAATCATTCTCTCTGGATATCAGGGAGAATTTGCTGGCAGTGGGAGATGTCGGACTGAGAAAGTGCGTGAACTGAGTTATAATATTAGGCTGGACAAAGAATTAAAACATCCATCACTGAAAATCATCCCTCACCTAGAGGGACACAGATAAGCCAACATAACAAATAACAGTGCTTTATACTGCCTGAGTACTAGGTGGGTCGCCAAGGCAAGATCAACTACTTGTAGTTATATCACTCATGTGCTAATGAAGACACGGGATTGACATAAATAGCAAAATTACCATAAACCTTAAAAAACAAAACACATATTCTTTATGTCTACATGTCTGTGGGTTTGTGTCTATTCTTTGCTTCCTACCCACATTTCTTCCCAGCATACAAAAATCAGATTTCCAACAAGGAAGCAAAGCACTGAATATATTCATCAATTACGAGGGGATGAGATCTGTGAGTTACAGAATACAACACACGGTGGGATCCTCTGGCAATTTTTGTGGAAGATGGATGGAATGAGCTCACCATTCTGATGAGCTGCCCCTCCCCCTGTTTACCTATTTCATTAATTCTACAAAAATGTATTAAGTGCTTACTATATGCTAAGCATTGTTCTAGAAACCGGATGGTCTCTGCTCTTCTCGGAGCATATTGTCTAGTAGCTGATGGGGTAGGAATGAAATATCTATTGCTAAATTATAATGTTCTATTCATTTGTCCATCTTCTGCATTGAAGGGAGACATTTTTGGGTGAGAACAGTGCCTCATTTATCTTGACCTTCCCAGAAGCTCGCAGAGTGCATAACCCCTAATACAAGCAGCAGAAACTACTTGGAATGACTTAAGAGAATAAAAGAAAAATGAAGGGGGGCGCCTGGGTGGCGCAGTCGGTTAAGCGTCCGACTTCAGCCAGGTCACGATCTCGCGGTCCGGGAGTTCGAGCCCCGCGTCGGGCTCTGGGCTGATGGCTCAGAGCCTGGAGCCTGTTTCCGATTCTGTGTCTCCCTCTCTCTCTGCCCCTCCCCCGTTCATGCTCTGTCTCTCTCTGTCCCAAAAATAAATAAACGTTGAAAAAAAAAAAAAATTTAAAAAAAAAAAAAAGAAAGAAAAATGAAGGAAGGAAGTGCGGTAGAAAGGGAAGAATATTGATGATGAAGTCAAGTGATTTCGGTTAAATATTTCATTCTCAGCTGCACTCTGATAATCTCTCACATGGAGGAATCAGGTGACATCTGCATACCTAGTATTTCCCACATGCAAACAGTAATAATCATTCCTAGTCATGGGTATACAGGGTTAATTCAAAAAAGCAAAGCACTCTAGGTGAAAAACACTGATTTCTACATGAGCTCATTTTCCACTGAGACATAATGCAGATATCAGTGTTGGGTAGACCCAGGAGACAGTAGACAGAGACACTCTTATAAAGAAACAGAAGCTAACGTCCTCCTCCACAAGCCTGGGAATATGGTCTTACATGAACCTGTGGCCCCATGACCTAAGGAAGGTAGAGTGAGTCCTCAGCCATTTCCTTGACTCCTACCTCAGAAAAAAGTGGGACCTTGGCCAAGCTCTACCCAAAGCAGTCACAGAGAGGTTGTTTGTTTCAAATCCACTGAAATATAATTATAAATTCAACCGTAACATTTCTTCAACTTTGACCTAAAACATTGATTTGTATTTCTAAAATTACACTGTGATCTGTATTTACTACATGTCTAATGACATCTTATGTATTGAACATGCAGTGCTAATTTGAGAACCACATCCTCATCCTGCTCAAGCATCCAAAAGCTACTGCTGCCCCAGAGGAAAAAGCAGCCTCTAGGAAATCAATGAAGAAAGCCATAAAAGATCATTTGGTCCAGTCCACTGCACTAAGCACGTAAATAACGAACCCATCCAAGACAAAATATTTTTGGCAAAACCTAATTGATATCAACCTCCTGATATATTGATGAAAATGAGTGCCTACTATGAGTCAAGGCCCAGGCACTTTCCATATTATCTCATTTAACCCTCAAAACAATCTTCTAGGTACAATTTTTAAGCTCCGTTTTATTGATGAAAATGTAGTACAGATAAATCAACTGGGACTCTGGGTAGCTTAATCTGAAACTGGGTGACTGAAAGCATTTGTGGTCAGAGTAGAAGAATCAAACTGGGGGAAGAATGGAGGAGAACTGCAGAGAGGATGGTGACTCTAGACTCCAAATGCTCTGCACTTGACTCCCAGCTCTAGCAGAGCATCACACAAAAAAAATCCCTGACCCTGCACCTGGTGTCATTTCCTCAAATGTCAGAGCCCTGGTGAGGACCTGTGCTTAGATCAAGAGTCTCTGCATTAGTTGGCAGGAGCCAGGAAAAGGATATATCTATTCAGCCCACTGGGATCCACTTTGGGCTTCCTTAGCGGGGAATAGTCTTCTTTTCTTGAAATAATCTTCAGCTTTCCCCCCAAATGGGAAACCAATTTGGAGTGTAGGTGTCACCTACACCACCCTCAGTAGCATCCAGGCATGAATATCACTGCCCTACGCTTTCCAGTCCTACGAACACAAACGTATTAGGCACTACTGCTGGAACCCTTCCATTATATGGGTTCTGATCCACAGAGCACAAGGTCACCCTAAAAGACCTTAGAAGTGTGGCTAACAACAGAAATAAAGCTCCTACCACCTGTTTGTAACCTACAACCATTCTTCCAAATGAATTCATTGAGATTAATAACTTTTCTCTCATTCTCCCTGGATCTTTTCTGTTCTTCAACCAAACAGTAATTTCTCAGGGACAAATGACAATATCGCTTCTACTTGCTTATCTCCATATTAGTGAATTACTTCTAACCTTAATGAATGATTCTCTAGCAAATTAATTATTCATTTTTTAAATATTTCATGTTCCCCACTCTATAGATTTATTATTAGCTGTTGGAACTTATAAATGTTAACATGGGATGATGCCATCATCCAGCTTCATCCATAATAGATTATTTTATTTTTTTAATGATTTTTTTTGTACTATTGATTGTAAATGGCTTCGACCTGAAGGGCCTTAAGCCTTTTCCATTAAAAATGAAAGTAAGCAAAGGCTCAATGTGGAATAACACTTTTAAAATCTCTTCATGCCTGACTGTACCCGGATGATCTTAATGAAGCGAAGCTGATGTTACTGCCTCATCTACAGTAGAAAATGGTCCAAAGGATGAACTTGCAGATAGTCTATGAAAAATCCTTCTAAATAATTCTAAGAGTCAGCAATTAGGAATAACGATGTAAAATGAAAAATGCCAAGTGCTAAAATCATCTTCATCGCGAAATCACTGTGTGACTCTGCTAAAATGAATCTACGTTGCAAGTCAAATCTAAAAAGAAACGGTATCATATAGTGAGAAAAAGAGCAGACAACTGCATGGTAAGTCATTATGTGTTAAGTGCCTTGAAATAAAGGAGCATCATAAAAGTAAAGCATGTTGACCAGGGGAAAGAATAAAATCTTGGTAGCTGTGAAGAGAAAAATCAGTGCCATTTATGATTAGATATTTCACTGTGACAAAAGGTTGACTAGCTTTTCATCCAGAAAAGCTAGTCATTCACCTACAGTGTAGGTCTTTGTTCCATTTTACTTTTATTATGTATGCCTTTTTTAAAAGGGGATATCAGGTAGTAAGTTTAAATTCAGCCGGTACAAGTTCCTTTCTCTTATTCATTAAAGCATCAAACATTTATGGAGCAGAACTTCATGTGAAAGCACAGGGGTAACCCGTGAGGGAGGTGTCAATATGGCAGTCTATGCTTTCAGAGTGCTTATGGTCCATGAATAGAAATACAATATGTAAATAATTATATAGGTAGTAAAGCTGTAACAGCAATATTAAATATATGGCTAAGTCCTAAGGAAGTTTAGAGAAGAAAAGATTTTAATTCTGATGAGGGTTTCATTTTGATTTTTAAATTAACATCAAATTCTATATTGTATTGTGAATTGATATTTGCTCTCCTATGGAAGTGATTTGGACCTGGGTTATGCATTAGCTCACAACTATAAAGCGCCAAAAATGATCAATCTGAGGAAACGGAAAATCACATAAATTTTAAGGGTCTTAAAAACAATTCTCAAGGGTGAAATCTTGTCCTACAACCCCTGTATTATGACTTCACACAACCACTTTATGGCATGTAAATCTTAGGAACTATAAGAGAAGGTTATAAATTGCTTGATCCCATAAGATAGCCAGGTGTCCTTGGGTAGACCTTTCTATGTTTCAGTTTCTCAAGTGTAACGTAAGGGGGTTAAGCTCAGAATCTCTACGATCCTTTCAAGGTCTAATATCCTGAGATTCTAAGACTTTTCACATGGGCCATTTTTCATATGACCAATTTTCATTCCAAGAATAAACGTTGTTAGGTTACCAGTTCTACATAAAGGGACTACATAGAAGTAATTGGATCCCCAAGGAAAAGCAATGCCCTATGTACATCCCACGCCTCATAAATAGTCTACTATGAGCATGTGTGGATCTTATGCAAAGTAATGAAAAACTTGAAATCTCTTTATTTGCCCTGAAACAGTATTATTTTTTCTTAGTGGAGATATACAGGGTATGCTCATTTGCAGGCTGTTGACACAGAATAAAGAACATAATCTTAAAAACACACCAGTTCTTGATGAAAATGGTACTTGCACACAAGGGCTGGATGGGTATCGAGATAGATAGTGGGATGGTCAAATAAATTTTAATAATAGGAATTCTAACATGAAATTTAAGTTGTTTATGTGATTTTCTTCATCCTGCATCTCCACCAAATGCTCAAACTAGCTGCAAGTTCTATGTATTTGTTCTTTTTTTTCTTTTATATTTGATGTGAAAATCACAGACAGAGCTAAACCTCACATTGAGTTTACGATGTGCAACAACAAAGTACAATACACAGAGTATCCAGATACTCTTTCGATAACACTCACCATCTTCTGTTTTATGTTACGTAGAATCTTTGTTCCCTTACATGGCAAATTATTAAAAGGAGGAATCCATGCCTGATTTATCTTATGTCTGTCACTATGTCTCTAGCATTGGAACTTCTCAGACAGTAGGTGCCCAATAAGGATTTCCTGGATGATTCATTAGTCATATCTAAGCAAAAGAAAAGCAATGAATCCCCCTGGTGACAAGCCAATCTAAATATGGAATACTCATGAATCTGTCCCTAGAGGTCTTAATCTTTGGGTTATCTTCAGCTATTTTGATGCAGTTGAAATTAGTTTTCCTGTTTATGTTTGGTTGTATGTTTATCAGACCTGCCTATCAGACACTGAAACTTTAACACTGAAACACATACCTTAAGGTATGGGGTGTTCCTTCCATGTAACTCAACCTTGTTGGAATGGACACTAAATAGAAGGACTTTGGATGGTGTGCAATACTGGTGATCTCTAGACTAATGATGCCACTTGTCTGAATAATTAATGCAATTAATGACATACTAATTTTCACTCTTTCCCTGTTTCCTCTATACTCCTGATGACACAGAATGTGTTCCTTTCATTTAAAAGGAATGGGTATGAAAACAATTTTGCCTTTAGTATAAAATTAAAGGTTAATGAACTTTTTAAAAGCTATATTGCATACAAGGAAAAAACATCACTAGTGACTTGACATGTTGGCAGCGAAATTTTAAATCACACTTTGAACTTTTTTGTGTTCCACTTGATAGTAATTTAAGGGTGCTGGGGGGAAGCACAAACAGCACATGTTCCTCCCAGTTTAGATTATATATCAGCAAGAACATGTCTGAAAATCTCATCATCATTTCTCAGGGGACAGAAAACAAGCATCATATATTCACTCTGTGATTCCCCTAGATCCTAGTGAAGTCATCCTTCTTCCTCTGAATTAGTTTATCCACTGTCCCCTGGGACAACCAACAGTCATGGCGAAGAACTTTTTATTCCTTGGTCCTTGAGATGATCACATTAATGGTGAAGAAGAACATCATTAGCAGAGAAGTTAGAGAAAGTCGGGTTTCATAATCAATTGATTAACAAATCTTACTTGCCTTATCTATGTAGTGAGAAAAGAGAAGGGAAGGAAATGTCCTTGGGATTTGTCCTGAGCATCCAGATCATAAATTTTTCTCTTTTTCCCAAGTGTGGGACAACAGAGGAAGGTGGCAGATGGAGATCTGTCTAAGCATTTAATTGGGAGATGGGTAAGCAGAGTCATGACTGTAAAACTCCTGACAATCCCCTTCTGGTTAAGGGTAGAGATCTAGGTAGATGGCTCTTTTCTTTAATCAAACATCTATGGCGTGAAGCTGCTGTGAGAAAGGTTAAAAAAAAAAAGGCTGATGGGGGTGGGTGGTGTTAAACTGTTTTGCCAAATAAAGTAGTTGGCTTACAATTTTAAGATGGCAGTTTATCAATACCTCTGCTTCCTTCTCTCCCATGTTTGATTAGGTAGCATTAAGACCTCCAGAGTTAACATATATAACAAAAGATTCTGAATGGCAGTTAAAGGGAACAAGGGTGAATAGGACATAAAAAGAAGGTGCCCAGAGCTGTGACCTCAAAAAAGAGTGTATGGGGCACAGATTTCATGCTAGATGGCATGCTATGAAGGATCAAAACAAAACTCTCTTAGAGCAAAAGGTTAAAGTACAAGTGGTGTCTACAGATGCGCCTCAGAACCCATTTGACCCCCCGAATGGCAGGAACGCAAGTACAAACCATTATTAGGTATTTTAGATTGAGCATGAGGACCTCTTCCACCCAGACCAGCACGTGAGAGGCTTGGAAGTCATCTCCCCCGATCCTAACAACAAGGAAAAACTGAACAAACTGACAACTCAACGCCTCTTTCTAGATTTGAAAGAGAAGTGAGGTCACAGGGCAAACTGTTGCCCCCAAGTTGGAGAGACCGACAGGCGGGCGGGTACACGGAATCGCAGCTGACCAGAGCAGCGACATCTGGAGGAGCCCACGTGGGCAGGGAACCTGGACTGTGACTGAGGGACTGCTGGAGGTTCCACATGAGCAACTCCAAGAGGTAAAAACCGCAGGGGGGGCCCAGTCCTTGAGGGGCGCCCACATTTTTGTGGAGTTTTACCTCCTGCATTTCTACCAGGTTCTCACGGTGAATACGGAGAAAAATCCCCTTGTACTTCTGGCGAGGGGAGGGGAAAAGGAACCATTTTAAAACAGGGCAGAGCATTCTGTTCCTCTTACCAGGTCTGCCCTCAGGAGAAAGTGTCTAATGACAGCCTAATCTACTGAGGTTTTACCAGAGCCTACTTGACCTGGGAAAGGGAAATACCCAACCACAACCCCTGTCCCACCTCAGGCAGGGAGGGGTAGGGATGGGACTGAGAAGCACATGTGAAGTTCATAGTCTAGAGGCATAGGCTTACTGAAAGACTAACCTTTAATCATAGGACCATAAGATGCTTTTCCTCCACCCACACCTCTCCACCACATTGCTAAAGTCCTATTTACAGTAGTTCTCGTCCAGTACATTGTGCCTGGTTTAGCACATCACGCCTTGTTATCAAAAAAAAAAAAAAAATCAAGATATATTAAATGGCAAAAAATACAGTTGGAAGAGACAGATAAAGCGTCATAACTAGACTCATATACAGTGAAGATGTTGGAATGATCAGATTGAGAATTTAAAGCAGCTATGGTTCACAATCTAGTTGATAAAGCAGATGGGCATGTAAGAACAGATGGGCAATATAAGCAGAAAGATGGAAATTCTAAGATAGAACCAGAAAGAAATGCTAGAGATCAAAAACACAGAAAAAGAGAATGCTTTCACGGCTTATTGGTAGACTGGACACAGCTAAGGAAAGAATCTCTGAGTTTGAAGAATCTCATAGAAATCTCCAAAACTGAAAAGCAAAGAGAACAAAGACTGGGGGGTGGGGGGGAGGAACAAACAAATAAACAGACACAGAAGAATATCCAAGAGAGTCTGGACAACTAAAAAAGGTGTAAAATATGTGTGATGAAAACACCAAAAGGAGAAGAAATAAAGGAGCAGAGGAAATATTTGAAAAATAATTTCAGAAATTTCCAGAATTAATGTGAAACACTAAACCACAGATCCAAGAGGCTCAGATAATACCCATCAGGATAAATGCAAAACCAAACCAAAACCAAATTCTCCATATAGGCATTATCATTTTCAAACTACAGAAAATAAAAGATTAAAAAAATTCTGAAAGAAACCAGAGGGTGAGGGGTAGAAAAACATCTTACCTATAAAACAACCTATAAAGGAGCAAAGATTAGAATTACACTTGACTTCTCAGAAACCATGCAAACAAGGAGAGGAGTGAAAGGTTTAAGAATTAAGAGAAAAACACCACCAACCTAGATTTCTGTACTCTGTGACATTATCTTTCAAAACAGAAGGAGAGATAAAAACTTTCTCAGATAAACAAAGTTGAGGAATTTGTGATCAGTGGACCTGGCCTGCAGAAACTTCCAACAGAAGTTATTTAGAAAGAATGAAAATGACATAACTCAAAACTCAGCTGTACATAAAGAAAGCAAGAGTATTGGAAAAGGAATAAGTAAACAATAAATGAATATTTCTAGAGACAATAAGCAGGTAACACAATAAAAATGTTGTATACCTAGGGACACCTGGGTGGCTCAGTTGGTTAAGGGTCTGCCTTTGGCTCAGGTCATGATCTCATGGTTCATGGGATCAAGACCCGCACTGGGCTCTGTGCTGACAGTGCAGAGAGCTTGGGATTCTCTCTCTCCCTCTCTCTGTGTTCCTCATCCACTCATGCTTCCTGCCTCTCTCATTATAAATAAATAAACTTTTAGAAAGTGCTATATATCTAGACCCTTACATTACCAATAATTTAAACATTAAAAATGAGACCTAGTGACAATCATTGGTGTTTAAAAATATTATATTTAATCTCTCCATGCTGACCAGTGAAACTTGGAAACCGTACACAGGCATTCTTTCATGTGCTCTTTTAAGTTTTCTGTATAGGTTAGGCTCATTTTAGCTACTAAATTTTATATGTTGGACACTTAAAAAGATGAGTAATAACCAAAGAGAAAAAGTGAAACATACATATATTCTTAAGTGTCTTCGAAAAACAAGAAAGGAATAAGAAAAACGAATGGCAAAGAACACCCCTGAAAACATGTCTATACAGGACAGCTTAAAATTCATGACCTAAGTCATTTCCAAGGACTCAAGTGAAGTAAAGAAAATACCAGGTCTGTAAAACAAGAGATCACAGCAGAAATATGGAATTAAAGAAAGAAAGGAGGAGATTAGCTTACGAAATAAGAAATGATTTGGCAGAACATAAGAGAGAAGATGCAAATAATGAAATTGTCTCCAAACGAAGTCCATGTTGGGAGAAACAGAGTGGAAGATAAGAGGGACATGAAAGTAAAGCCTGACAGAAGTGAACAAGGGATCAAAGAAACTCCTAAAGAAAAGAGCATGCAGAATACAGACACAGCTGATCCACTCAACCATAAGTGCAGTCTGAAAAAGGTAAGAAGAAATGAATAAAACAGAAAAGTTTTCATGTTTAATTTAAAAAAAATCTTCAGAGAGGCACCTGGGTGGCTCAGTTGGCTAAGTGTCTGACTCTTGATTTCAGCTTAGGTCATGATCTCATGGTCATGAGATCGAGTTCCATATTGGGCTCCGCGCTCACAGTGTGGAGACTGCTTGGGATTCTCTTTCTCTCCCTCTCTCTCTACCTTCCCCTCACTTGTGCATTCATGCACTCTCTCTCTCTCTCCCTCAAAATAAGTAAATAAACATTTAAAAATAAATAGATAAATAGATAGATAATCTTCATAAACTGAGGACAACTGGATCTGAAATGGTAAGAAGCACTTGGTGTTTTAGGAAATACAAAAAAGTTACTACACAATTAATGATCAGACCTAATCCAAAAACCATTAGACTACTAGATGTCACATACAAAGACACAATCTTGAAATCAAAGCAGGGAAACCAAGGCACTTTAAGGGGAAAATAATCACTTCTCAGAATGTCTTACAGTAGTTAAGCACCAAGGAAAGACTCTAAAGTAAGGCACCCAACCAAAATATCATTCAAGTATAAAACAGACATTTCAGCCACCATGAGTTCCAGAGTCAGCATTTTCATTTGCTTTTCTTAAAGAAACAACTGGATTTTTTCCCCTAATGGGATGGTTAACTGACACGGAATTAGGTGGCTTCTTCCAACCACAGGGCAACACTGGAGATGTCATAGAAGTGGGAGGGTGACTGAGGGGTGAAAAAGTATATCGTAGACAACCCTCTGGGGAACAGAGGAGGAGTCTGTGCTCTGGCACAGAACTGAGGGCAGGAATGGAAACCCAAAGGGAGAGACTAGAAGTCACATCTGGGAACAGACAGTAATTCAAGTTTTCTTGTCACTCTCTTTTATTCCATCAGTTAACACAATGTTCAGTACTCCATTGCCTCTGGGGGATAAGAGAGGAAGGAAGGAAGGAAGGAAGGAAGGAAGGAAGGAAGGAAGGAAGGGAGGAAGGAAGGGAGGAAGAGAGAAAGAAGGGAAGGGAGGGAAGGAAGGAGATAATATAAAGCAAAATCCACAGTCATATCAGCCTAGCACAGCCTGGGAAGAGCAGTGACTGAGTTGGAGGCATAAGGAAATTTCCGAGGGTAATGAGCTATTGAAGGGGGAGGGAAATGAAAGTGGTCCATCCCAATGAAAAGCAATCTCAAAGAATCTTCTCCCTTTCCCCTTCTGAAATATTCAAAGAGCAATACAATCCAGTATTTTGCCAGTATCTTTTCCCAAGAACACACTACGATAATCTAGGAGTTATCTTATGAAGAAAAGGAATACAAGACATTTAAACCTAACTGCTATTTTAAAAATTCAATAAATTTATAAAACTATAATAGAGAAAGCAAAATTAACATGTGGACAGAAGAATTTAAAGTAAGTGTAATAAATGTCCTGAAAGAGATAAGGGAAGATATTGAAGACTCAGAAATTGGTGATCATTTGGAAAAACCAGATGGAGAAACTGGGTATGAGAAAGGAAATAGTTAAAATAAAGAACTCAGTGGGGCGCCTGGGTGGCTCAGTCAGTTAAGTGTCTAACCTGGGCTCAGGTCATGATCTCATGGTTTGCAGGTTCAAGCCTTGCATCGGGCTCTGTGCTGACAGCTCAGAGCCTGGAGCTTGCTTCAGATTCTGTGTCTCCCTCTCTCTCTGTCCCCTCTCACTCACATTCTATCTCTCTCTTTCAAAAATGAATAAACATTTAAAAAAAAGTTAAAAAAAATTAAGAACTCAGTAAGTGGTTTCAAAAATAAACATTGGCAAAAAAAAAAAAAAAAAAAAAAAAAAAAGGTAATAAAGCCAGAAGGTCAGGGAAGGTAACTCTTAAAAAAGGCACTCAGAAAGAATAAAAGGACAAGATTTCTAAAATAAAAATTAAGATATAAGAACACAGAAGTACATTCACAAAATAGAAATTCCCAAATAAAAAAAACATAATGAAAAGGGAGGACATATTTAATTTCTTTTTTTAATTTGGGGGGGAGAGAGAGAGAGAGAGAGAGAGAGAGAGAGAGAGAGAGAGAGAGAGAATCCCAAATAGGATCCATGCTCCTATGGAGCCAAACACAGGGCTTGATCTCACGACACTGGCATCACGACCTGAGTCGAAAGCAAGAGTCAGACATTCAACCAACTGAGCCACCCAGGTGCCCTGGAAAGAGAGGACATATTTAAAGAACTAGGGAATGATATGTTCCCAGACTTATGATTAATATTAGCCTCTGATTAAAAGTTCATAGAATGCCATTAAATAAAAAAATAAATACATAAATGGGGGAAAAATCCCACAACTCAGAATATTTCAGATAATTTTAAGAAAACAAGAGCAAATAAAATAAAAAATTCTAGGGGCACCTGGCTGGCTCAGTTGGTTAGGTGTCCAACTTCAGCTCAGGTCATGATCTCGCAGTTTGTGGGTCTCAGCCCTGAGTCGGGCTCTGTGCTGACAGCTCAGAGCCTGGAGCCTGTTTTGGATCCTGTGTCTCCCTCTCTCTCTGCCCCTCCCCCACTCACGATCTGTCTCTCTGTCTCTCAAAACTGAATAAATGTTAAAAAAAAAATTCTGGGGCACCTGGGTGGCTCAGTCAGTTGAGCATCCAACTTCAGCTCAGGTCATGATCTCATGGTCCGTGAGTTCGAGCCCCGCGTCAGGCTCTGTGCTGACAGCTCAGAGCCTGGAGCCTGCTTCGGATTCTGTGTCTCCCTCTCTCTGCCCCTCCTCTGCTCATGTTCACTCTCTCTCTCTCTCAAAGAGTAATTAAAAATTAAAAAAAAAAAATTAAAAAAAATTCTAAAACCTTCCAGGGTCTAAGACCAGGTCACCCCAGAGGAAAAAATTAGATTGAAAATCAGGTTTTCAAAGCAACTGAGGTCATAAGGAGACATTAGGTTAATTTATCAAAGTAATAAAGGATAAGAGCTTCAAGCCCAGAATTATACAAACAGCTAAATATTATTTAATTAACAGGGTAAAACAAGTATCCGAGGCCTCAGAGGATTCAGCGTATTTCCAAAAGCAGAGCGCTTTAACTCATAGAAAAAGTAGGGTTAAGTAAGTAACTTAGTGAAGTTGTCAAAATAAGCAAGGAAAAGCAATAATAAAAGTATATTGCTAATAAATCAGAAATATGTCTAGGAATAGGAAGAGGGGGAACAATGGGAAAAGGCCGAATGGGGTGAGAGTGTGCTAAGGGGTGTACTTCACTTGCGGGAAGGTGTACAGATTAAAATTTTAAGAAACAGACTGAGCCTATGACCGTGAGACTGGGCTTTAGTATGTTGTGTGTAAGCACTAGAAGACTCAGACCAGAACGCACGACTTTCAAACCAATAAAAGAATTTTTAATGCATACGATGGAACAAAGGAAATTAAGGCAAAAAGAAATAATAAAAAAGCATGCTCCATAGAAAAATGTCAATGGAAAATGCCAAATAAGATGGGAGATGTAAAATTTAATACGGGCAACTTAGTAAGTTAACAACTTTGTTATCCCCGCACAAAATAGAGACTCACACATCTAATTAAAAACAAGACAGTGGAAAGCAAAAAGTATCAATGAAAGCAAGAACCATCCACATATACAAACAGAAAACAGAAGTTTTCTACCTACTAGCCTTATTCATTCCTCGTGCTAAAGAGGCCCTAATGACCAAGGGAAGCAAAGACAAACCCATTGGGGCTCCAGGCACACAGCTCTGAACTTCATCTTACTAGAGAAATTTCTTTGAAATCCCATGTTTAATCTCTAAAGTTTATAAGTTTGTTTTCTAGCTCTTACTGTGTCTTTGTGTCAAATAATAGAATATTCAAATTTCTAGACATGAGTTTCATCGCTGTTCAAGGAAGACGATGCTTTGCCATCCAGCAACTTCAAGTATCCAATGACCTGTTCACATTTAACCCCAAGGTTAAATGAACCCACACTGGGAAGCAAGGGCAATATGGTAGAGTCTCATGAGCACGTCAAATTGAGAGGCAAAAAATATCCATGGTCTGACTTTTGTGGCCTGCTGTGCCTCATCTTCCCCATCGTAACAAAGCTATGAGCTCCCAAACACCTCCAGTGTCTCGCGTGAGACAACCTGCCCACCCTCCATGCCTTCCTTCCTTCCTGCTTGCAGTGACTGTGCCTAAAACACTCTCCCCATCCACCTGCTCCTAGGCGCTTAGATCAGATTCCAGTGTATCCTCTGCTCTTCCCTGGGCTCTTAACCATCTTCTCTATGATATATTTCCTGGTCATCCAGGCCAACTCTAATCTATTTTCCGTTCTCCTCCTTCTCCTTCCTGCATTGTAACGATTATACTGAAGTGCAGTCATTTGTTCGAATATCTGTTTCTACCTGTCCACCGTCCATCTTTGAAGGCAGTCCAGTTCACATTATTCTAATCTCCTAACACAGTGCATGGCATGAAGTAGGATCTCAAAAGGGGCAGGGGACGAATGAAGGAAGTAAACAGTTTAAGCACTGCTTCTTTGGAACTGTACATCCCTTGGGTCAATCAGTGAAGAAGTTCTTTATCCCTGAAATTCATTAACCACATCAGGAAGGTGAGTATAACCACACTGTTGGCAGGTATTAGCCAAATTTTTCCAGCCTCCCTTGGGAGAAGAACTATTCATCCATTCTACTAGGGAAACAAAAAAGGATAAGAGCTTACACGACACTTCACTTTCCTCCCATTGTGAATTAAGCCACCCTCCAAACACAACTGAAAAACATCAAAAGGGGTCCCTACCATGATTTGGCAGCCTCTGGTATTAAATAATGTCTAGACTCTCTGTGATTTTCTGTACCGTGTATCACAATTCAACACATAAAAAAGAGCTGAATAAATCCACAGTAATCCATAGGATCATATTGTAACTTCCTCAAGAAATTTGATCCCCAACTAAAAATGATGTCACTGCTACCTTGCCCAGATTTTCACTAGGAGTTAACATTATGTAAATTCGTTTTTCCTTAATAGAGCTATAGGATTGTAAAAACAAAATTCAGTTGGCTGGTCTTCCTGAACCAAAATGCCTTCATCGAGAGTTGAAACATATGATCCCGGACACATTTATTTCCAGTTTGGGTGTCCTTGCTATTTTTGTGTGTGTGTGTGTAGATTAACTGGGCATTACAGAGAGAATAGATTTTGGATCTAAATAATAATATGTAAATCCTTCATTTTACAGAGGAGAAAACTGAAGGCTGCTGAAGTGGCGATAAAATCCATGTCATGAAAGCACTTACATATAATCAGCAGCAGGCTTAGAACTTGTGTCTCCTTTGATACTTTTTTTTTTAAAGACAATACGGCACCCTATTCTTTTACTTGTATTTAATCTCCCTATTACATTTTTGGTCTTAAGTAAATATTAACTCTTGTATAATATTTGCGTTTTTTATACTAAAACTCATACATTCATTAAAGAATAAGCCAATTTGCTTCTCATATATATTTTTAAAAGTGAAATAGACTTTTCTAGTAGGTTTTCTAGAGATTTTAACGTTAAAGACGTGTAAAGCACTCTTAGCAACTTTCCTTATGTCAGCGGGACTTTCGGGGGGTGATGAAGGGACCATGTGGAGAGGGAAATTTTTTTGGCCTCACTAGGACAAGATATCATAATTACTGGTGCTCAGAAACAAAGCATAGTCAAGTCACCATGACTAGAAATCATGTGTTTGGAATCATCACATATTCACTAGTTTATACAACACTGTTTCTCAGAGTTAACTCTTTTATAAATTAGGTCAATACAACCCTACTAGAGCAAAGTGTCTTACATGGAGTGGCCGTGGGTCTCATGAGGTCATCAGGAAAAGTGTGGGAAGGAGTGGGTTTCTGTTGTCAGAATGCCCATGGATTAAACATTAAGGGTAAGTGGACATTCTGCTAAAGAGGTCTCTTTGTACCCACATGCCAGTAGGACCTTCTCTGAGAACCACTGAGTCAGAAAGAAAGCCCATCTGATTCTCAATCAAAGGTGTCGTCAATTTCAAGTTACTGAATTAAGCAGCCAGTTCATAATGGCAAAATTCACTGATTTCTTGCACAACTATGGCTATCAGGAAACAGTCCTAGACTTATTACTAAATGACTGTCCTTTTTGCCAACAGGATGTCCTTAAAACTTTGATGGTGTTTTTCTTAAGGGATAAGGAAATGAGAGAAAAATTAAAGACAGCTAATTGTTGAAAGCTTTGTTTAAAAAAAAAAAAAACAAAATTATTCTTGCTTTCGTCAACTATTACTAACAGGAAAAAAAGGGGAAAAGATGCTGCCTTGGAATTATACTAAACTTTGCTTTACCAAGGATTATGGTCACTAACCACTTGAGCAAGTGTGATATAAGCGTTGGATACTGATGTCACAACCAGAGTGAGGCAGCAGTAAGAATCTAAGGAGAAATAAGCCAGGGAAAAAAGCCTGCGGTTGAAGACAAATGCACATAATTGCAAGAGTCTGGGACAAGGGTCGACACATATGCTCAGTGTTTTGCATGATACTTTGGCAAAAGTAAAATCAGGTCTCAGGCAAGCTTCTGAGGTGAGAGCCCGGTGACAGTAAGCCTAAATCACAGATAGGTCACATCACATCCATCATCGGCCAAAGGTATCCCAAGAAAGGATCCTTGAATCATAAGGGCACCATCTCTGGGATACAGGGAAGAAGGATAGTAACTGATAACTCTTCATCTGTTGCCCCCAGTGCACTGACTTCTCCATGAAGAAATGGGGTGTTAGAAAGGCTTACATTGATGGATGTGTGTGTCTGTTAGGGAGGTTTGGGATGAATTGGGGTGTTTTTGTTATTGTTTTACCTGGTCATTTAGTCATTTCCCTGAGTTTATTACCAGAGCTACGATTTAAAGAGTGGAAATAATACATAATGCCTTATACACTGAAATTAACTGAAATTAACAGATGCCCACCCCTCTCTAGTATGACATTTATACGTGAGCCTGAGAATCTGGAATGACTTGATGGAGTAGGGTGCAAAAATCTTTTCTAAGTTTCATGTACTTTGTCCACAGTCTTCCTTAAGTGATCCTTCATTTTAATCCCTTATCCTCCAGATTACTCTTCCCATTTCTAATACTAACTCAAGGGCTATATATAGGAAAACTTGTAATTAAAACTTGTGAATACATTAAAATGAATTCTAATTCCAAGAAATGTTAAATTTGGATGTCAGTAATATTCTAGGAATTTTTTTTTTTGCATATTTGTTCCTCCGTGAAACAAAAACTCATTTCCCTGCCAGTAGGTAATAACTATATGAAAGAGGAAATACATTCAAAGTTTTAGCCATGGAGATATCTGGTATCATTTGTGCTGTGTATGTCCCTCCATGTGCACAATTTTTACTGACCTATTTTTATGTGGAATGTGCTAAGAGCACAAAGTTTCTGTAAATCCATTAGATTACCCATCTACCCTGTTTTTTCATCTTTATTCACCTTGTGTCTCCATTAAAAGAGAAATAAGAGGGGCGCCTGGGTGGCGCAGTCGGTTAAGCGTCCGACTTCAGCCAGGTCACGAGATGGTCACGATCTCGCGGTCCGTGAGTTCGAGCCCCGCGTCAGGCTCTGAGCTGATGGCTCGGAGCCTGGAGCCTGTTTCCGATTCTGTGTCTCCCTCTCTCTCTGCCCCTCCCCCATTCATGCTCTGTCTCTCTCTGTCCCAAAAATAAATAAACGTTGAAAAAAAAAAAAAGAGAAATAAGAGGTGATTCATGTTTTCAGAATGTATACGTTTGACACTTTCTTCTAACAGAGGGTTTTTTAGAGCAGTTTTAGGTTCACGGCGAAATTGAGCAGGATGTGTATTTCCCACATGCCCCCTACCCCCATGCGTGCACAGCCTCCCCCACTATCAACGTCACTACAGTGGAGTGTACATTTGTTACCATCGATGAACCTGCAATGGCTTCTCATCATCACCCAAACTCAGTACTGTACATTAGGATTCTTCTTGGAGCTGTAAATTCTATGGGTTTTGACAAATGTATAATGACATCTATCCACTGTTACACCGTCATACAGATTAGCTTCCCTGCCCTAAAACTCCTCTGTGCTTTGTCACTTCTGACACTCAATTTTGATTAAAAACATATCTGTTGCTATTAAATAAAGATATCATATATAAGGTAATCATTTTTAGTGAGATATGTTAATCCAATATAGGCTTAAGGTCTGTGTTAAATGATGCATTATTCTGTTTTGTTTATCAAATCGTATTATACACATGGTAATAAACTCCTCATTCAAATGGCCTTTAAATTCAAATCATATATTGAGATGGAAAACCAACAGGGATATAAGATACTGTTTCTATGAAGGATAGTCATTGCTAAGAAATATTTCCCCATTTCAGCTTCAGAGTGTCACCTAAGGGAACATTCTGGTTTCCAGAAACAAAGCCATTTTCATTATTTCCACTCTAACAATACAGATCCAGATGTCATAAACTCAAGAGTGTTTCACGGGCCTTGAGTCCCCTGGTATGTTCCCTTTAAATAGGATTCCGTGGTCAAATGCATTTCAGAAATAGTGCATATTATAGTTTTGGAGGGTTGGTTTTTTTTTTTTTTGAGATTTACAATATATATCAGTCATTTACAAATTCTGTGAACTCCCACACCAAAATAACTTGTTTAATTTCACTTAACCCAGCACTTTCCAAACTTATTAATCATGGAACGCTTCACTCTAGGGATTTTAAAAAAGCATAGCGCCGACTGGCCGCATTAAAATTCTCGGGGGAATCGTTTAACGGTGCAAATTCTAGTAAAACAAAATAGAAAAATAAGATAATGCATATCACCATTAATATTTTTTAAATGCATGTGTAATTTACTGTTTTATAGTTTACTTTGCCCTGTATTGTATTTTAGTATTATACGGATGCTTTAAAATTGGGAGTCTGAGCTGCCATGTTCTGCACTTAATGGAGTTCTTTGGACGTCTCACCAATTTTTTTCATTAACGGTTGCAATAAACTTGTGGTAGTACACATTCCAAAACTATGAGCAAAGAACTCAAAAGCAATAACCACAATACTTACACTAAAATATATTAACACGTGTACAAAGAGAGTCTGATTGCCTAAAGCATATATCCTGCAAGAAAGAGTCTATCAAACCCAAATATGTAAGTGTATAAAACAATCACAGAAACGAGAAGATTACAGATTCCAATTATGTATGTTTAAACTAAAAGTGATGGCATGAGATGCTTCACCTGTAAACAATTACTTATTTTCATCATCTCTGTAATGGGATGAATAGTTGATAAGAAAACCATTACATAGTATGTATAGCTCACCTAGCCCCACACCTAGCATTTAATCATGTTTCGAAATTAATACATTTTATAAAAATTCCCTATTACATAAATCATTGCAAAGTTTTGTTGCATATACACTGTTAATCATATGTACGTAAGTATATTTAACCTAAGGAACAGGTAATGCTCAAGTGAAATAAGAATGATCAATATATTCCCAACTTTTAATTATGCTTTCTATTCCAAAATGCAACTATTCACATGAAGGCTTTGATCACAACTTACCCACAAAATAGATTTTCTGTAGATTCTCATAATTAGGGTCTGTATCAAAGCTTTCTGGTATGATATGGACATCAAAATTATGATTGTCAGAAATGTATATATCCAAAGCATATATCTATAGTCATGTAAAGAACCTAAAAGTACACAATTTATGTCTTTGTTAGTTTTCTTTTTTCAGGTATCCTCTCCTTCCTAATTCATGGATCCATTTCAATTGCTAATAAATTCAGTCTGGCAAAGACCACCCAGACTCCATCATAAAATAGTGGCTGCATATACATAACTCATTTCTTGACAATGTTATTCCTGTGGGAAATAGCTAATACAACTGTAAATACTATAGTGAACTCTCCAGAACAGTATGAAATCAAGAGAATGAATGGCTTTTTACACTTACTGATTGCCTTTTTAAGATACAATTTTATTTTGTTAATAACACATTCATTAAAGAAAAATAGGAATTATAGAGAGGTAAATAAAAACCATCTATAGTGGTAGTGCAGATCAATGACCTAGTAACATTTTGGTGAATTTTTCTGTGTACACACAGTAGAAATGTATTTTGTGTATTTTTGATTTATATATAACATTTATAACATGTGATGTATGTGTACCAATTTTTTAGAGTGGTGGAAATATATGAATACTTTATATAATTTGTCCTGTAAAAATGTTCCCATTACATATAATGATCGCAACCAAAAGTTCTTTTTTATACAAAATTCTTCGCAATCTTGGATATTGTTAAAAATCTTTGCCTATCTGAGGGCAACTGGCTCAGTTGGTTGAGCATACAACTCTTGATTTTAGCTCAGGGCATGATCCCAGGATTGTGGGATTGAGCCCCACATAGGGCTCTGTGCTGAGTGTGGACCCTGTTTAAGATTCCCTCTCTTTCTCTCTCTCTCTTTCTCTCTCTCTCTTCCTCTCCCTTGCTGATGCTCTTTCAAAAGAAAAAAAAAGGTCTTCGCCTATCTGAAAAAAAAAACACCCCACTTCATTCTTGTGTTAACTTGCTTTAGTTTGACTACTAGTAATGCTGAACACATTTTGATAAAATCATTAGCCTTTTTCATTTTGTGAATTGTTATATCATGACCTTTGCCCATTTGTGTATATATATATATATATATATATATATATATATATATATATATTTTTTTTTTTTTAGAGAGAGAGAATGAACAAATGGGGGAGGGGGCAGAGGGAGACAGAGAGAATCTCGAGCAGGCTCCATGTTCCGTGAGGCTGCCCGATGTAGGGCTTGATCCCACAACCCTGGGATCATGACGAGAGAGCTGAAATCAAGCGCTGGATGCTCAACCAACTGAGTCACCCAGGTGTCCTTGTCATTATCTTTTTATATCTTTATTTATAGAACTTCTTTATGCATTAAAAATATTAACTTTTTGCATTAAACATGTTTTGAAAATATTTCCCAGTTTACCTACTGACATTTTCCCCAAAATTTATTATCAAAAAGCACTTATTTATCAGCATTTGTAATTTTTAAAAAAGTCCCTGTGGCACCTGGGTGGCTCAGTAGGCTAATCATCCGACTTCGGCTCAGGTCATGATCTCACAGTTTGTGGGTTCGATCCCAGCAACGGGAGCTGTGCTGACAGCTCAGAGCCTGGAGCCTGTTTCCGATTCTGTGTCTCCCTCTCTCTCTGCCCCTCCCCTGTGTATGCTCTGTCTCTGTCTCAAAAATAAACATTAAAAAAAAAAGGCCCTTAATTTCTGAAATCCCTATCATATGAATAATATTACTAACTAGTATAATGGCTTTCACCTTAAGAACACTTCATCCCTGTATTTTTTGGTTTGTTTGTTTTTCATAGCCGTGAGATCATGACCTGAGACAAAGTCGGACGCCCAACCAACTGAGCCCCCAGGTGCCCCTGGGCATGTTAATTCAAAAGAAAGTTTAAAATAGCTTAATAAAATAAGACAATATGTATCAAAGAAAAATTACAAACTTTGGAAGGGAAAAGAAACACAAATATTTTAAACATTAAGAAATATTCTTACTAATTGAGCATAATTTTGGTTCTATGTTCCTGTCAACCAAAGCAAAATAAAAATACAATACTACAGCCATTTTAATATTTTAATGTAATTTTAAATCTATTTTTTAAAATATTTTTCCTAGAATGCAATCTTAATGATCTGAGGGATTTTGATGCAAGGGACAATTGGATTCATTCATTCATTCATTCATTCATTCAGTTCATCATGCTTGAGTGCCTGGTATGTGCCCTGCTGAGGCTCTGGCCTTCACTATGAGATTATTAGTCTTTGGGCTCTGAGCACAAGTGTCTCCCCCATTAATGAATCATGACTCAATCTATTTCTCCATCTGTCTTAACCCAAGTAAAATACTTAGAACAAAATTGACGAGGCATAATATTTGTGTTTCTTTTGGATGCAAAAAAATAGGAAACAGTGCAAGGTAGATTTTTTATTTATTTATTTATTTATTTATTTATTTATTTATTTAATCTTTTTTTAATGTTTTTACTTGTTTTTGAGACAAAGAGAGACAGAGCATGAATGGGGGAGGGGCAGAGAGAGAGGGAGACACAGAATCGGAAGCAGGCTCCAGGCTCTGAGCCATCAGCCCAGAGCCCGACCCGGGGCTCGAACTCACGGACTGTGAGATCGTGACCTGAGCGGATGCTTAACCGACTGAGCCACCCAGGTGCCCTGATTGTTTTTTTAATTGACTCACTGGAAAGATACTGGAGTCTCTTACAAAGTCCAAGAGATGTTGAACAAGCAAGTGTCAGAAATGACAGAAATCAAGGCAACTCCAGAGCCTCAATGCCAAGAGTTTGTATGTCTGTATATCTTCTTTCCAGAGCAGTACATTGGACCCTGACTACATACCAGACAAGACCTTTCTGAAGTACCATATCCGGGCTCATCACAAACCAATTAAATCAGTTTGGGGCCAAGGCCGACTCAATAGTATAGTTTAAGAGTTCTGGGTGATATTAAAGTGCAGTCATTGTGGAACCACTCTAAAGGGCTGCATTTAACATAAAGAATTATGCTGAAAACACTGCTATTTCAGTGTTTCTCTTAGTTGAGCATTCAGAATCCCACGGACAAAGAAGGTAATTGGTCCAATTTGACAAAAAGGTACACCACAGCTGAATCAGGCATGGCCCTAGGGGAGGCTCGTGAACCAAAACATGGCTTCAAGTAGGGGGACCAGCTGTCCTGGTTGCCTGAGACTGAGCAGTTTCACAGGATGTGAGACTTTGAGTACTAAAACTGGTCAAGCAGGTAAACCAGGGCAATTGGTCACCCTTTCAGGGAGCCACACTTGTGGTACAGAGGAGGGAGAAATTCTCAGGAGTGGGACAAGGTAGTTGAACACCTCAAGAGTCCTGCATCACATTGGGAAATCTTCATATTAATAGTGTCATTTGAAGTGTCTTATGACTCATGGGGGTGGGGGGCAAGGGGTAGGGAGGAAGGGATGGAAGGGGCCGTGGATGTGGTGATTCACCTGAAGTACTACCAAAAGTAAAAATTTAGCAACATCTCACCATACTTAATGCAGTATATTGCAAAGAATAGGTACAACTGAGGTAAGTTTGGTGAATTAGATTCCAGAAACTCTTTTATGGTTTTAATATACCTAACAGCAAAAATCTTAAATATATACAGTGAAAAAATTTTTGTATAAATCCTGTGCGAAAGCTCTAAACTACTTGAAGTCTACTTCATAACCGAAACTAAAAATCACACATGTAGAAATGCCAAATGTGTCACAAATGTTATCTGTGACAGCCAAATGTCATCCTTTTCCACATTTTAAAATGAAAACATTAGAAAAAGTGGGACATTTTAACTTAAAAATGGCATGCTATTTCCGGTGTCTCTCTCTCTCTAGTAGTCAGGCTTGGCTGAATGACTTTTTTTGTTGTTAATCTTAATTGTTTTTAATCCAGTAGGCCAAAGGGCTACTCAGTCATAAGGCAATGGGAACAGGAGAGGTACAAACACTCATATGGGAGATTTTTATGACTGTAGTAGCATTATCTACAAAGAGAAGATCACAGGAGCTCCTTAAATTATAAACTCTGTGATGAACATAAATCATCACTCAGTACAATGGGCTTCCTAGAAACCTACTGCATAGCTTCTAGGAGAAAGATCTAGAGGTCCCTAGGACTCTCGAACCAAAATAAACAATGCCAATGGTACCAGGCATTGGGGAACACAAAATATAATTTGTTGTCTATAAGGATGCTGGGTAAGTCGAAAATTCCCTTCAGCAATACAAAGGAGAGGTCTGCAATAGATTTAACGCTGAAAGTTTAACACTGACTCAAGATATACCCTGCAAAGGAAAACCAATGTCCTTGGAGTATGGAAGGAAGGACTAATCAATATAATACTGAACGAAGCTAACAATGAATGCCATCCAACTGACGGGAAGCACAGCTACAAACCTCCCAGTCGATGCACGCACAAATTACTGCCTGTGATATATGTTTTTGAGAAATGCATTCTAAGAAATAATCTTGCCGTGTGAGCCTGAAAGCAGACAGGTCTCATGATTTCGGTGCTCCAGAAGAGATTATAATCAGGTGGACAATAAATCTTAAAATCTCAGACAAAGACTAACTACAAATAAACAGAGGGTAAGGGCAATGCTCCTTCCAAGGAGACCTATGGCTTCTCTGAGCGATAGTTTTCTGGACTGCCTACATTCTAAATTTTTAATTCCTTAATTAGGCCATGGGAAATGGTTTATACTGCTGAAAATATTCAAGTGATCAATTAATATGGTAGGCCAGAAGTCAAAAAGAGAAAGCAGGATAAAACTGACGGCTGGTCTCCCGACTAAAACTGATTCAGTTAATATTGAAAAGAGATACATAAAATAGTTCAGATTAACAGTATAGTTTCATGAGCCGAAAAGAACTTGTCTGGTTGGATTTTCCCCTGATCTGCAATGTTTATTACCTCGGCACTTACCCGAAGTGTACTTCTCTATAGAAAGCACAAGCCCCTGGTAAAACAGACTTCTCAAAGAAAACCAGAGATCCAAGTTATTAGGGAAACCATAAGGCATTTTTCCATCTATTCCTTTGTTGCAATTCGCTGGGGCTGTTTTTGTTTTGAGAGGGTTCAGATGATCGTTGAATCCTCTCCACATTTTGTTATGACCTGCCTCACTTCTCTGGAAACGAGGCCCCCTGTCAGAGCATTCATTTGAGCTCTTATTTGGGGGACTTCCCCTCCTTTGTCCTCACTTTCCTTTCGTTTCCAACTATAGACGAAAACCAGGTTCCTGGGGGAGCTTACCGTACTGAATTCGTGTCGTACGGTGCCCAGAACAGCGAAAGGTAGGTGCCATTTGGGTTAGCTCATCTAAGAACACCTGTTCTCTGAGTAGCACATGTCTATGACCACCTGATGCCCGTGTCAAGTGCACGATCACAATAGAGGTTTTGCACAGGCCGTGTGGCTGAATGCAAGTTTTGTTTCCCTGGCTCTTTTGTATCGACGCACGATGACAAGGGCTTGGCTCATCAGGGTGACCACCTCTACAAGCTCGGTGCCTCCGGTTCTGTCTCAGGACCCTGGTGGCTCAGCTTTATCTCCCATTGAGGTTCTAAGCCCATGACATATATAGACTCTGGACCCACAGATCCACGGGTAAAACTTTCAGAAAAGAGAAAGCGAACAAAATTGCTTTTTTCTCTTTCGCATTTATCATTAAGTCGAAAGGAAACCAATTGTTTGAAATCTTAGCACTCCTGCTCAGAAAAGCTCCTTAACTAATTCCCATGGACAACTAAAAGCCTAATGGTCCTGCACTCATGCAATCCTGTTCCAAATCCCGATGGGCTAAGATCTGAACAAGCATCAGGAAGAGGATGACTGAGTCATGTGACCTCATTCTCCATTCATTTACAAACCTGATGGATTTCTGCATTGTCCAGCTGGTCAGTATTTTGCAAATGGGTATAAAAGTGTGGGCTCTCCGAGTACTTTTTTAAACCTGAAAGTAAATTCCAGAGGTGGAGGACACCAGGGACCCCCAAAGGGCCTCTCGCGGCACACACTTGCATAAGCTGTCCTTCTAGAGAGCAGGGACAGGCCTGGCCTTGCACTAAAAGATCCTGCTGACAGAGCATCGCAGAGAGACTCCTGGGTGATCCTCTGTAGGAACTTAAATCAAAGAGTCCAATCCACGGATCTTAAGGAAAAACCCGTAAAGCCCTCAAATGCATGCCCAAACCAAATCTTCAGATACACAGAAAGAAAAGATAAGGCAGCTTCGAGAAACGAAAGAAGTAAAAAGCTACCTGGGGCTGTGAACTTGCTGTCATTCACTAGGAACAAATTAGAAGGAGACGGTAGGGTTTGGGGGAAGACCGGAAAGGCTATCACAGACATTGTCTTCTGAGGACCACAAGTCAACCAAGTTAAAAAAAAAATCTAGTCACAACTTAGAGAAGGGAAATTGAAGCCAAATAATTAAATCAATTGTCTTTACGGGACATCACACTTGTCCTAACTGATGACATTTTCATGGTCTATCTAAATATTTAGGACTGTTATAAATCCACAGTTTTGCAACAAGATAGTAAAAAAGCATGTTCACAAGGCTGCCCAAAATGTCATATTTAGGGTGTTGGACTCTTTCTGGCAAAACAATTGCATCCCCGAAACTACCTGAACACGTTTTCCAAGAGTGCTGTGTAATCCCTAAGACAGAAAGAGATGGCCTGTGAGAGCTAGGCTTACCCCGCTAAGGGCTTTAGGGAAACAGCCGTTTCCAGAGCAATGAAAGTAGTGGGGGCAAATAAGAGAAGAGGAAAATAAATACGAGGAAGAGATTAGACAGGAAATAATTACTTTTGAAAAATCCAATGTCTGTAACTTAGGACCACACAGGTCAGCATGACCTGGAGGGATTCCATTTTGCTGACCCTGTCCTTTCCCCAGGGCATGGAGAACAGACCTTTGGGTCAGGTGGGACCTCGGGAGCTGGTGGGGACTGCGGGCCAAGAGGTGACTCACGATGTGCGGAAGTGCGCGTAGGAAGGGTGAGGTTGCCATGGCTTTCTGACCTAAGCAGGATGACTCTGCAAGGATTGCACAGGTGGACTGGTCCCACCTGTCCCCGCTTTTCTCCATGGAAATGAGCTGTCTTTTGGGGTGTACAAGTGGAAAAACATAAATCCTGATACTGATGGAGTTACCTTTACTTTTTTACACGTACTATTGCATGAGGCCCACTAAATACTGATAGACTGCAGTCTTCATGGTGAAATTCAAAACTACTAAATCAGGGTCACTTAAAAAAAAAATTTTAGCGTTTATTTATTATTGAGAGACAGAGAGACACAGAGCATAAGCGGGGGAGGGGCAGAGAGAGAGGGAGACGCAGAATCCGAAGCAAGCTCCAGCCTCCGAGGTGTCAGCACAGAGCCCGACGCCAGGCTCGAACTCACAAACCGCGAGATCGTGACCGCAAGATCGTGACCTGAGCCGAAGTCGGACGCTCAACCGACTGAGCCACCCAGGGTCACTTTTAAGAAAGGTCTCCAATACAGATTCCCCCGTGGAATGCTAATATACTTAAAATTCTGCCTGGTTTTACAGGACAGTGATGGCCTTTTGACATCAGTTGGCCCCTATCTCCACTCATCTAGTAGCTGATTTAAAACAAAAAATCTGAAATTGTTAAATAATTTAATAGGATTAAATCCACCCCAAATAGTCCTGTCCATACTGTGTCTTGTCCATACTGTGTGTGGTAATAGGAGTTGCTGAAAATGAGATTGAAAGCTCTTTCTTTCCACCCTCAACCTGAAAAATACCACCACCCGCTTATTGCATCCAAAGCTGTGTTTGTGGGGGAGTCCCGGTGGCTCAGTGTGTTAAGCATCCGACTTGAGCTCAGGTCATGATCTCGAGGTCTAGGAGTTTGAGCTCCAGGTCGGGCTCTGTGCTAACAGCTCGGAGTCTGGATCCTGCTTCAGATTCTCCACCCCCCCTCTCTCCCTGCCCCTCCCCCACTTGCCCTCTGTCTCTCTTTCTCTCTCTCAAAAACAAACATTAAAAAACATTAAAAAAAAATGCAGTGTTTTATTTATTCAGTTGCCTTTAGAAAAGTTCTCACTCCATACATGTAATTATCGATGCCAAAGGATACCAATGTCACTCTCTGGCTTTCAGAATCCTTTCGAAGGACAGATTCCACAAGTCTCTAACACCACCGGTGTATAACTGATGACAGCTCCCCAGCTTAAGCAGCCCAAAGCTGTGATTTCCTGCACAAAACATATGGAAATCAAACTCTCTGTCATCACCTGCTATCCCTGGGACAGGTTATCACCCTGTGGACCTCCACGGGGACTCTCACGGTGCCGAACTCCAGAAGAAGATTCAAGAAATTCACCACCTCATTTTCAAGGTGTGAATATATCCCATCATCATACATTACTTATTGAGCCTAGCAGGGCACCTGGCACCTATTATGACACAGGGCATTTTTATAGAAATTCTGAACCTAACTAGAGCCGTCCCCCACCCAAGGGAAAGAAAAGACTACAGGCGCCAACATGTGTTGGAAAAGTTATTAGAATTCTGCCTTCAACCCATCACTTACCTACAGATCGGAGACAACCTCTCTAGCGCTACAAATGAGCTTTGAAGACAAGAGAATTTCACTTTTATACATAAAAAAGACCAAGTTTAAGAATCTTCTTTGTCCAAATTTGTGCCTCCCTTTAGAGTAAGAGAACTAAAGCTATTTAGGGTTTAGGGAGTATTTAGTGAGACAAATGACCATCCTGACACTAACATGCATTGAACACAACCCATTGCTTTCTTAATATCTCATTTTGCCATATTTCCTGACCCCAACCCTTGAGTAGGTGCTTAGAAGAATTTTACATCCCTTTAAGCATTCTTAGCCCTTGAAAAACATTGAGTTGAATCAAATTTATGAGTAGATATAAAAGCTGATCTATCCTCAAAATGTAATCTACACTGACACATCCGTGTCAGAAATTTTAAGTAAATCGTCTGTAATCAGTTTACACTATTAGTGAAATGGAACGGCATCATTCTTTTATGTTTCCAGGTGACTATATAAATGCATTAGAACACTACAAGCTTCATTTGTCAGGGACACTACAAGATTCGTTGGAATAGGCGATGACAGATTCACATGTATTGGGATGTGTGTTGGCAAATACCTTCCCCGGCTTCTGAGGATGCTCATTTTATTTATTTGTCTTTATATAAGCGCTAAGCCCAAAATGGAGCTGAAACTCACGACCCCGAGATTCAAGAGTCACATGTTCTACTAACTGGGCCGGTTAGGTGCCCCTGACGATGCTCACTTTAAATTGATTTTCTCATTAAATAAAAATTTCTCTTTAAATTACTTGCTTCCATTTTCTCCATGGCTCACCTAAAAGTTAACTGAAAGGGAAAGAGTGAGATATGAAAATAATACACAAAATAAGAAAAAGAGAGGACTATTCATCAATATTGATGAAATTCAAAAAACACAGAAAACTAGTTTTCTGAATCTGATACTAACAAAAAATCTGAAAACATGGATTTTCAGGGATCCATGAAATTTGAAACATGGAAAATTGAAAACATGGATCCTAAAGTATAAAATTTACTCTGGAAGTGATAAGTAGCAAAATAGTTCAAATACAAAGAAAAGAAATAGAGAAATTGATCAAAAGTCTAGTTTCTCCTTTTACTAAAGGCACAAGATACACAAGGTGTCATAGGGGAATTTTACAAACTCTTCAGAGCAACTGATTCTAATGCTACTTTGTTCCAAAGCACAGACAGGGAAGAAAAATATATCAGTAATGAGGTATAAAAACCATGGTTATTGAAACCCAATAGAGATTACACAAGAAAGGATTTTTCTGACTAGTCTTACTCATGAACACTGAGTAAGTCCTGAGTAAGGGTACCAATTTCAGAAAGGCAAAAGCAGATTTTAGGGGAATGCGATCTAGTTGGAAGGCAGTCCCACAGGAATGCCCAGAAGCTACAAGGAAAATGTCCTCCTAAGATAAGAGTATCTCAGGTTCATTATTTACTAATAGATTGAATCTTCTGAGCAAGTAGACAGCAGCAGGAATTTCAAGAACTGGTTTTCAAAATGTAGCCTGCAAATTACCTGCACAGGATGCCCTGACGTGCAGGTTACAGACGGAAGATTCAGGAAACTGCCCCCACACTTGCTGAATGAGAGTCATTTAGGGTTGAGGCCCAGGAATCTGACTTTTAGCAACTTTTAACGGATCCTTCTGACCACTAAAATTTAACCACTGTAATGTGCAAACAGTACGGCTCTACTCATGCTTCTTACTACACAGAATAAGGCTATTTGCAATATTGACTTTATCAAATGAGGCATTACAATTACCAAGGAACATTACTTTCATTTGGCCAGGATTTGTTAGTCCATTTATGATTATGGGTCTGTCATAGTTATTTTGCAATGCTTATTTTTTAGGCAAAAGTATATAAATATGAACTAAAATTGCTATTTTATTTTAATGTTTATTTATTTTCGAGAGAGAGTGAGGGAAGGGCAGAGAAAGAGGGAGAACCAGAATTCAAGGCAGGCTTCACACTGTCAGCACAGAGCCCGACGCGGGGCTCGAACCCACAAACCGCGAGATCAGGACCTGAGCCGAAGTTGTACACTTGACCAACTGAGCCACCCGGGCACCCCTAAAATTGCTATTTTAATATGCTTGTTTAGTAGAAACCACCTTCGCTAGCCTTTTTTCCTATTGACTCATCTTCATTATGATATAATACAAAATGACATTCATTCATTAACAAGTATTTACATACTAATTAATAATCTAACTTACCAATACTAGGTGCTGTTTAAAATAATTCACTATTTTCCTATGTACCATATTGTTTTCCGTCTTCACATCAGTGAAAGAATTTTAATAATCACACTGCCTCTCAATTTTAAATAATTCTTCATTTTTAATGTAGTGTCTTACATCAGTTATAGCTACATGACCTACACCTAATTTGCTAAACAGATGTGGCTGAGATCTCAGCACTATTTTGCTTCCACAAACATTTTCTGTAGAATAGATTACACTCAATCAAGTCGTAACACCACAAAACGGCATTTTCCTGGCCAGTTTTTGCAGGCAAATTTCCTATTTGTTATAGAAGTCATTCTTTGTTTTGTCTCATGCGATTGATTTCTTATCCCATTATTTTAAAAAGGAAGTACATTCTTCTTAATGGAGAGACTTTCATTCACTCAGCCTCTCAACGTTACCAGACAGTCGTTACTGGTGAGTGGTTGGGAGAGAAAAGAGAACAAAATCAAGTTCCCACCCTCATGTAACTGACGTTCATTTTCATTATCTCGTTAGTATATTTGTAATTTTTGACTATGGATAGCATGGATACTATTAGTACCCATTATTAAATTATAGTACCCTATTATTAAATGCATTAATCTTATTTAGAATATAGTATCTGTTGCTAAGGTGGTTGATGAGAACTATCTAATCTTTATCATGTAAATTGAAAACAAGAGGTTTGCTTCCTTCCTTTTACTTTGGGTAGAAACTCTGAAGGCAGAGAGGGAGGAGATGGTGGAGGAAGAGGGTCCTGAGCTCACCTCCCAGACACACACACAGTGGGGCGACACACACATATAATGCAATTCACTATGAAAATGACCAGAACACAAGCAGAACAGTCCTTTCCCAAGTAACGACATAAGGAAAGCCACGTGGAGAAGGGTGGGAGGGGCAGAGACGAGGTGGGAACCAAACATCCCTGTGAGGACACCCACAAGGAGAAGGAATAGCATGGCCACAGAGGTCCTCACTGAGGAGTGAGGGGAGCGAGCCCCACGCTGGGCACCCCTCACCCTGGAGAACTGAACAGACAAAATAAGCCCCCATAACATAGGACGTGGAAAATCAGTGGCGCTCATCTCCAGGGAAGCCGGAGGGCCCTTGAAAACCAAGGACCAGCACGCTAGATCACTTGGTCAGAGACCCAGCAAAGAAGCAGCTATTGGAAAAGCACCTGGGTTATACGTGAAGGAGGTGTATTGACTAATGTTAGGGCAGGTGCTGGAGAGGCAGAAATCTGTAGGAGCTTTCACTGGGGAATAAAAAAAACAGTGCTAGCAGCCATCATTTTCTTGCCTGTCCTGTCCTTCCTGGACACCTGAAGGAGCCACTGACACTTCCGGCTGGCTCTGCTGATCCCAACTCATTCTCCCCTGCAAACAGGCCCACCCAAACTATCTGTCCCCACTAGCCCCATCCAAAGCAGTTCCCACCCTGCCACATCTGGTCGGCAGCCTAAGAGGGGACCAGAGTCCCCTCGAAATGACTACCTCTCACCACACTGAGCAGGCAGTGCTGGCAGGGACCAGCATCCCTCTGAAGTGACTCCTGCCCCAGAGAGTTGGGGGCCAGCCCTGTTCACCAGTGCCTCCAAGAAGTCATGGCAGGCCATTACAGCCAGTCGGGCTGGGGGCCAGTGTCACCTACCGGAGTGCCCACAGCAATTGTATCCATTGCAAAAGGAGGATACGTGCAGCCCACAGAGGGGACACTCCTGGTTCTGGTGACCAGGGGGTACTGCGCTCCTGGGCCCCACTACACACCTACACACGGCCACTAATTTCAAGACCAGTAGACGGAACTGACCGACGGAACACATAGCAACAAACATACGGAGTCAGGCAAAATGAGGACACAGAGAAAATGTAGGGCAAACAAAAGAACAAGACAAAACCTGAGAAAAAGAAATAAATGGAAGGGAGATAAACTATCTACGTGTTAAAGAGTTCAAAGCAATTGTTGTAAAGATTCTCACCAGAATACAGAGTGAATGACAGATAGAAAATATGAAAAGGCAGGGGCGCCTGGGTGGCTCAGTCGGTTGGTGTCTGTCTTCCACTCAGGTCATGATCTCAAGGTTAGTGAGTTTAAGCCCTACCTGGGGCTCACTGTTGTCATCGCAGAACCTGCTTCAGATCCTCTGTCCCCCTCTCTCTCTGCCCCTCCCCCACCTGCGCTCCCCCCAAAGTAAATATTTTAAACAAGAAAAAAGAAAACATGAAAATGAACCAACTAAAGAATACAGTAACCGAAATGAAAAATATGCTAGAAGGAATCAACAGCAGAAGCATCAAGGAGCAACATGAAAACATCAAGCGTACTGACATTCACATAATCGGAGTCTCAGAAAAAGAAGAGAGAGAAAAGGGGGCAGAAAACCTACTTGAAGAAATAATAGTTGAAAGATTCCCTAACGTAGAGAAGGAAACAGACACCTAAGTCCAAGAAGCAAGGAGAATGCCCAAGAAGATGAAGCCAAGGAAGGTCCACACCAAGACATATAATAATTAAAATATCAAGTCCATCATAGAAAGACAAATATCATATAACTTCACTCATATGTGGAATTTAACAAACCAAACAGATGGACATGGGGAAGGGAAGGAAAAATAAGATAAAAACAGGGAGGCAAAACCATAAGAGAATCTTAAATACAGAAAACAAACTGAGGGTTGCTGGAGCAGTGTTGGGTGGGGGGATGGGCAATAAGAAGGACACTTGTTGGGATGAGCACTGGGTGTCATATGTAAATGACAAATCACTAAATGCTACTCCTGAAGGCATTATTACCCTATATGTTAACTAACTTGGATTTCAATAAAAAATAAAAATTAAAAAAATGATTAAAATATCAAACATTAAAGAAAGAATCTTAAAAGCAAAAGAGAAAACAAATAGCCATAAGGCTATCAGCTGATGTTTTAGCAGAAACTTTGCAGGCTGGAAAGGGGTGGCATGATATATTCAAAGTGATGAAAAGAAAAAAAAAGTACAACCAGGAATACTCTACCCAGCAAGGTTATCATTCAGAAGTGAAGGAAAGATAAAGAGTTTCCCAGACAAACAAAAGCTAAAGGAGTTCATCACCAGTAAACCAGCCTTACAAGAAATGATAAGGGAGTTCTTTAAGCAGAAAGGAAAAGGCCATAACTAGAAGAAAATTCTGAAAGAAAAAAAAATTGCGGGTAGAAGTAAGCATATAGTAAAGGTAATAAATCAGTACCTTGTAAAGCTAGTGTGAAGGTTTAAAGATAAAACTAGTAAAATTGTATTTACAAGAATTGGTTAAGGGGATATATATATATATATATACATGTATATGTATATGTATATATATATATATATATGTATATATATATATAAATGTGGAGGCACGAATAAAAATATAGTGCTTTTAGAATGTGTTTGCTGGGCACCTGGATGGCTCAGTCAGCCGAGTGTCCAACTCTTGATTTTGGCTCAGGTCATGATCTCACAGTTCGTGTGTTTGAGCCCCACTTTGGGCTCCTTGCACTGACAGTGCAGAGCCTGCTTGGGATTCTCTCTCCCTCTCTCTCTCTCTGCCCCTCCCTGCTCATGCTCTTTCTCAAGATAAATATAAACAAACAAACTTAAAAAAATGTGTTTGTATGTAAGTGACCAACAGCTTAATATAGACTGTTATTTACATAGGATGTTATTTATGAACCTCATGGTAACCACAAACCAAAAATCTATGATACACACACACACACACACACACACACACACACGAATCCCAGCATGACAGTAAATAAAGTCATAAATCACAAGGGAAGAGAGCAAAATAAAGGAATAGAGAGGCATTGAAAAACACCAGAAAACAATTAACAAAATGGAAATAAGCACATACCTATCAATGATTACTTTAAATGTAAATAGACTAAATATTCCAATCAAGAGACATAGGATGATGGCATTAACAACAGCAACAGGGGTGTGCAGGTGGTGCAGTTGCTTAACTGTCTGACTCCTGATTTCACCTCAGGTCATGATGTGTTGGTTTGTGAGTTTGAGGCCCATAGCAGGCTCTATGCTGATGGTGTAGAGCCTACTTAGGATTCTTTCCTCTTGCTGCCCCTCCCCTACTCAGGCTGGCTGTCTCTCTCTCTCTCTCTCTCTCTCTCTCAATGTAAGTAAATAAACTTTAAACAACAACAACACAATTACGTCTGTCTCTCACCTGCCCACAAGAACCTCAATGCAGACCTAAACACATACAAACTGAAAGTGATGGATGGAAAAAAGATAATTCATGCAAATGGAAGTAAAACAATAACAAAAAGCCAGGGTAGCAATACTTACACCAGACAAAACAGACTTTAAAACAAAGACTGTAATAAGAGACAAAGAAGAGCATTACATAATGATAAAGGGATGAATCCAACAGGAGGCTATAATAATTGTAAAATATCTCTGCAACGCACAGAGGAACACCTAAATATATAAAGCAAATATTAACAGACAAAAGGAAAAAATTGACAATAATACAATAATAGTAGAGGACTTTAATATGCCACGTATATCAATGGATAGATCATCCAGACAGAAAACCAATAAGGAAACAGTGGCTTTGAATGACACACACTGGACTAGATGGGCTTAACAGACATATACAGAACATTCCATCTCAAAACAGCAGAATAACCATTTTTTTTTCAAATGCACATGGAATGGTCTACAGGATAGCTCACATGTTAGGCCACAAAAAATGTCTCAATAAATTTAAGAAGACTTAAATCATAGTAAGCATCTTTTCTGACCACCACAGAATGCAGCCAGAAGTCAATTATAAGGAAAAATCTGGAAAAAGAACATGAACACATGGACACTAAACAACATGCTACTAAAATCCAGTGGGTCAGGTCATGTGGCCCGTGGGTTGGACTAATGGTATCCTTGCAGTGGTGGCAGCTCCAGAACCAAGTCATGGTGGCCGGAGTCATGGCAGGACAGCCATTTAGAAAGTTTCTTCCCCTATTTGACTGAGTCTTAGTTGAAAGGAGTGCAGCCAAACTGTAACCAAAGGAGGCATTATGCTTCCAAAAAATCCCCAAGAAACTAGTGCAACCAGACACAGTAGCTGTTAGATCAGGCTCTAAAGGAAAGGGTGGAGAGATTCACCCAGTCAGTGTGAAAGTTGGAATTCGAGTTCTTCTCCCAGAATATGGAGGCACCAAAGTAGTTCTAGATGATGAGGATTATTTCTTATTTAGAGATGGTGACATTCTCAGAAAGTATGTAGACTGAAATAAATCATTACTGAAATGGCATCATGTGAAGATGCCCATTGCAGTGGAGCTGTGAAATCTTTCATAATGTAAATAATTTTCATGTATTTCTTTTATTTTTTAAATGTTTTTATTTATTTTTGAGACAGAGAGAGACAGAGCATGAGCAGGGGAGGGGCAGAGAGAGAGAGGGAGACACAGAACCTGAAGCAGGCTCCAGGCTCTGAGCTGTCAGCACAGAGCCCAAAGCGGGGCTCAAACTCATGGACTGTGAGATCATGACCTGAGCTGAAGTCGGACGCTTAACCGACTGAGCCACCTAGGCGTCCCTCATGTATTTCTTTTATAATAAACTAACGGTATCATAAATGAATAAAGAAATACATACATACATGCATACATACATACCAGTGGGTCAATGAAGAAATCAAAGAGGGAATTAAAAAAAATACCTGAAGATAAATGAAAATGGAAACACAATGTTTCCAAATCTTTGGGATATAGCTAATGCTGTTCTAAGAGGAAAGTTTATAGTAACACAGGCATATCTCAAGAAGCAAGAAAAATCTCAGATAAACAATCAAACCAACAAACCCTATGCCTAAGGAACTAGGAAAAAGCACAAACAAAGCCCAAAGTTAGTAGAAAGAAGGAGATGACCAAGATTGGAGCAGAAATAAATGAAACAGACTAAAACGGTAATAGAAAAGATCAATGAAAAAACTAAGAGCTAATTCTTTGAAAAAATAAACAAAATTGATAAACCTTTAGCCAAACTCATCCAAACAACAACAACAACAACAAAATAAAAACAAAAACAAAAACAAAAAAACAAAAAACCTGAGAGGACTTAAATAAAATAAGAAATGAAAGAAAAGAAGTTATAAGCAATACCACAGAAATACAAAGGATTATAAGAGACTACAGTGAAACATTATATGCCAACAAATTGAACAACCTAGAAGAAATGGATAAATTGGTAGAAAAATACAATCTTCTAAGACTAAATCTGGAAGAAACAGAAAATATGACATTCTGATTACCAGTAACAAAATTAAGTCAATAATGAAAAATCAGCAAGCAAACAAAAAAAGTCCAGGATCACAAAGCTTCACAGGTGATTCCTACCAAACATATAAGAGTTAATACTTACCCTTCCCAAACTACTCTAAAAAACAGAAGAGGAAGGGATTCATTCATTTGAATTCTTCAAATTCATTCCACAAGGCCAGCATTACCCTGATACCAAAACCAAAGACATTACAAAAAAAAAAAAAAAAAAAAAAAGAACATTACAGACCAATATCCCTGATGAACATTGATGTAACAATCCTCAATAAAATATTAACAGACCAAATTCAACAGTACATTAAAGGGATCATTTACCACAACCAAATGGGATTATAGAGATTCAAGAATGGTTCGATATCCACAAATCAATGTGATATGACGCATGAACAAAATGAAGGATAAAAACTTATAACATCATCTCAATAGATGCAGAAAAAGCATTTGATAAAATTCTATATCCATTCCTGATTTTTAAAAAAACCCTCAAAAAAAGTGGTTTAGAGGGAACATACCTCAACATAATAAAGGCCATATTTGATAAACGAACAGCTAACGTCATACTCAATGTTGAAAACGTGAGAGCTTTCCCCTTAAAATCAGAAACAAGACAAGAATGTCCACTCTCTCTGCTGTTAGTCATCACAGAATTGAAAGCCCTAGCCACAACAATCAGACAGTAAGAAGAAACAAAAGGCATCCAAATTGGAATGGAAGAAGTTAAAGCGTCACTACTTGCAGATGACCTGATAGTATATACAGAAAACTCCAAAAACTCCAACAAAAAACTATTAGAATAAATGAATTCAGTTAAGTTTCAGGATACAAAATTAATATACAGAAATCAGTTGCATTTCTATACACTAACAGTGAAGTAGCAAGAAGAGAAATTAAGAAAACAACCATATTTTACAAGTGGACCAAAAAGAATAATTCTAGGAATAAATTTAACCAAGAAGGTGAGAGACCTGTACTCTGAAAACCATAAGACATTGATGAAAGGAAATGAAGGCAACAAAAATAAAAGGAAAGATACACCATGTGCATGGATTGGAAGAATATTGTTAAAATGTCTATACTAACTGAAGGAATCTACAGACTTAGTGCAATCTCTGTCAAAATACCGATAGTATTTTTCACAGAACTAGAATAATTCTAACATTTGTATTGAACCACAAATGACCCTGAATAGCCAAACAATCTTGAGAAAGATGAACAAAGCTGGAGATATCCCAATTCCAAATTCCAAACCATACTATAAAGTTATAGTAATCAAAACAGTCTGGTACTGGCATGAAAACAGACACATAAATCAATGAAACAGAATAGGGAGCCCAGAAGTATCCTCATGCTTACATGGTCAATTAATCCACGACAAGAAAGTCAAGAATATGGAATGGGGAAAAGAAAATCTCCTCAATAAATGGCATGAGAAAAACCAGACAGCTACATGTAAAGTAATGAAAGTGAACCCCTTTCTTATGTTATACACAAAAATAAACTCAAAATGGATTAAAGACCTAAATGTAAGACCTGAAACCATAAAACTCCTGAAAGAAAGCAGAGGCAGTACATAAACTTTTGGACATCTCTTAGCAATATTTTTCTGGATCTGGCTCCTCAGGCAAGAGAAACAAAAGCAAAGATAAACAAATGAGACTACGTCAAACTAAAAAGCTTCCGCACAATGAGGAAACCATCAATAAAACAAAAAAACAACCTACTGAAAGAAGATATTTGCAAATAACATATCTGAGAAGGGTTAATATTCAAAGTATATAAAGAACACATACAACTCAACACTAAAAAACAAAACAATCTGATTAAAAAGAGAACAGAGGACCTGAATAAAAATTTTTCCAAAGACGTACAGTTAACCAATAGACACATGAAAAGATGCTCAACATCACTCATCAGTAGGGAAAAGGGAATCCAATCACAATGAGCTGTCACCTCACACCTGTCAGGATGACCAGTATCAAAAAGACAAGAAATAACAAGCGTTGCCAAGGACGTGGAGAAAAAGCAACCCTTGTGCATTGTTGGTTTGAAATGTTCATTGTTACAGCCACTACAGAAAATGGAATGGAGGTTGCTCAATAAATTAAAAACAGAAATATCACACGATCCACTAATTCCATTACTAGGTATTTACCTGAAAAAACTGAAAACGCTAATTTGAAAAAATACATGCATCCCTGTGCATATTGTACCATTATTTGTAGTAACCAAAATATAGAACCAGCTGAAATGTCCATCAGTGAATGAATGGGTAAAGAAGAGGTGGGGTATATATACAATGGAACAAAAATGAACAGAAACCGACTCATAAATACAGAGTACAAAGTGGTGAATGCTAGGAGTGGGGGGGGGGTGGTGCGGTGGAGGGGATGGGCAAAACAGGTGAAGGGGATTAAGAGGTACAAACTTCCAGTTAGAAAATAAGTAAGTCCCTGGATAAAAAGTACAGCACAGGAAATACAGTCAATAATATTGTGATTACTCTATAAGGTGGCAGATGTTAACTACACTTATGGTGAGCATGTTGTAATGTATATAATCGCTGAATCACTATGTTGTGTACCTGAACGAATATCGTATGTTGACTATACTTCAGTTTCTAATTAAAAAAAAAGAAATACAAGCTCTGTAATGACCTTAGCGTGAATTATGGGTGTTCTTTAGAGGGTGTCTTTTGTCATTTCCTCACTCACAAACTTCTCAAATCCCCACCCTGTCATTTGATGTAGGACCAATATATCACAACGGTTGCTAAATCCATCTGCTGGTTTATTTAGAACACCGGCAGATTTTAATGACATAGTTAAGAAAGCATTTTTAAAAGCAATACCTGCTCTCAATTTCCCCAAATCTCTTGAATGCATTACCATTACAAATGCAAAAAATATATACCTACGGTAGAAAAAAAATAACACAGATACAAACTAGATGTCCTCCGATTATCCTCATTCTTTAAGTGAGATCGAGCCCCACAGTGGGCTCTGAACTGACAGTGCAGAGCCTGCTTGAGATTTTCTCTCTCTCCCTCTCTCTCCCTGCCCCTCTCCTGCTCACACACACACACACACACACTCTCTCTCTCTCTCTCTCAAAATAAATACACATTTAAAAAAAGAACGTGGTCAGACTAAACATTTATTTATAATTTATATTTCTTATAAAAAATGAGGCAAATGAAAAACCAAGGCATTCTGATTTCATAGATCATGTGCCCCAGTGTGTGTGGCAGAATAATGACGGCCTGAGTTCCTTGACACTCTTCCTATGGAGAGGAGTGTCCCCACCCCACCAGCTCTGGCCAATGGAGTATAACATAAGTGATGTGAGGCCAGTTCCCGGACCTGACCTTTAAGAAAGGGGTACTTCTTCCCTGCATTCTTAGAATCCAGTCAGTCACCAGGTGAGAAGACTACCATTCGACCATCTTGCCATGAGGAGCCCAAACCACATCGAGAAGCTGTAGAAAATGAGACACTGTGTGGTGAAACAGAGACTGAGGAACACGGAGAAGCCAGACAGGTGCATGAAGGCACCATGGATGTAGATTCTCCAGCTCCAGATGCCCCCCTGTGGAAGCGAGACGACCCGCCCAGCTGAGTCCTGTAGAAATTCCTGACCCACACACAACTGTGCACAAAATGAAATGGTTGTTTTAAAGCCACTAAAATGTCTCCTTTTATCTTGACTCCACCTCCTTTGCTTCCTGGAAATTTAAAATGGAAGACGAGTTAGATCTTAGTGTGTTTCTGGAGAACACGTAAACCACTTTCTTTGTAATAAACAAGTAGACCTCAAATCTCTAGAATGCTGGCAACAATTTCGGGCATTTTTTTCAATTTCCCAAATGATCCTATTTTTGATGAAGCAAACAGTTATAATTATCTATCAAACTCTAGCTAACTAAAATGGACGTAAATCATCCATTATGATTGGGACGCCATTAGGATGTTAATTTAATTAAATGTTATAACATAAAGTTAGTCATATACATGTCTTCACTGCTGAACTAAAAACTCCTTCAGGGCAGGAACAATGTCTTCTGCATTTCTGGTATTCCACCAAAGGCCGTACATTTGGCATGATGATAATACAATCTACCATTAGAAATTAATTATTTTGGTGACATTCAGCATCACCTCCCTCCAGTCTTCGGTTTGAAAGCCCTAAAGCTCTTGACTTGATTTCTGGGTTGCCACAGAATCCTCAGTCTCAGTAGTTTTCCAGTGTGATCTAGTCAAACCTCATCATTTCACAGATGAGGAAATTCACCGAGAGGTAAGTGATTTGTTCACATTCAAACAGTTATTTAGCATATAATAAAGCCATTACAAACTTAAAATTACTTCCTTTAACAGATCGCTGGTGGAGGGACCAGGACAGCTGTAGGGTGTTGGAGCTTCTGAGACGTGAAAGGACTGAAGTGTAGGGAACTGGCAAAAAAAAAAAAAAAAAAAAAAAAAAAAAAAAAAAAAAAAGGTAGTTGCAGAGACAGGAGAATCCAGTTACACTGTAATCCATCGGGAGCACAAACCAATGTGGGCCAATATCGCTCACAGACTTGAAGGGGAAAAAATGCATAAAGACAGAAATGTGAAGGGGCTGCACAGTTATAAAAGGCAATAAAGATTTCTTTCTTTAATTAGTCGTGTCGAGTAAATCATAAAACCAGATATCTCTGCACTGAGACTCTTCATTAACAGCTGTTTATTGTGCTGTGAGTTATCGCAGGGTAATGTATGCAAGATGCTAACTTGATGTTTGTGCTTCTGCTTCTCAGATGAACTCGGCTGTCAAAAACGGAGAGCAAACCAGGACGGCAAAAGCTGTCAGCAGATGTGGGAGAGCCAAGTGTCCCTCCACCTAACATTTCCGTCGTGTGGGTTTTGGTAAAAACAGATCAGGATAGTTTAAAAATTAACCAGTTGACAGTACAGGTGTAGATGGTGGGTATGCTTTCTTGAAAAGTCTAAGAAAATCCAGCCTGGGTTTTCTCTCCAGGCCAGAATCACCCCAGGATGAGAGCAAACCTGAAGCCTATTTCTCTCCATGCAGAATGCAAGACGGACTCAGAATGGTCTATAAAAACACTGAACGATAGGGCTCACGCACAAGAAAGGAAAGCGGCATTTATTTATTTGTACTCGATGCTAATAACAAAAACAGCAAAATGAGACTGTCCAGCTCTACGTGGAGCCCCAGGTACGGAAAACTCTTCACGCCCTTAATCGAGGTATAAGCCCCCGTGCTTGGAGATGCTACTGTGGAGAGTAAATCCCAATATGTTTGCTTATCAACTCATGGTGGCAATCAGCCTTATTGAGCATACAGCATGTGCCAGAAACCACGGAACGCACACATTCTCATGCGTCGTCACCACAGCCCCCAAGGTGGGTATTGCTTTACTTTTAAACGTAAAGAATTTCACGCTCACAAAGTTCAAGTGTCTCTCTCAAGGTCACATTAGTGACCTATGCCAGTACGTCCGCCCAGCAATTCTACAAAGCAGAGAGTGTGATCCTTATTTTAATTATGAGGTAACCGACTTGGAAAGCAGATTATAAAACTCAAAGGAATAGAGATAAGGGTGGGAGACTGGGATTCAACTTCAACAGAGTTGTTTTTTCCACTGTGGCCTTTTCTCCTCAATATGTACCTTATTCTCGCTATTTTATCCTTCAGTTGAATGTCACTTGCACACTAATAATAATTTAAGAGCTTACCATCCAAAAACATCTAGGATTCCCCACAGCTCAAGACTGGTGTTTACTACCCACGTTATCACAAGTGATAAAACACAAGGTGTTCCCAGGGGACTAGAAAGCACTCCTACAGCATCCTATCAGTATCAGCTAGAGCAGGCTGGCTCACGCTGTGTAAACAACAGCCATGCAGTCTTACATAGTTTAACATAACACATGCATAGTCTGGCCGTGGGCCCAGGCCATCCTCCATGGCAGGTGTCCTCCATGCAGCGACACGGTGATCCAAGTGGCTTTGATCCGGAGGCTCTTCTGTCTCAACATGACGCCTTCACACTCCCCATGGCAGGGGAAGAAACTGCCCAAAGAGTCCCGAGGGCTTTTCACTGTCTCAGCCTGGGATTGGCATGTGCTCCTCCTTTTCACATTTCATTGACCAGCATCCATGGTCTGCCTCCACCTAACACAGGAAAGACTGGGAAATGTATTCTGCTGTGTGTCCAAGGAAGAGGAAAACAAAAATGAAATTTGGTGAACACATGGCATCGTCTCTGCCACATTATCCTGAAGAAGTAGGTCCAGACTACACACACACACACAGACAGCAAAAGGTTAGGAATTAGCAAGTGAGGCCACAGATTTAGAATTGAATAAATTTTTCTGGACAGAGAGAGACACAAAACCTCATTACAATTTATTAATTCAATTGAGAGGAGGAAAGAGTTAGAAACTACAGATACCAGGAAACAAATTGTTTACATATGGTGATTAAATAAAGGAAAACTTACATGTAAACATGCAAAGTGATATTAAGTATTTTATTTAAATGTCAAAAGTGAAAGAAGGGTTTAGGACTGTTTTGCTCTAGAGCAAGACTTTATGCATCTTTTAAGTCATTTACCGTACAACCCAATTTCCCAAATGCTATCGACTATCTCCTTTTTCATATCATTCAACAAGGTTCTACGGCAAGGCTGAAGAAATCCAGGGACAGTCCCAGCCCTCTGAAAGAGGACATTCTGATAGATGAGAAAAGCAGACATGTCTGAACGAAGAGAACAAGGTCATTTGCGATGGTGTCTCAAAGCAAGCCACGAAAACATCAGGCCTCGAAAGCATCCACTCGGGGCTCCCCAAAGAAGTACACACCTTCCTGGTGTTTTGCGTAGCTTCCAACACAAGACACATTTCTCCTGGTTGCTCCTTTTAGTTTCTGCCTGGTGGTGCGGTCCTTCATTCTTCCACGCTGGCTTGGACGTCCCTGTGAAATACTCCAGAGAGGAATGATGCAGAATGAAGAAAGTAGATCACAGAGGCTCGTCTGCCCACTCATCACATACGTCAGCTCTAGCAACACACAGAACCTTCAAGACGAGCTGCTCTCCGCCTCTGTTAGCCCACCTTGCAAGTAAATGACACCTGCCAAAGACTGAGGAAACTGCCTCTTCCTCACTTGGTCCTAAGGAACATTCTTAGATGTGAAACATAAAGACGGCGTAGGACAGAAATGTACTGATTAATTTCAATAAGCCTTTCAGAAGTCACAGTCTATGCTGAGCAAAGTGATTTTCAGCTGACTTTATCTTATTAGTGAGGACTCTGGGGAAATTTGGTGGGGTAAATCCTTTTCTGCATTACCGTGCAGAGGAAACAGTTTTCATCTTTAAAGCCCTACAAGCGCACATATTTTTTTTTTTCCCAGAGCCTAAACCTGGCCTCAGAGAAAGTTCTACTTGGAGAAATCTCATTAATTCCAGTGGTCTGATTTGTCCACAATTTTATGATTCATTTATTTCTGCCAGTTTCTTCCTTAATGTTAGAAAGAAAGAGAGAGAGAAACGGAGAGAGAGGGAAAGCAAGAAAGAAAGAGGAAAGAGAGAGAGAGAGAGAGAGAGAGAGAGAGAGAGACAGGGAGAAAAAAGGAAAAAAAAAGCCCTACCTTCTCCTTTCCCCCAAAATCAACATTTTCAGGACAAAAATAAATTCCATTCTCATGTGATTAATTATGGATCAAACCATGATGTCTTATTTTCTTTTTCATGAAACAGGAAGATAGGAAAGCTTAGGAAGTTGTCTTGCTTTGTAAATTAATTGTATCCTTTTGGAGGAGTTTTTGGTTACTAAAAGGCCCCCTTTCTAAGTAATGTGGAAGTGGAACTTTTGGAATATTTTTCGTCCTTTTACTGGGGTGAAAGAAAAGTAGGGGCGAAGGGCATAGAGCAGGCATTCTCTCTGCACCCAATTTTATACTTTTTCCTCCCTCTCTGATAATAACCCAAATTCATCTAACTGCCAGGCGTTTGTGGTTAATGAAAGGATATAACTGGAGAGTCTGAGTACCGTTGATCCTTGAACAACACAGAGGTTGGGGCACTAACCCACGCAGTCAAAAAAACCACATATCAGTTTTGACTCTCCCATAACTGAATAGCTTACTGTTGGCCAGAAGCCTTGCTGATAACATAAAGTTGATTAATACATACTTTGTATATGTATTATAGAGTGCATTCTTACAATAAAGTAAGCTTGAGAAAAAGAAAAATTATTAAGCAAATCATAAGAGAAAATACATGTACAGTACTGTATTCGTAAAAAAAAAAAAAAATTCACAAATCCCTGAAGCTCAACCCCCTGTTGGACTCTTACAATGCCCTCAGGTACTTTATTATATTCCTTATTAAATTCAAAAGAGCAACTTTCTTCCAAATGTCTATAATCTTTACTATCTCTTTTCCTTCATTATTATCTCAATTATCACTGTATGTTAGAAAGATTCTTAATGATGCCTAATTACATGATGGATGCATTAAACAACATCATGCTTATATTCAAATAACTTAGTTGGTATTACATTCCCCCTAAGGCCACTGCCACCAGGCTTTGTTTCAGATTTTCTAAATTATTGCAGTGATATAATTATCTCTTACGCTTTTTCTGTTTGTAATTCTCCACCTACCTAGAGTTCAGAAAGGAAAAAGAGACACTAGGTAATATATTGCTTGATTTCGTGTCATATAATTTTTTTAAGTTTTATTTTAAGTAGGCTCCATACCCAACAAGGGGCTCAAACTCACGACCTTGAGATCAAGAGACGCACACTCTATCGACTGAGTCAGCCAGGCGTCCTTCTTGCTGTTTAATATTGACATGCACATAGAGGGTATTACAATCATTGATTACGATGATCATTATGGACTTTCTTTTATGCATATAAAGAAATAACTCAAAAAAATAAATAAATAACTCAAGATTCTCATTGCCATCTCTGATATCGTATGAGCATTGCCGTTGTGACTGTAGGACAAAATTTACACTGTGGTGCTGGCTTCGATTGGCTGCCCCAGTCAGGCTCAGCCTCTTTGTGTCTAAGTAACTTGTAAATGCAATTGCCTTGCCTTGTGTGCAACAAAGCCAGACCCAGGGGGATTTCTAGACCAAAGACCATGCCTTGGGGCTTCAAAGCACTTTCCTCCTACCCTCCCCCCACCAAAATCCTTTCCAATAGGAGCCCCAGTGCCTTTCACTACACAAAGCAATCCCTAGCACAGACTAATTGTCACCTGCTCTCTCTGGCTGCAAACAGAAGGTTTGAGAGAGGCCCAGTGGACTCTAGAAAGACCCCTCTTGAGTCTACATGGATGCAAAAAGCGTTCTGAGGTTTCTCAAATACACTTAGGTGTCATTTTAGCCGTGTTCCAAGTGCCAAACTAAGATACAGAAAAAGACAGACAAAGTCTTGCCTTGATGGCTATGTATAATCCAGTAAGGGCGAATGCATTTACCAAGTAATCTCAGCACCGACGAATTCTTGTGGTAGAGTTGGGGGGAGCCCTGCCTGGTTCTATGAGAACAAACACCTGATGAATGGGAAGGTACCTGGGGGGTTCTTCCTGCAGATAACAGACTCAAGTCTGGAAGGACATGGAAATCCAGTGGAGAAGCACTCCGGGCGGAGGGAACAGCACCGCCTGAAGACATCAAGTACGAGAGATACTAGTGCCTGTGACATAATTCTGTATCACCAGTCCTTAGGGGAGGAACAGTCCAAACAGGGAAAGGTTTTGCATGGTCGGCAAACATTTTATGCTTATTCTTTATTCAACAGAAAGCCATGGATAAATGTTGACAGAGGAATGAGATGATCAGGAAGAATCATTTATGTTTGGTGTTGGGTAGATTAATTCAACAACCAAGTTTTAGAAGCCTACTGTGTGTCAGGCCCTCTAGAGGAAGTTATAAATATTTACATGAGCTAGATCTGTTCAGGCCTTTCCGTCGCTTCTAGTCCAGTCACTGTAGGCAAAAGCATGAAGGAAACGAGGAGTCAGAAATGGACGCAGAGTTTCTGACTCGGGCAGCTGGGTGAGCACAGTGGTGCCATTTGCAGAAATAGGGCATGGAGGGAAGAAGGTAATATAATGAGTTTGGGACATCTTTTCTTTAAAGGGCCTACCAAGGAGCTAAGGGGAAATGTACAACAGGTACAACTCACACCGGAAATACCAGTTTGGAGTCATCGGCATCTAGGTGTTTGTGTAATCAGGAGTTTGGCCAACTCCAGCCAGGAGACCACATCCAGACCAAAGCCTCTTTGTGTACGGCCCTCAGTCACTACTCCGTGCACCAACGCTGCAAGCCACAGTCCCAATTTCTCCCACCTGCAGCGCCTGCCCTGGGAACAGGGGCCACCCACCCACCCATCCCCATCCCCGGGGCACCACACACTCCTGCCTGCCCACCAGGCCTGACCCACCGGAGCCAGAGAACATCTCCAGCTGAAGGCAGGAGTGCCTCAATGTAAACAGCGAACAGGACCACAGAGGGGCAAGCACTTCCTCTTTTATCCTCTACGTCCCTACCTAATATATGCGATTTTGATCATAGTGCACATCGAAACCTAAATCATTCACTATCTGGCCCTTCAAAAGAAAAAAAAAAGTTTGCCAACTCCAGGTTTGAACTGAATTAGGAGGGGGGCCTGGGTGGCTCAGTCAGTTGAGCATCCGACTTCGGCTCAGGTCATGATCTTTCAGTCTGTGAGTTCGAGCCCCGCGTCAGGCTCTGTGCTGACAGCTCGGAGCCTGGAGCCTGCTTTGGATTCTGTGTCTCCCTCTCCCTCTCTTCCCTGCCCTGGCTCACACACTGTCTCTCTCTCTCTCTCAAGAGTAGAGATTAAAAAATAAATAAAAATAAACTGAATTAGGATATTGAAGATAACTAATCTTTGTATGTGATGCCACTAAAATTGAACTCCGATTAACAGACATAATCTCAGCCTATGCAGAGGTTGTAAACCGGAAATAATGACAACTGAACATGACATTCCACACAAGGCCTTCACTCCACCCTCCTCTCCTTTCTAATCTGGAGAAAGAAAAATAAAAATTAATCAGGATAACCGAATCCCTCCTTGAGGATAACTGTAAGATAACTTGTCCTCGATGCTTCATACTTTGGGTTGAACGTCTCTCGGAGATTTATTAGTGCACATTGCTTTCCATTCAAGTGAGTTTTTAAATCATATTGATGAAGTTTTAGGGTGATATTGGGCTGGTCCAGGGCCGAGGGCCAAGGAAAGAATTCTTGAAGACGTCTTTGGTGAAAAAAGTGGATTTTATTAAAGCAGGGGGACAGGACCCGTGGGCAGGAAGAGCTGTATGGGGTTGTGACGGGTAACTCATTATATACCCTCAGATTGGGAGGGGGTGAGGGATAGACTGAGTCTCTAAGGTATTTTGGAAGCAAGGTTTCCAGGACCTTGAGGGGCTAGCTGTTACTAGGGAAATGCCACTCACTACTGTTTAACAAAATCTCAGTCATGAGACCTTTCAGATGCATACTGGGGGGCCATAAGCTTCGAGTATGATTGCCAGCGTCTATCTTACTGCAGTTGAGATAAAGGAAGTACGCTTACAGGATCCTCGAGGTTCAATGCTAAGCTAAAGTTCTCTTTTGCATCCAGGAAAGTGTCATCACTGAGGCAGCTGAGCTCCTAGAGGGAGGTCACTGCCTGTTTCAAGGACTTGTCAATGGGCTAAAGGCAGTAAGGAAATTTAATTTTTCATCTGCCTTAGTTTCCCCCATCACCATGGCCAGCACTTACACCCCTTTCCTTTGTTCTTGGGCAGCCAGGCGTCTCCGGGGACTGTCACATATACTCCACCTGGGGGAGGGGACGGGGTGCCAGCCTGTATTCTGTCCTCAGCTTGCCCCACGCTCCCTCATCACCATGAGTATAGCAATCCACTTGTAAAAGCAAGAAATTGAGATGCCGTGTCTTTGGCCACAAAACAACCTGCAAAGTTAAAAACTAACCGGTTGTGTCTCCGGTTATTTTGGTTTCCACAATTCCAGACGGCCAATATAGCCGGTACACTTTGTCGGACATCAGAAGAGCTAAGTCATGCAGACCAAGAAGTGAAAGAGTGTGAGAAGCGTGTGGGAGGTAATTAAATGCTATTAGAGGCAAACGGAACCTAATTTGACCGAATAGCCAAGTGCGGCACGGTCTTTTGAAAACATTTCCAAATACAGGAATCAAATTTGATCCTGTAAGTCCTCCTTTAGGATGCATGTTTATTCAAAGAACAGATGGGGAGGAAAATCAGAAAAAGACTTTGGTCAACCCACATAAAACAGCATATTTGAGTGTGGGCATGAAGGGAAAGGAGTTTTGGAAGGATTTTCATTTGTTTGATGTGTGAGATAGACTTGGGAAGTGGAAAGGCACCGGCTTTATTTAATCTCTTCGAAGGAGGAGATTCAGAAGGCTATAAAAAAAAAGTTCCCTTAGCAAACACATACCTCTATGCTCTCACATCTTTGGTATTTTCCGGTATAAAAAAGTGGGGGGTTTCCAGGACAAGCATTACTGGGTACTCTGGACAGGAAAAAATTTTACGAATGAACATAAACCTACCATCCACAAACTGAGCTTTTTTAGGGTTTGGAACTTTTCAATCGATCTTCTTTGGATGAGGTCATGCCCCTGCGGGTCTTGTACATACTTCCAATTGGTAAGGACCAAAATGGACATCAGCAGAGGGAACACCAACTGAAAACAGGCTTCTTGCTGACAGGGCTGATGACCTCCCTACCTGATCCCAAAGGTCTCCCCCCCCCCACCCCGTATCACAAGAAAACTGTTTCTTGGGAGATGCCCACATTGTCACTGCATGTCAGAAAAACCTGGCTATAAACAAGTACTTAAATCTGAGTGTAAGCTTTGATGGCTGCTTAAAGCAAATTGAGCTTTTGAACCCGAGGAGGTGTACTCCTTTGAAACATTGGCATCAATCTGGAGCCCAACACAAATAAGAAACAACAGGGGGGAAGACTCTGGACGAGGAATCATAATGGAAAAGGAATTGCCCACTGGTTGGTAACATTTCCATATGGACACAGCAGCAAAACAATAAAAGATCAAAGAGTAACCCAAAGAAGAAGGGATGTTCAGCCTCATAATTGTGCATGTGTGTGAACACACGGCCTTCTGTAAGGATAATGGCAGAAACATGTTTTTGCAAGTGAGGTTCGGTGTATAGCCGAATAATGGGAGTGCCTGGCTGAACCTCAAAATGCAAAAATCGACTCCTCATTTGTAAAAGATGCTCCTGACTAATGGTATCTCAAATTTGGAGTAACATGTAACAGATGCTTTAAAAAAAAAATTAACGTTTATTCATTTTTGAGAGACAGAGCATGAGTGGGGGGGGGGGGGAGGGGGGCGGACACAGAATCCAAAGCAGGTTCCAGGCTCCGAGCTGTCAGCACAGAGCCCGAACTCACCAACCAAGAGATCATGACCTGAGCTGAAGTTGGATGCTTAACTGACTGAGCCACCCAGGCTCCCCAGATGCCTTTTTTTTTTAACATTGTGAAGTATAATAACTTTCATTCTAAAGCACAGAAAAGTGAATCAAGAAAACAGATCTGTTTTTTCAAGTGAGGCTGTTCATAATGACCCCGAAAAGTATAACCAACGTCCATGTTCACAAGATTGACCTTTGCAGAGTTTCCTAGGGCTCTAGATAAAAGTTTAAGGCTGAACACGGAGAGCAAACAAGAACATTCAGTGCTTCAGTTTCAAAGTCTTACATCTAAGTTTCACAAGGTTCTCAGGAGGGAATGTATGGTCAAGCCCCATCAACCAATGGCATTTTGTGGCCAAAGCCCAGGGCAAAAGAATTTCACCCACCCTTACACTAAGAGCTGAGGTGCAAACAAACTTACCATATCCTTTTAAGTATTAGCGACAAATAACAAAATCTGTTATTTTTTTTACTACTGTTCCTTCACAAGGAACAGTTTCCTTCTTTGTAAGAGAAGAGCTCTCCCTAGACATCTCTAATTTGGGAAATCACTCCATTTCCTGTTCAAGGAGGTTAGTGAGCCCCCTTTCATAAAAACAGCCTGCCTCACTCTACCTGGACCACATTCTCCCAGAACTGAAAACTTTTAAACAAATTTAATATCTGGCAATAATGATATGCTGTTAGCCACGATTAACACATAAGAACAAAGCAGGAAGAGATGAAATTAGAAAATGCAAAAGAAGCATGGCACATCTCAAAATAGATCATTGTAGGGGCGCCTGAGTGGCTCAGTCGGTTGAGTTGAGCCTCTGACTTGAGCTCAGGTCATGATCTCACGGTTCACAGGTCCGAGCCCCACGTCACGCTCTGTGCTGACAGCTCAGAGCCTGGAGCCTGCTTCGGATTCTGTGTCTCCCTCGCCCTCTGCCCCTCCCTGGCTTGTGCTCAATCTCTCTCTCAGAAGTAAACATGAAAAAAAAAATGACTAAGACACAACCAAGAAACCAAGGCACATCTAATCACATTAGATTTGTTGTTCACAATCACCTGGGGTTTTAGAGCCTCAAAGGGCTTTGCAACCTTCCGTCAACCCATCTCCCCAGTGCAGCTTCCATTGTTGGATGAGCACACTGAGGCATAAAGGTAACGATTTGCCCTCCTGCGGTCAAGTCAGAGGTCCAGTCCAGAAAAGTCAAGTAAGTTCAAAGCAGAACCAATGTTTGGGCCCTGGGCTTGGGATCTGCCCTTCATTCTACAGTGGGGCTCACTGGATTGGACGTTTTTTTTTAACACGAGAGTGTGTAACAACGTATCACCAGCTCTAGGTATTTTTCATTAATCGCCTTTTCATTAAACTTTCCCTTTTGCTCCAACTACAAGCCAAACAGAAGTAAAAGCTCTCCACCTTGCTATATTCCTGATCTCCCTGTTCTACTGCCCACATGCCTTCATTTAGGGACTCAGTGTTTGCTGTTAGAATAATCTTTCCTTACGGTTGGCAGAATGAATTTGGTTAAGAGTGGTTGTGTCTGGAGTGGGGGTGGGGGGACGGGGTGGTTAAGAACAGTATCAAATCCAAGAACTTCAGTGTAAGCAATTTTATAAACCTTAAAAATGTCAGTTAAATCACCGATTCGATAGGAAGTTTTAAGAAAGTGAGAGGGTAATTGTGGGCTTTTCCACATGCTTTTTTTCCTGGCTCACCTTCCAGCTGCTATGCAGGGTAATCAAGGTGGGTGTGCATTTTCCGCCAAGCCTTGGGGCGCTGTATCCCAGCTGCCAATATTCTCCTAGGGTCAGTGAGCAGGCATACAGCTCATTCCATTTGTAACCGGGAGAAAGAGAGCTCCCCAGGGAAAATGTGCACTCTCCATATGTTCAGCCCTGTGCAATGGTCTAGGTGAATCACAGTCGGGGAGAGAGAGGGAAAAAGGATGTGTCCTGACACTTTATTTCCTCCGAGATATCGGAACGTCATTTCCAGGGCTGGTGCAATGCCTTCAACGGCCCGCTAATCTGATCCAGCCAGGGAGATGGGATGCTTTTAAGAGCCTTCCATTAAGTGCATCTGAATTCTATTGCTAAGGCTTCCACCAAACTATCAAAAAAAAAAAATTGCTTTGATGTGTAGCTCTTCCAAGGGCTGTACGAAATTCAGAACCTCCTCCCCCAGTGCCTGCCCCTCCCCTCCTCCCCTGCTCCATCCACGGTCCTCCCAGCGCGGAGCTGGGCCACGCCGTATGCCTTCCTGCCCATCTGAACGGCAGTTGCTGAAAAAGCGAAGCCAAAAGAAACAGCCAATAAAAACAGAAACAGCTGTAACAATTTTGCACAGCGTGATCTTGATTTCCTTGAGTTTTGTATCTTTGCCTCTTTTTGCTTGCTCGGTCTCTCTCTCCCCAGCTCCATTGTTCATATATTACGCCTTCAGCGCTGGGGCCCGAAATGGAGCAAGAGATCCATCCTTTCCCCGTCTGCCAGCCGCTGTAATTCAGAAACGAGGCAGAAGTCCATTTTGAATACGCAGCTCCCAAAAGAAGCCGGGCCAACGGGAGGCTGAAACTGGCAGGGTGAGTTGAAAATCGCCACCAAAGACAGGTGTAAAGTTTTTCTGTTTTTGCTTTTTTCAAAACCAGAACAGACCCAGCTCTCAAACGTGCCTCTCCCTCCTCAGGCCGGTCAGCGGGTGTCCCCCGCGGTCCGTGGAGCCCACGGAAACCACCCTTTGCATTTCAGCCCTGTGTGTGTGTTCTCGCCTCTCCAAGTGAAACCTGTCCGCAAGGCTTTACTGCGCTGGTATTTACAGTGGCCTCCTCCTACACCCATCTCCCCAAACTCCACCATGGAAAGGTAGCTTGTAGATTGCACAAAGCTACCGGAGGAATGATAGGAGTGGTTTCAGAAAGGGGGGGGGGGGGGAAGAACAACTCCCAGAAAAGGAGGGACAGACAGCAGGCTGTGATCAGTGCCTTCTTTCCTGGCTGTGCAGGCTGGCGAGCCCTGAGAATGTTTGTCGTCCCCCCAGAATGCGCTCAGAATCAGACACGCTCCGTTTGTCCCTACCTTCAGCAGGTACTGTGTCCCAAACCCACGTTCCGGCCAAAAGGCTCGTAGCAGGTGGCACTGACCTCTAATGGTTATAAAAGCCTCTTTTAGGGGCACCTGGGTGGCTCCGTCGGTTAACCGTCTGACGCTTGGTTTCGGCTCAGGTCAGGATCTTGCGGTCTGTGAGTTCGAGCCCCACATCGGGCTCTGCGTTGACAGTGAGGACCCTGCTTGGGATTCTCTTTCTCTCTCCTTCTCTCTCTCCCTTCCCCTGCTCACTCTCTCTCGACACAAATAAACTTAAAAAACAAGCCTCTTACTTTAGTTGTTTTTTTTAATGTGTTGGGTGGTAGAGGTTGTTTTGTTTCCCTCCAGCTGCTGTCTTTCTTTACCCATGTTCTGGAAGCAGCCCCAGACTGAAGCAGAGTGGGACCCGGGTGAAGCACAATGGAGAACGGGCTGAAATAAGAGCCCTTTCATGGTGGCACAGCCCTGTTTTTCAGATGGTGTGAAGCAGATCTGTAGTTTATTATTAATAATAGCACATGCGTGACACCACATCTTCAAAGGGCTGCACAAACATTAATTCTTTTGTGATGTGGAAAAAAGCAGCAGCAGCATCTTTTTAAAGTGAATCTCCCAGTCTTCTGGACCGGGGTGAAAAAACAGAGTTCCAGCTCGAGATGAATGAATCAAACCCTGGAGGTCTGAGATCTGCGTCCAATTGAGAAGCGCTTTGAAAAAAAAAAAAAATCAGGAGTTTTATCTGAACTCTAGCATGTTCCAAATCCTACCCTCTTTCACACTCACATGGAAGTCTTTCGAAGACAAGCTGTGGGATCTTTGTTCCAGGAATAAAACAAACAGCATAAAAGAGAGCAGAACAGAGCAGAATGAATGAATTTTCTACAATGCCGAAATGTGATCTGAGGTCTCTAGAAAAAAAAAAAGAATTCTTCTCACCAGTTTGGCAAAGCTTGTCCTTCAATTTCATTTGATATGTGCTTTCTTTGTCAAAGTCACAATCTTCTGTTAAAAGCCACAATTAATATCCCATTTGGCAGAAACAGAGAGAATCCAGAGGCCTAGAGGCCTCATTTGCCACTGGAGTTCCCCAAAAGCTTTTCCCTTGAATATTCAAAAGTCTAGCACTTGGTGGTTACAAAGGAATAAACATAGGGGTGCCCGGGGGGCTCAGTTGGTTAAGCGTCCAACCTCTGCTCAGGTCATGATGTCTCCGTTCGGTTCACGAGCTCAAGCCCCGCATCAGGCTCCGTGCTGACAGCTCAGAGCCTGGAGCCTGCTTTGGATTCTCTGTCTCCTTCTCTCTCTGCCCTTCCCCTGCTCCTGCGTGCTCTCTCTCTCAAAAATGAAAACATTAAAAATTTTTTTAAAAAGGATAAACGTAATATATGCACGCCTGTGACAAGGCACAATTACAAATTGAAAAGTAAAAAACCACTGCCTCACGTAGGTATTAGAACATCACCAATCAGCTGGCAGCTGCATTTCCTCTCCTTTCCACCCCTTGCCGTCCTGACAGGGGTCATCACTTCTGCCAGGCTGATTGCATCCACGGCCCTCATTAATGTCCTCCTATGGCCTCTATCCTAGAATGTCATCCCTTCCCGCTCTAAGGCTACGCTTGGCAATGTGCCTGGCATTTGCCAATAGGATATAAGCAAAGGAAACAGAAGTAGAGCTTTGGAAAGTGCACACACATTCCTGTTGGCCCTTTGCAGGATCGCTCTCACTGATTCCTTCCCTCTGGGCCCCGTCATGAGAACAGGACCAGACTAGCCAGCTGGATGGCGACAGACACATAAAGCAGAGCTATGTCGCCCTAGGTCATGGCCATCCTAGATCAGCCGACAGCAGAGCCAAGAACATGTGTCAGCCAAGATTACCAGAACCACCCAGCAAACCTGTAGCCCCCATGGAAATACGAGGAAGCCCAGGTCAGGTCAACCGAGCAGTGGCAAGGTCAGATGAACACAGCCGACAGTGAGCTATATACATATTACATGATTCTTTATTTATTAAAAAAAAATGTTTTTTAATTTATTTTTGAGAGAGAGAGAGTGAGCGAACGAGTGGCAAAGGGGCAGAGAGACGGGGAGACACAGAACCCGAAGCAGGCTCCAGGCTCTGAGCTGTCAGCATAGAGCCCAACGCGGGGCTCCAACTCACAACCCGTGAGATCATGACGTAAGCCCAAGTCAGAAGCTTAACCAACTGAGCCACCCAGGTGCCCCACGTGTTTCTTTCTTTCAGTCACCGAGTTTCATGGTGGTTGTGTGCAGTATTTTTTTTTTTGTCATTATTTATACAATTCCCTTCCTCCTTTTGAAAAAGTCACTGATGCATACAATGTTAAAAAGTGTATTGCTTGGTCCCGTCATTTTATCTTATTCAGTCTTTTATAATTTTGCCACGTTTTCCTTTGTGACTTGTGTTTTTCACCTATCATTATACTTCTTACTTCCATTCACATCATGTCATGTATAGTGATTTCTTCCCATAGTGTTAATTAATCTTTGTGAATTTCAATTGCTTTCTCCATTCTTCTATGCATGGACATTGGGTTTCCTATTGAAAGACATTGGGATTGCCATCAGTTTGGGTTATTACAAACAAACCCACTCAAAAATGTCTCCTAAGAGGGGCACCTGGGGGGCTTGGTTGGCTAAGTGTCTGACTTCGGCTCAGGTCATGACCTCATGGTCTGTGAGTTCGAGCCCAGCGTCGTGTTCTGTGCTGACAGCTCAGAGCCTGGAGCCTGCTTCAGATTCTGTGTCTCCCTCTCTCTCTGCCTCTCCCCTGCTCACACTCTGTTTCTCTCTCTCAAAAATAAATAAACATTAAAAAAAAATGTCTCGTAAGAGCACATTTCCAACTTTCTCCAGAGCTAATATACCTGGGACTACAATAGCAGGACTGTGGGATAGGAGAATGTTCAAATTTTGACACAAACACCAAATTGTCTTCCAAGTTGGTAGTAGGAACTTACAAGTTCTTACCCCATCCCCCATCTGCAGGAAACCATTAAAAGCAGCAGGAGCATGTAGGGCCCCTTTGGGGAGGCTTCAATGACCCGGTCCCGGAGGCGGCACATAACCCCTCTGGTCACACGTCACTGCTCACACACAAACACAGGGCTATTCCAGCGCAAGGGTCCCTGGGAAATGTAGTCCAGGAAGAGGAGGCAATGATCTGACCACCTCCTCAGTCCATGACATAGCTTCAAATCCTTTGAATACTAAAGTATCTTTTATTAGATAAGGACCCCACACATTCATGGAAAGTTTCTTACTTTTGCATGCTCACCAACTCTTTAGGGAAATTAGATCAATTATCATTATCCTCATTTTATAAGCAAGGAAAGTAGGGCTCCAAGTGGTTAAATGACTTGCCCAAGGTCACAAAGTTAGTAATTTGCTAGAGACAAAGTGTGATAGTAAGTCTTTTTCCCCAAAGTCTTGTCCTATTTCTAGTATAATTAACCTTTCTTTCCCCAAATATTCATTCATCCAACTGAAATTAAGTTTTGGAGGAATACTGCATGACTATTGCTCTGTGCTTCACTCCAAAAATTAAAAAAAAAAGGAACATCACAAGGATCCGGTCACCGGAAGCCTACAGCGTTGAGTTTTCGAGGCGTTCTGGGCTGCTCCCTACCTGTGGGCTCCATTTCCTCACTTTTTACTCACAGCTCAGTCCACTCACGCTACATTTACCAGTAATTTCCAGTTGGGTGAATACGGTGGATGGAGCTCAGTTCTCATCCTACCTGAACACTGTCAAATCATCCCAAATGATGACCCATCTCTCGTTGTAAACTTCTCTTCAATTCCCACGATCCCACACCATACCGAGCCTCTTCCTCCCTGTTTAACTCTTCTTATCCTCCTCTAACCGGTCTTTGCCTCTGGAGGATACCCTAACCCTGCCCACCAGAACCACATCTTTCTTTAAAGACCTAAACGAGGGGCACCTGGGTAGCTCAGTTGGTTGAGCATCTGACTCTTGATATCAGCTCAGGTCATGATCCCATAGTCATGGGACTGAGCCCCATGTTGGGCTCTGCGTTGAATGTGGAGCCTGCTTGAGGTTCTCTCTCCCCCCCACTCACTCTCCCTTGCTCACATGTGTGCGCGCTCTCTCGAAAATAAAAAAAAAAACCCAAACGAAAGCTCATCTTGGTGAATTTTTACCTAATTCCCGGGCAAACAGAAAGATCTCCTATGATCTGCAAAACTTTATTCTGAGATCTTTCACAGCACTGACCACATTCCACCTCGTATGAGTCGTCCAGTTATCTCAGGACTTTCCAGTTGAACTGAATTCCTTCGAGACTCAGTCCTGGTGTGTCTTGTCTTTGCCGTCTGCAGCCTCACTTTTGGCTGAAGACCTTCCTAAATGCTGCCTCCTCTACCTAGAAGATTCTTTTACCTGGTTAATTTCCATCATCTTTCTCAGTGAAAGTCATTTCTTCAAGGAGGCCTCCCCAGACCCTGACGTGAGCTCAGGTCCCCTTGTTATGTGTACGTGTGGCACCCTGTACTTTTCCCTCCTGGCACTTGTCACAGTTGGAGTGCAACATTCAACTGTGAAATTCATTTCATTTCTATTGATTCTATTAAAAGTCAAGTCCTGAGATCACAGCGTCCAAATGTGTACTCTTTATGGATATATGTTCTTTGCATATAGTAGCCCTTCATTAGATGTTTGTTGAGTGAAATTTTATCATGGCAGCGTGAAATCTCAATGAGGTTTTTTTTTAAGTTTATTTACTCACTTTGAGAGAGCGAGTGAGCAGGGGAGGGGGAGAGAGAGAGAGGGCATATCTCAAGCAGGCTCTGCACTGCCAGCACAGACCCCAATGCAGGGCTCGAACTCACGAGCAGCAAGATCATGACCTAAGCCGAAATCAAGAGCTGGATGCCCAACCAAATGAACCACCCAAGAGCCCCTCAATGGGTTTTTAGACGTTCTCTCTCATATGACTTACAGTTGACTAAACTCGTCATTTTTTTTCCTACCTAAACTCTAGAGCCTGATTATTTGGTGGATCTCATTACAGAACTATAAATACGTGTGCTTTTAAACATCATCTTACAAGACTAAACCCACTGGATTTGCGTCCCGCTATTCCACGGACACCATCCCTGCAGCTTCCATGTCCTCTGGCAATGTGATAATCAAGTCACTGTCAAAGTGCTAACCAGGACAAACTAGAGCCAGGGGTCTACAACCTGCCCCTTGAAACGATTTCTTAGTATCCAGTTACATTACTTTACCATAGACATTCAACTTGCCCGCTGCATTATCCTGATCAGGGCTGATAACTGAAGGAGAGTCTACAAATCAAATACCCTTACACTGCACATGGAAACCTAATCTTTTAGTGTTTTATTATTATTTTTTTATTAGAGAAAGAGTGTGCCAGCAGGGGAGAGGGGGAGAGGGAGAGAGAAAGAGGGAGATGGTGAGGGAGAAGGAAAGAGGGAGGGAGGGAGGGAAAGAGAAGGAGAGAGGGAGGGAGGGAGAGAGGGAGAGAGGATGAGAATCTCAAGCAGGTTCCATGCTCAACAGGGGGCTGCCCCGGGATCATGACCTGAGCTGAAAGCTCAGCTCATGGACACTCAACTGTCCATGTGTTGGACACTCAACTGACTGAGCCACCCAGGGTCCCCAAAATCAAATCTTTTAAGGCCCAAAAGAAATGGCAAATGCCACGATACATGCTTACCTCACTTCTCTAAACAAAAGTACTCTCTTCTCCCTCAACGTACCCTCTTCTTGTTCTTGCCATCTCTCTCTCTCTGACCACATTCTGGCTTCTAATATTGTCACTCATTAGGACGGCAGGAATTCTCACTACTTACATTCAGTTCCTTCAGGGCAACGAGGGTTTACATCTGCTACGGCGAGGTTACTGTTTAGTGAATATCTCCACCACGCCAGAAACTGGAATTTTAAAGGCACCACCTTCTTTCTTTTTCAGGTAAATATTACAACGGTAAGCGTTCCAGAGATGAGGAAACCGAATGTCAGAGAAGTTGGTTTTCTTTATATGCCTCATCCAGCCTGGGTCCTTCCTTGTTCATAGCATACATTACATTAGTGACTGTCAAGTTAAAGTACAAAATCGATGGCAATTTACATGGGAAGCCCACCCTCCCAGAGACTATGATATTAGTATCTTGGATTAGATGCCGACTGGACTACACCTGAACTGTTATTCCAGATGAAGGCTGCCTAATGCATTATTAATTTTCTCTTTCAAAGACAGTATGCTCTCTACACTGCTTCAGGCAAATGGAGACAGGACAGATGTGTTATTTGGAAAAAGACTGTTACAGGAAGCAAAAGTATGCAAATTATGCCCCTTCTGTACACTTCAAGACCCATTTTTAAGCCGGTAAACTTCTTCAAGGTGACATGCTGACGTTCGGAAATAATCTCTCTCATTAGAGCACGGTGACTACCACTCGGGCTTCTGTTAAGAAGAACAGAAGACGCTGGGCATGAAAACAGTATTTCACAAGTGTAGAGTGATTGTTTCTAACCAAGGATTTTTTTTTCTCTCAAACAAATCTAGACAAATACACAGGGAAATAGAGCAGATAATGAGGAGTAGAAGGGATTCAAATGGGACACTTGCACAACAAATCTGTATTTTTCTTTTTGAGAAAGCCACGAAAACCGAGCTTGGGGTCGTGTTTTACAGAGAGGTTTGCACAATCTTTGCAAAACTCCAGGATTTTCTAATCTAATTGCCTTTTATAGGTAGGGAGACATAGGCCTAGAGAAGAGGAATTTCCCAGATTGAAGGGCAGTCATGTTAGAGCTCAGACTGGAGCCCAGGGTCCGGCCCCAGAGTCAAATTGCTGCCTCTCCACCGCCCCATCCTGCTCTCGTAAATGGGCGCCCATGATATGAAATATCTGTGTGGGATTCCCCAGGCGTGACGGTCCTGACTTCTGGTGACAGCTTCTGTCTTCTCTGGCCTGTGCAGTGGTTCTCGCTTGCCTGGCAATCCTAGTTCACTTCTCCAGACAAAGTTCCTTCCGTGTAGTGGACATTAGTTTTCCGTCTGTGTGTCCCCTAGGGCTGGGTCAACACACCCTTCTAGCAAGCTTTAGAAAGGTACAGAAACTTTATGTACTTCAGTTTCCTTGTTTTTAAAACAGGAGAAATAGGGGCACCTGGGTGGCTCAGTGGGTTGAGTGTTCGAGTCTTGATTCTTGGCTCAGGTGATAGTCCCAGGGTTGTGGGATCGAGCCCCACTAGGCTCCAAGATAGGCATGGAGCCTGTTTGAGAGACTGTCTCTCTCTGCTCCTCTCCCCTGCTCATTTGCATGCTCTTTCTCTAAAATAAAATAGAATGTGGGGCGCCTGGGTGGCTCAGTCGGTTAAGCGTCCAACTTTGGCTCAGGTCATGATCTCACAGTTCGTGAGTTTGAGCCCCGCGTCGGGCTCTGTGCTGACAGCTTAGAGCCTGGAGCCTGCTTCCAATTCTATGTCTCCCTCATTCTCTGCTCTTCCCCTGCTCATGCTCTGTCTCTCTCACCTTCAAAAATAAATAAAAACATTTTTAAAAAATTTAAAGTAAAAGAGTGAAATAAAATGGGAGAAATCACAGCTACTGTGCATTGTTGTGATGGAGGCCAAATGAGATCATGTATGAGTTGCATTTATCACACGGAGAATGAGGAGTAGTTCGCCGTGGTTTGCTATTACTGTCCTTCGATTTTGACTAGAAGTGCACACTAGGTTTCCTGAGCTGTCGTTTTCAGTGGCTGCTGTTACGAGAATGGATCCTTTCCAGAACATGAAGAAACACTCTGTTTGGGAACCTGTAAGTCCTCTTCATACAAGCAGAATGACTGGAATAGACGAGGGATGTTGAGGGAAACGGAAAACACTCTCTATGTTGTTTCCACCTGTGACATTCTAATTTTTCTTGTTTCCTTTGCTCTGGGAGAGCAGTAGACTGGATCCAGCTCACCTTCAACAATAACCTTGAGATGATTCTTAGGCGCCTCCATCTTGGCATGAGTCGGGCTTCTCCAGAGAAACAGAACTGATAAGACAATGATTTATCTAAAGGAACCCAGTTCGTCGTCCATACTGAGCGCCCCGTGGAGCTGATCGGAAGCCAAGGTGTCAGACCGCTGCATCATGACCAACAGCCATAGGCAAGGTTGAGGCTGAGGGACTTCACAACACAGGAGTATTTGCAAGTTCCTTCTGGGTTATCAGTTGGATTAAGTAATTCTCCTCCACATGTGTCCCTATTTAGAAAATAAGAGTTAATTGCTGAGTTCAGAAACAAATGATCACAAAATCCAAGTTAGCCAACGTGACAACACCAAGTCTTATGGGCACAAAGAAAAAGTCCTTTCGCAGGTGCAAAGTTTGGAGAAAAGGGTCCACAAGACTACACCTACTTTTTTTTTTTTAATTGAAGGGTGGACATACAATACTGTACTGGATTCAGGTATACAACATAGGAACCCAATCGTTAGATGCCTTATGAAACGAACAAGACCATGTCCACTTGTGACAGCAATCGCAAGTTCAGGAACCACTCTTGGGTTCCAGAATCAGCAAGAAGGCCTTCAGTTACACTTGGGTTTCAGTGTAACACCCCGGAAGCTGTTATACTGACTGCTACGCTTATCACAGCTAAGAGATTCGGATTAAAATCAGCCAAGGGAAAGGCTGGGTGGGGCGGAGTCAGAGAAAGTATGTGATGTGGAGCTTCTGGCTGTCCTCTCCCCCGGGAGTCGCGATCCATTTTACTTTTCCAGCACTGGCGTGTGACAACGTGCAGCAAGTCTTTCCAAGCTGGGGAGCTCGCTCGAGCTTCAGTGTCCAGGGATTTCCCTGGGGCTCCATCACCTAGCCCTGAGTGACTGCCCAGACAGCTGATCTCAGTCTCCGGCCCCTCCATGATGCAAACCCCACTGCACGGCACATCGCTGGTGTGGCACAAAGCTTCCACTCCAAACTGCGCTGGCTCTGTCCACTGCCCAAAGGCCTCCAGGTAAACAGAAGCACTTCCCTCAATGACCACTTTTGACAACTTTCCTCGGACGACACATTCTGAGGGTTTACAGGTTACCGTCCAAGACACCAGGACAGAGGCCAGACTTCTCTCTGGGGAAGGGAGAGCTCTGTACTCCACTACTGGATAGCTGGTCACACCTGGGGATGCTCTCCCATTCTAACTTAATCTGTAAGTGCGTTTTATCCATGAAAAAAACACTTCTTAAGCATTTATTTTGTTCTGGTCTTCTCTGAAATGTTTTTCCAGCGTTGCCTCCATTAATCCTCACCACAGCCTGCTGCAGTCAGCACTTAAAAAAAATTTTTTTTTAACGTTTATTTGTTTTTGAGAGACACAGTACGAATAGGGGAGGGGCAGAGAGAGAGGGAGACACAGAATCCAAAGTGGGCTCCAGGCTCCGAGCTGTCAGCACAGAGCCCGACGCGGGGCTCGAAGCCACGGACCGTGAGATCGTGACCTGAGCCGAAGTCGGACGCTTAACCCACTGAGCCACCCAGGTGTCCCAGTGGGCACTATTTCAACGGCATTTTAGAGATGAGGAAACTGAGGCTTGTCTCCAATTACAGAGCCAGTGACTGAAGATGGAACAATCAAGGAATACGGGAGTCCAGACAATGAAGAGACTACAGGAGCTTGTGCTCATCATCACTGTCCCGCAAATATACTGCCTTTTCCATGCGAAGTCAATGTCCACAGGCACATGCTCAAAGAAAGCACGGGTACTGACTGAAAACCGTCCACTGCTGCCCTTCTGTTCCACAACATATGTGAGTTCATTCTGCCACAACCAGCAACTCATCTTGCTCTACATTTAACCGACATAAACAGAAGGCAGAAGGACACGAAGACTTACCATGAGCTCACGGTGCCCTGATCAAAGAAGGCTGAGTTGACCACAGTATTTCAAATGGTCTTTTTGTCTGGCATCCCAGAGGTCTGTCCACCCTGGGGCACTGCACAATAGTAAGATTCCGGATGAGTGAAAGGCATGCCTTTCTTTATAAAACAGGATAAGGGCGATTCTGAAAGGGGAGGTGAGGACGACCAGCGTTTGAGGCTTCAAATACAAATGTCTGGCAAGAAAACTGTTTCCCTTAAACCACTCCATGAGAGCATGCCCCTTGGGAAATCTTCATATGCCCCAGGATGCCTTGGTTTGGTACCAACTGGTCCAGATGATCCAACTTCATTAATGTAAAAAAAATTTTTTTTAATGTTTATTTATTTTTGAGACAGAGATAGAATGCGAGTGGGTTAGGGGCAGAGAGAGAGGGAGGCACAGAATCCGAAGCAGGCTCCAGGCTCCAAGCTGTCAGCACAGAGCCCGATGCGGGGCTTGAACCCACAAACCGTGCGATCATGACCTGAGTCGAAGTCCGAGGCTCAACCGACTGAGCCACCCAGGCGCCCCAACTTCATTAATTTTTAAATTTGGGGTAAAAAGCTTCTGTTCACTTGCTGTGTGACCAATGGTGTTGGTATTTAATCAAAAAATTGGGATGGGAGTCCTGAAAACGCACTGAACGTATGAGGAATTTCGTGTGAAATCCAGCTGATGTACAGGGGGAGAAGAGAGTTACAATTTTTCTGAGGAATGGCGACTGAAGAGACGTGGACCTAATGATGCTGTGAGAAAGAGGCCCTTCCCCAACCGGGACAGGGCCAATGATGCCATCTACCCTCAGGCAGCACAAGGGAGGAGTGTTTCTACTCATGGCCGTTCTCTGATGACACAGGGACATCTCCAGAGTGGCCGGTGGTTTCCAAAAGATGGTGCCTCCAACAGCAAACCCAAACGGACATCGATTGGGAGGAGGGACACAGGCCAGTTCCAAGCACCAGAAGGTGCTCTTACTGGGAAGACGTTTGCGGGCCCCCTCTTAGATCTGTTTCCGTCCAGGTAGGAAATTCCTGGAAAAGGAGGAGAGGAGCTCAAGCTACTGCCACATAGCAACATGGCGAGCATGAGCAATGGTGTTCCGATGTGGGTCTAGCGTCATTCTTATGACCGTTTGGTGCCTCCACATCCCTCAGGTGGGTGGTCTTGGAAACATCCGTCACAACTGCGATTTGAAAGAAATATTAAAGACAGATGTTCTCCCATTTTACTGCGTTTCAGTTTTACAAACAGGTAACGGTGAAATTTAATATGTAAAACTGCCTTCCTCAGAGGATTCTTTTGTAATGATTAGAAGCTAAAGGATCCTTCGAGAAATTGGGCCAAAACTGTCAGTGCTTCACTGTACCTACACTCTACAAACACTCCAACTTTCTGTTTTTAATAGAATTACCAAGGCATCAAATCTACACCAAAATAATGAGTTGAAAAGTGAGAAGTTTAGTTAATGAGCCAGTTGTACAACTCCTATAAAAACAAAAATATTCTAGGTTTGGGGGGTGGGGGGCATTTGCTTTGGTTTTGTGCTGGCTTATCCCACGGGATTAACAAAGCTCTTTGACTATTTGGTTTTGGGTCTCTATTGTCTACACCGCTTAATAGATCACACTTCTTCAAATGTGGGGCTTGGAGGGTCCAGAAAGTGCACTTACACCCGCTCCTGGCACTGTTGTATGAGGTAACTTTCCAGACTATTCCAGTGTAGAGAATACTCCCCACCTACAGAGTGGGAAGCTTCCAGATCACAGGGGACACCAGCATCACAGGTACAGCTCAAGTCAAGAGGAAAATAAAAAAAAAACAAAAAAACAAAAAAAGAGTTGACTCTCGGGACTCTCCTCAGGGTGTATGTTTGGCTTTCTTGCTATCGGCGCCTAGCATTAATATTTGGCCAAAGCACATTTATAGTAACGCATGGTGGGGGCACCTGAGCGGCTCAATCGGTTAAGCGTCCAAGTCTTGATCTCAGCTCAGGTCTTGATCTCAGGGTCGTGAGCTCGAGCCCTGAGTTCAGCTCCACACTGGGTGTGGAGACTCCTTAAAAAAAATAAAAATAAAAATATAGTAACACGTGGAAGGGCACGGTGGAGGAGGGTGAGAGCATGGGCCGTGAGGTCACAGGTAAAGGCACTGGAAAGGAGAAAGTGGACGTGTTTCAGATTTTAGTTGGAAGAATGTGCCTTTGTTTCCAATTCATAGTCTCCTTTAGTCATGACAGGGCATAAATAGAAGGCTGAACTTTAAAAAAATAAATAAAGAAGGCAGGATGGTTTTGTTTCTGTAAATGCCTTGAACAAAGCATGTGTTTCTGTTTAATACTGGATGAGCTCCAATTGATGTCTAGATCCTTGTCAAAATGTTTACTTTTCTGTGGGATTTTTTTTTTTTTTCCAGTGGGGCATTACAAAGCCATGCCTATAGCTCTGGACTTCAAAGTTGCGGCCAGCCTCCCTCGAAAAGCCATTGTTTCACCTACTTCCCTGTCCCCATTCAAATTAAATCTTAGTTTCTGAAAAATCATTTTGTGCCTGAGAAAGATCAATCTTGGTATGAAACCCGAAGAAACCGTTGGGAGATTTGAGGGAAATTCACCAAAGCAACTACTAAGACGACAAATATTGAAAACATGAATGTTTGTTTTCATTGGGATACTCGGCACGATATTTTGGGGCCGTGTAAAACAACAAAAATAACTTGTTTTATTCCTGAGCAGTTGTGAACTACTGATTTGAGTATGCACAAGCCCCGTGGAGGGAAGTCTGAAAAAAAAAATGTTGCTCTATGCTACATTGGGTATTTTATTCAGCCCCACAGGCCTATAGAAGGTAAAATACATATGCCATGAATTATAAATATGTCAAGACAATAAATGAATAACCCTGAATGGTTTTATCTTACATTTTCCCCTGGAAAACTTAACCCTTAATGAAAGCCACATACTATGATACAAGCGACGAAGGAACAAATCTAAGAGTAGGAAAAAATGTGTCTGTAGATAACAGCTATTTAGTTACAAAGATAAAAGAATTTTGTAAAAATAAGCAAAAACTAAAGCCTCTGACAGTCCCTGTGGAAGGATCTGATTTCTCCCTTCTCAATTTTTAAAATCCTTTAGATCAATTTCTTTCAACTTCTGGGTAAAATACCCACTCACCCATCCCCCCAGTGGAGGGCTGAAATTGGATTCAAAAGTTCTGTGCTTTGGTCTTGCTCCATCTGCCTTGTGACTCTAGGTTTGTGAGTTAGTGCTTGATGCTTTAAAAATCATCCCCAGGGGTGCACGGGAGGCTCAGTCAGTTGAGCGTCCGACTTCAGCTCAGGTCATGATCTCACCATTTGTGAGTTCAAGCCCCACATTGGGCTCTCTGCTGTTAGCTCAGAGCCCGCTTCAGATTCTCTCTCTCTCTCTCTCTCTCTCTCTCTCTCTGCCCCTCTACTACTCATGCTCTCCCTCTCTCTCAAAAATAAACATTGAAAAATAAATAAAATAAAATAAAATAAAATAAGTAATACAAATATACTGCAACCTCATTTCCCACATGGTTAAAAAACATAGGAAGAGGGCACCTGAGTGGCTCAGTTAGTTAAGTGTCTGACTCTTGATTTTGGCTCAGGTCATAATCTCAGTGGTTCGTGGGTTTGAGCCCCGCATCGGGCTCTGAGCCAACCACATGGAGCCTGCTTGGGATTCTGTCTCTCTCTGCCCCTCCTCCACTCAGGCAGTCTCTGTCTCTCTCAAAATAAATAAACAAACTTAAAAAAAAAAAAGACAATGACTGATTATTAATTCATGAATCTGACGGCTGGCTGGCTGGTCCTACCCCCTTGGCTATTTTGCTGGGGCTGGTAGATCTATGATGCCCTCATCCATATGTCTGTGGCCTTGGCCTGGTCTCCAGGTGGCCCATCAGGCGGCACCTTGTAGCACAAAGACTCCCAGCAGGAAGAAGGGGAAAAAGCACCTGTCAAGCCTCTGTTTGTGCCATGTTTGCTATTGGTCCATTGGCCAAAAACAATATGAGTAAGTGCAGTTAAAGTGGGTGTAGACACGTAAGGAAATAGATACAGGGACGCATGAACAACGTGAGAAGCCTATTACAACAATCTGCCCCCTCTAGGCAGGTCACTTCACCTGTCTGGGACTCATTTTCGTCACCTCTAGATTGGAAAAATGGAATAATTTGTATTACGTTAAAAAATTGTTTGGAGAATTAAATGAGAAACTATATGTGGAAATTTCTGAAGAACGAAGAGAACTCTCTAACTGAAAAGTAGCATTGTGACACAGACCTGTATTGCTCTGGGTCGCTTCCCCCAACCACGTTTTTAAGTTTTTACATGTCTTCCAACCACATTTAAACAAATTCACCCTGATGAAAATTAACTTAAACCTTTTTTTTTTTAAATTTTAAAACCAAATCACTACTTTTTCAACTAAGTGTTTAATGTTGAATTCGGTCACCGGAGTTGTCTTCAGCAGAAAAATCTGATGTCACTTAACATTTGTAGAACTAAGACTGTCTACACAATGCCAAAATATCTGGTCACTTTAACAAAGTTGGATTTTATAAGGCATCTGGATGATGCATCTACCTAGCCCTGAATATTGTGAGCCTGTACTGATCACGTGGACTGCTTTAGTTCATTTTGTGTCTTATAGGGTACTCCAGCTGCCTGCTTTTTAATAGCATTGGTTATTCTAGAATATGCCCTGAGACTAAAATGTCTTTTGCTGAGAAAAGTGACTTTCATCTGTCATACCCAATGCATCTCTTCCACATTAAATTTCCTTTAGCAAAATAAATGAGTTCTAGTTAGAACCAACAAGAGACTAAAAGAGAACACACAGTATTTTGAGTTACAACTGCCATAGAAAGGTGGGTTCCTTTTCTCCTTCTTCTTCCTCTCCTATGTGCTTAAAGCATGTGAAATGACAGCATGCTGAAGCATCATAGGATTCTACGAGCATAGTCACCTTAAATTAGTGTGAAAGGACCCTGAACAGCAATGCTGATTAGTCCCAAGTAGAGTTTACAACTTCTTATCATGTTCATAACTTGGTCCCCAAGTTCAAGGGAGAAATAGGGCCTTTGGCGTGATTTTCCTTTTTTTTTTATTTTTTAAAAATTTTATTTATTTTTGAGAGAGAGAGACAGAACACAAGCAGAGGTGGGGCGGAAAGAGAGGGAGACACAGAATCAGAAGCAGGCTCCAGGTTCTGAGCTGTCAGCACAGAGCCCAACGCAGGGGTGGACCCACAAATCATGAGATCATGACCTGAGCCAAAATCAGACACTTAACTAACAGCCACCCAGGCGCTCCTGGCATGATTTTCATATTTGGGGTTTTATTTTTTTTTTAACTTTTACTTATCAATGTGTCACTAAATTTTAATTTATTAATGCCCACTGTCTCCAGGAAGTTGAAGCTTTATAGAAAAAGCTTTGTGTGTCCTAATCCTGAATGTTGTGCCCATCTGTAAAATGCATTAGAGGTAAACACATATGGTGACTGGTCATTAAGGGACAACTTGAGCAGTTACCACCTTCTCACCCAACACTATCTAGTGCACACAACTTCTTATCCCTTTTTGTTCTCCTTTCTTTTTTTCCTTCAGTTCCTGCCTGACCCACTTCTCTTTAACTGTTTTTTTCCGTTTTATTTCCCGATGGTGTCATTAAGCAGCCGCAGGATTTCTTAGCAAACACAGTAGACTTACTGTAAATTTGAGTCATGTTCTACGATGAAAAGTAGTTTGAGATATAAATCAGAATGACTCTGAGAAACACTGCAACTGGTGAACGAAATTAAAAAAACACTGTTTGAAAATTTTAAGTCCAGTATAGTTAACATACAGTGTTCTATTAGTTTCAGGTATAACATAGTGGTTCAACACTTCCTATGCATCACCAAAGCTCATCACAAGTGCACTTCTAAATCCCCATCCTCTACTACCCCACCCCCTACCCACCTCCCCTCTGGTAACCATCCGTGCAACTGTTCTCTATAGTTAAGAGTTTCTTTTTTGGTTTGTGTCTTTTTTTCCCTTTGTTCTTTTGTTCTATTCCTTAATTTCCACATATGAGTGAAATCATATGATATTTGTCTTTCTCTGACTTACATTAAAGGAAAACTCTTGAGGGGATCCTGGGTGGCTCCGTCAGTTAAGTGTATGATTCTTGATTTTGGCTCAGGTCAGGCTCTGAGATGACAGTGAGGAGCCTGTTGGGGATTCTCTCTCTCTGCCCCTCCCCTGATCACATTTGTTCTCTAAAAATAAGCAAACATTAAAAAAGAAAAGAAAAGAAAAGAAAAGAAAAGAAAAGAAAAGAAAAGAAAAGAAAAGAAAAAAGGAAAGGAAAGGAAAGGAAAGGAAAGAGAAAAACTCTTGAAATGTGATTATTCTATGGTATGTAACTCTTCACCTCCAACTTTTTGCCTTGATGGAAAGTTTTAGCTAGGTATTTGCTAGACCTCACTCATGAGTATGAAGTTTAAGATTTAGGAAATATAAGCACTCTTACTTCACATATATAGACTAAGTCAGTACATATAATAAAGATAAGCACAGCACAATTACAAGGCACCGTTCTTTAATTTGAGATTACCAGCATCTAATAGGCTATGCTTATATTTTTGAATCACTGCAAGATTAGAAGTGCTAGCAACAATCAAATTTGGAGAGAAGAGATTTAATTCTGTCTAACACAACTTTTGGCTTAAGTATAGTTCCTGGCATTCTAATTCTTTGAAAATGAGTAACACTACTAATCAATAATTCATTCACAACCACGTTATAAACCGAGCAGTATAATTTTTCGGGTTGAACTTTTTGATCCTAGACAGTTAAAATTAGATTCCACTAATTACAGTCGGAGACAATGACCATTATATATTTTTAAAATCAAAACGAATCACAATCTGCTTCTAATCCACAAGTTGGGCTTCATCTTCCATATCCAACCTTCTCCAAGTGACCAACTTATGAATCATATGGAACTTGGGCTCCATCCATCCTCTGCCCCAGACAGAACTGTAGAAAGTCCTGCTCTGGCTTTCTTTCCTTAGAGCAAAGGAATGTTCCTCTCCTGGACCTATGCCTTCATCTTTCTAGACCTGGAACCTTGGAATTCCCTGCCTCAATGACCCCATACCCTTTTCCAAGGCCAGTGTAAGGAGTCTGGTCTCTAGGGCAGATGGGGAGCACATGTTGAACCCTAGGCTCAAGGGTTCACACATCTTCCCAGAAGGCTGCCCATGGGAGGAACAAGTCTACAGAGAGGAAGATAAAGGGTGTGGGCCACAGGCTAGGCCTCCACTGTTGCTTTCACTTGGCCCCCACAACGAACCGGGTGTGAACCTACAGAATTTAACATATTGCCCAAACCCACAGGGCCCTGTTGGGTTTGAGGTCTTTGCATATGCTCTCTTCTCCACATCTGGAGAATTCTCTCTCCTCTTCACTCCTGGAGATTTCTCCAGTAGACCCGATCCAACTTCCTTTGTGAAAATTCTTCTAACTTTTCTGGACAGATTGGCTGTCTTCTCCTTTGGGTTCCTATGATGTGTTCTACTAATATTTACCATGGAGAAATTAACACATCTGACTATAATTCTTTATTCATATATTTGCCTCCTTCTCATGAAAAATTCGAGGCCAGCGAGAGTTACATTCTGATGATGATGCTTCATAAATATTCAATGAATATGTGTTGAATTAAATGCACTAAATGTGTGTAGTTTATAAATTGGCTATCAGGCTCATTTCTCAGACTGAAATTCTTCAGGCTATGTCTGAGGATAATACTACATTTTTCTTTTTATAAAGGAATAGAATGGTAAACTCAAAATTAGTTAAGGTATTTTCCAAAGTGCAAGATTCCAAAAATTCCATCAATAAGAACAAGTGTTTGAGGGATGATAGAGTCCTCAGTAAAAATGGATGACTGTGCTTCACATGGCTTCAAATGGAAGAGAGCTGCCCACAGTGAGAATATGACCAAGGAAATCTGTCACCCCCACAGGCTGGATGCACCCATGGCATCAGCTGTTACTACGTGCATTTGAGTCAAACTAGAAGATGGGACATTTCCAGAGAAATAAATTCAAATTGATATAGTTTACTGCAACCTGCTAATCTGTCATGCGGAGAAATGGGCAATATTCTCAGAGGAATCTCATGATCGTTATTCAAGGCACTTAAGTAGACACCTAAATCGTGTGGCATACAGCCTCTTTGTTGCTCAAAATTCCAACAGATGCTTACCAGCTTGCATTTTGCACCCCTTTGCTAGATGCCAGGAACTCTTCCAGGCATTTTACAAGTAGAATTGTTTAATCCCCACAAGAACACGGTGAGGTAGAAAGTGAGGGTCAGGATAGTTAGGAAACTTGCCCAAGGTCACTACGGGAGTGAACCTATGAGTCTTGGAGATAGAAAGATCAAAAATTGGGAGTCACTGAAATATGCATGGCAACTAGAACCAAGAGGAGATGGTGGCAGGAGCCGCTGGTCTGTTAGAAGGGCAGGAGAGCACTGATGGGGCTGAACTGAGGAGCTCGTGCACGAGATGGAGAGGGTAGCCCCATAAAAGTGGGAAAAGAAACAAGAGCAGTGATATTCCAGAAACCAAAGGAGGGAAGACGTGCATGAAGTCAGCTCCACATTACAAGATCTTATACGCACATCACACAGTGGACTGCAAGGAGGTCCTGATGTACATTTAGAAAGTCTCTGTCAGAAGTTCACATCCAGACTGAAGCCTGATTTGGTGAGCTGGTGAATGAATGGAAGGCCATCATGTAGGAGTAAAGAAAGAGAAAGCTTTCAGAAGGTACTGAAAGGAAAGGCAAACCCAAGGCAGAAGTTTAAAAGCTAGGAAAGGTCCAAAGTTTGTTCTTAACAGTGCGTATTTTCCACTTGGAAAGTGGAAAAGAGTCAAAGGAATTTTAAATATGGCAGTTTTATTCGCTAAAGCCACTGACTTCCTAAACGTTTACAGCAACATCTACGTAGTTCTAGATTCTTGATACTCAATGTCTGGTCATCTACGTTAGCATTTCCTGGGAAGTAGTTAAAACTACGAAATTGCAGACCCCCAGTGATGCAAATGTGTTTTAAAGTTTAAAACCCACGAATCTAGATTCTACTACAGATAACCCAAGAGAAATCTTATCCATTAAAGTATAGTTTGAAATTGTTGTAATTTACTCTGTATACACACCAGAGTCACATCTAATTTATCTGTGAACACCAGCATTGCTCTTTTTTCAAATCCAGTAATTAACTAGCTTCAAGTTATACTATCTCAAGTAATGAATTTTACTCTTAAATTGGAATACGATCACAGCCATGCATACAGATGGTGTAGATTCACTTGGGTGGATGGCTCTCCCTGCACTGTGCAGTATGTTTTTAGCCTTCTCTAATTCAAAGCATTATCCAATTGCCAGAGGTAAATATTTTATGGACTTCTCTCAGTAACGATGCTTATTTCCCTCAAACCTGTCCCAGCTTATGTCATAGACACATTGTAGCAGAATAAATAAAGGGCTTCATGGGTTCATTTTATACGGGCTGTAGCAGTAGTAACAGCCCAGGAGGGGAAATGATCGGAGGACCAGAGAGAGGATTCCATAAAAGGAAAACACACACAGAAACAATCCTTGTCTGCAGGATTCCAATATACACAAATTTCAGCTATCATGGTTTAGTGAAATACCACCAGCTTTCAACAACAGGGTTCAAATTTCAGTTACTGTAATATATCAGATGTGAGTAATTGCTTCAAGTGTAAACTTTGCTGCTAGCTCTTTAGCCCACAAATCTCTATGTAAAAAAGAGACGTACACCCCTTGTAGTGACCAACCACGGCACTTCTTTCGAAGCCTATCGGCGATTAGTCACTGTACATCTGTTATTCCGCGCACATACAGACAGAAAAGCGTGTCATTCCACGGCTCCCTTATCTCCCAGGGAAAGCCCCACAAAACTTTTTACAAAATGGATAATCGGGAGGGAAACAGCCGACGAAGAGGAAAGTAGAGCAGAGAAACAAAAAGTGCTAGCACTGGAAGTTAAATCGGAATCTTCCACGCATGGTTGACCACGGGAACATTGACACTATGACCATTTGAGAGACTCTGGACGTATAACCAATAAAAACGTAGTACAAGAGAGCTTACCAACAAACATGAAGAGGCTAGTCGTGATGAAAAGGATCGAGTTGTCCTCGAGGAGGTGACATCTGTTAAAAAAAATAAATTTCACATTAAAAGAATGCTCTGATATTTCATAACAATGCAAGCACAAAGGGGGACAGGTCAGGAGGTGACCCAAACTTAGAAGTACAGCAGTTTGCCGTGGCCGAGAAGATTTTCATTCCTTAAGTTACTCGATGAGAAGGTGGCAAGCACGGTTCAAACTACTCCTGACACGTTTTTTACAAAGGGCCAAAGCATTTTAGTTCTCGATATTTCTGTTTTAAATTATAAAGTACTGAAGAGAGTTTTACTGCTTTTTTTCATTTTCCTACATACTTATGACTGAAATTAAGAGAGTTTTTAATGCTTAAGCAAAAAATTGTAAAGGTCGCTGATAAACCAAATTTTTCACTTGATTATTAAAATTGCCTTGTGCATTTTCAGTTTGCAAGGTCATTAAAAAATTTTTTTTGATGTTTATTTATTTTTGAGAGAGAGAGAGAGAGACCAGAGAGAGGGACAGAGCGTGAGTGGGGAAGGGGCAGAGAGAGAGGGAAACACAGAATCCAAAGCAGGCTCCAGGCTCCGAGCTGTCAGCACAGAGCCCAATGCGGGTTCGAACCCACAAACCACGAGATCATGACCTGAGCCAAAGTCAGACGCTTAACCAACTGAGCCACCCAGGCGCACCAGTTTGCAAGATCATTTTTACAATCCCACACTATTGTGCAACGTATTACCAGCAGATATGATTGATAGGATGGATGGATAGATGGAAGAAAAAAAGAAAGAAAGAAAGAAAGAAAGAAAGAAAGAAAGAAAGAAAGAAAAAGAAAGGAAGGAAGGAAGGAAGGAAGGAAGGAAGGAAGGAAAAGGAAGAAAGGAAGGAAGGAAGGATGAACAGATGACAGACACACAAGATAGCTAGATGGCTCTAGAGATAGAAGCAGAGATTACAGACGGAGATATCCAAAGAGAAGAAAACAGTCAAACTGAATTTAGGCATAGGGTAACCTTGAACTATCTTTTTTTGGTATTCGTAAGTGCCAAGGTCAAGAAAGAGAAGTGTGCTTGCATGTGCACTGGATATCCAATAATGGTATCAACATGTAAAAACCGTGCAGATTTGGTGGTGCTTGGTGGGCTCACTCAGACCACATGACTCTTTTTTTTTTTTTTAATTTTTTTTTCAACGTTTTTTATTTATTTTTGGGACAGAGAGAGACAGAGCATGAACGGGGGAGGGGCAGAGAGAGAGGGAGACACAGAATCGGAAGCAGGCTCCAGGCTCTGAGCCATCAGCCCAGAGCCTGACGCGGGGCTCGAACTCACGGACCGCGAGATCGTGACCTGGCTGAAGTCGGACGCTTAACCGACTGCGCCACCCAGGCGCCCCAGACCACATGACTCTTGATCATGGGGTTTTGAGTTTGAGCTCCATGTTGGGTGTAGAGATGACTTAAAAATAAAATGCAAATAAAGCCCCCAAAACTAAAAACTAAAAAAATTAAAAGTGCAGATTTTGAGTATGGATTTATCTTTTAACTTGGAAGATGATTTATAAGAGATAATTCTATGAGAATTCTGCCAGTAACTCTTTGTCCATAATAGGGAGACTCCTTTCCAGGTGTACTTCACTACATGTGATACACATAATCCTAATTTTATGTACATTCTATTCTTCTAAATTAAATCATACTCAGACCCACAAGAGAAAACTTCTAGGAACAGAGTATCACTATTTCACCTATAAAATAAAAAGCCTACATAAAAATATATAACCATTTTTACATAAATTTCCCATGGATCTATAATATTTTATATGAACTAAGTAAAAATGAGGTTGGTCTTATCGACTGTTCTTAATCTGCAAGGTAGAAAGTGTTTAAATGTAGAAGAACACGAATATAAAGATATTAATTGGTTCTCAGAGATTATCAAACTATAATGTGAAATTATAATCAAATCATAATGTGAAAGCCAATTCCTGAAAAAGGGTAGAAAACAATAATATATGTCTGCCGAAGATGATGGAATGCAATCAGTTTAACAATGAGCAAAACTATTCCCTTACCCATTAGTTACTTTTCCATATAAAATTCATATTTGTTTTGCAGAGTTTCTCAGTTGCTGAGAAACTGTGGTGGTTTCCCAGTGGCTTTTCCTTCCATGAGACAGAGTTGCCGTTGGAAAGCCTAGCATATAGGTGGGCCACGTGACTAGTTCTCGCCAGTGGATTTTGAGGGAAAATCGATTTTATCACTTGCAGGTCAAGGTGGTGAAGAGGCCAGTGCAACTTAACCTTTCCAGCAGCTGGGACCAGCACTTCAAGGATTTGAAGCGTGGCAGAATCCCAAGAAAGAAGAGCCTGGATCTTCATCACTAAGAGAAAAGCTGCCTGACAGCTGGGAACAGCCACAGTAACACATAAACGAACGAGAAATACTCATCACATACATATACCATATACACAATTGGATGAAAGGCCTAAATGTGAGGCCTGAAACCATAAATGTCCTAGAAGAGAACACAGGCAATAACCTCTTTGACACGGGCTGTAACGACTTTTTTCCTAGATAGGTCCCCTGAGGCAAGGGAGACAAAGCGAAAATAAACTATTGGGACCAAATCAAAATAAAAAGCTTCTGCACCGTGCAGGAAACAATCAACAAAACTAAAAGGCAACCTACAGAATGAGAGAAGATATTTCCAAATACCATATCTGATAAAGGGTTAGTATCCAAAATATATAAAGAACTTATAAAACTCACACTCAAAACCAAATAATTCAATTTAAAAATGGGCAGAAGAAACGAATAGACATTTCTCCAAAGACATACAGATGGCCAACAGACACGCAAAAAGATACTCAACATCACTCATCACGATCAGGGAAATGCAAATCAAAACTACAATAACAGATCAGCTCATACTTGCAGAATGGCTACAATCAACAACACAAGAAGCAACAGGTGTTGGTGAGGATGTGGAGGAAAAGGAACGTTCTTGCACCATTGGTAGGAATGCAAACTGGTGTAGCCATTGTAGGAAAGGAGTATGGAAGTTCCTCAGAAAGAAAAAAACAGAAGTACCCTATAATCCAGCAATCCTACTAGTAGGTATTTACCCCAAGGATACAAAAACACTAATTCAAAGCGACAGATGCACCCCTATGTTTGTAGCCGCGTTATTTACAAGAGCCAAGACATGGAAGCAGCCCAGGTGTCTGCCAACTGATGAATGGATAATATGAATGGAAGATATGGAACGAATGATGTGGAATGGATGAATGGAAGATACGGTATACATATGTGATAGAATATCATTCAGCCCTAGAAAAGAATGAAGTCTTGTCGTTTGCAACGAAGTGGAGTTAGAAAGTATTTGGGGCGCCTGGGTGGCGCAGTCGGTTAAGCGTCCGACTTCAGCCAGGTCACGATCTCGCGGTCCGTGAGTTCGAGCCCCGCGTCGGGCTCTGTGCTGACCGCTCAGAGCCCGGAGCCTGTTTCGGATTCTGTGTCTCCCTCTCTCTCTGCCCCTCCCCCGTTCATGCTCTGTCTCTCTCTGTCCCAAAAATAAATAAACGTTGAAAAAAAAATTTTAAAAAAAAAAAAAAAAAAAAAAAAAAAAAAGAAAGTATTATGCTAAGTGAAGTCAGTCCAAGACAGACAAATACCACATGATTTTACTCACATGTGGCATTTAAGAAACAAATGAGCAAAGGAAAAAAGAGAGAGGGAGACAAATCAAGAAACAGACCCGAAGTAATAGCGATCAAATTGGTGGTTACCAGAGGTGGGTGGGGACATGGGTGACATAGATGATGGGGATTAAGGAGTTGTCACGAGTACCAGGTGATGTATGGAAGTGTTGGATCATTATACCGTCCACCTGAAACTAATATAATACTGTATGTTAACTAACTGCAATTCAAATAAAATCTTAAGCCAAAAAGGGGGCGCCTGGGTGGCGCAGTCGGTTAAGCGTCCGACTTCAGCCAGGTCACGATCTCGCGGTCCGTGGGTTCGAGCCCCGCGTCGGGCTCTGGGCTGATGGCTCAGAGCCTGGAGCCTGTTTCCGATTCTGTGTCTCCCTCTCTCTCTGCCCCTCCCCCGTTCATGCTCTGTCTCTCTCTGTCCCAAAAAAAAAAAAAAAAAAAAGCCAAAAAGAATATTCTTTGTAACTGAAATGGTATCATTTGTTTATTACTACGTCAACAAGATCTGTATAAAAATACTTTCTTCGATGCCATAACCACATACTTTCTAACCCAGGACAGCACAGTAAAATCTTCTATAATGATGGAAATATTTCTACCCTGTCCAATATGGCAGCCACAACTCTCTTGTGGCCACTGAAGAAATAAAACTGTTATTTAATTTTAATTAAACTGAAATGTTAACAACCATGTGTGGCTAATGACTACCATAAGGGGACACTCAGTTCTCTAGCAATAACATTCAAACTTTCAACAGGAGACAAGATGGTTTTCAGCATACCTTCCTACCTATTAACAGCCTGTGTTCCCAAATCGTGAAAAGTTTGACCAAAGTAAAGGTGAATTTTGGTTAATTACATTTGTTTATCTAAAAAGAAAGAGGATAATTAACAATTATCTACATCTATTATCTGGAGATAATACACTTATTTTATTTTTCCTCCAGAAGCACATTTGAAGATAACGTTGACTCTTGATCAGCACACGGGCAAAGGGCATGAGGTTTATCAGTAAAGTCTGGAGAATCACATTCCTTGCTACCCTGGGCCAACTGCTGCCTTTTGGACAAATATCGCAACTATACTCTCTTCCTTTCCCCCCACTTTGTTAATTAATATGAGTGAAATAGGAGTAGGACAGTTCAAAGAAATGCACGTGGCCAAAGTGTCCCTCGACTTTTTACAGCATTTCCATATCCGATACACTTGCAGTACTAATATGTTCCTGAGGTATAAATCTGGGGAACGTCCACTCCCTACAAACCCCTCACAGTGAACCCATTGAACCCACTGTTGATAGTGGGGTAATTCAGGTGATTCATTTTTCACTCTCCCTCACTGTTTGCTTGACCAGCGCAAGCCCCACTCCCCATCCAGTGCCCCAACGTCTAGTCCAACAGCAAGTGCCATGTGCACCTGGCCTGAGTGTTGGGGCACGAAACGGCTTCTGCACCCTGGTGAAGACAATCAGGATAGAGAGAAGACTGGAGGAAAACAAACCAAATTTTCTCTAGAGACACAGTATGAAAAATCAGTTTTTGAATCAAAGAGCAATTCAGTGAGTAAAGTCTGTTGATTTTAATGCTTCACAATTGTTTACTATTTTTCTCTTGGCAATTTCAGATGTTTAGAAAAAGCGTTTATTTTGAGAAATGAGTATTTATCACTGTTTATAAAGATACAGAAAAGAACAAACAAATCTAACCAAGATACTACCCAAAAAGGGGGGAAAAAAACCCAGATGAGGCCCTTGTCAATTTTTCATCAGCAAAGCAAAAAGCATCACACTAATAAAACTTAATTAAATCATTAAATATTTAAAATGAATTTCTAACTCTAGCTTATGGAATAAATTCCCTTTTATGTATTTGAAACCCTATTATGAAGTCTATACATAAAGCACAATCAAATGTAAAACCAAACAATTTAATGCAGTCATCTCAATCAAAAATTCCATTTCATTTATCCTTCCAAAATCTAAATCACCTTAGAACACTACATCACCATTTATATTTCCCTCACATCAGGAAACGCATAACAAACACTGTTACAAATACATTGCCCACAAAGTGGTTGTACCTTATAAAATATAACTCATTCATTTCACATGTTTCATTTCATTTCAATAATAATGTATAATAGCATTGTCCAATTTACAGTGAATGTCATATTTCTGGTAGAAAATATAATGGATATTTACTGACTTCATTTTTTACATCATTCACAACCAACTATCTATACATGTATATGTCCTCAATGTCCTTCAGACAAGCATTTCTGACAGTGAGGAGTAGGTATATGCCTTTGTAAGGAAGAATTAGATTCATGATCACATTCTTTGGTAGAGATGTACTGTATCAACTTATTACATGGATCTGAATACATCTATTGGGTAAGCACATCTCTTATGGAATACTACATATATTAAAAGTTTAACATAATAATACTAGGCTAACCAATCCAATAAATGCTAATAAATGCCCAAATACATTATAAAACTCACAAGATACTCCTGGGTTGTTTAACCCTGGCCAAGCAAGCGTTGCCCAAATCACAAACAGGACTCATTTCTTTTCCCTGCCTCTCCCTTACAATCACCCAAATGTGCCCATTCTACCAAAATATCTTTGGAACTTCTACACATCACATCTCCCTTTTGTGACTTCCTTAGTCCAGCCTCCACGACCCTCCATGCTTGCCCTGGAGGCAGCCTCCTGTTCTCTCCTGGGTTTTCCTTTCCGGCAATTGTTTTATGTTTTAAACCCACTTAAGAGTCTATGTTAAACCTGCCATTTCTGGGACACCTGGGTGGCTCAGCTCGTCCAACTCTTGATTTCAGCTCAGGTCATGATCTCACAGTTCCTGAGACCAAGCCCTGCATCAGGATCTGTGCTGTTAGCACAGAACCTGCTTGGGATTCTCTCTCTCCCTCTCTCTCTCTCTCTCTGTCCCTACCCTGCTCGCTCACACACACACACACACACACACACACACACACACACATACACACACACACACACACACTCACTCACTCTCCCTTTCTCTCTCCCTCTCTTTAAATAAAGAAACTTAAAAAAAAACTGTCTTTTTTCAGTCTCCTCAATCTTCCCTTGGGCTCTCATGCAGAGAAAGCAATGGAAATCTTTGTAAGGAGGAAGATTATTTAAGGGCATAGAGGTCTGTTTCAGTGAAATTATCCTACAAATGCACCACATAAAGTAGCTGCTTCACTGTCAATTGAACAATTAAATTACAAAAATACCTATACACAGTTTTGTATTTCCCTTCTTCTTGGCTGACCCAGTCGTGCCACCTAATGTAATGGTAGCTCAAAATAATGGCTTCACAACCAAAAAATTCACTCTATCACTAATACGTTGATTGTGCTTACCTATCAGATATATTAGGAAAAATACCTTTTGCTTTCGTGTTCTTCCTAGAAATTTCTCTCATTCCGCATCTCCTTCAAAGTTCATCATTCCTTAAGAACATGATCTAAATTCATTAACATGTCACACGGGTCCTTCACAATCTGACCCCACAAGATTTCCTACGCCCCAACCACAGACGCAATGCTCCAGGCAGAATGGACCATGAGGAGCATTCAACTTTCACATGCTGTCGGGACAAGCTGACACACTCACATCCGTGTTTTGACATCTGCTAACTCTAAAACTACTCAGTTATTCAGGCATTTGTCAGATTTCACTTCTAGGAAGTAAGGAGATATGCTTAAGGCCCTGGGATTATATTGTAGAACCAAACAGATCTGCAAAATAGAGAAGTATTGTCAGGTGAAGAGAAACAAAGGCCAAAAGGGAAAGTTAGGAAACGGAACGTTCAAGTGTGTCATTTCAAAGCTGTAAGGGGACTTTGTATCTTGCAGTTCTAGAAAATGAAAACATGGATTTTAAATGTATGTTATTATCTGTTTACCTCTTAAACATCTGTATTGAGTTTTACAAAGAAATAGTAGCCTTAGCAAACCGTCAGAGCCTCTTAAATACAAAGAACAATCTGAGGGTTGATGGGGGCATGGGGGAGAGGGGGAAGTGGGTGATGGGCACTGAGGAGGGTACTTGGTGGGATGAGCCCTGGGTGTTGTATGAAAGCGATGAGCCACGGGAATCTACCCTGAAATCCAAGAGCACACTTTACACACTGTCTGTTACCAATTTGACAATAAATTATATTATGGAAAAAAAAAAAAGAAACAAAGAGTGGCCTTAGTATTTGCTGCCAATGAGGTTTTTAGATTTTTTCTTAATTTTCTTAAATCATTCTTCTTTTGTCTCTAATAAGGATTTTTAATTTAAAAAAATGTTTAATGTTTATTCATTTTTGAGAGTGTGCAAGCATGGGAGGGGAAGGAGAGAGAGTGGAAGACACAGAATCTGAAGCAGGCTCCAGGCTCTGAGCTATCAGCACAGAGCTCGATGTGGCCCTCAAACTCACGAGTTGAGAGATCATGAGCTGAGCCGAAGTCAGACGCTCAACCGACTGAACCACCCAGGCATCCCTTTAATTGTTTTCAATGTTCATTTATTTTGAGAGAGAGCATGCAAGGGAGAGGCAGAGAGAAGGGGAGCCAGAGGGCCCAAAGCAAGCTCCACGCTGTCAGCATGGAGCCCAATGCAGGGCTCAAACTCACAAACCACAGGATCATGACTTGAGCGGAAATCACGAGTCAGATGCTTAACTGACTGAGCCACCCAGAGGCCCCTCTAGTAAGGAACTTTTACCATGGTAAAGAAAAGGAGAAAACGCATATGCTGATATGATATACACTCATTGTCCAAGGTTAACCATTTCCACAAAATAACCATTATGTTTATTGTCTAAGGATACCATTTCAATAAAGCATATTCTCTAAATGTATATAGACAGGGGTTTAAAAAAGAATGTACTGTCTTCTTTGGTCTTTTAATCAAGTAAATTGAAACAAACTATTAAAATGTTTTCCAGAAATATATATATTTCCAGAAATATATATATATATATATATATATATATATATATGTTTTTCAATAAAAACCAACCATTTGCTGATATTTTCACGTGGAAGAAGAATCTTAGTCATGCATGGCATTCTACGTATTTTAGTGAGACCCCAACAAACCGGCTCTCTCTCCAGGGTCGGGGTGGGGGGCCTTCTATCCCTATACAGCTGAGTGGGAGGCAGTGAGTATGACTGGTTTATAGAAAAATAACACTAAAAATAATAAAGTACTTAAAATGAACCATAAGAAAGGGGAGGGGGCATATACATCATACATGTTATTATTCCATATTCTAGAAAACAAATTTGGGAATCTGAGTGATCAAATTATTTTTCTAATTCAATATAAAGTTAAAAATAATTTAGCTGAAAACTATGAAAGCTCGCTTTTTATTTGCCAGGCTTAGTATGAAGTATTATGTGAGTATGAAGCTATTAAATTAGATACCGAGTCAGATGTATCAGGTTTTTTGTCCATGCTGCACTGGCCAACTCTGGGGAAGATGTTTAAGCCTCCTGATACCCCAAGTTCTTTACATATAAAATTAATATTTCTTTATCTTTTTATCACTTTGTACCAACCTCAGTATATTATAATTGATTATGTGTTTTTTCCACATTAGATAATAAACTCAAGAATTAAGATTAGGACTGATTCATTTTTTTTTTTTCTTCTCCACAGGACGCAGCAAAATTTTTAACACTGCTGTTATTTCACAATTAGTACAGAATAGTGGAGGACTTACATTTTACGTTAGAATTCTAATTCCCCAAAACTGAAATCTGAAAAGAGTTACCAATTCCAAAAAGTTTATCAAACACTGAGTCAAAGAAACCTGAGTTTCTTTTCTGGAGAAGTTATCAGAACCTTACCCATGTAAATGTACATTAGGATCCTCTTAGAAGAAGCGACAAGTCAGTGTCAGAATCCCTCTCAACCGAAGTGATCAGCACCAATGGTTTCTTTGTGAATGGAAAAGCCCTTCAAACGCAACAACCCTAAGCAGCAAAGAGGAAATAAATGCTTCTCTTCACATACGGCCATGGCCTCTACCTTGAGTGGAGTTTCCAACATACTCCCTCTTCTCCCAAAATCCAGATCTCTTACACTTTATCTCTAGTTTCTAGATTTCTCTAATGTAAAATCACATAAAGATACTAGAAAAGAAATTCAAGTATGGAGTCCTAAGATTTAATTGTTTACATTTGATAGATTATTCCTAATCCGATAGTAATGTTTTTAGACTCAAGGGTCTTACCAAAGTATTCTATTTTTATTGAAACACCTCTCTTATCACACTCACATGTCTTTTATTTACAAAGCATTTCATTATATAATTATAACAGCAAGTACCATGGTCACTAACCAGTATGAGGACAAACAACACTATCTCTTGGTGAGCATTAGCTCACCTGCAGGGAGGGGTGACGGCCTGCAGAGGGCCCCGCTGAGTGACTGTTCAGCAAACAGGAGGCACCAGTACACAGGTTTTAGGGGAGAACAGAGGGCATCCCAACAGCTGGAGAGTTAATTAAGTGGGGAGGGGGGCAGGGAGGTCACTTATGTGGATGTTCATGTGTATCACTGTTGCAGGAAAGACACTGCAGAAGACCTTGGTTTGAAAGGGTCCTAAAGCAGCTTCTTCCAAATCTAAAACCATCTGTGACCAGTAGGAAGATACCCTGTAAAGCTTTTTCTTGTCATATTTCTTGTTTTCTCAAGACTACAGAGCCTGTTACAGTAGAAAACATGCTTTCTACCCATCTGTATCCCATGGAGTAATACGGCACTGTTGTATCAAAAGTGTTTATGATACATATTTAAACATGATAGATTAATTAACGTATTACAGCATGAATGATGCCCAAAATGTCTTTACTATAAGATGATCTTGGCCACAACATGCTATTTTTCTCACTGTCATCCAAAGGCTGGCCTCAGGTATCCCAAATTTGTTTTACTTTTTACCAAATAAGATGGAACAGAACAGTTTAGGAAAGTGGGAGGCACTGTCTCCACTTGCAATTAAATGTAAGCGGACAATTAGTGTTGAGTGAAAGTGCTGGCTGGGATTTCATAAAGGGCCCAATCCGATCTGCCTCCCAAAAGCATTGAGGCAGTAATGGATGACTTACAGATAAAGCATCTGCCTTGGGTTCAAAATAAATTTGTAACCCACAAGACACAGAGCAGAGGCAGAGAGTATGCTGTCTAATCAGGATCTAAAGAATGATCAGGAATCGAGTGGTGACTTTTCTTGCCACTCCAGCCCAAGCATTTCAGACCTTCTTCTTTTTTTTTTATGTTTATTTTTGAGAAAGAGAGACAGAGACAGAGTGAGAGCAGGGCAGGGGCAGAGAGAGGGAGACACAGAATCTGAAGCAGGCTCCAGGCTCTGAGCTGTCAGCACAGAGCCCAAAGCAGGGCTCGAACTCATGAACCACGAGATCATGACCTCAGCCAAAGTTGGACACTCAACCGACTGAGCCACCCAGGTGCCCCAGACCTTGTGTTTCTAGAGGGGATTAAGCAGTAAGGAGCTGCACCTGATGCAGTAGCCTGAAAGCTCCACATTTGTATCCGCGCAAGGCCATACTGAGAAAAGTCGTCTATAGTGGCTGTCATCAAAGAAGATGAGAAATGAGTAACTTTATTGCCCCAATGACCCTTTCCCTGTCAGCTCACACACCCACCCACCTTGTTCTTCTGCCTCTTCATTTCCACATGTGCCAGACCTGTTTCAAAAACAAAGTTGTCAGGGGGGCCTGGGTGGCTTAGTCGGTTAAGCGTCCGAATTCAGCTCAGGTCATGATCTGGCGGTTTGTGAGTTTGAGCCCTGCTCTGGGCTCTGAGCTGACAGCTGAGAGCCTGGAGCCTGCTTCAGGTTATGTGTTTCCCCCTCTCTCTGCCCCTCCCCTGCTCACATTCTGTGTCTCTCTGTCTCTCAATAATAAACATTAAAAAAAATTTAAAAAACAAAAACAAAGCTGTCAATTGCAGGTAGCACTTTTTTGATTATTGGCCTGAGAAAAATAATTTTTTCCACCAAACAAAATGAAGATTGTCAAGAATCTGCAGGAAGCAGATACACAGGTAGGAGTTTCTTTTAGGCAACTGGGATTCACAACTTCGAATTTCTACCTTGCTTCACTAAAAACGTTTCACTTTTTTGAGAACTAGTGAAAAATACCAAGAGTCTAGGTAAAGAGCATCACACACACCATTTTTATTTATTTGAAAACAAACAGAAATTCTTGAGAGCTTGGTGAAAATGTCACTTTCAGTGTTTTCTCCCTCAAGAAAATTCCTGGGGCGCCTGGGTGGCTCAGTCGGTTAAGTGGCCGATTTCGGCTCAGGTCATGATCTCGCGGTCCGTGAGCTCAAGCCCTGCGTCGGGCTCTGTGCTGACAGCTCAGAGCCTGGAGCCTGTTTCAGATTCTGTGTCTCCCTCTCTCTGACCCTCCCCCGTTCATGCTCTGTCTCTCTTTCTCTCAAAAATAAACGTTAAAAAAAAAAAATTAAAAAAAAAATAAAAAGAAAATTCCTTTTAGTTCTAAAAATGCAAAATACACAAATTAGTAAAATAAACAAATATTGCAAAACTATTTGGTCTTAGAAAATCTCCTAGAGTATCTCAAATGGTCAGTATTTCATTGCTATCACTCAAAACTGGCTTCATCTTTCAACTCACCTACAACAGAAAATTTTCTTCCATATTCATGAGTCATTTGAAACATTGCTGTATTTCCAGATGCCTCCTTTTGAAGTCACTACCTACGAAATTATTTCAAGCGAGTCAAAGAGAAATCGAAGACACCTCTGAGCTCATGCAACCAGACAAGCCTGTTTTATGAGTGAACAAAGAGGAGTGTCACAGTTGGGTTGAATATTCCTTACTCTCAAACGACAAATCAACCTTCAAAGATGGTCCCTATTACTATTACGCAATAGATACCACAAATGCTACATCACAGCTGCAAATTACTTTGGAAAATTAATTAATTTGGGAATCATGGAAACGTCCATGGAAAGTTACAAAATGGATGCAGGGAACTGGAAAAAACAAAACCAAAAAAACAAACCACATTCCAATAATACTCAAGTTGTACTGGAAAGTGAAGTTCTCCACGGCTACTGTTTTTCAAACTTTGACCAACAAGAAAGCCAGATTCGCTGGATTCCAGAGTCTCTCTGTCCCCAAATCTCCTTCCAAGGTGGAACCAGCACCAGTTAGGAGCCTGTAATTGCCAGGAAGCACACACCAAATACCGTTTACTCACTAAAATTCAAAACGAACTTAAATGCCCACTCCCTACCACTAACCATCAATAGATGTGTTTCTATGTCTTCAGTTATTCTCATCTTTTTAGAGATGCCTGAAAAACCAAGGTCTGAGAAAGGAAGGAAGGGAAGTTCCTCCATCCCCCTTTGTCACTGGTTTCAGGCAACCTACAACCTTTGTAAATTGCTAACCACTCACCAGATCTTTATATAGATCAGTAGAGAGAAGGTCACCAAAGCCAGGGCTAACATTTTTACTTGTATTTCCCAACATCACCTGGACCGGGGATTAAACTTCACAGATTAACTACCGACAAACATAAACCAGCCTCGCCTTCCACACGCCACCTGCTTGCCAACAGATTCATTTCTCCTCTTTCTTTTATTAACATAAACAAACATAGTTACACAGCAGCAATGATCTGTCTCTTCGTGGCACTGCATATGCAAAAGTAAACACCCAAGTAGGCGCACCTGGGTGGCTCAGTCAGTGAAGCATCTGACTTTGGCTCAGGTCATGACCTCATGGCTCCTGAGTTTGAGCCCTGTGCTGACAGCTCAGAGCCTGGAGCCTGCTTCAGATTCTGTGTCTCCCTCCATCTCTCTCTGCCCACTCATGCTCTGTCTCTCTCTCAAAAATAAACAAACATTAAAAGAAATTTTTGTAAAGTAAATACCCAAGCAATATCATGATTTCAAAGCAATCTTTCAGGGAAAACTGGACTTCAGGAAGATTAGGAGACGATAAAGAATTACTAGAAATCTTAACATGACATTCAAGACAAAATTAAAAGTCGTTTATTTTCACAGGAGTGTTATAGATTATGTAACTTTTTCAAAACATGCAGATTTCAACATATGATCATTTCAACATGATAATTATCTACAGTTTTTAAGACATTATTCTAAAATATATATGTTCCAGGGGTGCCTGGGTGGCTGAGTCAGTTGGATGTCCAACTTGGGCTCACATCATGATCCCGTGGTTCATGGGTTTGAGCCCCATGTTGGGCTTTGTGTTGACAGCTCGGAGCGCGGAGCCTGCTTCAGATTCTGTGTTTCCCTCTCTCTCTGTCCCTCCCCCACTTGTGCTCTGTCTCTCTCTCTCTTGCAAATGACATATCGGACAAAGGGCTAGTATCCAAAATCTATAAAGAACTTACCAAACTCCACACCCAAAAACCAAATAATCCAGTGAAGAAATGGGCAGAAAACATGAATAGACACTTCTCTAAAGAAGACATCCGGATGGCCAACAGGCACATGAAAAGATGCTCAACGTCGCTCCTCATCAGGGAAATTAACATCAAAACCACACTCAGATACCACCTCACACCAGACAGAGTGGCTAAAACGAACACATCAGGAGACTATAGATGCTGGAGAGGATGTGGAGAAACAGGAACCCTCTTGCACTGTTGGTGGGAATGCAAACTGGTGCAGCTGCTCTGGAAAACAGTGTGGAGGTTCCTCAAAAAAAGTAAAAATAGATCTACCCTATGACCCAGGATTAGCACTGCTAGGAATTTACCCAAGGGATACAGGAGTGCTGACGCATAGGGGCACTTGTACCCCAATGTTTATAGCAGCACTTTCAACAATAGATAAATTATGGAAAGAGCCTAAATGTCCAACAACTGATGAATGGATAAAGAAATTGTGGTTTATATACACAATGGAATACTACGTGGCAATGAGAAAGAATGCAATATGGCCTTTTGTAGCAACGTGGATGGAACTGGAAAGTGTTATGCTAAGTGAAATAAGTCACACAGAGAAAGACAGATACCATATGTTTTCACTCTTATGTGGATCCTGAGAAACTTAACAGAGGACCATGGGGGAGGGGAAGGAAAAAAAAAGGTTAGAGAAGGAGGGAACCAAAACATAAGAGACTCTTAAAAACTGAGAACAAACAGGGTTGATGGGGGGGGTGGGAGGGAGGGGAGGGTAGGTGATGGGCATGAAGGAGGGTACCTGTTGGGATGAGCACTGGGTGTTGTATGGAAACCAATCTGACAATATATTTCATATTAAAAAATAAATATTTTTTAAAAAATTAAAAAAATATATAGTTATTGCAAAGAACTTAGAATCTGTCAATACTTCAAGGACCTGATGAAGTCTGATGTGGCTGCACTGGACAGAAAAGGCAGAGGTGAGGCATGAGTGAAGGTAGGGAAAGGCCCAGACCTAGGGGACCCACAGCCATAATACAGCAATGTGGATTTTATTCTAAAAACATTTTTTAACGTTTTATTTATTTTTGAGAAAGACACACACAGTGAAAGCTGGGGAGGGGCAGAGAGAGAGACACACACACACGCAGAATACAAAGCAGGCTCCAGGCTCCAAGCTGTCAGCACAAAGCCCAACACGGGGCTTAAACTCACAAAATGTGAGATGATGTCTTGAGCTGAAGTCGGATGCTTAACCGACTGAGCCACCCAGGTGCCCCATGTGGATTTTATTCTAAGGACAAGGGGGAAGCCATCCAAGGGTTGAGGGAGTGGAGACACAATTAGCTTTGTGTGTGTGTGGTTTTTTAATTGTTTTTTAATATCTATTTATTTTTGAGAGAGAGAGAGAGAGACAGAGTGCAAGTGGGGGAGGAACACAGAGAGAGGAAGACACAGAATCCGAAGCAGGCTCCAGGCTCTGAGCTGTCAGCACGGAGCCTGACGCAGGGCTCAAACCCACAAACCATGAGATCATAATCTGAGCTGATGTCAGCTGCTTAACCGACTGAGCCACCCAGGGGCCCCTAGCTTTGTGTTTTTTAAGCAAAGTCTAGTTTCAGAGCAGAACCTGTACTGGAGGCAGAAGTGGATACAGGGATGTTAATCAGGGGTCTACTGATTATCCAGGAGAGAGATGGAACCGTTTGCTATGAAAGGTGAGGAAAGAAATGGACAAATCCAAAAGAGATTTCATAAAGAATGGTTAAAATTGATAACAAATTAGATACAGGAGGGATAAGGAAAGCAAGAGAGAAAGAGATCTCTAGCTGTAACATAAGGATTTTAATCCCAGCAATGTGCTGTTGGTGAACCCAACAGAAATGGGACATTGCATACCACCTCTCCTCCATCATGCCTGATCTGCAACAGAAGCTCAAAAGAATGAAAAGGTCGGTTTTTAGAGTGAAACCAAATTTTGCTCAATTCTTCTCACAAGTGATGCAAGGCGGGTTTTTTTTTCCCCCCTCTGGGTCAAATCCGTATCTTTGAATGGGATTCAAAGACCGTAGCCCGCCAATGCAAACGGAAACAAGTGCGGCAGGGGTGACACTGTTCCGTCACCACGAGGAAATAGCCTACAGTAGGTCATCTGGATTATGAATTGTCTACCTCTACATCTTGGCAGGTATGCCGTGGACAGCTAACAAAAAAACAAAAACAAAATCGTGTCACACGGGGCGCCTTGGTTGAGCATCCGACTCTCAGTTTCAGTTCAGGTCATAAAGTTGCTAGGTTCGTGAGTTCAAGCCCTGTGTCAGATTCTGCACTGACAGCATGGAGCCTGCTTAGGATTCTCTCTCTCCTTCTCTCTCTGCTCTTCCCATGCGAATGCTCTCTCTGTCTCTCTCAAAATAAATGAGGAAACTTTAAAATTTTAAAAAAATATATGAAAATAGATCTCAATCAATTTGGTAAGGTTTCCAATTTAAATTTCCAAAGACAATCGAGGCCTTGAGTTTCCAATTCTTTTTCAGAAGCCCGTTTTGCTGCTATGGGTTAAAACCTCAAGGTGTAACCCTTTGGATTGAATAAAATCTTGAGACGCTGCACAGTTCGCCACCCTCCCCGACAGCGGCCAAGGCAAAGTTCTGGAGGGCTGGAGAACGGTAGTTAGGCCCATGCACAAGGTACAGGGTTCATGCAGCTTGAGAAGGCGTTGCAGCCACCGGCCATCGGTTGACCTCCGCGGAGGGCAGGGCCCAGCGGGAGGATCCCAAGGCAGCAGGACCCTGTCCTAGTTCTTTAACCAGAGATAGACCAACATAACCACTGAGGAGGAGTGTGGCCTTGCTACCCTACATGTTGACATGCAAACATTCATACTTCATATTTGTAAGGATACAGTTCTAATAAAAGATCAGGAACTGAACAGGCATTTTCTCAATGTATATGACCTGTATGCCACTATGCAAAATTATTATTTTCTCCCTGAGCAATCTACTGTGCCATCTGGTCGAGCTGCAGCTTACTCAGCAATTAAATCAGTGGGGGAAAAACATCTCAGAGAAAGTTACTCTTGAACATTCTTTAGATCGCCCACAAAGAACGATATATGCGGTTTAGTACATACTTGAGTGTCTTGCAATAAGCCTCACACGCTCATCTTCTGTTCCAGCACCGACACAAATTGCTGTCTCTTCTCTCAAGAAACCAGATCAAACACCAGGCCTGCCTTTGTAAAAATATATGTTTTGTCTGTTTTTTTTTTTTTTTGCTTTTTTATCAAGCACATGTAATTAAGATAAGTTACTTTTTTATCCATTTTCAAAACTGACACTCAGGTACAGTTCCACTCTAATTACTGAAAGGAACATTTAAGGGGAGCCTGGGCAGCTCAGTTGGTTAAGCATCCAACTCTTGATTTTGGCTCAGGTCATGATCTCATGGTCTGGGAGTTTAAAGCCTACTTCAGACTCTACACTGACAATGTGGAGCTTGCTTGGGATTCTCTCTCTCCTTCTTTCTCTGAACGTCCCCTGCTCATGCTGTCTGTGTGAAAGAAAAGAAAAGAAAAGAAAAGAGAAAAGAGAAGAAAAAGAAAGAAAAAGAAAGAAAAAGAAAGAGAAAGAAAGAAAGAAAGAAAGAAAAAGAAAGAAAGAAAGAAAGAAAGAAAGAAAGAAAGAGGGGGGAAGGGAAAAGGGAAAGAGAAAGGGAAAGGGAAAGAGAAGAAAGGAAAGGAAGAAACGATTAAGAACAGTTGGAATAAATGCATTATCTAATTTAACTAGTAAATTATCCCTTTTGCCCTTTTGCCCCCATGTCATTAGAGACAACACAATGGCACTGACCAAACTATTTGTGTACTTAATGGACAAACTTAAGATTTTTTTTCTCTTTTCTCACACATACGTTGAACGTAAATCCAAACTGATCCCAAAGTTGCCTTATTCCTTCAATGATACTCATTTAATTTTAGAACCAGAAGACAAGCTGAAGATCCTTCTATTTGCCCATCCAAATCCACTCTCCACCCTTCTCTCCCTGTTCCTTACCTCCATGGACCACATCAGCAGGCCCCCGTCCATTCCTGTTGAGGTCAGCAAAAGGGAAGCCATGGTAAGAGATGGGTGAAAGGAAGGAGAATGGGGCCAGTGAGTATATCCCCTCAGCTCTCCCTGCTAAGTTTACCCCAGATACAAGTCACTACTTCTCTGCAAGACTCTCTCTCTTCAGTTTCCAGATATGCTCCCTGCTCCCATCTCTTTGAATCTATGCTACTCATCCAACACTACCCAGTTTCCATACCTTTATATACAAGCACTCCTTGAAATACCCTAATCTCATTGTGCCACCTGCTTTGTGCTTAAATTCTAAATAATACAATTTACTTTTACAGATGAAAAATTTAAATCTGAGAAGTTAGGTGGCAAACTCAAGGTAACACAATGAATTAGACGGTCAGGGAATGGCAGAGTGGGAGTAAACCAGAACATTCAGTTGCCAGGAACAGAAACTTCCCTGAAACTAACAACGAACACAGAGGAGGCCATGTACATTACATCACAGAGTTGGAAGCTTAATGGAACAGACTCTGAGCATGGGTAGATGCAGGGTCTTGATCTCTGTTACCAGGAATGTGTCCCTTTTCTCCATGCGGACTTCATTCTCAGGCAGGTTTCCCCACAGGACAGAACACACAACTTACTAGAAGCTCTAAGACTACTCCTCCCAGTGGTTCTAGCAAAATTCTCATAGACGATGGTAGTGAAACAAGCATTATTCACATGCCCACCCACGGACTAACTGTAGTGAGTTACGATTCACTACGTCCAAGTAAGATAGCTAGCCTCTCTGGAGTGGGACATTAGGGTCAGCCCCACTCAAAAGAGCATGGACTCAGATGAGGCCAAGATTCCTGTAAGGAAAAAAAAAATACCACTTTCCCAAAGGTAGGGGCAAAAGAAATGCTGTACAGACAGAACCAATGGATAGATAACTGGTGTATAGGAGCAAGAACAGACTCAGTAACCCTGAAACCGATTCGGTTTATGTTTCGTTATTGTACATACTTAAACCAAATAGCACTGACCTGACTTGAGCCGTCTATCGGGGAAACAAAAGAAGATTACCAAACTAAAAAAACCAATGACTGACATGAGCATGACAGTTACAAGTTACGGAGCATTTTCACATACCTTATTCTCACTTAATTCAGTTATTCCAGGCTAGGAATTCCAAATTCCTCATCTACCCCTTTCTTCAAGGTCAGACCAATGTTTGCGAATTTCGAGAATCCAAAGATTATTTCTAAATGCTTCAATTGTGTTCACATGTTGTTAAGAAACTACAGTGTAAACATTTGAGAAAAGCTCATGGTTGTCAGTTTTATTGTGCTAAGAATTGCTGTGGAAATTCGGCCAGAGACCCATCAAGATATATTTCTGGGCCAAAGGCCAAAGTTCCAGGATTGGTCATGTCTTCTTTTTTGCAATCTGCATTTTACCCAGGACCCAGGGGTCACTTGAATACTAAAAATACAGCCTCCCCACCCCCTCTGAAAACAACTTGACCAAGACTTTTACCATAATATTGCAGAAATGCATGGATATGTGTGCTCACTTACCCAGAAATGTGTGGTTAGTATAAAAATCTCAAACAAATGATCAAGAGGTCAAGGCCAGCAAACGCTTGTGATGGTTTTGAAGTAAATTGTGGGTTTGCTCTGGTGAAATTTAGTGGTTGGAAAACACATGAAGACCTCATGATGAAGCATTTAATAAAGTAGCAAATAGTAACAAACCTTTGTCTGGATCGCACTCAATTCAGTGAGAATCAGAATCTGATTTGTAAGGTTGAGAGGAAAGACCAAATGTACTGAGGGAACATAATTTGTTTTGCCCTTTCTTGATAAAAATAAAAAATATTTATCAACTGTTAAAAGGAATGATATCTTGCCCTTTGCAACAACATGGATGGAGCTGGAGAATATAATACTAAGCGAAATCAGTCAGTCAGATAAAGACAAATACCATATGATTTTACTCATATGTGGCATTTAAGAAACAAATGACCAAAGGGGGGAAAAGAGAGAGAGAGAGAGAGAGAGAGAGAGAGAGAGAGAGAGAGAGAGGGAGAGAGAGAGAGAGGGAAACCAAGAAACAAACTCTTAACTATAGAGAACTTAATGGTTAACAGAAGGGAGGTGGGAAGGGGGCGGGGAGGATGGGGAAAATAGATGATGGGGGTTAAGAAGGGCATTTGTTGTGACGAGGACCGGCTAATGTATGGAAGTGTTGAATCACTCTCTTGTACTCCTGAAACTAATATCACACTGCATGTTACCTATGCTAGAATTTTAAAAGAGAGAAATTAAAAAGAAAGGGTAACAAACATAAAGGTATTGCAAAGGTTTTATATATATATACACACATATATGTGTATATAGTTTATATATATATATACATATATATAATTTTATATATATACATTATATGTATATACATTATATATACATAATATATATACATATATATACATATATATATAATTCTGTACAATCATATAAAACAGTGTTTAAAACTGTGTATAGATACCGTTCAAAGTATTTGGAAAGTATTTCAAAGTATTTAGAAAAAATATGTAAGGACAATGGATACTGAAGGGGTGTCCAACTACAATTGACAGTCATATCATGTGATGTTTTAAAATGTGTCTTTCTGGAAAGTGACGGCAACCATTGATCAAACCCAACTGGCAGACTTAAGGTCAGTCATCCCCAGGACAGAGTTTATTCGGGGCTGCTAGTTAGAAAAACCAAAGTTGATAACATCTGTCAAAACTCTAAAATATTTTCATAGCTCTTGACATGAGAGTCAAGTGAAAATACCTGCTCTCTGTAAAAAAAAAAAAAAAAAAAATTCAGAGAACTGGGCACAGATCAGAGAGCAGGATAAAACAGGAGTGAAAGGTGACTGAAATCCTGAGTTTCTATCTGTGTCTTCCCTCAACAATGTCTAAAGAGCCCTTTTCGTCCCTACCAATTGCAAAATGGAAAGAAAGCAGCCCGAGTCTGTCTGCCTTTTACACCAGTGACTGAGCAGTGTACCATTTAGAGGACGCGATTTCATTCTGTAAGGAGCTGGGAGGCATACCGTAGTCTATAAGCTGCATCTGAGGAATTATCTAAAAGAAAACTTAAAGGACACCGATCAAAGTCTTGGATGGATTTGTTTTATTTTTGGAGTTTCGGTTGAAATGAAATGCAGTACTGGTAACTGAGATCTGGTCACAAGCGAGTCAGGTCCAGAATTGATGCAGACGAATCTCCACCATTCGCTGAACAAACGACCGTGTAGTATGACTTGGAGCCCACAATTCAAAGAGTATTCGTCTCAGTCTGTCATATGAACTTTGACATGTTAACACTGTGCTGGAAGAGATTCCCAACAAGCAGACTTAGCAGAGACTGAGAAGCAAAGCAAGGGCGATTGCTATGGAAGGAACACGGTTGGCCTGTCTAACCTCTGGGCGGGTTCGGGCAAAGTTATGAAACAGATCAGTCTCACGATTCGATCCCTGGGGCTCTGGGTGTGAGCGGCACATCTTCGACATGATCCTCCCCAACGTTACAGTTTCCCATCACCATTTTAGGAAAGAACACAGAGGGGAAAATAAGATGGAGGGAGAGCTGATTTTACATAGTCCTTCCATCCCACTAGGGTTAATACTTAGCTTCTACCAAATCAGATGACGAGTGCATGACACAGGTGTCGAGGAAGAATCAAAAGAATAAACTGTTTACATGCATAACCGCACACCTAAGCCTACGTGTTCTAACGTTATCCTAAAGGAAGTTCGACACGTAAAAATATCAACCCTATCCTTCAAAGTGTATAGAACCTAAAGATATAAAGATTATTAAAGACAATTACATACTTAAAAGTGTAACTATAGTGTACCTAGGAGAGTGACAGACAGCTCTACAACGGGTCCTCAACATCGTTGTAACAACTGTGGAAAAATAAACAACCAACAGAAACCCACTGGCTGGGACTCAAACAATCTAAAGGGTGGATCCACATTATCTCTAGGTCTCTCATTTTGTATTCTCCCCTAAAATGCTACTCCTCCAATAACGTGTAAATAATTTGCGTTCCAAAAGCACGGGGTGGAAGAAAGTCTGCCACTCTCGTAACCTAAGTGTGCAAGATTATCACAGGTGCAGGGAATTAATAAGCAGATTGCCCTACGCCCAGAGTCCTTGGGGACCCATCAAAAAGCAGGAAAGAGACATTTGAGATCTCAGCTCAGTTACAAATAGAATTAAGCAGAGAAAGCGTACGCACCCTGTTCTCATTTTCTCCATTTTCTTTTGAAATTGAGAACACACATTAGGAGTCACTTTGAAGTTAGAGCTGCCTGAATATGATATTATTGATTTCCATAACATGTTTTTGTTCTGCAATGCGGATGTGCATTTTTCAAACATATTAAGCAAGGCTTTGATCTGATGTGTTCCACCAGAACACCGCACAGAGGCTGAAAACCATTTCTATATAAGGGTTGGCTGTGCTGAGGGCGGGGGGGGGACATTGCTCTAGCTTGAAAGAGGTTGGAAATATCCCATCTGAAAGCCCTTTTCAGTACTCCTCAGCCTAAACATTTTACTCAGAGGGGTCAAAGGTCACCAACTGTCAAAACAAAACCAAAATTACACAGTGCTCCTGCAAAGAAGCAAAGCGGAGTGGAAACTCAGAGTTCACCAACTGGGCTCCTTAAGGCAGCACGTACCAAACAGTAAAAACGCCCTTAAAAAGTAACAGGTACATTCTTCCAAATCCTACTGATTTTCACAGGTTGTTCAACACGTTTCAAAGACTCGTCTCCCAGGCATCAATGTAGAGACTGAATTGAACTATTCTAGAAGGACGAGTAGGGGGCTGGTCCAAACTTTGAACCGTCAAAGCAACCAGTCTGTAAAGCACCAGATGGTTTCATAACTCTGAAGGTTCATAAATCTTTCTTTAAAGTTTCCAATTTCAAAAAGAGGCTGTTTGCTTTGTGGGATCGGGAACGGGGGAAATTTTTGCCATTGGGTATCTGACCCACAAAACCCTAATAGCCTTTTAAGCTTTCTTGCTCTACAAGCTGGAGACAAGCAGAGACAAACAAGAAACTCAGAGGAGGACATCATCTGCCGGCCAGCTCCCTGTGAAGAGAAGACCAACCTGAGCCTGCATTTCTCGACCCTGACCCTCTCATCACAGCTGAAGGACGTTCTGCAAGTTTAAACATTCAGGGACTGAGTTTATCTACTCATCCCTCAGTCAGGAACTTCACAAGTAATTGTGATTATTTTTTTTTTAATGCAACACAACATCTCCAGCTTTTAAATCAAGTTTGGCAGCCCTCAGAAAAAAAACTGGAGAAATAACTTCTCAAAGGTCTTCCTGAACAGAGGAAACTTCAACTTTTGGTGAGCCAACTTGATCCCCACGCTCTTTTTTTTTTTAATTTTTTTTTCCAACGTTTATTTATTTTTGGGACAGAGAGAGACAAAGCATGAACGGGGGAGGGGCAGAGAGAGAGGGAGACACAGAATCGGAAACAGGCTCCAGGCTCTGGGCCATCAGCCCAGAGCCTGACGCGGGGCTCGAACTCACGGACCGCGAGATGGTGACCTGGCTGAAGTCGGACGCTTAACCGACTGCGCCACCCAGGCGCCCCATTTTTTTTTTAATTTTTTAAATTTATTTTTGGGACAGAGAGAGACAGAGCATGAACGGGGGAGGGGCAGAGAGAGAGGGAGACACAGAATCAGAAACAGGCTCCAGGCTCTGAGCCATCAGCCCAGAGCCCGACGCGGGGCTCGAACTCACGGACCGCGAGATCGTGACCTAGCTGAAGTCGGACGCTTCACTGACTGCGCCACCCAGGCGCCCCCCCCCCCACGCTCTTTACACGCAGATGTGTTTGAGCTCCCCTCTTTCCACTGCCTACCCAGGGGGAGACAGAGTAGACAGGAAAGGAAAGTACAGAGGCCTGGAAGGAAAGTGCAGAAGACAAAAGAGGGCTGAAACCAGCACGTTTCATGTGTACAGGTCTGTGTATGTGCCCAGCGTGTGGTAGCACATTTATGCACCAAGCGGACCACAGTGGGATTCGGGGTCCATCTAACCGGGCAATAAAAGTCCGCAAAACTTCAGGGCTTTGTTTTGGATGTGGAAATTAGTGAATCAGAACAGGTGGATATATCGATCTCATATAGCTCAGCAGCTGAAATCCACCAACATTACATTATGCTACACTCTAGTATTCACCTCCAGTCTGCCTGAGCCTTCATTTCATGCAAGCGTTCCTTCGTCCTCCTTCCAGATTTCTTCCTTCCTGGTCTCAGTGCCGTGAACAACTCATCTCCCTGTTTATCACAATGTTTGTGGAAGGACCATAAAAGAGAACATGAGTAGGAAAGTGTATAATAAACTATGAAGCTTTATAATAATCTCAATTATGATTAGTAATGCATACCCTAAAATATGCAAAAGGAGGAAAATACTTACGAGAAATGTTAAATACTTACGAGAATTGTTAGGGTTGCTCGCTTTACCAAAAATTAGGTCCAAGGTCAGTTAATAACAACGTCTATTAGGAATTATTATTAGACTAGGGAGGTTTACAAACTCTGTGTAAAACTGGAAAAAAAATGGGTAGTTCAAGTGTCAAGGTATATATAGTAAAAAATTCCAACAGTCTGGATCGTTGAGTGTTGGGGTGGATGAATCATTAAAGGAGACTGTGGTCTAGCTGAATGGTCACCGTCTGATGTGGTTCATACTTTGCAACCCAGCAAAAGGAATGAGAGAGATTAGCTCATCAGAATCATATTTTCCAGCTCCAGAATGGTCAAAATACACTTTAGTATACACATAAACATTTAAAAAAATTTAGTAATTTGAAAATGACCCTAAAATTCCATATGCTGTCAAATAAAAAATGGTTTCCTTTTAAAAATTATTTATTGGGGCGCCTGGGTGGCACAGTCGGTTAAGCGTCCGACTTCAGCCAGGTCACTATCTCGCGGTCCGTGAGTTCGAGCCCCGCGTCGGGCTCTGGGCTGATGGCTCAGAGCCTGGAGCCTGTTTCCGATTCTGTGTCTCCCTCTCTCTCTGCCCCTCCCCCGTTCACGCTCTGTCTCTCTCTGTCCCAAAAATAAATAAACGTTGAAAAAAAAATTAAAAAAAAAAAAAGAAAAAAAATTTATTTATTTATTTATTTATTGACTTATTTATTTATTTAGAAAGAGAGAAAGAAAGAGAGAGAATGGGAGCAGGGAGGAGAGGCAGAAGGAGAGAATCTTAAAGAGACTCCACTCTCAGCGCAAAGCCCAATGTGGGACTCGATTCCACGACTATGAGATCATGAGCTGAGCTGAAATCAAGACTTGAGAAAGACAGATACCATGTTTTCACTCTTATGTGGATCCTGAGAAGCTTAACAGAAGACCATGGGGGAGGGGAAGGAAAAAAAAGAGAGGGAAGGAGGCAAACCATAAGAGACTTTTAAAAACTGAGAACAAACTGAGGGTTGATGGGGGGTGGGAGGGAGGGGTGGGGGGGAGGGGCATGGAGGAGGGCACCTGTTGGGATGAGCACTGGCTGTTGTACGGAAACCAATTTGACAATAAATTTCATAAAAAAAAAAAAAAAGACTTGGATGCTTACCCAATTAAGCCACCCAGGAGCCTCCTAAAAACTATTCTGAAGATAAAATATGTATAACACAATAAATGCAAACTTCACAGCAGCCATTTTAGTTGACACGTCTGCTTACTAGACACCCCAAGGGGTTCAAAACTATATCACAGACATGGTAATAGCAACACAAGAGCAGGTTTCTCCGTTTATTGCCACAAAGTCTTTAGAACCTAACGTGCCCAAAAGTTTCCGATTTTTAAAAAGATTTTGTTTCTTTTTTAAAGTAAACTCAACAACCAATGTGGGGCTTGAACTCACAAGCGTGAGATCAAGAGTCCTATGCAGTACTGACTGAGCCAGCCAGGCATCTGAACACCGCAAAAAATATTTTGGCCAAATCAAAAATGTCCATTCTTTCAGGGACTAGTCATCATGAACACTATCCCAGTATATCCAAACAAACGTTAGCAGCATCCTTGTTAAAAGATCCCTCAGCTACAATTTATGTATAACCATAAGTATATGTGTTTTTTTTAATGCGTATTTATTTTTGAGAGCGCGTGCGAGAGAGAGCAAGCAGAAGAGGGGGAGGCACAGAATCCAAAGCAGGCTCTAGGCTCCGAGCTGTCAGCACAGAGTCCCACATGGGGCTCAAACCCCTAAACTGCAAGACCATAACCCTAGCCGAAGTTAGATGCTCAACCAACTGAGCCACCCAGGCACTCCATGTATAAGCACATGTATACGTTTACGAGTGTGTATTTTATTTATTTCATCTTTTATGTATATATATTGAGAAAATGAAGGGGAAAGGTTAAAATTTTTTTCTGACTTCAAGGTTTTATGGTATGGTATTTTCACTTCTCTCGTTCAGATGTTACACTGAAAAAAAAAAAGAATTACAGTAATAATAAGTCTACATTTTAGATCTTTGTACAGTGGAAACTCAGATTCTAACTTTGGTTCTAGGCCAATAGCTTTATCATGTGATATGTTGGGGAGGGGGGAAGTGGGCTGGGGGGGCATACACACACACATAATTCCACTGCAGCTTGAACAGCTTGAAAAATTTCACACACTGCCTACCTAGTTCTGACAGGAGGAGTCCAGCTTGGAAAACAAAACCCCTCCCTTACCATTACCTCAACCCTTCTTAATCTCGTCAGGAACGCTATGAAAGACAGGGTGGTTTTTATTCTACACCAGCTGTTTCAAGTGATAGGAAACTATGGCATGTCTTGTTAAAACTGAGGCAGGTTGCTGAGGGACTTACTATCCACCATTTACTACTTATGTATTAACCCTTTGGCATAAATAGTACTTAAACACCCCAATAGCTTCTCAATTCTGCTTTTCAGAAGATGTTGCCAAGAACAAGTTTTTTCCTACACAAACACCGACCTGAACATATCAAGTGTCATAAACAATGAATAGTAAGAAGAGGAAGAGGTTATTTTTTTTCATTGAGACCATCAAAATTGCACGACGTAAAATGAAAATAAGAAAAAAAAAAGGGTTGTAAGATGCTTAAAGGGTATAAAGTATAGGATTTGATTCTCCTTCCCACTGAGTTAATTAACATATTCAACACCTCACATACTTGCCCCTTTGTTGTTGACATTTAAGTTCGATTCTCATAGATTTCAGTTACACAATACAATCTGATCAGTTATAGCCACCATGTTATATATGATCAGACCTTGTTCATCCTAATATGGAAAATTTGTACCCTTTTACCAACTTCTCCCTATTCCCCACCGCACCCTCCCCAGCCCTTGGCAATCACTTTTTTACTCTGTTTCTATGAGTTTGACCTTTTAATTTTTTAGATTCCACGTATAACTGATACCATGCAGTAGTTGTCTTTCTCGGTCTGCTTTCTTTAGCATAATGCCCCCCAGGCTCAGTAATGTTGCCACAAATGGCAGGATTTCCTTTTTTCTATGGCTGCATAACAATCCACGGTTTCTTTTTTTATTAACAACAACACTTTTAAGGTTTTATTTGTTTATTTATTTTGATAGACAGCATGAGCGGGCAGGGGCAGAAAGAGAGATGAAGAGAGAGAGAACCCCCTAGTGGCGTCACACTGTCAGCGCACAGCCAGATGCGGGGCTTGAACTCATGAACCATGAGATGACCTGAGTCGAAATCGAGAGCAGAACACTGAACCAACTGAGCCACCCAGGAGCCCCCATTCCACTGTTTCTTTACCACATTTCCTTTACCTATTCATCCAACTACAGACACTTCAGTTGTTTCCCATACTTTGGCTATTGTGCATAATGCTGCAATAAACATGGGAGTACAGCTATCTCTTTGAGATAATGGTTCCATTTCCTTTAGATTTATATGAAGAATTACTAGGTCATACAATAGTTCTATTTTAACTTTCTAGAGAAATCTCCCCAGTGGTTTTTCACAAAAGTCATACCAATTTACATTCCCACCATCAGGACACAAGAGCTCCCTTTTACCCACATCCTCCTCAACCTTTTTATTTCTTGTCTTTCTGATAGTAGTTGTTCCAAAGGGATACCTCATTGTAGTTTTGATTTGCATTTCCCTCATTATTAATGATGTTGAGCATCTTTTCATGTATGTTAGCCATTTGTATGTCTTCTCTGGAAAAAAATATATCTTGGGCGCCTGGGTGGCTCAGTCGGTTAAGCGTCTGGCTTTGGCTCAGGTCATGATCTCACAGTTCATGGGTTCGAGCCCTGTGTTGGGCTCTGTGCTGACAGCTCAGAGCCTGGAGCCTGATTCCGATTCTGTGTCTCCTTCTCTCTCTGCCCTTCCCCTGCTCTCTCTCTCTCTCTCTCTCTCTCTCTCTCTCTCTCTCTCTCTCTGAAAATTAAATAAACATTAAAAAAACCTCTTGTTCTTAAAAAAAAGAAAATATATATATATATATATATATATATATATATGCAGCAAAGCCATAGGATATAGACCTACCAAAATCAATTGTGTATCTATACACCAATAATAAACTATCAGAAAGAGAAATGAAAACAATCTCCCCACAATAGCTTCAAAATGAGTAAAACAGAAATAAATTTAACAATGGAGATGAAAGATCTGTACATTAAAAACTATAAGACATTGTGTAAGAAATTGAAAAAGACACAAATCAAAGGAAAGATACCCCATGCTCACAAATTGGAAGAGTAGTGTTAAAATGTCCATACTACCCAAGGTGATCTACAAATTCACTGCAATCCCTATCAAAATTCCAGTGGCATTTTTCCACACATAAAAAAAAAAAATCCTGAAATTCATGTAGAATCACAAAGACACCATATGGCAAAGTAATCTTGAGAAAGAAAAAGAAAGCTGGAGGCATAACAGTCCCTGATTTCAAACTACTTCAAAAATATAGTAATCAGGGTGCCTGGGTGACTCAGTTGGTTAAGCATCTAGCTCCCGATTTCGAGTCAGGTCATGATCTCAAGGTCATGATAGAGCCCCATGGTAGGCTCCACGCTGAGTGTAGAAAATGTTTAAGAATCTCTCTCTTTGCAGGGCACCTGGGTGGCTGAGTCGGCTAAGCGTCCGGATTCGGCTCAGGTCATGATCTCATGGTTCGTGAGTTTGAGCCCCGCGTTGAGTTCTGCACTGACAGCTCAGAGCCTGGAACCTGCTTCGGATTCTGTGTCTCCCTCTCTCTCTGCCCCTCCCCCACTCTCTCTGCCCCTCCCCTGCTCATGCTCTGTCTCTCTCTGTCTCAAAAATAAATAAAACATTAAAAAAAATTTTAAAGAGTCTCTCTCTCTCCCTCTGCCCTTTCCCCTCCCCCCTCTCAAAAAAAATATATACTAATCAAAACATTATGCTATTGGCATTAAAAAAGACACAGAGATCAATGGAATAGAATAGACAGCCCAGAAAAAAGCACACAGTATATACAGGCCATCAATTTATGACAAAGGAGCCAAAAATAGACAATGGAGAAAGGACGATCTCTTCAATAAGTGGTGTGGAGGAAACCGGATAGCCACATGAAAAAGAGTGAAACTGAACTCCTATTAACCTGAGACCTGAAACCATAAAACTTCTAGAAGAAAAGTGAAGAGGTAATCTCCTTGACATTGGTCTTAACAGATTTTTTGGGATGTGACATTTACAGCAAAGGCCACAAAAACAAACAAGTAAAACTACATCAAACTAAAAAAGCACAATAAAGAAAACCATTAACAAAATGAAGCAACCTATGAAACAGGAAAGAAATATCTGCAAACCACATATTCAATAAGGGGTTAATATCTAAAACATATGAGGAATTCCTACAACTCAACAGCAAAACAAACAAACAAACAAACTCAACTTTTCAAATGGGCAAAGGAAGAGTAAAAGTTTTGACAAATCTGCAGATTAGACTCCAGATGACAGGCATAGCAAGATTTTCCTCGCAGAGTAAATAAGACCTTCCGAGCATTATTTTTTTTTCATTGCCACCCATCTGTTCTGTGATTGTAGCCCACAGTGTACATCCTGCACTCAGAAGCAATCGCTCCACAGTGAACTCTAACATGGGCCCCAGAATAGACCCAGTGGGCAATAACTAATACTCACATACTTATTAATGAGGAATATGAAAAGCAAGGTGATGTGTACAGTTTAGCAACCCATTGTTCTCTAGATTCTATTTCAAAATTGAAAGACACAGTCAGGAAAAATGAGCTAGGGAACCTCAATAATGTATGGATAGAAAATCACAAAAAATGGCAGCGTCAACAAATTATATGCTTTGGAGATTTATTATTACTGTTGTATTTTTATCTCTTTTAAATCTCTGGTACATCAGGTTCATGATACACTATGAAGATTAATACCAACAGACAAGCACAGGGTAATGAAATTATTGTGAATAAAGAAAAACAAAGAATATATAAGGCAGGAAGTAGAATTGTAGAAAGCCAACAGTGGGATCAAAATGAGGGATGGCTCACCTAGAGACAAGCAAAGTTCTCAAAGTTGCTTGAGAAGCTGAGAACAAGCCAGAAGTGAGAAGCCACCTTACATTGTCTACCAGAAGAAAAATTAAAATTAAATGTATAAAACTATGACGAAGCAAAAAGCCAAAATGTAAACCAACAAGAAAAGTCGAGGAGTGTATATGTAGATTCGAAAATTCAGGAGTGGATGTAGACCTGAGATCAAAACCACTAATGAGCATCAGGAAAACCGAAACATAAAAGAGTATGAAAAGTAAATTCTCAAGGGGCTCGCGTGTCTGCCAAAAGAAAAAGAGAAACAAATTGGGAAGCCAAAATACAAAAGCTTGTGCAATTGGCTGGAACCAGAGAACGCTCAGGTGTGGGATTTGATGGATCAGAAAACAGAAGGGAATCCAGCACCACAAAAAAAGACTCTGAGCGTTCATATCTGTGCACTTCTGGGAACTAACCCAACTTTAATGCTGGGACACTATGACACCTGAAAGTGAGCGCAGGCAGAGATGAAATCTTGCTCTGTAAAACTGTAAAGGTAGTGTGTATTTATGCAGTGATTATTGAGGCCTTCAGTTCGGGGTCTTGACGACCTAGTGTGAACTTCTTTAGTGATTTTAGATCCTTGGTTGGTTATCCGGTCATGAAACAACATTTTAACAGAACAAAATCTCCCATTTGCCCATCCACCAATGAATGATTGATCACACTAGGACTTACGATATTCTGCTACACTCAGTGCCACACGTAAGATCTACTTTAGATACGCCCCAAAATGCTATATAGGGATTAAATGTCTATCTATATTTGTGCACAACAACACATGTAAATATACATAGAAATATTGTGACGTTTGAGCTATTATTTCCCTTTGGTTGTCACAATAAGTTCTTAGTATGTTGAGAGATACCGTCCTATATTTCTCTAACTCGTTCCTTCTTTTTGAGGACTATTTCGTTTCTTTTAACCACCTGATTATAAATAACAATTTTGTTCTTAGAGACCACGGGCATTTCCAATTGACTAAAAGCAGAGAAAACCTAGTAAGTGCTGGTATCTTCTCCTTAATTTAATTACCACTCTTCTGATAAATTGGAAAAACACTCATGTTCAGATCTCATTCGGGATGATAATATCTCTCTCATTCGTCAGTCTTTGCCCAGGCTGAGTTCCTTCTCACTTCAGTCTTGAACTCCACTTACTTACAGAGGTCATTAGCTCATTATTCTTCCACCCTTAAATCGGGCTCTCAATACTTTTTCCAGTTCCAGGGGCAAAAAGTTTATCTCAGAGACATTTTTATGATAATAAAAATTATGATATTTAAAACAAATAAAAATATTTTAGATAAAAAGGACATGTGCCTATCCTCTGACATCCTTTTTATAAAAAGGAAAATGAGTAAACATTTTTAAAAATGCAATTAGAAATTATTTTTTGCCCAAGTGTGACAAAATTACCTTATTTTTTTTAATTTTTCAACAGCAGTACTTTATATAAAATAGATCATGGTTTATCTTATAACCATGGGAATGTTTATATTTTTGAGTGTGGGATATCAAATATTTGTATTTTTTTTTTCTTGGATTTCAATAAAGGACTCAATAACCTCAAATTTGCATGGACCTGAATCTCCTACTGTCCATTCTCCTTCTGCTGGTAACTATGAATTCCGGGGCAAGAAAAGGAAAAGAAAAAAGTGAGAAAGAGAGAAGGAGAGGTGTGGGGAAGGAAAGGAGGAAGGGAAGACAGAAGGGAGAGACAGAGTGGGGGAAGGGAGGTTGGGATGGACACAGAACACAAGCAAGTGAGCAGGAGAGAGAAAAAGGAGGGGGAGCCAGGAAGAGAGAAGGGAAGGGAGAAGGGAAGGGAGCAAAAACATACTTGAACATATGAAGAACGCCAAATGCAGGGCATTTCCAGAGACAGTCCATATTCAGGAGAAGGGGACAAAGGTGATTTTCCTGTATATGGCTTTTAGCTCGAGGGAAGACTGCACTAAAGTTCTGTGGGGTGGCTGAAACTCTGTTGGAAACCCCATGACTATCCCGGGGAATTGAAGACACTTGAAAGGGAATGGACAATTTCAGAAAGGAAAGACCCACAGAAGAGGCACCCAAATTCAGCGTATAAACTCTGTGCAAATTTCTAGCTGACCTCTAGCAGACTTCATGTAGCACAGGTAAGGATTAAAGAGCCGAACCAAGGCTTGAACTGCTCTCCAAGAAATGCAGATCGAAGTTTCAGTCTTATTAAATTAATTGCCTGCTAAAATAAACAAGCAAGCAAAATGCAATACTCTTCAATAGACTATATTGAAATCCAAACACAATATACAATTTACACCGAGTGCAATATAAAATTAATTGACAGGAGGAAATGCAGGAACAGGAAAATGTCACTTATTATCAAAAGAAAAGTCAATGAGCAGAGTTCATTCTGAGATGATGGAGGTGTTTGAGCAAACAAGAATTATAAAATAATTATTATATCTATAAGCAATAATATGAAGATAAATAGCATCAAAATGAATGAAAAGATAGGAATCTCAGCAGAAAAACAGAATTAAAAACAAACAAGTGAAAATTACAGAAAAGCACAATATTTTTTTTAAATCACAGAATGCATATGATAAAGAGTCTGCAAACTTGAAGATAGAACACTAGAAATTATCTAATCTGAAGAACTAGGAAAAAAAAAAAGAAACAGAGCCTCAGGGACCTATGGGGCAATTTTTAAAAGTCCAATTTACAGGGGTACTTGGGTGGTTCAGTCAGTTAAGTGTGTCTGACTTTGGCTCAGGTCATGATATCGCAGTTTGTGAGTTCGAGCCCTGCCTTGGGCTCTGTGCTGACAGCCTGGAGGCTACTTCTGATTCTGTGTCTCCCTCTCTCTCTGCCCCTCTCCCGCTCACACTGTCTCTCTCTCTCTCCCTCTCTCTTTCCCTCTCTCTAAGATAAATAAACACTAAAAAAATTTTAAGTCCAATTTACATTTAATTGGTGTCTCAGAGGAAGAAGAGAATATGGTGTGAAAATATCTGAATAGCCAAAGTTATCAAGTTGGTGAAAATAATAAATGCACAGATATAAGAATTTCAGTGACACCCAAGGAGTGCAAATTCAAAAACTATCCTGCCCAAGTATATTATAGGCAAACTATTTGACACCAAAAATACAAAAATCCCTGAAAACGATACATCAAACACAGGAGAACAATGATTAGTTAACGTCTGACTTCTCACCTAAAATTATAGTTGCTAGAAGACATTAGAATGCCGTATTCAAAGTGTTAAAAAAAATATGACAAGAATTTCATATTGGGCAAAGCTATTACTCAAAAGTAAAGGTAAAAAAAGAACATTTTACATTTTAAAAATGGGAGAATCTTCTATAAGCACACCTGTACTATAAGAAGTGTTAAATGAAGTTTTTCAGTGTAACAGGAAAAGATAATCAGAGAAAAATTTGGATTCCTAGGAAACAATAGAAAATACTAGAAATGGTATGTCTCTGTATAAACAGATAATACTATTTCCTCTCTTAATTTCTACATAACACACATAACTGTTTAAATCAAAAAATGTAACACTGTTTTGTGAGTTGTCTCATGTGTGGACATGTAACATATAGAACAACTATGGCATAAAGAATGAGGAGGGGAGCAAGTGCACCTATACAAGTGCAAGGTTTCTTGAATTTATGTAGAATGAAACCTTGATGCTAACTAGCCTGTGAAAAGTTACGAATGCACGATGTAATCTTTAGAACTACTAAAAAAAATTATTAGAATCTGAATGCCATCATAACTTATATCGAAGACAGTAACTATCACTTCAGTCAAATCTAAGGAAGTAAATACATCTTGGCCCAACAGCATCACCATTGACATTACACTCTTAGTAAAATACTTTTTGTGTTGTTTCTTTCCAAGACATTGAGTGTTGGTTTTAATTGTGTCGCATGCAGAAATTATAATAGTTCAAGGGGATCTGTAAAGCACTGATTTAGTCACACAGTGACAAATTCCTCATTTCATTTGGATTACTAAGAGAATTTTCTATCAACATTTCCCATAAGGGCATGTATACAAGTATTTCTCACACAATTATTTACAGTGAAGGGGGGAGAAGATGTAATGTGGAAGAGTGGACAATAAAATGTTAATAGTTTCAATGAAGCATTGAAAGGAGTTAGAAATAACAGACTACATGTACACGTGGCAACATGAGTATATCTTATTAAATATAACAACGAAAAAAAACACAAGACAAAGATTAGATTGAAATCTCTAAGACCATACTTTTGAGATAAATTACAAATGTACTCTCAGTCAACGACAATACACATCTTACAGGAACACAAAGTAATTCCTATAAACATATTAGAACGATTGCTTGTGGGGAAAGCAAAGGGAGGACAGGACAGAAGCAGAGATAGATGATCTAGAAAAAAGAAAGATAAATAAAAAGAAATATAGCCCTGCATTGAACAAGGATAATGTACCATGAAATAAGTAACTCTACCCCTTTACCTAAGGTCCTCCAAAAAAGAACAGAAAAAGAAAAAAGCAATTGAATTTTCTGAATGTTTTTTCCCCTTTTTCCTTCTTCTGCCCTTCCCAACTCAGATATCTAGGATTCACTCCCACACTAGTTTTATAACTTAAGTGGATGACAGGTTTTATGAAAGGTCCATCCAACTACACCGTGGTGGTAACTCTTTGCAATTAAAATTGAGAGCACAGTATGTACAGGGACCAGTGCATACAGTCAGATTTCAGCACCTACCCATTCCTAAAACCAAATGAGAGAGTTTAATAAATTGATTATTGTTGTTTACCCCACTAAAACCTGGGATAATTTTTTTGCAGCAGTGAATAATAAGAACTATTTGTAGCCTCTTTTACTGAAGATTCAAAGAGTATTCCTAACATGATGCAATTTATGCCTTTAATGCCTTTCCCAATGATAGATGCTTCTATTCTGTCACCTTAAATTTGAGCATGCCAGTGACCATGAAGGAAATGATACTATGTGATTCACTAGTTTTAAAAATTTTTGTTTGCTACCATTGTCTTAGTGAGCGAGGCCAGAGGTGTACAAACAATAGCTTGCAGGCCAAATGCAGCCAAACAAGCTGTTTTTGTATAGCCCATGAACTAAGAAAATTATTTATATTTTAAAGTGGTCCTATAAGTCCCTACATGATATCCTTAATTGTGTCTCTTGCCTAGCAGAGCCTAAAATATTTACTCTCTGGTTCTTTAAAAAAAAAAAAGTGTGCCAACCCCTAATCTAGAGTTTAGAAAAAAAATTATTTCTAATATTCTCTCTTTTGTAAATGTGTGCCCCAGATTACAAGAGTTAGTTTTAGAAATAGTTTTTTGGTGGGCCAAAGGAGGAATCTATCACTGTCTGGCAACCCCTGAACCAGAATATGGAGCAATATGTTACTGGTTGAGTAAAAAAAGATTGAACAATAGACATCAAAGTCAACTGCAGAATAATTTAAGGGATGAACATAATATCTGCACTAGAGTATAATGATTATTGCAGACTAGCCTTTCCAAGATGGATATGACGGAATCTTCCAGTCGGCATGCTTTTCTTGCAGTGATATGTTGACGCCTTTCCCATTGAAAGATGCTTCTATTCTGTCACCTTAAATTTGAGCATGCCAGTGACCTTAAGGGAAATGATGCTATGTAGCTTCCAAGGTTTGAGGTGGTTGCTCTTGGAACCCAGCCTCCATGCTGTGAGGAAGCCCTGACCACCTGGAGAGGCCATGAGGAGGGATTCAGCTGGACAACCCCAGCTGACAGTCAACACCAACTACGTCAACTCACTACCACACATCTGACCGAGGAAGTAATTTTTTTGCAGCAGTGAATAATCAGAACTATTTATAGTCTCTTTTACTGAAGATTCAAAGAGTATTCCTAACATGATTCGATTTATCATTACATCAGAGAGGCCACAGTCCCACATGAATTATTTGATTTCATGATACCTTAGCAGGACTAGATATAACCCAAGCTGTTGGTCACTGCTGACTTACAGACATCTATGAGCAGAACCAGGAACTTTCCTGACCCATGACATACATTCATCAGATTTGGTTATAAAGCAATTATCTGTCACAATCATGTAGGTATAGCCTCATCAAACCAGAAATGGGGTCAATACTAATTCGAAACTCCTTTTTCTTATTCAATGATTTATGAGTGAGTCTATATGCCTCCTTAACAATAACATACAGTTTGTTCCAAGAAATAAACATATTTCTTCTTCCAAAATCTTGGAGTTTACTCCCATGTAACCCTTTCTGAAAAGAGAAGCCTTAAGATATAAACTTGAAATTTGGGGTTGCAATGAAAGCAGACAGTTTTAATGTCATCTTTTATGAACTGTGTGCTAAAATGTGTCAGTCAGAAGAGAGAATATATATAATAAAGTCTTTCATAATACTACAAAACAACATTTTTGGTTTTATGTTTGGGATGATAAAGTTTCCTTTGCTTGGAATGACATTGAAGTAAACTACAAGAAAAGACTTTTAAGATTTTTTCCGACAAGGACAAACCCGTGACATTTTCACAAAGCCTTTGGTCTTAACCTTGGAAATCTGTCTGCTTAGGATAAAGGCAGCAAAAATGAGCAGGAAAGCTCTAAAGGTGGCTGCTATTATTAAATGCAAATATATTCATTAAGGAATTGGCCAAACAGGAAGGTATATTCCACTTTTAATGAATTTTTTAAACACACAAATATTCTGCAGGTGTGTGTTTGTAATTTAATTAACCTTTGCAGGAAGAATTGGTTATCAGTACAAACGGGCCTCGGTGATAAAATGCTATCGGACCTAAGCTTTCACCTTTTATTTTATATACATGTTATAAAAAAAGTTTAAATGCATCAAAAACTGACTTATTTCCACTTTCATGTTCTTTACCTTCTTACAGTCAATCAAAGCCCCAACGACATCCTTTCTATGGGATTGTTATCTTGTGGTGTAATATGAGAGATACCTCATATAATAGAATGCATGTCGTTTTTTAAAGATTCCTCTTCTAAAAACAATAAGACACTGGTGAGAAATTAAAATATATTTTGCATACAATATATTTTGTGATACACAGTACAGATACACCGACACATCTCCTGCCCACCTCCCCAGCAGACACAAGAAGTAAAACTGACTTATAAAATTTTTAAGGTTAAAATACTCTAGTGATGTTGGGGCACCTGGGTGGCTCAGTCGGTTAAGTGTCCAACTTCAGCTCAGTCATGATCTCACGGTTCGTGGGTTTGAGCCCCACGTTGGGTTCTGTGCTGACAGCTCAGATTCTGGAGCCTGCTTCGGATTCTGTGTCTCCCTCTCTCTCTGCTCCTCCCCTGCTTGCCCTCTGTCTGTCTCTCTCTCTCAAATAAATAAACACTAAAATTTTTTTAATATTCTAGCAAAATTAATAAAATATACCCATTATTGTATATGTTACAGGATTCTGATCACAATGCTATAAAATGGCTACATTCTTCAAACCATCATTGTTTGAAAATTAAAAATTAATGATTTCACCAACAGTTGCTTAGTCTACGAGGCTTACAAAAACAATCTGTTTTTAGCTAACTACCTCCCATGTCAACAAAAAATTTAACATTCCAACCAAAAGTAAGGCACAGATGTACACGACCGTGCAAAAGCATTCTTACTGAAACTGCTTAGAGAAATAATGGAGGAAAAAAAATGGTGTCTTAACATCAGAGGTTCAAATTCTCTTTACACTGAAGCCGAACAGTATTCATTTTTAATACTTCATTTATACGGACAAAGAGTTTGGAAGATACAGTTAGTTCACTCTTCAAAGTACATTTCCAAATGATCAAATATGTGTTCCTATATATTTGATGGGAACACAGTGTGAAACCTTTCTGTAAACCAAACAGGAAAACATTCTCACAACTTCATGGCTGCTTCCTACATATGCATCCCCAATTTTCATTTATATAAGTGGACATTATTTTCAGATATAGCTGGAAGTAAAGACAATCTCTTATTCAGCAGTTATTAACAGAAACGTATAGTTTGCAGTCACGCTCTTCCTCTATGAAATTAATGCCCCTTTCTGGAAGAAACACCCAATTTCTCATCTGTTAAGTTCATCATACAAGGTAGGAATACAAATGGCCTGTAGAAGACAGGACACTCAAATGCCACATCACCTATAATGGTAATAGTAATATTGCTTCTCTCAAGTGGTCTCGACAGATAACCTTTTATTATTTTTTTAATCTACAAGAATTCTTTGACTTTCATTCTGCTAATGATGTAGAAGTGACAAGCCAAAAAGTTAAATGAAGATTTTATGACACATGCAAGCCTCATATTAGTAAAAGAATTCTTCGAGACCAAAATGGCAGATACACCAAAGACCAAATTGAAGTAGAAATAAAATTAATAGCTTTTCATTCCTTATTGATAAAACTCATTAAGAAGTATTTTAACAAACGTATTGTGTGCGTCTTTTTTTTTTTTAACATGATTAAGAATCGCACTCAAATCCTATCTGACAGCGTCAATGTTTCCAAAGCGTTTAAAACATTCTATTTCTCTCTCCTCTCTTTGGGAACTCAATTGCCTTGGCATTTTTCCTTGAAGTAATGTGTTTCTCAATGTGTCTTCAAGGTCACATCTGCATCTCCTCAGCAAGACTTACTGTCAGCTGAACAAGAAGTTCAGTGGGCACACGTATGAATACGGAAGGCAAGAAGAAATAAAACCAGGAAGGCAAGCAAGAGATCTGGAGTTGTGTGCCGGCATAGTAATTACATATGCGTAACTATTTTCCTCACCTGTGCAACGAACTACTTGGTTAGATTTATTCTCTAGTGCCTCTGACCTCAAATACCATGACTTGGACAGATTCGAGAATGTTCAGAAGTTACCCTTCAGGATGACTAATCTTCCTGGTGGAGAAACAGATTGAAATTGAAATGGACATAGGCAGGAGAAAATGGAGGAGAAGCTTTTATAAGTGTGCAGGTCAAGATAACCTGGAAAGAGAAGAAAAGAAACTTTTATGGAAGCTAAGGAGGCAGAATAATTGCAACATAGGGACTGATGGAGTGTGAGTCAAAGGAGACAAAAGAAAACCAAATAAACACAACGCCGAGAGGTTAAGCGTGGGTGACCGAGAAGACAGTAGTTTAAGAGAAAAGCTGACTAGTTAAGGATTTTTTAAAAAAAAATTATTCAGCCTATCTAGGTTGCAGATATATAGGCTGAAATGGTTGGCAGGCACATGGCATCGCAGAAGAGACGTCAGAGAAGGAAGATAGAGTTGGGATCATCTTCATGGATATGACAGGTAGTCGTGGCACTGGATGCGACAGCCAGTGGGAAATTACAGGGCTGAATGCCCCAGAAACAACACAGAGGAGGACTTGGGGAGTTATTTTGATGGAGCAATAAAATAAGAGAAAACAGGACAAAACAAGTCAAACTACTTATATGTTCTTTCTTTGTACTCTTTTGGAAAATTTTTACATTTTCATGCTGATTGAGTATCATGTCATTTACCGCAGATGTTTCGTAGGTGTTTAAAATACACGCACACATTGGATCTCCTACCCTTGTGTACTGGTTAATTTCCCTTCACGTTTTCTCACCCTAAGCTTTATGTTTTGGATCCTACTCTGAAACGCGTAAAGATTGCTGATAGCCTGGTCTCCATTGCTGACTGTATACGATATCACCAAGTATGGCCTTTTACCATTTTTGGCTTAATTTTAAACTGGCCTCATAGTAATTTTGTTACTCCAACAATTTTAAAGAATTTACTTGATATGCTTTTTTGGTACTTTAACTTTTCTTAGCCACTTTGGTTGAAGTCAGGGTTTCTCCACATTGGAGCTACTAACAATTTAGATGGTGTAATATTTGGTTTTGGTGGCTGTGCTGTGTGTTGTATAATATTTAGCAGCATTCCTGGGCTCTGCCCAGCAGATGCCAGGATCGCCCCCCGACTTCAGTTATGACTATCAAAACTTGTCTCCAGACATTGGCAACTGTCCCTTAGGGGAGAAGAGAACACAAAATCAGCCTTTAATTCCTCATCCATTGAAAATGACCGTTTTAGAGATATCGCTTGTATCTAGCACCTAATTGGGATTTGCCACCTTTAAAGAAACTGAGTCATTTTTTAATTTTAATAAACTTGTCCCATTATAATCTTGATGATCTTATTCTGACCTCTAATTGTGTGTGTGTGTGTGTGTGTGTGTGTGTGTGCATGTTCCCTATGCTTCCTACCTTTTGTTAAATGGAAGGACTTATTTTGTGTGCATGCATGTGTGTGTCCCTGCTTCTGTGTGATATTTCCTTTTTCTGAGTTAGAAGGTTTCTGTGTTCCCTATTTTTAGTGGTTGTAATGATAACTTTGTATCATCTGTTGACACCTTTCCTATTTTAAAAAATTAGCTTGATTTTGCCTGTTGATTCTCCACTCTGAACCATGAAGAACATAACATGCTCACATTTCCCTTCACCTTTGACAGGAGGTGTAATATTACCAGATTTTTCAAGCTTACTTTTTTGCCCATTTCATTAGAATTGGGCAGAGCTAATATTCTCTGATCCCCGTATCTCAGAAATCTTCATAATTACCATTTACCTTTACTTTCCCCTATAATTTAAAAGTGCATATATGCATACTTCTATATATACGTATTTATATGTATATACGTGTTAGTAACTATATGTAGAGTGCACATATAGACATATATAAAGAGACTTTAAAGTAAGTGTATGCATGTGTTTGCGTGTATATAGAGCATCCCATCAATTCATATTATTTATATTTCAATGCCAGATGACAGTTTTGCCAAATGTCACTTCAGTTGATCCCTGGGTATCAAAGGATGTATTATGCTAGTAATACATTTTGCATTTAATGAATGAATAAGAAAAAAAAAAAGAGGGACATGTCCCAAGTAAGGTATTTTAGGCAAATTCCCATAGAAAAATGTATTACAGGATGATGGGGAGACAGACGAGAAGTGAAGTATATTATATCCTGTGAAGAACCTGCCCTACTTCTCAGTCTGAATTCTTTCAATGCACAGAAAAAGACCAACCACGGAAGAAGGCAGAGATGATAACCGTCAGCACAGGTGTGGCCCTATGAGTTGTGACACTATCGAAATGCTTCTCTTCGGATGGGTACAGATTTGGCACCCTGATCCCATGTGCCCCCTGACCTCTCTTGACGGCCCCAGTCCCTCCCCAAGGAGCCTGACAATAGCACCACATTGAATGATGAAAGAATTAATGCCTGTCAGGGAGTACAGACAGGCCGCCGGGACCCTGGCCTACTGCTATAGCTTTCTGTTCTGTTGGTGGTGCCCGTGCTAATTATAAAGTTTAAAATTATCCCTGGAAGTAGCAATGGCTCAGAGTCCCACATCCTATTAGACAAGGACTCTCTGCGTGTGTCCATATCTATATATAGATCTAGATCTCTCTGAAAGTGGGCATGGTTCAGATCAACTTCCCATTAGACAGAAAATACACACACAGATACACACGTGTAATAGCGGAGTATAAAGAATCTTTCCTAAGAAAAGTTTTTATCTGCCTCACTTAGCATTAGCGTACAGCCAATATTTGATGCTTTTAGCTTGAAAAAAAAAAAAGTGTCATCTTCAAGAGTGAATCTGTGAAGTCTCCAGACACATCGTCCTTAGATCTGGCATTGCCATATATCACTCATTAAAATTTGTCCAAAGGTACAGGTCGCTCAGAACACATGTGTGACAAGAAGGTCATAGGATAAACTGACACAGAGAACTCGGAATTAGATCAGAGGACGTGAATATTGTGTTGGTGAAAAGAAATTACAGGAGAAATTTCCAAATGCTTCCATTATGGCTTTTTTGTTTAAGGAGCAAATTCCCGGAGCGCCTGGGTGGCTCAGTCGGTTAAGCATCCAACTTCAGCTCAGGTCACGATCTCGCGGTCTGTGAGTTCGAGCCCTGCATCGGGCTCTGTGCTGATGGCTCAGAGCCTGGAGCCTGCTTCCAATTCTGTGTCTCCCTCTCTCTCTGCCCCTCCCCCGTTCATGCTCTGTCTGTCTCTGTCTCAAAAATAAATAAACGTTAAAAAAAAAAATTAAGGAGCAAATTCCCTCAAGACACTGCTACAGATTAAGAGCTTGGGTTCTGGAGTTACTTAAGGAAGCTGATAACCTGCAAAGCCCTGGCAGAGAGAGGCATTAAATACAAGCACTTTGGGGGAAATGTACATCTTAGTATGCACGAAGTTAATGTAAACAGAGGATGTAAGGAAATCAGTACTTTGGTTTATCTTGAAAACAGTGCAATTCAAGAAAGCACCATTGTGATTGATCCTTTTTCCAATGTGCTCTTCACATTTTCTGTTATTTTATATCAAAGAAAACAACACATATCCCATCTGCTCTTTTATTCCAAGTTTTGGAAGACAGGTATGGGGAATTCTTCAATTTATAAACAATACGCTTTTTATCATCTGCAAATTTCACTTTATTAATAAGAGGCAATTCATGACTAATATAAATTGAAATATCAGTGTGATCCACTAATCTGATGATTTTTAAACTTAATTTCTTTTGCTCTTTAGTATTCCCTCTGATACCCTGCAGTAGACACCTTTCAAGTTTTGTGAACTATTTTAAATATTTTTGCATCATACATGAGACGAGAAGAACAGTATTATTCTAAACTTAAAAACAGAGAAACAAAAGACAGTATGAAATACAAGCTCCATTTCTGATTAGTAAGGAAAAGACACCTTATGTTACTTAATGTTTAAAATCAGAACCATTCAGAAAAGATGACAAAATTGTTCATTCGTTTCAGGTACTAAAACCCTCATGGTGACTTTAACATCATCTCAGCCATTTATTCAGCCACTTGACAGAAATCAATCATCAGCTCCCAGCTTATGGCAAACACATGAATTTTTGTAAATAACACCAGACAAGGTTATTCTTGGTGAATGTCTTTATAGCTCTAAGTTAAGGGCAGGGTCTGGTAAAGAGAAAGATCTTTAAAAGAGCCACATTACGGTGAAAGCGGGTGACATATATAGCAGAAAAACAGGACAACTATGACTTTTTGGATAAAATACACCTTTTGCATTATTTAGATACTGCAATATCCCATTAACAGGAAACATGGGGCGGTGAGGCAGCAAAGAAGCAAATGAGAGTTTACAGAGAAACATCCTTCTCTTTGGAGTCAAGTAAATCAATTGGCCGCCCAGAATGAACACAACTCAGGTCCTCTTAGACTGCTCTTTTCCTGGCTATCTACAAAAGTCCCAACACCTTTAAATTTGAACATTACGGTGTCAGTTCTTATGGAAGATTCCCTACTCTTAAGTTTCTAGAAGAAGAGGGGAATGTAGGGTAGCATTCATTTCTCTACCACAAGGCACCGCTCTCTTAATAATTCAAAATTTCACTGTCTGGGGCGGAAATGGATACCTCCTCCTAGTGAATGGAATCCTGCCCCAGCTTTGGACTGATAGAGTCTGTACATCATCACACTTGATGAGTAGGATTCAAAATCTAGTATTGCTTCAGCTAAGGCAATTAGGAAGATAGTTTTTAAGTGACGTTACTCTGTCAAGATTTCCAGGTCTCCCTAAGAGCGCTTGGAAAATTGCTATCACATAAATGTGTCAGGAGCAACTATGGAAAAAGTAAATGCCATAAAAAGGGATTATTTTAAAAATTACTTCACCTGTCGATTTCCTAGGAGAGACACACAGTGAGATGAAAGCTAAGGGAAGGTCACAGGCTGATTTACATGCAAGGACTTAAAAATTAGAGAAAGTCATCAACAACCCAGTTCTTATTCATTAAAATCATTTCATTTAGGAAATCTCTAAGAGGCGGATGGAACGTTTGAGCCCATGAAAGATGAATTTTTGTCATGTTGGCCCTAGAGGGGAGCTGAGTCAGAGAAATAAAGTAATTATAAACCAGTCATCATTTTTCCACCCCATCCTTGAGGAGAGTGCAAATTATTGCCTAGAATTTTCTTCTATTGCATTATACACCAGGGTGTGTGTGTGTGTGTGTGTGTGTGTGTGTGTGTCCATCCTTGAAAACCACTATGTTGCTTCCCCAGAATAAATTCCCAGTGGGATCAGGGGTGATTTCTTGTTCATGCGTGACCGTATTTGCTAAATGATTCATTTCCAAGGCTTCTTTATATCCCTGATTCCTCACGAAGCAACCATCCTTCCAGCATCTATCGTGACTAATTACTTCTATATCCTTGACAATGAATCTCGCCTTTTTTCCCGCCTTTTTTTTCATCTGTAAACTGGGGATGACAATCTACATTTATTTATATGTTGGAGTCAAAAGAAATAAACAGATGAAAATACCCAGTTAAAACATACACATATGTCATTTTAAAAAGGACAACACACACTGTGTAAAAACAAGAAAAATAGGAGGGCCCAAGTGATGAGAGCATCACGGGGGATCCAATGTCCTGTTTTCTCACTCCTGATATTTCCTGTATAAGTTTTGAAATCTTGACTTCACCTAGCAATTCCAAACTGGGGAAAAAAGAATACCCTTCGATAACACACGAGACACCTAAGTGAAATACAATGTAGATTCAAGAGACTGCAGAGAAGTCAAGGTAAACTTGATCGTTCGTGACTCCTGTAAAGTACAACTTCTGTAGCTGTACGGGCCCTTTAACCCAAAATAGTCTCCAGAGTTCATCTTCATTGTTTCTCTCATTTCCTTTTGCTCTAATTAATCACAATCCTTCCTAGAATGTTCATTTCTGGCCAGTATGTCTTCCTGAATATGAATAAGACATAAAATACCATTTGATGTTTGAAATTATGGGGGTAATCTCAATGACGGAAATAGATGACTGGTACAGGGAAGGGAATGCCTGATTAAATATATTCATGAAGATGTCAAAGGCTTATAAAGCCAACATCTGGGAATGAGAAAGCCGTTGGACTACCAGATCTTCTCTGGTGAAGTGTGTTTCTCGAAAGCATCACCAACATGGACAACAAGGGGTGGTCGCTGAAAGGTATGTGCAACAGCTCGCTGAGCTGTTGGATTATCAACACTCTTGGGGGTGGCACTAATTCGAAATCTGAGCTAGTATTCTCTTAGCAAGAGGTTTCAGGTTTACAGAGTTTAGAAGGGCTAGTCATTGCTCTAGAAAGCAACTGTAGCAGGGGCAATGGAACAGAACGCTGGTTCTCAACTGGAAATCCTCCTTCTTCCGGAGACATGTAGCTAAAGTCTGGAGAGGTTTTGGGTTGTCTTAATTTGGAATGGGGGTGCTACTGGTATCTAGTGAGTAAAACTCAGAGACACTGCTAAATGTACCGCGATGCACCAGACAGCCCCCAGAACGAGGAACCATCCATCTTAAAACGCCAATAATGCCAATGTTGAGAAACTCTGGCCTGGAACAAGACCAGAAATGTCTACGGGTCCATTTATCGCAACTTCAGAAGGTAGAAACCAGCATTTTTTGGTTCTCAGGCCTCTTATGCGGTTTGGCCGACCTAAGTCAGCCTGATGCAACTTTCAACGCAGAAACCATAATATGGACAAGGATAGAATTGTGTCTTATGATACTCTGTTAACTGGGTTTGGGCCAAATGACATTTCAAAAAGAGAAACAGCCTGGCAATAATTAACCGTCTTTACTTTCTTGGTTGACATTTGCAAGAAAAAGAAAATTAGGAACAACCATAAAACTCATTTTATGAAATGAAGAACAAAAACATTTATCTATTTTATCTCCTCTTGGACTGTGAGAACCCTTCAGATGATAAATGTACAGATACATGCGGTCAGAGTTAAATAGTATCTATGAAGTTATGAATTTCCGAGAACTGGTATTCCAATTTCTCTATCTGCAGAGCACTTTTTATTTACACCTGTAGATAAAAATATCCATTCAGCTAAGTTACAGGACTATCAAGTACCTAAAATAAACTTTTTGGAAATACCACGTTTTTTGAAAAATTAAAAGTCTGTTATATGAGTCACTTGACAACACTTGTATCTTTTATTTTGCAGCTAAAAGGTGGTGCGTTACATTCTCTGTTAACAAACAATGTTAGCGCGCATTAAAGTCAAAGTACTGTTCTTTCCAAGTAATGGAAAGACCTTTGCAAGCCCTGAGCCATCGCAGCCGCAGCTCTGGCCAGTTGCAGGGATGAAGCCTGAGAGCCCGCAGGTGTGTGCGATGCCACGTGGCAAAGTCAAAGCAATCATACTGGCATCCAGCCCCCTCCACCTGCTAATGATAGGACTTGAGGAAAATCACTTAACCTCTCGAAGCCTTCTGCTTCATCGATGTAATTTGATGATAATAATGAAGGTCGAAGCTCTTACAAGGTTACTGGGAAACACAAATTAAAAAAAAAAATTCAAAGCTTTTGGCAAAGTGTCAAGCAAGTGCACGGGGGTTATTAAGGTGAGTTAGCAGATCGAGGCCACCGTATCGCTTCGTGTTAGGTTCTCTTCGTACTCGATACTAGCAGTTGTCCATCGTGTTTAGCCTCATCAGTCACGAAAGCGAAACAAACAGATCCACTGTGCTGTGTGTGCTATTTCAGGGTCTAAGATGCAGGTATTAGTCAACACGGAGTTAAAAAATGACAACCTCACAGACAGCCCGACTACCAAAAATCTGCAGAAACCCCCAAGACGTTGAACTAACTTCTAGGAATGACTTAAACACCCCGGCTCAGTGTTCATTTCAGCTCCCAATGTTTGCGAGTGCAGAAGCACTCCCGGGAGCGACAGAAACATGCAGGGAGTAACCCGCTTCTCAAACTATGTTATCTGTGCAAATATAATTATAGAGCCCGAGTCACACGGTGGAAGGTGTGGGTTCTTCCCGGCCCCAGCTGTTACAGAACCCGAAGGTGCCAAGGGCGATGGGGAGAGGGAAGGCTTCTGGGACGGGGTTGCCGGTGATGGCCTCAGGTGCACAGGTCACCTCAGAGCGGTGCGTGGTTTTGTGTAAGCAGGGTCACTCCTGTTCCTGCTGCTGCTGCTGTCGGACCTGCTCCTGTGCAAGAGCGTGGCCTCCCTGCCCATCTGTCCCAGCGGGGCGGTCAACTGCCAGGTGTCCCTGCGGGACCTGTTTGACCGCGCAGTCATCCTGTCTCACTACATCCACAACCTGTCCTCGGAAATGTTCAACGAGTTTGTAAGTACTGCCTCTCCCCAGAAGGAGCCTTCCCGGGAAGGCAGGGGCTGTCCTACGCTTGACACAAGAAAGGTGCGGGGCGCCTGGGTGGCTCAGTCGGTTGGGCGTCCGACTTCAGCTCAGGTCATGATCTCGCGGTCCGTGAGTTCGAGCCCCGCGTCGGGCTCTGTGCTGACAGCTCAGAGCCTGGAGCCTGTTTCAGATTCTGTGTCTCCCTGTCTCTCTGACCCTCTCCTGTTCATGCTCTCTCTCTGTCTCAAAAATAAATAAGTGATAAAAAAAATTAAAAGAAAAAAAAAAAGAAAGAAAGGTGCAGGAGCCTGATCGAACCACACACATTTTAGATTAAAAAAAAAAAAGCCACTGGTTAGCAAAATGTGCAACAAGAAGAAAGGGACAGTTTCATGAAACCTCAAGAATTCTTAGAGTACAGTAACTCTTTTAAGGTTTCCTTTAGGGGTGGCTGGTGGCTCAGTCGGTTAAGCGTCTGACTCTTGATTTTGGCTCAGGTCAGGATCTCATGCTTCATGGGATGGAGCCCCACGTCTGGCTCTGTGCTGACAGTGCAGAGCCTGCTTGGGATTCGCTCCCCCCCCCCACCTCCCACCCAAAGAAACATTTAAAAGTAAATAAAAAAATAAAAATTTCCTTTAATTCTCCTTCTTGAGAAAAACTTCCTAAAAAATTTCAGCACCTATATTAGCCAGCTTAGGCTGCCATCGCAGGATTCCATAGGTTGGGTGCCTTAAGCCACAGAAATGTATTTTCTGACAGTTCTGGAGGCCGGAAGTCTGAGATCAGGGCACCAGCACAGTCAGGTTCTGAGAAGTGCACACATCTTCCCAGCTTGCCTTTTCCCTGTCCTCGTGGTGGCAGAGGGTGTAGGTGGGGGATTCTCCTGGGGTCTCTTCTTGATCCCTATTGGATCAGGACTCCACTGTTATGACTTCATTTAACCTTCCTTACCTCCATATCTCCAAATATAGTACTTCGGGGGTCGGGACTTCAACTGAATTTTTGGGAGGAACATCCCTTCATAACAACACCTGGCAAAAAGCACTTTCAGGTGGAGTTTGAGGAAATGAAAGCATGCTGATTTCTTGTCCTTGACTGTGGGGTACAGGTCTCCCTAGGCATTCTTCACCTATCATACTGGATATCTAATAAATGACAGTCTCATTGCCCAGAACAGAGTTAACTGAACAAAGTTAAACTAAGCTGAATCCATATCAGGAAAACAAACAATGATAGCTCTTCTGAAACCCCAAAATGCTATAGAGTGTTAGTTTGAGATGTCCAGTGTATAGGTTTAGAACTAGAATAGAAGGGTTGGTTTAGAATCAGAAACAATTATTCTCTTTCTTATTACAGTACTTTGAAAGTTGTATCTTAACTCTTTTAGGTCAATCAAGGAGCAGACAGTATACATATGAGAGGTTCAGTAAATCAAAGGGTCGCCATAAAGAATGAGGGTCAATGTTTGTATGTGTGTATACAATATATATATATGTATATATACATGGATACTATATATATATATACATTGTATATATATATATGTATATATACACACACATACACATAGTTCTCTTCACTCACTGGTTTTTCTTTCCTCCTCCACTTTTGACTGGCTATCTTTTGTCTTTCACATCTTCACAGTTATCTCCTTAATTTTCACAACTTTTCGTAGAGATTACTTTTACGTCGATGTCTTAGCTAGGTGCGTGTGTATGTGTGTGTTTTTTATTCTGAGTCCATTGATTAATATTTCCTAAAATTTTATGCCCTGTTTTTTTGACTTACCATTTGGTCGCAATCAACAAAATGGTATTATGCATCTATGATGAACATGGTGAGGCACAGTTGTGGGGGTTCAGATACAGCAAAACCTCGGTTTGCAAGCATAATTTGTTCCAGAGACATGCTTGTAATCCAAAGCACTCGTATATCAAAGCGAATTTCAAGAACCATTGGCTTGGTTGTGATCACGTGACATCCAGTGTCATGTACGACTCATATTGCAAGACATCACTCATGTATCAAGTTAAAATTCATTAGAAATGTTTGCTCATCTTGCAGAACACTTGCAGAACAAGTTACTCGTAATCCAAGGTTTTACTGTATCAGGCAAAGAAAAGTTATAATTTGATAATAATGTCTATTAGGGGGTGCATATTGGCTTGGACCCCTGGTAAATAAGGTACTAAATGGCAAAATATAGGTATATATGCGCTAGAACAGTGGCTCAAATACTAAAGAAAAAGGAAACTTAACAAAATATTTAATGCTTCATATTTTTGGTATTTTTTAGTGTTTGTTTTCCAAGTAGTAATACGTGGAAAGGGTAAATTAAACAAGTAAATCACAAAGAAGGAAAGAAGGTGGGACTAGAAGAGTTACACTTCAAAAAAATGCACGTACAAAATAAATAAAACACAGAGAAAGGGTGACTTTCTCAATTCTCTGGTTTCAGTTTTTCATGTAGTTCTCATTTAAAATAAAAGATTATACATCAAGTGTGTTAATATTCTGGTAATGGGCTCATTTAACAGATGCTCAAACACCTATAACTAATTGCATCTGCTTGCTCACTTTCAGGATAAAAGGTATGCCCAGGGCCGGGGGTTCATTACCAAGGCCATCAACAGCTGTCACACTTCCTCCCTCCCTACCCCTGAGGACAAGGAGCAAGCCCAACAGATCCATGTGAGTCTTTTATCTGAGTTTCTCACCAATACCACTGAGGCAGTGCACTGGTAATACCATACCACACGTTCTTAGAAGTGCCACAGTAGGTAATGCTAATTGCACACACAGACAAATATGGAGGAAAAGCAATCAAAGAGAAAAGACAGTATGTCATTGAAGAATCAGTGGTGAAACCCAAATGCTAGCTCAAGATTGTAGCAGCAGGGTGCCTGGGTGGCTCAGTCGGTGAAGCTTCTGACTCTTGATTTTGGCTCAAGTCAAAATCCTAGGGATCATGAGTTCAAGCCCCACGTTGGCTCCAAGCTGACAGCATGGAGTCCACGTGGGATTCTCTCTCTCCTCCCCTCCCCTGCTCTCTCTCTCTCTTAAAACAAATAAACTTAAAAAAAAAAAAAAGATTGTAGCAGCAAAATAAAAAATCTGTAAGTTGTTGATGCAAACACCATTATTTTAACCGATGCCTTAGACCCAGGGTTGCATGTATTATATTGTATGAAAGCCTGCACCAAATTGGACTTCCATGCATAAAACAGAAGGTTTGCAAAATCATGGGTATGTAAGAAATGCAAGTGCAGTTGTATTTTTTACACGATACCCTTGGCTCCTACACTGGCAGCATTTAACAACACTGAGCACTGTCCCAGGTGAGCCATGTCTTGCTGATTTTCAAAGCTCTCCTTCTGATTCTGCTTCTACTTCTCTGACCCCTACTTCCCTCTCCATTCTCCCCTGACTCCTCTGTCCTGTAATGTCATGTATTGTTTCTCACGGCTGCAAAAATCGCCTCTGTTCTGATGACAACAAAGTCTGCATACGAAGCCCCAGTCATTCATCCCAACTCTTTGACCACTGTCATCTCTCCTTTCTGATTCTCTGCCACGGTCACAGTCTTAACGTGACTTCAAATAAGCATCTATCTTCACACACATACCCCCGTTAATACAATCTGATTCTCTTCACAGCTTCGTTAATGGTACCAGCATTCTTTCTGTCCTCTAAGCTCAGTAATAGTGGTGGTGGTGGTTATAAAATGAAGGATGAGGTACCTGGGTGGCTCGGTCAGTTAAGCGACCGACTCTTGATTTCGGCTCAGGTCATGAGATCGAGCCCCTCCCTGTGACAGCACTGCTCTCAGCAAGGAGCCTGCTTGGAATCTTCTCTCTCCCTCTCTCTCTGCCCCTCCCACGTTTGCACTCTATTGACAAATAAACTTTCAAAAAGAACTTTAAAATGAAGGAAAGGGTGAAGGAGGAGGAGGAGGGGTTAAAATCTATTGAGGGCCACTCCATTGCCAGGCACTTCACAGAGCAATTTACATGCACTGTATTTAATCCTCACCAAAAACAATCCCAGAACACAGGGCACCGTGAGGACACTTGCCAAGGTAAGGAAACTGAGGCTCTGAGAGGTTGCAGAATTTGGACTAACGACAGGAGTTGTAAGTTGTGAGTCCGGGCTTCATCCGATTCTAAGCCCTCACTCTTACTCATGATGCTACACCGGCCTTAGCAAAACCAGACGGCCATTCCCTGTGCGGCCTGGCCCTCCATGTCGTATCTGAGGACATGTTCCCATTGCACTGTCACTTGGATTCTTCTCTACTCCTCACTTCCTTTATACTAGCTTAGTTCATGGACCTCAGGGAAGCAAGTATTTTCTATCAGAGACGACCCTCTCCTAAGGCTCTCCTGTGGGATCCACAGGGGGCAACCGTCCCTTGACTTCCGTTGCAGACTACAGCTGGCATACGCCCTGTTATTCACCTGAGCGGGTCAACAGAAGGGACTGTTCTGGTAGCCGTAGAGGGACAGGGGTTGGTCTAGATTGAGGACAGCATATGTACGAATGCCCTGTCTTCTTTGCTCTTTGTTCTAATATCATGGAGTAAAAATTACAAATCACAAACGAATACATTAAAGAATGATTTGAGTCATTCGTATGAATGAGTCGCTGGATGAAAATGACTTGGGCCCTCTGTCATGGACACTGGTGGAATCTGTCTTTCCTGAGTCAGGTAGTGCAGGTGCGCACCGAGTTCCAGCAAACCTCTTTTGGGACCAATAAAAGAACTCACTGAGTGGGCGGATGGTAGAATTTCCGAGGGAAAACAAAATCCTTCATGCTATAAACTAGAAGCCTCATTAGATGAAGCAGTTATTCGAATCAGCCAGATTGTTTTCTAATTTTAACAAAGTTTAAGCCGATAGCTTCAGCTTTTTATGTTTACAACTTGAAGCACCTACAAAATATTTTCCGCGCACACACGAAGACCAAAGAGATAATTCGGGGCAGCCTCTGGGAGCAGAAATCACAAGCTAACCAAACCCACTGTGTTATGATTTATTTAATGCGATTGTTTCATGTGGTCGCTTAGCACGAAGACCTTCTGAACGTGATACTCAGAGTGTTGCGGTCCTGGAATGACCCCCTGTATCACCTCGTCACGGAAGTGCGAGGACTGCACGAAGCCCCCGATGCTATTCTGTCCAGAGCCATTGAGATCGAGGAGCAAAACAGGAGGCTTCTAGAGGGCATGGAGAAGATAGTGCACCAGGTGAGCAGCCTCCCGGAGCTTCCTTGTTTTTCTCACTAATGAAAGAGGTGACCTCCATGGTGGCAAGTGAGTTCTGAATACCTCACTGGGCAAGACCAAAGTTGAGGCACTTTCTATCTTAGACGGCTATGAAATAAAGCAAGACTCTAGTAATTCACGCTGGCAGATTCTATTGTTAGTGAACCTTAGGATGCTACCGTGATGTCTGACAGGTGAAGCGTCCCCCCCCCCCCCCCCACACACACACAACACAGGAATCCACCAAAGGCTTTCCTCGTCCTGGGCACCAGGGTTTACAATATGTCCCAGGAGAAGAAACCTATAGAGAACAGAATCTGCAAGATAAACACGTTCCTCAAAGTATCCCAGGACACCTGCTACTGAAATTCTGGTTGGGTTCTTTCTCTTTTCTCCCCGCCCCAAAGGAGGACAAAGGGAAGGGAGAAAAGAGAAAATCAAAATCAGATTAGATGGTGTTTCGTGCCACTACCCCAGCCCCAGCCCGCTGCACATATTTGTCACAGAGAGGAGACTGAAAAGATGGGGTCAGGGCATCAATGCTGCCTCACGAGTACTAGATTTCCGTGGGTCACAAAAGACAGGAGTGTTTCTTTTCTGGCATTTTCTTTGTTTTGTAACTTGCAGAAAGTTGTCTCTTCCTAAACTGGGGGGTGGGGTGGGGAGGGGCTTCAAAATCAGAGCCCATTGGGGGCCCCAAAATTAAAACTCATGCATTTCATCTCCTCTACTAATGTCAAATTTACATGGAGTTAGTATTTGCAATATAGATCTCCAATCAGATGGGATGTTTTCAACACAAATGAGTTAACATCCGAACAGCTTTATGAAGTTCTCAGAAAGTGTCATCTAAAGAAAAAGACAGGACTTTAAGAATAACAGGAGTGATTTTCTACGTCCCTTGTTTTGTACAAAGTACACATCATGTGTCCTTTTTGTCAGTTTCCAGGGCGAAGCCTACAGCACATTTCCACCTTGAGACATGAAATAAACACCTGGGTTTTCAAATTATTTGCTTCATTACTTTCTGAAGTCACTACACTGTTCTAGAACACTTCAGTTTAATGACTTATTTATTCTTAGGCATATCATTGTCCCCTGCATGGTGGATTTCGTCTTAGAGCCCAAGCACCAAAATTAAACCTAAGACGCAAGGCAACACAAACATACACTACGCGCTGCACAAACACTTTAAATTCCAGGAGAGAATCCCAGCTTGAAAATAGCCTTACTCTGCAGGTGACAGTTCAGCAGATCAGGGTCTACGGTTATCCTGCATTTGTACCCAGCAGCTCTCAAGCTTGCCTGGTGGCCAAGCAGGCAACTCGGTCTCCGGGTCCTCGGGGCATTCTCGGCTTGCAGCGGCCCGGGGAGCAGACACCATGGGGCCCCACCCTGACGTCACTCCAGTCTTTTTGTTATCACTGTCAGGCTCCCCAGCCTACCACTGACCCCTGCCCTCAAAGGGCATGCTGCTGGCACCCTCACTCTTTCTCACAGGCACCTTCCACAGCATGTCCCCCCCAAGAGACCTCAAAAGCAAACGGTTACTACTTACAGACATTTGGGGGTTATCGGTCCCAGGTGGACTGTGACTGTCTCCTATTTCAGCAGATCCTCTTAGGGACAGTCAGCACTAGATGCCCTGCACCTTAAGGCATCAGGCGCCATCCCTATCATTTCTGAGGTCTGTCATCCATACGCTACACGGAGACGAGAATCAGTGTGAAGCGGGAAATAGATAAATGTAATTATGGTGACGTATCAGAAGAAATTTGGAACAAAGAACACACGAGACACAAGGTTCAGGACACGGAAGATGTCCTCAAGGAAGAAATCTGAAGCCACCCCTCCACTGTCCCTCGGTCACACTCATATATACGTAGGGTGCAACTCCACTGCGACTAAATCTCTCTCAATATACATACACCAGCTTTGTGGTTCTCTCTCTCTTTACTCCTGGGCAGATATGCTTCATCTGTGATCACATCCATGTTAGAAAACCTACATCTGAATTCGGCTTCTACTGCTCAGGCTATTAACAGAACTCTGATACACCAGCTCAGTAATCTACCCCTCCCTCTAGAGAGCGTTGACGCCCATGCCTCTTCCCCAAATCTTCGTTTGACAACGGGAAGGAACGCAGACAAGCGACTACTAGTAATACTAAGTTGCTATCTTTTTGGTGACTAGGTTCATCCCGGAGTCAGAGAAAACGAGGTCTACTCCGTCTGGTCCGGACTCCCATCCCTGCAGATGGCTGATGAAGACTCTCGCCTCTTTGCTTTTTATAACCTGCTCCACTGCCTACGCAGGGATTCACATAAGATTGACAGTTACCTCAAGCTTCTGAAGTGCCGAATCGTCTACGACAGCAACTGCTAAGCCCGTATCCGTCCCATCTATTTCTGGAAGGGTCCCTAATGATCCGTCCCGCAGCAAGCTCCTCTTAGTGTTATAGCTTTTTAATGCACGCACGGGTGTAATGGGTCTCATCTTAAAAAATAAAAACGGACTCCTCCGAGACGTCAAAATCAAAAAAAGCAATTCGTCAAAGTGTCTCATTTTCATTTAGTAGAGAATCCAAAGAAGATCCATCACCACCATTGAACAGTTCCTGTTAAAATTTGTCACAAATAGCAGAAGCTAGCATTAGAAACAAGACCGTTAACAGCTTCCTTGAGGTTCACAGTAAATTATTACAGGTCAAATGACCAGAATCAAAGAATTAGATAATTACACATCCTGCTGGTCCTGCTACCAGAAAGAGGGAACTCTCAGGACTCTCTGAAAGTCAGCCACACACCATGTTTGAACAGACAATGTAAGCACCATGAAGCTGTGATGTGCCCTCACAGTACGAGGCTTACCGAGCCGTCTAAAACTTGGTAGGCTACCGTATTCGTAGATTTGAGCCGCTATAACAAGACATCACAGACTTACAACCAGCAGAAATATTTTTCTACATCTGGCCAGGGGAGGCCATGGCAGGGAAGTCACAGCCTTCTCCCTGTGTCCCCATGTGGTGGAAGGAGCCAGGGAGCCCTGCGGGGTCTCTTTTAGAAGAGCACTAATACCATTATGAGGACTCCAGCCTCATGACTTAACACCTCCCAGAGGCCCCACTTACTGCTGCTATTTGTTACTTTCCGGGGTTTAGGATTTGAACATCAGAAATTGGGAGGAACACAAACACTCAGATCAGGGCAGATTCCAACATGTCATGGTGTTATCCTTCTCCAGTGGCCGTTCTCAACCATGTAGCACTGAACTCCTCCTGGTGGCGTCATCACGGACGCATCTCATAGGTTTGAGTTATTCTTGGTCTCAAAAGTCCATTCGAGTCCACTTTCAACTCCATTTCACACTCAACCTGTTTAATGTTTTCCTCTGCCCCTTTGTGGCTCGTGGGACCTACCAGGGGAAGCAAATGTGGTCAATTTCTGCAAGGTTTCTTCCCCCTCCTGCTTCTGGATCACCATCTCTCTGGGCCACGTCGGAAGGGGATAGAGATGAGGAGAGATGGTCAAGTTCTGACATCACTGGCTTTCACGGTGTCGCTGTAGCCTCCTCATTGCCAACAGGAGCTAACCTTGAATTCCCTCGAGTGGCAAGTGGCTCCCTGTGGGGCACCCTTGTGATTTTCCAGGACATTCACAAGTGAGGGCATCCTACTGTCTAGTGTATTTACCAGGGAAAATACTCGGGCTTGATTCTTTCTCTACCCCCACAGCTGTGCCCCCTGCTGTATCCCCCCAACCTCTCTGCTGCTGTGTCCTCGCCCTGCCTGCACCCTACCAGGGAAAACTGGCTCAGGGTCATCTGTCTCCTTGGGAACCCACAGCAAACTCATGCATCATAACCACTGGAAACAACCAGGAGGCCATAATACTGGTTTGCTTTTTATCTCATCCCGGGGTCTCCTGACAATCTTCTTCTCTTCCTGTCCACAAAGACAGAGTGGATCGGGAGGTTAGATTCATGAACACACATGAATCTGAGGAAAGAGATGTGGCTTTCCCTTTCTTTTAGAACCGATGAGTCATTATCTCTGTCAGTAATTGTCAGAGAGTTGGCCTTGCAAATACTCCCTGCTAGGCCACTGAATCCTAACACCCTACTCCTTCTACACTTGGTCTCCTGCTGGAGAAAGGTGACTGGATTAGGGGAGCTCAGCTTGTCCAACTGCCACTAAACAACATGGGATTAGGGCCGATCTCTTCCGGCCGGCTGCAGAAGGCAGTGGGATTGCCCGACTGTTTCCGCAGCAGCATAAGGGCTTTGGCAGGCATTCCTCGACAGCAGACAATAACAATTATTCCATCCAACATCCTGACAGAGAGGAAATAAAAAGGTAGAGCAGGAAGAGGATGAAGAGGAAAAAGGAGGCGGGGAAAAAAAAAGAAGGGGAAACGTGAGTAAAAGACTTCGGAGTTGTGAAGGCTGAGATGCTATTAGAATACGGGATTTGGTAAAGACTTCAATCTATTGCTTAAATTTTATACCATAAGAGCAAATATTATCTAACATTTTCCTTATACTCCCCTTTCCTCTTCTCTCTTCCTTTTCTGAAATTTGCCTTTGTATTCAAGTATTCTTTGCCCTTACTCATTAATTTGAAATAGCTCTAGAGATGAGCAAAACTTGGCACATCTTCAGATCAGAACTCAAGTCAATCCTCCTCGTCCTGCAAAGAAATCTTTCTCACATGCACAGGAATGCTGCCCAACAAAACCAAACTCTTGCGTCATGGGCAGCATCGTTTTATCTGGGTCCTGCTTCTGACTCTAGCTGTGATGACCCAAACCTTTCAGAACACGACAGAATGCCCCAAACCAATCTTGAACCACCCCTTTCTCCAGCACGCACGCCAAATGTCAGCTTTCTTCTTTTAAAAGGCAGGCAAGTCAGAGAAAAACCTGCACGCACTTCCTTTCTCAGTCATTTACTGCTGAAAACATCTAATTCTCTTGTGTTACCCACTTAACTTCCTATTCTTCCATTTCTAAATATTTCCAACAGAGAGGATGGTATTTACAAGGGGTGAAGTTTGGTAAGAAATGAACAATGAAACTGTATAAAACATAAGTTCACCACTAGCCCACAGACATCTTCACGTATTTGTCTCTCACAAAGTTTATTCCCCGCACAAATTCCGAGATACTTGAGATAAATAACTGAGGTGATGATATGAAAAGGTTTCTCGCAGCTTGACCATGACATATGAACCGAACACTGTATTTTTCAGACAAGATTGAGCGGAGCCATGGGTGTTCTGTGGAGTCAGCAAGGGGTAGGCGGAAAGGGGATATTTGGGAAGAACATAACAATCACTCCCCTGCCAACCGGAGTGTGTCTATTTTCTTCTTCTTTTACAGATTTCCACGTAAGATTACAGTTGAAGAAACGGGCCCTGCTAGAGGAAGAACGGTAGAGAAACACACAAACAAAAATCCTTGAAATTTACTGATCTTATAGGTTAGTCAATCATGGGCGCTGTAAGAACTAAAAGAGGTTTGGAAAACCTCTATCCCCTAACAGTTTGCTCTCAAGTTGTAGAGAAAGAGTGGGGGGCATACACATACAAGTTACTGTACCAAATGGTAGAGAACAGTCAGCATAGCAGGTGACGCTAACCAAAGCACTACAGTGAATTAAACGATGGCGAGGAGACGTCTGGATGTGAGAACGAGGGAGCTTCTTGGACTGACGGCTTCACCGTGGGGTTGTGAAGGGTTGATGGGATATTGATAGGCACAAAACTAGAAGACGGAATATCTGTTGATTCATTTAAAATCATTTTGTGACCTAAGTATCCCCTACCTCTTGAGCTCTTAACACAAAGTGAACTGAGCTGTTAATGTGTAAAGCATTATAAGGTGTCAGTAAATAATCAAATTTGACCCAAGTACAAGAAATGCTCACATTTTTAACAGACGTATAATAGCTCTCACTAGTATGCTCTCCTAATATGCTCTCCACATTAACAACGAAAACCACACAGGGATTGCTTATGCATTGCGGAGGATCACATATGTCAATTTGGAGAGTTTGTACTTACTCTACAAGGCAACAGGAAACAAGGAGATTTTAGTGCAAGAGAGCAGTATGTCCGGAATTGGAAAAAGGCAACACGAACCCGGTTTGGAGGGTTGTGGGAGTGTGCGACTGGCAGAGAAAAAGAAGCAGCCGGGAAGCAAGTTGGAAGAGTGTTATGACATCCTACAAGAAAATCAAGGAGGGCTCCGTCAAGCCAAGAGAAGCAAAGCACATGAGACGTGTAGGCAGAGCATCAGGGCTTGACTGCCTCAAAGAAGCGAGGCAGACATTAAGAGTCAAGAAAGCATCCACGCACTTGGAAGAGTAAATGGAAGATGAGAAAGAGGAGAGAGGAGATCAATTAAGGTTTTGTCCAAATGCATCTGAACTCAATTTCCCTGTATCTCATCAACTTTGTACCAGAAACCGTCAAAAATGTTCGGTTACTTTAGCAAATCACAGACATGAGTACACACAAGAGCCTCGGCTAGACTGTATCCAATGCCAGAACCAACGCATTTATCCAAGCTGGTGAGGATGAGTGCTAAGTCACCGGGCTCTTTCAACACTTACATTAAGACATACACTGTAAAGCACAGTGGATGAGTAGGAATAAAATGAAAACAACTCCTGTCCTCATAGAGCCAGCCCTGCACAAAACCTAAACAAAAGTCATGCCTCCCTCCCCCAAACCCGTCCATCCTCCCTAAGAGTGTCTCACTCTCTCTTGAATCCACTCCTGTCTCCTGTCCCTTCATTGTCTTACTCCCAGCAGATGGTCAGTTAGTCGCAAATCAAATAAATGAACACTGTCCACTCCTAAGATAATATTCATATTTAAAGTCTCTTGAAACTGAAAAGCCTTTAATCCCCTGAAAATATAGCTCTAATAGTGAGACGACTACGCCCCAGCATCTTTCCAAAATGCCCCCTGGGCATCCAGACTTGACTCTGCTACTCAGAAAGCTTCTGCAAGAACCATAACCTGTTTGGACAGCAAAGATAGGAAAGACAAATGGAGCAATGAACAACATTGAGAAAGCAAGGCAGGGACAAATGGGAAAGATAACATAGGTTTTAAAGACAGGTTCACATTTGCATGCCAAGCCAGCATGACAGGAGCCAGGCGAGCCTCGGTGATGGCTCTCCGTGAATTGGCTACAAGAAATCTTACACGACTCAACTGTTTCAACACAACTCTTCGATTCTAGCACTCAGAGCCACTCGTCTCACTTAATTGAGCTCCCAGAAAAGGAACATGCTTATTGCATATTTCCAACCGGCTAAGACAGGAAACTCTAAGAGTTCTCATCGCACACACACAAATTTCTGTAACCACGTATGGTGGTGACTGTTGACTAGGCTTCTCATGGTGATCACAATACATACAGATATCGAATCCTTATGCTCCTTATGCTGTACCCCTGAAGCTAATGTAATTGTTACATGTCAACTGTACCTCCATAAAAAAGACTAAAAGCAAGCAAATTTATTTAAAGGAATAGACTTCTATTTTGAATAAAGAAATCAACAAATACGGTTTTTTTTTTTAAATATTGTATTGTAGACAGCATATTGGGCCTAAAACTTCATCTCCAGATGTAGTTTATGTTTATGCAGAGAAAAAGAAAAGGGTCCTAACCTTGTAACATTAACTGCAGGACATTTTAGCTACAAAAGCTAATAACGATCACTAAATCCTGAAAGTTGTAAGCCAGTCCAGTTCCCTGCTATTGGTCATTTAATAAACATTTAGTGAATTCCCACTTTACCCAGGCACTGTTTGTAGGTGTCCAGTTTACGTCACTGAGCAAAGCAGGCAGACACTTTCCCTCATGGAACAGACAGTGTCTCTTAGGGAAGACAGACTACCCACAATAGACATGAATACAATTACACCATAGTATGATAGCAGGTGACCCATGCTATACCTAAAGAAAAGAGTAAAGCAAGGTAAGGAATTTAGGAAGTACAGCTGGAGAAAAGAGAAGTAAATTTTAAAGACAGGTGAGGGGCGCCTCGGTTGCTCAGTTGGTTGGGTGTCTGACTTCGGCTTAGGTCATGATCTTATAGCTCATGAGTTTAAGCCCTGCCTCAGGCTCTGTGCTGTCAGCTCAGAGCCTGGAGGCTGCTTCCGATTCTGTGTCTCCCTCTCTCTGCCCCTCCCCTGCTCACATGCTGTCTCTCTCAAAAATGAATAAACATTTAAAAAAATCAAAAATAAATAAAAATAAAGACAGGGGAGAACCCAGTAGGAAAGGCAACAGCGGCCTTTCCTGTGAAATCCTGCAAACGCTGTGTTCTCTCACATCCCAGACCCACGTCCTGTCCCTGTTGGGCCAGATTTCCTTCTCTCCCGCAGGACTTCAAAAATGTTTCTTTCTCTGAGGCTCTAAGCCGGATGTGTGCTTTTCAAACTCATGCAAACCTAAGTATTTTACTCACCGGCCTCTCTCTCTTGGAACTGAAAGATTTGAGGGTGAACTAGCCCAGATTAAGTACCTTTTTATACAGTCAAATTTAAAATTTTTCTGCTCCCTGAATCACTAACCTCCAAAGTATTTTTGCCTTACAGCACCCTATCAGGGCCCCAAATCATAAAAGTTTAAAATGTCCTGGCTGTATTACTAGTCGAATATATCGTGGCATTTAAAACTATGCACAAAATATAAATTAAAGGACAGTGAGATAAAAATTAGAAACAGAAATGCTGATATTTTCTTCCCAAAGGGATTGAGGCCACTGGATTAATAGATTCCTTGTGCACACATGTAATTATACTACAGTTTAACTATCATAATAAAATAATTCTTTTACATACAATTCAAATCAAAGCACTCAGAGTGCCACAAGGGGCTGGGAATAACATTATATGTGAAGATCTCTCTTCATATGCATATATAAAATTTTGTCAGCTCTATTAAGTAATCACCATTAGCCCCTTTTATTGTTCCATCAATTCATCCACTGCTAAATAATAATCCAAATTTTACAGTAAAATTCTTTCCTACAGGGCTTACATCTCAAGGCAGGCCAAAAGCAGAGCGGTGGCCTACAAGAATGAACAAAACGTAGTACGTTTACCATGATGCACATCCATCTGTGTACAGAATTAATGAAGACATGCAAGGCTTAAAAGCACCTGGAACAGAAAGCGTGCTTGCTCACAGACGGATAGAGCACCTAGTCGGTTTCCCACGGCATCAAAGAAAGAGGGCTCCACCCCGTTTCCTTCTGTCTGCTGCGGAGTTTTCCACTTGCCTCCACGACCTCCTTTATTAACACGTCTCCCCGGAGATACTATAAAATTATAAAACAGATCCTGGGTTCCTGAACAAGACAAGGTGGCATACATCTAAATTTGTGCCCATTCCCCGTCCTGGACACAACAAGAGGTCACTACAGGAGATATCTAATCATTGGTAAGAACTGACGGGAACTGCTGTGGGACCTGAAAACTGGAGGAGGAACACAACCAGCACCCAACGCAGGGGGGCGACCCAAGCTCGGCATTTCCGGAACCCCCGACCCGGCACCGGAAGGCAGCTGGGGAGGGCCACTCCTTCCCTCGGTGGAACCAGAATGAATGCGAGGTGAGCCAGGCCCGAGCAGCAAGGTAGTTAGTCGGGCTGGAAGAAGCACTCTCCTTCCGGTGGAGACGCCGAGGCTGCCATGCAGGGCAAGCAAGAGACACCACACAAGCAGCCTGGTTCTGGAAGTCTCCTTGTCCCTACAGGCCTGTGACACCCCTCCAGAGGGCACCTGTGGTGGGATTCCAACACAAGAAGCAGCCCAGCCTGGGAAACACTCCAGGTCCTCCTCAGAGGAAAAGATCCCATCAGACAAGCATCTGGCCAGAGAAGGCTCTGCAAGCTTGAAACTCCCCTTCACACTGGGGACACCAGGGGGATGGCAAGGACCGTCAGGAGAGCTAACTACACACACAGTAGGGCATCGGAAGTCTGTCGCTGAGAGCCTAAAATTCCCGTCCTCTGCCCAGAGACAGGGGAGCATCTAGGGGGCACTTTAGGCGAGTCATGTGTTAGAAAGTTCTGGCTCGGGAAGCCTTGTTATTCCTATAGGCCCTGTGGCTGTGTTGTCGAACCTCAAGACAAGCAAAGATCCAGCCTGAAGGATCCCACTTTGCTTCCTCAGCCAGAACCATCAGGGGCCCCTGGGAACCCAAGAAGCATGAGATAAGTCAACGAGATTAAAATAACATGGCAAAGACTTTGAAATTTAAGCCGTCAATGGAAACATAGCCACAAAGTAGACCTGGAACTACAGGCTAAATAAAAACAGGTTGACTTTCTGCTAAAATAAACGATTTATATGGGATCCTAAAGTGTTCTGACGAAAGAAAAAAAAATGTCCAAACAACAAATGAAAACGATTTGTCATGTCAAGAACCCAAATAAGTAAATAAATAAATAAATAAACCCTTGCATGAGAAAGGACAACCAACCAATGCCGACACTGGAATTAATCAGATATAATTATCTGACAGAGGTTTTAAATCAACCATCATAAAAATACTTCAAGATAAATTACAAATTCTCTAGGAATATATGAAAAAAAAAAACCATCAAAGTAGAAGTTATAAAAAAGAACCAAATGGAAATTATATAAATGAAAGCTACAAAAGCAAAGGAAAAAAAAAAACCTCACAGAGTAGAAATGACAGGAGGTAAGAATCCGTGAACTTCAGGACAACTCAATGGAATTCATGCAATCTGAACAACAGAGAGAAAACAGATTGAGGAAAAAAAAAACGAATAGAGCCCCAGGGACCTGTGGGATATCAATAAGAAATATACCGTTCATCTCAACATGTTCAGGAAAAAAGAAACAGAATGGAACAGAGAAACTAATCGAAGAAATAATGGCTAAAAATGTCCTAAATGTGGAAGACAACAAAAATCTACACATTCATAACACTCAGCAACTCTGAAAAGGATAGACCCAAAGAAATCCACACCAAGACACATAATAATTAAATTTTAGGGAACGAAGGACAAAGAAAAAGGTCTAGAAAGTAACCAAGGAGAAATGATGCATTACCTATGGGGAAACACCAAGTGATAGGTCAGTGGATTTCGCTCATAAAACTATGAAAGATACAAGGAAATAAATCATACATGCAGAAAGAACCATCTATCACAAATTCTGTACTTGGTCAGCTATCATGCAGGAATGAACGGCAAACAAAAGCATGCTCAGATGAAGAAGAAAACTAAAAGAATTTGTCACTAGCACATGTACTTTTAAACATTGGGTAAAGACATTCTACAAACAGAAAGGGAGCAATAAAAGAATCTTGGAGCATCAGGACAAAACAATGACCGAAAGAACTGAGGATGTACAACACACTGGCCTTGCCTTCGTGAGTTTTATAAATCATACTTATTGATTAAAACAAAAATTATAATACCATTTGATACTCACGAGAATGATATATAAAAGTGCGGAAGACTGGGGGCGACTGGGTGGCTCAGTCAGTTAAGTGTACAACTCCTGATTTCGGTTTGGGCCATGATCTCACAGTTTGTGGGATCAAGCCTTGCATCAGGCTCTGTGCTGAGAAGTGCAGAGTCTGCTTGGGATTCTCTCTCTCTCTCTCTCTCTCTCTCTCTCTCTCTCTGCCCCTCCCCCTCTCACTTGTGAGTACACGCTCTCTTTCTTAACATAAATAAACTAAAAAGAAACTTGGGAATATTGTAAATACTAATAGGCTGTAACAAGCTCATTCATTCATAGATGGAATAGATGATACATAGATCAACCCACAACATAAAGAGCCACTCAAAAGTACTAGAAATAAATTAACATGTAATCTTACAAAATGTTCAAATAACACAGAAAGTCAAGAAAAGGGAAAGAGAAATGAGAACAAGAAGAACTAAAGAAAGCAAATAATAAAATGGCAGACTTAAGAATTGACATATTATTAATTACCTGAAATATACATGGTCTACATACACCAGTCAAAAGACAAGAGATTGGCAGAGTGAATTAAAAAACATGAGACACTATATGTTGATTCAAAGAAAATCATTTCAAATGTAATACCATAAAGATGTTGAAAGTAAAAGGATGAAGAAAGATATATCATGCAACATTGATTTAAAAAAGAAGCAGGGGTGACTATATAAATCTCTGGTAAAGGAGACTTCAAACTAAAGAAAATTCCTGGAGACAAAGAAAAACATAAGGATGTTACATAAGGGAAGAGACCAATCCAGCAGGAAGACATAATAATCCCAAATATACCCACACCAAATAACACAGTCTAAAAGTACATGAAGCAGAAACTGATAAAGCAGAAGGAGAAATTAATAAATCCACAAACATAGTTAGGGACTTCAACAACTCCCTCTCAGAACCTGATAGAACTACAAGATGGAAAATCAGCAAGGCTACAGAAGATATGAACACCACAAACAGGACCAGAATGACATATTTAGAACATTCAGTGATAACAAAATACGAATTTTTCTCAAGTGCCCCCTGGAACATTAAGACAGACCATATCTTGGTGTGCCTGGGTGGCTTAGTCGGTTAAGTGTCTGACTTCGGCTCAGGTCATGATCTTGAGCTTCCTGAATTCAAGCCCCACGACGGGTTCTCTGCTGACAGCTCAGAGCCTGGAGCCTGCTTCAGATTCTGTGTCTCCCTCTCTCTCTCTCTGCCCCTCCCCCACTCACATTTTCTCTCTCTCTCTCTCTCTCTCTCTCTCTCTCTCTCTTTCTCTCTCTCTCAACAATAAACATTACAAAAAAAAGATCATATCTTGAGCCATAAAACGAAGCTCAATATATTTAAAAGTATTGAAATCAGAGTGTATTCTCTAACTAAAGTCCAAAAAACCCCAGAAATAACATAAAGACAAAAAAGAAAATCTCTAGGCATGTGATAATTAAACAACACATTTCTATATGATCCAGAAGTCAAACAGGAAATTTTAATAAAATTTTAAAAATAGAAAGAACTTAATATAAATGAAAGCACAGCATATCTAGGTATATGGAATGTATTTAAAACGGTGCTGGTGGTGAAATTTAGAGCACTGATGCTTACGTTAGAAATAAGGAGGGGACACTTGACTGGCTCAGTCACTAGAGCATTCAAGTCTTGAACTCAGGTTTGTGAATGTAAGCCCAATGTTAAGTGTAAAGATTATTTAAAAATTTTTAAAAAATCATAAAAATAAACAAAGAAAAAAGGAATTATCTACCTTATACTAGAAAAAGAAGGATAAAGTAAACCTAAAACCAGCAATAGGAAGGAAATAATAAAAGTAACAGTAAGAAGTAATGAAACCAAAAACAAGAAAACAGGAGAGGAAAAAAATATCAATGAAACAAAAAAGAGGTTCCTTGAAAAAAAATCATAAAATACATAAATTTCTACCAATGCTGAAAAAAAAGAAACAAATCGCCAATATTGGAATGAAATAGATGTCACTACAGATATTACAGTTATTTTGAAAATTAACAAAAGAATACGACAAAACAATCTTACAATCATGAAGTTGAGAACATAGAAGAAATGATCAGTTTCTTAAAACACAAATTACCACAACTCAACCAAGAAGAATTAGATCATCTGAATAGTCATATAACGTTTAAGGACACGAAAATTGTAATGTGAAAGCCCTTGAACAAAAATAATGAAAATAAAAAAAAAATAAACCTCCTGAAAAAGAAATCTTCAACCCAGATTGTTTTAAAGAATTCTACCAAATAATTAGTCAATTTTGTACCACCTCTTTCAGAAAATACAAGAGGAAAAAACCTTCGCAACTCACTTGATGAGGCCAATATTGCCCTATACCAATGCCCTATACCAAAAACAAACAAAGGCAGTACAAAAAAAAAAGAAAGCAACAGATCAACATCGTTCATAAATTTATATTTAAAAATCCTCACACTCACACACACAAATCAGCAAAATGAATCCAACAATGTATAAAGACAGATCTTGAACTGTTTCTGGTCTCCTCCAAGGTCTGGTTGGCTCTTCAAATAGCAGGGATAAGGCAGTGATACGGTCAGTTTGGGTCCTAATTAGATGATCATCAATACAGCAATATGGTGACAAATAACCAAGTGTGTGTCAAACTATAAACTGACTTTTCCATTAAAGTTAATCTGGCCAATAGTCATTCTAAATGTCTATTAAAAACATATACAGTGGGGCGCCTGGGTGACGCAGTCGGTTAAGCGTCCGACTTCAGCCAGGTCACGATCTCGCGGTCCGTGAGTTCGAGCCCCGCGTCAGGCTCTGGGCTGATGGCTCAGAGCCTGGAGCCTGTTTCCGATTCTGTGTCTCCCTCTCTCTCTGCCCCTCCCCCGTTCATGCTCTGTCTCTCTCTGTCCCAAATAAATAAATAAATGTTGAAAAAAAAATTAAAAAAAACAAAAACAAAAACATATACGGGGTGCCTGGGTGGCTCAGTTGGTTCAGTTACTGACTTTTGATCTCGGCTCAGGTCAAGATCTCACGGTTTGTGAGATTGAGCCCCACATCGGGCTCAGGCTTGTGCTCTCCTCTATATCAAAAAAAAAAAAATTCTCTCTCTCCCTACCTATCCTACAGTTATTTTTAAACAAAAGAATACTAAAAATAATTTTATAATCATGAAGCTGATAACAGAGAAGAAATGATCAGTTACTTTAACAATTAAATAATTTAAAATAATTAAAATTAATTTAATAATTAAAAATTTTAAATAATCTAAAAATTTTTTAGAAACACATACAACTACTTATTATAGGCGGAAGAAGATACTTCTACACTATCCAATAACGGATGTACTTGATACTCTCTCTTTGCCTCTCCTTCTTAAAACATGCTTATTTATTTTGAGAGAGAGAGCATGAGCAGGGGAGGGGAAGAGAGAGAGGGAGAGAGAGAGTCCCAAGAAGGCTCCACACTGTCATTGTGGAGCCCGACCGCATGAACTATGAGGTCATGATCTGATCAAAATCCAGAATCAGAGGCTTAACTGACTGAGCCCCCACTCAGGCACCACTTTTGCCTCTCTAGACCATGCTTCATCCTTTGCTATCATGTTACGAACCTTTGGAGGCTGACCTGACCATACTGCATTTCTCTGATTCCCTTGGGTTCTTCTACTTGAGTTGGCCAATGATAGACACTAGCAAGACCTCAGTCAGTGGCAAAAGAGAGAAGCAGACCTCTCTCTGCCCCCCTTCCTGCTGGAAAGGGGCAAGGTTTCTTTGCTGAAGCCCAGAGGTCTAGTCAGAGGCCTCGCTACCTAAAGGACTCTCCACAGATTCCTAATTCCACTCTTTCCCTTTGTTCCCGCAGCCCTAAAAGTGTCAATGTCTCCCTGCTCCTGCCTGTCATTTTTGTCATTCCTTTCAGGTTAACCTTAACTCTGACTGCAACTTCCAACAGCTCATTAAGTTCCCCTTACTGTCCTCATTTGAGTCTACAATCTTGTTTCCTGCTAATGATACAGATGACTACAGAGCCGCTAGATGACGACAGTCCCTCAAAGATCTATCACTAATGTGCCTAAGGTAGGAGGGTGACATCTTTTTTTTTCCCCTGACTCCAAGATCATAAATATAGAAACATCCACAGGTGCCACAAGAGCAGGTAAAAATAACTGTAAATAAAATCATCAACTATTGAATTCAGAAATCTCTTGCACTTCTACACACTAATAACCAAGTAGCAGAAAGAGAAATTAAGAAAAAAAATCTCTTTCACAACTGCATCAAGAAGAGTAAAATACCTAGGAAGAAACTTAACCAAGGAGGGAAATGACCTGTACTCTGGAAACTATAAAACATTGATGAAAGAAAAGGAACATGACACAAACAAAGGAGAAGACATTCCATACTTATGAATTGGAAGAATCAATATTGTTCAAATATCCATACTGTGCAAAGGAGTCTACAGATGTAATGCAACGCCTATCAAAAGATACCAACACCATTTTTAACAGAACTAGAATAATCCTCAAATTTGTAGGGAACCACAAAGGATGACAAATACCTAAAACAATCTTGAAAAAGAACAACGAAGCTGGAGGAATCACAATCCCAGACTTCAAGATATATTCCAAAGCTGGAGTAATCAAACAGTACGGTATTGGCACAAAAATAGACACATAGATCAATAGCACAGAGCAGAGAGCCCAAAAATAAACTCACACTTATGTGGCCAATTAGTCTACGACAAAGTAGGCAAGAACATACAATGAGGAAGAGGCAGTCTCTTCAATAAATGGTGCTGGGAAAATTGGACAGCTACATGCAAAAGAATGAAACTGGACTTTCTTATACCACACACAAAAATAAACTCGAAATGGATTAAAAACCTAAATGTGAGACCGAAAACCATAAAAATCCTGGAAGAAAACATAGGCAGTAATTTCTTTGACATTGGCTGCAGAAACATTCTTCTAGATATGTTTCCCAAGGCAAGGGAAACAAAAGCAAAATTAAACTATTGGGACCACATTGAAATAGAAAGCTTTTGCACAGTGAAGGAAACCATCAACAAAACAAAAAGGCAACTTACTGAGTGGGATAAGTGCAAAAAATGTATCCAATAAGGGATTAATATCCAAAATATATAAAGAACTTACACAACTCAACAACAGAAACCCCCACACAATCCCATTAGAAATGGGCAGAGGACCTGAGTAGACATTTTTCCAAAGAAGACATCCAGATGGCCAACAGACAGACACATGAACATGTGCTTAACATCACTCATCAGCAGGGAAATGAAAATCAAAACCACAATGCTATCACCTTACCCTTGTCAGAATGGCTAGAATCAAAAAGACAAGAAATAACAAGTGTTGTCAAGGATGTAGAGAAAAAGGCAAACTTGTGTACTGTTGGTGGGCATGTAAATCCGTGCAGCCACTGCAGAAAACACTACATTTTTTAACTGAAAAAATTAAAAATAGAATTCGCATATGACTCACTAATTCCACTATTAGATATTTACCCAAAGGAAAGTAAACCACTAATTAGAAAAGACATACACACTCCTGTTTATTGCAGAATTATTTACAACAGCCAAGATATGGAAGCAACCTACCTGTCCACTGATAGATGAATGGATTCATGTGTGGTTGTGTATGTGTGTGTGTATATGTGCGCACACACACACACACACACACACACACACACACACACATAATGTGAAATTACTTACCATATCAAATGATGAGATCTTGCCATTTGCAACAACATGGACGAATACAGCAGGTACAATACTAAGTGAAATCAGAGGAAAAGAGACAAATACCATGTGACTACACTCATACGTTAGAATTTAACAAACAAACAGAGAAAAAAGAAACAAAATGCAGACTCTTAAATATAGAGAACTGGTGGCTGCCAGAAGTAGGGGAGGGAAGGGGGATGGGTGAAATAGGTGAGATTAAGAGAACACTTATGATGGGCACTGAGTAACAAACAGAATTGTTGAATCACTATGTTGTATATATACGTATATACATATATATTGTATATATAATATACAAAGAAGTCCTCACTATATGGTTATGTATAGCATTATGCATGGTGGGGTTATTAAATATTGAAAATATGCCCGATCTTTAATAGTAAATTCAACTAGTTTCCAATAAAAATAATGGCAGGACTTGAGAGGTCAGCAAATGGCTAAGACAAATCTTTAAATAATAATCAAAATGAAAAAGAAAACTATTCATGTACTTTTTCTTTACCTTTTATACAATTTTGTAGATATTTCAGCCAATAGCCTTGACATAAAAAAGGGGTTTGTATACTATTAATCGTCTGGCACGATTCACTGGATATATAGACAATGAAGGAATCTTGAAAATCAGCTAGACAATCCTCCCATTTTAGAGGTGCATAAATAAACCCAAGAATGATTATGACATTTATCTAAATTCATAAAATTAGATATCCAGAGTAGAAACAGACACTAAATTTTCTAATTCCGATCCAATGGGATTTCCCATAAACCATGATATCTCTTCAAAACTTGACCTTCTTTTTTTATTTTTTTAATGTTTATTTTATTTATTTTTGAGAGACAGCATGAGCGGGAGAGGGCAGAGAGAGAGAGAGAGAGAGAGAGAGAGAGAGAGAGAGAGAGAGAGAGAGACCCAGAATACGAAGCAGGCTCTAGGCTCCGAGCTGTCAGAGCCTGACAGACAGAGCCCGACACGGGGCTTGAACTCACGAGCCGTGAGATCATGACCTGAGCCAAAGTCGGACGCTCAACCGACTGAGCCACCCGGGCGTCCCAAAACTTGACCTTTCAAGTAAACAGAGGTTTCAGCACGTACCTCTGTTCACTGTTGCAAATCTGTTTACACATGCTATAAACGTAAGTGGCACACGCTTTAGAGGTAACATGGTGATGAACGAGTAAATGTGATCCCCTCAGCAGCCTGGAAACAAGAATTCATCTGCACATATCGACAAAGGTCACATATTTGTCATGGCTACCTGGGGCCCGGCCGATAGCTTCTTTTGGAAATTACAAAAACAAAAACTGAATAATTCAGTTATTTTCAAAACGTTTCATTAATGTTAGTCAGAGCTTAAGTTACTTACGTTCCTTCACATTAATTATCAAATAAACTCTTCTACATGACCATTAAGTTTCCAGAGATCCCTAAATGTCTGTGTTTCTGACAAGCAGACTCTCCCTGGCTTATACAATTACCATCAGAGCTCCTCGAGACAGGCTCCTATATCATCCATGAACTCAGCCAAATATCACATACCATATGTCAATAATTCTGCTTATACGTCCTAAATGTATTCTTAAACAATTTTTATTTGGAGGCGAACGTGACTATCAGACAACATTTAGGAAATCTCTCCCTTCCTTTGGGCTTTATGCCTCTGTTTATAGATGTCCCTCCATGATTGAACCTAGAGGGGGAAATGTACTTTTTATGGTAGTAATTTTTTTCTCTTTTCCCCCCATTTGTTCAGCTGAGAACAGGAAATGAAAAAACTTGAGCAATGGAATTGAACAAACTATAAATTGCATCTGTTTCTGGCGGGCTGCAGGCCTACCCACCGTCCTCACAGTGCTGTGGGACAAATGCCCCGCTTACATCTGCTTTTTGCCTAGGCTGGGATTTCATGTAGTAGATATCTCTAACATGACAGCCAAGTGCACAAAGACGATATAGAAAATAAAGCAGACGCCAACGGCAGGCCGAACCCAAGCTAATCGGATAATATTGCTATAATTTTTCAGCCTTTTTCTTTCTTTTTTCTTATAGGACTAAGCTTGCCCTGGGTGATATCTCATAGATTTTCAAATCCCATATACCATCCCAAAGTGAGAAACCAGAACATTCCATGACCACGTGGGGCCCAGTCAGCTGCAGCTCTGACAGAATAGGGGGTGTTGTTAGGGAGCAAAGGGAGGCAACTCTGAGAAAATAAGTTATTGACACCGAAAAACAGGTACTTGAACGAAAGTCAAAAGATATCTTTCTGATGGGGTGGAATAGTGTTTGGCGACCTGAAAAATCACACATCCACATGGTGTACTCAGTTACCAACTTCGGGATTGTTGCAATAAGATAGAAAACCGAGAATAAGGGACATACAGCTTTCACCGGCGGAACAAAAAACGACGAAGGCCTAACAAGTAGACTGCCATGGGGAGGCAGGGGTACAGAAAGGGAGACAGCAGGCAGCAGAAGGGATACTTCACCTGCACCAGTTTCCTGTAATGGGCTGGATCTGGTTCCGAGCCCGGAGAAAAAGAAATGTACCTCCTGCGTCTACTGCTTCTAAACCAAACGGGGCCAAAACTCAGGGGAGTGCCCGTTAAGTGCGGCCTTTCAGCTTTAAGAACAAAGAAAGAAACTTCTGTGAACTGGCATTTGAACTTAAACCCCACGCTAAACACCGCTTCTATGGCAAAGGAGTTCAAAATGGCTTACAAATGAACTTCTTGAACAAAACCTTTCCCAGGTAAGAGATTTCCTACAAAGTGGCAAAGAGGAAAACAACAAGAAAAAAAGAGATCATCCCAGGTACCAATTTTGCTATGCTTAGGAAAACCTAGAAAGTTGTAGAAAGAGACAGGTTAAAATTTAAAATTTCTTCAAGCCACCAAATCATACATTTTGTGTGAAATGATTTTGGTCCTAGATAGCGGTGGATTAGCAAAGTCTTTATGCCATATATTAGTTTAAAGGCCCTCGCTCCATTAATACCATGTGCGTAACTGCATTTGAATGTATGTAAGCTGTTCCTTTGTTTATAGGTAGGCAGTGAGGCCAGAGAACGGAGGTTTGAAAAAAACTGTTTAAGTGAGTTACTCATTTAAAGTGTGATTAGCTCTTCCAATTTTAGTGATAACTTTCTTACTCATCATAATGACAATCAAGTCACTGACCATCTGATTTCCCAATTTTAAATTACTTGGGGGACTGTCCTGAAATTACCTTGTTTTATTTCATTGTTTATTCAAGGGTTTATTATCTGCTTCCCCTGAGAAGAGTGTAAATTCCATGAGGGCAGGGACTCCACAAATTGTTTACCACTGTATCTCCAGTACCTAGAACAGTACAGGACACAGAGGGGTTGTTGAGGGAATGAGTGAATCATATAATGAAATTTTTTCCTATACCCATCTTATTAAAAAAGTGTAAATGCTAAAGCTACTAAAGGAATATTTGAAACGTTGGTTAATCCATTAGGATAATCTCAAATTCTAATTACCTCCAAATATCTTTCCATTGTCAGTAAATCATTCGCTTGTAAGTTTACTACCAATATGGTAACCATCTCAGTCTTCACAAAAGCATTCAGGCTCAATAATACTATTCTAAATATAATCCTAGAAGGTAAATATTAAGGAAAGCAATTCCAAGCCATTAGGTTAACTACAGGCCAACTCCATCCAACAGTAGAAAGTTCTTGGCTTGAGAATCAAGAAACAGAGATTCTAGTCTAAACATTTACTTACTACTTGTGGGAACTTGTGTAGGCCATTTGACCTCTCTGAGCTAAAGCCTCCTGTAAAATGTCAAGATTGGATGTAATTGCCAAGACCTTTGGTAGCTTCAAAAGCCTATCAGGGCAAGAAATTGAAATTGTTAGCAGAAGGAAAATTGTACGATGCATATATATGTACTAACAACAGAATACGCTCCAGTTTTTACCGAGGGCCAGACCTTCTTCCCAAGTACTTAACATCAGTTAACACACAAAATCTTCACAAAGAAGTCTTTGAGGTGGCTTTCCTCCTTTCCGTTTTAGAGAAAGGGAAATGGAGGCTGAGACACATCAGGGGACTTTCTCAAGGTTTGAACAGACAGACGTGCACAGCTCAAGACTCCAAGCGATCTGCCCTCTGCCGGCCTTCATCCTCCTGGCCCACCTCTTCCGACGTCTCTGCACGCAAGCCCCCCTGGATTTCTCTCTGGACCCTGAGCGCACATACTCGTTCCTGTCTCAGATCCTTTATACTACTCGTGCTCTTTCCTTGGAGGGTTCTTTCCCTGGCTGGCTCCCTATCTTATGCGGGTCTCATGTCAAAAACCATGGTCTTGCCCTGGTCCCTCTAGCCAAAGTCATCATGACACGCACCAACTTCTTGTTCTTCCCCGGATCTATCACCATGTGAAACAATCTCGTGCCATTGCTCAGTAGTTCATTCATTCATTATTTCCTCCTGCGACTAGAATGTAAGTTCCACAAAGGCAGGGATTTTAAACTGTCATCACCGTATCTCCAATAGCTGGAACAGTAGAGGGGACAAAGTATTTATTGACTACACGAAAAACAGATGAGAGCATCAACAATGACTTTCCTATATTCAACTTAACTACTCAAAAGTATGAACACAAAAGCTACGCCCTCGATACGCTGAATCCTCTGTTATGCCGTTTGAGTAAGATTGTCAGACAAAGGAGAATTGAGTTTACTGACAATGTTTAGTACTCACATTTCTCAGAATTTCTGCTTTACTGTCAATTCCTATCAAAATAATTATGTAAACATTTCTTTTTTTTTTTCATTAAGCGAATGCATTCATTTCAGAGAGGAGTTCGGATCTTTTACTAAATCACCCAAGAAGCTGAGTGACAACATGACTCATCAAAAACATTAAGTTCACAGAATCTAACGCTTGCAAGAACCCTTACATTTTGTATTAAAATGTATATGCTTAAAGAGCGGAGCACAGGTGATGGGCAGAGACAGACGGAACAGCAACCATGCTGCGTGTCCTCTCTGGAGAAGGTAGTAAAACATTATTTTACCAGTACAGAAATAGGTGACAGTAAGCGAGTCTTGAGTACAGTCTGATTTGGGGGAGGGGGGTGACTTAAAGAACACAGGGAGCCCTAGACTGGAAGAGTGGAAGGTCAGAGCTTTCACCGTCCTCAAAATTCTCATGCTCACTTCCATAAGTTACTTCAGGTAGCTTTAAAAATCCACACAATATACTAAGAAAAGATAAAAACAGGGTAAGAAATGTCATCAGGGGAAAATGACAATAGAAGAGACCCACTGAAGCCAGGGCTGAAGCGAGTACACAAGCTGCCTGTGGATACAGACTCTTGGATCCTTGCTAGATCACCTACTGACCCAACCTCTTCTGGCATCCAGGGCGAGGAGAGTCTTGCGGGGCAGAGCCACCAAGTCTAGGATTCCAGGGAAGCCCAATCAGGCGTATTAACCGTTGTGCGGATGGGGAATGGGGCCCACGACACGCACTGCTTGGAAATCCAAGAGAATCTCCTCCCATGGGTCCTCATAAAGATGGCAGTAGGCGATGAATCAAGCCCAACAGCATCCTACACTAAGGGCAGCAATGTGTTTCCTCAGGCTGTTTTATATAAAATTACTCACTGTAGGCTGCGGCATTGCACTCAAGAAGCAATTCAATAAAAGCAGTTATTCGAGCGGCCAACGGCAGTAAGCAGTCAATTAATGCAGTTCCGGGCAGGACCACGTATACTTTCCGTGGTGTGTGCATGTGCGTGTGTGCACATGCACACACGTGTGTATAAGCACGCTTTCATTCAAGTGAGCTCTCGACAGCATTGGAGCCTCAGGGACCTCAAGGTGTACTCCTTACCAGCCAGCTACCTGGAATGCAGCTACCCTGTGTTGTGCCTTCGTGTGGAGCAAGAGGCTATCTTGGGAGGGACTAACATTTCTCAGTCGCCAAGGGAAGAGGCAAGAAGTTCCTCAAGATATAATTTTGGAAATACAGATCAAGGGACCAACAGGTCCCTGAAGTTCACCAGCAAAAGGTAGGCAGCTGAAAAAGATTAACCTGAAAATTATACATGCAGGCAAACCAATCATGCATGCCTTTTGGCATTTTAAGTCTGGGGAAAGAACCTCTGAAATGGTTCATCTTGAAGAGCAGGTCGTTCTCTGTACAACAGAGGAGAACTGACTGAAAAATATATGCCTACAGAATGAAATAAGTTAACATACTGAATATGATCAAAAATTGTAAGGGACACCTGACTGGCTCAGGGAGTAGAGTGTATGACTCTTGACCTCAGGGCTGTTGAGTTTGAGCTCCACGTTGGGTGTAGAGAGTACTTAAAACTAAAATCTTAAAAAAAAATTATAAGCCAGTTGTATGTTACAGATAGTTTTCAAAAAAATAATAATAATGACTTTTGTTTCAGAGTTGTACCCCTGCCATACACTTCAAAGAATTTAAGTGTACCTCTCTATTCTCTGCTTTAACACTCTAGAAAAACAGAATGTGTAGCTTAATATTTAATACTGATGTTTTATTTCTGTACTCAAATATCAGTTTACCTATCTTAATGCAAATATATTCTTTTTTTAAATTTTTTAAACATTTATTTATTTGTGAGAGACAGAGAGAGAGCAAGAACAGGGGAGGGGCAAAGAAAGAGAGAGGGAGACACGGAATCCGAAGCAGGCTCCAGGCTCTACGCTATGAGCACAGAGCCCTAGGCGGGGCTCAAACTCACACACCATGAGATCATGACCTGAGCCGAAGTTGGAAGCTCAACTGACTGAGCCACCCAGGTGCCCCTAAATATATTAATTCAAATATTCAATATATAACTTTTCTCATAACAGACCTCTGAACTCCTCTGTAGGAATCTCACAGAGGACACCATTATTTACATCATTCGCTTCATGAGGAATCTTGCAAAACACCCCTGTCTAGGATTAGTACACAAAATATACAAATACAAATTAGTACACAAAATATACAAAAGATACAAATTGTACCTCTTGAACAACTGGTTTATTTTTTAAATTTTTTAACGTTTATTTATTTTTGAGAGACACAGAGAGACAGAGTGTGAGCAGGGGAGGGACAGAGAGAGAGGGAGACACAGAATCCGAAGAAAGCTCCAGGCTCCAAGCTGTCAGCACAGAGCCCGACGCGGGGCTCAAACTCATGAACTGTGCAATCATGACCTGAGCCAAAGTTGGACACTTAACTGACTGAGCCACCCAGGCGCCCCTACAATTGGTCTATTTTTAAACACATAAACTCTGTGAACCATGGAATTGCCCAGGTTAAAATTTTTCAGTTAATTGGTAAAAAGCTTAGTGATGACTTTTTGGTGTATTTGTAGCAAGTGTATAATATACATTTAGTATTCTTGTCATTGTTTATCTGTTAAAGTTTAAGTTATTTTTTAAAATTTTATTTATTTTAGAAAGACTGTATGCACATGTGCATGCACACGTGTGGGTGAGGGAAGAGGAGAGGGAGAGGGAGGGAGAGGGAGAGAGAGGGGGAGAGGGAGAGGGAGAGGGAGGGAGGGAGGGAGGGAGGGAGGGAGGGGGAGAGAGAGAGAGAGAGAGAGAGAGAGAGAGAGAGAGAGAGAGAGAATCCCAAGTAGGCTCCACACTCAGCCTGGAACCCATGGAATCATGACCTGAGCGGATATCAAGAGTCAGAGGCTCAACCAACTAAGCTACCCAGGCGCCCCAAGTTTAAATTATTCATAAAGTAATTTATTTTGAGCGATGTTTTGCTAGATTTTCTTGGTGTGTTTTAGGACTGCTTTATTTTTTTACTTTTTATTTTTTTAAAGCAGTTTCATTTTTTTTTAAAGATTTTATTTCCATGCAATACCTACACCCAATGTGGGGCTCAAACTCACAACCCTGAGATTGAGAGTGTCACGGTCCACCAACTGAGCCAGCCAGGCGCCCCTCAAGTCTGCTTTAGATGTACAATAGAATTGACTTGCGAGCCTGTTTTCTCTTTACATATGGTATGGGATTAAGTAGTCTGCTTTATTTAAAAAATGAAAGCAAAAAACTGGTGTGCCTCTTTAATCAGATAACTAATAATCTAATCAGTGGAAGATCTGGAGGACAAGGAAATAAATATATTGTGTACTTACGTTTCTATTACTTTGAAATAGAATTGGAGAGTGTAACTCTCAAATATCCTTAAAATTTTTAAAATAAAATTAAGTGGATTTCCGTTAAGGTGTTGGCTTTTTAGTATGTTGAGGGGAGAAGGGGTTGTTTGCTGTTTTTTCGAAAACTATCAGAGAAAGTCTAACTGTGAAATAAAATGAGATTCAAAATTTTAGTACACATTGAATATAACTGAGCAGTCTATTCATTTGTTTAGAATTTGAATCTTTTGTGAAAGTATTTACTCTTAAAATCTTAATGTTTTTGCCTTATATCATAAAGAAATCATTTTCTCCAATTATTTTATCCCAAAATACCCCTCAAGAGATTTATCATAGTATTACTTTATGTTTTGGCAGCTTCTAGAACAGAGAATGAATTTACAGGGATATGAATATGGTGTATTTTTTAAGTCTTCTAATATTTGCTAACTCACAATGCTCTGATTTACTCACCATTTGAATCTAAGTATTTAAATAACCTTAATAGGAGCAAATTAAGTAAAAATATTCAAGGGACACCTGGGTGTCTCAGTAGGTTAAGTGTCCAACTTGGGCTCAGGTCATGATCTCATGATTCCTGAGTTTGAGCCCCGTATCAATTTCTCTGCTGTCAGTGCAGAGCCCACGTTGGATCCTCTGTCCCCCACTCTCTTTCTCTCAAAAGTAAATAAACATAAAAAATATATATTCAAATAAACTTCTTAAACTCCCATCTCAAAATTTCTAGTGTAGCAATTTTCTCAAAGTGTTTACTGTAACATCAATTTTCTATTACAATCTTTTTATTGAAAATATTCGATAACATTAATGATTTTGTCTCATTAGATGTACTCTAAGATATTTAAATATCTTACTTCTTTTAAGATATTTCTTATTTCCACCAAAAGTTATTCTTTATTCCAATACATTTTCCACCTATGTTGAAGGCCATATGTAGATATGCAGGTATTTCCAGTTCAGAAAATGACTTAAGAAAGAAGAAAATATTATTTGTGGAATTGTCCCTTCAAATTTACAGGACAAAAGAAACAGCCAAAGGCCCATAAGGCTCAGAGACAGAGTGGAGGGTCCATGCGGATTCACAGTTTTCTGTAATGAACACCATGTTGCTGAAATCTACTGAAGTATCCAGAGTCCGGACATTGTGCTCAACAATCATTACCCAAACAACGTGGACAAGAGGGAAACTGATAGAGAAGCCAAAGAAGCAAATGTGAACAAAAGGAAATTGAGGAGGGAGGGAGATTAATCTGTTAAGCAAATAAGCTCTAACTTCTCAGAAGTAACTGCAAAGCTTTTGTACACGATGTCTTCCAATGGCAAAGAGGTGGCCCGGAAATATTTTCTTCATTAGCCAAATCAAGCTTTAGGCAGCAAATGAGAGTATTCTTTGTACTTTTTATGGTGACAAGAACAGTCAGGATAGGAGTTTAAGATAATGTGACTAATTTCACAATCACATGGAAGAAACAATCTCATTGTCTTATAGTCACATTTCACTCAGGACACAAAAACACAACTTGGGGTTGAGTTTCCATCTCTCACAGTTTCTTTGTGTTTCTGGTTGTTTCTTTGCTCTAAACTCTATCCATGTATACGAACAATATGGTTTAAAAAATCTAGAATTTATGGGGCAATCCTACATAATTAGAATGTATAGATTTTGTTTCTGTGGGCCCAGTAATCAGGAAAATGAACCTGTGGAAATGCGTTCATCAGGCCTCAGCAAGTGAACTCAGCAAGCAAACATATAAAGGAAGGGACACCAGAGCTCCTTAGGCAGCTTGGTTTGTCAAGCATCTGACTCATGGCTTTGTCTCAGGTCATGATCTCGTTGTTCGTGGGTTCAAGCCTCACACTGGGCTCTGCACTGACAGTGAGGAAGCTGCTTGGGATTCTCTGCTCCTCTCTCTTCCCCCCCTCCGTCCCCCCACCTCTCAAAATAAAGAAACGTCAATAAATAAAGGGGGTTTCCTGGGTGGCTCAGTCGATTAAGTGTCTGACTTTGAATCAGGTTACAACCGCACGGTTTCTGAGTTCGAACCTGCATCGGGTTCTGTGCTGACAGCTCAGAGCCTGGAGCCTGCCTCGGATTCTTTGTCTTCCTCTCTCTCTCTCTGTCCCTCTGTTGTGCGCTCTCTCTCTCTCTCTCTCTCTCTCTCTCCCTTAAAAATAATAAATGGTAAAAAAAAAAAGTCCTATAAAAAAATAAATGAAGGAAGGAGTGTTACCTGACATCCAGGCACTCTGAGTATACAGCTTAAAACCACTTTATAAATATGGTAATCAATACCAGCGAAATTAGTAAGTGGTGATAAATTAATGGACTTGTCCAAGTGCAACTTTCACTATAAATAGTAATTGAATTTTTCCGTCACCTGAGAAACCATGTACCTCTGCTTAGGACCTGAACTAATTACTTCAAAACAGTTGGATATGGTACATATTCGATTGACCTTTAGCAAAAAGCTACACACCAACATATGAACCAACTCTGAAATTAAGCATGAAGGATAAAAATGTATATTGAAAAGAATCTTCTTTCAAATGAGCACAAGAATAAAAACATAAACTCCAGCTTCATTTTTGTTTCTACCAACTAAATCTCCATTGTTCCACTTATTTCTGGAGTTCCAAATTTACAACTAGATAATTTTCTGATCTCACAAGACATCCTTAATATTTTTAGTTCTCTCTCATTTCCCTTGACTCTAGGAATCTCACGAAGACAATTCTAGAGATGGGAAAAAAATACCAGTTATCATAGTCTCTCCCACAAAGAAATGGTTGAGGCCTAGAAAACAGATAATCCCCTAAAAAGGATGAAAAGAGCAAATGTTCTAGAAACAGGCATTATAGAACACGCACATTTAGAAGAGTGTAAAACAAAAGTACCAAGATAAGGAGCAACCCAGGTGAGAGAAGACAAATCAGAATCAATGCCATAAAAGCCAACTGTTTAGAGAAGCAGGGAATAGTCAAAAAATATTGAAATCGACAGAGATGCTATGGAGAATGAACACTGAGCAAAGGCCACTGCACATGGTTAAAACAATATGTTAATGACATTGTAGAGCAGAGTCTCAGTGAAAACATATAGAATGACTTTAGGTCATAAGGCTATAAAGTAGAGACATCAAAATAAGATGTTGACTATTCGTCTGAGAACTGTGGTAGTCAAAGAAATACGGCAGTCTCCTCTTCTATGTTCCAAGAACCCCAGCAGATGCCTGAAACAACGGATAATACCAAACCCTACATACACTTTTTTCTATATATACACACCTATGGTCAAGTTTACTTTCTAAGTTAGACACGATAATAATGGTGACTAATGAAATAGAACAATTACAACAATATGCCATAGTTAAAGTTAAGTGAATGTGATCTCTGTCCCAAAATATATTATACTGTACTCACCCTTCTTGTGATGATGGGAGATAAGATGTTTACATGACGCGATGAAATGAGGTGAATGACGTAGGCATTGTGACACAGCGTCAGGCTGCTACTGATCTTCCGACGGTTTGCCAGGAGGATCATCTGTTTCCGGGTCTTGGTTGACCACCAGTAATTGAAACTGCAGAAAGTCAAAGTGCAGATAATGGGGGGACTCCTGTAAAATGCCACACTCAGATAAAAATATATCGTTATGAGACATTATTCACATCCCTCCTCGGCGTGGAAAGCTCTTATCTTTGGCCTAGATTTATCCACTATGTATTTATTTCAATGACTTCTTTCATTTCATTACTATTCTAAATATAATATTCTGTGCTTTTTAAAAATACACACTGGGGCTTGTTCACCTGGATATGGTATGAAGTCCCAAATAGTGACACGTTTCAAAAGATCACTTGAGTTATTTTCATTTAAAGACAACTGAACGATTATGACTCTCATATAGTAAATACCTAGCACGGGTTCATGCTCGCTCAATATTCTTCACAACTAATTATATGATGCTTTATAAACTATGGTGCTTTGCATTCTGTTTTTAAAATTTAACTCGAGAGTTACATATAACTCTACTGGATAACCATAATAAGTTCAAAATGAAATTGAAAAAGTACACCACAAATAAAATCCAAAAGATATTAAAATTCTGTTTAAAAAGCACTGTTCAACACCGTGAGTAACATCCCTTTATGGTACACTTAGTAATAAAATTAATGAGGCAGAGTCCTAAAATATCTCTAACAACCCCTCCTGTGTACCTATTATGCAAACTCATGGTTTCTCATTTCTTGTAGGAATTTTAACTATAAAAGAGTCTAAAATTTGGGTGAGCGTCCATTCAATTACTTACAAAAAATTTATAGTCAGATTATTGCTGTAAGTGTACATCAATATGTAAGACTGTAAGACAAATATATTTTAGTCTATATTTTATTGTTATAGAGGGGTGGGGAGAAGAGAGTGACCTGGTGGCTAGGTAGAAAAGGGCACTGAAAAAGGTAAACTATCAGTTGCTACAGGGTGAAGTAAATTATAGTTCCCCATGACATTTGTTGCTAATTATAACAATCATCTTCCTAGACAACAGGAGGATAATGATACTCAATCAAGAGCAAGTACTCACAATTTCCTCCCCAGGTCCCACAGCCCCACTGGATTCAGCTCGTGTGTCCTTCTCCAAGCGGGAACTGGATCATTCTTTCTTGAATTTGTTCGAAACCATCCTTTAACCCTTTTTTCTAGTGCATTATCAAAGAGCTCTTTGTTTTCAGATTGAGCAATCTGACTGAAAAAAAAATGACAAAGGGAGAGACAAGAAGGAGTCTATTCAAAGTAGGAAGAAAAAAAGATAGACATCTAAAAACAATACACTGTCATAAATTAAATATGATAACAGCATACTTAGGAGTTGACTTCTATGCTGTGTTGAATAATTCTCAAGGCCTAATACACAAAAGAATGTCTAACCTTTGTCTTGAGCCTAAAATATGTCTGAAGCCACGAATCTCAATGCTAACCCTTAAATGGAAAAACACACCTGAAAACATAATTATCGAAGACTAGACAAATATCATTCTAAATAACATTGTCCCCAATTTTCCGGTACAATTTTCACGTACTTTGATATGTATGTGAAGTACGTACTTAATTCTCATGTGTTTTCTATACTAAAGGCAATTCTTTAAGTATATTAGCAAATATAAATTAACCAAATGTTTTCATAAAGCTTGAAATACTATATTGTTTAATACCATAAATCTATAACCAGGGGAAAATTGTGTGCTCTGATTTTGGGTTGATGAAATATAGACCTCAACCACATCAAGAGATACACAGCAAATGCTGACCAGAGGTTCTCACTGTTGAGTGAGGACAAAGACCAAGTACGTTTAAATTGCAGTAGGTATAATTCTGAGCAAACAAAAAGAAATCTTTGATGTGTCTCTACAAAAGGTGGTTAATGGATTTAGTTTGATCTGTGATTCAAAGAAAAAGCCATTCATTATCATCACTGCTATTATGGTCAACATGGCCAGCCCTGACACCATCATCATCATCAATATTTATATTCAAAATCTCTACATAGTCTCTAATATCATGAACAATACCACGCACTGGGTAATTCACTTGCTAGGACATGACCAAGTAAAACAAGATTCGGAGGCAAGGACGGACACAGTTCATGTGAGGCTAGAAGCTCATACATTTCGGGGTTCCTACTTTAAGAGAAAAATACAAAATGGTGGATATAAAATTAGGTATAAACATAAACCGTTGAAACGAAACCAGTAAAATGCAACAGATTTCAACATGTAAAAGCTGACCAATACCACAAACATAATAAACTCAAGGAAAACAAACATGTGTATTAATAACCTGTCAGACTCTGTGGTAACCGCAGTAAGTTTTGCCTACATTTTTTTTTTGGTCCCAAACTCTTTGATTCCCTGTTGTAAAGATGTTAGATAGCTAATTTAGTCTCTACTTGAACATGGTTAATAAAATGTTATTTTCTATTAATAGTTCAGAAAGGACCCTTTTTGCTTTTGGATGCATTATCAGTAATTTAAAGTTTTGCTAGTAACTTGGGAAAACCTGTATCAGGTCCTTGCACACATGAATATGGAATTTAGAACAATTTTGTGCAGACAAGGTCCTGGATCTCTACATTTATATATTGTAAACCGTATTTTTCCTCCAGTAGCCACATAGGTCCAGGCTTACTGCCACAGTACATGTTCACATGGCTTTGATGCTTCCCACTGAGAAGCAGGTGACAACAGGTACACAGAAGTAATCCCAGAAGTCATTCCTAAAGCAAGGTGACCAGCACTGACTTAACTATACAAGAAAGGGAATCACATAAACCGATACGACGAACCCAAACTAAACGAACCACTGGCCCAGCTTCTCTGTGATCCCTGAATTTGACATTAAGAAATGTTTGGGGCCGGGGGCACCTGGGTGGCTCAGTTAAGTGCCAACTCTTGTTGCGGCTCAGGTCACGATCTCACAGTTTGTGGGTTCAAGCCCCGTGTTGGGCTCTGCACTGCCTGTGTGGAGCCTGCTTGGGATTCTCTTTCCCTCTCTCTCTGCCCCCTCCCTTGTTCTCTCCCCCCTTCAAAATAAATACACAAAACTTAAAAAAATATATTTATTGTATGTCAGTTACAATTTTGTTTTTATAAGTCAAATATCAGTCCAAATCTAATCAGGGCACAGAAAACACACAGTCGAACAGAGGAGTTCTGATATAAATAATAATTAATGACTGGGTTTTGTGAGCTCTTCTCCCTATGGCCCTGCAGGGTCACTGTACTTTATATGAATTAATGGCATGGGACAACTAATTTAAGAGTCTTTCATAAATAAAAGCTGCCTAACTCTAAAAAGGAATATAATGAAGGGCAATGAGAAAGATGTAAGGAAAACTCTACAAAAACAAAAGTAAGTTGGAGGAAGAGTATTCAAGGAGGAATAAACTTGGAAACCATGCCTTCTTCAAGCCTGAATACAGACCTTATTGGAAAGTCGGTCTTGGGGCGCCTGGGTGGCTCGGTCAGTTAAGCGTCCGACTTGGGCTCAGGTCTTGATCTAGCGGTGAGTTCGAGCCCCGCGTCAGGCTCTGTGCTGACAGCTCAGAGCCTGGAGCCTGTTTCAGATTCTGTGTCTCCCTCTCTCTCTGATCCTCCCCCGTTCATGCTCTGTCTCTGTCTCAAAAACAAATGCTTAAAAAAATTTTTTTTTAAAAAAGGAAAGTCGGTCTTACCGACCACCCCATGACAGAGAAGGTAACTGGGTTACCTAAGCCAGAGATGCTAAGGAGAAGGAAGGAAGGAGGGAGGGAATGACCAACCACAGTCTCACAGTTGCAGGTGAAACAATGCTGGTGAATGAGAGTACAAAAGGAGTCAAGGTGTTGGGGGTGCACTCACCGAAGGCGTGGGGTGCTAAATTAAGTGGAGTTTATCCCAGAATATCAGTCTGGTTCAACATTAAAAATCAAAGTCAAGGGTGCCTGGGCGGCTCAGTCGGTTGAACCTCTCTCTGGCTCTTCATTTCCGCTCAGGTCATGATCTCATGGTTCAGGAGTTCAAGCCCTGCGTGGGACTTTGCGCTGACAGTGCTGATTTTCGCTCTCCCCCTCTTTGCCCCTCTCCCACTTGTACTTTCTCTCAAAATAAACTTTAAAAAAAAATCAAGGTCATTCACGTATTAACTGATGAACACACACACACACAATTTCAATAGATGCAGAAAAAAAAAAAAAGCTGGGATACGCAGTGTCTATGTCAGGAAGGCTGTGGAGAATGACCCCGCGGAATACACACGGGAAGAGGCTGGGGGGGAGCTTGTGCAGAGGAGGTTGGAGCGCTGGGACCCCGTGGATCAAAAAGGCTGAGTGACACCCGGAGCATATGGTGCCCGTGTCAGCAGCACCACGGTGAGTGCGCACAGCGGCGGGGGCGACACGAGGCTGACAACCGCGCAGCAGGGGCACAGACGCAGCACAGCACGCTGGAACTGTGACGTCTGCAACTGCAAGCGAGCTGAATTGTTACCAGACCTGCAGGCTGACGAGCCAGCCTGCCACAGATGTCTCCGTATGTGTATGTGCGCGTATACACAAGTACGTTGGGGGCGGGGGCGTGCACGTGTGAGCATGGGAAGTGTCTTCTTCGCGGGATAGACCTTTTACATACAGAACGGGGCGTCCCTTCCTCGTGCCTCCGTTCCCCCGCACGGCGATGCAGCGGAGCATCCCGTGCTCTATTTCCACATGTGCAAACTGTCCCAAATGTCCAAAGGAAAATGCACCGCGATGCCCTGTACACACGCACCCTGTGCACAAAAAGGGGCTTTGCCCCACAAGAGAAGAACTCGAAAATGAACAAACTCAAAGCGTATACGGGGCTGCTGGCAGACGAGCCATCCTCCCCTTTAGAAAGACCTTTGCTCCAGAATATAAACAAATCCTCTCTGGAGATCCCCTCCTCTCTCCCTTCTATATAACCACCTGGAGTATAAACAAATGTAAACAAATAGCTCTCCGGAGATAAATCGCTATCTCTCCCCGGATATCTCTATCTTTATAGTTCTATTTAATCATCCTTTAACTCAGGTGCCAGAATTCTTTGCTCAAAAGCCCTCACTGCAAAAATGGGAAAATATACATGGAGCATGGACTCCCAACAGGAACCAGGAAGAAACTTCACTCCTCCATAATGCCCTCCAGTGCCTTCTTTCGACAAAGCTTATTATCACAATTGCTGCAAAGGAGAAATGTTTAAAGCTCACAGAGCAGGTAAAGAAGAGTAGATTTTAAGCTGAGAGGTAATGAACTGATAACTGGAACGCCTAATAAAAATATTATAAACTTTATGCCTATAAGTTTGAGAACTAGATGAAATGGACAAATGCCTTAAGACGCAAGCTACTCAAGGTCACAGAAGAAGAAACAGCCTGTACAGCACTGTATCTATTAAGAAATTAAATTTGTTAACTTCAAATCTTCCCACAAAGAAAACTCCATCCACATGGATTTTTAGTAGTCAGTTCTTTCAGACACTGAGGGAAGAAATAAAACATACATCTCAACTGATTTTGTGATAACAGCATCACTCTGGATCCAAAATCAAATACATTACAAGAATAAAAAACCTCAGACCAGTATCCCAAGAGAACACAAATGCAAAAAGTGTTTAACCCTATAGCAAATCAAATCCATCTGTCTGTCTATCTATCTATCTATGTATCTACATCTATCTATCTATTTTTTAAGATAATGCATTATAACTAAGTGGAGTTTATCCTAGCATATGTCTGGTTTAACATTAAAAAAATCAATGTCATTCACCATATTAACTGATGAACACATACACATTGCAATAGATGCAGAAAAAAACATTGACAAAACTCAAATCCATTCCTGGTTTAAAAAACCAACCAAACAAACAAACACCTCTCAGGAAAGTTGCACCAGAAGAAAACTGCAACATGATAATAGCTACAAAAAATGTGCAGTTGACAGCATACTTAGTGGCGAAATACTTAGTGCTCTTCACCTAAAATATTAACAAAGAAATGACACCTGCTGTCACCACATGAACTCATCATTTTACCGGAGGTTTAAGCCAGTGCAATAAGATAAGAAAAAATAAATAAAAGTCATCCAGATTGGAAAGGTAGAAGTTAAACTACCACTAATTCCAGATGACATGACCATCTATATAGAAAATCCTATGAAATCTACCCACAAAAATCTAGAACTAAAAATCGGGTTTAACAGGATCATGAGATCCAAGTTCAATACTAAAACAAAACCAAAAACAAACTATTGTAATTTTATAGACTGGTAATCAATACTCAGAAAGTGAAACTGAAAGAGGCAATACTATTCATATAAGTGTCAAAAATAGGAAAGATTTAAATACAAATATGACAAAAGATATACAAAACCTGCATGCTGAGAAATCCAGAACTTTGCAGAGAGAAATTAAAGAACACCTAAATAAATGGGAGAGATGCACTGTGTTCACAGATCAGAAAACTCAATATCATCAGGTTACCACATGTCCCCAAACTGATTTAGACATTCGGTGCACTTCCAATAAAAGTCTCAGCAGGCTTCCCTCTAGATATTAACAAGCTGACTCTAACATTTCTATGAAAATTCAAAAGATCTGAAATATCCAAAACTACTTAAGGATAAATAAAAGAACAAATGTGAAGGGCTTATACTAACTTCAACACATATTATAAAACTATAGGAATCAAAGTGGAATTAACATACAGGGGCACAACCATATCAATGAAACAGAGTTGTTTACTTCAGAAATAAACCCCACACAGGGGATCAAATGCTTTTTAACAAAGTTTTAAGGGACAGGAAGAACAACGTTTTAACAAATAGTGCTGGAAAAATTGGATATCCACATTGCAAAGAACAAAAAATAACTCTGAACCAAACTTCATGCTACGTACGAGTTTGCAGAGGAATTACAATGGGAAACAAGACATTGTTTTTTGGGGTAGTGTTAGGATTACTAATTTGGTTTTGGTGGGGGATTATGTGTATATCCAAGTATCAAACTTACCAAATTATGTACTTAAAATATGTGCAGTTTGTTAAATATCAATTGTACTTCAATAAAGTTACTTTAAAAACAAATACATTAATCTAGGCTTAACAATTAACTATCTTTTTAATACATGCATTCATATATACAAGTGCACATCAGATATATTTAACAGATACTTGTATTCATAAAACAGAACAGCTCTTGTCACCATTTGTTGGCCCTCATCACAAATTTATACTAGCATTTTATAAAAGATGAAATATTTCCACATGTGTACATAGCGTTCTAAGTGAAAAAGCACTGTTTGGTGGAAATTAAGAAGAGATTTTGTGTGCTTTGCTTGGCTTCATTTAGTTGGAGAGAATAACAGAGCTGACTGGCCACCAAAGCATTCCTATCATCACCAGAGATGCCTACATAGTTGTTTTCACCGAGGATCAGCAAGGACATTGACCCAAGTTTCAGAAATGAAACTCCCACAATTTGATGTGTGCTATGAGAACATGGGACACAGTAGGGTTAATCAGACTCTCAACCGTAAGGGATTTTAGACAGCATCTCATCAAACCCTTCATGTACTATGAGTGAAGAAACCGAGGTCAAGGGAGATTAAATGATGGGTCCAAGTCTTCATAATGGCAGAGACAAATCTAGAATCCCATGTTTCCGGTGGCCAAATTCTGAACCTTTTTCTTACTGCCCTAACATCATCCTTCGAGAATCCCCCCCGCCAATACCCATTTATCATATCCATACAGAAAAGCACCTTCTTACATTCTGCTTTATTTAAGTGCATTTTTGTTTAATTATAATGAAAAATATCCCTGCAATCTTTTCTACTGTCAAACCCATCTGCAGACTCCAGATTTGACCTTTTGGAAAATTAGCTATTTAATTTATACACACTCGGGACAATGTCCCCTGATTTTGTTCCTGTCTCTTTGTAACTCATTTTTCATTATCCATGGTGAAGACAATAGTCTCCGTCCTTCATCTGGAATAATTGTTTTGAAACCCTCTTCTAAAACAAAAGCACCAGGTTAAGAGTAGTTTCTGTAACAATGGACTCTTTAAATATAAGAAAAATATGCAAATCCCAGGAACCTCTTAATCATATTAGTGCAATCCAGGTAGAATTAAATTAATTTTATATTTAAATACTCCTTTTTTTCTTTCTGATTTCAAAGGCATTTCATGCTCACTAAAGAAACTGCAGAAAACAGAGAACAGATTTAGAAAGATAAAAATCACCCATAAACTACTCAACCAGGTAGAGCCATTATTAACATCTGGCATTTACTCAATTGTGTAATTAGATCAATACACATATAACAAAAGATATTTAACTAAAAAGCTATAGATATAATTATCAAGATAGAAATCTTCTCACATCTAAGTTTTGTATCTTTTTTCAATTAACACAGAATCCTTTTCCCACCACTAAAATTATTTGAATTATTTGTAATATCATTCTTAAGAAATGCACATTGTTCAACCACACTGCTATAGTATTATTTCATCCTTCTGTCATTGCTGGACATATAGGTACTTTTTAAGCTTTTAAATGAGGCCAACGAGATCCATATCAATCTGTATTAATAAGCATTTCTGATTTTTTTTCATAGGATATATTTCTGGACACTCTTTTAAAAGTTTAAAATTTGCCAATAGTGGATGATCATATAAGCTCATTCAAGCCTACGTAAAGTTCTTCTTTAGGAAGAATGTGTGACAAGTGGGCTTGGAAAGTAAGAATGGAATGCATATAAAATGTCTTTTCCACGCATAAGTAACTAGCAGGAATAGAAGCTAATTTTAAACATTTTGCTTTATTTCCCTTTATAGTAATAGTGGAATAATATTTGCACACAAATTCCCAGTATCTGGACATTAGGGTGGATTTGAAACTGAAAAACTGTCATTGCCTAAAAGACGAGTTCCTAGAAGATCTATTTAAGATAAATTTTTAATAAAGGCATAAGCACATGGTGTCACCATGGTGATAAAAGGAAGCTGGGAATACCATCTGACGGAATATAGGTTGAATAAAAAATAGGTTGGTGATAGAGTTGAAGAGGTTCAGCTAAAGAAAGGATCAGAAGCAAAAGCAGAGGGGTTCTCTAATGAAGGGAAAAAATTTAAAAAAAATCAGAGGTATTAGTTTCCAATTAAATCATGTAAATGCCACATGTAATTTTCTTTCTCAGTTTGTGTGTACTTATTAAGCCTTGGGCCAGCTAAGCAGTCTATAGTTCATATTCCTAGCACTCCGTGGGCAAATCTCAAAAACAAGAGACAAAACGATCTTTTCCAAGGATGCCTCTTACAATGTACCGTGTGGCTTTGTTGTCACTGATAGCTAATTCTATCAGGGCACAGGGATGGAAATGGGGAGTTCTGCTCTTCACCTCAAGCTGTTGGCTACACTCAGACATTCTCAAGGTATAATGAGACCCCTGCCTAAGAAGATAGAACAAAAGAGAGCCTTAAAGAAAAATAATGATTCTTCCCCCCTGCTCGTTCCTGGGGCTGAGAATCTGTGTGGATGTTGTATAGGCATAATTAGCTGGAAAAAAATGTTCATTATGGTTTCTTCTCCCCTTCGAAGGCGAAGTGGAATAGGAAGATGGCCAAGAACGTGAGCCTGGATACTGGGCCTTTCACTTTGGAGAAATCTGTGATCGGGACAAAGGTACTTAATTTCTCGAAGTCTTAGATTCTTCATCTGTCGAATTAGGTGAATGCCTCACAGAGTTGTCATCAGGATCAAAGTACGTAGCAGAGCACTTAGTACATAATGTATACCTGATAAATTATAGTATTCATTATCATTAGCGTTCCATATGGATTAGCTTGGGAGATACAGAAATATTTCCCAAGTATCATTCATTTATAATCATGTGGTAGAAAGTGGATCAAAATCTAAGACGGTCTGATAATTACTGGAGGGGAGGACTTTTTAGTCAACGCCCTTTCATTTTTCTTAAGTATTTCGATTGCGCTTGCTTTAAGTACATTTGCCAATATATATATCACCTTGCAGACTGAGGAATCTGCTACAATGACATTTCAACCTCTGGAACTGTGCTGTCTCAGCCTAAGAAGTGAATATGCCCAAATTTACTGAACATAATCAGTACTTTCCACACAATAATGTTCGTATGAAATCACCTGGGAAATCTGACTAAAAACACAGATTCCGATTCAGGGGCTCTTGAGATTATAGGTGACGGTGATAGGCTATCCTGGTCACCACACATTGAGTCAAGGACGAAACCAGGGGGTGCTTGGGGGGCCCCGACGCACATCTGGCAATGCCTGGAGACACTCTGCGTTGTCACAACTGGGGGAGGTGCCACTGGCATCTGGTGGGTAGAGGCCAGGGTGCTGTTAGACATTCCACCCTGCACAGGACAGTCTCAACCACCAAGAATTACTGTCCCAAATGTAAAGTCCAAAATCTCAGTAGGGCCACACTTGAAAAACTCGGGACTGAACCAATCTGAGGATCTTTTCCATTTAACAAAAATATATCGTAGGAGGAATAAAATCTATTGTGTTTTATTCATATCTACGTTTGTCCAACAAAACCCAAAAAACAAAAACCAAGCAAAGAAAAAACTGACGGTGGGGGTGAGGGTGGAAAGAGTAAAAATGTGTGTTCATACCTAAATAATGAGCCACAATGGAAGCCACAGAGCCCACAGTGGGTCATTGCAACCTAATACACCACTCAGGGTTGGGGCTATAGTTCCGGCATCTGCACTGATGGTTTTGAAGCCACAGATCCTGGGCATAAATGAGGAGCAGGCAGGCACGAGGTCCACATAACAGTCTGCCCTGAGTAGACACAGATAGCTGCCCAGATATAACAGGAACACAGCACCTACTGATTTCAGGCATGGGACCTATGTTCCCTCTGACTGTAGAGACGAAGGCCAAACCCCATGAAAATGGATCCACAATCTAGGCATAAACACACTGTCTCAAATCGCCCTTTTCTAAACTGATATTCTCTCCTACTGACATTTGACAAATTATTATTTGATAAACTAAGTTTTGATAGAATAAAACCAACATGTTTATCGATAGTCTTCTTTTTCCTGAATTTTCTTTTAAATTCATCATGGAGTTTACTTTTATAAGTTGCCTTGAAGATTTCACATCGATATTTTCATTAGGAAAATCATAATCAACACCAACTGTATTAAGAACTTAATTGACCCACTTGGGCAATCATTTCATGTAACAAAATAATTTATCTTAGGGCAAGAGAAAGATAAAAGACAGAGGTTGGAGTTTAAACAGCAGACAAAACAAAACTACAGAGAGGGTTTATCATTTGTAAATGGTATGGCGAACGTTCCTTGGAAAGAAGAAAAAAGGCGCTGGTATTCTGAACGCAAAACTGATCTCAGTGGAAATCTGAATGCTGCCTTACATAGAGGGTCACTTACCTGTTATCATGAGACTTCCAGTCTACAGCCATACCACCCTGAATGTGCCCGATCTTGTCTGGTATCATGACACCTCCAAGGCAATCAACCACGGCAGCCTACAATGTGGTAACAAGTGCCCTGTCTCCGTTTCTCCAGCAGAAATATAAGGTACATTTCCCACATTTGATGTATTCAGAGGAATAAAAATGAACTTATCCACAAAAGCCCAATAGATACTGGACGGTAACAACTATTGAACTTTGTAAGAAGTTATACTTTTTGGTTGTTTACATAAGATCAAAGTATTTTTAAAACAGCCTCAGACAAAAAGGAGAATATCAATGGAATTCAGAAATCAGGAGGCTAATAAGTGTGTGTAATCCAAAATTTGAAGATTATATCTATATGGAGTAACTTCAATAAGGTCCGAAAAATATGAAAATGTTATCTCCTTTAAATACTCTGACCTTTCTCCAATTTCCAAGTCAGTTAATCAGTACTATTAAGCACATGTTATGTTGGACAGGACCAGGTCTGTAACCAAATGCTATGATGGAAAAAGGCCTAAATTCCTTTTAAATGACATGGAGTGAAGGTCCTGGGAGTGAATCATCCGTGAAGATTTCTTTTTTCTAATCTACTGAGCGAAAGGGAGTAAAAAGACCTCAGAAAAGACCTTCTTCACTTTGTCTTGTGTTGCTTAACGGAAATGGAGAAAGAGCCTTATTTTAAAATGTTTTATGAGCTTGCCGCCACTGGCTAATAACAGCTGTGGGCGGTCTCTGAAATTTGTCCAAACTTCATAACAGCGGAAACGATGAGGTCCCCATGCTAATTAAAGTTAAATGTGCCTCCCTGTCACATAACACTGATTTATCCTTGAAGAACTGGTCAACTTCCAGTCCAAGGAAGCCCCCAACAGAAACACTTCCTTGAAGAGGGAGATCCACCAGTGCCCTATTAAATCTGTCTTTATACCCACCCATCCATACCTAGCTCTCCCATAATTAAATCAAGAGACTTAGGAATCAGTCTAACCGCTATCTACAACTTCTAAATGAATTCCTTAAGTGGTCTTTGCAGGAAAGGGTGGGGCTTTTGAAAACGAACAGTTAGAGTGAAGCGGCCTCACCTTAGTTATAAGCCGGGGAGCAAAAGCGGGTTTAGGCTGTGTGTCAACACCAACCGTTGTTTCTATTAGGGTACAATTTTCACGATATTTTTGAAGAATGTAAAAGAAGGTGAGTTGGAACATGCAATTCTAATTCCTTTTAGGGCTTATCGCTCTTCAAACATTCAACAGCCACCCTTAATACCATTACCTCTGGGACAACATTTGAGCAGGCCCCCTCAATCTAACAACAAGAGACGGCGAGAGAAAGACTGCAGTTTAAAAGCCTGGTTAAAGATTAACACAAACAGTAATAAGAAGGTTCTTTAGGAAAGAATCAGAACAGCTGCAGCTGAATCCCGCTACCTGCTGAGGGTTGCTAAGCAACTTGGGCCTACCACTGCCCCAAGGGTATTTTACTTTACAATTAGGATTTTTGAAGGGGGAAGTGGGGGAGGAGGGGGGCGATTCCTAGTGAAACTGATGTAGAAGAGCCATATATACAGATACATGTTGTTGTGTTATTTTTTTTAATAGGAAAATGGTGTCACTCCATCCTTTCAAAGGTAGAATACTCCAGATAAAAGCAGATTTTCTTTTTTTGTATGTAACTGACAAAAATCTAGCAATAACACGGAGTTTTAAAAGTGACATTTTGACTCTAAGGGAGGAATTATTTGCAATTTGTTTTGAACAGAAGCTTAGTTCATGTCAGATGTGAACCTCCAGACAATCATTAGTTTAAACTGCCTGCTATGTGTTTAAAAATTTCAGTCAATTTAGAAGCTGATCTGAATTGCAAATGTGATGGTAATAAGCCATTAGGGAACTGCATATCTATTTTTTTTTTTTGCACTTACAACCCCCTGCTTTAAGGAGCTCCAACTACACTGAAATATGAAAATATCATTTTAATCATGCACACTGTCGACAAACATGGAAAGGCCAGAGACTCAGAAGTGGGAAAGTGGCATTGGAGGCTGAAAACAAGAAACTGGACAAGAAAGAAGAAACAGATATAACCTTTACTTTAAATTATATACAGTAGTAAGATTTTCCAAAAAACAAATATTCGGTTTTGTTGGTAATGCAACACACATCCCCAAGCCCAGCATCTGGATAAAATTTATTTTCTTTGGATTTTGGAATTACAGAACGTTAGCCCAAACCTTTTATGAGGTCGCTTGGGAAATCAAGAGAAGAGCTTCTATGGTCGGATTTCAGCTTGCGGTATAAATAATGAATTTTAAAGGGTGTTTATCAATAAAAATTCTTCTTTCAACAAACAGCCTATTTCAGTTTTCTAAAACACTATGGGTTTCGGCAGTCCCCAAGCCACCAATGCCAAGAGGTATTTGATTCGCACAAAGATGTTCCGGTTCAGAAGCTTACATGTTAGCACAAAAATGGGATGATGAAAAATTTCAGTCCATCCTTACATCTTCCCACTGGCAGCTACATATTTAATTGAACAGAGACTGGAATTGGGGGGAAAAAGAGGTGAGCTCCCCATATTTTCAGTGAGTAAGACCCATTTTCTGCATTCTTAATTGCCTGTTTTAAAAACCGTTTGATTCCCAAGCTAAGAAGACCATTGCGACGGGAAGGCTGATAACTGATCAACCAGCCATGTGAAATCACTTAGCATATTTCCTCTAGCCTCTACACAAACCCATTTCTACCCCTCTGAATTCACTAAAATTTGGCACTTGGCTTCAGTTCAACTGTATTAATAGGACCCCAGAAGTTTCATCTCTGCCACTTGCCAAAATCTTTGGGAAATATGGAAACTTATGAGTAATGCATTCATGACATGTTTTCCCTCCACAAAAGTTAAATATTGGCTAAGATAAAGATAAAGTGTAACATCATTGGTAAATATAGCACAACATGATAGAACTTGAGACCCAGGGGAAAGATCTTGGTTAGAATTTAACCCCAGTGAGCCTTCATCATCCGGAAGGTCAGGGCTCTGGCCAATCCCAGTGTTTGTTTATACCCTGGAGAATGAGGGATAAGAGCAGGAACTCTGTGAGGTCAGTTACACTGGGGAAAAAGGAACCCCCCCCAAGTGTCAGCTTTCAGGCCACGTCTGGACTCCACAAAAATAAAGATTTTTAGCAAGAAAAAAAAAACAGTCTCAAAAATAGCAGCCCTTCTTTTCCATACGGCATCACGTCGGTTGGTTTTACATTATGCCTCTCTGAAGCATCATTAGAACAGGGAGAGGCTCCAGCTATGTGTAAGCCAGAAATGTGAAACAGAAATGAAGCCAATCATGCATATGAATGAGGAAGGTGAACCTGAGTCAGAGAAGGGGTTTTCCTGAGTGCCACGCGTCTCTTCTTTCTTCACTCACACATCCCCTCACTCAACAAGCATTTCCCGAGCCTCCTTGGTGGGAGCAGAATCGTGCTACGCGCTCCAGGGAAATAGGGATGAATTTAGGTGATGGGTCCTGCACACCTGGAAGTGGCCAAGAGCAACACAGCCGGCAGGTGAATAAATACGCTAAAAGATGGAGGTGACAAGTGTCCGGAGACGAGGTGCTAGGAGGGAGGCATAGGTGGGCCCGTGTCGCAACAGCGTCAGTAGTAACCGTGGCTGCAGAATCCGAAAGCCTGAAGGCGCAGATGTTCTCTGCATCTGAGACAGACTGGGCAACTTCGTCTTCTCCACAAGGCTGTGTTAAATGTCCCCAACTCTCTGAAACCTCCACCTCACCACGCTTCCCCTCCGTGGCAACAAATGAGCTCAATTCCCACCCCGCAGAGAACGTGGAATCCATCAGCTGGAAACCCACTCCGCTTCCCGCCACCAGCCTACACACCCGACGGCATCCAAAGCCATCAACACTCCCTTCCCCTCTTCCCTCCCACGGCCCCTGGTCCCGAGCATTCCAAAAAGCCAAGGCATACGTCTCGGCTTTAGATCCCATCAACCGACGACCTTTCTCCTCAAGAGACCATATTGATTCCTTCCCTGATCCTGTCCTGCAACTTCAAATGCTCCTCTTTGCTGCCTAATGCTCACCGGTATTTAAAAGTACCCAAGTCTCGGGGCGCCTGGGTGGCTCAGTCAAGCGGGCATCGGACTTCAGCTCGGGTCAGGATCTCACGACTCGTGGGTTCGAGCCCCTCACCAGGCTCTGTGCTGACAGCTGGAAGCCTGGAGCCTGCTTCGGATTCTGTGTCTCCCCCTCTCTCTCTGCTCCTCCCCCACTCGCCCTCTGTCTCTCTCTCCTCCGAAAATAAATAAACGTTAAAAAAAAAAAGTGCACAAGTCTCTACTATCTTAACAGCAACAGAAACAAAAACTCCCTCAAAAAAATCTCTTTCTCTTCCTACAGATCCCGTACTCTTCGCCCTCTCTTCCATGATCACCCTTCGTCGCATGTATTCTTTTCAATCAAGTCAATTAAACAAATAAAACTTGAAGCTCCATTCCTCAGTGGCACTAGCCACATCTCAAGCGGCTGCGACCGTAGAGAGGAGAGTGTGAAGGTAGAACCTCTCCACCGTCGTGTAAGTTCCACTGCCAGAGTTTGCCTTCTTTCCATCCATCCCGTCCTTCTTGAGCCAAACTACACTGGCCACTTTCTCAGAGCTGACATGACACTCTTACCCCGTCTCCACTCAACTCACAGCAACATGACCCGTCCCCGCTCCTGCACCGAGGCTGCCATTGCCAATGTCCTTCACCCCTCGTGCGACTCAAAACCAGACATGTGTCCTAGATCTTTGCTGCCCTGACCAATCAGTAGCTATCAGATACCAAGGACAGCTATTTACAATCGTCTCATTTCTGATTGGACCCCACACTCTGGCTTTTCTCTCATCTCTTTGCCTACCCTTTCCCGGTCTTCGTTCATGGACTTCGCTTGCTCTGCACAACACGGAAATGCCTTTGCTCGTCGCTGCTGCCTCAGGGGCCCTACTCTCTTACCCTTCCAGTTATTCCTCACCCCCTTCCAGCTCCTTCAGTGACCGTCCATACCCTCATTACTTCCACACGGAGACTCTCCTACCCCTCTCTGTCTCCTCTCTGGCAAGCTCAAACAACACCTAAACTACCCCTTAACGTTCCATGGGCTCTGTAGGGTGGGCACTCTCCCTCAGCTTGGGTCCTTGACTGGAGGTACCATCACCACACCCAACCGCTTAACCTTGCTTATCCTCAAGATCTCATTTCTGATGTTATTTTTCTGAGGAAGCCTTCCCGGTCCTACAAGTCTAGGTTAGGGGCCCTACCGTTCTGATCTCTTTTGTTGAACAGTAACAACACCTCAAACATAACGGCTTATACCCTCCATCTGTTTGGCCCAGGACTTTGTGGGCCAAGAATTCAAGAAGGGCTCAGCTGGATAGTGCCCACTCAGGAACTTTCCCATGGTTGCGGTCAGAAAGTGGCTGTTGCTAGAATATCAGCGGAGATGCAACCATTAGGGAGGGGGTGGCCAGGTATCTCTTATGCTCTCCAAAAAGTCTCAAGAGCTCTCCCTGTGGTGTCTCTGCCTGAGCTAGTTTGAGTTTCCTCACAGCACAGAGGCCTTGGGACAAATGGACCGCTTACACAAAGACGAAAGACCTCAAGGGGAGAAGTTCCAGCAAGCAAGGTGGAATCCACGATGCCCTTCCTGGCCTCACCTCAGGACTCACACAACATCACCTCCCCACATTCTACTGGCTACAGCAAGTCATAAGCCAGCCCAGACTCAAGGGGGGAGAAGCACAGATGTCTGACCCTTAATGCAGAGAGTATTAAGGTCACACAGTAGATGAGCAAGCGAGATGGGAGGACACTGTTGCTGCTTTTGAAAATGTAATCTGCCACACTTGTGTACATTTCTTCTGCAACGCTCAGAATTCTTACCAGAGTATTAAACACACGCTGCTTTAATTGTTTGTCTACGTGTATTTCTAGTCAGTACTATTACGCACCATCATTTGAGACTTGAGGACACTGAGGCTCAGAAGAATGAGGTAAATTGGCAGAGATCACCTACCTAGTAAGTGAAATCACGGAGTCTGGACTGGAGCTCAAGACTTCGGGAGCATTCTGTCCGAGTTACACTCTTCTCTACACATCTCGATCCACTGCTCAACCTTTGGAATGTAACACCTACGTTCACACTCCACCTCTAATAGAATCAGATGATCATTAAATTCGAGGGGCACGGTTTTACTGAGCTGGGTACCCGGAGGCTCCCTGCTGTTTGGGAGGATGTATAGTGTGGTCACAGAGAACCAAAGGCCACACGTCGGCCAAAGCTGCCATACTCGGGGCTACGGCTCATCTAAGACATCCACTTCTGGATGAATCCACACACAGAGTGCATTAATAGACAGAACTATCTTGTACACATTTCTCTATCTCCATTTCTACCGTAACATCACATTTGTAAGTACCTGGAGTCTGGGAGCTCTCTGAGCCTCCACTTGCCCAGGGGAGCATGAGGGCTTCTCATCCTTTGTCTAGTACACCTCCTGCTACAATTTTAGGATTCCTAGGGTCACAGAAACGGATTTTCTTGGAGACCTGCTTGTTGCCCTACCCGGAGCTGGTAGCAGCTCAGACGCATCTCTCAACCCAATCTCAGAAACCACAGATGTCAGGAAAGTGGGCTCGCTGCCTTGAGCTCTCTGGCAGGGTCTCACTGCAACTTACGAAGCAAACTCTCCGTCACAGCCACCCTGTCACCTCCCTACCCGGGGGGCCACTCGGATGCTCATCTCTAGAACTCCAAAGTTCCACAACGTAGAACCAAAAGAAATATCTTCTTGATTAAATTAAGATGAGAGTTATAGCCATAGCTTGGGTTAGTACAGCCAGGAAAAGGTAATTTATCTCTTCCCGAAGGGATTTATTTCCTCCTTCCGCCCCTTCCTCCTTAGATTTTTTTAACTCACTACTAAAGTGTAGGTGATACACAACGTTATGTGAGTTTCAAGCGCACAACACAGTGTGCAGCACAATTCTCCAAGTTTACCACGACAAGTGTAGTCACCACGCGATGTTATTACGGTGTTACTCATTGAATTCCCTGTATTCCCTGTTCGTCAACGTGACCTACTTGCTTAATAACTGGCAGTCTGTACCTCTTAACCTCCTGCACCTATTTCACCCATCCCCCACCCCCACCAACCTCCCCTCTGGCAATCATTAGTTGGATCTCTGTATGTAAGGGTCTACTCTGTTTATTTTATTCCACATACAAGTGAAATCATATACAGTAAAACCTTGGATTGAGAGTATCTTGTTCCATGAGTGTTCTGCAAGATGAGCAAGCATTTCTGATACGCTTTAACTTGATAAACGAGCGACGTCTGGCACTACGAGTCGTACGTGATGCTGAAAGTCACACAATCACACCTGAGGCACTGATTATCCTCTCTCTCTCTCTCTCTCTCTCCCTCTCTCTCTCTGCGGGATTGTGGGTGATCATCTCCCATGCTCGGATGCTCGGTCTCAGGCCGAGGTGTTTGGCAGAAATCAGTGATCTTTCAGGACGTTGGAAGGTGCCCCAACTGGCACTAGTGTAGTTTTTGTTACTTTCAAGCAACTGTGGACAGTCCTTTGCTTTCCCAGAAAAGTGAGCTTAGGAACCCTTTGCTTCCTTATAGGTCAGGCTGCCTGCAGATAGAGACCCTTTCCTCTGCTGCCTCATTGCCAGTTACATTAAATACAGTATATGACGAGAGTTTATTAATACTGCACTGTAGTCAACATCCATGTGAACATATGAAATGGCCCTCATGCAGAAGAAGATTCCATTGAGCCAAGGGGTAGCAGTGATTCTGTTAGTGATAACGAAAGTCGTCCTACACAATAACCCTCCTCTCTCGTCTCCCTCACACTAGTCACAAGGGTTTTCAAAGGTAAGGGCAAGTTAGTTGGTTGATTTTTCTTTATATTTTGTATATTCTTTATTATTTTGTGTTACATTACAGTACTATAATCATTTATATATATATACTTTTTTGGGTTGTGGAATGAATCAACTGAGTTTCCAGTATTTCTTATGGGGAAATATGCTTTGATATATAAGTGCCTTGGATTAGAAGCATGTTTTCAGAACGAATTATGCTCACAAACCAAGGTTTTACTGCATTTGTCTTTCTCTGACTTACTTCAATCACCCCATGCCTTAGGATTCTTAGCCTCTTCCACTCCATACACATATCTATTGTTGAAGAATCTCCTCTCCCTAGTCCTAATGCCTAACTTATCTACCCTCCCAGGATTAATCACTGCCCAGGAATTTGGACAATGCGAAGTATAAACCATAGTCCAAAGAGACAATCACATGCATAATAATACAAACTCGCTATTTAAAAATATATATTTACCCACATCACTCCCATTATGTTGGCTACTATAAAACAAAACAAAATAACAAATACTGATGAGGACATGGAGAAATTGGAACCCTTGAGTGCTGCTGGTGCTGATGCAAAATGGCTCAGACACTATGGAGAAGAAAGCATGAAAATGCCTCAACTATTTAGAAATAGAATTAGCATCTCATCCAGCAGTTCTACTTCTGAATACATACCCCAAAGAACTGAAAGCCAGGGCTCAAAGATATTTTTGTACTCCTGTTCATAGCAACTTGTTCACGATAAGTAGAAACAACCAAGCTCCATCGATGGACGGAAAACACAATGTGATATGTACACACCACATGAATAGACCTTGAGGACACTATGGAGATAGATGGTGGTGAAGTTGTCAAACGTTGTATATATATTTAATACCACTGAGCTGTGCACTTAAAAATAGTTATGATGGAAAAAAATACTTAAGACAGTAAATTTTTATGTTGTGTGCATACTGCCACAATTTACACACACACACACACACACACACACACACACACACACACACACACAAATACAGAGAGAGTTCTGGGCTTAGAACTGGGCTAAGCATTTTGATTGAGTTGCTTCCTATAATCCTCACAACAACCCCAAGATTCATTACTATTATCACCGTTTCACAGATGTGGAAAGTGAAGCTTTAAGTGATTACGCAAATATGAAGCGGATGCCCAGGATGCAAACCCAAGTCCCCTAGCGTGAAACCCCACGATACCACCATTATGTTCTATCACTTCGTGACCCAGACTGGTGTTATCTAAGGTCATTTTGTTATACTGGGCACACCAAGACCTTAGCCATTCAAATTGGCAAGGTCACTCTATAACCTTGGACGAGTAGCAGGGCATTTAGAATTATCTATCATTTCTGTCTCTCAACGAGTATAGTTTTTGTGAATCATGGTGATTCAAACCCACAATATATTTTTGGATATGATGAGTGTTCATAATTTTTATTGAGGACATACCACATTTTAGGGTTGCCTCAGATATTCTACACATTTATTACAACATTGCTATATGGTGATATCCTTATTTTCATTCATAAGATAATGGAACTAAAGCTTTGTACAGTTAAGCAACTAAGTCACATAAGTAGTAAAAACGTGAGTTGAATTTTATTTTTTTAATTAAAATTGTTTCCCACTAAGTCATAGTTGCCTGACAATCAATGCACACATAAGCACCTTACTTTCCTATTCTGAAATCCGGCCTTGGCCTCGAGTAACCTTTCGTATATTAATACAGTCTTGTTATCTTTAATGTGATATTGTAGGTTTTGAAAAACACCCTTCAAAGAAAATATTTTCATCTGTTATCTTACCAGTGGATTTAGCAAGCTGGACTAATGAACTCTTGGTTTTGACATTTTTTAAATCTCTAATTCTATTCTGCAACTGCATTGAGAGGGCCCGTCAGAAAGATCGAGAAAGAGATTGGACATAATTAATAGTCTAATTCAGAGAGGCAAGAAGTTTCCTTATAACTTCAATGTCCCACTACAGCCCCATCGGTCTTGCCTTAGAAATCCAGCCTCTTAAATCTCACTTTTCACATAACATACTCATGACAGCATTTATTATTAATGATCATCTGTGAGTTATGAAGGATAAAGTCATGTGAATGGAATCCAAACGTCAAACAACAGCCTCTCAGAAGCAAGTGAACCTCATCCAACTGTAGCAGAGCTTTGGGAATGAGCTAACAAGTTAGTGCTGGGGAAAACGCTCTGCTTCAGCTAGTGATTTCGTCTCCAAGAACCGCCATCAACAACATAAACGGAAGAGAGAAGGAAACAAACGGTCACGGTATTAAGAAGCCGCCACGGTCAGTCTCGCAATAGGTCACCTGGATGTAGAACCCTGAACTTCTAATCAGAGGAATTCTGCAGGCTTGGAAGCAGGCACATTTCTCCATCTAACATTTTCTGGCTCCTTGGTGTTGGCAAAGCCAGTTGGGTTTGTGAGGGGTCAAATGTGTTGCCCTCCTGTCAGACTTTCCAGGGTGGGTAAAAGTCAATAATTTTAATCTTAATCCTGAGGGCACAGTGTGTTCAAGTTGGAAATCTACTCCATATGTTCGTGATATTATTTCACAGGAGTCCTTAAAAGGTTTCTTCAGGGGAGCTCTGTGAGATTTCCAAATCTCCCTGGCTGTAGGGGTTTGTTTGAACCATTAAAATTATAAATGAGAATATCGGTTAAAACACACACACACAGAGCGACCCTTATTGGGAATATAGCATATACCAGACGCTTCCACAGGCAGTATCGCATTTAAATTCTCACCACCAGCCAGTGAGTTGGATGGCACGGTCCCCATTTTTCAGACACTGAGACACAGATGGATAAATGACTTCCTCAAATGTGTCCAGCTGGTATATGACCTCAGTTGGACAGATCTGACTCCAAAACTCATATCCTTTTACTACATCACATTGCTCCCAAACCAAGTTTCTTTTTAGATCCGTGAAATGATAGGTATTCTGTTCAAAATATGAATTATGCCCTTGTTTAGAAGGAAATGAAGCCGGGCAACATGTTTTCTGTTACCTAGCCAATGTCTCAGCTGACCTCACCAGCTGCAGTGATATCATAACATTAGTACCCTCTGCAGAAAGAGCTCTTTATGTGGGCCCTTTAAAACTGTACATCGGTCATTCTGAGAAAGTCAAGCAGCTTGAATTCATGCCCGTGAGGGTTTGGGGTTTTTTTTGGGGATTTTTTGGTTTTTTTGGCCCATCACTTACACCCCTTTCTTTTTTGTTTTTTTTGTTTTTTTATTTTTTTTTTAACGTTTATTTTTGAGACCGAGACAGATCATGAACGGGGGAGGGCCAGAGAGAGAGGGAGGCACAGAATCCGAAACAGGCTCCAGGCTCTGAGCTGTCAGCACAGAGCCTGACGCCAGGCTCGAACTCACGGACCGTGAGATCATGACCTGAGCCAAAGTCGGACGCTTAACCGACTTAACCCAGGCGCCCCGCGCCCCTTTCTTTTTGAACTAAACTTGTCAAATCATTTTTGCAAGTATTCAGTATGTTGCCACCCATTGAGTCCTTTCTAGAATGTAAATTCGCCATGAAACTAGAACATGCTCATTTTAATAACATTCAGTCGATTTAAAATTAAAATAAAAAGATGACGCTAAATGATCAAAATGGCAAGACAAAAATCACCAGAGCTGAGAGGACGTCCTCTGACCCACCAGCTCCACAGCTGTTTGCTTACTGAAGTTTCTCGGTTGGTCTGTTCTCTTAAGAAAGTGCAAATTTGACTCACTTTTTTTAAAGTTTATTTATCTGTTGCACACGTGCACGCACACACCAGCAGGGGAGGGGCAGAGAAAGAGAGAATCTCAAGTAGGTTCCGTGCTGTCAGTCAGTGCAGAGCCTGACTCGGGGCTCAAACTCATGAACGGTAAGATAACAACCTGAGCTGAAATCAAGAGTCAGACGCTTAACTGACTGAGCCACCCAGGCGCCCCTTGAAGATACAAAGCCCGTCGCAAACCTCTGTGTAATCAAACACAGTGCTACCCATGAATTCTCAAAGAAGAATAAAAAATAGGGAAATGAAAACACTAAAAAGAAGCAAAACATTGTGTTTCTGTTCGTACTCTGTGCCAACTCTGTCAGGTATTCTCGTGGAGCATCTCTTTCCTGCTACTATCTTAATAAAGTGGATGTTATTCTCAGTTTATAGACGAAGCATCTGAGGCCTGCACAAGGTCATATATCTTGCCCAAGGTTACATCAGGAGTCAATGGAAAACGCAGACTCAGAAGCTCTAACTCCCAAGCCCACTCCTTTTCCATTTTATTAAACTGCCACCTTTCATTTTAAAATACACACGGAAGTAGTAAGTTAACTATATTTCCATCTCCGGATAACTATTGTGGAGAATTCTTATAGAGTCACTCATACAGCAGAACTTGCCGAGTAAACACGTTTTTAATGATGATGACCGAAGCCTGCTCATGCAGTCATTTACACAGGTGAGGTGATCATTAGAGTCCTCCCCTGTTTAAACAAGGTTTCCATTCATTTAAGGAATAGAACATGGCAGGATGCATGTTAGGAAGAGATAAGACATGCCCGGAGCCAACATCCGACGGGGTGAGGCAGAGGCCCAGGTTGTGAGGGGGAAGACAGTATGCAAAATGTATTTTATCTCAAAGAAGCATATGCCTTGAGGTTCTTTCATTGAAAGCATGAAAGTTCAAGGAAAAAAAAAATTACAGAGCCCTGCCCTTATTTTCCTCATCAACACATAGTGATTTATCTTCCTACCCTTATACCCTAAATAGAAAAACATTAATAAAATAACTGCAAACAACTCTTCCAAATAAGTTAGTAAAATATCATCCATTTAACCACCATGGTGTCATTAATATTAAATAACATCACACAGATCATTTCAATCGGTGATCATAGAAGTAAAATACACTGGCACACTATATGACTTTGCATTTTCCAAGAAAGAAGCACCCATTAAAACACACACACACACACACACACACACACACACACACACACACACACACAGAACAGAAGGACATAAAACTGACATTTAAAAAAAACAGGTGGTCCCAGATTCCGTGAAAGCTCTCACACTCCTGGCACCATTCCCTCTCCTGTCCATTTGGATTCCAATGGTCAGGAAGGTTAGGAAGGTAAATCCTTTCCCCCAAAGATGCCACAGTCTGGCTTTCTGCGCAAACTGAACCCAAATCCATTGCCACAGGGTGGCAGTCAGCGGGGAAAGGCTTTGTGCCTCCTGATTCTTGATTTTCTGACTCCCTTGGAATGTGCTCCTTCCACGAAGCAGGACAAGTGAAATCCCATCCAAGACCATCATCCTTGCCTCACACGGGGTTCGCCTCCCCTCTCTGACACGAACTGGGAGAGCAGATTAGCTCAAGCTGGTCTCCCCCAGGAAGGAGACTCAAAGCCCTAGCTCCTTCTCAGGGGCCATGCTTTTCTTCTTGTCTGCCCACGCCTAAGACAGTTGGTTCATTCCTCTTACTCCTAAGTCTCTACCGTAAGCAGCAGCTCTGGCTGCCTCGAAGGTCATTCTGCTGTTCAGCTGGATTGGGGTCAGTGCATTCACCATGATGTGCGGTGGGGGTTGTCCCAGCCCCTGCCAGCAGAGTAGTGTTACAAGAAGCATTACTTTATCATCTGGCAGGGAGCAACAGTCCGGACTGCGACATGGAAACTCATATCATTTGATTTAATGAGGAGATTTTCTAAGTAGCACTGTTATAACCGCCTGGAAAACTCAGGACTAAGGTCTCTGGGATTGCTGTTCCACAGACACCTTAACTTCATGCTCTCTCCCTGGGTGTCTCACAGAACATCCTAAAGTCCTTTGCATGGATTTAATTTAGTTTTTGTTTTGTTGGTTTTTTAAAATTTTTTAATGTTTTATTTTTGAGAGAGTGAAAGCAAGGAGGAACAGAAAGAGGGGTGAACAGAAGATCAGAAGCAGCCTCTGAGCTGACAGCACAGAGCCGGAGGCAGGGCTCGAACTCACAAACCACGAGATCATGATCCGAGCCGATGTCGGACACTCAACCGAGCCACCCAGGCGCCCCTGCATGGACTTAATTTGAAACGATGACAAATGATATTTATTTCTCCAAATATGCTTTCAATGCCATGTGTCAACTTAGAGCATGCAAATCCATGCACCTAAAAGATTATTGGGAAGAAAAATGTTGAAGGACATTGTATCATTCTACCAGTCTATACAAGAGTTTCTTAGCATTGGATGGATATATATATATATATATATATATATATATATATATATAAGCATCCTCTATGAATCTTTAAAAAAATTACAGCTGTGCTGGTCCTAGGTTGCCTCTGCCACCACCCCCCCCCACCCCTTTGATCAGGCTGCTATGCAAGATTTTTCCATGATTCTGCTGCAACATTATAAGGGTTACCTCTGAGGCTTTAATAGGAATATGGATAATAAAAAAGATAACTTTCACCATCTCTATGGTTTGAGTAACTTAAAGGGGTATAATCTTAAAGGAATTTTACAGCATCTATGAAATTGGTCCATATTCTAACTAAGTATGCCTTACCTACTGGAGCCCAGTCTAAGAATTCCAGGAGGTAACTGGATGGGATAAACATCCATGTAAATACGAAGACTGCTATTAGGACCTGCCCTGATCCTAACCTTTCTATGACCCTGTGATTAAATAATTGGCCTTTTTGATAAGAGTGCTATTCCCTCAGAGATTATTGCTTTAGTTAGGCTGGAATCTGCCAGGTTGTAAAAATCAGACAGGCTTAAGCTTTCTCAAATGATGGATATGTATTGTGAGGCCCTACGAGACAGCAAAGAAATGCCAAAAACGACCTAGGCAATGCACACCAAAGATTACAAACAGAATGCTATTCGTATTAAAGGGTGGAATAGGTGTTGTCTTGACGACTCGTGAATTCATCGCCTTAGAAAAGGATGGAACTGTGGTCCAGTCAGGAAACCAGAAATTTCTTCACATATTTCAAGTATGAGGAATTTAATAGAAGAACTGGTTTCACAAATGATGAAAGAGGTGAGAAGCCCGTGAAGGATGGTTGTGCTCATTAAAAACAGCTAAAATCTGCTCTCATCCTGTGGGCTGGAGAGACAAAGGGAGAAGACAGCATTACTAGACTCCACAGAGGGCAGCCACCTGAAGGAAAATGGAACCATGGAAGGAAAGTCTGACTATCAAAGAAGGTGCTCTCAGGCAGAGCTAGAATCATGAAGATGATATAGTCTCTGCCTGAGACACCAGCTGGGACAGGAGGAGAGGGAAAAATACCGTGGCTGTCCCCTTCTACCTGAATCAAATTTCTTAGCAGTGCCTTCCATTGGCTTAAGCCAACCAGTAAGTAGTGACACACATCGATGCAGAGGAAGCCCAGGCAACAAAGAGGCTGATTTCAACACAGAGGCATCTGTGGCTGCCATGCCCATCACCCCACCATTCCTAGGATTCAGCATCTCTCTGTCTCTGCTTTACCTCCTGTTTCTATCTTCTCTTTGGATGCTATGGATTCAAAGCCACCAAAACAAAAAGTACGTGTGGTTGATTTTCTCTGCTCAAATGCAAGCAGCATTGTTAGAGAGAGTTCTCATAGGAGGCCAGCCCTCTTTGCAATGATCTCTGAGTCAGCCGCCGATCCAATCAGCTGTAGCTTTCTTAGCAAAGTCACTTGGTACAAAGCAAACCAACGAATACAAAAGGAAACATCTGCAGCCAATTTTCTCAGGAGAGGAACACATCACGTGTACAAAGTACTCGGAGGTTATGTTTCAGAAACGGCCAGTGTTACAGGCTGAATGGTGTCCCACTCCAAAATTCGTACGTTGGAGTCCTAACCACCATTAACCTCGGAATGGGACTATATTTAGAGACAGGGTCTTTAAAGAGGTAATTAACCTCAAATGAGGTCATTAGGGTAGGCCATAATCCAATGAGTGGTGTCCTCCTAAGGACAGATGAGGACACGCAGAAGACACAGAGAGAAGACACCGTCCACAAGCCCAGGAGAGAGGCCGCAGGAGAAACCAATCCTGCCCAAAACCTTGATATTCAACTGCTACTCTCTGAATTGTGAGAAAATTAATTTCTGCTGTGAAAGCCACTCAATCTGTGGTGCTTTGGAATGGCAGCTCGAGGAAACTAATACAGTTAATGTATCAGGTTGAACGACATGTATAGATTCACTATATTCTAAAGCCCAATGGTGCATTCAAAGTACTTAGTGATGACGGTTTCAGTCACTGGTTCTCTTTAACATTGGCTTCATGTTGCTTACCTAGGACTTTTTCTCTGTGTGCACATCTCTGACGTCTCTTCCTCTTCTCAAGGCACCTGACATATTGGATTCAGGCCAACCTATGAGCTCATTTGACCTTCATTACCTCTCTAAAAGCCCTGCCTCTGAGAACAGTCACAAGGACGGTTAGGACTTCAACACCTGACTTGTACAAGGACACGATTCAATCCGTACAGTCTTCAAACATTGAACCTAGTCTTTTAGTTGTCACAGCTGAAAACGCTCTATTCCCGTCTGGGCAGTAAAGAGCTACTCAGACCACCCCCCTCCCGAGTGCCGTGAAGCTGATCACAAATACTGTGATTATTGGTTTTCTCTAAAATCCAAATCCTTATCTTACCAGGTTATTATGGAAATGTAGTTATATTGTCGGTAAGCATATTTTATCAAGAGTGTTCCTGCCAACATCTTCCTCCTCATCAGTGTACTTCTTGATTCTTACCTGTGTCAGAACCCTATCTGGATAGTCATCCTCCAGACAAACACCAGGTCTAGCCACTTTTGCCCACAGACATATCGCCTGAATTGCGTTCTCCATGGTGCCTGGGTTTTGCTTTCCCTCGCTTCCTATTGTCACTTCCAGGGTCATGATCATTCATAGTTTCCTTACCTGTAAAATGGGGATAATACTACCACCTACCCTCGCAGGAGCGTCGTAAGGATTAACTGAGTCTATAGCTATGATGCTTTCAAAATGATGTCTCACATGTATTAAAGACCGTATAACCGTTTGCTGTTATTAACGGCCCTATTATTATTATTAGAAATACAGGTAATCATTTTTCCTACACGAGAAGCTGTTGCTTCGCTGATCCCCCTTTGCTCGGCTACTGGAGGGGTTGGCTATGAAAGTTTCATGCCTGCCACCTTCTCCAGAAGAGTGTCCTTGGCTGACAGGAGTTGCTGTCTCTACTGAAGACATCTGGGGCGTTGTGCCTCCTTTGCCTGGAGGCAACCCATAGCCAGTGACTAATGCGATAGGTAAAACAGCCTCGTCCCCTTTTCTCTGTGAAGGACAAACTCCGCCGTACGATCCACTCTCCAGGGTTCTGTGATGAGAACGATCCCAGGCCAGATGTTTTCTAAAACCACCCTTCTGTCTGGCTTCTTCCCGTTCTGTCTGGTTTCTCTCACTCCCTTGAAGGGTTTTCTGATAACATGACCTCAATTACTCACTTGCAGGAGAATTCCTTGAACACAGAACCTATGGAACCAACCTAAGACACTCACCTTAGCAGAGGGAGTCTTTTTAGACTGAGGCTGTGTCTCATGTCTTTGCTTTTCTCTGCCGTAATATCTAACTTAATACCGGTCTCCTCCGAGGTGTTTAAACTCATGTTTTCTAGTTGATTGGTAGAAATACCTGCAACCAAACATGTGCAGGAGCAAAGCCTACTGATTTCAGTTTGCATGACTGGGAGCTTAAGAATGTAGATGCAAAGTACAGACAGCGTGCAATGGATAGAGCAGTTCACCTGTCTCGGCCACGGATGGAAATCACAGCAGAGAGCGGTGATTCGTATTTAAAGTGCCAAAATGATCGGATCAAGTGTGTCGTTTGGAAACTGCCTATCTACCCGGAGAGTCTGTGAGGAATATTGTCATTGAACACTGTCATATGCTTTGTGGATAGATTGTGTCATGCTCGTGACAGCGGATCCTGCAGAAAAGACCTCTGAGGAAGTTGGAGGACAGGTCTTTATCTTTTCAGTCCTCCTGAGGTTACAGGAACAGGTTTCAATTAAAGGCAATAAAAGAATGGGAGCATCTTGCACTGCTCTGAACAACCAGAAGTTTCTACCTTGTTTCACCTGATCATGTTTCATATCATAATACAAGAAAAACTCAGTAGGATCCACAGATGCAGAGAGCCGTGTGCACCTATGGCAGAATCCGCTCTACCTGCCTCGCTGTGAGGACCACGCGAAGTAACGTAGGAAAGCACGTGGCAAGCAGCAGTGTGTGACATGATTATGTGGTGCTAAAGGATCACCGTCGACGCTGTGATTAAAAAGATACATTTCTCCTAGATACACTTAAGGGTTGCAGGTGTATTAAGTCAGGATTCCTTTGGGAGTGAGTGGTAGAATCCTAACGTAAAACCAGCCTTTGCAAAAAGGGACTCAACCACTGGGCGGGTAGGACCTGGACAGCCCTGCACAAGGCTGAGATGCATTTGTTGGTACCAGCAGTGGCGCTGAATGGGAACAGCATACCAGGAGGGAAAGTACTGGTGACATGACATATTCATGTATTTGACAGGGGCTAGGACTTTGCAACTAAGAGGCGATGTGCCCCAATGGCTACTAGGGGATACTGACAACACCGTGGCTCTGACCGCACCATGAATCAAAATGACGTTTGGTAAAACACAGATTTCTGGGCCCTGATACAATCTTTCTAATTTGGAAGGTCCGAGGAGGTGCCAAAGAATTTACGTGCTTGACAAGATCCAAGGTGAGGCTGATGTTTCTGGTCGTGGTAACTTTGAAACTGTTCTTCCGGACAAAGTTAATGAAAAGGTACAGGTGAGAAATGAAAACGAAAGGCAGAAAACCCCTCTGGTCCCTCACAGGGGGGCTGCATTTCCTACAACATAAGGAAAAGCAAGTCAATACAACAATTAGTGGATCTGACTCTGGCTTAATAGTCAGAATGATCAGACTCCAGAGAGGGAAAATAACCAAGGCAAGCTGTCACATGAGGCTCAAGACCTGGTCGGGGCACTTTCATGTGGGAGGGGATCACCAGGGCAACGGCCCCTCAAAGTTTTGAACCCCAGAGCATTCTGCATCTTTGGAACCCGTAGAAGGAGCCCACGCACCCCTACTAAGAGCTGGCACTCTTCCCTTCACTGAAGACAATGCCAAGACTCCTCCCCTGCAAGACAACATGTACAACCCACTTCCCAGTGTATGATCCATGGGCACCGATCCCTAAAACTGCCCAGAATGCCAAACCCCATCTCAGCATCTGCTACCGAAGAACACGGCTGTGGCGGTGGGCCTTGAGCTGGTGACAAGTGGAACCAGAAGCTCCACAGCATGGAGACTCTTTCCAAACGTTTTGTCTTTTCTGCCAATCAACTTAATTCTCTCCCACTAAGGACGCAGTTTTTCAATCCTGTGTGTGGACGACACAGCCATGGACATATCAGACCAATATGATAGTACTTCTATGGTCCAAGAGTCTAAGAGGCATGTCTTCTGGTCTAATTCGAAAGCATCCAAAGAGAGGCACTCGTTGTTACGGCTTGGGCTATATGCTCGCATCTTGAACTAATCACCGTGCCATAAAAAAAAAAAGAAAAAAAAAAGTAATTATGGCATCCTGAGTCAAAGCCTCATTCCTGGGGCCAGGGACTATTACCAGAAGAAGAGAGAAAAGGCATAGAATGGACAAGAACAATAGTAAGCCATTTTTGAAGGATTGATACTAATTTACAGCAGAATCCTTCCATATGTCCTCAATTATTTTGACAGCTTAAAAAGGTGTGTGGGAGGTTAGAGAAAAGAAAGAACAAAGACTATTTCTTCCACCACAAATTTCCACAACAGACTGGCTATGAAATTCAAAGTCAGTAATTAATCTTGGTTGCAAAAGACAGAAACCTAAACTCTAACTTAAGCAAAAAGTAGAATTCTTGGAAGGCTCTTTTAACTGTAGGAAGCAGAGTAATTCAGCTGGCCAAGTTCAAATAATATGTAAGGCCATCACTCTCGTCCCTTCCCTTGGCTTCTCATTGCATCACACTGTGCTCTAAGACCAACTTTCTCTACAGAGCAGGGGACAAGAGAACGTGAAGCCACCTGCTTCCTGTTTCCCAACTTCATCACATGTGAGGAAAAGCCTTTTTGCCTTCACCTCTAGCTTAACAATTCTAGGAAAAATGTTGATGCCCCAGTTTGGTCACATGCCTGGCTCTGCAACCAATCACGCATGAGCAGGAGAAAAGTCATCTGGGGTTGGAGCAGTTGGATTTCATCATCATTTTGAAGGAGGAAATGAATTATTCAAGATTACTGAAGAACCAAGAGAATTACCTGGTTAGGGAAGGAGAATGAGCAATTTGCAAAAGGGAGGATTGTACTTCCCTGTAAAGTGAGAAGGGCACTAGACAGAGAAAACATGGACTCCACTCCAGGGAACATAAAGACAGGATTTGCTGTCACCATAAGTAGAGGAACTCCTAAGCCCAAGCCTGCAAAATTTATAGCACGCACAAAAAAGAAAGGCACAAATTCCCTTTCAATCTCTTCAATTTTCTTGAAGATACAGGAAAAAACAACAACAGAAAAAAACTCGTCAATCAGATATAAGTCCCCAAATGGACTCTTACAAACCACTGAGTTCACCCTCATTATTTTTCAGGTAAGGCAGCTAGTACCCACAGAGAAGTAATTCGTCGAAAGCCACTATTCGGTGATAGGTACCATGATTTCTAGTCCAGAGCTCTTCCCATTACGCCCGTTTACAAGAGCCCCATTCAAACGTGGTTACTACAAATATCACCACGGTTCTGGACAACTATTGACCATAGTTAACTGTAATCTGTCTCCACACTACTGACTCACGTATTTTGCACTCTTTGCATACATTCCCCTAGAGCTGTGAGGAAAGTTTGGCAAAAAAGACAAAGAGACCCCTATCTACACTCAGACAGAAAAATGAATAGTTAGCATATAAAGTACTGCCAGAAAAAGTTAACTTGATCTTACTCTCTTATGGAAGAAATGAAACAAACTCACCAAAGTTCAATCTTAACACTTCTGGAATTAATTGTGAGTATAATTGGCTTCTCCTCATCTGTCAGAATATTCAAATGACTTAAAAACTTAAATGGAATTGGTAAAATATTTTAAGGATTCACTTTCTAGCTTAGATGATAAAAGTTGTCTTCCTGCATGTGAGGGTATGAAATCAAAATCAGGGGCGCCTGGGTGGCGCAGTCGGTTAAGCGTCCGACTTCAGCCAGGTCACGATCTCGCGGTCGGGGAGTTCGAGCCCCGCGTCGGGCTCTGGGCTGATGGCTCAGAGCCTGGAGCCTGTTTCCGATTCTGTGTCTCCCTCTCTCTCTGCCCCTCCCCCGTTCATGCTCTGTCTCTCTCTGTCCCAAAAATAAATAAACGTTGAAAAAAAAATTAAAAAAAAAAAAAGAAAAAAAAAAAAAGAAAAAATCAAATATAAAATCCAACAATACGTGGTGCTCTTTACATTGAGTTTTTCCATAATAGTGCACCTTGTCTGGAGTTTAAATACATGTCTGGAGGGGAGATAGGTATTAAAACCACAGAATCAAAAGAGACAAGGGAGTCAGGGAAGGTAAAAGAAGATAAAAGGTGTGGAAACTGAGCCCCATGTCATGCCAAGACGATGAGAAAAGAGGAGGAGAAGGAAATGACAGTGAGGTAGAAGGAACTGAGAGAATGAGGTCTTGGAATCAAGGGAAGACATCATTTCAGTGTGGATGAGTCAATCAACTCTGTCAAATGATAAAGTAAGATGCAAATGAAGATTGGATCTTGTACTTGGTAATGTTGAGGCTGGAGGAGATCTTGAAAAGAACGAATTCATTAGAATGATCTGTGTAAAATATTAAGGGGACGGAGTTCAGGATGAAATGGGAAGAGGAGACATGTAGACTACCAGTCAGGAGCTGAGCTATCAAGGGCAGCAGAGAAGTGGTAAAGGAGCTGCAGGAACATATATGGTTATTGAGGTTTTTCAGTCCTTCTTTTATGCTAAATGATATCAGAGCATGTTTTTATGCTGATGGGATGACTAAGAAGGGGAAATTTTTAATTAAGAGAAAACAGAGAGGATTACAAATGAGTAATCCTGCCGAAGCATAAAGAAAGGGACCCAGTGAGCAACGAATGGGATTGGCTTTAGGAACAAGGACAGTTCACCTGAGGCAGCAGTTGGAATAGCAGAAAAGGTGGACGAAGCAAGTGGATTGGCAGATTTGGTAGTGAAGGTGCGTAAAATCACTTTTCAGATTGCTCACATCTTCTCAGTAAGAGGCAAACTCATCAGCTGAGAATGACAAGGGGGAAAAAAAGTGATGGGAAATTGAATAGAGAATAAGATGAACTGTCCATCTTAGATAATGTGAGAGTGAACACACATGAAAAATATAATAGGAATAATGAAATAGAAATTAGAATCTGACCAGAGAATTACATGTTTTCCCCCCAGCTTTGGCCATTTGCTGGTACATAAAAAAAGACGTGTGTTTCAAGAAAGGCAGAGTTAGACTTCTGAGGAAGATGATGGAGTAGGAAGACCCTAAGTGCACCTTAGCCCATGTATACAACCAGATAACACCCACATCAGCCTTAATAACCCAGAAAATGGCCCAAAGACTGGCAAAACAGACTCTCTACAGCTGAATGTAGAGAAGAGGCCACGTCGAAAAGGTAGAAGGGACAGAGATCTGGTCTAAAGCAAAATGCACCCACACAACGGTCTGCGGGAGGTAGGGATGCCGTGGGCACGGAGAGGAGAAACAAACCCTCACACCAGTAAACCCAGGCACTGGGAACCTGCACGGGGAAGATGAATCCCCATAATATTTGGCTTTGAAAACCAGAGGGGCCTAATTCCTCGAGTTCTTTCCATCAGCGGGACTTAGCACCTGCAACTTTAAAAATCAGTGGTCTTTATTCTGAGCTGCACAGTGATAGGAAGCTGAATCCCCACCTGTAAAGGCTCAGCACAACAAATAGCCCCGCTGAGAACTACACAGAAGAAGCTGAAAAACACCTAGGTTACAGGGAGATTTACTTACTAGTCTCAGGGTGGGTGTTAAAGGGGCAGGGATCTCTAGAAGACATCTCCAGGACCCAACGAGCCGGCGGGCACCATCACCCCTCGCCACCACTGCCACTCCCATCCCCCAGCCACCCTATAGCCTAGACACATGGATGCCTGCCAGAACCGATGCAGTGCCAACACCTTCCAACTAGCTTGCTAACATCCTGTCCCACCTCCACAGTCTCCTGTGGGCCTGTGCCCTCCAGCCAGGCCTCAGCTCCAGGATACGTCCAGCAGTGGAACAGCACAGACCTTGCTGGCACCAAATGCGCCTGCCCCCATGTTCTCCTGTAGAACTTCCCCATCCAATACACCATCGTCCAGAGCCCTTCCAAAGCACTGGCACAAATACAGCATTGGGAAAACAGCCCCAAAGGGGAAAACACCACTCCAAAGAGAATCCTGCCTCAGGGAAATGGGAAGATAACCCCCGCATACCCAGTATGCCTTCAGCCCCAGCAGTTGGCTGGGGGCAGACATGTGGTCCGACTGCAGCCTACCCACCAATGAAAGCATCTCAGGGGAAAACACAGAGGAAGCACCCCGCTACAATCAAGCGGGATTTATTCCTGAGATGCGGGAGTGGTTCAATATTTGCAAATCAATGAAATACCTCACATCAACAAGAGAAAAGGCGAAAACCATCTGATCCTATCAATAGACGCAGAACAAGCACAAGACAAAGTACAATATCCATTCGTGATAAAAACACTCAAAAAAGTAAGTTTGGAGGAAACATGCCTCAACATAATAAAGGCCATATATGAAAAATCCACAGCTAACATCATGCTCAATGGTGAAAAACTGAGAATTTTTTCTGTAAGTCAGGAACAAAACAAGGATATCCACTTTCACCGCTTCTATTTAACATAGCACTGGAAGTCGTAGCCACAGCAATCAGACAAGCAAAAGAAATAAAAATCATCCAGATTGGTAAGGAAGAGGTAAAACTTGCACTATTTGCAGATTACATGATACTTTATATAACAAACTTAAGACTCCAAAAAGAAACTACTAGAACTGATAAATGAATTCAGTAAATTCACAAAAGCAGTATACAGAAATCCTTTGCATTTCTATACACTAACAATGAAATAGCAGAAAAAGAAATTAAGAATCCCAATTACAATTGCACCAAAAGGAGTAAAATACATGTGGAAAGAAATGCTGTGATCATGGACTGAAGAACAATTTTCAATTTTTTTTTAATGTTTATTCATTTCTGAGACAGAGAGAGACAGCATGAGTGGGGGAGGGGCAGAGAGAGAGACACACAGAATCAGAAGCAGGCTCCAGGCTCTGAGCTGTCAGCACAGAGCCCGACATGGGGCTCGAACTCACAAGCCATGAGATCATGACCTGAGCCAAAGTCGGCCGCTCAACGACTGAGCCACCAAGGCGACCCAAGAACAATTTTTTTAAGTTCGTTTATTTATTTTGATAAAGGGAGAAAAAAACACTGAAGGGGCAGAGAGAGAGAGGATCCCAAGCAGGCCCAGCACCATCAGCGCAGAAACCACCCTCTCCCTGCTTCCCCACCACACACAATGCAGGGCTTGCACTCACAGTGACATCACGACCTGAGCCGAAATTAGGAGTTGGATGCTCAACTGACTGAGGCACCCAGGTGCCCCTGGAGGAACAAATAGTTTTAAAATGTCCATACTATCCAAAGGAATCTAAAGACTTAACGCAATCCCTATCAAAACACCAACACCATTTTTCATGGAACAATAACAAATAATCCTAAAATTTGTATGGACCCCAAATAGCTAAAGCCACCTAGAAAAACAATAATGCTAGGTGTATCACAATCCCAGATTTCAAGATATACTACAAAGCTGAAATAATCAAAACAGTATGGTACTGGCTCAAAAACAGACATAAAGATTAATGGAACAGAATAGAGAGCCCAGAAATGAAACCAAGATTATATGGTCAATTGACCTTCAACAAAGCAGCGAAGAATATCCAAGACGTTCTTGTCTCTTCAACAAATGGTATTGGTAAAATTGGACACCTACATGTAAAAGAATGAAACTAGAACGAAACTTTCTTACACTTGAGTTACCATACAGTAAACTCAAAATGGATTAAGGACCTAAATGTGAGACCTAAACTATAAAAAGCTTAGAAAGGAACACAGGCAGTAAAATTCTCTGACATTGGCTAGAAAAACATTTTTCTAGCTGTGTCTCCTGAGGCAAGGAAAACAAAAAGCAAAAGCAAAAACAAAAACAAAAACAAACCAACAAACAACTCTTTGAACTACATCAAAATAAAAAGCTTCTGTACCATGAAGGAAATAATCAACAAAACTAAAAGACAACGTACTGAATGGGAAAACATATTTGCAAATGACATATCCAATAAATAGTATACAAAATGTATAAACAACTTATACAACTCAACAGTAAAACAAATAATCCAATTAAAAATGTGCAGAAGACACGAACATTTCTCCAAAGACGACACACAGATGGCCAACAGACACTTGAAAAGATGTTCAACATCGCTTATCATCAGGGAAAGGCAAGTCAAAACTATAATGAGAGACCACCTCACACCTGTCAGAATGGCTCAAGTAAAAAACAAAAGAAATAAGTGTTGGTGAGGTTGTGGAGACTAAGGAAACTGTGGGCACTGTTGGTGGGAATGCAAACTGGTACAGCCATTGTGGAACAGTGTGGAAGTTCCATAGAAAATTGAAACTTTTACCATATGATCCCATAATTCCACCCCTGAGTATTTACCCAATAAATATGAAAACACTAATTCCAAAACATATATGCACCCCTATGTTTAGTGCAGCATTATTTACAATAGCCAAATTATGGAAGCAGCCTTTGTGTCCTTTGATAGATGAATGAATAAAGAATCGGCGTAAGAAAAAAACGCTATAGACTATCACTCAGCCATAAAAAAAGCAATCTTGGCATTTGCAACAACATGGATGGATCCACAGAGGATAATATCAAGTTAAGGAAGTCAGAAACATAAATACTGTATGATTTCACGCATAAGTGGAATTTAAGGCACAAAACAATCGAACAAAGGTAAAAAGAGACCCACCAAAAAACAGACCAACTACAGAGAAAAAGCTGATGGTTATTAGAGGGGAGGTTGGTGAGGGGGTGGGTGAAATAGGTGAAGGGGATTAAGAGTATACTTATCGGGATGAGCACTGAGTAACGTAACAGAATTGTTGAATCATTATATTGTACACCTGAATCTAATATAAGACTATATGTTAACTACACTGGAGTTCATTTTTTGTCGTTTTTAAAATTTATTTTGAAAGAGTGGGTGTGTGAGCAGGGGAGGGGCAGAGAGAGAGAGAATCCCAAGCGGGCTTCACGTTGAGAGCACACAGCCCGACGTGGGGCTCGATCTCAGGAACATGAGATCATGACCTGAAATCAAGAGTCAAGAGTCAGATGCTTCACTGACTGAGCCACCCAGGCTCCACTGGAAATTTTAAGTCACGATGAACCTAGGCTGAGGTTATGCCATGAAGCGAGAGACAGAGAGAGAGAAAGTAGTTGTAGTTATGTGCACAGGAATTGTCCTAGTGGTAGACTAAACAATATAAGCTGGGCAAGGAAGGAAATGAGGGTATAGAGTGGGTTAGGGCATAAGAGAAACTAAGGTTGGGACGAGTTCATGGAGTTGAGACAGCAGCACAAGATGGAAGGACAGGGGATAGTGTCTGAAGAGCAGGATACTCAAGATTTAATCTTTGCAAAACGTTTAGTTTCTGGTGACAACCAGGACACGTGCAAGGAAATGGATGGATGAGGGGAGACCAATGTTCTCATTCTAAGGACTGCCTACATGCCCAGCTAATGCTACACCACAGTGACAAATAACCCCGCTGTTTCAGTGGAATCAAACATATTCCCAAATTGCCCATCATGCAAAGTTGGATTCAAAAGTCTACAACTCTGCTCTCTTTCCGTCGAGTGACTCAGAGCGTCAGACAGCTTTCCAGCGTGGGCTCTGTCTGCATCTCAACATGTGGCATCTTTAGTCACTGAAAGGATTCTCTTCTTCCTGACGGAGGAGAAGCAAGAAAATGGAGATGGTATGTTGGCCCTTAGGCGCATCGGCTCAGAAATGATACTCATGCTTTCTACTCACCTTTTCCTCCACCATACAGCCCCACTACCTGCACCAGGCGTAAGGTAACACAGGGGATCTGGAGTGAGCACCTCCGGCTGCCACAATATGGACATTTCATTATTAAGAATCATCAGGGAGGTAACCTATGAATGTCAATGATGGAAACAAAAGAACCAGCAGGTAGTCGAGACTGTTGGCATGAACCACCGAGGAGCTGAGGGCTCATGTGCAAGAGATTATCTTCCCACTATACTAACCTCTGTCTGAAATCTGCATATGGGATGTCAAATGTCCCAACGTGGAAGGAGATATTCAATCATTGAGATCTTTCCGAAGGCAGTAAATCTGAAGCTATTCAAAATGGACAGTTGATGAAGCTGATTACTACAGAGCTAACCATATTTCCTATGTGGATTACCAGGTTTCAAAGACTAAAAAATATGGGAACAATAAAATTTTAGTGAACATAATTTATTCTTTCCTTGATGATTTAGAAGGCACCTTTAGCTCCTGGAGTGACTTAGGGACAGGCCCGTGAACATCAATTATAATTGGACTGCGGATATGCACGGCTATAACTCACATGGGCTCTCTGCACATTGGGAGCACAAGCAGGGCAGCAGGAAGAGTAATGACAGCAGGGGATGGAAGGGTCTAGAGCTGGGGAAATGAACCAGGTGGCAGGACTTTCCCCCAAAGGATAAAACCAGCAGTTGAAATAATAAAGTTCGAGGATATGGGGGACCCTGTATTTCAGTCAGGGCTGATACTTCTCTCCAGGAGGCATCGTCCAAGTGTGGGAATAAGACCACAGATATATGTACTAACCACGCAGGCAGATCATGTATCTCCGTCTAGTAGGTTCATTTGTTAGAGGCAGACATGGTGTACCCAACTATTGGGCTTTTTGATACATGGCCCATCAACCTGAGGCTGGGGCTTTAGAGATAAAGTGCTAATGATTTTAAAGGTCGGGGACAGGGCTGCAGTTAGGAGGAAATAGAAAGGCAAACCGGGAAACTAAAAAGGTAAGCAGAGGATGAAGAATTTGGGCATAGAACCATATCAAGAACAAGAGAACATGTCGATTCCAGAACACAAGCACCTGGTGATGAGAGGGATTCCTATTAATCTTCTTGAAAAAGCCATACAAAGGCATGGAGGAAACTGTCACGTATAATACTAAGTGAAGGAAGCCAATCTGAAAAGGCTACCTACATACTGTTTGGCTCCAACCATATGACACTTTGGAAAAGGCAATATATGGAGACAAATATCGAAGGGGTTGGCAGGGGTCGGATGAGGGAGGAATCCGTACGTAAGCACAGAGAATTTTTAGATGAGTGAAATTATTCTGTATGATACTATCACGGTAGATAATTACATAGATGTAATTATACAGTTGTCCAAACCCAAGAATGTATATCACCATCAATGAACCATAATGTAAACTAAGGACATCGGATGATTATGTCGTCAGAGTAGGTTCACCAGTTGTAACGAACGGACCACAGTGGGATAGAGGGAAAATTACTTACCTCCTCACATTTGCTATGAACCCAAAACTGCCCCAAGAAAATTAAGTAAACAAAACAAAAGGCTTAGTCCATAGTCAACAATATATTGTACACTTAAAATTTTGTTAAAAAGGTAGATCTCATGTGAAGGGTTCTTACCACGGTAAGATTCAAGCAAACACACAAAACAGGCTTCGTCAAGAGATCATCATCTTGATGGAGAGAGACAGATTGGACAAATACTGGAAATGATACGCAGAAATAAAATGTAAATAAAAATTGCCATTTACTCTATTACAATGCCAGACATGAGTGTTCTATCTAGAAGCTCCAGGACTGCATTCCCCACCCCCTTTATTTTCCAGGTTCTATAATTCTGCTCCCCTATTTGGAAGCTAGGTCGATATCAAGCTAGGACGGGAGTTATATTTGTAATACAACTTGATTCACAGAGAAGAGTCAAAGAATATTTTTAGCTTGATAAAGGACTTAAATTCTTATTGTCCCATAGAGGTTTTGCCTTCCTTAATCTCATTCTCTACTCCCCATGGATCTAAATCCCCTGCTATTTCCAAACCAAAAAACCAGATGTAACCGAAGCTGACCAAAGGACAGAGGACTAAAGAAAGTAGGCTAGTGCCTGGGGTGTGATGGGAGTAAGGAGGAAGAGTAGAGTTTCAAAGATAGAGGGGTCTTTGGGAAAATAAGAGGACAGGGGGTAGGGAGGAAGGGAAACAGGGAGTTCACCTGGGAAGGCCTCCAGACAGACCAGTAGGGGGCGACTGTGTAAAAAGCCTCCGAAATCTATTACAAAGGACCACCCAAGCAGGAGAGCACTGGGCGCATGGAGTTTTTGGAGAAAGTACCCTCAAGATGTCCACCCGAGGCTGAACAATGATGCAAAGAGACGCCATGGCAATGCAGAAGGAATTAGGCATTTTCAAAGACATATGCCAGTTGGGAGAATTGCCAAAGGTGTCAAAGTAATTTTACCCAAGGCTCCCTATTTACATAAAAAGAGCTATTTAGACTTATTTGTGTTTTAATTTTATTTTTGCTTATTAAAGTTAAAAAAAAACTTGAAACATACTTTGCTCTAAATTCAACTTGCAAATCTTCTCATCTATTTATAAACATAATAAATGTTAGACAAAATAGACCAACTTTTGGAGGAAACTTTGATTAGCGTTTGATAAACTCAAGTTACGAAAACTAAATTCCTCCTAAAATAACCAGCCTCATTTAAAAACTTAATTAAATCCCCTTAAAATTTCCAAACTGCACTTATAAATTAAAATGCCTGACTTTCATATGCCTGATTGAGTACATTTATGATTTTTCACAAGCAAATTCTTTCCAGGTTCTGAGAGAAGGTGTCCAAGGACTTGGATGGGGAAGTTCAACGCCGAGCACAGGCAGGTGCCAGTCTACATTTTGCAGCAGCTGGTGCAGTTCAAGACAAGGATTACAAATGCAAAAATACAATTCAAATGTAGTTCTACTGGACAAAGGCCAAGAAGCTGAACACTGACACACCAAAGCAGACCCAAATTCTCTCCGTTTTCTGTACTGTCCAAACTGTGCTCCCACAGAGGCGTGCCACACCTACCCGTGTTAGGTTTGAGCCCAAAAAGAATTCCTTACAAATCAAACCCATACTTCCCTGGCATTCTTGCACTGCTGGAGGCAGAACTTCCTGCACATGCTCAGCTGTTCTATTTTTGTAACAAACTACAATTCCCACAACTCTTATGGCTTGAGCTCCGTGGGAGGCTTCTGCTGTGTGATTGCTAGATCAAAATAATTCTGTGCAGCAATTAACTCAGAAGGAACACTTTCTCTTTCAAGGTCCTGAGTGAAATTATGGAGTAGGTGTCCCTACAATATCCACTAGATAAGCCAGATCCTTCTTAATGTCTGGGGTTTTTTTCCCCCCTTTGGGCTGGATTGGACAGATTTATCAGAGTCCGTTTGAAACCAAAGTCATGTCTGCAACAGACAAATTTGTTTTAATTTCAACAATCGACATGCTTTTGAAAATCACTGCAAGGATGAACTAGGAATGTTGAGGATATAGAAGTGAATTAAACAGTGATGACTGTAGTCAATTAATCATTTTTCTACATCATGCTATGCATGCAAATTGTTTCAAGCAAACATCTAGGTTGACTTAAATTTCAAATATCATTGTTGCTGAATGTAAAATAATTCCCAGGGGTGCAAAGGAAGAAACCATGGGCTAAAAAGGGATAATTTCAAACAATTTATACCAATTGGATTGTTTCATAGTCTGTTGCCAAAAAAGGTGTGATTGTATTTCCTCATGAAGGCTGATTGGTGGCAGAGGGTGAGGCCAGGGGAAGGGAGGAGGCAGTTAAGACGGAAGAAAGTCAGTTCCTTCTTGCGTTTAGTACTACTGGAAACGTTTCCTCTATATATTCGCAGACTGCACATTTTTTAAATAATCAGTCTATCGTTAGGATTACACTACAAGGGGCTATGGCATATATAACAGACTTTTCTTTAGCTTAAACACTTTGAACCCGCCAAGGTTGTTTTATTCCCAGGCCACTGTGCACTGCACCAGTGGGCTTCTTACCGAAGCAAATGCATGACTCAGAGAAGAATTATTGCTTCCTTTTAATTTATGGCTTAGAGAATGTTGTGGAGATCAAGCTCAAAAATTAATTTCAGATTGGTCCCAGAGGGATTGCTTTTAATGGTTCTGTTAATTCACTTTGAGAGAAACCCTATTAAAGTTGATGAAAATGGCAAAGACCCACTAGCCCATTTCTAATCTAGATTTTGTTTGCAACAGACCTCATCCTTCTAATTAGAGTTGTTAGAACCCACTTTAATTTTATTAATAATAATTAACATTTATAATACTTCAGTTTACAAAGCACTTTCTCATTATCAATTAAGTTTTTAAATCATCCCAGTAATCTACTAAAGTAACATATTAGTTTCCTATTGCTGCCGTAACAAACTACAGTAAATGTAATGGCTTAGAAAGAACACAAGTTTATTATACCTTTTGGAGGTCAGGGGTGCAAAACAGGTCTTACATCTAAAATCAAGATATTGGTAACATTAGATGTCAAGTATGCTTCACCTAAAAACACAACTACAGACACAAAAGAGTTGTCAGCAGGACCTCATTGCTTGTGGAAGCTCCAGAGGAGAATCTGTTTCTCTGATTTTCCAGGCTTCTGGAGGCTGCCTGTGTCCTTTGGCTCACGGTTCCGTCCATCTTCAAATCCAGTAACCAATGCACAGATAAGTCTTTCTCATGCAGCATAATTCTGATTGCTTCTGTTAACACATCACCTGACTCCCTCTTGAGCTCATAAGGATTCTTGTGATCATATTGCCCCGCCCCCAGCTAATTCAGGATAATCTTCCTCACTTCAAATTCTTAACTGACTCTCATGTGCAAAGGTCCTTCGCCATGTGAGTTCACACACACACAGGTTCTCGGATTAGGAGGAGGAATCTTCAGGGAACTGTAATTCTGCCTAGCACAAGTTCTGCCTAGCAACATTTTAAATGTTTTAGCATTAGTGATGGTGAGAGTAAGAGCAGAATTATTTCACAGATGAGGAAAACAAGACCAAAGGATCGACAATCACTCAACCTGAGACAAAACTATAGTTTAAAATTGGTATTCAGATGTTTATCTACTAGTTGTTCAACTCCATCATGGCATATTAAAGTGCAAAACAAAAGTTCCTCTTAGGCATTTTTATTACACTAGGAATGACATACTCAGCAACTTTTTAGACCATTTTCCAAAATTTTGCTTCAGGGCTTCTTGTAAATAATATCCACCATACTTTCCACCAATTAATTAACATTAAGGAGGATAAAATCTAATAGTGATGACTTTGATAAAGTACATATCTACAAATTCCCTTAAAAAAGAAACAAAAATACTTTCAGGTCCCTTAACATAATGGAAACTGCTTAAATTCCACTATTTTTCACATACTGTGAAATAACTGCCTAGATCGGTAAGGAGGACAAATAAAACCATCCATAGCCCACACCTAAACCACACCAGAGAAGGGGAGATTTGCCTCTGTAGGACTTGGAGAACAAAGGAAACCGTCAGAAAAATAGTGAATCGCTATTCCTAGGTATACTATTGCCATGAGTCATAAAGTCGTATGTCTGGGACCCAGGGACACAGGTGAAATCACAGGCTATCTTGTTTGCCTGTAGGAAGGGTAGAATCTCAGACCTTTGTCAACGCCTGGCAGTTCAAAGGGTAAAGATAACAGTAAAAGTTGGGATAAATCTAGGCATTAAGTATAAACAAGATTATTATCACTGGGGCTGGCTCAGTCAACGGAGCGTGCAACTCTTGATCTCAGGGTCATGGGTTCGAGGCCCACATCGGGTGTAGAAATTACTTAAAAATTAAAAAAAATCTTTTTTTTAAAGAACAATATTACTAATAAAGACTAACTTATAAGAGGTATTTATTTTTCATAAGAGGTATTTAAATACAAAAAAAGAGTAGATAATAGACTGAAATTACCAAAAAGAAGGTAGTTTGGAGTTACGGTGTCTTAAGATCACTAAGCAAAAGAAGTCAGTCAGAGAAAGACAAATAGCATATGATTTCACTTATATGTGGAATTTAAGAAACAAAACAGATGAACATGAACATAGGGGAAGGAGGAAAAATGAAGCAAACCATAAGAGATTCTGAAATGACAGAGAACAAACAGGGTTGCTAGAGGGGAGGTGGGTGGGGGATGGTCTACATGGGTGATGGATACTAAGGAGGGTACTTGTTATGATGAGCACTGGAAGTTGTATGTAAGTAATGAACTCCTGAAAACTAATATGAAACTATATGTTAACTACAATTGAAATAAAAATTTGAAATAAAAATGAGCCTTATATGGATCAAAATTTATATTAAGTATATATGTTGTTAGGCATGTATATTTAAGATGCCCACTATAAGAAATTAAAGGGAATGAATAACTTCTAAAATTTTTTAAATGTTTATTTATTTTTTAGAGAGAGAGAGAGAGAGACACAGACAGGCAGACAGAGTGCAAGCAGGGGAGGGGCAGAGAGACACAGGGAGACACATAATCTGAAGCAGGCTCCAGGCCCCAAGCTGTCAGCACAGAGCTCAATGCGGGGCTCACACCCACAAACCATGAAATCATGACCTGAGCCAACATCAGATGTTTAATCGACTGAGCCACCCAGGCACCCCAAGAATGAATAACTTCTAAACTGGTAAAATGGAAAACAAAAAAGTATTTAAAAAAAACAAAAAACCTCCATTTTTCAGTAACAGGCAGGCAAAAAGGAATGTCAGAAGAGAGCAAAAAACAGAAAACCCACAAAGTAGAAGGTAAGTAGAAACACAATAAGAAGGGAGAAGAAAGATCAAATCTAGCAGTAATCACAGTAAAGTATAAAACTTGCTTATGGAAAGGGATGGATTTTCTAACCAGATTTTTAAAAACTTACTCTATTCCATTTCAAAAGTGACACAATCCCTCTCTCTGTCTCTGTCTCTCTCTCTCTCTCTCACACACACACATACACACACACACAGAAAATAAAAGAAAAATATTAGTACGAAGTCCTAACAAAGTGATGCTTGCATAATAAGATCAGACACTTAAAATTTAAGGAATGTATCAATAAATATCCAGCACTCAAGTGAACTAATGGTTCCCTGAATTAAGGTGTCACAACACTATATATTGTTTTTAAGATTATTATTCACAAATACAGGTGTCAAACTGTTAACGTAGTTAATGAGTTATTAACCTTAACTCAGATCCTTGCATCTGTTTCCTGGCTTTTAGGAAATGCCCTAAAATGCCTCCTTTACTCAGAAAAATTTATTTTTGAAACACGAATCACTCCTGTGATTCTGAAGATTCTGAATAAACCTATGCCCAAATGGCATTGCCCCATCCGTCTTGTAAAAGAATGATATACAGAAACACAGAAATTTCAAAATACATTCTTAAAGACTAACGAAGGACTTCACCTGCTTTGTTCCCCATATGCCAAATTGAATAACTTTAACCCTGGTACCACTCTCACTACGAACCTAATTGTTTCTGGGATTTATTTTGTTTGCTTGATACTGAATCAGTGTTCTGACTTAGAGACGGAAACATTCCGAGAAGCACAATAATCAGTAGGTTATGAATCCTACTGTCAGGGACCTGGAGGAACCCTTAATCCTTCAAGAGGATGGATCCATTTAAATGTTCTTGGGTGCCTGGCTGGCTCAGCCATTACAGCATCTAACTCTTGATCTCGGTGTTGAGAGTCTAAGCCCCACACTGGGCATAGAGATTACTGAAAAGTAAAATATGAAAAAAAAATAAAGTGTTCTCTCTCTCTCTCTCTCTCTCTCTCTCTCTCTCTCTCTCTCTATATATATATATATATATATATATATATATATATAGTCCCCTGACTATAAGAGCATCAGCATCACCTGAGAACTGACTTGAAATGCAAAGTCATGGACTCCAACCCAGCTCTTCTGAACCAGAAATTCAGAGTGGGGCCCAGCAAGCTGGGCCAGGTAAGTTTACCAAGACTTCCAGGTAAGTTTTATTATTTGAAGTCCCTTTTATTCTCTAAAGATGTTTAAGATGGGCTCCCCAAATCCAACAATGAAATACGCAAATTAGTATGGCAGAATAAAGTATTGGATTCTCCGGTCTTTTTTTCCCTTACGCAAGACTGAGATGAACACTTCACTAGAATCTTTAGAAGTCTCAGGAAATACGCAGGATAACTTCCATTTTCCCAACATGACTAACACATTTACAGCATGTAACTCTTCATCAATACAGTCATGGTGGACGGTCTGCATCCTGACCTAACTGTTCCCTCGAACAAGACAAATAAGCTTTTCAAGATGGCAAATTCTTTAACTTACATGATGATCACTATGAAGAGACCTATCAAATGGTAAGACAGGAATTTAACATTCACCTCCAAGCTCAGGGTTTTGAAGTAAGAGGATCTTCTAATAACTCCAGGAGTAAAATAATAAGGGAGCTGACTTTTTAAAGTACAACGGGAGTGACTATATTTGCTGTGTGTGATATCTGGAGGAAAAGCAGGGAAGTGGGTTTATTTAGGGTTCGCATCAGCTTTGGGATTTGACAAATACGAGTGTCAGATACAAACATGCAATTATTTGTTTTGAGCCAAGAGGTTAAATCGAAACAATTAACGTTCTAAGCGAGCACAAAACTTTGCCAAAGCAACCCAGAGGAACCCATCGTTCACCTTTAATCCTTAAGTCTTTGCGATGACAGAGGAGATCTCAGGCCATGATTCTGCAGAAGTGTCAGTGATGGGCACTGATTTCACAGTCAAAACAGCAGAAGTGGTCCTTCCTCAGAATAGAGCCATTCGTTATTATAACAATTCAGACCAGACAAAGAGGCAGGAGCCAGATTTTCTGAAATACCAAGTACTACTCTTGTATGTTCTGAGATATTTCAGTTGAATAGAAGGCTTGAGAATGTAACATGAGCGTTCACGTGTGTTATACTGACACCAGTTCTTACTCCGCCACACTACAAAGGGTTTGACAGTCTAAGAGAAAGGTAACAAAGACGGTAAAAATCTGTAATCTGGGTCATATAAGGAATGGCTGAAGAAACTACTTTTAGAATGGAAAAGAAAAGACTTAAAAGATGTCTCTACTACTTAAGAGTCATTGGATTATTTCCTACATGGTTAGCCCCAAAAGTTGGAAATGAGAACCAATTGGAATATTAGGAGTAACTGATTAAAGAGCAGGTAATTTTTTTTCTAGGACTGTGAGCTATTCTAAATTAAAATAGACTACTTTAGGAAGTGGTGAGTTGCCAATGTCCAAATAGAGGGCGGATGATCATTTGCCAGAATTTCTGTATTACAGGCGACAAATTACAGTGGGTAAGAGCAGGGATCTATGACTTCGGAAAAATTAACTATTATGTCTTTTAATATTCCCATCTATAAATTTGAAGAGAAATCGTTACATCTCAGGGCTCTTTTTAGGATTAAATAGATAATGTCAGGAAAGGTGTCATCACTGTGCCTGGTACATGGTAAGTGCTTAATATAAAATGTACGTATAACTAACACAATGGTAATGACCTAGTAATGCACATCATAATAACTGCTCTACAGTTTACTGAAGAAGCCTTTGCGACATACCTCTTTTCGTTTTAACTAAGATTCTGGTCTCCTATTTAGTCTGGAAATATGGGCATACGGGCATCTCGGGGCATTAGTAAATTATTCCACCAAACTTGTCAAGATTCTTAGACCCAACTGGCCTTGGTGTCCTTGCTATATTACTGTCTTTTATTATTTGCTCCATTCTTCATTACAAAAGTATATCACACCCCCATCCATTGCCACACAAATTGCAGTGCCCTATAAATGCCTTATGCTTCCCCATAACATCGTAAGACTTCTCGATGTGACTGGCTGTGGCCAAAGGCACAAGAGATGACAAAATGTCGGCCATGTCTAAGCAGAAGCTTGAAGACACATTGGTTGTTTCAGAAAGTCCTGTCATTTTTTTCCCTCCATCATAAGAAGCATCAAAACAACTTATATGATAGAGTTAAGATATGGACGGAAAATACACAGGCTGTTCCATGTGCGTGTCAGAACGTGAATACATGTGGAGCAGAGTAGCAACTACTGATCTGCTAGCTGACAAAATGTAAGCAGAGCAAGAAATAAATGTTAGTGTAAATTAACGGGATTATACGGTCATTGCGAATGAAGCAAAAACGAAAAATATAAAAATCTGGACCAGGAGAAATTGGTACCAGAAGTAGGGTGAAGACTTAATGCATAAATATGAGGACCTGGCTATGGAGCCAGGTAGGTAGGTGGCGAAGAAAAAATTATTCGAGTCGAGAAAAAGGATGGTATATGTTATACAACAGTGCGGTACCGAATTTGATGGTCCTCTGTGATAGCATAATCAGCGTATTGAACATGTGGCTTCAGGCAAGGAGACTGCAAAGCAAGGCTTTGCTAGGGTGCCTGGATTGTTATTATTAGCTGACTTGGACAAGGTATCAATGCGAAAAAGAGCCCAAGAGTAGTAGGATGAAAATATGCAGAGAAAATCCAGAGACTCCAGTTCTAGCAGAGTTGAAGTATGTAGTTATTTTTTTTCCTCATCCATAGCCAGTAAAAGAAAATAATGACAAACACTTGAGCAATTATACATTCTAGATCTCAAGGTAAAGACCAAATCTTGAGTACGATCCTCACCTCCTTGGTTAAACACGGTGAAAGGTTTAAGATTGTTCATAGAAAATCTTTCAGTTAGGGGGGAGATGCTCAGAATACAGAGAATGTGTGTGTGTGGCTCACCCAGGAAGCCAGTCAACTCAAAATAAGTATTTAAAGAGATCCATCTCAAAAAGTAAAAAAAATCTGGGTATAGATATCGGCACATGGAGCTGTTTGGAAGCCGGTAAAAGTTTGACAGATTGTACCGACAAAGGTAGCACCAAACAGGATTAAGAAAAGACTAGCACAACTCAAAACCTAAAACAACTTTTGTGGCCCTAAATTTTTGCCATAAGATATTATATTGATAAATCTGCTCAGGACCCAAGAGGACATATTCTCTAATGTCCCCTGCCAATCTGCCCAAAGGAGGTGGGAGAGAAGGAAGAATATCCCAGAAGATAAAGCCAAGGGTTTTGAAAATCATGAACTGACAGCTGAACTGGGGTCTAACAAGGAATTTGTTTTTTGTTATTGCACCAACACTGGGACTGTTAACTCGGTCTACTTATGGAAAAATGAAAAGGTAGCTAAAAAATGAAATACTTATGTGCATTTAATAATTAGCTCGAACAAATCTATAAAAAAGAAAGCACTGCTTTGAACTGATTTCACTTAAGTCACAGAAACCTTATTAGAGTTAAAAGTATAACAGGGGGCCTGGGTGGCTCAGTCAGTCAAGCATGTGACTCTTGATTTCAGCTCAGGTCGTGATCTCAAGGTTCGCGAGATTGAGCCCTGCATTGGACTCTGCAAAGACAGGGCAAAGCCTGCTTGATATTCTCTCTCAAAATAAACAAACTTAAATAATTTTTTCTTTAAAAAAAGCCTAAGAACTGTATTTAACATGATCAGATTTATACCCACAGAATGAGTGATTTCTTTTTAGAAACCAAAGCACATTATTTAAGACAGCCTCACGGCTTTAAAAACTAAAATCAGACTCAAATAAGCTATTTGCGTTGGCCTTCATACAAATATTAAATTTTTCAAGTACATAGCATATAATCAAGTTTTATTCTTTTATCCTCATCTGATAATTTTGTCAAGTCAATGGAGAATTTAATTCAGTTACTTTTAATTGCTAATTTGGTTTAAATCTACAATTTTTGTCATTTGTTTACATTTGCCTGTTATTTGTTTTGTTATTTGCCCTTCTTGGCTTCTTTTGAATTGAGGATTTTTATTATTTATATCATTTGTTATTCCATTAGTTGATGACTTACTTTTCTTTCTGTATCCTTTCCTCCTGGGATCAACATCCTACTTCATAAAAATTTCAGAATTTTTATGATGCATTTGGGATGGTGAAAAATTTGCAACTTTCGGTTCAGTGTAAGAGTTTGCATTTTGCTCTCCTGTTTGAAGAAGAGCTTAAGTATTGAGTTCATAGTTGGTATGTAATTTCTGTACATAATTTAAGGATCTGTGCTCATCTGACTCCCATAATTGCTGTTGAAAAGTGATCCATCAGTATTATTGTTGCTCCTTTTAATGTTATTTTTTACTCCACTGTTTTTCCTTTTGTCTTTTTAATTTTTTGCAATCTTTTATCAATTTGATCACAATGCACTTCAGGGTAGTATTTCCTAGGTAAACATACTCCTGTGTGGAATTCGTGAAGTATCGTGAAACTGTGCTTTGGAAGATTTTTGTTAGTTTTGAAAATTCTTATTCAGAATTTATTTGAATACGACTTCAGTTGCATATGACTCTTCACATTTGTTCCCTATTTTCCATTTTTCTTCTCTTTGCTTCAGTATTTTATTTTATATTGTCGTGTCTTCTTGTTCATTAATCCTGTTTTGCTTTGTCTAGTCAATGGAAACAATCTACCAAATTCTGCATTTCAGATTTAGTTTGATCCTTTCTCCTTTATAGATTTCAAGTTTCTGCTTAAATTCTCCATTTCCCTGCCATTTTCCCAACATATTATTCCCAATTATTTTAACAACACTATCTGACAACCCTCTTCTTATCTGAATCCCATTGGGGTCAGTTTCCAGTGTCATTTTTTCCCTTGGTTTTTAGTCATTTGGTGGTCATGTTATTTGCTATGCCTCAATTTTTAAATTATTACTAGGTCCTGTGAATAACTTCTGAATGACCCCTTCATCCAAAGAGACACAAAATTGCCTTTGGCGGGCAGAGAGAATACAGGTGTACCACCTTGACTGTGTGAGAGGTCTGTTTGATGCTTTCTTAGGGCTGGTCTCTATTCCAGGTTTTCCCTCGTCCTTTGGTATGACTCTTGCTCTTAGAAGTGGACTTTTCTTAAGTCTCAATTAAAAGTTTGGGTACCAGAGTTCATCCACCTTACCACATTCTGAACTCCAGTTTTTATCTCCCCATCATTCATAAATGCAGAAATCTCTGATTTCAGCATGGTGTTTGGAATTTCACTCTGTGCACCTACAACTTAGATGTCAGTTAAGAACCCCTATACAAAGTTTTCAACTCATTTCCCTACCTTTGTTCCCTAAGATTTTGACCTTCACTTCCTAACATGTTAGGCGGCCCCAAGCTATAGCCTCTGTCTTCCCAGGCCAGTGGGATTATTGCTTCCCCACTGAGACACTCTTTCCTCATTGCTATCACCTGGCAAATGCCTTGGAGGAAAAAGTCAGTGTGACTTTGTAGCTCTTCTTTTTTTTAATGTTTATTTACTTTTGAGTGAGAGACAGACACAGAGTGTGAGTGGGGGAGGGTCAGAGAGAGAGGGGGAGACACAGAATCTGAATGGGGCTCCAGGCTCTGAGCTGTCAGCACAGAGCCCGATGCAGGGTTCAAACACGTGAACGATGAGATCAGACCTGAGCTGAAGTCAGATGCTGAGCCAATTGAGCCACCCAGGCGCCCCAGTGTAGCTCATTTTGATGCAACTTCCCTTCAGGCAAGGATTAGAGCACCTTAAATCCTACATTAGTTGTCCTCCAATGGCTTTGGACTTTTTCAGAATGCATTTTTTCTAGCTTTTGTAGCTGTGCTTGGAAAAGTGTTGCTGTGATAGAAGGTACTCATTTATGGCTGGAATGAGAGTCTTCCTGTGAACACTTTTAAAATTGCCTCTTTGTCTTTAATTTTTAGCATTTTATTATGGTATGCCTAGGTTTAAAATGCCTTTTTTCCAAATTATTTTTGTGACGCTTTTTTTAATTTGGGGCTAGATATGTTTCATCCATTTTGTCTAATTCTCAAACCTTTTTGAAATATTTTGAGAGAGACAGCACACGCATGCGTATGAGTGGGAGAGGAGAAGAGAGGGAGAGAGAGAATCTGAAGCAGGCTCCATGCTAACAGCAATGTGGGGCTCAATCCCACAAGCCTTGAGATCATGACCTGAGCCAAAATGAAGGGTAGGATGCTGAACAGACTGAGCCACCGAGGGATCTCAATTTTTTTTTTTAATAAACCATTTCCTTTCTCTTCAGAGTTTGATTACATATACGTTAAGCTAATTCACTGTTTTCCATGTATCTCTTGTTTAACATGTTTATATCCTTTTTCTCTCTTCATGCCTTAGTGTTAACAATTTCTTCTGACTTGCTTTAAGAAAAAACATTAAAAAAAAACTGGAAACCAATCCACAGAACCAACCCTCTCTTGGGCTATGTCAAAACTGTTTTTTTTAAGTAGAATTTAATGTTCGAGAGACAGAGAGAGCGCGGGAGGAGCAGAGAGAGAGAGAGAGAGAGAGAGAGAGAGAGAGAGAGAGAGAGAATATCCCAAGCAGGCTCCACCCTGTCAGCACAGAGCCCGATGCGGCACCAGATCCCAAGAAGCATGAGATCACGCCCTGAGCCAAAATCAAGAGCTGGATGCTTACCAACAGGCACCTCTCAAATCTGTTGTTAAACCCATATATCCATATCTTGACTTCAGTTATTTATAAACTTTTCATTTGCTGCAATTATCCTTTATTTATTTAATTTTTTTTAATTTTTTTTTCAACGTTTATTTATTTTTGGGACAGAGAGAGAGCATGAACGGGGGAGGGGCAGAGAGAGAGGGAGACACAGAATCGGAAACAGGCTCCAGGCTCTGAGCCATCAGCCCAGAGCCCGACGCGGGGCTCGAACTCACGGACTGTGAGATCGTGACCTGGCTGAAGTCGGACGCTTAACCAACTGCGCCACCCAGGCGCCCCTTATCCTTTAATCTTAGTACATATTTTCTTGAAGATTTTCAGAGATACTTTCAAGTCCCTATCTGCAATATTGGAAGGACTTATAGGTTTCTTTTTATTGCTCTCTCTCCTCACTTCTCCATTTATCTAGTCCTCTGGTGTGCCCAGTTATTTGTTATTATATGCTAGGCACTGTCTATAAGAACTTGAAGAGAAAATTTGACTCTCTAAGAGGACGTTTTCCTAGGTGCGGATCTAATTTTGCTTCTGGCAATCAGTTAAGCTAGAGGTAGATCCTTTTTCATCTGATTGGGTATTTTGCTCACTTGAATCCGAATTTAAGTTTATCTGGTGTTTTACGGAGTTAAGACTTTCTGCGTTCTTTTCATGTCTCTTCCTAGCATGCAACTCTTTTAAGGTCCCAACCTACAACCTGTCGTCTTTCCTAGGGCTTCAGTATTGGGGACCCCGAAGTTGACTTTCAGCCTCCTCAGCCGCGTAAGACTTCTAGAGTTCTGCACAGCTTGTCCAATGCTCAGCTGCTTCTTATGAATTACCGTGAGTTTTGTACAGGAAAAGCAGCATCATATGTGGAGTTCACCTCTTTGTGCTCCTTAGATCTTTTTATACTCTTGGACTAAGTGCTAGCCCCCCCAAAATGAGAAAGATCCAATTCCTCCCATTGTTCCACTTTCAAATCAGGATGAGGAGTCAGAACGTAACAAGATACTTTTAGTGCGTTATATGAAAGGCATGGATAGTATCACGTGAAAACATAAGGCAAATTATGGCATGTTACTGATGGATTCCTAAAGGAGGGAAATCGTAGAGTTTTAACTAGAAATAAGATAGTCCTTCACCCTATTTACTCAAGATAATTTCAGTTTATGCCTGGGGTTCTAAAGTTAAGAATGAATAAGTGCCTACTTTTTAATCTCAAACAGATCCCAGTTTAAAAACTCTATAGTAAATTATAAATCACATAAGTTTATCCTGACCATGTTCTTATTGAAGCCATCAAGAAAAATGGCCGAGGGTGTGCAGGAGTGAAGACATTTCAGGAACAAACAAGGCCCGTCGAGGACCCAGAAATGACAGCGCATGCCGTGTTCAGGAACCGCAACCTGAACGGCAATATTGGGGACACACGTAAGAGCAATGCGTCGAAATGGGTCTGAAGACATAGCAAGGCATGGAACATAAAAGACAACGGAAGGTTCTATCTCTGTGGGCAACTGAAAGCCACTAACAGACATATGACAGACATACAGCCAAATGAGATTTTGTAGACAATAAAAATAACTCACATGAGAGATGTTGTTGACATAAATGAAGGTGCAGGGAAAAAGGAAGGGACTCGAGAAACATACAGAAAAGCAAAATCAAGTCACATTTAGTGACTGAGTGGAGGCAGGGGCACCGCATGGATCCACACCCTCTGGCTGGGAGACCGTGACAACCAATATTTTGCAAACTTTGTATTCTAAGAATTTTCCTAAGAATTATATGAAATGTATGCTTTCTGCCATGAGCAGTCCTTCCTACTATTAGTATAAAGATAAGAAAAGCCCAAGGGAGGTTGGGGGAGAGGAATCACAAAACAACAACAACAACAACAACAACAACAACAACAACGATCCAGTCCTCATTTCTAAAACAATAGTACAATGGCTCGAGTATTTCAGAACATCTGTTATTATGAAGAAATTAGCACCCTCAACACATGGGCATTGTTCTCTTTCTGGAAGGACACTGTATTAGTCAGCTCAGGCAACCATAACAAAAATACCACAGACTGACTGGGTGGCTTGGAAAATGTTAAGAATCATTTCTCCCTGTGGAGGCTGGAAGCCCAAGATCCAGGCGCCAGCTGATTTGGCTCCAAATGAAAGCTGTTTCGCTGGTTCTTTCTGGCTTTCCTTCTAACTATCTTCTCACATCAAAGTGGGGCGACGGGAGGAGCTCTCTTTTCCTTTGAGGCCACATTCCCATCAAATTAGGGCGTCATTTTATGAACTAATTTAACCTTAATTACCTCCCAAAGACCCCATCTCCAGATACAGTCACACTGGCGGGTCAAGGCTCTACCATATGCATTTTGGGGAGACACAATTCAGCCCAAAGCAGACATGTATTACTCTTTCATGACCCCTCCCAGTGTTACTTCAGGTTTATGTTCAGTGAAGCCAGAGAGGGCGTTGACACTCCTGAAGAGAGGAATCGCGCAAAACCTCTTCACTGCTTTCTGAAAAGGCAACGGAAACCACAAATGTCCATGCTTCAGTGGCTAAGACAGGAGAAACAAAAACAAAAAACAAAAACACAGCAAGACACAAAATTAAAAGCTGAAGTCAATATAATCACGTGAATGGCAGGGAAGTGTATCATCCTCTGAGGCCTGCTGGTGGTGGATGAACACTGGTCTGTCGCGGGCCCGATCCTATGAATGTGGGCATGAGAACCGGTGTTGGCCGTCCACCTGCCCAACAACAGGTCCGGTGTGCAGAGAGCCCGCTGGATGCCTCGCTGCTTCTCTCATTCCTAGAACTCTACCATAGCACGTACTCGTTTTCAAGAAGTTTAATTGAAGGCATATTTTAAATGTAATAAGACGCACCCATGTTAAGTATACAATTCAATGAGTGTTAGTACTTTTATAGATCCGTACAACCAGCAGTCTAATTTCTGAACATTTCAATCACCTTGGAAAGAAACGGAGGCCACGTAATCACTACCCACTCCCCTGTCCGAGCCCTAGCCTACCAACTATTTTGTCTCTACAGAGAACGTCCATAGCTTTCTTCCATGTAAATTATCTATTTATTTAGCCTTAAATCATCCCAGGAAAAGATGACAGGTCTGATTCCAGCACCGTGCCCTTAAACACAACAGTCTGCTTTTACCAAGATGTGGATGGGGACAGAGGAAGAAACCAATGGCTTAACCTATCATTTAGGGTTTCCATTTCTGCTGTACCTCGGTGTAATGCTGCTCCCTCACACTGAGGGGGGCAGGCACTCCACGGAGGCTCTGAAGGCAAGGCCAATGCGGTAATTCTGTTTTTTAGGGCGAATGAGACGCTGGCTTGTGAGTCCTCTATTTGCCAAAACAAGAAAATCAGCACGTGAGAAGAAAAAGTGGGAACCAGGTCTAGGAGCTCTGCCTCTGTGGCATGCACGACCTTTTCTGTCCTTCCCTCTATGGAGTAAAGTACAGACGCGTGTTCTAGCATCCCCACCATAAACCCGCATGCACCTGTAAGCAAGCTCTTGACAGTTCAGTTTATCTGGGTGACCACAGTTCAGTGCCTGGTTAACTGAGTTGTTCTTATGTGGGTTACTTTTCTCTAAGCCCTATTCGGTTTTCCCTATTATTATGCAAAATTAACACTTATTAAACACTAACTATACATTGGACATTAGGAGAAGGGTAAAACATGGTAAGAACATCCTCCACCATCCAGGGTCTAAGGGGAGATATTTAAATCAGTAAGCCTTTTAATATGGGGCACGTAGGAAGGATGTGAGGATGGCAGAAAGCATAGCATAGTCTTGACAGAAGTGTGCACATTCCGGGGTGGGGGGGGGACCCTCAACGTTATAATTCCCATGATCTGTTTTCAATCACGATATTTAATATGTTTTGAAATTTGAAGCAATATTTCAGAATGAGACTTTGACACTAATCAAACATAGGAGTTTAAACATTCATCACTTGAATAAAGGGCAGCACAAAATTCGCGCTTTACGAGAGTTAGAAGCAGTAACGCTACCAAAGCTCAGAGAGATTGCGTGGACAGCTCAGGAGAGCTTCATGGAGGAGGTGGTTTCTGAGATGGCAATGGAAGCTTGTGGCATGTGGGAGAGGCAGGAACAGAGCACAGATCTGGAACCCCGCGAGTGTTGAGGGAGCAGATGGCAGACAGAACAGTAAGCTTGAATCAGACCACTCCCATAGGCAAAGCTGCTTCACCCAAATGGCAGGGGAACAATCAAGGACCTGGGTGGAGGTGATGGCAATTCTACAAAACAGCACCAAGAATAAAAAGTGCTCGGGCTTGGTGATTTTGCAGAGAGGAAACAGTGTGGAAGAACAAAGGGCAAAGGAGCCAGAAGAACGACCTCGAGGTCGCCAGACTCCATGGACAAGGGAAGTGATGGCGTCAGTGGAAATTAAGAAAGTAGGATGGAGGCTAGAGAGTTGATTGATTTGGAAGATAATGTGATCGAATGCCCAAGGACTGGCTCCGGGGAGCCAAAGGTAGCACGCGAGGCACACCGACTGCAAACTACGGGCTCCTTGGTTCCTTCTGCACGAGTTCCGAGACGTGACTGTGCTGGTGTTGTGACAAGACACCCCCCCCCAACATCATGCGCTTCCCTCACACAGCCTACTCTCCCGTGCCACATCTGAGCAGCCAACGAGCAACGTGCTGGAAACTGTTTCAAACGCACCAGTCACTGAGGCCACATAAATAGCCTTCCCTGTTTTATATATTCTTTAGTGGACTCTATTTTCTGGTCCCAAAATTACCATGAAGACAAAACCTGCTCTGGCGGAAAGAACGCCGGATTCCGCTTTAGACAGAACAGGGTTAGAATACCAGCTCTAGCAATGAGTTCTTCACCTCTTCAACCTTGTTTCCTCATCTTGAAAACAGAATCCTAAGTTCAATATTATTGTGAGGGTTAAACATTGAAATAGCACATTTAAGACCCCTGCCTTAGTTCACAGAGACCGGTATTTATTTTCCTCTTCGTAGGAGCACAAAACAGGACACCAAAAGATAAAAACCTAAGTTTAATGCCGGATAAAGAAACTGAAGTTGGCAAGTGGTGGAAGCTGCAAAGTTGAAACACAGGATAGAAGGTTTCTAAACGTCAATGGCACCGACAGAAATTATTAGTAGTTTGGACACTTAGCCGTATGCTATTTATCGTACACATGCGTGTTTCATCACGCCCTGCAGGATAACAAACTCTTCAAGGTCAGATAGGGCAAGTCCTTGGAGTCCACTGGCTCTCACGCATGGCACAGACAGGATCAGAGTACTAAAAGATGCTGCGTTAGTTTGCCGGAGATGTAATAGCAGAGTTTCCCAGACTGGGTGGCTTCCAACAACAGAAATATATTTTCTCACAATTCCGGCAGCTCAGAGCCCAAGACCAAGGTCTCATCAGGGTTGGTTTCTTCTGAGCACCCCCTCCTCAGCTTGTGCATGGTCCTTTCTCTATGAATATCTACGTCCCAAATTTCTCTTCTTATAAGGACACTGGTCATATTGGATTAGAGCCCACTTTCAAGATCATTTAAACTTAATTATCTCTTTAAAGGTAGAAACTTCTAATTATAAAAAAATAAATTAATAAATCATGGGTATGTAACACACAGCATGGGGACTGTAGTCGATAGTACCGTATTGCATATTTAAAGTTGCTAAAGAGTAGATCTTAAAAGTTGGCTGAGCAACCGACTCTTGATTTCGGCTCAGGTCAGGAGCTCACAAATGGTGAATTCGAGCCCCGCATTAGGCTCTACACGCTCACACCACAGCATGGAGCCTTCTTGGGATTCTCTCTCCCTCTCTCTCTGCCCCTTCCCCACTCCTGCTCTCTCTCAAAATAAACTTTATAAATAAATAAACAGTTCTCATCACACACGCAAACATTTTTGTATTTATGTGTGGTGACGGGTGATAACTAGACTTACTGTGATCATTTTGCAATTTATACAAACATCCAATCATTATGCCATACACCCGACACTAAGACAACGCTATATATCAATTATACCACAACTTTAAAGAAAATTATCTCAAAAACAGTCACATTCTGAGGAAATGTGGAGATCAAAACTTCAATACATGAATTTAGAGGCGACGTGATTCAGCTCATAACAGGAGCCTTACCACAAAATAGCTCTCTCTGGTTTACGAGACACTGGTATGTCATTTGCCATTCAAATGACCCAGGAAGGCAGGTGGGACAGTCACCAACTCCATTTATCTGCTTCACAGGAGAGTCAGTTGAGCCAGGACTCAAAGAGCCAGGCATCGGAGTCTAAATATAGTGCCCGTTTCATCATGTCACCCTGCCTCTCTGCGATGAGGGGCTGACAGCAAGTTCAGACAAGGCACTGGTGACCCGCTAACTGTGTGTTGGGCAGGGACCAGTTGCTCCACGTCTCTTTTCATCTCTAAGCTTCGACGGCTCTTGTGTCTCCTTCACACCACCTTGGCACACAGAACACTGCAGATACACCGTAGTGGTTCAGTATATTTGGATTTAATCGAAGCTAATTAAGATTCACCACGCAGACTACGCACATTATCCGGTGCCCCTCAAAATATCGTCAAAACTACCTGTCTCTGGGCTCATAACTCAGGAGTCTCAGAGCTCTCCGCTCACAAATGCTTAACACAGCAATGTGGGGTAGGAAGATGAAATGTTACATGCTGTCCTTTTAACGGGTGCTCATTACCAAATAAGGACATTCTCCCTCTCCCTCTCTTCCTCTGTCAAAACTCGAAACGTAAAGAGCAATTCAATTTTATGGAGAGGTCAAGCGTTCGCATTGGGCCCAATCCCACGTTTTAAGGCCATCATTTCAAATGCCTAAGTACTTTCCGCTAAACCGACTTGTGAAAATAAAAAGTGCCGTATCATACAAACACAAATCCTTTGAGACCAGAGCGTCTGTGTGGATTTTCTGTAATCCACGTGGGCACTTTAGAATACGTGCCCCAAACAGCAAAACCACGGCATTTACTGCATCGAGTTTTAGGTCTGAAGGATAAACTGAGTCAAAGAGCTGAACCCGGCTGAAGTACAAATTGTGGGCATGATCAGCTTTGAGAAAAATGCTGAATAAATGAAGTCTATTTGCCAAGGAGCATTTCGCCTCCTGACTCTTCCGTGCATTGGGGTTCTTGGAACCCCAAGATGTCCTCCAGTAACCTAAATTGCCTACATTTTCAGGGTGTAGATCTTTCCTTCATCTCTTCTTACATCCCAACCCCACCCGAAAGGGGTATATATATATATTGATTCCAAATAAAACCATAATACAAATCTTAAAAATCAATCTATTTTATTATATATTTTTAAATGAGACATCAAAAACCCAATCACTAAACACAGAATTTCAGAATTAATTAGTGACAGAGTCAGAATTTGAACAGGGGACTTCTCTTCGCTACTCAACATCCATTACTCTGTCAGGGGTTCAGCAATCATTGGGAGTAAACTAATACAATGAAGTCCACTTCTTTGTAATGGATTCTGGACCTTGAAAAGGAGTTGGCCCTTTCACCAAAGACTTAAGTCTAATTGCAGACAGATAATGCCAGGAAGACAACCAACAGGATTTTTTACATCTCTCCAATAATGATTTTGGCTCATTCTACCCATACTGACTTTTCTTCTGCCATTTCTAAAGACAGGAGGGTTGACAGTAATGAAGGAGGTGGTATTTCAATCCCTAGAACACCACCTTTATAATATAAACCATACTTTTATTAGGGGCAGAATAGCACTTTGTAATATTACTTTGACCCTTGCCTCATTTATTTATTTGAAGCATTTTGGAATTTGTTACTTGAGAGAAGGCATAACCCAGCAGAAGGTTGAAACAGAACAAGATAAAGGGAGTCAACTTGTTTTAACAGCCGAGTCCTCAGGAAGAAACGGAAGAATCTCAAATAAGCAATTGTCTTCAGAGTATACTCAACAGGCAAAGACAGACCATCTTACTCACAAGTTGGCCATTTCCCCCACAGAGGAGAGGAAATCGGAAGAGAAGCAAAGGTGTTTACCCTCTGTGGACTTCTGAAAAATACTGGCTAGATTTGGGTGTTTGGGAGATCCAAGAGGAAAGAGGATGCAAGCTCTTTTAATCCTGGGAAGGTGGCAGGACCCAGGGAGGAAATCTTGGTAAGGCGTCTTTAGACAAAGAGGCTCTCAAAGCACCCCACAGAGCATCTCATGGATCAACATGATGAAGAAGGAATAGAAGGCTCCCCAGGTGATCAAAAGAGGCCTGAACATTCCTGAGGGGGAGCTAAAACTGAAGAAGCCCTACGACAGACAAGATCAGATAAAGAATTAAGTGTGAAAGAAGACATCTCCGTCCATGCCACTGTGGACAGATGCCAGTGCAGGACAAGGCCAGCATGGCTGCTTGGTACCACGGGAGAGCAACCTCCTCCCAGCCCCACCCCCCTGATACCGTAGCTGTGTTATCCTCTACAACATAGGCACAACCCTTGGATGCCTGAATTGAGTGAAATTAACATCTAGGGGTCAGACACTCAAAAGTGAAATTAGGTTTAAACCTAGAAACGTAAGTTCTATTTCTGGCACACCTGAGTTGGTGTACTGAGGTTCCATCTGTTAGATATTGCTCACTATTTTATTTTCTTCCGGTTTTTCACATTTGCCTCAATTAAAACTATTGCAATCATCCTGCTGAACTTGAAGTAAAAAAAACCCTCAGGCAAAATAATTATAAACATAAAGTTATTAAATATGGAGACACGTAAGACCACTTTATGTTTGTTTTTTTTTCCCCACTAAGAAGCATTAGTCTTACAATAACGTAAGTAAAGACTGGTGTTCTGTTTGTTTGTTTGTTTGTTTGGATGGTTGGGTTTTTTTTTTGGACAAGCTGCTTTTTACAAGTATAATATTCCTTCAGTACAAATATATCTGAGGTCCCATTTTTCTCTTGGTCTATGAAGACCATTCCTTGTCTTTCTTTCTGAAGTCACAGCTTGTCATGGCACACTTTTTTTCTAATTAAAATACTGACGTTCAGCTCTCAGTTTGTTGAAGATAGTTGAGTATTTTATGTTTTAAAATACTGGGATATACTTGAAATGATGTAAAATGCATAAAGTTAAACACCGGGGTTTCGACTATAAAGTAATTTTGTCAGTTTTGTGCAAAAAAAATGAATAACGCATTCATCTTCAATGAGCTCTACATTAAAACAGAAATGATGTCACCATAACAAATACACACACACACACATACACACGCATATAAATATATAGCCCTCGCCAAAAGGCTGGTAGTTAGGATAATGTCCTAAAAACATGAAGTCTCCAGTCCCTGCACAAACACACAAAGGTACAGAACGCAGACTAGCATCCGCTGTTAAGGTGCTACAGGGCTACACAATTTGAAGATGCCACCGTCTCTCTCCCTAGTCATTCAACAAGGTCACAAGCCTATAGGCGATGTCATTACTTTTGCCACGAATGGCAAACACCACCTATAGGCAAATAATAAAAAGCAAAGGGCTGGGGAACTGGTCCAAATAACTAGAACCAAGACCAACGGAAGAGTCAAGGAGGAAGGAGAGGAAGCTGGCTCTCGGATTTTTGTCTCTATTTAGTGTATTTTAACATTGTTTTTAAAATTTTATTATTTCAAGCTTTGGAAACCTACAGGGTGAGAGACCTTTATACCCAAATATGGGAGCATTGCCAAAACAGCCATTAAACCAGAGTCGTCTTTCTCACTTTGAAAATTTCGCATGCCTGAACTGTAGAAGTCTTTTTCAATCCTCACAGTTTAGGATTCTCTGTGATACCCCATTCCTACCATTTAATCCCATGCCTTTGTCACTGCCCACAGTCAAGAGGAGCTTCTGACCACCGTGTGGATAACGTATGCTGCAGAAGAATCTCCCCTTGCTCCCTGGGCCGCTGCGAGGGCGCCCAAGTACATGCAGTGCACAAAAGAGATGCTCTTTCAATGGTAGTGTGTATGGACTAACGGGCCATTTTTGAATTTTGGCTCTTTTTCAATGACTTGGCTCTTTTTCAAATGCCGTGACTTTGAAGACCTCTAAGATTAGACAGGAATTTATGTGAGGAGACGCGAGTTTAGCAGAAGAGAGGTGGGAACTTGGGGGCACTGCGTTGTGCGTTCAGTAGCCTGAGGACCAAAGCCAAAGAGTTGTCAAAGAATAAACCTCAGCATTCAAAAAGGAGTCTCAAGAATCACTGGGTCCAAGATCATCATTGTAAAGAAGAGAAGATAAAAACCCAAGAAGTTGATCGCCAAGACCAGAAACACACAACAAACCAGAGCAGGGTTCAGCAACCGTCTTTTGGCAAAGGACTGGATAGCAAATATTTTTGTCACAATTATTCGACTCTGCCATCGTAGCCTGAAAGCATCATAGACAATATGTAAATGAGTGGCCGTGTTTGCAACCTGCAAGCCAGATTCAGCCCCCTGGCCGTACCATACCATACCACACCACAGGACGTTCTTCAACATCACAGCTCACCGTTCCACTCATCACGAACCAGGGAAAACAAAAACAATCCTCCCAGTACAGCACAAGTAGCTTTTACTAGCTTCTCTAGAATGGCTCAAAATGACTCTTAAAAAGAGAGACATTTACTTGCAGGTACTCTTTGCTGTCATATGCAAAGACACTGGCCGGGAATGAAAACGACACAGATGAAAGATCAGCCACTCCCAGAATGTTCCCACTTCTGAAGCCGGAACCGTATCAGGGACTTCACAGGTATGGGCTTCATCTGGCTTCAGTTGGGTTTCTGTCACCTGCAACCAAACACCCTAAACAATGGCCTAATTGAATGTTCACTTACCTGAGGCTTACCACTTAGAATATTACGTCTCTGTTCAGTGACTAGCTTTAACATAAATCCTGTACGTATTTGTTGCACACTCCTCTGTGGAGATGAATTTACCCATTTAAATGTAATTTATAGTATAGTCGGCACTATAAACATGTACGAGAATGATACCTGTTTGTGCGGAACTTTGAACGTATAGTACACTTTTATTATAAAATTGCTTCTTACTACAATTGTGGGAAATCCTCAGTGAGGTCAGTATTGTCCCCACTTTACAGATGTAAAGAGAGAATATTTAATTGTGTAACCTCCAAGGTCCCCCATAACTATTACGACTAGAGCACAAGCCTTAAAAATCTCCATCTAGCGTTTTAATGTTTATTTTTGAGAGAGAGAGAGAGCACATGAGCACAAACGAGAGCGCATGAGCGAGGGGGGGAGGGGTGACACAGAATCCAAAGCAGGCTCCAGGCTCTGAGCTGTCAGCAAAGGGCCCGACATGGGGCTCAAACCCATGAACTGCGAGATCAAGACCTGAGCTGAAGTTGGACAGTCAACCAACTGAGCCACCCAGGAGCTCCTCTATCTCTCTTTTTTAAGTTTATTCATTTAATTTTGAGAGAGACAGCATGAGCGGGGAAGGGACAGAGAAAGAGGGGAAAGAGACAATCCCAAGCAAGCTCCAAGCTGTCAGCACAGAGTCCAATGGGGTCTCAAATTCAAGAACCAAGAGATCAAAACCTGAGCTGAAACCAAGAGTAGGACACTTAACCAACTGAGCCCTATTGGCGCCTCATTTTTTAAGATCTAGTGCTCTCTTAATTACACTTCCCTTTTCCAAACTGTGGAATAAAGCACTTCTTTGTCAGCATTTTCATGGTTACCTTCCTGGCAGATGCCAGCTTTGACTTCCTCTGTGTTTCTATCACCTTTCATCCACATGCTGACTTTTTTTTTTATTATCAAAGTATAACAAACTTATTGTTTCTTATATGAGAGGCTCTGGAAAACCAGGTAATCAAGCATTTTGCAGACTACACGTATAAGTACAGAATGCACGCTTGGGGTGCATATGGGGTAGGATGGAAATACTTTTATACACTTCTTGGTTGATGCTGAACCAATGGCCTATGGATGTTCAGAATCCCTAGGAATACCACTTCAATATGAGTGAGGATACTCACGTCCACATCCCCGAATACAAATGGCAACATGCCGTGAACTCCGAACTTTGGAACACACGAGCAAAAATCTACACAGAAGTACCAATACTCATTGGGATTTGTTTTCCCCTTGAAAAATGGAATGAGAGTTGAGTTCTTCCAAAGTGGTTTTGTAAAAAGATCTTGGCATGCTTACCAATATCTCTTCCAAATTCATAGTTCAATGAATTACTCCCAATACTCCAATGTTAGGACAATTCATGCTCCCTTTCTCATATCTGTTCCTTTCCTCTGGTTATTGGACGAAGACTGACTTTTTACTTCCATGAACAATTTAATTTTACAATTCCCAAGTACTGAGTTATGTGGCAGAGTGCTTTTAAGTTCTCTGTTGACTAAAAAGGACATAACTTAAATTTACCTCTCAGTTTAACTTGAGGAGACCTGGGGGAAACAATTTTCTCCATATGATTCCAGGACATTTGTTTTCCAGGTTCCCAGGATATTAAGTAGATAGAGGTCAGATAGATTTTTCATGTGACTCTTCCATTCTTTTCTTGTCATCATCACATCTAAAATCAACGAGCACTTCCTCTGCTCCAGGTATTCCCTAGGCAATTCCTATGTTGAGGTCATTATTACCACCATCTGAGTCTCAGACCCATTCATGTTTTACCAAGTGTCAAAACAGTTGGTCCATTTCAACTGCGGTTCTCCAGTTCCAGACAGGAACAGTTCCTTAATCTTTCTTTGACTTTCATACCATTGGCAGTTTTGAAAGTTATAGTCCACTTTGTGGAAGGGGTCTCAAATGGGTTTATGATGCTTCCTCACGATTAGATTCAGGTTATGTGTCCGTAGCAAGGATATCACAGATATTTCTCATTGCAATCTATCAGGAGACACTCTGGGCCGATGTCAACACTGGGGGGTGTGCGCTTTGGTCACTTGGTTAAGGTGATATCCACCAAGTTTTCCCACTCAGAAGTTACTCCTTTTCCCTGTTGTCATTAGTGTAGTTATTTTGTGTAGTTATATTTGAAAATAGCAACTACCTCATTCATTAAACCTTCAACATACCCACTCATTTACTGAGATTACAATAGACTATTTTGTATTTAATAGGTTGTGATAATTGCCGTCATTTATTTTGATGCTCAAATTATTCCCAGTGTGGTCGATGGGAGCCTCTTAAAAGATAACTTCTATGTCCTGCTGGCATATTCCCATCATTCCTTGAGCACTTCCATACTTTCTGGCACAAGATGATCCTGGCTCACACTGTACTTCCTTTATCCAAACTCTGCAATTAGCCATTTTTTTTCCAAGAAATTCTCTTTTACTTCTCTTAGACCATTAGAAGCTAAGCTATGGCTGCTACGTGGGCATGTTGCCACTGCAGGGAACTATTCTGAGGCCCCGTCAGTGGGCAGAACTAGGGAACATACATATGTACACACACCTACACACATTTGTTTCCATGTATTACTATTTAATAAAAAACCATGAGCACTCACCAACACTAAATTCCAATATATTCTCCTTTTCCATATTCTCCACTTCTCTGCCAATGAGGAACTTGGCTTCTGTTACCCTAAATATATATGCCTATTTGATCACCCACCATATACAACCAATCTCTCAGGTCCCGCTCTCCCCTGCCTCAGGCAGATACCCTCTTCACCCTCTCTGGATGTGATACCTGTGCAAGATTACCTCCTCCATGGATGCTCTCCTACCCTGACATGAGTTTTGCCACCCCATTCAGCTGCCCTTCCAAAGGGATGCCCTTCTCACTCCTCTTGAGCTCTGACTCACCAAGATAAGCCGCCCCCTGCCATGCTATAGGGGTTGAATAGCAGCCCAGCAAAAGAGAGGTCCACCCAAAACCTTAGGATGAGACCTTATTCAGAATAAGGTTCTTTGCATATGTAACTAAGGTAAGGCTGTTGAGATCATTCCGGATTAAGGAAGGCCCTAAATCCAATGACACATGTCCTTATAAGCAACAGGAAAGGACATGATACAAGACACACAGGAAGGAGTGCAACAACATACAGAATAGAACAGGAGACCAGAGTGATGCCCCTACAAGCCGAAAAATGCTGAGGAGGGCCTACTGCCCCACAAAGCTGGAAAGCATGCCAGGGCTGGCTTTTCACTCAGAGCCCCCAGAAGGAAACCACCCCACCTGTACTTTGATTTCAGCCTCTGGCTTCCAGAACCATTCAAAAGTAAATTTCCATCTTAGTCACCAAGTCGGTGGTAATCTGTAGCAGCAGTCATGGAAAACTAACACAGAGTTTGGTGCCTGGAGTTAAGACTTGGAGAGATCTACTTAGGGTTGACATTTTTCAGCCCCCCACACATGTGGAGACCCTGTTCACCCTGTGTGGGCTTCAAAACCCTCCTCCGGCTGTCCCCACACCTTAACATCCTCTTGACCCTGACGAAGCTCTGACACCCTCTACAGGCAGCCCTCCTGTCAAAGCCTACTCAACCCCGGGGGCCAGATGGCCTGCTCTGAGCCATGACCAGTCCCGGGCACCCGCCCCTGTCTCCCGCGGCAGACGCCCACCTTGCTCTGCCCCACATGGAGGCTCTAGATTTAATTTCTGAGTTACAGGAAGACAGTACAATTCCATTCACATCTTACCTCACTGCAAAATAATTTGGGGATGATCAGTATTGCTTACCTTTTTCTTTTTTTAACTTTCCTTCTACAACAAAAGCCCAAAAGCACTTTCTAAAACAAAGTAAAAGGTGTCAAAATTATGCCCATTTCCTGGTGGGAGGAAGATACATATAATGACCTTGACAGAGAGAGAAATTCTCTTTGAAAATAGTTCTCAGTCTTATTTTCAACACAGTCTTCCCTCATTTGCTCTAAATAAACATGACATTTTAAAACAATACATGTACTCCGAAGTCCCATGTACTGAGTTGAATACAGAGATAGATCACTTTATCGAGGGAAAAAAAAAAAGTCAAAGTGGCTGACGAGGTCTCTCCTTTCGGCTTCTGAGATTTCGGGGGCAGCTTCAAATGGTACAATGATGACACGGTAACAGGATAAAATACGAGGTTATTGTAAAACCATAAATAAAGCATGACTGTTGCAGGAGCTCTTAGTTTTATGTTGTTATACTCTGACAATGAGGTCCTTAATGAAAACACCCTACAAGTTCACGGTTCTTAAGGCCATTCTGAAAGTCCAGAAACGAGAGAAAAGGGAAAACTGAGCTTCTTCCCTTCTCCTAGTTTCCGACAGAACGTTTTAGAAAAGCTTTGAGCATTCGCCGAAACAAAGGCTTTAACACTATTTCCCGAAGTTTTAGTTTTCAAACGCTCTATTTTTCTCGACGGCTGCCGTGCATGGCGTTCCTGCAGGTAAGTTAGCATCCGATGCGAGACGAGAGCAAAGCTGAAGGGTCCCTGTTGTTATGTGGAACTGGACCACCCTGGAAATTTTATCACACATTTGCTGCCTTCAGCTTCCCCAGATTGTTTAACGATTCTGTGCTTCTGCGACATAAAGGACAGGCCAGAAACCTGAGGCCACACTTCTCAGCTCCAGATCGAAAGTGACATTACACACCGACAGCATTTGGCAATTGGGTTTGTTCTTTTGAAAGCAATCAGACTGCACAATGACCAGGATGCAGGAAAAATCATCATCATCATCATCATCATAAAGCCTTTTGTGAGACAACATTTGTAAAAATGTAACTCCCATTATTCACTGGCAAGTTTGAATTACAATTAGTAATGATTATTATCAACGAAAACTGTTTGGAAAGCAGGTAAGAGGGACGTAACTCGTTGGGGGAATAACTTGGAATCACACACTCTGTTCTGTTGCAGAGAAAATAGCTGATGTGAAATCACACCTCACCGGTCTATTTGGACTGACCGGTTGGCACTTGTTGCCAGTTTTAGAGTACTAAAGAAAATTTAAAACTACAAGAGTCAATATAATCATTCCTCAAGTGGATCTATTCATCTCTCATCGAAAAGAAAAGACAAAATGAGAGAAGAGCGTTTTTCTGTGTTTGAATTACATTTAATACCATGGGAGACAGAATGAAGCTCAAACCTTAAAATCTATAATGTTGCCTGCCGTGTTTGACAATACTAACTTCAGCCTGTGGAACAAATTACGGGAAAACATATTTGGTAGTCCATCATCCAGAAGTTCCTCTCTACTAGCAATTCCAAGCTTTGCAAATATGGTAAAGATTGATATTCATGATTATGGTCGGTTGCAAGATCCGACTCATTCTCAAACAAAGGTCACATTTTGTCAGGCAATTTCACTGTGTATTTCTTATGCTCTGGAGCCTTGAAAATCGGTATTATCATATAGTACGTGTGGTATAAACATAACCCATCATATTGTAGTATACATTTTAAGCGTTCATGTAGAATAAATATCACAGAGTTGTAAATATATAAATTTGTTTTATTATATAGATTTTATAATACATATGGGTTACTGAATCATACAGTTCAGTTTATATACTTGTATCTCTACCCCTGGTTCTTTTAACTTTTCTATTGTTTCTTTGTCTCTGATAATGAATAAATCTCTAACCCTAATGTCTCAACTTTATTATAGTACCACATTTTGATAGCCTGAGGAGTACCTCTTCTTACATACCCCAATATTTGTTCAGGTGAAATTGTAGTATATTTTACATGCATAATCTATACATGCATGAAGGTACACCTAATACACAAACATACCACCTGCTAGTTCTAGAGCAGCTAATTAGATTCCAGGCACTACTGTATTCGATCAGTGTCATACGTAGGTATATTGCCTCATTGGATTCTAACTAATGTGCACTTCAAATAGTATTATTTTAAAGATGAAGTATAAGGCTTTGTGACATGCCAAGGTCACATGGCAAATCCACCAGTACCCAAGTGCCAGTCCTTCCATTATATCACGGACCTGATCACGCTTTCTTTCTTTTATTTTTTGAGAGAGAGAGAGAAAGAAGGAGGGAGGAAGGGAGGGAGGGAGTGCAAGTGAGCAAGGGGTGGGAAGAGACATAGAGTATCCCAGGTGGGCCGAGGGAGAGAGAGACAGAGAGGGAGGCGGAGAGGGAAGAGGAACTTGTGCTCACCCGATGTGGGATTCGAACTCACGAACCATTTGCTCATGACCTGAGCTGAAGTCAGATGTTTAACGACTGAACCACCCAGGCACCCCGACTCTTTTAATTTCTAAACCAGAGATCTTCAGGCTTAATAATCGACTTTTACTTCTTCATTTACATAACTCAATTTGTAACCAATTCATCAATTTTTTTTTTAAGATTTCATTTATTTAAGTAATCTCCACACCAAACATGAGCCTTGAACTCACAATCCAGAGATTAAGAATCACTTGATCCACTGACTGAGCCGGCCAGGTGTCCCTCCAGCTCATCTTTTACCTGTTAACGCTATTCTGCATATCAATGCTGGTGACACTGATCACCCTGTTATTCCTCAGCACTCTGATGATCTAGCACGATACGTCTCAAAACATATTTTATTCTTGAGAAATATATTTCGTGTGATGACCTAACAACCATTTCTGTGTGTCTACACATTCCGTTGGTCCGCATTGTTTGGATTCCATATTTGCAAACCCAGCTACTTGCTAAAACTGACCTACAGCACTCAAATCAATATTCCCAGAACTTTCGATTCATTCACAGACCTACCTGTATACAGCATGGAACACGTTTAGTTTCCTGATGCAAACGCTCCCAACTGAGCTTGGACAAGGCGATGTTCTGCCATCTGTAAACAAGGGTCCTTTTCATAGTCTATTTAATGCCACCCTTTCTGTATCTTTGGGCTTTTTGTCGGTGACTTTGCCATTTAAAATAGCCCCCAAACACATGCTGAAGTGCTCACCAGTGTTCCAAAATGCTAGATGGCTCTGATGTGTCTAATGGAGAAAATGTGTGCTAGATATGCTATAGACCTGAGTTGCAGCGCTGTTGGGCAGAAGTTCAATGTCAATGCATCAGCAGTATATATTAAATAAGGTGTCTTTAAACAGAAACATGCATAAAATAAGGTTATATATGGACCAGTTGATGAAAATCATGTACTCAGAGGCTCAAAAGATCCTAACCCTGAATTTCCCTTAGGAGAAATGGTTCAGTATTCACTAATTCGTGGTTTTCACTGACTCCAGAGAACAGAAGTACTACAAATAATGAGTATCAACTGTAGAGAACTAAAACAAATGTTTCACAAAGACCCTTATTCCCAGCAAGACACTTTGACAATTTCCATCCTGTGCTACTCTGTCCATTTCATTAAAATAAATATGTTGGTTGTGACCCAATATACCAACTTCACACCCTACTAAGGAGACAAGATACAAAGTCTAAAGGTCACTGCTCTAGGACCAACAGGACAAGACAAAACAATGTGAACTGGCTTTAAGTCCCATCAAGATCCTACTTCATTCTCTCTCTCTCCTCTCATTTCTAATGTTGTGTTCTAACATGCTTATCTCACTGGGAGGGGAGGCGGTCAAACAATGTTTACACTCCTACCAGGAAAGTTCTGCCTACTTGCAGTCTCTTGTTGAAATTAGGCTAAAAATATATAAAGGCAACCCCAGAGCTATCTGTTATTTATTTAAAACGTAAAACCTTCTCAGATTACCCAAGGTCACAATGGTCTTTCAGTACTTTGAAATCTCTTGGAACTAATTGCTTCAACTTGTAATCTTTCCTCCTGGATGACGTAGATATTTTTGATGGATGTTATTTATCTTCTAACCAGTGGTCTATTTGAGAAATAGGACCAACGTACCAAATTCAAATCCCTCTTCTTTTTTTTTTTTTTTTTTTTTTTTTTTTTTTTTAAATTTTTTTTTTTTTTTTCAACGTGTATTTATTTTTGGGACAGAGAGAGACAGAGCATGAACAGAGGAGGGGCAGAGAGAGAGGGAGACACAGAATCGGAAACAGGCTCCAGGCTCTGAGCCATCAGCCCAGAGCCCGACGCGGGGCTCGAACTCACGGACCGCGAGATCGTGACCTGGCTGAAGTCGGACGCTTAACCGACTGCGCCACCCAGGCGCCCCTCAAATCCCTCTTCTACCACAAATAACAATGAACAATCGTGGGCGGGTTACTGAAATACTTAAAGCTTTGTATGTCCTCCTCTGTAAAATGGAGAAAATACTATAAATATTCCATTAGCCTCTGGCGAAGATGAGAATGCATGGGATGTGCTTTAAACAGTAACAGGTAAACATAACCACTCAATACCTCTCAGGTAGGATTATTGTGCTTACTGTTTTGATTAGGATTATCACGGAGCCTCGTAAAAAGTATGCATTAAATAGTTTCCACTTGTTTGTAACTTCCTTGCAAAATCACTTACACTTAAATTGATTTTTCTGCTATTATGACCTCCTGGTTTTGTTTTTATGACCTCCTGGTTTTGTTTTCAGGGTCTTTCCTAAGAGAGTCCTCTACCAGCTCAAGAGAGAGAACGCTTTACGTGACTGTACTGTGTGGCGGGTGTGGAACGCAGGAGATTTTGCAAATATATACCTCTCATCTAGTATTCACAGTAGTTTCTAAGATGTAGATGACACAGACTTAATTTTATCTGTAGAGAAACTGTGGATCCGCACATATTCAGTAACTGGCTCCGATTCTGCTGTTACAACAGGCTATAGTCCTCAAAGGGGATGAATGAAGAACGCCTAGGACAGTGATGTTTTATTTTTCTTTCCAGGTTTCAGCCTTACTTGGGTCTTCCTATCCCTTCCATCCTGCTTTTGCCTTCCGGGGGGGTGGGGGGTGGGGTGGGGGGTTAATCGGAACTAAGATAGTGAGAAATAGTGTAAGAAAAAAATCACTTAAAATCAAGACAAACGTAACGAATCAAAACAGCAATGAGTTTTTGTATGGCTGTAGGTCACTAAAAGATAATGTTCCTCACACCTTTTAAGATTTAATGTGAAATATTCTTTGAGCTTTGTGTATTAGCTGTGCAATAAAATTTATTAAATATTCTTATCCAAAAACTATTTTAATTTTTTAACATTGAGTTCAGCTAAAAACTAATTTGCCTAGTACCATCCCGGTAATGACAATAGGGAAATATGGACAAATCATTTACTCACATGAAATTTTGCATGTTAAGTATTTGTTTTTAATTTTAACAATTTCAATGGCAATATCTATATATGCTCTGGCTATTGAAAATCACTGAATCCATTCTTGGGCGCTTCAATTTACATATTTGAAAGCTGTTCTAATATGGTAGCCACTAGACAAATGGCTAATGTTAAATTAATTAAAATTAAGCTGTATTAAAAAATCCATTTCAAAGAGCCAAGTAGCCATATTTCAAGCATCGAGTAGATGCATGTCAGGGGTGACTACTGTACTGGACAGGGCACACCTAATTCCATCATCAAAGAAAACTGTGTTGGACCGTAACACATACTTATTAGACTTCCCTTTAAAAAAAAAAATCAGCTCCAGGAGTGCCTGGGTGTCTCAGTTGGTTAAGTGTCCAACTTCGGCTCAGGTCACAATCTCCAGTTCATGGGTTTGAGCCCTGCGTTGAGCTCTGTGCTGACAGCTCGGAGCCTGGAGCCTGCTTCGGATTCTGTGTGTGTCTCTCTCTCTCTCTGTCCCTCCCCCATTTGCACTCTGTCTCTTTCTCTCAAAAATAAACAAACATAAAAATTTTTCAAAAATCAGCTCCATTTAGTTCTTCTTTCAAATTGTTACTCCATCTTCACTGAAAGAGGAACTCGCCACCTCGATTTCCTCAAAGAGTTTGTGTGAGATTAGTACTCTTTATTTCTTACATCTCTAATACAATTTACCAGTGAAGCCATTAGAGCCTCTAGTTTTCTTTCTTGGCAAGATTTTAATAATGAGTTGAATTTCTTTTACCGATATCCAACATCAATCTACTCAAGTTTCCTATATCTTCTTAGGTCAAGTCTCTTAAAGTATGCCTTTCAATGAATGTGTCCATTTTCATCAAATTTATTGATTCTTTTCTATCTATGGGACCTGTAGTGATGTGCCTCTTTCATTCCTGATACTACCGATTTGTTTCTTTTACGTTGGTGATCAGTCCTGGAATAGGTATCTTTATTTTTCTCCACAAAGAATGAGCTTTGGGTTTAATATATTTTCTTTACTACTTTCCCACTCTTTTTTCCACTGATTTCAATATTTTTCTTTATAATTTCCCTTTTTTTCTTTTTTTTACTTCTTACTAAAGATTATTTTTCTCAATGTCTAACTTCTTACAGTGGGAATTAAATCATGGATTTTTAGAACTTCTTTTGCAGTTAAAAACTTTTTCCTCTTATTCACATACTTTTGATGGCTAGTGTGTAGGTTTTTCCCTTACATTATGCAATGGCCCAATTTTCCAGCTACCAATTGGATGCAGTAATTACACTAACTACCCAGAGTTAGCACAGACACCATAGGTTAAGGAATCAGTCCCACAAATCTGGCACCCTTCCTTCCTTCCTTCCTTCTTTCCTTTTCTTTTCTTTTAAATTTAATTTTGAGAGAGAAAGAGAACATGCACACATGCACACACAGAAAGTGCAAAGAGAGTGAATCCCAAGCAGGCTCCACACTGTCAGCATGGAACTGATGTGGAGTTCCAACTCATGAACCATGAGACCATGACCTGAGCCAAAATCAAGAGCTTATGCAACTGAGCCTCCCAGGTGCCCCTACCACCCTCCCCACTTTAACACCAACTACAAGCCCCAAACTGTGATCTGTACTCCAGACCAACTGCCTGTAAGTCAGGAGTTCCCATGATTTTCTTGTCAGGCTAGGTAATTTGCTGGACTGGCTCACAGAACTCAGGAAAGCACTCTACTCAGTGTTACCGGTTTGTTATGAAGGCTACAGCTCAGACACAGCCAAACAGAGAGATGCATAGGGCAGGGATGGGGGTGTGTGGTAGGGAGACATGCACACCAAGGCCCCATGCTGTCTGTGCCTCACTGGCCTTTTTCTCTTCCCTGTTTCCATTCTCCGTCTATTTAGTTTCAACCTAACTATACTTATATTTGAAATACATGCATCGTTTGTAGACATCTCTTATATTTAATATATGACTAAATGAATGGCATATGATTACATTTTGCCTCTCTTAATCCATTTGACACTCCCCTCCATTAGAATATTTATCCCTTTAATGTTTACATTATGTATTTGTATGATTGGGTTTGTGTTTGTTTCTTATTTGTCAATTCTATCTTTTTTTGTCTTGTCTTTATTGCCCTTTTGGGGTTATATGAAGATTTATTCCACTTTACTTTTCATACATACACACATATATAACAAACTTGAAGCATCCCTGATTAAATGCTTTTAAACACCCAAAGAATTTATAGACACTGTCACTAAAATTGTTCTATTACACATACCAACGGTTTTCAACCACGATTTTGGTCCCCTGGGGGTGTGCGTGGACATTTTTGGTTATCGCAATGAGGGCAGGGGTGGGAAGTACTACTACTGTGGGGAGATACCAAGGATGCTGCTAAATATCCTAAAACACATGGGACAGCTGCACACAAGCGTAGAACTGTCTGGCCCAAAATGTCATGAACACCAAAGTTGAGGAATCCTGCTCTGCAAATTACAACATAAACTCTCAAACTTCCACAGTCACCTTACAGCCAACGTTGCACGATCTCACCAAGGAGACACTGTGCGACTATACGGGTCCATGTCGCCACCCGTCCTTTTCCTTTATTCTACTGCTACCACACGTATTATAGCTGTATGCGTCATGAATGTCATAAAGACCATGTTATAATTTATTCTTTAAACAACCATATGCTGTATCAAGAAATGCAAAGGGAACAAAAAGGTGATTTACCCAGAGAGTGCTCTTCTTTCCTTTGTGAGGATCAACATTTCTATCTGGTATCATTCCCCTTCAGTCTGAAGAACCTCTTCTAAAATCTCTTGCATTGTGAGTCTGCTAATGAATACTGGTAGCTTTCTTTGATCCGAAAAACATTCTTATTTTATCCCAATTCTTAAGGGATATTGCTGCTGAATACAGAATTGAAAGCTGTTTTATTTTTCCTTCTGCATTATAAAAATGCCCTGCTACATTCCTCTGTCTCCACTGCCTCTGAAGAAAAGGCATCTGCTAATCACATCACTCTTCTCTTGTATGCAATGCATCATTTTCCTGCTGCTCTCAAGATCTTTTCTTTACCACGGGCCATCTTTCTTCTTTCTTCTTCTTGGTATGTGGTGACATCCTCTTCCATCAAATTTGGGGAAATGTTGGCAATGATTTTTTCAAATACTTCTTTCTGTTCCATTGCTTCTCTATTTCTGGAACTCCAAGTACATGTAAATTAATCCACCTAATATTATCTAACAGATCTCTGAACTTCTCTTCATTTTTATTTCAATCTGTTCTCTCTGTTCCTTACACTGAATAAGTACTATTAATAGAACGTAAAGTTCACTAACCTTTTCCTTTGTCAATTCTCTTTTGCCGGTAGTCTATCAAGTGAATTTTTCAGTTCAGAATTTCCTCTGATCCTTTATCTTTTCTATTTTTGTGCAGAGATTTCTCTCTCTTCATTCACTATGAGTATATTGTATTTACTTCATAGCAGATGGTCATGATAACCATTTTACATACCGTCTGTTAATTCCAATACCTATGTCATCTTGGTATTTATATCAGTTAATGTCCCTTTTTTATGAGAACACTGTCCTAATTATCTGTAGTTCATGCCCCAGACATTAGGAATGGTAAGATATTAAAACTCTGGATTCTGTTATTTTTCTCCTACGAGTATCGTTCATTTTGTTTTAGCTTACAATTATGTCATGTCAATTCAAGCTTCCAATTTTGATTTTTGGATGACAGTTCTAGTCCCAGTGAAGATATTTTATCATGAGCTGAAATGTTTTGAATCTGTTCCACATATGTGAATCAGACACGTACAGTGCCAAAAATGTGGGAATCTCACTTACAGCTCTTTCCTTTCTGGGGTTTCCTCTTATCTCTGGGCTGAGATTTCCCCAAATTCCGTTTTCTGGTTCTCTGTCGACAGAGACTGCGGATTTCTGCACCAGCACCCGCTTCCCCTACATGCCATGTTAAAGATCAGTTAAAGTCATGACAACAGGCAATAGCTCTATTCAATTCCCCTCCTTCAAAAAGACTCCTCTAATAGCGTCTGCCTACTTGGGTTTATTCTCTAGTGCCTGTACGTGGCCGTGTTTTGTGTTATATCCAAAATCTGTAGTCGTTTTTGGTGGAGGTGTCTGTCTATAGGACCCTACTTAGTTATTACATAAAGCAAAAGCTGTCTTTCCTTTTGCTTTGAGGGTTTTCGGTAACAAGACGCCCTGACGTCAAGAGTTACTGTTAGCGGGTCAATCAACATATTCCTTTTTTTAGCCAGCAAACAAGATGTCCCCTTAGTGTTTTCAAAGAGTGTTCAGTTCTTTTCAGTTATTAACATACTTGTTTGTCAACAACTAGCTTTCCTAGAGGGTTGAGGGTCCGTGGCAGGTTTTGCTGCATCTTGTTCTGTGATGTAAGAAACAAGTTGTAGACAGCTAGAAGATCTTGTGCTTTAGTAATGGGATTTAAAAAAAAAACAAACCAGTAGGTTTATGTGAGAACATTCACAAGGTAACATAGAAACAAGTACTTGATTCTAAATCAAGAGATGTGAATCCAGGACCACCAAAATGTTCACAACGTCTGTACCTCTGTTTCCTCACCACTAAACGATGTCCAGTTCAACCCCAGAGGCTGCACTGAGCTTTTGACCGTATAGGAAAAGACTCTAAGATCGAAGTATTGCAGTGCTAAGTAAGCAGTCATGCTTTGTCAATTGAAAGCAGTGCTGAAATATACTAAACAACCCAAACATGATCAGTGTTCTATTCACGCTGTCTCCAAACTTAAATTCAATACTATTTTCAAAGAGCCCCACAGCTTGTTCATGATGATGGCAGCTATCCCACAAGTTTACAATGGTTATTGCTCAAATGCTTTGTTATTACACGCGAAGTCATAAAACCCCTTTATGATCCTTTAGGGTATCCATTCCATCTATTCTATTCCAAATTCCATAACTTCCCTATTATCGAGAGTCCTATGGGTAATTATGCCTTTTGGCACTGTTAGGAAATTCAGACTGAACCCACTTAAAGCCAGCAAGCTTCATTTAAAAAGGAAAAATCCTTTAAAAGCCAAGTCATCCTGCCCCGTAGAGATTAGAGGGGTCTCAGAAATTGGTGTCTATCAGTGGGTCGATAGTGAATTGGTAACTGACCGCACCCATGGCTCGGTCACTTACGAGCATTCCAAGTGAGTTCACTGGCCTGGGGAGCACAGCTAGGAACTTCTTGAAAGAAGCCTCCACCCCACATGTGGGAAGTTCACTCCTCTCACGGGTTTTCCAGGCATGCAGTCTTCTCAGGCCCCACATCTACTCTGGTAGCCACATGCTTCTTAGACTAAAAGTGGGCAAGTTAAAGCAAAGGATGAAGGCTGCTGGCAGAAATATAATGTGAGCCACATACACATTTAAAACAGTTTCTAAAACCTACCCTTTAAGAAGTAAAGGAAAAATTTCATTTGGATGACATATTAATCCAATATATCCAAACTATCGTTTAACATGTAGTCAATATTTAAATTAATTCAGTCCACATTTTACATTCCTCTTACTGCGCTGAAGCTGCTTAAAAGTCGAGAGTCTATTTTGTCCTTATGGCATATCTCAATGCATAATAGCCACATCTCAAGTACTCAAGTGCTCAAGTAGATATATGAATGGAGCTGGTGGCTACCATATTGGATGCACACTGCCCAACAAATACTCTCTTTATCTGGTATTTTGCTATATATTTTTCTTCCAAGTAACCGTATCTATTATGCTCCAGAGATTGAAAATGAGAAGAAACCTGGTAGAATTGCAGGCCTGGGACTCTTCTTTTAATATGTGGAATACCACCAGGGCAACAGCTCCTGGTGATACAATTTTAACTGTGTCAGGTCTTTATTTGGAAACCAACTTCTTTTAATTCATGACAGAGTCCAAAGACCATGACTGACTGCAGAGATACTTTGGTCACAGCTTCAAAAACATAGGATCACTTTTTCTGGACATGGATAAGATTCAAAAGACAAAAGAGAAAAGCAGGCTCAAAATGGACCTTGTCCCCAAACCAGCAAACCAAAACTTAATTTCAGGAATGTGACCTTTTTTTTTTAAGTTTTTTTTTTAACCTTTATTTATTTTTGAGACAGAGAGAGACAGAGCATGAACGGGGGGAGGGTCAGAGAGAGGGAGACACAGAATCTGAAACAGGCTCCAGGCTCTGAGCTGCCAGCACAGAGCCCAACGTGGGGCTCGAACTCACGAACCGCGAGATCATGACCTGAGCCACCCGGGGGGGCCCCTCAGGAATGTGACCTTTAACCAGTTAATCTGGAATTTCCTGATGGGCATGAGGTCATCTGCATGAGGGACCACCACCCTTCCCCCAAAGAAGGTGACTCTGCCCAAAACAAACCTTTTAACTTCCTTGTCCTGCCCCATCTCTGTCTGTGAAAGTCTTCCGTTTTGTACAACCCCTGGGAGCTCCCTTCCACTTGCTAGATCGGCGCCGCCCGATTCAGGGATCATTGAATAAAGCCAATTAGATCTTCAGATTTACTCAGGTCAATTTTGTTCTTCTAACCACATTCTGTTGAGGGACAGAACTAGAGGAAGCTGGTTACCACAGTGCTGTCTTCTCACCGTGCAAAGCCTGTTCCTGGAGAGAGGAGGGATTTGCCCACGCTCCTACAGCTGGGAGACAGCAGAGGCAGGCTGGAAATCCATGTTTCTAGCTTTGTCCCCTTCTGTTACAGTATGCCGACTGCCCACACACCGAAGCCTACTCTACTTTATTTCTATCACACAGCATCACATCACGATTTCCCACAGTTGTCCCGTATGAGCTCTTAGTAATACAGATCTTAGTCATGAACATAAATGACCTTCCCAAATATAAGAACTGCACACTACTTCTGAGGTAGAACCATGAGGCCTAAGATACAACAGAGTTACAGAAACGTATACAATGCTAGAAGCAAGGTGGAGGGTTAGGTGGGGAATAAGCTCTGGAAAAAACTAGCTGTGTGACCTTGAGCAAATCTCTTAACCTCTCCATGACCCAATCTCCTTATCTGGAAAATGACTGGCAGTGGGAGGATTAGATTATTTCTGAGGTCTCTTCCAGTTCTAAGATACTTATTCTAATTCCTGCTAGACAAATGATTATGTAATAATAACCTAAGTTAGTCTTCTGCCTAGAAGAAAAAAAGAATTCTGCCACCTGTTCTGTCTATGGATAGGTCTAAGGATTGGTCAAGTACTGCTGAATACTTTATCAAGAAATTAAATCCCAAGCTGGCGTGACCATAACAATTTTTCCCTAAGAATAAGCCTCCCGTAACAGAAAGCATCGCACCAAGCAAGAGCATGGCTAAAATGACGCTTTTCTTTGGAAAATTTCATCTTCTTACATGAAAGTTGGAAATGATGACCTGTAAATAATGTTTGCATGGTTTTTTTTTTTCTCTTCTAATTTTTATCTGAAGGCTAATCATTTACATTGGGCATCTCGTTTTCAACTATGTTAACACCATTTCCACTGCTTTCAACTCATTCAACACAGATGACTATGAAGCACTTTCTCTGAGCCAGTGCTGACTCGATATAATACTTGTCCAATGGGATTAGAGCCCAGGGAATAGATCTGAAGGAAATTAACCTAATCCTTCTATAAGGATTGACTGTGTAGTACAGCCACATCAACCTTTTATATTAAAAATTGACCTTAAAAAAAAAAGCAGCTTTTCTAAAAACATAGACCTTAATCCGTGTTTCCCTTTCTACCCATGCTTGTGATTAAGATGCCAGAGGGGAGTTACGGTGGTTCTAAGCAGGGTCCTGGACACATAAACTCCTAGAAATACAGCATGGTCCTGTTTGATAACGTGGCTCCTCCAAATACCAAAGGCTCCTGAGACTGTATTTCTATTGCACAGCATCACATCAATAGTTCCGCTCAAGGAATACATAGTTGTCCATCCTTCCCATGCTCCCTGGGAATAAAGCCAAGCCAAGCCCCTCCCCCAACTCCTGATTCCCAGTAATTAGCAATACAGAGAATTGGTGGAAAGAGGGATGGGATTGTTCAACGACCATTTGCGGACCCTCACTTGAAAGGACTCTAAGCAAGTAATGTTTTGCTGTAAGACTCTTTCTATATGTATATGTGTTCCATTAAAAAAAAAAAAGTCTGGTGCTTCCTTCACGCTTTAATGAAGAGTCCTCATTTTATAAGGATTAATGATCGCCAAACACCACTTCTGCTACTGATGTTTTCTGTTGAAACAATGTGAAATGCAAAATCCTATAGTTGTCCAGTAAAAAAAAAAAAAAAAAAACATGTAAAAGGATTTCCTTAATGATATTACAAAACTTACAAATTCTGTTATGCCTTTCATTCTGAAAATACTATCAAGTTAAATATTCCAGGGGTCATTCTTGGGAAACAATACTGCCATCCCTGATTCTTAAAACTAGACACCTAAACCAAAGTTGGTTTATAGTATGAACTTTGATTCCTACGGTCCTGGAAAAAAGATAAAGTAAAAGTGTCCTTGCAACAGAACAAGGGAAAACGTAAACTCATAGTGGCTGCAGAAGGAATAAAATATAGTAAACCCAACATCGCCTACCCTGTATCTGTTGAGCGTCCTTTGTAAGGTTGATGTCTGCCTTTGATAACAAGAGGAGTAGGCAGAATCCAATGTCAGATATCAAACACATTTGAAAAGAAAACAGGAGAGGAAAGATCACTTCTGTAAGGCACCAGCCAAATGCCAATTCTTATGTACCGGCTTCTTTCAAAATATTCAATCACACCTAATAATTGGCAGGAAACACAAAAGGGCTCTCACTTCCATGCTGTTGTATTCACTCCCCCTGGGGTACATGGCCATTTGTGGCCACAAGCAGCAACAAGGGGAAAACTTCAGGGAGACCAGATATGTTCCGTTACACCCCCACCCTCCTGGCTCGACACCTCTCTGGTATTAATATTTTAGTCTGCGGGTTTGGAAAGGGTCCTTAAAAGCATCAAAGTAACATTTTTCTGGGCAGATAGAGAACTAAAGGATTTTTTTTTATTAAAGAAAAATAAAAAGACAAGTCAAAATATCAAATTCAATTGATGTTTCCTGAACATTTTTCATTTAATAAGCTTCTCGATGGTTTGTTAGAACTAAGAACATGTCTCGCTCCTGGAATAAGATACATGTTTTATGAAATCGCCACAAAGGAATGATCATTCTTTGTACAAAATGCTTGCTTTGTAAAAATTGCTATTTTTGCTACTTTAAAAAAATTGGTTTTTCTCATCTCCACTACGTCTCAATAAAAATGTATACTTAGTTGTTTCTGATCACAAAAGAAGTCACAATAATGTGTATACTTTCTCGTGTAGTAATTCCATAACTGTATGGATAGGATCCTTCTTTTCTGGTGATGTTCTAGGACCATGACACAGATTAACTCCTGAATGTCGCCATTAATGTGTACTTACTACTACCAGTGTGGCGAAATGCCAAGCCACTTGCTTAATGGGCATTAGCATAATATACGGAATGGATAGGCCTCTGACAGTCATTTGCTTCCCAAATATTTCGTGAGCACTTAGCATGCACCTATCCCTCTGCGGTGAGGTGCTGGGAATATCATTAAAGAAACAGTTCTGCTGCCTTGTGGTTCTCACAGTTAATGGGGGTGATCAGAGAGATGGAAACCAGGAATAATGGCTTAATAAGTGGTTCGCTTGGGGACCTCGGGTGCTCACACAAGAGGACAACCCAGGCCACATGTGAAGGCCAGCAAAGGCGTCCAGGGGAACATAATTACTGAAGAGAGGCCAAGAAGGGACAGGGAAGTGAGCCAGGCAATGACGAATAACAAATGCTCTTAACAATTTGACCCAAAATCAGCTTAAGACTGAGGAACCTTTGTGGACATGTGTTGTTTCTAAGCCATTTAATCGGGATACATTTTCTGGAGGAGATAAGCCTTGAGCATAATTTTCGAGAAAGAACATTGTAGCTTGAGGGTAGAATAGCAGTTTGACACTGCATCGGTGTCTGGCCTTATGCTGAACAGACACAAAATAAATAAAAAATAAAAAAATAACCCTACTGTGCCTCGAGGACATTCCTAGAAGAAAATATGCTAAAACACACCCACAACCCATTTAAAAAAAATAAGTAAATTAAGAAGGATAAAACAGCAAGCATAAGATTCCTTGACAGTTTTTTGGATACCTCCAGACCTGGTCCGGGCTTCTGTGTCTGCTTGGCTCTTGGCTTCAGGACTTCTGATGCCTGATTCCCCACAGTAAATAAATAGGTGACGCCTCCACATGAGGGAGAGTTTCCGCAATGATGCCACTGAGATCTCAAAGCCTCATGTCAGCCGCACACTCCTTTGTTTATAGAAGGACTCCCAGTAAGGAGGCAAGAGCCAAAGCCACAGCACTACTGACATTTTAGTGAAGGTTCACCAAGTCCCAGGAGGATTTTATGTTCACGATCCCACTTCATCCTGACCGAACTCCCGTGTGGTAGGTACTATCGTTATCCTTACTTTACGAGGGGCAAAGCTCAAAGTTGAGCAAGTGGAAGCATCACAGGTCACATAGCTGGCAGTTGCCTGGGTGAGATGGCGACACGGACTTGCCTAACTCCCAGGCTGGAGCTCTTAGACCCTACATGCACCTGCTTACTGCCCCAACACCGTCAACCAAGCTCAACCAATCCTGCCACGTAACAAAGAAGAAAAGAGAGAGACTCCAAGGCAGCAAGAGAAAAGACGAAACTGGATAGTGCAGAACTTCTAATACTGCTGGTTGATAACTAGGTTCTGGAAAAGTACTAAGGAGGTGGGAAAAAGCAAAGGTCTGACTTAGGTCACTGAACTAAAGCAGTATTTAAATTGATTAAGAGAATCCGTAAACAATAACAAGATGCTGTGGCAATGCTTCCAGATTTTACCGTTTTGCGCATTTTGGTTATTGTGCCAACAAACTCTTTCTAACGGAGATTGGGCCTCCTCCTGTCCCTGGGTAAGAAGCAGAAGAAGGGTAATTTGGGAAAGTACAAATTTTCCATTTTTATGCATTGAATGATTTTAATAGCATTATATTTTAAGAAAGAGTAACGATCCTGGCTTTCGTCTTTAAATTTAAAACAAAAAACCATTCTGTGTTATCAGCAAGGGAATAAAATATGGTGAACTAGCAATGAGTTCTCATCTCAAAAAAATATTTGCCCTTGTGTCTTCATTTTTTTGAATTGTTTGGAATTCTTTAATATCTTGATCTTCCGTGTACAAGTCCTGTATAATCGCATCCTCAAAATATCATAGGTAATAATTTAACCAGGGGTCAGCAAACTATAGCCCACAGATCAGATCTGGCCCATCGCCTGTATTTGTAAATAAAGTTTTATTGAAAAACAAATACACTCGTTCAATTATGAATGGTCTGTGGCTGCTTTCTCTCTGTCCCATCTAAGTTGAGCAGTTGCTGTCGGGCCCTTTATAAAGAAGTTTGCCGTGCCCTGTTCTGTACCATTGAGAAGTCCGCAGACAGAAGACTTCATTATCCTTCTCTACAATTTGTCTTCTGGATTCCCATTAATTCATTTGCTAATCCACTAATGTTTGTGAAGCAACTTCCATGCACCTGGGACACAGATGAAGAACAGGTTAGAGACTCCTAGAGAAAAACACAAAGGACCGTGTAATAGTCCATAGGGAAAAGGAAGCCTGGAAGGTGTCATTCTGAGGAAGTCAGACAGGTCTAACTTGAGTTTGCTACAGAGTTGATCACAGGGGTCAGAAGCATGAATACGGTTTGTTTAGTCCTTTGCTTGGGAAACTCAGGGGTGGCGACACAAGACGGTAGCGCAGTCACACTTAAAGGGGTGGAAAAAGGTTGAAGGTAAGGGGGAGAAAACCAAAGCAAACCATTTACAGTGACTCACGTAGTTCTGGGGAATGTATAGCTTGGCTACTTAAAGGTATTTGACATACTATTGTTTAAATAATGATGTTTCAGATCTCTGGGTTACATTCCACTGTCATGACTTCACCAAAGATACATTCTGGCTTACTGTTAGGTCTTCAATATATATATATATATATATATATATATATATATATATATATTTTTTTTTTTTTTTTTAATTTTTGAGAGAGATAGCAGGTGCATGAGCAGGGGAGGGGCAGAGAGAGAGAATCTTAAGTAGGCTCCAATCTCAGTGCAGAGCATGACACTGGGCATGAGCCCACGACCCTGGGATCAATGACCTGAGCCAAAATCAAGAGCTGGATGCTCAACCAACTAAGCCACCCACGTGCCCCCGATCTTCAATATTAGAAAGCGTTAAGATGGTTAAGAAGAGAGAGAGCTTGTCTGTGAGGTCAGGAGAACTGATGATCTCCAAGCACCCAGTATGGTCACCACCAGCACCTCTACCAGGTTGTAAGGATTACACATCATTAGGTGTTATAACACGGCAAAGGAAGTGGCTTAACCCAAGTTCTAACTGTACGTGGTGCCCCACAACAACCAAATGTTGTGTTCCTTTTTTCTTTTTACCCGACATCATCCCCCAAAACTCACTGGTCCAAACTGAACCTTCTAAGTGGAGAAGCCGGCCTCATAGGTGAGCAGAAAGTAAATACCGTAGAAATAAGGGATTGACGAAATGACTGAGTGATGCTCCTTAGGCTTTCTGATCAATTGGCAGGGGATCAAAGTCACACTATGGACCTACATTATCAGAGGTAAGCCTGACTGCAGAAATTAAGCTTGACTGGAGCTAAGGCAGGAGAACGGTTTTGTTTTTGCTTTAGACCTACCTGATACTGACCTCTCTAGTCATGGAGGAAAGCCATGGCAATGAAAAATTCTTAACAACCTAACCAACCAAGTAAGATTCACACACCAAACAACGTCAGTGTGATCAATTTATTATTAATCAAACAACAAATATTCGATTTGACCTGGTACCTGGACGCAGGCTGTACTCAACATATAAATTAGGCATCGGTCCTTAACAGATGTTAACGAACTTATGCCAACATTTCCCCTTAAGAGATCCTAAAATGGCATTTTATTTCTGGAACTTTGAACTTCAATGACTGTCCATTGACCCAAGCAAAGAAAGTCTCGTACAAGAATTAAAATGCTCACTAAAGTAAATGAAATTAATTCGTTTTGGAAAGAGCAGCACACCAAGGTAATCTGTTATTCACCAAATATAAACTGACACTTTATTCAGTAAAGAAAGATTGTTAGTGTGGCTGACAACCTTTACAAATACACCTTATTTGGAGGGTTCTCAAAGCCAGGTAGGCTACGAAGTGTCAGTTACACATCAGAAAACACACTCTATTTTAGCTTGATAAGCTGCATTTGTATGCTGAAATGTAAATACTGCTGAGTTTAAAAAAGAAAAAGATTGATGGATTTCTTGACTCTGATACCATGAGAGCATTTTTGTTTGTTTGTTTTGACTGCGATCTCTGATGTAAGTGGAAATCATTGCTTAAAAGCATGGATCTCTAAGTAGTTCCGAATATTTTTCAAGACGGAAACGAAAAGAAAAAAAAAATCCCCATTTATCTTTTCTCGTCTTTTTTCACGTGGCCAAGAAACCCAATGTTAGAAATTCCTAAGAATCTCCACTATTCCTCTCCCTTAGGTGGCCAGGCCTCTTGTTTACTTGTGATATCACAGCATGTTCTTACAAAAATTAATTTCAAATCAAAAAAGCAGGATAATAATTACTTTCAGCAGTGAAACGTAACAGAGGGACACTGCAATTTAAGCCCAGAGAGCATATAATTAAGAACAAGAAAAATCAAAGTATTCTTGATTAGACATTCATTGCTTTTATTTTTCTCCTGATGGACTTTCAGTTTACCTTAAAAGATCTATTAAAAATCACAAGCACACAGACACTTGGAGAATGCAGGAGTAGGGGAAAAAAAATAGGTCATCTTATAAAATTGATTATGTGAGCTCTCTCGCAGCAGTGCTGATGTCAGCAACAAGGAAAAACAATCTCCAGATAAATTGTGCAGATACCCTGTCTTCTGGAGAAAAACCTCTGTCCTTCTGTATATTGTGAGGCAAAGGGGGTGGGCTGGGAGCAGTTAAGTTTTATCCACGAGCATAAACATCAGGCTGGCTTTTGAAAAACGAGCCAAACCCAAAATAGCCCAGAAAAAAAAATTTTTTTGTCATAAAAAAAGGGGTATATATATATTTTTCCCGTCTAAATCTGGAATCCTTACTATCTTATTTTAAACAAGCCAGAGATTGCAAGCTTCAATCTGTTTGGATAGAAAAGAATTTATATAAATGTTTTGTTCAAGTCCAAAAGGGAAAGAGTTTAAATATACAGTGCATGAAAGATGCCCAGCTTCAAAACAGCTTAGTGCACAGAAGAGGAAAAATAATCTAACCTTCTGTTCCTCGTTCCCTGCAGTCTTTAAGCTTAAATATCTCGCAATTTGTAACGTCGTTTCAATGACCCCAACAGTCAGAGATTAACCAAAATTTCATAACTGTCCTGCTCTCCACCCCCCACCCTGCCTCTGGGAGGGGAGAACAAGAAGGTCAAAGAACAAATGGAAACAAAAAAATCTGTCTTCTGCACTCTTTCTCTGCACTTGAGAAAGAAAAACGAGGCAGATAAATCTGTATAATACTAAACCAAATCTCTTTAATTCCAGTCAGCTTTTATCATTCAGTCACTGAGTCTGTGTGCGGAAAAAAAAATTCATGCTAATTCCCCCTAGCAACAGCGTCAGCCTATCAGGAGACTTCATGTGCCAAGCAGCCGCCAGCCAGAGAGAATAACTCTAAGTAGGTCAGGCCTGTATTTCTAAAAATGCTACGGTCTAGTAACCCCACTGTCCCGTCTGTCTGCCCTGCCCCGTAATAACCTCAATTGCTTGGTGACACAATGACATACTATGCTGTTAGAGTGCAATCACATCATGCTACATTATTCTGCTGTGAGCGTGGCTGCTGGGTGAAGGACCCTCGGAGGGGCGGCATTAATCAGGCAGCCATTCATGCTCACCAGCACTTTACTCTAGAAATGGGGACCGCATTAATGACCAGCTGTTGGAACTAACACAAACAAAATAATGTCTTCCACCCTGTTGGGTGCACAGAATACACTATTCTGATCTGGCAGGTTCCGCTTCTTGACTAAATGGGAGATGTAAATTAAACGGGCTCAGACAATGTCAGCTTTGGCAACCTCAAAGTCAGTATATTTAAATTATATTACATGTGATTCAAAGAGCGATTGATTTAATATACACAGCTTTCCCTGCGTACAATTTTCCCTAATTCACATTAGAAAGGGAAACGCATACATGGGGAACGCGATACGTACGCGCAGAGCGCCCAGGAAGCCAAATACACAGAGCCGCGCTAAAATGGACTTCTCTTCGGGCAGAGAAACAAAGCGGGTCAGGAGTAATTGGGCGGCGTGAACACAAATACAAAATGAATGCTGTGGAGGAGCACCACAAACAAATAAGAGTAAACATCGTCAGCCTGGCGACCAATCAGCTCTTCCCACCGTGTCTTTGTGGGGGGCTCTACTCCCACCAAAATCTCCCAGGCACAGGAGACACAGGGGAGGGAAGTGAACACGGCCTTCAAATCCCAGGCGCCCTGCTGCCCTCCCTTCCCGCGGGTTTCCGAAGGCACCGCTGTGTGCCTTCAAGACGGCCGAGGCCCTCTCGAGGCTGACACTGGGGCAAGGAACAGAAAGCAGAACCCCGCGGCAGTTTTTTGAATTCTAACACGGGAACCTTAGACCGCACCTGACCGTATTTATTGGGATGTAACCTCTGACTCCTTTCCACGTGAATGCCCAGAAACGAGCAAACAAACATCACGCGTGGATGAGGCAGGAGGACTGGCAACGTGGGGGAAACACCTTGAGTAAAGGGGGGCTGCACTGATGTTCTTTTTGCACGACGAATCAGAACGTCTGAGTCACAATTTCAGTTAACGAACAGAGACTCCCCCCGCCCCGACAAACTGGTAAATCAGCCTTCAATTAAGCAGAATTCACCCGGTCTTAAAAGTATAATCCATCCGTATTTGATTTACAAACAGAAAATTCCTTAATCCACTTGCCCTTGTTTGAACCGGGTTTGATAACTCAGTTATGACTATCTTCTTCACTCCGTGGCACACATCACATAGTTATTCTTGGAGAGATACAGTCACTGACGCAACCATGAACCGCTAATTACAAGCTGCTGACATTCTGCTTGTCTATGCAGCTTTGAAGTTCTACGACTGTTCTCTCTCATGTGCTTGCTCAGTTTCAATCCCCCCCCCCCCCGCCTTTCGCCCCATTATCCACCCCCCCCCCCCATCTCGCCACTCTGAGCCCTTCTGGATTCACTCGTGGACTCTCTGGAGAAAGCGGTAAGATCAGATTCTCCAGCTTGCTGGCTCTCCACCCCCTCCCGGCACGCCATGCCCCCAGATCTACAGTGGGGAAGTACAGTAATGAGATCCCCACCCAACCCCGCCCGCAGGAATGCATCAACAGCTGGCCAAACATAATCCAACGCACAGAGCTGCCTTTGTAGAAATAGTAACAAACAGTGGAAAGGCCAGACAGGCGTCCCAGAAGAGCTCCCCATGACAACTGGGAAAACTCCTCCTCCCCAGGTTTGAGCGGACTCCACGGAGCTGGGGTCAGACCAGCACGGCTCACTCATCTGAGTCCAAAACCAGCCTCAAGCACCTCCCCCAAACTCCGCGGAGGCGACTCCGAGGGCACTCGCCTCTCTACGCTGCAAGTTGGATGCACGCTTGCTCCACGCGGACTGTGGCCGCTCTAGACGCCGCATGTCACGCGCCCTTCGGAATGCAGCGCCACCGACTCCCAAATCTCACCAACAGCATCCCGCACCTGTGCCTTAACCGTGTAGCTGGGAGCTGGGAGGACCGCGACTCTTCCTTAGAAAAGGATTTTTTTTTTTTAATTATACGCTGATCCTGGAATTCTAAAACATGTAAATAGAACACCGCATTCGTGTCTATCGAACATTTTAGCATCTGAAGCCTGTGGTAGCCAGCTGGTCCCGAAGTCATCTGGGATACATTTATTTTGATTAAATTGATCAGATTTCTATTTACAGGATAGAATCTTTCCCCCATACTGAATACAGCTGTGTTTACAGGGATTTGGAGGAGAAGAAGAAAACAAAACCCCGCAATCAGCCCTAGCAAAGCGCAGAGCACTCAGAGCTCCAAGGAGTTAACGCTGAGGGGTCTTGCTTTCACATTAACAAGAAAATTCTGCATGCAGCTGCTTTGGCCATCGTCTCTAGCTAGTCAGGAAATGGGTGTTGAGCTGAAGCTGAAAATACAAGCTGCAATCAAGCCCGGTCCAGCCAAGTGACAGACTTCCTGTGTAAAATGGTCAGAAATCTTTCTTTTCATGTCTCTACATGCATGCACATGCATTTAAAGCCATGCTGCTAGGCTGCGATTCTCTCTGGGGACACGGTTCAGTCACCTAGCCCATCAGTTTCTGCCTTGACAGCACAGGGGATGGCCAGACTACAATTTACAGTTCCTCCATCCATGTGCCGGGTTATAAATTATGCCCTCCTCTCTAGACCGGGAATGCAGACCAAGCGGCAGACGACCAAGCGGCATCCGGCACCTCCTCTTGCCTTTCACGCGCTCCCCTGTCTCTCTCCAGCTCTGCCTCGCCGGGCAGACGCAGCAGATACCTGGTTCGTCCATCTTCGGCTCTACTCAGGTAAAATGCCGCCGCATCTCGGCGTGGCTCGCCACCCCCCTCCCACCCAGACTAATCCCTGGGAGCAGCCCCGAGCTGGGTGCCCACGGCAGGAGGGGGGAGCTGCTGTCGCCCCGGCCCCGCGGAGGACCCGGCGGGCACGGGACGTGTTGCTAACTCCCCGTCCCCGGGCCTCGGCGTCCGCTCTGTCCGTCCCACCCCGGGCCTTGTGCAGCTTCAGCCTCTTCCAGCCGCAAGGGGCCCCGGCCAGAGCTCCGGAGCAGGTCCTCCTTGGGCGCTGTGCAGACCGCCGCTCCGGGTTCAGATGCACCTGCACCCTGGCGAAGCCGAGGCGGGGACACCGCAGGAGCAGCTCAGGTAACCAGGGAGGCTCAGCGTGCCCACAGAGATGCAGCCCTGGGGCTGGGAGAGCAAGGATGGTCTTGCTTCGGAAGAGGAGGAAAAAAAAAAAAAAAAAAAAAAGAAAAAGAAAGAAACACAAAACAGCGCAGCTCGGCGCCTGCGGGAGTAGGAAAAAAAAAAACAGACACAAACCATTAAAAAAAAAACGAACGAAAACCAAATTTCCAAAAATAAAAAAATAAAAAGGAATACAGAGATCAGGGTACTTCGTGCGACTTTTATTTCTGACGTTTCTCGGTTTATTGGCCGCCCCGCCCCCTCCAAAATCTCTTCTGTCCCCGAACCACTACTGTCCATGAGTGCCGAGTCACAAAGGCTCTTGCTCCAAAGTGCTGCAGCCCCGGCATCACATGAGAAGCCACATGACAAGTGGAGCCGGCTGCTGATGTGGTCAACTATTTCACCGAGGCAGGCGGGGGGGGGGGGGGGGGGGGGGGGAGTAGGAGGGAGACAAATCTCGAGTGAGACATGCCCCTCTCGCGCTGCCACGGGGAAATCTCCTCACAAGAACAATGAGAAGAAGGCATCTCGGAAGAAACGCTCGTGAATGCATGTGTACTTCATACACGCACGCTTGCACAGACCACAGAGGCCAGGGATGCTTGAAGACATTTGCAGGATGCTGTACCACAGACACTAGCTGGATGGCAGCAATATTATTTCTAGTTTGTATTAGTCAAAGCTGATTCCACTTAAGTGGATTCCTGAAAAGCACACACCATATCTTCATAGCATGATCAGGCTTGGGAAACCAATTCTATTATCTCTCCCTGCAATCTGTATCTGAACCTGCATTCTGAATAATTTATTTTTAGACTAATAAGATGCTTGCCAAGACCGCTGCTTTTCTTCGGCGAGTGGCGCAGGCAATATTCACCCATGTGGGAAAAGCCTGTCCCTTTGTAGGGAGACGAGGCGAGACGGTTTCCATCATTCCCCCCCCCCCCAAAAAATGCAATTTCTTCTTTAAAGGCACACAGACACGTAACCATCAAGCTCTCCCACAAGTAATCATTAAAAACAAGGGAAATGTTTCTGCTTCATTGAATTGACATGCCTCTTACTTGCAGTTTGGCATCTCATGCTGGCAAATGGTGGTGATATTTTTCTAACGCTGTTCATGGCTACAGCTAGAGCCCTTAAGCCACAAGGATATTGCTACTTCTCAGCAGGGCGAGAGCAAACAATTGCTTTCTAGAGAAGGGCTGCACTGCCAGGTATGTTTTAATAGTTACAATATGGCATGGAGGAAGGAGATGGCCTCAGGGTCTTGTAGATTCCCTCACTTATGAAAAAAGTTGCCTATTTGGGACATCGTGCCGATGATGTGAGAAGTAGGTCTGTTTAGAAAAATTGATCACGCCGGCTAACTAGCACCACAGAATCCTCCAATGAGTGGCAAGAGTGTCTACAACAGGACTTAGTCGATAGTGCAGATATCAAGGAAAGAGACTGTTCAAGCTGCCCCTGCCAGGCTCCAAATGTGTGAGGGTGTCAGGGACCGTTCCAAACACCGAGAGGCCAGGGGTGAGCCATATGGGCATGGTCCCTGCCATCACGGGCTCAACGTCTAGTAACTACAAATATTCCAAAGTTACCAGGAAGACAGGGGCACTTTTGCACTCTTCCCTCATCATCATTCTCTAAGAACTCCCAAGTCCTGTGGATTCTTTCCTTACAGACTCCCCCTCCATTCCCCATTTCCAGAGTGTAAGCTCAGGCACTCATGCCCTCACACTCAACAAGCTTCTGTCTGGTCTCTTTTTGCATTCCAGAACATTTGGCGGCCTGTCACCCAACGAATCCTACTCAGCCACCATATCGGTGACATCCAGAACCCTTCCACACATGGTCTGTGCATGGCCCCTTTGTATCACCACCTTCCTCTGCTACCAGCGAAGACACCTTGTTACCCGACTATACATTATCTGTTTTGTATAGACTACTCCGTTCCTGAGCATCCAAACACGTCACCCATTGAATCAGGGAAAACGTACTAATTTGGGCCTACCGCTGTTAATGACGAGGCAAAAAGCACTGGAAAGGAAGCGAAGCCCCATGAGGCACTCCCCTTGCCCTCAGAGAACATATCATCTATGGAATCTGTGGTATGTATTCTATGGGTCCTAACCATGCACTATCTTGCACTGCTAGCTACCTGTTCAAATTTTAGTTCCTTTAAAAAAATAATAAAAATAGTGGAAATCTGCCCGCTAAATGAGCATCAGGTAAGTAGGGCCAGAGAAGGGAAAGATGACTTCTACCTAGATGCTGGGAAGGGACCGCAGAGAACCCCGAGGTGTGCCGTGAGCCGTGAGATGTCTGGAGGGGTGCAGTTGAGGCGTGGGTCCAAACAGACACTGCAAGACTGAACACGCAAGCGCGTCTCCTCCACACGTTTTACATACGTGAACCCACTTCATCTTAACGATCCTAGGAGGGATGTGTTGCTCTTTTCAGTGATCTAGAACAGAAACACCAAAGAGAAAGGAAGGAAGTCGTCCAGGACCGCACAGGGAGGGAGTGGCTGGTCTGGGCCCTGAGCACACCGTCTTCGCCCCCTTGCCGGACTCGGCACTGGATGAACGGTGGGAGGGAAACCAGCCCGGTGAGAAGACACAGCCAAGGCGCAGGGTGCCTGAAAGGATCGATTCGGTGCAAGGAGGCTGTTAGTTTTCATAGCAGTGGGACTGTCCTGAGAACAAGCCAAGAGAACAACCCAGTCGTAGGACACGGGGCCGGGTATAGCCACAGGTGAGATGGAAAGGGGACGGGGGAGCTTGGGTAGAAAGAGAATAATAAAGAGTTTCCTGCAATAGAATCACTATATGGGGACAGTGCCCGAACTCTGACAGCGGCCAAAGAAAAATCGAGATGGATTCTGGAGGCTTTACGGAGAAAGAAATGATGTTGCCGAAGTGCTCGCGGAGAACGAGGAGAACGATGGTGGCCACGCTGACTGCACGTGTTTTTAAGCCTGGACAGAGAAAGAAGCAGGTCCCTGTGTGCAGGAGCCGTGTCATTAATCTGTTTCCCCAGTAGCGAGCACAACGCTGGATGCGTTTTTACAAAATGATGAATGAGCAAACGAAAGTCACAGAGGTAGAAATGGGAAAATCAGAAGCGGTGCTCCGTATGGGGAAAACCTCTACAGAGAACTCCGTGTTTCATAGGACATGCAAGGGGCAAGGTCCGTCATGAGATTCCATACAGAGAAGTGGACTTTATTTTCTCCTACCGCCGTTGGCCCAGATTTTCGAGGGCATGTTCCCCCACCACACGCCTCATATCTACTTTCTGGGCCCCCTTAGAGGAGGCGGTGCTCCCTCCGGCCCCTCCGGCCACCCCCATCTTTGCCCACCAGCCGCACACCGATGTCATCCGCGGCTAGCCCGTGATACAGATGCCACACGCACCAAGGCAAGAAAATACGTGTGTGAACATATTTTACCATTCTCTTATTTATTTTTTTTTTATGTAGCAAAGGGAAAAAACAAAGGGAAGTTGATCAGCCTTCTCACACAGTCTTAGCTAACCAGAATACTAAATTAACGAACGTACCTCATTTCGTAGGCAGTTAATGGAGGTTAATATGACATACTGCCTCTGGCTCTGCAAGTAAAAAAGGGTGTTATTGCCTCATATTATAGCTGGGGAAAAAAAAGTGTTAATAATCTTTCTCATCAGCAGTAAAGAATTGGGCTTTTAATACCTAGATATATTTTAGTAAAAGGCTAGTATATCATCTCTAAGTGGAGTTCAAGAGCAATGTTAGATAGAACTAGGGCATTTCAAGAGCCTGCTTACACTAGAGACAAAAAAAAAAAAAAAAGAAAAGAGAAGAAAAGAAAAGAAAAGAAAAATAAATTACATCCAACGTCAAATTTATTGCTGCATTCTTGAAGGAAAGATATTTTTAAAAAATGGCGAATTTATGCTGGACATGTTTTTATTTGTATTGCTTCAGATCACTTCTAATAATTAATCTTTAAATGTTAAAAAAAAACACCTTGGATCTTGCAAATAAGTGATTTTGAGTAAACGGGGAATATGTGAGAAGGTCACTGTGTTATTCAGTGACAGTCACACATGTGTTATGCGCACCTACTAATACTAATGTAAGATTGCGTGTAAGGCACAGGAGTGGCGTAAAAGGAATGAATGAAGTCTAGGCGCAGAAAGAGCTTACCAGTAACTTTACCCTGGAAGACACTTCCCACCCCTTGACAAAGGGGACCTATTGCTTTGGATGACAGTAAACAATAGCAGAGGTTAGTAAAAAAATAAATAACATACATAATAATTATTATCATGATTATAGAGATGCCTTCTTGAGCGGTAATCAACCCCACCAGGCCACTTTGAGGTCTCAGCATAACAAAAAAGAAAGAAAGGAAAAGAAATAGCTTGGACGATATGAATATTCAATTAGTGTTACTCATAAGTCCCATAAGTGAATAAGAACATTATGCTTTAGCTTTGCAATCCTGGGACATATTATAAATGATGCAGTCATGATAATGTAGAGAAAGGAAGGATCTTGCAGACTTACTTAGTAGTGTGCTAGAGGGCGGAAAATTGCATGCCATGTTTTCGAACTTCCCCCAAATGGATACTGAATTAAGATGAGCTCTTCACAAAGCAGAATGACAAAGTGACTAATTGCTGGCTGCTGGCAGACCACGGATTTCCCCTCCTTCTGTTACCCGGTGTCATTACCCTGCCCCATTTTACAGGGGCCAAGTGGCAATTTTAAGGTGGAAGGGACTGTTTGTTCACCTGTGAGTGGTTTGACCTTAGACTCTGCAGAGCACTGTCAGGAAGTCGGTCTTTCCATGCTCTTTACAGTAAACAAAGACAGTGTGGCTGGGCTCCAAATGTTACAGAAGGTCAGGGACCAAACTGCCTCAAAGACAAAGACCGCTTCCAGAAATTGAAACACAAAATAGATGTAAAGCACCAGCAACATTCCAAACCGCGCTCCTGTCCATTCTCAGCGTTCGGTTCAGACAATGTGACACATACCCAGCATCGGGGCATAATAGAAACAGAATCATAAAACCCCAGGTGCTGGAAAGCACCTTAAAGGTCATCGGGTCCAACTGCAGCTCTGAATTGTGAATGTTGCCCTTTAAAAATATCTCCTCCACGTAACCATCCTGGCTCCCACAGGCACCTCCAGGGACTGAAAAATGCAGTGCCCTGGGAGGGAGGCAGACCATCCCATCTCCTGACTGCAACAGCCTGATTATTTAAAAGCCCTGAGCCAAAAGGTCTGATTCCATGTTAGGGGAACCCTGGCTGTAGCTCCTGTTCCCTGGCCCTCGAATGAGAAGTTGGAGGGCTCGAGTCTCAAAAGTTTTCCACGTGATGGTCCGGCAAATATTAGAGGCAATCTATCATCACCCGCTCAGACTCTCCTTTTCTACAAAGAATATATACGGTTTCTTTAACCACTGCTCCGTGACTACTACTCGATTCAAAATCCCCTTCCCAGCCTATGAATTCGGTTTCTTGGCAGCTCTGGGAATGACGCACGCGTGGAGCAGAACACCGAACCCCAGGATGTGGACACACAACGTAAACGGTACCGTCACCTCCCTTATTCGTGAAGAACAGATACAGCAGAGCATAACCTGCCTTCGCTTTCCTGGTGGACACATCAAACTGGTGACTCTCTGGGCTCCCCTGTGCCTTCGTGCATATGGGTTCCACCTAAATCACAATGTTGCCATCGCCGGATGGGGACTTTGTGAATTATTTGACCTTTTATGTTGTTTGGGGTGAGTACATATAAGAATCTATAGTATTAAAAACAAACAAACAAACAAACATACAAAGCTAAGGCGGAGTAGCAAACCAGCCCGGAAGGACACAGGAATGTATGTATAAATATAGAGACCTCTTCCAGGGGAAGACAGAACCCCCAGGGAAGGCATCAATTCCGAGAAGGCAGTGGGTACACCTTCTGTTTTTCCTCTATCACAACAGCGCCGCATTGAGGGAACTGCCTCCGTGGTATGGAACAGCTTGGCCTGGCAGGAAGAACACCGCACCGGCTGTCAAAAGCTCTAGATTGTGGTGTCCATGTTGTAGTCAGGGATCTCTTTGCTGTATGACCACAGGTGAGCAGTTAGCGGTTTTCCAACCCCGGTTTCTTCCGATGCAAAGTACGAACCCCGACAATATGCACCCTGAGCTGCCCAGCATCAGAACAGCTAATGGTCGTGTGGAATTTTAATTAAATGTCTAAAATACGTTAATACAATGGCATAAATAAAATGCTGACCCTTGGATAACGTTGCCCATAGACTTTCACGTTAAATGGTTTCAAAACATGTGAACGGCGCACGGACGCATCTAAAAGGTCCTCTGTTCACAGTTGTTTTTAGAAGATATGCCAATTAGTTACGTGAGGGAAGCCAGAATGGGGGCCCTGCCATCTTTACCCTCTGATAAAAATAATGGTTTTCAATAGGTGAGCCAATTACGGAGATTCTTAGGGTAGGGAACGAAATAAATGTCATAATGTGATATCATCACTTTTCCATAATCCAAATGTCTTCGTAAAATGTCTTTAATTAACTCTACAGAGAGAACCTTTAGGTTGAAAAGATCCACTTTCTTTCTCATTTTTTTAACTAGAGCCATGACAACACTGTTGCTCGATGTCAATCAGCAGCTGTCACAATGGGAACACAGTCCACATCCTTAGTTAGGAGAGAGACGGTTGGCAAACAGTGACAAGAGAAGACCCGCTCATCACCTGGAGAGCTCACGCAGGGTAGAAGGAACTCCACCGCAAGGTTCTAAGACGCATCCCACCCTCCTAACGTTAACGTCAGAATAGCTGACCTTTTCGCTACGTAGGTGATTAGACTATGCAATTTTTCTCTTAGATCAAAGAACTAAAACTAAAAAATGAGAAAGGTGGGCTTGATTTTCTCAAAAGTGGAGCCCACGGTGGACCCAGCCTTTCTCTGTGCCTGCCTCTTCACTGCCCCCGGCCCCAGGTCACCGTCAGGGAGTCAGCAGAGTTCTCTGGACCCTGGCCTTACGAGGCGAGGGTCACGCAGCACACCAGGGAGCCGGAATGAGAAGTCCAGGCTGTGCCACGCACCTGTCGTCCAGACCCAGGCAGCGCTGGGGGCGGGGACCGACACCCTTTGATATTATCTGCTTGCAAAATATCCCTAGGTGGCAAACTGTTAGGTAATTAAGTGCCTAACAGCATCGGATCTGAACACAAGTTGTAAACACGTCAGCTTACCGTCACCAACAGCGACTCTACGATGAAATGACCTAGGTCACAGGTGACCACATCTCCATCCCAGCAGTGAAGCAGCCCTTCTAGAGGACGCTTTAAAGTCAGAAAATGGCCACGCTGAGGATGCCAAATGCACACAGGTGTCTCGCTGGCCGCGACAGTCATGAAGCTCTCTCAAGCGACAGAAGAAGCAGGAATTCGCCCCAGACGTTCAGTTAGACCGAGCGCCTCGCTGGAGCGCGCTTCCCTGCGCGTGATGGCCTTTTCTGCAGGTCAGCGACACAGCCTCACGGGGTCTGCACGAAAGTAAAAACACCGACGGGGAGAAAAGCGCACCGGGACGAGACAGACGAGAGGCTGGTTTGTTCCTCCGTTTGCCTGAATGCGCGGTTTATGTAGACTCTATCCCCTAAGGGAAAAACTTCAATTATGCTTTTTAAAAATACTCTCGAAATGTGAGAGACCTTCTGTGGGTTTTTTTTCCAACGTTTTTTATTTATTTTTGGGACAGAGAGAGACAGAGCATGAACGGGGGAGGGGCAGAGAGAGAGGGAGACACAGAATCGGAAACAGGCTCCACTCTCCGAGCAATCAGCCCAGAGCCTGACGCGGGGCTCGAACTCACGGACCGCGAGATGGTGACCTGGCTGAAGTCGGACGCTTAACCGACTGCGCCACCCAGGCGCCCCTGTGGGTTTTTTTTTTTTAAGCGAACCGAAGCTCGATGTTTCACTTTTCCGTGAAAATGATTCCGTTTACATTAAACACTGGTTCCCGATACTCTCCCTCTCTAGTACCCCTACATTTTATATGTAGGTGGATATTGTGTGTATATCTTTTATGAAGATTATAAAGTTACCAAATTTACATAATTATGCAAGTATATGAAATTATATAAATATATAGAAAGATGGCCTTAAATTTAACAGAGTTGGCTCTCATTTTTGAGGCTCTAAAAAACAAAGATTTGCTATTAATGAGGATATTCAAAAGCATAATTTTCACAGAATATGAAGACAATAACAAAATAGTTTTTCAAAGTTTATAAATTGATACAAGTGTAGCAATTCTCAGGACTCCTTTCAGGGGACAAATTTAGTTATATGGGTATATTAAAAAGATAATTTTGGGGCATCTGGGTGTCTCATAGTCAGCTGAGCACCGGATTTTGGCTCAGGTCATGATCTTGCGGTCCGTGAGTTCGAGCCCCACGTCAGGCTTTGTGCTGACAGCTCAGAACCTGGAGCCGGCTTTGGATTCTCTGTCTCCCTCTCTCTCTCTCTGCCCCTCCCCTGCTCCCGCTCTGTCTCTCTTTCTCTCTCAAAACCAAACATTAAAAAAAAATTTCAACGTTAAAAAAAGAAGATAATCTTATTAGTTTGAAGTTACTGAGGTTGAAACGGGCCTCATCTATCGGTAAGATTATCTCACGCAGTAAATGTTGTGGAACTTTTGGAAAAGAAGAATTCTAATAATACTGAACACTTAATTATTACTTAATACATGGTAGGCAGTGCCGTGAGCACTCTACATTTAACCCTCACTAGGAAACTTAGGAATTAGGCACTAATCTTCTCTCCATGTTACAGATGAGGAAACAGCAGTAAGTGAGAAGCTAAGTAACTCGGCCAGGGCCACACAGCTAATAGATGGGAAAGCAGGCTACACATTCAGGCAGTCGGGCCCCAGAGTCCATTCCTCTGCCTGTAGGTCCTCCTTCCCTCTCCTACTTGACCCCAAACATACCCAATACAAAACCAGGGCAGATGCCACTCTTGGGTCTGCACAGCACTTCGTGTTATTAGGAAATCATCATATGTCAAAATGCAAGGAAGAAAATGTAACACTTCTAATGACATGTTTATGCTGGTGAAAACTATCCCAATGACATTCTATAGAGTTTTTCAAGTGATTAAAGGGGCACCTGGGTCGCTCAGTCGGTCAAGCGTCCAAGTCTTGGTTTTAGCTCAGGTCACGATCTCACGGTTCATGGGATCGAGCCGTGCGTCGCACTCTGGGCTGACGGTGTGGGGCTGACTTGAGATTCTCTCTCTCCCTGTGTCTGCCCCTCCCCTGTGCACACGCTCACTCTCTCACACAAAATAAATAAACTTAAAAACACCGACTAAAACAGGGCACGAAAGTTGCGAAGCCTACTTACTCCTACCACACAGGGACTACAAACACATGTGAATGGATAAATCAGCACGTCGAGCGGAGACATGGCGGGCAGCAGTCCAGAGCTTGCCAGAAGGGGCTAAAGAGAGAAGGTGAGGCAGTTCAGCCCAATTAATAACCATTCTGATGACAGCGAGCCTATATTAAGCACTCGTCACATGGAACCGGGCACTCCAGAAGAGCTCTAGAAAAACTGTAATCTGACTTTTACAACTCTACCAGTCTACTATTATTCTCATTTTACAGATGAGAAAACTGAGCCCCACAGAGATTAAGTAACTTCCTCAAAATGAAACAGCTGACAACTGAGGTAAGATTTGCACCTTGCTCTATGGGACTCTAAAGCTTGTACTCGAGACTAGTCATGCTACTGACAGGTCGAGTTCAAAGCGTCATCTAAAGGAAAACAAATCGGCAACGATGTCTGAGCCAACAGCTCACACCCCAGGTCTCTGCGTCCCGGAGAACGACACCTTTGAGAGCACTGGGTTCATAGGATCGCAGATCTCTGCTCCTTGCACTGTGGTTACGAGTTTCAGCCCTGTGCCTGCTGAGCAGAGTTGCAATCAGAATTGCCTGGGTCATTTTGGAGCCAAACAAAATTAGCCGCTGCAAAGACCTCTGGGAATTAATCAGCGTAAATCAACCCATGACCATATAGCATGAGCCCTGATAAAGTCTGAAAACAGGGAACTTGGACCATCAGAGACAAATGACCAAGACGTATACGGGAAGTGAAATAAACAAGGACAAGCTGTAGGATAGAGCCACATCTGCGAGGGGGTAGGTCTGACGGGCCACAGACAACAAGATGGCAAATTCTAGGTAATAAGAAACGTTGATGCAATGGAAGAACCACCTGTTTTATGTAAAGCTCCAAATAACCAGATCACAGTGGACAGCCACTCAAATAATGCCTTCATAATACAGAATATGATTGAGAATAACTCAATTCACAGGGAGCTTACGGCGGCGGGTACTAGATAGCCTGTCAGGAAAAACAGAACGATAATTACAGAAAAGAATCATCTCCTCAGAAAAACAAAAACTCATCAAACGAAGTTTGTAAAGCCTGTCTTACAGACACGTTGTCTGGACTCATGCTCTCAAAAATGCTGCTGTTTCTTTTTTTTCCATTTTATGCCAATTCGTTTAGTTAATTTAGTGGTTTTATCCTGTTATTTCTAAGATGGGTACACCCATAGCATCTCACAACCTTTACAATTTCTTAAAGAACCATAAGAAATTCAGAATCCAAAAGGGCATAATTATTTCCCCCAAACAAAACAATGACAAAATGACTTCTGTGTCTGTTGTAGAAAAATCACCTTTATGACAGTCACATTAAAAAATCTAAACTCAGGGGGCGCCTGGGTGGCGCAGTCGGTTAAGCGTCCGACTTCAGCCAGGTCACGATCTCGCGGTCCGTGAGTTCGAGCCCCGCATCAGGCTCTGGGCTGATGGCTCAGAGCCTGGAGCCTGTTTCCGATTCTGTGTCTCCCTCTCTCTCTGCCCCTCCCCCGTTCATGCTCTGTCTCTCTCTGTCCCAAAAAAAATAAATAAACGTTGAAAAAAAAATTAAAAAAAAAAAAAATCTAAACTCAGGATGGCTGGGTGGCTCAGTCGGTTAACCGTCCGACTTTGACTCCGGTCATGATCTCATGTTTCGTGAGTTTGAGCCCCGCGTCGGGCTCTGTACTGACATCTCAGAGCCTGGAGCCTGCTTTGGATTCTGTGTCTCCCCCTCTCTCTGCCCATCCCCTGCTCATGCTCTGTCTCTCTCTTAAAAATAAAACTTAAAATTTTTTTTAAAAAAATAAGAAAAAATAAACTCCAGTCAACTGGAATTCTTGATCAAACACGAATAAAATTGATAAGCAAATTTCATTAAAATATCACTGAGATTAAATCAAAAGACTTTATCACAGAATAAAATTTTTTAACTTTTTAAATTTTAGGATAGTTTTGGATGTATTTGAAAAGTGCAAAAGGTCATACAGAGTCCACGATTATCAACATCTTGTGTTTGTCACAAATGAACAACAGATGTAGTATTAGTAACTGAAGTCATATGTTATTTGAATTTCCTCAGTTTTCACGTAATATCCTTTTTCTGTACCAGTATCCCATCCAGGATATTTCATTACATTTGTCATGTGTCCTTACATGCCTCTGGGTTACAAGCTTCTCAGACTGGCCCCGTTGTTTATGATCTCGTGTACTGCTCAGGCATCACCTAGATTCCCTTCAATTTTGGTCGACTGGGCCTTTTTGCCTTGCAGTCTGATTGGGGTTTGTGGGTTTTGGGGAGGAAACCCACAGAGGTGAAGTGTCACTGCAGTCCTCGCCAGATTACATCAAGGCTGCATGCCACCAACATGCCTTGACCTACGGACATGAAGCTTGGTCATCGGGCTGTGGTAGTGTCCACCATGTTTTTCCATAAAGCTTCCCTTCCTCCACCCCACCCCCCGGCCACGCGGCCCACACTGTGCTTTCCGGAAGGAAGGAAGTCACTACGTGCATCCTGAACTAAGAGGTAGGGAGCTAGACCCCACCTTTTTGTGGACAGAATATCAACACCAGCTGTTTGGAATTCTTCTGCAGGGGATAACAGTTTCTTCTCTCCCAGTGACTTACTTATTCAATCATTTTCCTATTAATATAAACTCATGGATACTTATTTTATAGCTAGAGTTATAAGGCAACACTATCACAACCAAAAAATTTTGAGGGGTGCCTGGGTGGCTCAGTCAGTTAAGTGTCCATCTCTCAGTTTCAGCTCAGGTCGTGATCTCACACTTCAGGAAATCAAGCCCCACTTCGGGCTCTGTTTGCTGGAAGCAAAGAGCCTGCTTGGGATTTTCCCTCTTTCCTCTCTCTCTGCCCCTCTGCCATTTGCTCACCCTCTCGCTCTCTCAAAATAAATAAACCTTAAAACAAGTTTTGAAAGGAGATTTACTGAAGTTCACTGACAAAGATGGGCCTGTCACTTTTGGTCTCCGGGCCAGGGAAAGGTTGCAGGTAGAGGCAACTATTTGGAGGTCATGAGCACCTTGAAGATTAAGATGCCGGGGATGTGCAGGAAGAAAAAAAAGGGATGTGCCCCTTTGTTCTAGGGGACTTTCTCACTTTATTTCTGATATAGGCAGAACAAAATTCATTACATAGTCAGTGTCTTCAAAGTTCACGTGACTTGGTTATTGAAATTCTTCAGACAGATGCAGACTCAACACCCCTCTCTCTTACAAATAACTTTGGTGATACAAATAGGCGTCACACAATCCAACATACCGACCCTATTTGTCTCCCTACATATTTAGAACTGTAAAAAACACCTGCATTTTGAGAACTATTTAGGGTCCCGGTAGCTCAGTGCACTGAGCGCCCAACTCTTGATTTTGGCTGAGATCATGATCCCAAGGTTGTAGGATCAAGCCTTGCATCAGGCTTTGTGCTGAGTGTGGAACCTGCTTAGGATTCTCTCTCTCTCTCCTGCCCCTCTCCCACACTCTCACGGAGTCTCTCTAAAAAATTAAAAAAGCACAAAATTTTTAAATACTAAAATAAAAACTTTAAAATATTGGTAGTGTAACAACTGGAGGTATAGAATATAATTGGAAGGTAGAAGAATATAGTACATATTTTCTTTGAGAGAGAGAGACAGCTCACGAGCAGAGAGGGACAGGGGGAGAGAGAGACTCCCAAGCAGGCTCCCTGCCCAGCACAGAGCCCGACGTGGGGCTTGATCTGACAACTGTGAGATCATGACCTCAACCAAAATCAAGAGTCAGACAATTAACAAAATGAGCCACTCAGGCGCCCCTTAGATACTTACTACACACCATTCATTAGCACTAAGTAACTTCAGGCATAAAACACAGGACAAAACTCCATAATAAAGAAAAAGTACACGAAAGCTGTCGCACAGAAGGACAAAGAACACCATGTAGACTAGAAGGAAATCAAGACGACAAACGTAGGTTTCGTTCTTTCCATAAATACAGAGCACCTGCAATCAGTCAGGAAAGTGGGTCCCAATGCTGAGAAAAAACAGTTACCAATTTTGGCCTCACGCAATCTGTTGGGAAATAACAAAGGCGCTATGGAACGTGCGCAGGAAAGGGTAACGCAGAAGTCCCGGCTCTCAAACCTGCACATTTTCCCAATCTTCAGGAGCGGTCCTTGGCCTGGCATCTGAGACATGACCTCAGAGTCCTTGGTGCGTCACATCAGGGGAATGTTTTGGTACGCCTGAGGCCTCGGGCCACACCAAACAACTTATGTTAACAATAGGACTTATGGTGAGCGATCACCTGGTCTGGTAAGCCTGAAGCTCTGGACCACACTATAAATCTGACCTCTGGGGGCTGCAAATGAAGTAGATCAGGTTCCGAATGCCTATGCAGCTGACCACCCCACCCCCCACACACACACACACAAAAAGACCTGCACACCAAGGCTCAAGTGAACTTCCCTTGTTGGCAACACAGGGTTTTGTTGCAGAGAGAACAGCGTGTTGCTGATGGAAGGAAGTGTTGCGCGTGTGTCCATTGGGAAAGGGCAACTGGCAGCTGGTGCCCGGTCTCTCCTGGATTCCACCTAGCCACCTTTTCCCTTTGTGGATTTTCAGCCGTGACCTTTCACTGTAATAACCGGAACCACTAGTAGAACAGCTTTCTTAAGTCCTGTCTTCGTGACAAATCCTTGGGCCTAAAGGTGGTCTTGGGAACCCCCAAGTTTCGACTCTAATGACAAATTGATGCACATACTCTGAAGGTGAATAGCCGAATATATGGGAGCTTCTCACATAGTCTGAATTAGATCAGGAGGTCAGAGAAGGCTTCCCGAAGAAGTGACGTCTGAGTGGAGATTCAAGGGATGCACAAAAACATATTAGGAAACGGGGCAGGAGTGGGAAGAGCTTTCTGGCAGGGGAAACCGCATGCACAAAACCTTCTGGCGGGAGAAAGTAAACTGTGTGGAAGCAGCTGAAAGTGGATGGGTGTGACAGGAGCACAGGGAACAGAAGGCATGGGTGAAGGACTAGCGAGGCCTCAGAGGCAGGGACTGGTCGACCATGCAAAGGAATTGGGTCATTATCCTAAGAGTAATGAGAAGCTATGTAAAGGCTTGAAACAAAGGGGAGATCAACAGGGCGGCCTTCTGAAGTCATAATTCTTCCAACAGGGTGGAGAATTTACCAGAGGTGATGAGCAGACAGAGTGAAAACACGGAGATCTCTTACTATAATAGTCAAGATGAGAACGGGTAGGATCTCCACCTGGGGTGGCAGCTTTAATAGGAATTTGGTAGGTCAAATTGACAAGGCTTCGTGATAAATTGGCAAGAGAGACGAGAGAGACCCAGGGGGGTGAAATCTCCTATTCTGGCTTGTGTAAATGAGGGATGGTTGAGCTACGCACTGAGGCAGGAAACACTAGGAGTGCTCACACATTTCTGTCTGGGGAGGAAGCACCAGAATAATTATGCAGTTGATCATGGATACATGGAGTCTGATGGGTCTTTAGAGCTGAAAGTGGACACCTTTATAAACAACTGAATACATAAGTATGCGGAGGATATAAAATTAGGTTTTATTCACAAATTATAACTGCAGCTGTGCATCCAAGAGGCATCTACTATTTGCCAGGCACAGCTTTAAGCACTTTGTATGCGTGGATTCATTTTGCCTTCACAACCACCACATGAAGCAGATATTCTAATGATCCTTATTTGACATATGAAGAAACTGTTAGTTACAGCTGTTTGCCTAAGTCACACAACTGGGACATAATCCCAGGTACTCTTGCCCCGTCATACTAAGCCACCTCTCATAGTAAGCCAAGGAAGGGGATGAGACTAATTTTGGAGGTAGTCGGCGGTACAACAGAAGAGAGGTTTTGAGGGTATGATTATCTAAAACCTGATTAATTGCAGAGGCAACTGAAAACGTAAATGTGAAGAAAAAGAGGACATTAAAGTACCGTAGAAGTTCGTGTTCCAAGGGAGCTCTTAAAGAGTTTACTAAGATGACGACCATGGGATCAACAAGAGAAGGTCACTGTAAACTTAGGAGAAGCTGTTTTCATGGAAGAATGAAGGTAGAGCTACACTAGGCTGGTCCTAGAAGGGAAGGAAATGAAGAGCCATGATTTCAACCAATCCAGCCGAAGAGAGGAAGCAAGCAAGCAATACCTGTAGGCTATGGAGTCCAGGAAGGGTGGGTTGTTTGTGTATGAAATGAGAGCACTTGAAGATTGAAAAGTCAACGGAAAGGACCCAGTTGAGAGGGAGTCCTTGACTATACAGGCCAGAAAAGGGTACAATGACAGTGTAAGCTCCTTCTGTACTCAGGATGGGACAGATGCAAAACAAACATGTTCACGTACGTGGAGGCAGAGCCAGGCAGTGAAAGGATACCTTCACAGGATGTCACAGAAACTAGTAACAGATCCAGGCCCAGTTTGATCTCATACAATTCATGTTGGTCTCCGCATCTTTCTTTTGCTGTCTCCACCTTCTTTCAGTACTGCATGCACTATATTCTTCTCACTGGAGATACTTCACACATGCTGCTCTTTTAACTGAGAATGTTCTACCCTGTGCCCAATGCCCCATCTCTTCATCCAGTGTCTAGCCTGGTAAGGATGATCAATAAATACTTGCTGAAGGGATGCAGTGTGTTCAAAACACTGTCTGAAACAGCGAGCCCTCTGAAACACATGATTTGGGATATTTGTTTAAGTGGGAGTCTGCCTTTGATGACCAATATGGTATTTTTACAAACACACATTTGAATCATATTTCAGATTCCACTCACGAATAGAATCTAGAAAAAATGAACGAACAAAACCAGAATCAGAGCTATAAATATAGACCATAAGCTGATGGTTGCCAGAGGGGAGCAGGCTGGAGGACTGGGCAAATGGGTGATGGGGAGTAAGTGATACAGGCCTCCAGTTATGGAATGAGTAAGTCATGGAAATAAAAAGCAGAGCTTCAAGAATACAGTCCATGATACATACTAGTGATGTAAGGGGACAGATGGTAGCTATACTTGTGGTGAACACAGCATAATGGATAAAGTTGGCAAATCACTAAATTGTAAACTTGAAACTAGCCTAACATTATGTGTTATCTATACTCAAATCATAAAAAATTTTTAATCATATTTTAAGAACATATTGAAGCGTACTAGGCATCCTGACTTTATACCTTTAGCCATATATACGCAATATAGGTTTTTAAATATATATTGTAAAGTATATATATAAAATAAAAAATGTATACACACACACACATTTTTTAAGTAATCTCTACACCCAACGTGGGACTCAAACTCATAACCCCGGGATCAAGAGTCACATGATCTACTGACTGAACCAGCCAAGCCCCCCTTTAGCTATATGTTTAGATCCAGACTCCTATTCATCACTCCCACAAATACAGAAGCATATACCTATGCCATTTTATCAATAAAGTATTTTCAAACACATACAGGCCTCTACTCAGCATGTCAATGAATTCTCTACTAAGCAAGCAATGTAGCAAGCCAAATTCTAACCACAAAGTCAATCTGTTAACTTTTAATGAGATGTGCAACGGTCAATTCACAAAGATCTTGTCAGTCTGACCAGTGTCTATTTTCATCCTAAACATGCTGTGGCTACCTGCTGGTGAACCTCACATAAAAATGGAAGCCAGACCAGACAACAGACCAATGGCTTCTAGAGGGGGTTGGGGAGGACATAGGGATTATTTTCAAAGTGGTGGGGGAGAATTTTGAGGGATGAAAAACATTCCTGTAACTTGTCTTGATGGCTACATGACTATATGTATAATGTAATTACTTAGAAGATCTTAAGAAATTTATTTGTGGGAAATAGTTTTGGTACAAGAAAATCACACCACACAGTTGGTGAGTCTGTGGGCTGGTGTGGAGCCCGAGTCTGGGTTCAAATCCCAGCTCTCTAACTGAATTACTCAATAATATGCCAATTACTAGAACGAATCTTGCCTCTTTCATTTTCCTGATCAATAAAATGTAGGTACTTCAAAATGCAAGAGTAGCTTTCAAAAATCATTGTGAACATGAGGACAGTGTAAAGTTTTTAGCACACACCTGGCACATAATAAATGCTCAATTTATCAGTAGTTTTTCTGGTAACGTTCAAGTCCTTTATTCAGGAATTCCTCTCCACCAGACTATGCTTAAATGGGCATCAACAAATTTTCTTTGAGGCTTTTCTTGACTTTCTTAGTCACATAAATATAACTTGGTTATATTTATACAGCCTTTCTCAAAACAGGATACAATACACTGATTGTTTCTGATTAGCAAATTATAACTGTTTTCCAGGCCTGCCTCCGAGATTTTTTCCCAGGGACCACCTTGATTAGAATCTACAAGCTTTGTAATCTCTCGAGCCCTATATTTATAGAAAATTTTCGGTTAGCATTTACTCATAATAAATCACATCCATTTTGGGGAAATTTATTCAGTGTAACTCTTAATATGCAACTTTGTATCCGAGTTATTAGGGTGTACTTTCTCATCATACCACATATTAAAAACATTATTTAAATACCTTCAAAGAACAAATGTGGAACCAGGCAGTAGCACCTTTGAATAGATCTACAGGAATCAAGACCCGAAATAAAATACTCTTGCACAGATATTATTTAAAGCAACAATCTTCGATCTGCTAGGATTGTCATTACTATATCAGGATGTGATGGGGGCAAAAAAATGGATGACTCATCTATATATCTGTATATCGACATATATAGATAGGTAGTCGTCTGTTCTGGAATGCAGCAAGCAGGTGGTAGGCTCTTCCTAGAATCTAATCACTAGCATCAAGAAGGCAGAAAAGGTAAGATATTGAAAGTTCACAAGATACCTGTGAGCAGAAACCAAGATGGACGTAAATGCCAGAAACAGGAGTCTGAGCAAAACAGGGAGAGTGATCGTCTACAGCTAAAGGATATGCCTGCTTTTCAGGGCAGTCGCAAGAGTGCTTTGATTAATCTGTCTTGTAATGAAGCAGTGTTAAAATAAGTATTCCCATCAGTCGATGCTCACAACTTGTCAAATGGGCCAGTCAGCCCTAGCCACAGAGAGGATTAATAACCATACAACATACTTTACATTATGACACGTGATATCCAATAATCTAGGATATGTAGGAGTTTTAGGGATATGGTCACACATCTCGAGAAGTCCCTATGTTCTAACGTACTCCACAAAACAACGGTTCAAATCTTCAAAAATTCTTCTAGGAATGCAGCCGCTCTGGAAAACAGCGTGGAGTTTCCTCAAAAAATTAAAAACAGAACTATCCTATGACCGAGCAATAGCACTGCTAGGAATTTACCCAAGGGATACAGGAGTGCTGATGCATAGGGGCACTGGTACCCCAATGTTTACAGCAGAGCTTTCAACAATAGCCAAATTATGGAAAAAGCCTAAATGTCCATCAACTGATGAAGATGTGGTTTATATATATAATGGAATACTACATGACAATGTGAAAGAATAAAATATGGCCATTTGCAGCAACATGGATGGAACTGGAGGGTGTTATGCTAAGTGAAATAAGTCAGTCAGAGAAGGACAGATATCAGATGTTTTCACTCATATGTGGATCTTGAGAAACCTAACAGAAGACCATGGGGGAAGTCAAGGGGGGGGGAAAGTTACAAACAGAGAAGGAGGGAGGCAAACCATAAGAGACTCTTAAATACAGAGAACAAACGGAGGGTTGATGTGGGGGTGGGGGAGAGGGGAAAGTGGGTGATGGGCATCGAGGAGGGCACTTGTTAGGATGAGCACTGGGTATTGTATGGAAGCCAATTTGACAATAAATTACATGAAAAAAAAATCCTTCCAAGAAGAAAAAGAAAAATCCAGTTTCTAGCCTCATAAATAGCATTCATAAAGCTACATTCCATTTTTTTTTTTTTACAAAAGAGAATACATAGGAGGTGGCCAAACAAACATGAGTCAGTTGAGAGAGTGAAGCATAGACTCATGACAAGACTGAATAGCTGGTAACAAGACACAAAGACAGAATTTTGATTTGGATGTTTTGTAACAGGACTCTTTGTAGGATGAAAAGAAGTATGAGCAAAGACGCCAGTAAGAGAGAATGGCTTAGAGTTCAATTCTAGTCGAGCCCAAATACTAAACTATTGGAAAGGAAGAGGAAGTCTCTAAGTACTCAGGAAAGGTAATAAAAATCACGAATGCACATCCCCCAATTAATCCACCTATCGTAACCAGAGAAGTACTTGCCTTCGTTTTTTGTGGGGTTTTTTTTGTAATTTTTTGTTATTTATTTGAGAGAGACACACACACAGAGACAGAGAGAGAGACAGAGAGAGACAGAGAGAGAGAGAGAGAGAGAATCCCCACGGGTTCCATACTGTCAGCGCAGAAACCAACACAGGGCTTGAACTCACAAACCGTGAGATCATGACCTGAGTGGAAGTCGGATACTTAAGCGACTGAGCCACCCAGCTCCCCGTCCCTTGGTATTTTAAGAGCCTTTAGAAACAAAGAGACTATAACTGGAAGAGATGTGAAAGAAAATTAACTTTCTATTCCTGTTTTCATCTTCTTTCCTGTTGAGAATGTTCATAAAAATCTGGTTAAGAATCCCTATTACTTCTTTTTCTACCTAGATATGAAGAGCAAAATGACACAGCTTGATAGGTCAAAGAGTAACAAAATACTATGACTTAGTGCCGGCTTCATGGTATCTAGAAACTATTTACCAGGTTGACTGAGAATTAAAGGATTCCTATATATTGTAAAGCACTACAACTTTTTTTAGAAGAAAGTTTTGTGACTTTTAATGATATAACACTTGTGGTTCTCTAGAAAAAAAACAAAAAACAAAAAAACTCCACAGATAGTAATTTAACCTCTCTGTGATCCAGTTTACTCATTGGCAAAAAAAAAAAAATGTTACTGAGATAATACTAGATTAAAAATATATTTCCCTGGGACACATCATGTTAATAAATTACCTAACAAATCTCAGAAAAGAGGAAAAAATCCATCATTTTTATTAAAGCACGGCACTGTGAAATTCAAGCATAGAGAGATATCAATTACTTTCGTCTGATGATTGTCTTAACCATTAGCAAGAAGGGCAGAAGACCTTGGGGAAGGGGGACAGAAGAGGTCTCTAAACAGTATGCCAAGTTGCTGGTACGTTTCAAAATACCAAATATCCATTGCAAACTTGAGGAAGTCACAGATCAACGAACGCAAAGCCTCTGTCAGCATACTCAGAATTTGCTTAAAAAAATTTTTGTTAGTGTTTATTGTTGAGAGAGACAGACAGACAGACAGAGCACGAGCAGTGGAGGGGTGGAGAGAGAGGGAGACACAGAATCTAAAGCAGGCTCCAGGCTCTGAGCTGTCAGCACAGAGCCAGACATGGAACCTGAACTCAAGAACGGCGAAATCACGACCTGAGCCAAAGTCGGATGCTTTGACTCAGTCGGTGACTGAGCCACCCAGGTGTCCTTAGAATTTACTTTAAGGGGCATGTCAGAGAAAATAAATTTGTGCTTATATGTGCTCTTCATATACATCACAATATATATTACATGTGATGAGCATGTGTGCAGAAAGCATCATGCTGGGAAATTCAGAGAGGGTCGCTATTTTAAATCACAGGAGTTGGAGTCTCTCCCAAAAAGGAGTCCAGACAAGACTGATTTGTTTGCTTAATCCAGCAATTGAACCATACACAGTGTTCAATTTTTATACCTTAATGTCCAGCTCCAGTGGAGAGCTAGTGGTCCCTCACAAAGTATGTTTTGAAGCACTGTGCTGGGCACTGAGCATGCTCAGATAAGAGGACTAGCCTCCAAAGTTCCTGGCCTATCATGTTATTGGGGAGAGGAATTAAAAAAAAAAAAAAAAAGGTTGGGACACCTTGGTGGCTTAGTCAGTTAAGCATCCGACTTCAGCTTAGGTCACGATCTCCCGGTTCATGGGTTTGAACCCCGCGTCGGGCTCTGGACTGACAGCCCAGAGCTCACCTCTGATCCTCTGTCCCCCCTCTCTCTGCCCCTCCCCTGCACGCACTCTCTCTCTCTCAAAAATAAACATTAAAATAAGGTTAAGATACAGAAGAGTCAATGCAATGACAGAATCCAGTACAAAGAGGAAGCCATGCCTAATTTACTTAGGGCTAGGGAAGACTTCACGGACAGCCTAACAGCCAAGATGGATCGTAAAAGATAAATAGAAATCTTGTATTACCCAGGCAAACCAGAGTAGTTCCTTGTTTCAGGGAGAGAAAACAGCACCATAATATATCTGGGTAATTGCAAAAGGTTCAGAGGGCTCTTACAAGTAAGGGAAATCCCATTGGAGGGTTTCATAATCCAAGTGACTTGGAATTTAACCTGAATGGGAGGAGGAGGAGGAATGGGAGGAGTCTGCTATAGAATATCAAGTGAAGGTGAATGGTAGGAGCAAGCTTTTTATTTTAGGACATAGCAAAAGATATTTCTAGCAATCCTACGCAGGTTGGACCGGGCTGAGGAGAAATAGGTGACAGAAAATCTAATTAGAACAAAATCGTGATGGACCAATTACAGCTGTGAGTCATAATTGAGAGAACCTGGCATATAACCGAACGTGGTAAGAGAAGACGCATGAGGACCACGTAAGAACCTCAGTCAAGAGCAACCCCCCTTCCTGAGAGAAAGGACAGCAGAGAACCAGGGGTGGTCTGGAATGAGATGCCACAGGAAATGACGCAATCATTCAAGAAGTGAGGTTCTAACCATTTTGTAAGTCTCTGGCGCCCTTGAGAATCACACAAATGCTATAAATCCTTCTCTTGGAAAGATGCATATACTGAAACCTATACTCTATACGTAATGCGTGATCTCAGGACATTCACAGTTCACTTTCGAAGCATCTTCTTTTAAGAACCTCCTAAAGCACTAAGAAGAAAACCAAGGCAGAAACCCTGAGAGTGACTGTCACTAAAAAGACTGGCAAAGAAGGACAGTTCAGCCAAAGGAAGGATGAATAATCAATCAGACGGTTGGATGGGAAGCCAGGAGAGAATGACGTCATGGCTTCAAGAAGGTTGGCAATTTCCCGAAGTAGGAAACAGGCAGCAAGAGCAAATGCTATTACAAGGTTATATGGAATGAGAATTAATCATAGGCCACTGGTGCTCACTGGTCTGTAGATGTGCTGTTCCAGAAGCCAGACAGTTGCAATAAGATGACAAAAAAGAAACAGAATCTATGGAGACACACTTTCAAGAAAACTGGCATCCAGGAAGCTTGAATGAGTAACAGAGAGGCGAGACAACAGGTTATGTTATTTATTGTTTATGCTTAGGGTGGGGGCAAACTTAAGCATATATGTTTTTTGGTTTTTCGTTTGTTTTTTTAGTTGAAGGGAAGGAGCGGACAAGGGACAAAGACTGAGATAAAGAAGGAAGAAAATTAATGCAGAAACTTCTTAATTTTTTTTTAACATTTATTTATTGTTGAAACAGAGAGAGACAGACAGACAGAATACGAGCAGGGGAGGGGCAGAGAGAGAGGGAGACACAGAAACTGAAGCAGGCTCCAGGCTCCGAGCTGTCAGCACAGAGCCTGACGCGGGGCTCAAACTCACAAACTGTGAGAGCATGACCTGCACCCAAATCGGACGCCTAACCTACTGAGCCCCCAGGCGCTCCTTAATGCAGAAACTTCTCCAAATTAAAGAGGTCATTTTATGGAGGAGACCGGGCATTTTGTATCAGGTGGAACAGAAAGGACAAAACCTTTCGTTGGTAGATAGTCGTAGGTACAGAGCAGACAGAGAACATGGAAGCGATCGTACCAGTTGGCGTTTCTCTGTAAATTAGAAGGAAAGGTCACTTGGCCGAGAGGGGATGCGGTGTGGTTCACGGCGGAGAGGAGAAAGGCAGGCTCGTGTCATAGAGACCAGCACGCTATCTTTCAGTCACCACCATGTGCGCAATACCAAGAGCGACCCAATGCATACAACGGAAACGAAGCAACACACACACGTTGGACGAATGGCTGCAATTTGAGGAATTTAGGCACAGGCCACAATAGACAACAGCTGACAGGCCAAAGGAGCATAAAAGCCAAGCAGGGGGGAATAAATGCGCTCCAGATATTTTTAAGGCGTCCGGGAAAAGAAAGCCCAGAAGGGCTGTCATTTATTTGTATGGCCTCACGCGGAGCCCCCGAGGACTCGGAGTGTTCACAGGAGGAAGCGATCCACAGCCTCCTCGGGAGCTACTCAACCCGGCCATCCTCGCCCCTTAGAAATCAGGTATCCATTTAATGAATAAGTAATCACTGCCAGCTGGCAGATAAGACGAGGCGTGTTCTTACCCAGCATCCTTCAGCAGAGAGGCCCAACGCAGAGAAATTAGCTAATTACACTGTCAGTTGGTCACCTGGCTCTGCAGACCACACAAAAGGAAAAAAAGCAAGCGAGCAGGACGCAGCAGTCCTCTCTGCAGCACCGTCCGTCCAGATAAATGAGAGGACTGGGTAATCTGCACTTCGTATTCCACCAATGCCTTGCTCGTGTCTAAAAGCATTCAAATTTGAAGACAAAAAACCACTCTTCAAGTCCAAAACAATGGCCACTGAACAATGGGGGGAATGGAAGGCATGGTATTAAATCCCTTCTGATGAAAGGCCGTTGAACTGGATTCCCAGTGACTTGGGCACATGATGGGTTACAGATGCTGTGTTCAGGTGTCATTTGAATTCACATTATATCTAATAAATCACAGTATGTTCACTTGTCCTATTAAAACTGTATTCTACCTTACCAGGTCTGAATAATTTGTATAAAATTGATTGCTACAGTTCTCACTAGAAGCTCTAATTGCATTCCTGGTATAACTTAAAATGATAACCTTATCTTAATTAGTAGCATGATGCAGAAATGCTTTTGAAAGCCTCTGAGAATTAACCTGCATTTTTAAAAAGGAGCCCTGGGGCTTTAAAAAAAAAAACCTTAAAAAAATATTCCTGTTGAGTACGTGAGGCAATGTTAATTTATCAAAACTACAAAAGGAAATAATCACACAGTGAGAGACTAAGCAAAGCAGCTAACGCCTCCCCTGATCAAACAGTCCGCGTTTCTCTTTCCAAAATCACACACAATGGAATTCTATGGCCGAGATCTCCTCGGCTCCCACCGATTCTTGTTGGCCACAGGAGTCTCTAGTTATTCTGATGAGACTCACCACCCATAATAAGGGGGGGGGGGGCGCGCTACGATCGTGTACATGAGAGGGACAGGTCGGGGCATGTACTGACCTCACAGGGGATTCCTCACCGTGAAGGTCAGCTCTAGCATTCTCTTACGTTCCCATCCCTGGCCAGTCCTTGTTCAATCAATCCTGGCCTTCTTTGTCCATCCCACACTGTCTAACACCCCTTTCTGGCCCACCCATATCTGCAATGTCTATGCAAAGCTCCAGAAGAAGCAAAGGTTCCCTGTGCATGAGGTTAGACTGTGTGTATGTTTTCCATATTATCGCTCTGGTAAAGAAATGTACAAAAAAAGATGTACAAAAAAAGAAAGAAAAAAAGAAATGTGCATTGGCTCACTGAGGATAATCATTAACAGAGAGCCCCAGGATGTAGGACAATGACCATTTCAACCACCTTAAGCTATAAAATGGCAAGATAAAAAGACTTCGTAGTGAAGTCATCATTGTAAAAACCCAAAGTAGATGTTAGATGTTCTCCAAAACACTGCTTGCAATTTGAGAGTCCTTCGTAAAAAACAAAAACAAACAAACAAACAAAAACACTACGCAGCTTGGCATATATTCTCAAAAGTCCAGCCAAAGAAATATATTGGGTAGATCTTATTATCATCCCAAACTATAGCCACCTCCAGAAATGTTAAATGCATGTTATTATAAGACGACTACCCTCTCAAGATTGTTCTCTGGGGTCTGTGGTTTCTTTCCCTAAGCTGGTACCACTTGGGGGAATAATTATCTTCCTATAATGCACTTTGGCATCTCCCTGTTTGAAAATGAGTATGGTTCAAAAAACTTTTTTTTAAACTATATTCTTCTTACTAGAAGTTAAGGCACAGTTTCAGGTAGACAGGTTAGAGCTGGCAGAGAACATTACACTTGAATATTATCACTGGAGCAGAATAGAAAATTGGCAGCAAGTGGAGAGATATGAACACTTCTCACATTTTGGACCAAGGCAGAACGAAGTTCCATCTACCTTAATTTATATGCATAAAAAAAAGTAAAATTAAACAGGAGAAAACAGGCGGATACTATTATTAGTTAAAAAGCAACTTTTCTTAAAGTTGTTGGTACCTTCTTCCATAGTGTTAAAACACTGTGTTAAAATGTCTACTATACGCAAGGAGCTATGTGTTGTAATTGATGCGAACGTAAACTGCTCTTATAAAATAATAAAGCATTGTTCAAATTTATCTGCAGCTTCTCTTCGGTAAGATACGGCATTTCAGAGAAGTATAATCATGGGACACAAATGGGCAGAAATTCCTAAGCAAATTACCCACATCCGGAAAGTCTTGTGAGCATATATAGGACTGGGCTCATTTTCTGTTATTTAAAACTATCTCCAGGCTTGAGAGAAAGGAGATTCAACTAAACATTTATTAGCACTGTGAAAATTCAGCCTGAAAAACCCCAGTGGAAAAGACATTTTAATCAAGAGATATTTCAAATTGAGCGACCCCAAATCTGTTTAACAAGGCTGTTTGCTCTAAGAAGGAAAGCCCTCAGATAATTTAACTTGCTTTTAGTTTCACTGGTGTGACAACCACATACTGATAGCATCTTCAGGTTGCAACACCTACGTCTTTTTGCCACCGGAGCTATAGTCTCATTCACAACATTAATGTGCTGAACAGGGAGTGTAGGAAAAACCCTCCATTATTTTCCAACAGCCTCTGTACCATTGCTGCTAATGCTAACGCCCAGCAAGCATAATCATCATAACCTCTGCTGTGATCCCAACAAGGATTCTTCAAACTCCTTATAAATGCATTAATCACCCCTATGAAAGTCACTGCTTGCTTTTCACGAACAAAGATAATGTATGTTACTGGGATTATACCACTGCATATGCAGAATCATTAGAGAAAGATAGACCAGAATTTATGATTAAGCCTTTGGACAGCAGGGCACTATTTTCACCATAAAAATCACAACCTGCAAGGATAGCGGCCAAAGCGGAGGAACCATTAAAGACTTATAATTAGCATCAATCAAGGTGACACTGCTGTTGACATCTTTATTACTTTAAATACACTAATCAAATACTTCTGCATCGAGATAGAAAGATTGATAGGCAGCTAGACATAGAAAACATCCCTACAGAGAACAATTTAAAGGGATCTGCCCGAAAGGTAACAGAAAAAACATTGGTATCAGTCAAGTGGGATCCAAACACGCAGCTCTGCAGTGGAAAACGTCAGGATGCACCTACTGGGTTCGCGGGTTCTCACGTGGATGTTGTCACCAAGCAGTCCTCCAAGTGGACACATACTTGTATGTCCCTTCTGTGCAACCCCCTGGAATTGCTTGATTTGGATGAAAAAATAACTCAGGGGAATACGAGCTTCAGGCTACCCCGTCAGGCAAATAAATAGCTGAGCATTCCTGCCCGGCATTCACCCACTTCCTAGCCCTCTTCTTACGTGTGCACGTGGAAACGAAAGGCACAGGGAAAGCGGAACTTGCTGTTCTTTACATAATTACAGCAGGGCTGTCGATATTCTCTAATCTCATCGGTGCTCAACTTCATACCACACGGATTCTCAAAGACGCTCTTGTTATTACTGCTGACATAAATATTTGGATCTTAACAAATAAGCCGCTCAGCACCTTTGCCACCCTTGAGCCCCATATGGCATTATTCCTTAATGACTCTAATTTTGACAAAGGGGCTCCTCTCCAGTTTCTGGCTGTTTCAGCGCTCACACACTGAATCCTTGAGGTTAAGGGAATAGACAAGAAACAATGTGACATTGTTTTCAGGTAACCGTCTGGCTTGGAATCGATTCAGGATTATGGATGACGGTTTGGCAAGGCATCTCCCAAGGGAACAATTTCATCTTTGCTAAATGACATTATAATGGAGAATGTTCATTAGGAAGACTTTGAAGCCCAACAATCACTGTGGCCCCAAAGTTCAACTCTACTGGTAGGTTCCTGAATTGGTGTATCCACCCCTAGGTTTAAAATATAGATTACATTTGCTCAAGATTAAACATGGGCTCCTGAAAGAAACACACACACACACACACACACACACATACATTGTGTGTGTCCATCAAAAACCAGGCAGGAACAGTTGAAGGAAATTCCCCCATTGTTTCCTTCCAAGCAATGAAGAAAATGAGGAGAGAGGATGGGGACAGAGCTAAAATAGTTAGGAGGAGCGTATTACTCAAACTACGTCACTCACAAGTCACAGCCATCCTCAAGCCCACTTCCATTTTTAATTTCATGGTTAAGGGGAAGAAGATTTTCCAATATAGCATGATAGCCTCACAGAGGCAAGGTGATAATAAAAGGTAGCAATTGAGCTCCTGAAAATCCCACTAGTTTAAGCCAATATTTATCAAATCGCCCCTTCGACAACATTATGCTACAGTTTCTAAAAGGTTCCAAGACTCTGACCTCCTCTCAAAGGATAATAGCAAACTCTTCTGGCTCTTAAAAGCAGAGTAGCCTATTTCATTTGAATAGGTTTTTGCAATCTACAAAGTTACTTTATACACATTAAATTATGCATTAACTGCGAGGTAGATAGGATTATTGCCATTGTACAGACGAGGTCAGAGACTAAGAGATGGTAAGGAACCTTTTAATGGGCACCTTGAGGGAAGGTCTGCTGACTCAGGACCCTCCTTCACTATACTCTGCTGACCCGGAGTTACTTTCAAATGTTCCATAACCTAATTAATTAAGGAGAGAAATCACAAATTATAGATGCTGATTACCTATAGGAAAGACGAACTGTAAAGAGTACTTTAGCAAGAGAAAGCTGTTTCACAGAAAACCAGGAAGATGCATAACAAACGAGAGAGAGTCTGAACATTGGTTTGCTTTGTTCAGAGACTGGTCATCTTTTTACCCTACTCCAAGATTTTGTTTTTCACTGTGAAGAGTCATTTGATTCTCACTGACGCACAAGGAATGGGGAAGGTTGTGTAATATCGTATGAGGCTGACCTTACCACTCATGGAAAAATTGCCAGCCAGACACAAAGTGTTGGCTAATAATGAGTCAGGGATGGGCTCGAGAGTATCAAAGACCTTTATGTCGAAGCCTTAACAAAGAAGCTTGCTATAAACAAGACTTCAGGGCTGGGAAATGACACAAGAAGGGGATAGTCACTTCCTCATCAGAGGACACGGCTTTTGCCAAAATGTGCTGAAATGTGTACACAACACTTCCAAATAGACATGAGTTAGAGAACTCATATCAATATGTGCTATGTTCTAGATCCAGATGCGGAAATACTTGAGGCCTGGCAAATTGTGTCTCCTCCCCTACTTGAATAGCTCAAGGCTATTTATACACTTTCCAGTTAGTACCCTTTATATATATAAAAAGAGGACAGAAAAGATAAATATTGGAAGGGCTATGTAGAAATGCAAGAACCAAAGAGAAAATATAATTGCAAGTAAGATGCCTAACCGATAAACCAAAAACGCTCATGAAACGATAATGCCAAGAGTTCATCATAAGCACGGCATCACAACATTACACTGTCTTTCACAAAGCTTTAATGCCTCTCTCACGTTGGTGCCCTGGCTTTAACCCAAGTCATGTAACTTCAGTGCTGAACTGACTACATAATAAATCTATGTAAATGAAATGGAGTTTTTTTCCAATGTTTTTAAAACAGGTAGGGATAGTTTCCATTTACATGTTGCACAATGGAGCCGTTACGAATAGGAAAAGTAGCTGTGGATATTAAGGACATTGAGTTAATTCCTAGTATGCAAAACTCTGATGACTAAATGGACTTATTATCAGAAAATGTCCTCCAATATAGCCGAAAACATCCCAACAAGTCCTTTTAAATTATATACATGCTGTCATTTTCCTAAAGGGATGGTAAGGAGATTCATTTACCCTGAGCATTTTTTTTAACGTGTTGTCCACTATATTAGATAATAATGCATATAAATTGCATAACAAAGAGGCTCACCATTGTAGGCACTAAAACATGGGTTTGCTCATCTCATGGTCGTTTGTCAGTGGTAATCAGTAAAGATGGGCTGGAAAATTCTGTGTAAAGACTCTACAAATAAGAATATAAAAAGAATCCCAGGGGCGCCTGAGGGGCTCAGTCGGTTGAGCATCCGGCTTTGGCTCAGGTCATGATCTCGCAGTCTGTGAGTTCGAGCCCCGCGTCGGGCTCTGTGCTGACAACTCAGAGCCTGGAGCCTGCTTTGGATTCTGTGTCTCCCTCTCTCTCTCTGCTCCTCCCCCACTCATGCGCTGTCTCTCTCTCTCCCCTTCAAAAAAAAAAACATTAAAAAAAATTTAAAAAACAAAAAGAAAAGAAACCCAAAGAATTTAAGATGTGAATTTACAATACTCTAATGGAAAATCTGATCTGACTTTGAAAATAAAAATTATATACAAAGGACCAGCACACACTCTTAATATGTTAAAAGAAATTGCTTAAATGATAAGATTAAGTTGTGTGATTGAAGAAGGTTCTGAGAGGCCCACTGAACTCTGATGCAAAATAAAACTTCCTATGCACGGAGGAAAAACATTCTTTGATGTGTGTATCTCAGGGAAACACACAAATTGGGGTTTCCATAAACCTGGCTAGTTACAAAATACATTAGCAATGAAAAATATTATTGGAGAAAGCCCTACAGGTCTATTTCTGTAGTCAGGAACAATAACTCAACAAATTCCACTGGGCTTAATATTGAGAATAAAAAAGTTTACAGGGAAAGATGACACACAAGACTCAAACATATACAAAAGTAGGAAGTCCTTGAACATCACATTTAAGCCTCCCTCCCAATTTCTAATAGCCCCCTTCTGTCTAAGATCTGGGTTATAGGTATGTAGGACTCCCTCTCCTGAATTGAACCTGATGATGCAGGGCTAAGACATGCAGCCCATCAGGGCCCTAGGTCAAGGCCAAGAATCCAAGCCATAAATTCAGTGATGCTAAAGATGAATGAATATCCAAAAAGACAAGATGGTCTCTCTTGCTTTGCGTGGAAGCTCATAAGATGTTTCCAATTATCTTACAAAATATGTTTGCTCTCTATCCTTTCTATTCTGTTTGTTTCTGTCCATTATATGGCTAAATCTACTAGACATCAAATAAGAGTGAATCATTTCTAATTTAATAGTGACACAAATCCTTTGGAATTCATACACTATTGACATTGACATAGAATATTGACCTTGAATTTATAAAATATTGACACACTTTCATTGCTCTCTGCCTTTCTCCTAGGATAAGAAATGATCAGAATGAGTTTTCCATAGGCTGTTTTGTTTTGCCTAGGTGTGCTCATAAACTTCCGTATAGACAATTTTACATAAAATTTTGAATAACACCACCAAATCAAAAAGGTGAGTTGCATGCTGCTAACAGGAGAATATTTCCATGTTAAATACATCCTGATAAAGCTTTGCAGGAATATTTCTTTCCATAAGAAGAAAAAGTGTCTAAGAGATCCTAACCAACAACCATACTGTTGTAAACATAGACTACAGTTCCAGAGAGAAGCAAAGTGGGTCCTACAGGAGCATTTGTGGTAACTCCTCAGCACGGAAAGAAGACCTGGACCATAAGCTGTCCTTGGTCTTCTCTCATCAGCTATATGCCCTTGGACAAATCCTCCATCTCTTCACATGAACATAAGCATAGTAATACCGACATCACCTCATCGTGTGACGGGAAGAAACAGATGACAGGGCGTATGGGAAAGCTTTCCCTACGCCGTAAAACGTTCCAAAGACGTAAATTATAAATGAGACCACCAAGAGGAGGGCGGACTTGCGCGGCTGATTTGAAATTTACTCCTTATAACACAGATGTACAAAAACTAATTTTGTGAAAAACAAAACGGTTTTCCCGTCCCGTGACTGCCCTCGTCTTGCTCACACACTTTCCTTCTCACACGATGGTAAAACAAGCAAAACCACAACTTACAGCTTATTCACTTGACGTAACTCAGATTTTTCAGAAGATAGTCAATTTGGAGTAAATGTTTAGTCTTCCGGGTTCACCCTCCCACCCTCTTGTGCCCCTTCCTCCTGAAATGTCGGTCTTTCCTTGAGAAGTCGTTTAAGTAATGTTGCCATGGCAGAGTGGAGTGTCTACTCTGCTTACTGCCCTTCCCGGGTGGGCTGCTCCATCCTGAGAGGGGAGGGGCTACTCTGGCCTGGTCTTTGGCTTCGGGTCTCTACCTTCTCTGTGTCTGTTTCCAAAGTGTCTGGGGTGGTTCTCTCAGCGTAGGCATGGGACGACGACGGCTTCTGGCCATCTCCCCCAGTGGACCAGACCCTTCATCTTGGCTCTCACGCCTCACCTCAGAGGCTTGGGGGTGTCCACTGTCAGGACCCCAGGTGGAGAGGGGCACACCACACCCTCTGCCACAGATTCCTCTTGCTCTACAATGCTCACGGGCTGTGCCCACGCCGACTTACGTGCCAGCTTCTCATGTCTGGTCAATACGTGGGCCAGTTGTCAGACAGGAGTTACATGGAGGAGAAGTGAGGAGAGAGGCCTCTTTTGAACAGGACACGTTTCCATCCTCCTGCACATGGCAAGCGGGGGGGGGGGGGGGGTAGGGTTAAGTCCCTAAGAGGACTTTCCCAGGGTTCTAGAGGGGAAGGAAGACACAGTCTCCTTTGTCCTCATCTCCTCCTGCAACCTTCTTGTCTTCTCTGGGGCCACGCGCCTTGCCCCAGCCCCAAGTCCCCGATTTCATCGAGCATCATGTTGTACCACTATAGGGGGCCTTCCCTTCCTATGTGTTTGGGGCGCACTTTTTTAAGATTTATTCTTAGACCTCTAGATGTTCTTCTCAATATGTAAAGGGAAGCCTTAGCATCTTCAACAAATCCTGGCTTCTAGAAGAACTCCTCTGACAAGCGAACGATGATACGTTTGTTCTAGAATCGACGCTGTATCTGCCCTACTCCTAAAGCAAGAAAAGCCATTGATTTGATGAGTGTGGCAGCTGGAGGGCCACAAGATTTACAGGGAATTTTTTTTAAAAGAATCATTAAATATTTCAAAAATTTTATCCTTGGTATCTAAGCTGAGCAGAGATTTCAAGGGCTTCGTGGATAAATAAAAGTAACTAGGAAATAACTGTATGGAGTTGAGGTTATTAACCCATTTTATAGATGAAGACATGAAGGCTCGAGGAAGAGAATTTTCCCAGTGAGGCACAGCAGGTAAGCAATGACGCCAAGGATTAAACTCCACTTACTTGTACTAAAACTCCAGGGTTCTTCCTTCTAACTGCTACACAGGTTCCTTGACAGTATCCATCAACTCCAGAAGGGAAAATATGGATACGAATCCCTGCCACTTACCTAAGCAAAAAAGACATGACTTTGGTGAAGACGACAAAAGAGAGAAATCCTGGTAAGTTATTAAGTTCTTCACTCAACTACCATTTGTTGGATGCTTCCTGATATAACCAATACTGTACAAGGGATGGGAAACCTAAAATGATAATTCTGATAAAGATCTTCTACAACTCAGCATCAAAATAAATAAATAAAACAAAGCAACCCAAAGAAAAAATGGACAGAGGACCTGAATAGACATTTTTTCAAAGACGACACACAAATGGCCGACACAAGAAAATACGCTGAACGCCACTCATCATGGAAATACCAATCAAAACCACAGTGAGGTATCACTTCTGTCGGAATAAAATCAAAAAGGCAAGAAATTACAAGTGTTGGTGAAGATGTGGAGAAAAAGGAATCCTTCTGCACTGTTGGTGGGAATGTAATTTGGTTGCAGCCACTGTGGAAAAATTATGGAGGTTACTCCAAATATTCATTGAATGACCATATGATCCAGTAATTACACTACTTGCTATTTACCCAAACAAAGCAAAAACTCTAATTTAAAAAGATATATGCACCCCTATGTTTATTGCAGCATTATTTGCAATAGCCAAGATATGGAAGCAACCTAAGTGTCCATCAATACACAAGAGGATAAGGAAGTCATGGTATGTGTGCATATGTATACACACATATACACACAATGGAATATTACACGGCCATAAAAAAGTGAGATCCTGCCATTTGCAACAACATGGATGGACATAGATGGTATTATGCTTAGTGAGTAAGCAGGAGAAAGACAAAAACCACATGACTTCACTTGTATTTGAAATCTAAAAAAATCAAACGAATAAAGGAACAAAAAGCAAAAACAGACCCATGAATACAGAACTGATGGTTGCCAGAGGGGAAGCAGGAGAGTCTAAGTATGGGCAAAATGCACAAAGGGGAAATGGTAGATATAGGCTGCCAAGTATAGAATAAGTCACAGGAAGAAAAAGCACAACACAGGGAATATAGTCAGTGATACTGTAATAGCATCGTATGGTGACAGGTAATAGGTACCCTTGTGGAGAGCACAGCATCACGTACAGACTTGTTGAATCACTACACTGTGATTTTACACCAACCAGCAACACAAACCAAAAACAAATGTCCCCGCTCTTAATTAAACCAAAATATAGCAGAGGAGATGGACAGATGTAATTATAATACAACCAAGCATGTTTAGCACTGTATGATCGTTAAGTATCACAGGGCTCTGAGGGTTTCCAAATCAATTTTTTTCATGCCTCAAATGGTTACTGGAGTTTTACAGTAATTCTACAGAGAGAAGTGTTGTTATATGTTGGGATGTGAGGCATTACTTCAACAGTAGAAAATTCCTGTCCCAGTAAATCTTAATCTCAAAGGGAAAGACAGAAATGTAGAGTGTTTGGCACCCTGGAGGTCATGAGAGCCACCCGTGTTCACTTGTCACCCATTTATCACTGGTCATTTCATATTTCAACAGCCTCAATACACTACAAACAGTTCCTCTGGAACAACGCAGCTGTCTGCGTGGGCACGCGCATGCACACACACACCATTAAAAAATGGATTTGGTAAATTTCATTGAAACATCTTCCTTAAATACGACATTTTCTGGTGATGTGAGCAGAGTTACAGGGAGCCTCCCTCCAGAGGTTTCCAGGTAGTGTCCGCTTATGTGGTTTTATGAGAATAATGCAAGATTCCCTTTGTGAGCTGAAGAGCGACTATAGCATTCACAGGTAAAATGGAGCGAAGAGGAAAAGTGCCATAAATGGGTCAGAATCCTGTTTTTCCAAATTGCGAAACCCAGATGTGTGCCCTAAAATCTTAGGGTCCTTGCTGAAAAAAAAAAAAAAGAACCTTAACAGACTGTTGCATCACTTAAGAACATTAATTTTAATTTAAAGAAAGGGCAGTTATCCCCCCAAATCCCAAATAGTCTAGAGAGATTTCAATAAGAGAAATTAAAACCCAGACCCATTGTTCCTCTTTTGTACAGGGCAGCATTTACATAGCCCCACATAATTATATATTACTATGTAATGACAGACCTACAGAATTATATACATGCTAACTACATGCTAACGCAAATATGACAACATATTCTATGAAAACTGCAAGTCGAAGATTTACCAAAAACACGCAAAGGCAAAAAAAAAAAAATAGATCTCTTGGAAAATAATTTCTGCCATCTTGCCCATTCATGTGTAAACATCCAATATGCTCAGTGCTTTGATGTCTCTATTCATTTAGGGATTTGAATCAGCTACAAATGTACGACCTTTGGTTGTGGGATTGATTTGTCAAAAATTGTGAAACCTATTATGTAGGGGACGAATTTCATAGGAATACAAATATTTCTGTGGAGCCCTAAGTGACAACTTCCACAAGGAATTGAGACCCTCAAAAAAACAATGTGTTTATTCAACTCAATTGTTCAAACACTCATACCTACAACTGTATTTTTCACCATAAAGCTCTTATTTTTTGGTTTTTGTTCTGCTTTTTTTTTTTTTTTGGCAGACATGGTACCAAAAATACCTGATAAGAGCCTTCTATAAAACTCCTCTGGAGCATATAAAAGATACAGAGAAACCTCATTCTATTTATATTCTACTGGTACAACCTGACCTCGCGTTGCGAACTCAAAGCAAAAAGACAGACACCCAGTGGATTAGATGGCACAGGTTCCTCCAGGTTTCTGTGCCCTCGGGCAACAAACTGGTTTTTGCATCTGGCAAACATATGCAGAAAACTAGGCCAAATATGGCTGATAAACTTGGCCAAGTTCTTCCACGTGACCCACGGTGAGAGCCAACCGGAAGTTGCCATTGTCAATTCAATTTCCAAATGAAAACTTCACCTTTTTATTAATACGTGGCTGCATTGAAGATACAGATATAAATAAACCCATCTCACACGTTTGCAGTAAAAAGGAATGCAATTTTTTTTAAATTACAAGTGTACTATATTTGTATTACTGGAAGGGGTGAATATTTCGAACAAGATGCATAGAATAGAAGTGGATCTGACCAAAGATTCTTATCCACACAGTCAAGAATTTTAGAAGCCTAGGTGAAGAATGTTTCCAGTGTTTCTGCCAAGTGGAACACCTTCTACACTGACCATAGTAATTGGCTACCATGACTCAATCTCTAAAGCCAGCTAAAACTTCGTACCTTCAACTACAGTTTTTAAAGTCCAGGATTTCTAGAGGTTCCAACTCATCATCAAATACAGGATTACAAATGCTTAAATAGCCATATGCTTTAAAATGTTGATAACAGACTCACGTCAAAGTTACTCTCTTTCGACACATTTGGCATTTTGAGGCATCTATTAGTAGGGACGATGATAAACACGTGAACGTATGCACAGTCCGTGCCCCCTCCGAGACACCACTGCACTGGTGGAAACCCCAAAACTCATTCTCCTCAGAGTTTTGGGCTCTCTTTTTCCAAGCCATTTTGCATTACGCCAAGTACGATGGAATGATTGAGTTACCGTGTCTGTTCCATATTACTGCATCAGAGCGACAGTGTTTTATTGCACCATTACCAAAAAGCTATATTCTGACAGAGTGCCTATCAATGCACATCATATAAAGAGGAAACAACTTTTTCCTTGCTACCTCATTCAAAAAAAAAATTGCCAGGAAGCTGTGACATTAATCTACAGGTCTCTAAGCATAGATAAGTTTTTATCTGACATAGGAATAGATTGAAAGTCTGGAAATTATTTGTCTTGTAATATTGCACATAAGGGTATGTGTACTCCCAGGAACTCAATACATATCCCAGACACATCAACTAACCTTACACCACTTCATCGGTCCCTTTCTTCTCTTCGAATGACAAATTTTTAGGGTGCTTGGGTGGCTCAGTTAAGCATCCAATTCTTGGTCTTGGCTCAGGTCATGATCTCACGGTTCATGAGATCAAGCCCCGCGTTGGGCTCTGTGCAGACAGCACAGAGCCTGCTTGGGATTCTCTCTCTCTCTCTCTCTCTCTCTCTCTCTCTCTCTCTGCCCCTCCTCTGCTCGTGCTCTCTTAAAATACATAAACAAACATTTACAAAAAATGGCAAGTGTTCCTATTCTACTTCAGTCTCGCCCTTGTTTTGTAAACAAACTCAAATCACGTTTACCCTTAAAAACCACTCCTGTTCCCACGTCACAAACTACACACCAGTTCTTCTCTTCCCATCCAGACTTCTGGGGAAAATGAAGTACCCTTAGGGGCCCATCTTCATCATCCTGTATTCACTGCCGAATCCAGTGGATTTTAGTTCCAATCTTTACCATCCCAATGAAATCACCTACTGCTAACGTGACAGATAGTTTTCTCAACTGCTCAGCACAATGGTTCCTTTTCATGCCTCACCCGGCTGAGCAGCTCTGTTCAGTTGGCTCTTGTTGACTGCACCCCGTTCTTAAAGCCATGCCCCCCGCCAAGTGCTTGTGTCCACTCTGGAGCGGCCCAATCTTCTGATCCGCCTCGTTGCCCTCAGCACTCCTGCTGTCACGCCTCTACGGTGGTGCGGGCCATTACAGGGACAGATGCTCCCGGCTCCAATCTGCTCTTCCATTTACTGGCTGTGAGACTTCCTCTCTCCGCCCTTAGTTTTCCACCTGTAATTGGGGATCATACCGGCATCGGCCCCTTGACACGTGCTGGCCAGGTGGTGGGAGTCGGGGCTCCTGAGTCTCGGGAACAGAGGACCTCCTCGTGGGTCCTGCTCCACTCCTACCTCTGGGTCTGAGCCCAAGATCTACCGCTGCCCCTTCTGCAGGGGGAGAGGGTTTTTCCAGACCTTCTTCCAGCAGCAATGAGCTTTCACTGGCGCCCTAAGGACAAAGTGTGCTGTTCTTCCCCAGGCAATGCAAAGGCTTTCGTTCTAGGAGAGGGAACGGAGAATGACTCGGACAGGACTTCCTGCCCCTCCTTCCCCCGAGCTGACCTGCTCCCCTGGCCTGCACAGAAGACGGACTTCTCAGAACTCTTCACCTACCATTTTCCCACATACTTTATGCATCAGTTCAAGAGGCAGGGATGACTACAAACTCCATTTGTGTGTACAGTCCCCAGGAGCCTTACCTTCTCTTGCTATACCCCGCACATGGCTTTCGACAGCGCATTAGCAAGCCGCGTGCCAGCGTGGGGGCGCAGCGGCCTCTGGTCAGCCGGAGACCGCGCCCGTCTGTCGTGGGAGGCACCTGCCCTTCCGTAGCTCTCAGGTCCGTCGGTTTCCTTGGGACCTCAGCCCTCTCCTGAGTTCAAGAAGGGTTACGTGTCTGCAGCTTTTCTACCATGTTGCTGTTGTAAGAATGGGGACACGGCTCTTCTCATCTTTCTACATTCTCAACAGAAGGCTAGACTCCTAACTTTCCAACCAGGGCCCCAGAGGATTTCTAAAGATAAAGACAGATCTTCTCAACCAGTGAGGCTAGAACAATTGGCTCTTTATTGGGGGTGGGGGTGGGGGCGGGGGGGGGGGTGGAAAATGAACTTTGGCCCATACCTCACATCATACATGAAAATGGATCTAGACTATCGTAGATCTAAACACCAAGAGTAAACAATAGAACTTTTAAAGGGAAACATAAAAGAATATCTTTGTGACCTTGGGGAAGGCAAAAATTTTCCCGAAAAGAAAATTAATGAAAAAATTATAATGCAAATCTCATTGAAATTAAAATCTTTACCCTTTGAAAGCCATCAGTGGGGCAAAATGTAGATAAAACTATAGCCTGGGGGAAAATATTCACAGTACCCGGATCTGACAAAGGAGTTCTAACTCCTCGAAGTCAATGATATAAAGATACCTCAATTTAAAACATGGGCAAAATATCAGAATAGGCATTTCACAACAGAATATATGTGAATAGCCAATAAGCTCATGAAATAGTGCTCCCCAACGTTAGTCATGATGGAAATGCAAATCAAAACCATAGGAGACACCATTCTACACCTAGTCAAATGGCTGAAACCTAAAAATAGTGATAATACCAAATGTTAACGAGGATATAAGGGTGGGGGGAGAAATCAAAAAACAAAACACTGAACTCTTCTGAATTCCTTTTGGGAGGGGGAAATAGCACAACCTCTTTGGAAACTGGTATGGAAGTTACTTTTAAAGATCAACACCCACCCTTTGGTATTTACCAGAGGGAAATGTAAACACACATACACAACAATCTGGTGCATTGTTCCTAACAGCTTTATTTCTAATGGCCAAACTGGAAACAATCCAAGTGTCCAAAGGCAGGACAATGGACTACAAAAACCTAATGGTACACCCAAAGGAATAAAAAGGAATGATCATCATAGAGCAAGAGCATGCATAAATAAATATCCACAATCTTCAGAGGAGCAAAGAATCCAGCCACGAAGAGCACAAACTACATGATTCTATTTCAATGAAGTTCCAGAACAGCAAAACTCATCTACAGAGAAACGGTCCCAACAGCGGTTCCCTGGGAAGAGTGCAGACGACAGGCCTGACTGTAAAGGGAAAGACAGTGCTCTGTGTCTGGTGATGGGAACACACCATACATTGACAGGGCACAGGACGCATGTACCAAAACTCATCCAACTGTCTGCCTAAAATCTGCAAAACTCTCAACCTGTAGATGTGTAAATTTCATCTCAGGAAAAAGGCACGGGTGAAATAATGTCCACGCACACACAGTTACAGAGGCTTTCTCTGGCCACCCTACATGAAGAAGCACACCTCCTCTCCGTCTCTGACACATGGGTCTACTTCAGTATTTGTAAGAACACTTTTTATTAAGATGTGACATTCCAGGGACGCCTGGGGAGTTCAGTCGGTTAAGCAAGCGTCCAACTCTTGGTTTCGGCTCGGGTCATGATCAAGTGGTTAGAGCGCCGCATTGGGCTCTGTGATGACAGTGCAGAGCCTGCTTGGGATTCTCGTTCTCCCTCTCTCTCTGCCCCTCCCCTGCTCGCTCTCTCTCTCTCAAAATACACTAAAAAAACAAAAGTGACATTCCAGCATATCCTTATCTACTCATATCTACCGCCTATTCACATATAGGTTTTTTTTTTTCTTAACGTTTATTCATTTTTGAGAGACAGAGACAGGGTGTGAGTGGAGGAGGGGCAGAGAGAAAGGGAGAGACAGAATCCAAAGCAGGCTCCAGGCTCCCAGCTATCAGCACAGAGCCCAATGCCCGGCTCAAACCCATGAAGAGTGAGATCATGACCTGAGGCGAAGTCAGATGCTTAACTGACAGAGCCACTCAGGTAACCCTAGCATGTAAGTTTCTTGAAGGTAAGGACCTTTTGTAAGTTTGCCATTATATATCCGATGTTGATGGCTGTGGCAAAAGGGCAGTAACTAATCAACCGGATACTGAACTTTGGTTTGTCTTCTAGGCTATTCAGATTTCTTCCCTGCTTGCCTAATGAGGATGTTTTGAAATCAGAACAGATAAAAGCATGGGACAAAACAGTTTGAAATCCAGAAGCATTCTACAACATAAAGGATGATTAAATACAAGACATTAGCTGTCTATCGAACACGTCCGATGTGAGATGGCTTAAAAATCTCTGTAGAACAGTTCATTATGGTTGTAACTTTTCCTCTAAGAGTTGCCTTATAAAAGTGACAACAAGTCGGGGCGGGGGGGGGGGGGGGTCCAACAGCACACTGGCTGAGTAGAGCTTCTTCTGTCTAACTGGCTAAGTCAGAGGGATTGCTTCCATTCCTCAAGTTCATGACTTTGCCTTAACTCCACAGCTAAAGGGAATTCACTAGAAGGCCACTTTTTGGGATTAGAGTGTGACAGCAGTATCGGTCAGATGGGGAATTTCAAGCTAAGCCTCTCTTCCAGCATTTACAGATTTATAACTAATTACAGCCTTCCACACCTCACCTGAAATCATGTTAGCAAGATCCATGTGAAAGCACATTTATCACCAGCAGGGGTGGACCACGGTCCTTTAGGCCATCCTGGGCAGCAGTGGAACAAGATTTTTTCTATTTCAAGATTCCGTTGAAAGAATCAAGGAGTTGGTTTCAAGGAGACCCCAGAGTGCCAAGGTTCCAAGATGGTGGTACCTCGGTCACCTGTCAAATATATATAACCTGACAGATAATTGCACACACATGTGCACACACAGAATCTCGAGGACACATGCACAGCCTTTCTTTAAAATTTAAATACGTTCATTAAATTAAGAGAGAAGTAAATTGAAAAGATAAACTGATGGAACATGGGATACAATGCATATTCATTTTATAAGGCACAGATCACTCAAGATTTAGGCAACCGATTGTCCAGCAACCGGTTACAACTTAAGAGTTTACAGTGCCCTGTGGTGGTTAACACTGCAGATGTCTTAGACTGAAGGAATCTCTCGAACAAAGGCAAGCCATTTGAGTGTAACAACCGGACGTTACTGACCTAGGTTGGACCGGCAGTTTATTACGTATGTGAAAGCAACCCCTACCTCCCAGAACACAAGGAAACGTTCAAATGTAAACAATTCACGTTAAGAAATGGTGTCAGAACGCCATCATCTACCTATTGTGTGAACAGAAATACTATTAACCAGCAGGGCACAATATTTCAATTTAGTTCAGAGTACGAGGAAGGCGTGGCACATTCTGAGGGTCAGTTTTCTATACTCGGGATAGACAATTATCCAAAGATCAGTGGACACATATTCCTTACAGAAACTCTTACGTTCTTAATCAACATTGAGATTCAGCTCAGTTAAAGAAAGGGCACAATATGATTTCCGTGAAGCTCCACGTCTAAAGAAACTGAGAGGGGAGAAAAAGAGAAAAAACCTCTTAGCACACAATTTAACTCATGATTGCCTTTTACTTGTGGTCACTGTCAAGGCTTAATCACCATGATGACTTGCTCAGCCTCATCTGTTTACTCCAATCCGGCTGATACCTGTAATGAAGAGAGTCACTGGTAATGCAACAAATTTATGCACCAGTTTTCAAAAAAGATTGCGTGCTGGGTAGTTCAGAATAAAAAGACTTCCTTCTCTCCCGTGGTAATGACTAGCAATCTCATGAACTCTCTCTTAACGCGATGGCACAGTTATAGTTACCACATTCCAAATGTTAGTCCAGGTTTTAACCACCCATTGCCTTTAGGAATTCCGGAAGGTGACAAGCTGTCCAACAATTTAGACAAACACTTAAAGATCAAGCCTCTGTCTGTCTGTGCAGCTCTATTTCTCACTTGCTTCCTCGTGTGATTTTGCACAGAACCAAAGACTTTGGGGAAATGGAGTTCTATTTTAAAAATAGGTAAAGAACTGTATTACAATAACGTTGTCCTGATTGTGCCACTTGGATGTTGACAACGAACGGACTCTGGGGTCATGAGCATCTCGCCCACATTGAAATAGAAAGGACACTGCCTCTCAGGTGGTTTTAGAGACTCACTAGATGCCCCCCACCCTTACTGTTAGTTTTGAACCATTAACTAGTCATGACCAAGAGCTGGCTCAGCTCTGCAACAATTCAGACCTATGGCCGGGATGCCCTGGGAGCCACAAACTGTGAGGACAAACTGACAGTCACTGACAGTTTCTGCCTGGGCCAGGAGGTGAATCAGGAGGCAGGGCCAAACTCCCATCTGTTGTCCATCTGCCATCCTGCCCCTATCAGAAAAGGTTATACCATGAACCACAGACAGATGGGCCCTGCAAAGATCTATTAGGGGAAAAGAGGGGTCTGAGATGATTAGAATAATGACCTTAGATGTGACACACAAATCCCAGTAGTAATGAAAACCATGCATAATTTCAAGGTCTTTTAATTGTGCTCAACACATAATGCATCTTTTGCCAACAATAAAAAAGGAAAATTGAGGTTCTGAGGTTTGCATTCTACACACTAAGTACAGAGTGCATAAAGCACTATATATTCTAGAAGCAACGTCGGGAATATATGGGTGTATATGCGTACAGGCCCATACGTACACTGTCTTTGCTTGAAGTTGCTTTTCCCTCAATGACACATCAGTGAAGTTTCACACAATGTAATTAAGCTAATTAGAAAAATATCTCATAGGGTTTTTGGTAGTCTGCATTTCCATCAAAAGCCTACTCTATATAAACAGGAAACTGGGATAAATCAGCTCATGTATTAAACAAAAGACTTAAGACAAAGGGAATCATAAACGCCTGAGTTAAAGCTAAGCATGTGTTATGTTTCCATAGCAAACACAACTTCTGCAAGGCAAATAAACACTGTAGACAAAGGCAGCTGTTCAGTTCACACAACACATAGTGTATACCTACCGTGTGCCCGGCAAAGTGCTGGATGCTTGGGAGAGAGGAGTAAGACACAGATGGCCCTGGTCTCCAAGGAGCTTGTATTCGCATGAGAACACGGACATGTATTTCCTTGTTATATAGTAAAGTCAAATAGCGTAGTGGGGAAAAGACAGGCTACCATGTGGTTGGTCTTTGAGGGACAAAACAATCATGTAAGTTGTGTGGAAAACAAAATCTCACAGAGGTCGTATGTTTTCATTTTCAAATACCTTTTATAGATTTAGAACGCTTAACTTTTTTACACTTCATACAAGACAATTGAATACGGACTATCCATGTTTTGAAAAAGGGCAACTAATCTTTCAAAAATGTTAATATGTTTTAGCGGAACATTTACACCTGGGGACCACTTTTGTCTCTTTTTATAGCAAAGTATCTTTTAAGAGGGGACAGGAAAAAGGAAGAGAGAAATCGCTATATGAAACACAATTTATAATGAACTTATATAATATGAAAAGTGTGAGCTAGATCCACAGAAAGATGTGCACAAGAAAGCTCTATGGGTTTATGTTCGTAATAGCCTCCCAAGGAAGCAACCTGCAAGAGAAAAATGCGTAACCGAACTGGGGTATACTGACAAAAATGAACACTCAAGAGTGGAAACGTAAGAACTATTGCATACAAACTCACGAATCCCAAAACGTTACACAGAAGATTACACACTGTACGATTCTCTTTATACGAGGTTTAAGAACAGGCAGCCAATATGTGCTGACAAAAGTCAAAATGATTACTTCTGGCTGGGGGTGGAGGGTATTGAGAGGAAAGGGGAATGGAAGTCATTTCATGGATCAGGGCTGAGAGAGAGACAAGACGCTGATCTGCGTTACACACAGAGAATGTCTATCTGTGAAAAGGCATGAACACGGCTTCACACGAACATTTGTGCATTCTACGGAATGCAAATTATATTTCAAATTTTTGAATGTAAAATATTGGGGCACGTGGGTGGCTCAGTCGGTTGAGCGTCTGACTTCGGCTCAGGTCATGACCTCACGGTTCATGAGTTCCAGCCCCACATCAGGCTCTCTGCTGTCGGCACAGAGCCTGTTTCAGATCCTCAGTCCCCCTCTTTCTTCCCCTCCCTCACTCATGCTCCCTCAATAATAAACACTTGGTGGGGCAGCTGCGTGGCTCAGTGGGTTAAGTGCCGGACTTTGGCTCAGGTCATGATCTCATGGTCTATGAGTTCGAGCCCCACGTCAGGCTCTGTGCTGACAGCTCAGAGCCTGGAGCCTGCTTTGGATTCTGTCTCCCCCTCACTCTGCCCCTCCCTGGCTCGTGCTCTCTTTTTCTTTCAAAAATAAACATTAATAAACATTTTAAATGTTTAATAAACACTTTAAAAATTTTTTAATAAACATGTTTTTAAAAAGGAAAAAAAATTAATTTTTTTAATGTTTGTTTATTTGTGAGGGAGAGACACAGTGCGAGTGGGAGGGGCAGAGACAGGGAGACACAGAATCCGAAGCAGGCTCCAGGCTCTGAGCTGTCAGCACAGAGCCTGATGCGGGGCTCGAACCCACGAGACACGGGATCATGACCTAAGCGGAAGTCTGATGCTTAACTGAGCCATCCACGTGCCCTGGAAAAAGAATTATTAAAAAACTTACAATGTAAAGCACTGAGGTAATTTGTTACAATAAAATAGGGATGAAACACAAGCATTTTAAAAATTCTTGTGGCCATATAACAAAATGTCTCAACGGTGCATCGTTTTACAAATAATAATGAAACTTTAGAGAATTGCTACTTTTGTACCCACAATATCAAGGGGCCAACATGAATAACAGATGCTTGGGAAAGTGCACATTACATAATTCTTCCACCTGAGTGGCAATGTGCTCCTTATCTGAGCCCCAGTTAAATAACTTAATCTAATTCAGGGTCACAAGGGTATCTTACGCATATGGAAAATCGTATGCTTTATCGCATGCCCATACATCCTACTTTTTAAAAAAAACAATGTAATTTCATTGTTACATAAAACGGGCTTGCTGCCCTCATTCTTCATTTCCTTAAGAGTCTCACTTAATCATTACCCAAAAAAGCCGAAATACATAATACACAATACACACCAGCCTCTGTTTATTCTGAGAAACAAAAAAAGAATACTGTACTATTTCCAAAACACACATCATTCAGACATAATAATTTATCCTTTGATTTTTATTTTATCATTATATAAACTCACTTTCATAAGGAAGTTGGCACTGACCCACTACATGCATTTCACAACAGGAAACATCACCAACGTTAATTCTTAAAACTCTTTATTCTTAACTAAAGCATGTTTAAGTCCCTACAAAGTATCAGTCCTAAGAGGCTTGAACAATACCTAAAGATTAGTTGTGCGTTAGAGTTATATATAGTTTGATTCTGATGGCTCCAAGCACATATAATCAATTGTATCTTTAGCAACCCAGTGGAGGAGGGAAAAAACAAAACACAAAAAACCTTAGTGTTGAAATAATGATAAACACGAAGATTAGGGGCGCCTGTGTGGCTCAGTCGGTTAAGCGTCCGACTTTGGCTCAGGTCACGATCTCACAGTTAGTGGGTTCGAGCCCCACGTCAGGCTCTGTGCTGACAGCTTGGAGCCTGGAGCATTCTTCGCATTCTGTGTCTCCCTCTCTCTCTGTCCCTCCCCTGCTCATATTCTGTCTCTCTGTCTCAAAAATAAGTAAAACATTTTTTAAAAATACAAAGATTAGTTGGAAGGGAGAATCTAAAGTATCACAGCAGGTATTTTCTTAAATTGTGTGTTTGCAAGGAACACAATTTGACTATCACCCCGCTCTCCTCTGCACGACTCACAAATGAAGAGAACTTGGTTAGAATGGTTTTGCTGATCTGAAGATCTTAGCCACTGACATACAGTTAGGTTTTTTTCTGGGAAAACAAACTCAATATGAGTTCTGGTTCAACTGCGGTAGGGTGAGCCGACTATCACCCATTCCTCATACAGATTACAACGGAAAAACTTTAAACTTTATACATATGCACAGATACACACGCGTACATAGGGATACATGTCTATCTCATTCACCTGAGGACTCTCAAAAGCAGGCAGATTACTGAGTAGAGTCAAAACTTGGAAAAGCGACTTACGTAGTAGTTTCTCATTTTGTTCTCCCTTGCACAGTATGACCCCAGTTGCAAAGTGATGAGCAAGGATGGCTGCCCGAGTAGATAAAATGTCAGGTCAATTCTTTCTGGCAAGAAGAATCAGAAGGACTCCAGCAGGCCACACAGTTTGGAGAGAGCCCCAGAGATGAGAGAGTGAGAGAAAGGGATCCCTTAATTCTGTAAAAAAAAAAAAGTATCACCTTAATGCCTGAGCTAAGAATGCAGGAGACCGTCCCAAAGAAGGTAGCAAAGGTGTTGGGAGCTGAACAGAGATCTGAGACTTCTGCACACATACAATGGAAACTCAACAAACCAATACAGCCAAACCTGAGAAACATAAACTGAGGTCTGAACCACTTCCCAGAGAAGGTGAGGCATACCTTACAGTTGGAATCTGAGTGGCTTATTTGCCTGCAAAAATAAACATCAATACCTCCAGATGGTTATAATAGAAACATTACGACTCTGCATAACACGAGCTTTACAATATCCGGAGTACAATCGAAAACTACTCAACATACAAAGAAACAAGAAAATGCAGTCAATTCTCAAAGAAGACCAAAAGACAAAAACAAAACAAACATTCTGTGTCTCTCTCAAAAATTAAAAATAAACATTAAAAAAATTTTTAGGAAAAAAATTTGTGGAGTGAAACTAAATAAGGGCTTAGAAACACATGACTTTAAATGCTGATATTAGAAAAAAGAATGAAAGAAAATGACCTCAGATTCTCATCCTAAAAGCAGACAAAAAATGAATTTAACTACAAAGTAACTAGAACGAAGAAAATAATAAAAGGCAAGAATCTGTGAAAGGGAAAATTGACAAAATCTAATAGCATGTTATTTAAAAAAATCAACAAAATTGACAAGTTTCAGCTGGAATGCCCAAAAAAATAGAGGGGACTCAAACCAATATCAAGAAAGAAAGAGTTAATCACAGAGGAGCAACAGACTTTGAGAGGATAATAATACAACATGACACTAAAATATGTGAAAACGGTAAAAAAATTGACAAATTTCTTAAAAAACATAACAAACAAAAATGGCACATGGAAAACAAAGTTAGAATATATATGAAATTATCAAATATCGTTCCTAAAAGAAAAGTCCAAGCCTCAGTGTTTTACATAGTGAATTCTGGCAAACTCTCGAGTCACTTATTTTTCTTAAATATTTTCAGAAAATAAAAAATTGGGGGTCACTTCCCAGCTTTATTTTATAAGACCAACATAACATTAATACCAAAATCTGAAAGAGATCTTTTTTAAAAAGTCACATTTCAATATCCCTGCAAAAGATGTAAATATCCTTAACAAAATATTACCAAATGTAACCTAACTCTGTGTGTGTGTGTGTACATGCGTGTGTGTGTGTGCGCGCGCGCGCGCGAGCGTATAAGCAGTGATATAACCACGGAAACTTACCCTAAAAATGCAAAGTTGTTTAACATGCAGAAATCAATGTCATTCACCATATTAATAAAGGAGAAAAAAAGATCATTCCAATAAATGATGAAAAAACATTTAACAAATTTCAACACCCCTTCACGGTATTAAAAAACAAAAAAAACTCTCAAAAAATGAGGAACAGCAGAAAATTTCTTTAAACTGATAAAGAGCATCTAGGAAAAAGCAACAGTTGATATCATAAGAGTGAAAGACCTAATTTTTTCCCCATGAGGTAAGAAACAAGTCAAGAATGTCTGCTTTCAATATTCTCATTCAATGTTTTACTGCAAGATCTACCTGCTGCATTAACAGAAGAAATAAGTAACGATCAAAAAAGCGGTAGGAAAACTGCCAATATTTGCATGCTGTAGAAAATACCAAGCACTAGAAAATTTGCATTTTGCATGCTTTAGAAAATACATTGCTTACCTAGAAAATACCACAGAACCCATAAAAGTCTATACAAACTAATGAAAGATTTAGCCATGTGCACATGAAGACTAATATTTTAAAAAGTGATTCTATAATAAGGTATCGGTAGCAATATATTGAGATGAATTTTTTATACTTCCTTTTATAATAGTGAGGGAGAAAGTTACACCTACAAATAAATCCAAATAAAAGTCACCCAATACCTCTATACTAAAAACTACAAAATACTTCTTACTGTATTAAACAATAAATAAATGAAGGGGCACCTGGGTGGCTCAGTCAGTTAAGCATCTGACTTCTGCTCTGGTCATGAGCTCATGGTTCGTGGGTTCGAGCCCCACATCGGGCTTTGTGCTGACAGCTCAGAGTCTGTAGCCTGCTTTAGATTCTGTGTCTCCCTCTCTCTGCCCCTCCTCCACTCTCGCTCTCTCAAAATAAATAGACATTAAAAAATTATATTTAAAATAATAAATGGAAAGATGTACCATAGCTATGGATGGCAATTCTCCCAAAACTGATCTAGAGTTTCAGTGTAATTCCAAACTAAATCAACTAGGATTTTTTTTTTTTTTTGGTAGAAATTAACAACACGATTCTAAAATTTGTTTTAAAATTCAAACAACCAGGGCACCTGGGTGGCTCAGTCAGTTGGGCATCCAACTTCAGCTCGGGTCACGATCTCGCGGTCTGTGAGTTCGAGCCCCATGTCGGGCTGTGTGCAGACAGCTTGGAGCCTGGAGCCTGTTTTGGATTCTGTGTCTCCCTATCTCTCACTCTCTGTCCCTCCCCACTTGTGCTCTCTGTCTCTCTTTCAAAAGTAAAATAAACATTTAAAAAATAAAAAAATAAAATAAAATTCAAAGAACCTAGATAGTTACAAGTTAGACAATTGGCCTTCCCTACTTTCAAGATTAACTATAAAGCTACAGTATTCAAGAGTGTGTGTTATTGGCCAAAAGGTACAGATCTATCTACATCTCTGAAACAAAATAGTGTGTCCAGAAATAAACCCACATAAATATGGTCAAGTTTTGACAAATGTGTCAAGGCAATACAATGCAGGGGAACGGGGGTAGTCTTTCAACAAGTGATGCTTGATCAAGTAGAAATCAAAACCAAAAGAACAAAAAAAGTACAATGATCCTTACCTCACGCTCAACACAAACACGTATTCCGAAAGGATTATGGACCCAAATGTACAACCTACAGCAATAACACTTCTACAAGAAAACATCCGAGAAGACCTGTGTGATCTCATTGTAGGCAGTTTTTGAAGAATGTGTACACACACACACACACACACACAAATAAATGAATGTAAAAAATGATATATCAGTCTTTATCAAAATTTAATACTGTTGTTCTTGGAAAGACATCCTTAAAAAAAGGCAAGTCATATTCAGCAAGAAAATTTCATAACATGATGTCAGATAAAGGACTTATCTTCAAAATACAGAAAGAACTTTTACAGTAAGTTACAACCCATTTAAAAAAAAGAAAATAGACAAAATATTTAGACAATTCACAAAAGAAAATATCCAAATGCCAAATGCACATGAAATGACACACGCATCATCTGTTTTCAGAGAAAAGCAAATTAAATACACAAGGGTGTGATGATACTCATCCTTTAGACTGACTAAAATTAAAAAGACTGAGCATGACCAGTACTGACAAGAATCCTGAGTAAAGAGAACTCTCATTTACTCACAGTGGAAATGTAAAATGGTGTAACCACTTTGGAAAAACCGTTCGTAGCTTCACAAAATGTTAAGCATCCACCTATCTCGTACAACTGAGGCATTAGGGATTCACCCATAAGAAAACATATCCACACAGAGATGTGGTAGCTTAGTTTGTAAATGGAAATTAACCTAAATGTCCAGCAAACAGATGGATAAGCAAGTCAGGGCATATCTGTCCACATCATGGAATAACACAGGGCAAAGAAAAAAAAAGGAAATTCTTATAAACACAATAGCAGAGATGAGTATCAAAATCACATTTAAAAAATGCCAAGAAGACAGGTATAAAAAGTGTGCATTTATGATTCTATTTATGTAAAAATAGAGAAGATGGAAACTAATTTACAGTGGAAAGAAAGACGCAAGCCAATGGTTGCTTGTGAATGGAGGTGGAGGTGAGGAGCTCTAAAGAGTTTGGGGCGGATGATGAAAATACTATTTATCTTGATTATGGTGATGTCTCCATCCATGTATAAACACGTCAAAGTTGATCACGTTGTATTTAAATATGCGCAATTTTATAACTCCATCAAGATGTAAAATATGTAACAATCTTGCATAAAGTCTACAAAACACAAACATCACCAGAATTAAAAAGCTGCCAATATGCATTTGGTTAAAAAAAATTTCATTTAGCATTTTTTTAACCTCAAAATGGCTTTTGTTTTTTTATGGATAAAAAGAAAATAATACATGAAAAGATGCCATTAAACTTAGTTATGGTGCTACAAAAGTCCTATTATTTCCAAGGCAATGCTGTACTGTGTTGCTTTATATATTTTGATTCAACCAGATCCCAGTAGGACATCTACCATTCAAATACTGAGTATCATAGTTTATTATATATATTGAGTATTACACTTAGGAATAATCTATAAAAAGGTCCAACACAGTGATCAGAGTATTAATAAAATGATAAAGTTTACCTAAGAGACCACTTCCTTACAGTTGTATCGTTATCCACACATGGTTATATAGTTATAGATATAACATAAAACCTTAGTATAGGTATAACACAAAAGACGTATTTTCCACATAAAAACATGCATACCATATTTACATGTATTGTAAGGGAAATCACAACATCTCACGTTCCTGTATTGCCTGTGATGACGTTGAGCGCTTTCACCACTGAATGGTGGTAACGGACAAGACCACTAGACTAACCTTTAAGTCAGGAAAATATTTCCACCTAGTTCTATTACCTTGAACCCATTGATCACGAGGCTTCAAATGTCTCACCCATAAAATGAGAAGGTTGGGCTCGATCTTTTCATTTTCTTTCCATTTGGAAAAGTGTTTTATTTTCAGCCCCACACTAATAAGGAAAGCGGAATCAAAGGGTGCTATGGAGAAACGCTAAGGGGGCTGCACAAAGGAGCAGGTGCAATTTGACCTGAGGTTGGAGCCCCAGATACTGCACACCCAAAACTGCCTTCCTGCCACTGCTCTGTAAGCTTGCCTGGAGGGGGACGGGGGGAGGTCTTAGGAATAAGAGACATGCCCATCCTCTGCAAGACTCTGCTGAATTTCTGCCTGAACAAGGAAAACGTGCACGGCATATGCTAATGACTCTAGGTACTTGGAATGTTATTCCAGTATCTAAAATTCCTAGCATGTGGGGCGCCTGAGTGGCTGAGTCGATTGAGTGTCGACTTCAGCAACTCAGGTCATGATCTCACATCTCATGAGTTTGAGCCCCATGTCCAGCTCCGTGAGGACAGCTCGGAGCCTGGAGCCTGCTTCCGATTTTGTCTAGGTCTCTGTCCCTCCCCCGCTCACACACTCTCTAATATATTTTTTAAAAATTAAAAAAACAAAATTCCTAGTATGTGAGGTTAAGAAGAAAAATAATTTGGTGACAAAATAAATTTTATAACTGATGTCATCTAAATATTGATCTTTTATAGCTCTTAATGAAGGTGTGCTCAGTTACCTACCAGCATCTCTTCTCTCAAACATTTTTGTTCAGGGAGAAAAAAAAAAAAAAAGGTCAGTTTATTGAGAAAATTGAGGAGCGCCCGGGTGGCTCAGTCGGTTAAGCGTCCGATTTCGGCTCACGTCATGACCTCACAGTTTGTGGGTTCGAGCCCCACATCGGGCTCTGTGCTGACAGCTCAGAGCCTGGAGCCTGCTTCGGATTCTGTATCTCCCTCTCTCTCTGCCCCTCCCCAGCTCGCACTCTCTCTCTCTCTCTCTCAAAAATAAACATTAAAAAAAAATTGTTTTTAAAAGAAAAGAAAATTGAGAGCAGCTAAAGGCATTCAAATCAAAACTGAGGTTTCATGCCTAGTTCCTACTTTAATTTAACCCATGGGCTCTGGGTGTTCGGATTTGGAAAGTGACAGAATAACACAGGAAGAATATGGATTGTAGGATTAGAGATGCCCAAATTAATACCTGCCACTTCTACTTTATTAGTAAATGCATCAGTTTTATTAATTTTAATACATTTAACAACTCTGGATTTTGAGGAATTAGATTTCAATGCCTTCACCTATAAATCAAGATCATTTCTAACAGAAAAATAGCCTTCTCCCCTATTTCACTTATGAAACTTTTCTTACCTACAGAAAAGTTGAAAGAACTATACAGTGAATACCCATATTCCCTCCACCTCAGTTCTACAATGGACATTTGGTTGTATTTGCTTTTTATCAGATACTTAGTTATCTTTCCAACCTTCTCTCCTTTACTCCATGTTTTTAATCCATTCCAAAGTTAGTTACAAATCTCAATACACTTTACTCCTAAATACTTCGGCATGCACAAGATAGACTTCAAGACTCCTCAGGTGTCTCATAAGCAAAATGTATATACAGGGAGATATATAAATTGTAAATGTACCATTCAATAAGTTCTGACAAGCTCATATAGCCATGTAACACGAACCCCTATCAAGATAAAGAACGGTACCATCACCCCCCAAGTTTTCCTCATGACCCTTCTGTTCAAATCCTTGCCCCCAACCGTCCTGTTCTGATACATTTTCATCACAACTTTATTTTGCTTATTCAAAGACTTGAGATAAATGGAACCATACAGTAGATACTCACTGGTGGAAGGTTTCTCATGCAGCATAAAGGTTTTGGGGATTCATTTATGTGGTGGCATGAATCAGGAGTTCTTTTTTTTTTGGCCGAAAAGTATTCCAGTTATGAACCTCCCAATTTATTTATTTCCTTAATGGGCATGAAGGCTATTGCCACTCAAGGCTATTCCAAAGACAGCTCCAATGAACATTTTTCTCCAAGTCTTTCTATGGATGTGTGTTTTTATATCACCTTGAAAATATCTAAAGTGAAACTGTAGGTACATTATGTTTAGTTGTATAAAGTTACCAGACTTTCGTCCAAAGTGGCTGTGTGATTACATGTGTCTACCAAAGATTTAAGAGCTCTAGCTGCTTCCATATCCTCACCTGCATTTGTCGTCTTTGTAGTCATTCCAATAGATGCCTCTCATTACGGTTTAATTCGCATTTCCCTCATGAGTAAGGACGCTCAGCATTTTTTGCGCACTATTTGTACATCTTCCTTGCTGAAGCAGCTGACCAAGGTTTTCGCCTGTATTTTTATTGAATTGCCTTTTCATTACTGAGTTCTACAACTGTGTTACATATTACGGGCAACAACCCTTTGTCAGGTATGTATTCTGTCATTTCCTTAATGTTTTCTCATTAGCTCAAATTTTCTACCTTGATTAAGTGTGATTTATCAGTTTTTATGGTTTGTACTTTCTTCAAACTCAGAAACCTTTGCTTACCCCCCAAAGTGCAGAGATAATGCATTTTTTTTTCTAAAAACCTTTTTGTTAGCTTTTATTTCTAAGTTTATAATCCGTCTCTAATTTTTGTGGATGGAATAAGGTAGAGGTTGATGTTCCAGTTTTTCACAGGACCATTTTCTAAAAATAATTTCCTCTCTCCACTGGGCTATTTGGGCACCTGTGTTGGTCACCGGTTGACTGTATAAGTGTGGGCTATTATTGGGCTCAATTCTGTTCTGTTCATCTTTCTTTTTATGAAGGCATCCCTCAAGTCTTGACTCCTATAGTTCTTCAGTGAGAAATGAAGTCAGAATTGGTTCTTTTCCAAGCTTACTTTGGATAGTCTAGGCCCATTTCGTTTTTATATGTATTTTAAAAAATTTTTAATGTTTATTTCTGAGAGAGCGAGAGCAAGCAGGGGAGGAGCAGAGAGAGAGGGAGACACGGAATCTGAAGCAGGGTCCAGGCTCCGAGCTGTCAGCACAGAGCCCAAAGCGGGGATCGAACCCATGAACCGTGAGATCATGACCTGAGCTGAAGTCGGACATTTAAACCCACTGAGCCACCCAGGTGCCCCATTTTTATATATAATTTAGAATCACCTTGTCTTTCTACAAAGCAAACAAACCCAGTGGGACTTTGGTTGGGATTACATTAAATTTATGTGTCAATTTTGAAATAGAGATCTCACCACTACAGACTACAGTAAGTAGAACTTTAAAAATTATTTTTCCAAGGCACCCGGCTGGTTCAGTCAGTGAAGCATGAGACAATCCATCTCAGGGTTGTGGGTTCGAGCTCCATGATGGGTACAGAGATTACACGAAAATAAAACCTTACATATATACATATAAAAAACTCCTTTTCCAATTCTTTGTACTAGCATGTAAAAATACCTCTAAGTTTATATATATATCAACACCACATCCTTCAACCTTGCTAAATTCATTAATTCTTCTTTTGCAGATCCCTTAGGGTATTCTGTGCCATCAACCATGTCCCCTGTGAATAGTTTTACTGCTTCCTTTTTGGTCTCTATTTCTTTTTCTTCTGTTATTGTACTAGCTAGGACATCCAAAACAACAATAATGAAAAGAGGGTAGAGTGGACACCCTTGCCTAGTTATCAGTCTTAGGGTGAAAACATTCAGCATTTCACCATTCAGTACAAAATTAGCTGTATATGTTTCATAGGTTGACCTAATCTGATCAAGTGCTTGGTTTCAACTTTTGGTTACAAAGGGATGTTTCATCATGTTAAATGATTCTCCTGCATTTACGTAAATCATCATGTAGCTTCTCTCCTCTATTCTGTAGTTTTGGTGAATTACATGAATTTTCAAATGCTTAACTTTGCATTCCAGGGATAAACTCTATTTGCGGTATCATCATATTTATGCATTGCTGCATTTTAGTTCAGAACATTTTGTTAAGGTCTCTACTTTTTTAAATTGTTGTGTTTTTTTTTGGTTTTTGGGGGGTTTTTTTGGTTTCCCATCAGCATTACGATAGCTGCATAAAGTGGGCTCTCACCCTCCTCTATCTTCGGCAAGACTTTGAGTATTAATGTTGGTATTATTATTTGTTTTGTAGAATTCACCAGTGAAACCATCTAAACCATGAAAACCTCTTGATAATCACTGTGTCCCAGCCACGATGTCAGATAATTTATCTTAGGAGAATTCTTCAAATGACTTAGTACATTATTTTACACATATCAAAATTAAGGACTGTCACAGATTAAGTCATTCACCCCAGGACACGTTGCTATAAACACACAGTATGTTTAGCTCTAAAGTTCTCCCTGTAGCACGAAGAATCATGGTAGACTGGAAGTCGTGTAGAGAAGAACCGCTTAAGACATGCTGTGATACGAGGCTCTTATTTATCAAAGGAGCAAGTAGCTCTAATGGTCAGGGTCTTTTCAATACAAGTTATTTCTCTAAAATATATTAAATTCAAAGTTCAATTTCAGACATGCCACTAATCTGATTTTTCAGTGTATCCTTTTTTAATGTTTACTTACCTGTTGAGAAAGACAGAGCACCAGCAGGGGAGGGGCAGAGAGAGGGAGGGAGACACACAATCTGACACAGGCTCCAGGCTCCGAGCTGTCAGCACAGAGCCCGACGTGGGGCTCGAACCCACGAACCCTGAGATCATGACCTGAGCCCAAGGTGGACACTTAAGCGACTGAGCCACCCAGGTGCCCCACCACTAACCTGATTCTTAAAAGAAGGCACATTAGACTATGAAGTCAGTTACGTTTAACATTAAGCACAGATGAGAACACATTCACTCCATCCCCCCTTTGTTTCAAACATCTGATTATGTAATTGTGCTTCCCTAGAGCCTGCAAGTATGTTAAATAACTCACTGGCTATGCTTATTTCATCACTACTAGTTCTCCATCACATAAAGGGCCTAAGAACATTTTTTATAATGCAGTAGACTGCATTAGTGGAGTACTAACTAGTAAATAAAAGAACCTTATGAGGAAATCACATTTGTGCACCATGAATTACCAAAACACAAGACAAAAGATCCAACATTTTCATTTATCTGACACTAAAAACAAACACTCAGACCGTTAGATCCTTTATGGCTCCCTGGTAACCCAAAAGAGGTAGAGCATATTTGTTTCTCAAGATATTCCATTGCCTAATGGGCTTAGATCATGAGTCAAACATGAAAAAATAAAATAAACACACACCAGCAGTGTGAGGCATACTGGCAAGCTGATTGTGCATTGATTTTAGTATGTGTGAAAACAGTTTTAGAAAGGATACAGCCACACGATCCCATCCCACACTTTCCAATATTATTTCCTTCATTTGAAATCACTAGGTAAGCGAAAAGGGGTGAGCTATCTACCCATTCTTTCTTTTACCAACTACACTTTACTCCGTGCATTTTTCTCCTTCGTCTTATAAGTGTGAGTTCAGAATGCTGCAAGTTTCTCAGCACACATGGCTAGGGGACAAATTAGGTTGAGAGGGCTCCGTTTTGACCGTGTATCCAGCTGTTTGTAGCTTTTCATTTTTTCCATAAACCTGACCGGTATCAGTATATGTAAAGTTTCTAACACTCCCAGCTAGGAAGTACTTCACATAAGAAAAATGCTTTCCTTGGAGTTTACAAATGTCATTTGGTCTAATTTTTCAGCAAGGGTTTGTCTAGTTAGATTATGAGCTTTTTCCTGGAGAGCAACAACAAGGGAATGTCTCCCATGCTGTCAGAAAAGCAGAGTTATATTTTTGTTCCTTGGAAGAAACATATAATGTGTAATGGGCAAAATGTCAAGTGGGTGGGGAGCCATTAGCCTACAGAAACGTCCAGAGAGAGCTCAAAGAAAAAGGAATTCAGAAGAAGATGCTACACTAGCATATTTGGTTTCAAAAAATCGTCCAAGAAGGAGAAGAGGGCTGGGTTTTATAGGGCCAGGACCTTCCGCTAAAGGTTCGCAGGGTCTGAGGGCTGACCAAAGTCCACAGTTATTTAGGAAAAACTGCATTTCAAACACTGGAGAGACCAACGGCAAAAAATGAGCCCAGAGGGTCAAGGCGGGATCAACACCAGGACTTACCAAGATGTAAGTTGAGAGCTGGTTCAGAGAAAGAGTACAGGAACAAAGAGCTGCTTGGATCATTTCTAGAAGACTTCTTCTGCCTGAATTTCTCATCTATCAGATGGGTGTGTCTATAGGAAGTGTCAGAATGACTTAGAAGACTAAAAACGAGACTTAGGTCAACATTCAGTTCTTAACTATGAACTCTAATCAGACCAACTATCCAACCCTAGCATATTCTAGTCCTTTATTAACTTAGGTAGTACTTATTTCGTGAATAACTCAAATGCTTTTCTATAGTGGAATTCTATTTTAGGAAAGCCTGATATTTTTAAAATCTAGATTTAAAAGCTACTAAAATTCCAGCTAATGCCCCAACATGAGTGATTTTCATACGGCTTCACCGGAGAAATGCATTATATTTCAAACCCAAAATGTTTAAAATGAGTTGATTTGTAAAATATGTCCAGGGATCCACTAATCCTGCACACGAACATTTACTCAGTGTGGTGATTCTAAGAGCAAGAAATGGGGAGTCAGGCTGAAGGGGCCCAAATTCCAGCCTCACCAATTATTGGCTGTGTGATCTTAGGCAAATTACAAAATCTTTTCGGAACCACTTTCCTTCACTGTACAATGGGGAAAACAGCCATACCTACCTCACATGGTTGTCGTAAGAGTGAGCTCTACGTAGAGAATTCTAAGACAATAGCTGGCCGGAGGAGGTGCTATCTAGACACCAGCTGTACCTGCTGTTACTCCATGACAATATAATACCAATTTAACTGGACTCAAAAAAGTTCTATTTCAAGAAATTCCAAAAAGCAGGTGGCCCCATCCATCTTAACATCTGCCAGATTCCTTCCTTAAAGAAACTGAAATCACGTGGCTTAAGGTCCAACTTAATGAGTAACACTGTATCTACAAATCCACAAGACTTGGAAAAGGAATGACCCCATTGTAGCCAGTTATTATTTCAATTGCCTGGTTGTACCTGAAAGAGAACTACGTAAGATCTAACTGCTTATATGCCCACCTCAAAGACACCCAGGTTTTACCCTCCTTAGAGAACCAGAGGTGTTTACAGAAACTAATAACTCGAGGGAGCCTGGGTGGCTTAGTTACGTGTCCGACTTCGGCTCAGGTCATGGTCCCGTGGTTCATGAGTTTGAGCCCCGCGTTGGGCTCTGTGCTGACAGCACAGCTCCTGCACTCTCTCTCTCAAAAAAATTAAAAGAAAACATAAAAAATAACTCAAAATTTTCCTAGCTCCTATCTTTACCTCCTTCACCAGATTCTATGGCCCATTCTCTCTGTGAGGATCCCTGTGCACACAGCTAGGCGCTCCTGCCACTGGAATAAAGGCAAACTAGCAGTCTCGGGCAAAGGGATGAAGGGTGCTCCTTTTGCTGCTGTCCGAAGCCACAGGAGGAGCTGTCATGGTGCTACAAGATTCTCAGGGTCACAATTTTCAGCCAATCTTCTCAGAGGGTTTTTATTTATGGCCCTTGCGCTATTTCCCCAATCTCGAAAATGTAGGTGTTGTTTGTAGCTCATAGAAGACTCTTTGGACTTACGCAAATCCCAGATAACTTTGGCATAAGCAGGTTACAGGTGTCATGACAGTCATAGGTGACTAAATGTGCACATACTTAAATTGTACAGGATGAGTATTACTGAGTTGTGTTGACACGTTTAGCCTTTACCAGTCTCCACCTCTGAATTCGGTTTCACATTGAAATTAATGACTGAGCACACAGAAGATTCCCCTCCAAGGGGCGCCTGGGTGGCTCAGTCGGATAAGCGTCTGACTTCAGCTCAGGTCATGATCTCTTGATTCATGGGTTTGAGCCCCTCATCAGGCTCTGTACTGACAGCTCAGAGCCTGGAGTCTGCTTCGGATTCCTTGTCTCCCTCTCCCTCTCTCTGCCCCTCCCCTGCTTGTATTCTCTCTCTCCTTCAAAAATAAATATTAAAAATTAAAAAAAAAAAAAAGATTCCCCTCCAAGAGGGAGAAGGTACAATCCATGCAATTCTAAAGTCTCACCAAATGGCCTTGGAATCCGTTGTTGAGCTGGGGATTTGGAATGGAATGTGGCCAAAAAGCAGACTTTTGTTTTCCTGTTTATAACCAGCGAACTGAGAATATGAGAAACTTAAATGGAGAAGGTAAGTTTTAGGATAAGTACACTGAATACTAAGTCCTCCTATATCATAGTTGGCTGCTATTCACTGCCAATTAACTTAAGGGACTTGAATGTGCATTCCTAAAGCAGTCCATATCTATAATCTTGCAAGAAAAAAGTAAACAACTTTCACAAATCAGCTTTAACACTGCTAGGTTAGCGGTGTTGTTAGTTCTTTTATAGAAGGATGTTTGTCAGCTGAGAAGGCTGAGTTCTGAACGTTCTCCAGTAGCTATATACTGGACCTACACTGTCCAATATGGCACCCATTAACCACATGTGGCTATGGAGTGATTGGCAGTTCAGTAGTCCAAATCGTAAAACATACACAAGAATTTCAAGACTTTGTATGAAATGAACAATGAAACATATCTCAGTAACCTTTATGGTGATTAAACATTAAAATGATGATACTTTGGGTGTACTACATTAAATACAACATGTAATATTAATTTCGTTTCTCTTCACATTTTTTATGTGGCTACTATAAATTTTAAATGTGGTTTGCATTTGAGGTCCGCATTACATTTGGAGAACACTGGGCTGAACCAATCAGAAGCGAGTAGGGGAAAAGGGTTTCAGAGCAAGCAGGCTCAGAACAATTACCACAAGGAATTACTATACAAGAGTCTTTGTCCCAGATACCCCCACTCCTCAAAGTGATAGAGAAAACCTTGAGGCAGAGAACGTGTGTACTGCTACCTTTACTTTTAGGAGCAAAGTCTTTTTAAATCCTTAATAAACGTGTATTAAATTAGATCTATGGCTTTGAGGTGATAGCGAGTGAATTGTGCAGCCAGGGGATATGCATAAGAGCCATCAACTGATGGCAGCCTGGCCTGGGTGTGGCACAGGTGATAAGTGATGCAAACACAATGCACACCCTCTCACAGCCTCAATTCAAAACCACTCGGCAAATGGTCTAGTTCAGCAATTGGCAAACTACGGCAGGTAGGCCAAATCCAGCCACTAACGGTTTCACTGAAGTTTTATTAAAGCTCAGTCATGGCCTTCCGTGTACACATTGTCCATGGCTGCATTTGTGTGCGTGTGCGCACGCACACGCACACAGATGTCTATGGTCAACACTAACCTAAGAGTGGTCCTTTCGAATCAGTTATCTTTCCTCTGCCTCGAATTCTCCAATGGTGTCCCATCTTTCTTAAAGAATAAAAGCCAGAGTAATAGGATGTAATAAACACAGGAACGATCAGCTCCTTCCTCTTCCTGCTGTTCCAAACGCACTCTTGCACCCGGCCTTTGTCCCTACTGTTCACCGTACCTAAGAGGCTCTTACCCTACAGGTCTACCGAGATCCACCCCCCACACCCAACTCACTTTCTTGAAGTCTTCTGCATAGGTCTCTGCCCACTGGACATAAAATAGTTAACTCCTTCCCTTCTCTGTTTTCAATTTCTGCGTAGCACTTATGATTAACTGACACACTATATAACATACCTGCATATTTACTAGGATTTTGCTAAGTAGAAAGAAGCTCCATGAGGTCAGTTATTCTTCTGTGTTCTTGCCGCTGTGTCCTTAGCGGCTAGAAGGGTGCCTGGCGCAAACAACACGGAAGAGTGACTAGAGAGTTCGTTGTTATTCTAAGTGCACATAAGAGAGTGAAGTGTGGGCAAGATGTGATTCCTGCCGCAAGTGGGAAGAAAAACTGCAATCAGATAATTTTAAAATTACATGCATGGACATAAAGGAATAGACCAATGGAAATACCTGGCTGCTTTCCTTCCTGTCTTCCTATTTACCCTTATACAGTCATCCACCAGACTTCCCAATCCAACTACCCAAAAGCAGACACACGTATAGTGTTAGGGAAAGCACGATGCTCTGAAGAACATGGTTCCCTCCAGCTACAGTTAGTGTCAAGATGCTTTTCGGGAACATGCTGTACCAGACAAGCTCATGCAGAGAGATTGGAAGCGGAGGACGTTTTAGAACTTAGGATGGCCTGAACCAACGGTTTTCAGACTTTGTTCAGCCGGTATCTAACAGAATTTTATAGAACTCTGACGTATGATTTTCAAAACCTGGCTGAAGCCTCTTTGTCCAAAAAGCCTCGAGAGCTGGGACCTGTACCCTCCCCTCATCTCTGTCTTCCTTGGCACCAGAGGCATCTTTGTACTGAAGACAATTTAGAACAGGATTTGAAAGTGACCGACTTCCGGAAATGGGACCTCGAGAGTTTTCATCAATTAATAATTTCAAAACAATTTTTGTTAACGTGAGACAAAGTTAGCAAAGCAAGAATTGGGAATCTGGCTTGGAAAAATAACTCTGATCACAAGCGATATAACACTAATAAAGCGATATAAACTAATAAAGAGACACCCATTCTCAGGTGCACCCCTGCTCTTGGCCTTAGACGTTTGTCTTTCTTTGTTTTTTTTTTAATTAAATGGCAACCAAGGTAATGAAAATGCAGACCTCAGAAGCAATAACCCGATAAAGATACTAGTGCTACTGACAGAGCAGAGAGAGGGTCAGGCATGAAAATGAGCTCTTCATTCAGTTCTGACCATAAGAAATATTTCTAGAATGATCCTTAAACAATTTTCCTTCCCCTTCTTCCTTTCCCATTGCTAACATCTAGACATAGGCTTCTGGGAGAACAGAGAGGTCTATTTTTCTGTGGAAGAGTCTAGTTGCTCATCATTTGAGCCCATGTGAAAAGCACAGTGATAAATCATTGTCATTTATTACTATCAATCAGGAAGAAAGCAATCATGCAATTTATCAACATCATCCTACAAATACTGTGACACTAATTGACATGCGGTATAGGAACCTGTTTACACAGATTACACAGAGTTTGGGGGGCCTGTATTTTATTGACTGCTTTATTCCAAGAAAGCCAAGGATGTGTAGATTCTTCCCCATTTACACTGTGCCTGAATAAGGCTACTTTCTTCATTTAGAAAGAAAAACTGAATTAAATCTGTGTAATTCTTACCGTCTATGTTTTACTGTCTATACCACATACCTTCTGCCAGATGGTGCTTTAAGAACCAACAAAATTATATCCAAGACTATACCTTTCACCTTGGGCTTTGACCACCAGCAGAGGGTTTAAATGTTAATTACCTCCAAGCGGAAGGTAATTCTATCGGGTTAAATACAGAAGGCTATTTTTATCTCTTAAATGTGAAACTTAGGAATAATAAAGGAACACAATACGCAACGAACACTTAACAATAAACAGCTGCAGTTGCTCAACAAATTGCTCAAAGACAGTAGCTGCAGCCTAGCTTCTCATTCTAAAAAAACCTTATTCAAACAGCTGGGCCCTAAATATCAAGTAACATGCATTTATATTTTCAGAATTAGTTCACCCAAGAAAGACTTTTCATCGATGGGAAACGACACACCTTATGCCTAATTCTAACTGGCGCGAGAGCCAAAATATACCGACTGCCAATTTCAAAACTTGAAATAAAAAAAAAAATGTAGCGGTGGAAACATACAGTAAGGAGGGACAATTATTATCCTCTTTGAATGAAGTTGTCAACCTTCATATATTCTTGTAGGGAGCTTTCAAAGCAGAAGCAGCACCATGACAAGCTGATGCAATGAAGCCCCACGTTGATTCCACGTTAAGAATCCAAGTGCTCATACGTGGCTCTCCCATCCCACGTCAAGACCACCTGGTCTCTAATCAATAGTGCATGCTACATACATTCCAATGTCATCTTCAGGAAATAATCCATTGTCCTCATGGCATCACTGGATTGGGTGCATTCTTGGGTCACTACTATAGGAGAGTAAGGTCAAAGAAGCAAAAGAGGGTTAGAGAGAAGATGAGATGGGGAGGGGGAGGGGGAGAAGAAGGAACAGGAAAATATGTTTTGCACATACATATACTGTGATTAATACATAAATGTCAATCAGTGATAAAAGGCCGAATAGGGGGCATCTGGCTGGCTCAGTCAGTAAAGCACATGACTCTTGATCCGAGTTGTATGTTCAAGCCCCATGTGCGGCATGGAGTTCACTTAAAATGTTTTTTAAAGGTAACATAATAGTAAATAATTAAAGCTAAAACAAAATATCACTTTTCACACATAATTAGCTTTTTTAAAAATTCACAACACCCATTGCTAGTTCAATCTCCGTAAATTTGATCTTATATATGATGGAAACTTTATCAAAGGAACATGGATGTATGCATCAAAAGCAGTATTTTTCATCCAACAGCTTAGCTTTCTACATCTCTCAATAAATAAAAAAAATCAAAACACGGAAAAAAGCTATGTGTACAAAATGGTTCATCTTAATCAAAAAACAAGAAAAAAACAAACCCCAACCCCCCAACCCACCCCAATAAAACAAAAATATAAATAACTTCTATGGCTTAAAACTCCATACTGCATAATCTGACAATTCTTAAAAGGTTTCTGCGTTGGTCTTTTCTTTCAATGGGACAATCGACTCCCAGAGAGTGGAGCCTGTGTATTTTCACCTCTGTGTATATTGCTGCTGTTTGGTATTCTTCATTAGGAAGGTCAAAGTCAAATCAGAAGGCCAATCAGCAACTGGCATTCTTTTCCTAAGCAGTCAGATTATGAAACCAGAGGGTACTTCTAGCGGTCTCTACCAATACTCACAGGGAATTCTGACTTCAGAATGTGGATCTTTCTAACAGATGGATTCCTGGCACAACGCTAGTGCTTTCTACTATTGTTTTCATGCATTTCGAAATACTTGCCCAAAAAATAAGAGAATAAACCCTTAGAAATTAATAATTTGACTGCTAAGAAAATACTAAGGAAAAGGCTCCAAAAGTCAGAATCTCCCACAACATAAGGATAAAGATCAATGAAAACTGTGAAGAGAAGACATGCAGAAGGTCAAATCCAGGGATCCAACATCTGACTGACAGGAGCTCCATTAAGAAAGAAGACAGAAAGCTAAGAATAACATAAAAGAAATGCCTCAGGACCAAGAGGAGATATAGTTTCCAGATTATTCCAAGTATCACTCAGAAATTAAGAAGACCCAAACCTCAGTAGGAAATTTGATAATACCAAGATTAACAGACATCCCAAAAGCTTAATGAGAGAAAACAATGAACCCAGAAAAAAATTCAACTTCTTTTAAACGTTTGTATTTCTTCTTGCAGCAAGAAAAAACAAAGATCAAACAATTCAGGATTAGTAACTTGTATAACTTTATAGGCCAAGTTGGAAGTCAACTCAACGTTGTAGGATTTCAATAAACTGATAAAAGTGACAAGTCCTCCTTTGACCCTCTGTATTTGACTCCTTTCATAGAGAGGCACGGGGGTCACGAAATTGGAAAAGAAAGTAGTCAAAGCATCTTAATTGGCCCTATGTGAACTTTACCTACACAGACACAGCACAAACACTGGTTATTGGTTTTTTGTTTATTATCAACGTGAATACATGACAAGGGAGACTTGCTAATAGTTAAGGGACAAAACTGTTAGCAACTTTAAGCTATGTGAAAATAAGTGCACACTTTGAACATGACTAAAAGTAGAAGGGTACAGAGAGGCAGAGAAAAGGCTGAAGTCCCTGTATCGTTAGCTCATTAAGTAGATTTTTAAATATACTAAAGTGACCTAAGGAAGCCACAAGTAATTTAAGTGACACAGGCATTAAAAAAAAAAATTGTATTGAGATTTATAGGACATGGAGACATTTACATGTCGTCTTTGATTTTCTTTGTTTTTACATTTCAAAGTCACTATGTTCGTAATTAATTAAAATTAAGCGGGGAAAAAAGTCACATGCGGCACATTAGTTTATAGGAGGCACTTCTTAGAGACACATCAAATATCACTTCAGGACACATGGTAGAGGAGACAAACTATGACATTTAATTTACAGGCCAGACAAGAGCATTTTCATGTCAGAAGTATATCCCACAAATGATTTCTGAGCATCATGGAGGCCCAGTTTGGCATGAGGTCATCTTAGATGTGCCTCTGTACTTTTCTTTAAAAAGCTTATTTATGTTGAGAGGGAGAGAAACCCAAGCACGTTCCACACTGCCAGCCCAGAGCCCAATGCGGGTCTTGAATTCATGAACCGTGAGATCATGACCTGAGCCAAAGGCAGGTGCTCAACTCACTGAGCCACCCTGGTATCCCAACATGTACTTTCTTATTTCAGAGTAAGGGGAAACTAACTGAGGCAAGGACCTGCCCAAAGTTACTTCTCAAAATACTGGCTTAATCGTTAGTCCTGCTTAGTAATTGAAGGAGCTGGTAAGCCCATTTCTTTCCACACTCTCTTGTTCTTTAAATAGTCTTCCTCTACTTTTGTAGAGCTTTCCTTCTAACAATTCAGGCCACGTTATATGTTTTAGTTTGATTGTCTTTGTGAGAAGTCATCATTTTGTAACTCCAGGAAGAATGGAAAGATTAGCCCCTTGTATCTCATTTTTTTTTTTATGGACAAATAGGTTTGGAAATTAAATAGTGACATGATCACAACGAAGTAGGATCAACATTCTTCTGACTTCCTAGACAGCTTCTTTTGGAGCCACAAGAAAATTATCTCATGGCATCCTAATGGCATTAACACAGGCATGCACGAATTCAGATCAGAAGGGTTATGCACAACCCAGAGTCAATGGGTCCCAGTGCTTAGCTTAGCACTTAGATTTCCAGGGCTTTGCTAATTTAATTCCACACATTTGAAAAATAAGATGAACTTCAGATCCAAATGTTTTTTAATGTTTATTTTTGAGAGAGAACATGAGTAAGGAGTAGGGTGAAGTAGGGTGGGGTGGGGGGAGGGGGAGAGTAAGGGAGAGGGAGGAAAGGAAGGGGGAGGGGGGAGGAAGGGAGGGGGAGGGGAGGAGAGAGATCCCAAGTAGGCTCCAGGCTCCAAGCTGTCAGCCCAGAGCCCGACGCAAGGCTCGAACCCACGAACCGTGAGATCATGACCTGAGCCCAAGTCAGATGCTAAGCCAGCTGAGCCACGCAGGTCCAATCTGAAATATACCTTCCTCTAAGTTTCTCCCAAAAGAGAAAGATTTTTGTTTTCAGTAATATTTTTTGCTGTTGTTTTTTGTTTTTAGAGATAAAATTAACTCCTTTAGCAAAAACACATTTAGTTCAATCCTATGTAAGACAATAGCAATTAAAAACCTCACTTTTAAAAGTAAAATATTTACATATGAACAAGTCACTGTGCCAAATTTACGGGAAGAAATGGAAAGACAGGGATCTCCTAAAAGACAAAATAAAAGGTGTAAAATTGGCTATGTAAACTAGAGTTACTTTGCTAAGAGACTTTAAGCAAGCTGTGGGCCAACTTTCCGATGTCCAGAGCAGAGCCTCTTCTTTGCACCTTTTTTTTATTACAATTATATAATTGGTTCCTCATATTTTTCAGAGGTTATCGTGTTACACTGTCTATTGATAGTACTTTTAGGATTGTAAACACTTTGGCTTTCCCCATGTGAATTCTCGCGTAAGACTTGAATTCTCACGACTGTGAACTGAATGCTGATGATTTTTTTTCAGTTAACATTTAAACTCAAGTTGCTATTGCATGGATACCGAAAAAACATTCAGAGGCAGAAGGGGTAAGCAAGAGGATGGCCCCTCCAACGTCTTTCAGCAGGATTACAGCGAGCACTGTAGTGTCCAACTTCTTCAAAATGCTTTTGCACAAACACCCGGAGTCTATCACAAACTCACATTCACACACGGGGGAAAGTCAACTTGCATAGGATAAGGAAACAAGGCAACTTTTAGCAATGAAAGTACAAGGAATGGAAAGCAATTCTGGATTTACTGAGTATTTGCCCTTGTAACAGCTCTGAGAGCTACAAAGCCTTTCAGGGAAAACAATAAAACCCAAATGAACGATGGGCTTTTTCCTTTGAGGGAAAAGTTTATTGTAAGCAGAACTATAACGGACGGAAGAACAAAATCAAGTTGAGCCAAGTGCCTGCTTCAGAGAGGTCCAGGTGGCTGTCCCCATCTTTCCAAGAGCCAAGAATGCCCGGCAGGAACAGCTCCTCCCCATCGAAGGAGGAGCCAGCTTGCCCGGGTAGACAGTGCAACGTGGAAATGATCCCCAGGAGAAGTGGGCTTTGCTTCCATTTCTGACCAGCTAGCTGACGGGATGCATTCTCCGCCTGACAAAGACACAAGCAGAAGCTGGAAGTAGATTACATTTCAGAGGTTCCAACATTGGAGGAACGGAAGCCACGTGGGAATTACTTTATTATTCGACGGAGGCTTTCAGGTGGCTTTCAATTAAAAGGAATATCGTCAAGCACATCCCTGGGCCCTTTTCTTCCCCTTCTCCGCTTCCTCCTCCTCTTTTTCAAATTTTACAAGCTCTGAGATTTAACAGTGGAAATTCCCTAAATATAAATTAAGCATTACGTCCACCCAAGACATTCTTCCTGGCGCTCAACCAACAGTCTGGCATTAAAATCTTTCGTGTGACTCTTGGGAGATTAAGTTAAGGGGTGTGTATGTCTATGTGTCTGTGTGTGAATTTTCCTTCATGACAATTATCCTCCATTATGTAAAGATATGTGTTAAAAAGTGTACGTACCAAAGTCAGAAGGGATGTAATCTCCCTGAAGAAATCTAACAACTCTAAGGAAATGTGGGTCACGCTCTACAGAATGGCACCCAACAGTTATGCAGCAGTTACCAGCAGGCATACAGACTTCCTACAGCTAACGCCATCACCAGTGTGAATATCGCCTCCACAGCCCAAATATCCAGCCCTCGCGTCTTACCTCTCAAGAGACCGTGATGCTGCGGGCATTAGTCAGGACAGGGCGATAATGCTGCAGCAAGATACTATTCCCAAATCCTTGCGACTTGTCATAAGACCAAAGCTTAACTCTGGCTCGCACTCCACGGCCAACCTAGGTTGGGCTATCTTTCCATCAGGGCCCCTCAGAGACCAGACTGTGAAGGCTCTATGTCAACAACGTGTGTTTCCGCTGTGATAGGTGCAAGGGGACGGACTAAATCCCATGGTGACTCTTAAAGCTTCATTGGAGAAGCAGCGTGTGTGACCTGTGTTCACATTTCAAGAGCCAAAGCCAGTCACATGGTCACACCTAACCGGAAAGGGGACAAGAAAGCACATCTATACTAAGAGTCCCAAGGAGGGCAATCGATACATTACGGTGCATCCTCAATGACCACAAGAGTCTGACAATGCCTTAAAAGAAGAAAACATCTCTTAGGGCCTATAAAGGCGATCACTGGGTTCTTAAGGTACATCGATCCCATCTTATTCTTACTTATATTTCCAGCCCCAGGACAGGGAGCTCCGAGTCTGTTTGACAAAAGAGGAAGACTGGACAAGGTATTACAATAGTCCTTACTCCTTTGAAGCCCAAAAGTAACATGGCAAGTTAAGTAAAACAATTATTTTGGCTGTTGATAACAAGAGATAACAGGAAATGTGTTCCTCAAGTACTTGCTAGGTTCCTTATGAGGCAGGAAAGGGGTGTTCAGTTTCCAGTAAGCTTGTTAAGACAAATTCACAAGAATTTATGGAAACAATGTCCTTGCTAGTCATTTAAAGAAGACCGAGAGAATAGGTCATCACTCAACTACCTTTAACGCAGAATCAAACCTTCTCCCTGTTAAGCACTAGGGAAAGAGTATGCCATTTTAATGCGAGTCAGTCTCTCCTCTCTTAAGACATACAGAACAGCAAAAGAATGTCTGCACAAATCTGGCTTTCCCAAGAAACAGTCCAAAAACTGTATTATCTAAGAGAGAAGCTGAAGGTCAAATGGGAAGGAATACATAAGAAGAGGAACCTTATTTTCTCTAGCTCTGAAATACTTTCCTAGCATTCCTTCTCTGCTACATTAACCCTGCCCTACACCCTGAACTTTGAAATGGGGAGGAGTGAAGGAAATTTATTGGAAGGAGACTTGAATGCTTTTAGTAACGTTAGAATACTGCTTACTGTTTACTAGATACATGGAGAGACTTAAATAAAAAATTCATGCCAAACGGTATCTGTACAAGAGACCAGCTGTTCCTATTTATTCCAACAGACATGGTTACACGGGACTCCGAACTCTATTATCCAGGCTCAGCAAAGTACTCTAGCAACAACCGCATGGGCTTTGAAGCATTGCAGGTCGCAGAATGAGGTCTTTATTTTAAAGAGAAGTGCTGAGGACAGTTTATTCTAAGAAGAACTCTGAATTCTACATGAAAGCCATCAAATCTACACACACACACACACACACACACACACACACACACACACACACACACACACACACAATCTTCCTGTAATGTAGGCCCAGCTCCTAAATTACTTTCTTTTTCCACCACCAAAGACTCCCAAGACTAGCCAGCCCCGCCGCCCCCCCCTCAGCCCCACCTTTATGTTCATCCCTGATGACTGACACCATCCCTTGTAATAGGACCAGGTACCGGTAATTCCAAGATCAACAGTCCTTCAGGGGGAAATCTGGAGTGAATGCACATGCTTCCTTCCTAAAGGGCCTTTGAATAGAGTCCTCTCACTTGACAGACTTGTGAGCACTCTTATTTTTTATTTTCGTTTTTTTTTTCTTTTTTTGATCCACATCAGTAAGTGCCTGAGAACCGTGTAACTACAAGCAAGAAGCTTCTACAGCAACAGCGGACTTTCCAGAGTGCTTTGCAAGCACCAGGTGCTGGGCTTGGGGCTTTATCATTCCATTTACACCTTAAAACGATCCCAGGAGCTGTGCCTTGTGACTTCCTTCCAAAGACAAAGTTTGGAAAGGGTGAGAAGAGAGTCCCCGTGCACTGGAGAAACCTACCACCACATGACCTCACACATTATCATCAGGCTCAAGGTCAACCATGATAAGCCATGTGCAAGGTCTACACCCTTGACTGGAAGCGTTGAAGATGGTTGTCCGTCTCGGCAACCTACCTTCTAAAACTTACAGCCCAGTCGGATCGTGAGACGAAGCACAAAGGAAGTACAGTGTACAAAATGCTACCTCGTGTGCCTCAGAACTGTCAAGTCATCTAAAAAAGTCGGAGAAACCGTCTCAGATCACAGGAGTCTGGGGAGACAGGACTACATGGAAGGTGTCCAGGAGGGGGTCCTGAGCAGAAAAAGGGCATCAGGAAATTCAATGCAATTCAAAATAAACCCTAGAGTTCAGTTAATTATGAAATACCAATACTGGTTCCTTAGTTTTGACAAACCTACCACGAACAAAGGTAAAGTAACAATAAGGAAACCTGGAACAAGAGTATATGAATACATTCTTCCTGTCTTTGCGATGTCTCGGTTAATCTAAAACTATCCTAAAATTCGTTTTGTCTGTGAGCACCTGGGTGGCTCAATCGGTTGAATGTCCGACTCTGGATCTTGGCTCAGCTCATGATCTCACAGTTCATTAGATGGAGCCCTGCGTCGGGCTCTGTGCTGACAGCAGGAGCCTGCTTGGGATTCTCTTTCTCCCTCTCTCTCTGCCCCTCCCCAGCTCACACTGTCTAAAAAAAAACTGTAAAAGAAAAAAAAATTATTTTAAAAAACTTCTGAGGTTAATGCTCTTCATCTACCTTTATTTAATTCTTTTTACATGTTTATTTAGTTTTGACGGAGAAACAGAGCATAGGCAGGGGAGGGCCATAGAGAGAGAGGGAGACACAGATGCAAAACAGGCCCCAGGCTCTGAGCTGTCAGCACAGAGCGCGATGCGGGGCTCGAACTCATGAGACATGAGATCATGACCTGAACCGAAGTTGGACACTCAACAGACTGAGCCACTCAGGCTCCCCTTCACCTCCCTTTTAGAGTTGAAGATTTGGGAGTGCCTGGGTGGCTCAGTTGGTTAAGTAACCTACTCTTGATTTTGGCTCAGGTCAGGATCTCACGTTTTATGAGTTCAAGTCCCACACGGGGCTCTTCGGTGATGGGTTGGAGACTGCTTGGGATTCTCTGTCCCTCTCTCTCTCTGCCCCTCTCCTGCTGTCTCTCTCTCACACACAAAATAAACAAGTCTAAAAAAATTAGAGATGAAAATTTAGAGGGTAAATCACTTCCCCAAGTTATAAGCTAAATAGAAAAAGTCTTTGTCAGATAGGTCTATTTCACATTGAAGCAACCAGTGCAATAGGACTGCAGACACACCCTTGCAGAAGATCTATTAAAATGATTTTATGCCAGGTGCATGCTAAGAAACTTCAAGGAAATTTAGTTCACTTACGTCCCTCATAATAACGTACATGTCTGTTAGCACATACTTTTAAGTAAAGAAGCCGTAACGTCACATTCTCAAGATCTCTGTGTTCCCCACGAGTTTCAATTACTCAGTCAATGCCATGGGATGATCACATTTAACAAGAATTAGCTTCGGGTTTTGCCAAAATGTTGATGCTTCATGATTCCATCAGAGAAAGAAAGCAGCAGCCACTGGATGTGTCACCCCCTAAGGCCCCACCTCCCGCTCTCACTTGCACACCACATCCCTCCTCCGGGTTGGGCTACTGCAGGGCTAGGGAGCTCAGCCTGCCCCCATAACGGGAGGAGGGGTTACAAGCCAGGGGACCCTTCAAGAGGAAATGAAGGTATCAGCAGAAGGGAAGATGGGTACACGCTTTGGTTTCCATCAGATCCGGAGATACAAGACCAGCTGTGGCTGAGCCAAAAACCTGAAGAAAATGAGACGCCCTCTGAAATACAAACGCTAACAGTGTTATCTCCCAAGCCAACGTTTCCCACAGTGTGAAGCCAGCCTCTCTGGGAAAACTCCAGTCTCTTCCCAGGAAGGCGCATGCAGTCCAAGACATATTCTTGTTTTATTTTTTTTTTCCTTGGGATTTGCCAAAATCAGACAGTAGGATTCAAGAAATATTTCTAAATACTGGACTTAATATATTGTTCCCTGTGAGAGCATAAAGTGGAAGTTTTCCAACAAGTAAGAAAACAGGCTGCCTTCTGTGTGTGATTAGATTAGGCTGCCTAAAGACATGTTTTTCTCAACTTGTTCTATTTACAAGTTTTGCTTTGTTGTTGTTGATTTTTGTAAGGCAAGTAATTCCTCAAATTATTGATTTTATCACTGTACTGATTTCAGGAATAGCTAAAACTCTCCCCACCCAGACCCTTCTTTATAAAATATCCTGAAGCAATTAATTAATGGCACCATCTCTGTTTTAACAGGAGAGAAGGATAAAGAGAGGAGGATGGGAAAACAATGAATTTTCCCACAATATCACAGAAAAATAGCCGGGGGTAACAGATGGAGCGGACTCTCCTGATTTACTGCACAGTGGAAATAGAACCAAATCCAAAGTTTCACTTGTTCCCTTCACCAGTGGGAAAGAAACAAACGAGATTCAAGAAGCGATCATCATTCCCCCAGATAGACACACACTCACACATGCACAGACACGCACAGACACACACACACACACACACACACACACACACACACACACACACACACAGCAACTTGGCAAATTGGTCCTCATCCAAAATGGATCCTTCTTCTCAAGAATCTTTGCTATTTTTATAGCTGCACTCATGAAGAATCTTCTCATTTGGGAACCCTGGGTGGTTCTGGCTGGAATTTTTAGCTTTCTAGTCTCATACCAGTAGGAGAGGCCAATGTGTTGAGAGGCCATAGCGATGGCTATATTTCCAGGATCACAGTGGCGAGACAGAGCGGCCGTCAGAGGACTGCCCTTTGGGTAGATTCTTGGGGACTTATAAGCACTTAAGCCTGTAGAGGAGTATCTGCACATCTGCTGAAGCCTGACCCTCCCTCAGATATTATCTTCACATCCTCCACAGAGTCCACATTCCAGATGGATGGACACCGAATTCACCACACTCCTCTCTCCTGCTTCAATTCCTGTCCTACCACCTGCTGAACATTAAACTTGGTCTCAAAGGCCAAACTCTATGAGATAAGGAGAGGTCAGGGGTTTCAAAGCACTTGCCGATATGCTTTTTAGAGGCCCTTCAAGTTTTCATGAATGGGGTCGGGTTTTCCTGCTTGCTTGACCAACTTCCCATGTGGCAGGAGAAGCATAACCATGTGAGACAGCAGAGAGCAGACAGAACATATACGTAAGAATGTGAAGCAAAAGGTCACTACTGAACCTTGGTGTCTTCACGTCCCTGTTAGAATTTTCATATTAGTATCATTACCTCTGGTGGTGAAGCCACATGGATCGGTGTATGAAGAACTGATTCAGCCACTTGCCATGCGGGAAGCACACAGCACTATGACAGAGCCTTGTCTGATGCCGGGTACACATATATGGCTGAATCCATCAACCAACAGTCCTGGACATCCTCTGCTCAACAGCTATCTAGGGGGAGAAAACAAAAAGCTCTTTTTCTTCCCGGTCTTCGCAAGTTTCTCTGGATACACGTGACTCTTAAAATGAGATTTCCATGATAACCCTTTGCTGTATTCAATATGCAGGTAATACATATAAATACTACAATATTATTAAGAACGGATAGGCAAAAGTATTTTAGTACCTTTGAGTCACCTAGAGACAGTAACTTTAAGGTTTATATGTAATCTCCCAAACTATTTCTAAACCTACACATTCAGGTATGCACGCCACAAGGTATTTCTTAAGAAGACCATAGAAAACCCTACGATATTGTTTTAATGATTCGTTCAGTATTTTATTGTGCATTTCTACTATAATTTTTATGACCACCTTAACACTATTCAGACAATTACAAAATTGACATCAAAAATAAGATGGCGACCAGGGCGCCTGGGTGGCTCAGTTGGCTAAGTGTCCAACTCTTCAGTTCAGGTCACGATCTCATGGTTCATGAGTACAAGACCTGCATCAGGAACCTGCTTGGGTTTCTCTCTTCCTCCCTCCCTCTCTCTGCCCCTCCCCTGCTCGCTCTCTCAAAATAAATACATAATTACATTAAAACAAAAATAAGACCATGTTAAGGAATTCTTAGAGTAAACCTTTTTACATACGTTCAGTAATAGTCTTAAGATAAATTCACCTAGAAACTATATTGCCAGGACTATGATTAAGCACATTTCGTGGCTTTCGATTTTATATATCGCACAATAGTCTCTCAATAGTGTATAAAATTCCCTCCTCCATAGGATGTATTCCCCCCCATACCTATAGTAAAAGTGGACTTCTATTTATTCCCAACCTTAGCCATATTTGATAAAGAGTGGGTCTTCTAGTTTATACTGCTTAAAGGGAGATTGCGCTCCTATTTAAATTTTAAAAATACACATAATATTTTGAAACCTCAGCTTGACACGGATACTCATAACCAGTAACTTGCACAAGTAGATTTAGAGGAGCTAGTTAACTATTTCAGAGGTGCCTTATAGATCAAAGTCCTACTGTGAAATGTTTCCATTTCTTTTTTGGAGATCATTCAAAACGCTTGGAGAAATTTCCCAAAGCTCAATATATATCCAAAGGGTCCAATGAGAATGAGGTCTGTGTTTTACGTTTGTTTTTTACCAGCACCTTCACACCTTACCATCAGAGACTTAAGTCGATCATACTCTTTCGTTCATGACCCACTGGAGTTTCACCTTAAACGGGCATGTATGTATGTCTGCAGATATGTGTGACTATGCATCTATGTGTATGTCTACGTCCCTCTACGTTTGATATATATTGATGCATGTGTATACACACGCACACACGCGCGCGCACACACACACACCAGCCCTTGCATTCTTCCCCTTGCTTTCAGTCAATTAGCCGCAATGAGCCACTCGTTCTGTTCCACAAATAGCACAGGCTGATCTCAGTTCTGTGAGGAGTGGGCATGGCCCCACCCAGTCATCGTAACTGACATCTGTGGGCAAGACACCAAGGTACACCTCAATCACGCGCGCCTGTTGGTGAAAGCTCACTCACGCACCTGCTTCAACGGTGTGACTTCAGCCTGTGGGTTTTCCTTGATTGATGTCGGTGTAACTGCACCATGTTCTCTGGGGGGTGAAGGGAAGTGGGCTCTGCTCAGAGCAGCTTGTGGTGCCTCGCACTTCCACTTGATATCACACAAGGAATAACAAGTTAAAGAGGTGGGCGCATGTGCCCAGAGGCTCTCAGTGCCCTCACGGACAGACCAGAAAGGCACCCAACCTTATAAAACTACAAAAAGCGTGCTCTGAAAACCAGGAAAGAAGCCAAGGCAGCATCTGTCTCCCCCTGCACAAACCTCCCACCGTGAATCACACTCGCACGTGCACAGACGCACACTCACCACCGACACCCCTACCGCTACCATCAGGGGACCCCTGATTGTACTACATCCGTGACGTCTTAGAGCCTTTTCATTTTCCTTGACTAAGGCAACTGGTCTGGCCCAAACTGTAAGAGGATTCCTTGAATCATTCTGACCCACCCACATCGAGGAGGGGGGCGGGGTGTGCCTACCTGAGCAAACCTCACAATTCTGAAAGAGGCTCAATCAACCCGAAGAACGCGTCGTGCCATGTCATGTCCATGTAGGTAGCTTTGCATCTTTTCACATTCATCTCTGACATTAACGTGTTAAGTCTGCGAAGGTAGAAGCCCAATTCTGGATCTCAGTACCCGCCCCCCAGTCAAGGCCGGTCTGCCATGCAGGTCCCGGGATGTGTGATCTGACAACACTGGACCACCTCCCATCACCTCCTGCTGGGCACTCGTTTCAGGCTTTCTACTATGAGATTTAAAGCAGTGACTATAATTTTAGGGGAAAAAACATGCTAACAGGGAAGGATCCAAGCAGAAAATACTTGTATATTCGAGCAAAGTATATGCAAAAGAAAAGAAAATCACCAATTGGATGACAGATCACATCTGGCTTTGTAAACCATCCGTAACCCCAAGTCAGAGTACCCGGAGAAATGCTAGCAAAAATGTAGTAATTTTATTTGGATGAGCTATATAAAATTGTCATATTTTTTTTTGTACGACTAACACTGACAATTCGTAAGAATTAGCGTGAATCTTTCCTTCCATTTGCAACTAGCCACAATCCTTTTGGTGAGGTGGACAAAAAAGTGTATAAACGGCAGAAATTACCATTTTCTTCATCCTCCTAGTTTCAGCCAAACTCTTCCCACTCTTTACCTTCTCCCTCAGGTTGTCAGATGGAGGTGGCAACAAGAGCACTAAGTGGTCACCTGGAACCTGATCTGAGTCGGGGGGCAAGTTCAAGGACCCGAGGTAGACTTACACTTCCACTCATACGTTTTTGTTTTTTGTTTTTTTTTAAAGCAGGGCTCTAAAAATAAAGTTTTGCCCTCTCATTTCTTCTGTTAGGGGACCTTCCACCCTCATGAGGACTTTTAACTCAACCCTGAGTGGGTTTAAGACGACACTTGAAAACATAATCTGTTTCGGGAAGCCTGGGTGGCTCAGTCAGTCGAGCATCCGACTTTGGCTCAGGTCACGATTTCATGGTTCATGAGTTCAAGCGCCGTGTCAGGCCCGATGCCGACAGCTCAGATTCTGGAACCTGCTTCGGGTTCTGTGTCTCCCTCTCTGTCTCTCCCCCACTCACGATCTGTCCCTCTCTCTCAAAAATAAACAGACATTAAGAAAAATTTTTTAACCAGAAAGAAAACATAATCTGTTTCATGTGCCGTGGGGTTTGATTTCGGGGCTCTAGAAACTGAGCTGATCACAAATCATTTCTCACTTTTTACATCTGTTTTCTACTCCTGGTCCCAGGACTGCCTAGACATCTTCTAACCACCTTGCCTTCATCTAGGAAGCTTGACACTGGAACACAGAGTTTTCCAGACACCTTCACAAAGTAGAAGAATTATGGCATTGTCGTCCTTTACCATCTTCAAACAAGTGTATGCATCGAAGGGAAATACCCACATCTAAAGGAAACCTATCTTTGAAGGAAGTAGAAAAATGAGCGGAAAACACGGTTTCTGAACCACACGTATAACAACCAGGAAGCCCCGCCCCCACTCGGGGTGGTAGCCAAATGTCTGCTGGGACCCTCTGACAGGTGCTAAAGGTCAGGCATTAGAAAAGATACAAATGGACTACCATAACGTACAAAAAATTCCTTTGAGGGCTGTAAAGAACCCGAGCACCGCGTGCTGACAAAAGACTGCTTTCGGCACACGTCAAACAGAACCCAAACTGACTTTGACTCTCACTTTTAAGAAAATATATTAATTGACGTAGTGCTCTCATTTCTGTATCTTTCCCTCCATGAAAATTCTGTGCATCTTCAGTCCACAGTGTCATCACCAACCAGAGTTAGAATGTGACCGGGATAGAGATGGGGTAGAGATGAGGAGACAGAAACTCCAAGAGCTTAGACCCCAAATTACAAAGTCATGACCCAAGCAAAAAAAAAAAAACAAAACAAAACAAAAAAAAAAACGAACAGAAACCCACAACCAAGTGTCTACCTAACATAAACTAAAAGAGGTTCCTCTCTTCCGACAATGCCACCCGTAAGAGCAGTTCCTGTGGTGTTATTCTGTTAGAGATACCGTCGATTCTGTATTGCAAGACAAAAACAGATATGGGAAAGCCCAGATACAAGTTCCCACGCTGTCCCGAGTAGAAGCGTGTAGCCCATTTTGTAACATGACCAACAGGATGCTGAAGACCCGGGCACGCTCTTGTGATACGCGGCCGCCGAAAATGACTGGAACAACTATGGATAGCAATCACACTAGGGAGGCACACGGCTTATTGTACGGGACTCAGGCAGGCTGCCTCACTCCGCGCCCTTAGTACTCTTCCCAGAAACCGTGAGAGGTCAAGACCCGTGTTCCCATTGGACACGTGAGCCAACGAAGAAGCAGAAAAGTAAGTCACTTGCCCAAATTAAAGCTGGTGGTGAAGTTAAGAGTCAAACCTAGTTCCTCCCCAAACCACAGCTTCTGTCAGGTCTCTGAGAAACTCCTGCACAGGCCAAGCAAGAAGGGACTATGGGGGTATGAGGTGAGGACTCCAGTGAACTGCGCACTTTCCATCTTGCCCACTCAGGACAGGTATCTAAGAGATGGTTACTCAGCTTCCACATATTTACCATAGGAGACTACGGCTCCGGGGAAACCAGATCTTTCAGCTCCTTTGGAAAAATTCACCAAACTTATAGATATGCGTATCAATGTTGGCAGCTAGTTCTTTTAACACACACACACGCACACACACACACACACACACACACACACACGTTGGGGTACCTGGGTGTCTCAGTCAGTTAAGCATCAGACTTTGGCTCAGGTCATGATCTCACAGTTCGTGTGTTTGAGCCTCGTGTTAGGCTTTTGTGCTGCCAGCTGCGAGCCTGGAGCCCACTTGGGATTCTGTGTCTCCCTCTCTCTGCCCCTCCCACACTTGCTCGCACTCTCTCACTCTCTAATAAACGTTAAGACACACACACACACACACACACACACACACACACACACACCCTTGTATGGACAAACACAACATATCTGGAGGCTGAATGGGCTTCTGAGGGCCACGAGCTTATGAAGTCTGTCCTATCACGCTGAGTCTCATTTATTACATCCACCAGGAGGCCGCATGATGCAGCCCAAGTCCAAAAGTCCCAAAGGAGCCTTTATTACTGTATATTAGGGCTCGGTCCATTTTGCAAACCAAAACTCTCCTGAAAACTACAAATAGGTCCCATGGACAGAAAAGAGGCACAGTTTTAACAGAAGTGTCTGTTTCACCACACGTGCAGTACCTGAAAATGAGCAATAAAATACCATCACAGCCACTAAAAGCTGGCCAATCTACCAGCAACGACAGCCGCCCCTGGGTGCAATTAGACCACATTTTGCCAGATCCACAAACCGGTGAGAATTTCAAAAAGGCAGATCACAAAGGCAAAATGCACCTGCAGGAACCACTCTCCCCATAACCTTTCTTGTCCCTCTTTCCCCTTCAAGTCTGATGATTTGGCAGCTCTGGAACTCTTCTGAGAGGAGTCAAGACTCACTCTGCCAGCCGCAGCTGTTCAGAGCTCAGCCCAATCTGTTCCGTACAGTCGGCTGTATTATAACAATAATGTGGCTACAGTTCACCTTCATTTGCTGCAAAGATCATTAACTATCCCTCAGAGATCTAGCATTAAAGAGAGTGCCCAAGGCATACTAAATGGAAATCTCGGGGTGAGGGGGTTCACAAAAGGTAAGATGATGCCAGCAAGGCCACCTGACCGTTTCTATGGTCAGAGAAAAGGAAGAAAACAAGGGCAGGCAGGAGAGATGGAAACTCAGAAACGGAAAAAGGAAAAGCAAAAACATGCCTGGCCAACATGGATGTTCACGTGAGGCGAGAACAGAGAATAAAAGAAAATTTGAAATAAAGACAACAGGACATTTTGTGTTAAATCACAGTAAAGACATGATTTGACTTGTCTGACAACTCAAACAATGTACTACAAAGCTAGGAGGAAATGTGGAAGGTGTCAGAACAGAGAAAATGAATTACACTCCCGCGTCAGAAGAATGCAATATTCTAGACATTTTTTAGTATTGTGAATTCAGTGCAACCTGTCATGAAACCACATATGTGACCTCCCATTCATAAAACTGCTGAACTACAGTGCAGACTGGGTGTGGTTCTTCATTCCATTCATGTATGCAGTTATTAAAGTCTTATGTGAGCCTCATTTGAATCTTGTTCCACCGTCTTTCCACTCAACTTTCTCTCGATTAACTTATCGGGGAACTTCAAAGAAAGTTCTGCATGTTGTAGAAACATCTGAGAGTTCTTCAGTTGTTACCAAAAGCATCAAAATCAATACCTATTCTAAGTGAGGTGCAGCTGTATTAATCGAAACTACATTCCTGTCAATAATGGGTAGACAATTGGTGGGGAAGTGGGAATTCTCCTGGTGGACCCCACTCGCTAAGAATTTACTTTCTGTGAAACTACACAGGTAATACTCTCAAGAAGCAAAAATAATAGCTCCATGTTCTCCGTCTTCACCATTTTCTTTACCTTGTTTTCCCTTAGTTACATATACATCTAGAGGAATGGTTCCCACCTGGGGCAATTTCGTCCATTAGACTTTTATGGTTATACACTGGCGGTAATGGGGTATTCCTGAGAATTCGTGGGTAGAAGCCAGGAGTACTAGTAAATTCCATAATACAGAGGAAAGCCCTGTACAACACAGAAGTATCCAATTCAACATGTGAGTAGCGTAGAGGTCCAGTAACCCTGCCTGAGAATTGCTTCAAGGATTCAACTCCCTCCTGGGATCATATTCCATTTGATTTTCAGGAGTAGCCCTTCAGAAGGAGTTTCTAAATGACATCTTGCTATCTCCACATAGCAATAACATTTAACATAAATGAAAAGGAAAGCAAGGGGTAGAAATTGAAAACTAACTCAGAAGCACAACGGAACCCTAGGAAATCCTATCATAGCACCAAACTTTGCAAAAGACTCCAACCAGTGACTTAATTACTAAAAAATAAATTTAAAAAATTTTTAAGGAATAGTCTAATTTAATTCACCTGGAAAGTAGCTTCAAAACATATGCCCCAACGACAGGGAAAAAAAATGAAGAAAACACGAGACGAATATTTATAAAAAGGAAATACAGCCTTGTCCACCTCTTGTGGATACAGACACACACATACCCCGCCTCCCATAGCTACCGAAACCCAAAGACTCTGTGTTAAAGCTCCTAGTTAGCTTTGAACAAAAGCAGCTCACCTGAGGGCTGAAAAAAAAAAAAAGGTAGGATTTAACCCTTTCCTGAAAGAGAGACAATCCTCCGCAACCACACCTGGAAACAGATCAGCGGGCTTTGATGTGCTCATCTGTCCTCGGCCCGAGAGTCACCCTAACATTTATAGTGCGTGGTAAGAAGTTCTTGGCCGTGAGGTAATGTGGTGTGAACTCAGGTCACCTCCCAACCTTGCCAAACAGAGCTGCCAAGGATCCCTTCCTGTTGCTTCAGCCTTCAGACTGATGTGGTTGCTCACCTGGCTGGCCCGCCTCCTCCCCCCGATCCTCACTCGTTTCCCTGGGGTTTGAAGCGTGTGTGGCTACAGGAAGGCCTGACATGCTCAGGCTCCTCGGCTCTTTGGGATCTGCCTTGGCAGTCATACTTGGACTCAACAGCTCCTGGGAAGGAGAAAGCAAAAGGGAGGTGCGGTCTTTAACCGGGATGGAGGGGTGACTTCCCAGCCCAAGGAGAACATGTCCTGCCCTGTCGGGATGGGGCAATCGCTTCTGAAGTCGAGCCCAGGCCTCCCCGGCACAGACCATCCACCAGCTATCGTTCCAGGGCAGACTCCCATTCGACACACTAGGGACACAATGACAAAGAGATCCATTCACTGACTATTGAATGCTCACTATACACAAGGTACTGGGGGCAGGAGAAATGGACTGGGCAAAGGCATGTGTCCGCAGACAAGGAGACTTTATTTGAACAATCGGGGGGAGGGGGATGCTACATGTTGCCTCTTGAGCAAATAGAATATAGAACGCCAATTTGGTAACCTCATTTATGAAACTGTCCGTGTGTTAAGAAAACAAAACAAAAAAACAAACAAACAAACAAAAAAACATGGGTCTAGTTTTGTTACCACCCTAGCCGCTCCCCCCAGATCTAACCCCAAAGTTGCTTTTGTAACCCATTGTGGATAGAATCCCCCACCAGGTTAATGGAGTTAACAGCAAGCTCTTAATCTCCAGTTTTAAAAAGGAGAAAAATTAAGGGGGACTGGGTCGTTCCTACTATAACCAGGTCAGTTAAGGAAACCTTTAGTAGCCAATATGCTTATACCCACTGGAATGTATTAAAACACCAAAATCCCGGCCAGTTCAATCCCAGAAGGAAAACACGCAGAGAACAGCAGCATTCAGCAAGGGGCATTGAAAGTATTTTCAAGTCTGGGCAGAATTCTAGAAATTGCCAAACCAGCCAATGATGTTACACTAAACAGAACTCTCATCCTAAATATAATTGCGTTACAACTCCTGAAGCCTTCTTTCCTTTGATCGATGGGAGGTTAGGCTAAGGGGAAAGGACACAGGGATAGGGCTCCAGGACGACCAGGAGAAAAAGGAGGTTCACAGAAACCACATCCACAATTCAGCAGTTCGCTTTGCAGACAGGTAGACCATTCACGCACTTCTTTTTACTCACAAAACTCAACTCGACACCCGAAACTACCTTGTTTATTATTAGACTTACTGAATTTTAACAATTTAAATCACAAAATGATTATATACCAAAAAGAGGCTTTTTTCTTTTTTTTTTTTTTTTTTTTTTAACTTCATGCCAAGAATGCGTTTTCTCCTCCAGGGACTTTTTCTGGAATAAATACCAAGTTGATCACAATACCTCCTACTCATCTTCCAGTTTCCCTGAATCAGAACATTGTGAACAGCATATTCAATTGTACCTGTGTGCATACACATGTATTTCATTGTGACGTCGTATTCGTACAAAGTGTTGGCACTGTGCTCTCTTAACTTACACAACCCTGTTTGGGACACCCGGTTACCTTACCAAGCAAAGTAACCAGTCAGAATTAAGTTGCTCAACTATACCAACTAGTGTCAGGGAAATTTTTTCCTAATTTTTTTTTTTTTTACATTTACTTATTTTTGAAAGACAGAGAGACAGAGCACAAGCTGGGGAGGGGCAGAGAGCAAAGGGGACACAGAATCCGAAGCAGGCTCCAGGCTCCCAGCTGTCAGCACAGAGCCCGACGCGGGGCTCGAACTCACAGACCTCAAGATCATGACCTGAGCCAAAGTCAGATGCTTAAACGACTGAGCTACCCAGGCGCCCCGAAGGAAATTTTATTTGAGAATATATTTTTTTGAATAACTCTGGTGGACACAATTTTTGTGTGTCCTCTTGGAGAATGTACATAAACTATCAGTGCAGACCTGTCTATTATAATCCTGTCATCTGTGGTATTTGTGATTTACAACAGGAAAATCATCTGTTTCCCTGATGACCAAGGAGAAGTCTGAATTTTACATAATGTAATTAAGGACACAGTAAGTCAATGTAAAACATCCTTCGTACTTCGCCCTCTGCAAAGTTTCTTACAGGCACAAACTATTTAACATCGTGTCGGATAGTTTTATGAGCTTCCTATGAGTCGTATGTTATTTAAACGAGAGAGTTTTGCTGTCCCAACACAAACCCCCAGATCTGCAAATTTCAGAAACTCAACAGAGGAAGTCTCCCCGCAGCATGCCCCCTGGCATGGCTCACGGCCAGCCAAAGGAAGCAGTGAATGGGCACTTCAGTAGTCAGACATATTCCAAGGACATCCCAAAAAACACAGTTCCCTGAGGAAAACAAATAGCAGCAGGACATAGAAACAGCAGATAACGTTATGTTCCACTGTGTGCCACACGCCATGCCTCTTAGTTCCTTCCCGACTCCCTCACTTTAATTAAAGCCTGATGTGGACAACACCTCACATCTACTTGACATCTGTCAAACCACTGAGAAAAGGAAAAAGTAAAAGAAAAGAAAAAGAGACAGAGGGAGAGAGGGAGGGAGGTTGGGAGAGAAGCAGCAGCCCAATTTTACCCAATAATAAATGAAGAAGTGAAGACTGACTGGGGAGATCTTTGAGCCCAAAGTGCTGGTGGCATTTCTTTCACGGGTCAACCAAGTTGGTCACACTGTCCAGATCTGCAGGGGGGAGGGGACAATAATTATTCCAGTCCTCACAGTGCTTTTGAGCAGCCCGGTCTCCTACACACACACATCTCCATTTTCCCTCTCACCGCTATTATTCTACACCTAGCTCAAACGTCTGCAGATAAACACAGGAGCGATTACTTGCTCCCTCCTTTGTGCCCTTACAGAACTTTTCCTTCCGCTCACATAGCACCTCTTGAACTGCATGAGGCATAACTAACTACTCGACTGTTGCTCCTACCAGCCCCCAAATGCCCCGAGGACAGATGATTCAGCATCTCATGTACCTTTTGTCTCCAGAGTCTTACAGAGGGTCTGGCTTATAGTAGGTGTTCAATAAACATCTGTTCAATACGTGCCAGTGAACCAAGAACCATTTAAATTATACAAAAGACTAAAGCAAAAAAGCCTTTTTGCCTTTAGTGAAGGGGAATGGGTGAAAAGAACCTCCACCCTCCAATCTCTACACTTGAAAGGATTCTAAAGACAGGGTATTTTTAAATATAAAAGAAAAACATTCTCAAACACAAAAAAGATAAACAATCCCATATAAATTATCACAAGGGCAGTGGACGCTATAAATTATAGCTGCGAAACTCTAGTCCTTTGAAACCTACGCGGTGTTTCCTTTAGTTGTACTCTTTGATCTTTCCCGAGATTTGTTTTTCCATCATAGAGTGGTTCAGGCTGCAGACCAAGAGGATGCAGGGACACCTACGTGGAAAGACACAAACTCTCCTGCTCTCTCCAAACAGTCAGGGTCCCATGCCCAGCTAGAACTTTCATTCCCAGGAAGTGTGCCCAGAGTCATTTGTAACCTTTCCAAATGACTCACTCCTCTCCCACCCTCTAACTATGTGTTCAGTTTCAATTTACAACCACTGTCCTAAGGACTCACTCCTTATAACTAATAAGGAAAAAAAAAAATGATGGCTTGGGAATACACAGAACGATTTCCTAAGTCAACTGAGACCAAGTCAAGGTTCTCAGAGAGAAAGATGCTACCTCATCAGGAGAAGAGGTGGCCTTGTAGAGTGGCCATTGGAGCCACTGGACTTGTGCTTGAACCCACACAAGGGTTTGGGGCCTAGGCAAGTAATGAATCCTGCTGTGCTCAGCCATTTCACATGCAAATAGAAAAACAAGGGTGCCTACCCCAGGAGCACTGTGCAGAGCCAAAAAGCCAACACAGAGATACATGTGTGGCACACATTAAGCATTTAATAATAGTCATTGCTATATAGTCATCTTTGAACATAATTACTTTGGCAGAACATTCCAGAAGATGAGAAAATGCTCTTCCTCCTGAGCAGGTCTCTACCAGAAAGTCACTGCCATTTTGAGCATGGGGCACAGATGGCAGTGTAAAAACCTGATCCTAAGATACGTTCCTATGGGGCAGGAAATCACTGCTGGCTTTGCAAGGCAACATAATTGTAGTATTGATTTTACTACAACCCATATGACTGCACGCAAGACATGTTTGTGAGCCACATACAACATACAACACACACAACAGACTTAATATAGATAGATATATATATGTGTGTGTGTGTGTGTGTGTGTATACACACACACACACACACACACACACACACACACACACACACACATATATATATATATTCATTCTTCCCCCCTCCCCCCCCCCCCCAGCTTACTAGCAATGTTTTGGGCCAGGTGACTTTCCTTCTCTGTCCAATGAGATTAGTCATGGGTCACTGTAGCTAATGCTTCTGATAAAATGTAATGTATATGAAAGCATCTAGTTATAGATGATCTGTGCAATCTTTATCTCTTTATTCCTCCCAATTTGTATCTCAATCTGTGAACTTGCTATGATTCATATCATTTTCCAAGATTCTCTTACTGCTTTCTCTCCTTTCCACATTGGATGATATTTGAAAGAAAAAAAAAACACTAAGGAAATCAGAACTACTTTTTGTTTCTGTAAAACCCAAACATTCCTGATGAATGAGTTCCCTATTTCCTTGAGCCAAGAATATCTGTTGCAGTAAGTATGTAAGGGGGCCAATAAAGGGTGAATGGTTATCACAAAATTATACCAAGAAAGTAGAGTATGGAATATGAATGTTAGTATCAAGCTAGCTGCAAGGAATAGTGACCTCTTTCCTCTGAGTTTGGACTGAGCAGAGCATAATAAAGGTATCATATGATGCTCATTTTTCACTTTGAAAACAGATGGTGAGCAGTATCTGAGAACACTGAACTGTATATCCTCCTAGAGATTTCTGCAAGATTAGAGAAGACAAAAAATAAAAACGTTTACGTTATCTGATAAAAATCAGATTTCAAGTTCTCTCTCTTCTTCATAACTGAGTGACACATCAAACTAAAGACTGGACATAAACTTCAAAAAGATTTATGTATAGTCTTTTTTATTTGGTAACTTTTCAACAGTTTATTTGCACCCCAAATCTACCATTAAATTATCATTGTTTTGTGGCTCAAGCATTTTTTGATCTTAATAGGAAAATAACTGGCCACCTAAACAGATGCTAATGAAGGAAACATTTCTTAAATTCCAAGTATCCCATGTTCATCCGGTGCAAAATCCCAATTGGCCACAAAAAGTAGTTGAAGGAACAGCAGTTTCTGACCCGACGTGATACCTACGTGATATTTACCTATGTGGTATCACACTTCAGATTGACACACACACTAACTTTTAGCCTTTTGAAGAGTGTGATTCAGAAGGGTGACGTGATTTGACAAAGTGCATATAGCTAATAAATGCCACATGGGAATTTGAGTCACATGTTCTAAATACAGCAACACCCCTCAGTCCCCAAACTATGCCTCACTGTGCATACACATTCACAAAGCAGAATTTCCCTTCTGGAAAGGCAAACTGGAGCCAACTAGCAGTGGTCACCAAGTGTCTGTGTTTCCTGGAGTGTGTAAGAGGCACTGAAACTCTATTAGAAAAATGACATGCTGAAAAGGAACGGAAACAGTATCTGTCACAGACACATGAAATTCAAGAACTAAAACTTTCCTGCTGTAACAAAGCTTTCTGGTCAGAGGCTGATCTCTTTTTGATTCACAGTTTCAGAGACACTGTTTAGCAAAAGGATGGCCAACAAGTCATTCTTTCCAACCTTCCAAAATTTCTAGGGCATACCCTATTTATGGTTATCCTCTATATATCCAGACTCTCAAAACAACAACACACTTTCCTATACTGTTCCAAAGTCAGCTTTTATGAAACCCACTGAAGGCATAAAATGAAATAACCAAGAAAAGCAACAACACTAAAGGAGAATAACATAGTTGAAGGACTAACACTATCCAACTTCAAGATAGACTGGAAAGCTACAGTAATCAAGACCGTGTGGAACTGACCAAAGAATAGAAAAAAACAGATCTGTAGAAGTGAACAGAGAGCCCAGAAATGGACCCATATAATCAACTAATCTCTGACAAAGAAGAAAACAATACAATGGAGGAATGACAGTCTTTTCAGTAAATGTCACTGAACAACTGAACATTCACATGCAAAAAAAACCAAAAAAACAAAAAAACAAAAAACACAAAGAATTTAGACACACACTGTGCACTCTTTGCAAAAATTATCTCAAAATGGATCATAGATCTGCATGTAAAACACACTGAGGCACCAGGGCGATTCAGTCAGTTAAGCGTCTGACTTCAGCTCAGGTCATGGTCTCACAGTACGTGAGTTTGAGCCCCACGTCGGGCTCTGTGTTGGCAGCTTAGAGCCTGGAGCCTCTTTCAGATTCTGTGTGTCCCTCTCTCTCTGTTCCTCACCCACTTGTGCTGTGTGTGTCTCTCTCAAAAATAAACAAACATGAAAAATTTACACGTAAAACACTAATTTATACAACGCCAAGAAAATAACATGGGAGAAAATCTACACCAGCTTGGTTTGGCAATGACCACTTGGATATAACACCAAAGACACAAGCTGTGAAAGAAGTAATTGATAAACCGGACATGATTAAAATGAAAAATTTTGACTCTGTGAAAGATATTGTCAAGAGAATGAAAAGTCACAGACTGGGAAATAATATTTGCAAAGGAATTATATGATAAAGGACTTTGTACATCCAAAATACACAGAGACCTCTTAAAACTCAATAAGAAAAACAATTAAAATATGGGCCAACAGCCTCAACAGGCACCTCATCAAAAATAGATACAAACGGCAAGTAAGTACGCAAAAAGATGCTCATCTTATGTCTTCAGGGAAATGCAGGTTGAAACAACAAGATACCACTACACATCCATTAGAAGGGTCCAAATCCGGAACACTCACAAAACCAAACGTTGGCACAGATGTAGAGCTACAGAAACTCTTCAACACTGCCAGTGGGAAAGCAAAACGGTGTAGCCACGTTGGAAGAGAATTTGGCAGCTGCTTATAAAAACAATACATTCTCTTACCATACAGCCATCCTGTTCCTTGGTATTTACCCAAAGGGGTAGAAAAGTTACGTGCACACAGAAGTCTAAACACAGATGTATAGAGCAGCTCCATTCATAATTATCAAAACCTGGAAGATAGCCTTCAAAATAGACGAATGGATAAAGAAACTGAGATCTATCCAGACAAGGCACTGCTATCCAGTGCTGAACAGACATGAACTAAGAAGCCTTGAAAAGACATGGTGGAAACTGAAATACATATCATTAAGTGAAAGACCAAATACCGTAGGATTCCAACTCTACGGCATTCTGGAAAAGGCAAAACTATGGAGACACAAAAAAGGCAAGTGTCTCTTATGTTTGGGAGGGTAGGGAGGAATGAACAGGTGGGATACGGGCAATTTATGGGGCAGTGAACATATTCCATAGGACAGTAAATGAGGAATGCGCACATACTAGCACACATTTGCCTAAACCTAGAACTTGAACTACACCCGTAGCGAACCCTGGGATGAACTATGGACTTCGGGTGATAACGACGTGTCAATGTAGGTTCATCCAGTGTGACAAACGTACCCCTCATGTAGGGGATGTTGGTAATGGAGAAGGCTGAGCACGTGTGGGGCAGAGAGTGGTTGAGAATTTTCTGTACCTCCCTCTCACTTTGAACCTAAAGCTGCCCTAAAAATTAAAGCCTATTTAAAAAGAGAAAGAGAACCAAAGAAGAATATACTCATACTACCATATCTAATTTTAACCTTCTCAGGGAAAAAAATGTACAGCATTTCTTATCCTGGTCAATACAAAATATGCTCATGGAAAACCAAACACCATGATATCCTCTGAAGAAACCAACTGTTAGATGGAGAAAAATAAGGACAGGTGAGGGTCATATATAAATGACTTAAAAAAAAAAAAACAACCTTGCTAATTCATCAATACAAATGTCTATTTACAGGGTATACTTATAGACATAAAAAGAAAATTGCAAAGGCTTTAAAAATTTACTCACCGGGTACCCTGGCTGGGATACAGTAAAAAGTGCTATCCCTTGACACGGATAAAATAAATAACTTTGGCTCATGCCAGTTTGGAGGGTAAAGAGAACCTAGAAAACCACTGTGAGGAGATAGAAATGTCTATGCTAGCAATTCAGATCAGACACGGAGAAAGGGGAAAAGCTCCCACATGATGTTATATATAGACTAATAGGAAAATGATTTGCTGAAAAGATAGCATCTATGTTGAGGAGATATACAAGGTTATAAAGAGCTTTTATTCACTTGGTTTAATACCAATGCAAAACTCACACCTTACACGGCTCCATGAGTGGTTCATTACGTGCCACTTCCAAGTCCACAAATACGTTTAAGACAAGAACAAGGAAGGCCGCCTGGGTGGCTCAGTTGGTCAAGTGTCCAGCCTCGGCTCTGGTCATGACCTCACGGTTTGTGAGTTCAAGCCCCGCGTCGGGCTCTGTGCTGACAGCCCGGAGCCTGGAGCTTGCTTCGGGTTCTGTGTCTCCCCCTCTCTCTGCCCCTCCCCGCACTTACGCTCTACCTCTCAAAAATGAATAAACGTTTTTAAAAAAATTTTTTAAAAAAAGAGAAGAACATGGAGACGCTGGTTTGTGGTTCATACATCTTTCTGAGAAACAGCTTTTCGTATAAAGCTTTCTGACTGAGCACATCTACCTTCTAACTGCACTTCTGTTGGCTTCTATAGACACCTAGGTAATGTTTCTACATTCCATCTGAAAATAATCCATCAACTGTCAACACAGGATTATGTTAAAGAAGCATTTGAGCACTTGCTAAGACTGAAACTCAGTCTTTAGAAGGCCAATGAAAATTCTCCTGTCCTCAGAGAATACCTGAATAAACTAATCTGCTCTTTCCATTTTTAAAGCTTCCAAAAGGAGTGATTCTAAAAGCGGTATCTATGCTTAAATTCCATTTTTTTTTACTCATATAGAGACTCCTCTCCAAAGACCAGCTAAAAATCATGATACTGAGTCCTCTTTACCTCAGTCCCTTGCATTGCTTTTATGAGAAAAGTCTCCCCCACTGGGTGAAGCAGACTAATAAGAGCCACAGAAAGCAACTTCCAGAGTGCTTTGAGAGTTGAGCATGAAAATGCACATGACCAATCTTCAATGCCATGTGAAATTCCTCAAGTAATAGGAACTATAAACATGGTAATCCATAATAAAACAAAACTACAATCAGAAGTATTAGGCTTAAAAACTGAACCATAATGTTAAGTTTTCATGATAATTCACTCTAAAATCTGTTCTCATATATTATGAAATAATTTCATATTTGGATAGGAGGTTCATAAAAATCAGACCACCTTTACAATTCTAGTTAGTGGCAAAACTACACCTCCAGTCTTGCCTCGACCATTTCTTAGTACGTCACTGGAATGAGTTTTTATACTGTGTCTAACATATTGAATCAGACCAATTCACTCCTTTCTCATGGCTGGATCTTAATAACTTCTGTTCAGCATTCACCAAGGGTCCTGGGAACAGAATATGTGCTCAGGACTAGACCAGGGACAAGACCGAGAATTGCTGAGAGCACGGGCGGCTGCCATGAGAGACTTGCAGGAAAATGCCGTGGCCACTCCACCCACACATGCCCTCAAGAGGCACATCTCCAATACTGTTCTGAGAACAGTGGAGAGAACAATGAAATGTCCATCCCCCTCTTCAATGAAAAGAAGGGAGAAAAAAACTAAACAACACTACTAGAAAAGAGTCACTCCTGCTAGATTAGAATAAGGCAAGCATGATGGAAGGTACAGGTAGATTCTCTCTACCTAAGTTCCAGGTAGAAATAGGTAGAAGAGGAACTTGGAGCAGAGATACTACAAAAGTTCTGATCTTTAGTCCAAAAGAAATCACCTCTGTTTCAGTTCCAAATTTTTCTATCTAGGCTACTAGGTAAATGGCCTCATGGATATCATGAACGGGGGAGGCCAAGCAAGGAGAATAAGGATATGGATCTTGCTTCCAACATTTTTGCCTTAACAACAGAAGCTCATAGGACTGGGACAATTACAGCTGATGGAGGTCAAACAGTGGAGGCTGTTAGTTTACAAGCCACTCCTGATAATTGAGGGTGAATGATAGAAAATATTTACTCAGGCTACTGTTTGAGTGTGCCTCCTGTCCCCTCTATCATGTAAGACAGACCTGGAGAATGTTCAATGCATGACAAGCTGTCACATACACACCTCATCTAATAGAACCACCACCATTAAAAAAAAAAAAAAAAGAAACCAAAAAAACCAAAAAACAAAAAACAAAAGAAAACAAGTTCTGTATATATCCCTATTTGGCAAATGAGGAAAGGAGAACGTCTAGAAATTACAAAAATTGCCCAGTGACTGGCAATTAATTCTAAGAGGCTGGTTCATAAGCCAGAGGTCTCGACTCCAAGCGACCTAAACCACAGGCACTCATAAAAGATACTATCTTCCCTCTCCCCCTTCTGTCCTACACTTATATTTAAAGAGCTGAACACAAAAAATTTTTCAAAGGTGGGTTTTAGGAGAATTCATAGATTTCAATTCTCCATGTACTTTCTACCCCCAAATTATTATAATGAGGACTTGGGCTTTACCCTATCTCATGGGTCTTTGGAAGAAAACAATAATTTTTATTTTTATTTTTTTAGAGAGAGCACAAGCTGGGGAGAGGGGCCGAGGGGGACAGAAAGAGAATCTGAAGCAGGCTCCTTCACACTCAGCATGGAGCATAGTGTGGGTCTCAATCCCATGGCCCCAGGATCATGACCTGAGCCAAAATCAAGAGTTGGACGTTCAACTGACTGAGCCACTCCAGTGCCCTGAGAAAATAATTTTAAGAAATAAAATACTTGGCTTAACATTTGGGGGATGGGAAGGTAAGCTAATAGTTTCATCTGTCTTTGTTCTAGAATGGAGAGGGCCAGATCTCCAGGAGAAAGGTCAATTCTGTCTTACAATTAAATAAATGAACTCTTCTACGTTAATCTTTACGTAAGGGATCCCAGAAGAAGGAAAACAAAGATCAGATTATGGATGCGGGGAAGAGAGAACACCTGTTCATTCAATGCTAATATTTCTCATTCCACCAAAGCCTTGGGGAAATTAACGTATATCTTTTTTGTAAGAAGGGTTAGTAATCCAAAATAGGAATGTTCTTTCACCTCCCAAGAAAAATAATCTTCCGATAAATGGGATTTGTAAAGAATGTGGGAGCTTTTGAAATCTCGTGCCATTGTGAACACGGGCTCACCAGCCTTCACTGTTCAAGTTATGAAGTGACCCCTGGGCTGTGTGACTCAGAGGCCCTGGGTCCCAGCTTCCAGGTCATAATGAACACCAGGAGACTGAACTTCAAATATGTCTGAACATCTGTGGCCTGTTTTCCCCACAACCAACAACTTCACCTCAGCTCCCAGTTTTTAAACTGCTAAAACCATGGAAACATCAATAATGACCCTTCATTAAACCTCAATTTCCCCTCCTACTTGTACTTCTGACCAATTTACTGCCTTCAAAGCAAGCAACAGCATCCTGTTCAGTTACTCAGTAGGACCTCTGTATCTTCACCCAACACCTTCAACCAGAAGAGAGCCAGAAGCCACAAAAAGCTTCATCATCTCTACTGGCCTAGGCCAGTGACAGCAGTTAGGTATCCCTCGTGTTTGCTTTTAGTTTTTATTTTTTCAGTTGCTATGGGAAAGATTGTGTTCGGGCGGCTCCCTCTGCAAGAGATAATTACTGGCCTTGCAAACGCACGCGCGCGCGCGCGCGCGCGCGCACACACACACACACACACACACACACACACACACACACACACACACCCCTGCAATGCTGCAAAGAAAAAGTATACATAATTCAAGAATTTTTCAAACAGGCCAAGCAACCGTTAACCAAATAATGCAGTGCCTTGCTACTGGCAAAAATAAACAAGGGCAATTGTTAATTGTCAGTTAAACTCAGCACTTTGAGAAGTATTAAGAACAATTAGTATTTCCTCATAATTTATTATTTGTCAGGAACTATGGGCTACTTTTACACAGATCATCTGTGTATGGATAAGCTCCACAAACCTAAGTTCATAATTCCAATTTTACAGAAAATAAATCGGGTTAAGAGAGGCTGACTAACTCACACAGGGCTTGTGAGTTGTGGAGCCAGGATTCAAACCCAGAGCCCACAGCCTGCTGGCCGCAGCTCACGGTGCCTTATCATCCCCCATGTGATAACTACAGCGAGCTCCACGTCTGGTCTGCTGACCACTCCAATGGGCTTCAACTATCACTCAATCTATCCAGTAAAACCCTGCAAACTGCCAACTATTTTTGGTGGCAAAAGGCATATGGTCATAGGCCACAGCAGTAACAACAATCACGTTCCGCCGCAGTGACCCCCTCTTATCCACAGAGATACATTCTAAGACCTCCAGTGGATAACTGAAACAGTAGACCGAGTCAAACCCTATATGTAACGGTTTTTGCCTACACATACGTACATAGGATCAAGTTTAACATCTACATTTAGGCACAGAATGAGAACAACAACAGCAAATAATAAAGTAGAACGCTTTCGACAATATAGATAGCAAAAGTTACATGAATGTGGTCTCTCTCCAAATGTCTCATTGTACTGTACTCACCCTTAATGTCTCGATGGGAGACGACAGCCCTGGAGAAATCTAGGTTAATAAAGTTTACAATATGATCAAGACAGATTAGGTGATGTGACAAGCAGAGCCTTCGACTAGGCTGGCGGTACTAACCGTTCCGAAGGGCCCGACTCAGCGGTCTCCCCCAAAGCCCTCTGGCTCTATCTGGCTCCGCCTATCAGTGGAGGGATTCGACACCACGGAGCCCCCCAGGGCAGCCCTTCTTCTCAGCCCTTCAGCACACCCGGTGCTGCCATGCAAGTTTGGCAAGCCTCGGGCTCCAGTCCCTTGGCCTCATTTGACCCTGGCTCTCTGCCCTATCACTCATCCCCTGGAAAGAAACACGCTTTCCCAGCCTGTTCCACATCAACAGTAGGAAAGGAATGTCGAGTCCCTGGGTGTTAACTGACCTGGGTAGAAAGAGCCCAGCCTGGCGTCCTTAGGAGGGAGAAGACACGGAGGGGTAGGGAAGTACCATGAGAGCCCGTTGCTTTGCCAAATTCCCATCCCTCTTCTGGCCTTCGGCGAGGCCAGAAGAGACAGCCAAAAGGACGGGGGGAGGATGAGTAGAAGCAGGCCCTCCCCTTCGCCGTGCTTCTGGCGGACGGTCTATAAACATGTCCTCACCACCACCCCTCCCCACGCAGGGAGCCTAGGGAGGCGCACAGGCTTGTCTACCGGCAGGAGCCCCGCCACCCACACTCAACACCTGTGTCACCGCCTGAGGAGCCGGGCACGGAGGGGGTGGGGGTGGGGGGGTCAGGATGGATCCACAGCAGTGCACCTGATGAGAGTCACCTTTCCACTAACAATCAGAGCTCATGATGTCACTTCCCAGGGGTGAGAGGGGTCTGGACAGAGAAAAACAAAATCACGATGCTGTCCTTCCTGTCCTCTCCACAGGACACTCTCAGCCTTCCTGAGGAGGGAGTGAGGAGGGGCACCTGGCTAACAGGCCCCGGGAGGACAGGAGAGCAGTGCTGCCTGTGGGAATGGAAGGCGGGCAGGGAGCCGTGGGGCTGGAAGTCCCAACTCACGGAGCCTTGGCGAGAGCAGAGCCTGTAATTAAACGTCAGCTATGCCAGCGGCTCTCAACACGGGCAGCAGAAAGTTCACGTCTGATGGACCGGGGCCCATGCAACACTCCCCCCTCAGGCCCCTCCCCCGGGGACTAGTTCAGAGGAACTAGGTCTGGAGGTGGCTGAAAATCATCCCTGTCAGCTGCAAGGAGCCCCTTTTGGGTTGTGTGACTCTCTAGGCACAAGTCCCTGAGCACACACCACCGTTTCTATTCCTTAGTGATGCATCTTGCCCACTAGGCAGAGCTGAGGGTTGACCTTTTGGGGAAGTCCTGTCCTTGGCTGAGTCTGCTAGGTGTGCCCCATCTAGGAAGGGGTGCTGCTAGGTGCATGTGGCCCTTGAGCGCTTGAAATGTGGCCAATCCAAACTGAGAAGTGCCGTAAATTTTAAATGCACAGCAGATTACCAAGACTTAGTATGAAAAAGTTGACTGTCTCATCCATTTTTATATTCATTACACATTGAAGTCACATTTTGAATATATCAGGTTACATAATATGTGTTGTTAAAATTAATTTTACCTGTTTTGCTTCCTTTCTTTTCACACGGCCACCAGAAAATGCAAAATCACCCACATGGCATGCATTACATTTCTATCGGGCAGCATGGTTCTGTACATTCCATTAATGTTGTTGAATGAGTGAGCGAGTGAATGAATGTTGACTTAAGATCAGCAGTAATATTTTTTAATTAACAAAGAAACGGTCATTAGGAATGGTTAAAAAGGAGTGAGGCACAGCTGTTTTTTTTTTGTTTTGTTTTCGAAATAACTTCTATCTGGAGCTACGTTTCATTCTGAGTCATTTGCTGTTGAGAAAATGCTTACTAATCACCCAGGACTCAGAAAGGATGAGAAGGCGACAGACCGTCGGCCAGGCCACACCACTGAGGCCAAACTCAACCTTCAGTCCTACGGTGGAGACTCAGCAGCGTAAAAGACCAAGCAGGACAGACTGCAAGGAACTGTCACCGGGACATAAAACAACTCGTCGGGGAGCCTTTCAGTATCCCAGGCTTTTTATCCTAAATAGAACTATCCTGCCAGTCCAATTACTCGCTTTTAATACATTCTTTAAGACTGTTTTAAGAAAATTCCCTGCAAATCAAAACCACACTATCACCTCACACACATCAGGATGACCGCTGAAAAAACAGAACAAGGGTGGGGCGCCTGGGTGGCTCAGTTGGCTGAGCATCTGACTTCAGCCCAGGTCACGATCTCACGGTTCATGGGTTTGAGCCCCGAGTCGGGCTCTGGGCTGACAGCTCGGAGCCTGGAGCCTGCTTCGGATTCTGTGCCTCCCTCTCAATCTGCCTCACTCACATTCTTTCTCTCAAAAATGAATAAACATGAAAAACATTTTTTTAATGAAAAATAAAAGAGTTGGTGAGGATGTGGAGAAACCGGAACGCTCTTCTTGCCCCCGAAATTAAAAACAGAATGACCATATGATCCAGCAATCCCACTTCTCAGCATACATCCAAAGAACAAAACTGAAAACGGGATTTCTAAGATACATATGCACACCCGTGTTCACTGCATTATTTCTGATAGCCAACAGGTGGAAACAGCCCAAGTGTCCATCCACAGATGAATGGATAAACAAAACGTGACATATACACACAGCGGAAAATTATTCAGCCTTAAAAAAGGAAAACCTACCATACGCCCACGTGTTACAAAATGGATTAAGCTGGAGAACATTAGGCCAAGTAAAATAAGACAATCACAAAGAACAAATACTGTATGATTCCACGTATATGTGCATAGGAGGTATCCAAAGTGGTCAAACCCATAAAAACAGAAAGGAGACTGGTGATGGCCAAGGGCTAAGGGGAGATTGGAGGTTGGGGGAGGGGGGTTAGGGATATGGATTTGCTGTTCAATGGGTATAGAGTTTCAGTTTCACAAGATGAACAAGTTGAAAGATCTGTCGCACAGCAATGTAAATAATAACATGACTGAACTGTAGACTTAAAAAAAGGTCATGATACATCTTATATTTCTACCACAATAAAAAACAGAAGGAAATGCATGACATGATCAATTCTACGGAAACGGAAGAATCCACAATGGGGACCACGAGGCAATAGAACATGCCACTTTCTTTTACCATAATAAAAGAAGAAATCGTGCTCACATTGTGGGACACTAATGTAACAGCAGCATTATTCACAACAGTCAAAAGGCCAAAACAACCCAAATGCCTACTGACAGATGAACTGATAAACACAACGCGGTATTAACATACAATGGTATGTTACTCAGCCTTAAAATGGAATGAAATTTCAGCACATGCCACGACATGAGTGAACCCTGATGACATTGTGCTGAGTGAAATAAGCCACTCACAGAAGATCAATGACTTCATTACCCCACTGATACAAAGTACCTGTCTAGAGCAGTCAAACTGATAGAAAGTGGAATGGAGGCTGCCATGGGGCTGGGGGAAGGGAGAATGGGGTGTTAACATTTAAAAGGGGGAAGCTGCAGATGGAGAAGGTGAAAATGTTCTCGAGACGGACGGTGGTGATGGTTGTACAACCTTTTGATTGCTCGAAACTGCAGGGAGAGTCAAAAAATAGACTATGCACACACAAATGAGAAAGAGGGAGCGTGTGTGCGTACACACAGTCTTTCTGGAAAACATTATTTCTTTTAATCCACCATTCGTGGTCAACGCCCATCTGGATCCAAGCCGAAGTCAGCAACAACAAACTCAGCTGTACTGATGCCAAGAAGATGCTTTTAGATGCTATGTTATTTCTAAAATTATCCAGCAAGGTAATAATAGACATCACATAACAGGCACTATGCAAAGCCCTTTTAAAATTACAGTACTTTTAACAGGAAACTTGTGTTATTAACACCACTGGACAAATGAAGAAACTGAGATTAATAAGGTATGTCCAAGAAAAAGACGAGCCCTCATGCACTGGTGGTGGGAATGCAAACAGGTGCATCCACTCCGGAAAACAGTAGGGAGATTCTTCAAAGACTTAAAAATAGAAGTACCCTATGATGCAGCAATAGCACTATTAGGCTATTTACCCAAAGAATACAAAAATACTAATGCCAATTCAAAGGGATACATGCACCACAACATTTATAGCAGCGTTATCTATAATAGTCAAATCATGGAATCAGCTCAAGCACGTATATACATGCGTGCATGCACACACACACACAAATGGAATGTTACCCAGCCATCAAAAAGGATGAAATCTTACCATTCTCAATCACGTGGTTGGAGCTAGAAAGTATAATGCTAAGCACAGTAAGTTAGAGAAAGACCTATACCATAGGATTTCACACATATGTGGAATTTCAGAAAACAAAGGAGAAAAAAAGAGAGAGGCAAACCAAGAAACAGACTCTTAACTATAGAGAACTGATGGTTAACAGTGGGGAGGTGGGTGGGAGGGAATGGGTTAAACAGGTGATGGGGATTCAGCAGTGCACGTGTCATGAGTACCAGGTGATGGTGGCTTGGTGGGTTAAGCATCAAACATTTGATTCCAGCTCAAGCTATGACCTCGGTTGTGAGATCTGCGCTGAGCGTGGAGCCCGCTTGGGATTCTCACTCTCGTTCTCTCTGCCCCTCCCCTGCTCACACACGTGCAGGCATGTTCTCTCTCAAAATAAAATTGATTTTTAAAAAATGAAGTCTTTAAAAAGCACATGTTCAAGAATACAAGAGAGAGGAGATTCTTCACTCCAGTCTGGTGGAGTCCAAACTAGAGCTCATGACTGCTGTTGAGGGCACGGTCTGCAAACCAAGGCCATCCAAATAGGAGGTAAACTAGCAAACTGGAGAAACAGGAGAGCAAGCGGGGGTAATGCCAAGTAGCCAGTGACTCGCTAACTCCATCACCCATACGGGACACCTAACTACCCCACATAGAGGTTTTGAAACCTAATGTTTTAGGGAGCCTGGTTAGCATGTCAAGGTGAAAGTCTTTCCATTTCTGAAACAGGACCTCATAAGCAGGACACAAAAGAAAACTTCTCAATCTATGGAAGAGAAATTCGGGCTGGGAAGGTAGGCTAATCTCCCCTCCTACCAGGTCTTTTCTCTAGGTCATGTATGAAAGGAGATATCGAAGAGGAAGAAAGAAATCATGGGGGAAACAATCATATTCCAGCAAGCATATTGACCCTTAGTGACACCTACCGCAAAACTTTGTGCTTTCTGAAATATTGTATATTACGTAAAAGTCAACCAATGTCCTAAACATCATCATCGGAGGACTTGATTCTTAACACACAGCTGTAATTCATGGTTGGTCTAAACCCAGGTCACAGTCTTAACGTGTACACCATGACATCAGATTATTGGATAATTCGGTAAAAATGGGACAGAAAACCTGCTAAGGAACAACAGCTTCCCTAATCTGTTCTATTCCTAGGTCACCCAAAAACCTGGAACATCACTTGCAGACCTTTCATTGAATCAAAGCCTCTCCTTTCATGAGAAGCTGACAAGTGTACCGACTTTTCCATTTGCTCTGCTCTTCCCTTAACAAGGATCATTCCTAAAACTCCCAAATTTGTACCCCGGACAACAAAGCTTCCTCACACAACACTACCCACCCTCTCATCCCTCTACCCATTTTTAAGTGCCTGGATACACAAGAAGGGGAAACAAAGGACAAATGCCAGGCTGTGACCTCTGTCTGGACTTGGCCAAGCGTGATGTGTCAATCAGGTGTGAGGAATGGAAGTTTCCGTGGCAACGAGACTGCCAGGCAGACAGGGGAGTCACATACACCTTCTATCCAGGTAAGAGAAACAATGAGCCACCTGAGGGAGAACAGGCAAGTTCAGAGCTCTCCAGGGACTAGAAGGACCCTAAGCTTACAGGTGGCTCCTTCCCACCAGCTCTCTTGGATTACCCACCATCTCTCTTTCTGAAAGAAAAGGGAAGGATAAATTAGTCGCCAAAGGGAGTTGCTTAGGAGAAAAATGTAGAAAGGACCACAAAAGAAGAGTATTTTCCTTATGAAGACAGAAGCAGCTCTATTAGGCAAAGGTCCAGGTACACTGACCAGCCTGACCGCACTGCCCGTCTGACCCAAGCAGATGTTTTCACCAAGCTCCTTGGCTGGACCATGCTGCACACACTCACCAGTGAACCCAAGCCTTAATGAAAAGCTCGTGGGCTATGTTTTATTTTACAACCTTTTTATGAATGTTAGCTCTATAGTGATGCTTTGCCATTATTCTCAACTTCTAGGAAGGTACGTATGTTCTTAAACAGCTTGTGTTTTTAGACCCATGGCTTGAAGACAAAACAAGGATACAATTTTAATGAAATCAAAACTGGTCTCGATTATCTGATCTGGAGAAAGGTAGTTCAAATGCCAGGTCTGTGTTGACATTAAGGATTTCGAAGCCATTTTCCTAACTTAAGATTCACAGATGTTACAAAGAACTGAGCCAAGAGCGTGCCTTTGGCTCCAAATCACAGAAGACAGCCAACTCCCGTTTCTCCACCCACCATCGTACGTAGCTTCGCTCCAGAAGAGGCCCTCTGACTCCTCCAGAGTCTGAGGAAGAGAACATTACCTTCTTACCTCTGCTAATGGTTCTTCTTTGGCACATGATGCCTTCCCGTTGCATCAGAGGAGACTTCCCACGTGGCCAATGTGGTCACGTCACTCGGGCTCTGTGCCTTTGACAAGGTTCCTCATGGTGCCCAGAAGGTCAAGTCTCTAACCATGGTTTCTGAAGGCACACATGATCTGCCCACCTCTTCAGTTTCATCTTCTGCCCTTTGCTAATTTGCACCCCAGGTTCCAGGAAAATTCGATGGTTTTTTACGTGCCCAGATAGACCACTGTCCTCTGTCAACTTTTACCCCTTTACGTTACCGATTCCTGGAAGGAACGCTTAACCCTTTCCTCAATATCTCGGTGAAGATACCACTTCCCCTCCCGGGAACCTAAGTCCCTGCCAAAATTTCAGCCTGAAAGTCCTTCTAGACGCATCCACGCCACCACCACGCAAAACTTCAACTATCAGCTTTGCATCTATAATCCCATCTGCCTCGAAGGGGGAACACAGAGGGAGGGTTCCCCTCTGTCTTGGCTTGGGGCCCAGCCGATAGGAGGTGCTCATTCGAGATGTGCCAAACATGCCCGAAACCAGCCAATGAGCACGTGAACAACAGAGGGGCCTAAATGGTAGTTGATGTGACTGATCACAAGGAGCACTGACCCCACCTGGACCTGAGCCTCACAGGCCAGTGGTGCCTTTTGTGGCTTCAGGAGTGTTTAGCTTCAGGGAGACTCAGATTCCTGCTTTTCAATTGGTGCAACAGTGCCTGCCCCAGATTATCATAAGCATCCAATGAGACTGTGTTTGGGAAATTCTTTGGGAAAACTGTACTGTCTATACTTAATGGCATTTCCAGCGGGAGGCTAAGGAAGAGAGGAGGAGCCAGGATTGTTCCTGCAGGGAGAGCAGCAGTCAAGAACTGGAAGAGAACCAGGGAGCAGGTCTAGCCAAGGGTTACAGAAATTCATGGTGGGCTTCCACACAGAGGGAGCATATACTGACTTCCGAGAGGTCATTATGTTCCCCTTTTGTTCATTTTGAGCACAGACATCCTTATTGTCCTCAACTTTGCACTTACCTGCCACGTTCATTTCCACCAAATACTGCTACCAATAGTTCTGGGGGTTCTGTTTATTCCTTTTCCAATCATTAAATACCCGCTCTTTCCCGGTCCTCCGTGTACATCCAACCATCCTTTCATACCCCCAGTAAATGCACTCACATCTATGAAGCCTCTTTTTTTTTTAAAGTAAGGCTCAAACTCACAACCCCAAGATCAAGAGTCACATGCTCTTCTGACTGAGCCAGCCAGGCGCCCCTCTGTGAAGCCTTCCTTGAGTAAACTGCTTCACACCCATCTCTCTCCTCCTGCTCTCCTAGTGCATGAAGGGCCCACATTTCACTGTTCAAGCTTCACCTCTCAACTCTGCACGTATACAGGCCACATCCGCTTTCTAAAGTGTGGAGAGGACTTCCCACAAAAAAACAGAGCCAAATCTGGGTTACAAAAATGTGGGGATCTGCCAAAGAGAGTAAGAGGTAAAAACTATATTAAGAATAAGAAAATAGGGACGCCTGGGTGGCTGAGGCGGTTGAGCATCCGACTCGGCTCAGGTCATGATCTCGCACTTCATGGGTTCGAGCCCCGCCTCGGGCTCTGTGCTAATAGCTCAGAGCCCGGAGCCTGCTTTGGATTCTGTGTTCCCCTCCCTTTGCTCACTCGCTCTCAAAAATAAGCACTAAGAAAAAATTTTTTTAAAAAAAGAATTAGAAAACAGCACTAATTAGGCTACCAAGAAAACAAAAATAGACAAATGAGAAAGGACGAGGAAAAATTAGCTAGCTGCTCCGTTTCTGAAGACTTCAAATCCCGTGGTAGTAGAAAACGATAGATTATCAGGAGGGCATGGGGTAACGCTCCAGAGAGAGGGAGTCAAGCGGGGAACGTGGTTTCTAAAACAGGGACACCAAATGCGACTCAGTCCCGTATAAGAAAATGAATGAGAAGATAGAAGAAATGGGAAAACAAGAGGAGCTACAGACAACAAAGAAAAACTCCCACCAGGGAAATCAACCGACAGCATTTTGCTGAGCACTCAGTTCCCCAGGCTCTTTGCCGTACTGCTTAACCTCATGCTACAAACTACCGCCACCACAGCCAGCACAGCAGAGATCCCGTAAGAAAGTTCTGGGCTAACCGTATCAAGAATTACAATGCGACCATTAAATACCGTATTTATTATTACAGAAAGAAAATGAGAACTCAAAAATTATTTATACGCAGATCCTACTTGCAAAAAAACGCATAGAGACATAAACACAAAGAAACAAACACTAAAAAAATATCTCCCGATTCTCTCTGGTTTACATAATTATAGGTTATTTTTATTTTCTTCTGGAAGTCTTCCTGTATTCCCCACATTTTCTACACGAAGCATGGATTACTCTATGATTAAAAATTACACTGGGCTGTTGAAATATGAAATACATTTTAATTGGAATTCTATTTCGAGTGGTCCGTGAAAAGTGAACACAATCCCCTCTCTCAGCTGCCTGGTGATGAAGCCTCGGTTCCCCAGATATGAGCGCATTTCCTTCTGAACCTGTGACCATGTGTGACGCTGAAGATGTATAAGCTTATTCCCTTCCCGCTTTTTTGTCCAAGAAATGACTTTGAGAAATCCTTGAACTACTATTTCTTCCATAAGAAGGTATTTACAAGAAGAGTAAATGCCCATTTTATTTTAGATCTTGATTTTTTCAAAAGGCCTCAACTCCATGCACCATTCAACTTCTGTTCATTCTCCACCCTGCCATGCGGTCTCCGTCTGTGTTCTCTTATCGTACAGGCATGGGTCTTCGATGCTGTCCCGCGACCACAATGGCAACATTCTCTTTCACCTCTCATGGACCTTACAGAAGGTTTGGAGGAGCACCCTCTATTCCAACAGGTCTTCAAAGTTTCGAAAATACAACTCCATTTTCGTTGCACCTCTAGGATATTTACAAGCAACACAGGAAACAATGGCCTATGTCAGAAGTCAACATCTCCATGTGATGAACTGCGTTCTCAGGACAACTGCTCGGGCCATATGCTGGGGCTGGAGCAGGAAGGAGAAGCTGGCTGTAGTCCACTGCTGGAGAGGGGTGGGGGGGGGGGGGGAGGTGGTGGCAGCTTCAAATGAAAAGAGAGACGTTTGAGATTTTTCTACTACCAAACCAGGCAATTAAAACACTAAATGTGAAATCCGAGGCACTGTAAATTTCCTAATATGGTAGGAGTGCTGAGTTTCCCAAATGATGTTTTCTCATCTTTCCACATATCCAAGAGCATATGCCAAAACACCAAAGAGACATTTCCATTTTGAAAACAAAAATAAACCACACACATCCACACGCTATTAATAGTGTTGTCTTGCCTTAAGGACCCTGTATCCTTAGTCGAAAACCCCACTGCAGTTTACATAAATGTTAACGTTCCTGAAAATGCCCGTCCAAAATAAACTGGACACGGGTAGGTGAGTTAGGCGGGACCAAGGCAACAGTCATCAAACCCCTTCTATAGTTTCAGTTCTGGAGACCGAATGCTATGTTCCTCACGGCCACACCTAAGGACTTTGTAAATACGGTCTACATCTTTAGCAGCATTTCTTAAGAGAGTGTAAAGGACGGAGAGCTGGCAGAAGGTTCACAGGTTCAAGCCAACTTCACAGCATTTGGAGACCTGCGAGAGAAGGACACAAGCTTACGCCAGAAACTCCGGGAGAAGTGGCCAGGGGAAGACAGGACAGGTCAAAGATCCCCAAGTCCATAAACTCTTGAACCTGCCACCGTAAAAAGGAAAAAGACTGCCCCATGGCATTTTATGTTTAGAGACAGGAAAAGGCCGTGAAACGTGGTGCTCTCCTTCCTCGATTCAAACACCCCTGAGCTGCTATCTCTGTGCTCAGCAGAAAGCCAAATGCTTGGAGCAAGTACAATGGGAAGTCTGGGGCACAGACCCTGCTCACAGGATGCTTCCATGTTTGAGGGAGGAAAGGAAGCGACACACACACACACACACACACACACACACACACACACACACACACACGACACAAACAATCGTTTTTTCTATCCTAAGAGACTGACCATGCATCTAAAATGGTCCATGCAACCCCAAAGTCCTATCACCTGCCTCCGTGGACCACCTTTAACATTCAAGCTCTAAGTCGTGGGCCCTAGGATGTCTTGACAAGGTCCAACAACAGGGAAAACCAGGATGATAGAGGGATGACCCCAGCCCCACCCCCAGATCTGGCAAGGTGAGGAGGAAGGAACAGAATGGACTCAGGATACCAAGTCAAACAAAATGGGGAAGAAAAGCAAGGAAGGATGGTGAGCAGTGAGCTAGAACAATCACCTGCTTCAAGCCAAGAGACCCAAGCTCTGACCTCACCCAGCTACTTTGCTCTATGAACAGGGCAATGAACCTCTATTTCTATCCCCTTTATTTAACAAGTGTTTACCTGCTGCTGTACATTAGGCGTTCTCGTAAGCACCCCGCAGTTCTTTCATCTCAACAACGAACAATTGAGGTCGGGCCAGTATGACACTCCCCTTACCAATGGGGAAACTGAGGCACTGGGAAGTCACATACTTTAAAAAAGTGGCCAACTGATAACGAAATCCTGGCGGACTGGCTCTAAAGTCTGAGCTCTGAAGCGCTACACTGCCTCCCTTATAAAATACCTACTCTCCACGGCTGTGCGATGGATCCCGTGCAATCCAAGTACGGCATCCAACACCGTGTTTGACAGCAGAGGTTCAACCATAGATCTCCTTCCCACTTCTCTCTACCTTCCCCCGCCCTGCCACCGCCCCCCCCACCAGCCCCACAGCTGTGGGGGGCTGGAGGCAAGATCCTGCACACAGAGAAAAGCAGCTATGTCAATCTGCAAAGGCTCAGGGGCTCCAGGGCAAAGTAGAGAAACACCCTCTGTCTTGGTCCCCTGAGGCCTGGAACAAGAGCGCTAACTCAGGCAGAGATGTCCAGCGTTTCCAGACACAGACTGCCTCTGTTTATTATAATCTGCATTCAAGGCACAAGCACTTGGACATAAGCCTTAGGGAAAATGAAAGTTTTCACGATTTTTGTACCACAAGCTATATATGTAGATGTCAAACACACAGACACCACACATGCAATACATGCACCATCTAAAACGTAGACTGTCTCCCAGAGGGGGGGAAATGATCCACTTTCCAGAACCTTCCATCACCTAGAACCTGGCGGAGTGTACCAGGCTGCAGCTTGCTTGAACACTGATGCAGAGCTCACGGACAGAATTGCTTCTGAAAATTACTAAGAACAAACCAGGCCGAGGGGCCCTGGGGAGCTGTGTCGTAAAACACGAGAAAGTTTTGTTTTCTGGCCCTTTGGCAGTATTTTCGTGAGCTGATGACAACAAAATAGAGGCCAGAGACTATTTTTGTATGTTGTTATTAGTCTAAAATATCACTGAGGAAGGTGTGCGAGTTACCCGTTAAAGGACTTCTCTAACGTGGGCAAGAAGTGACCCACACAAAGTAGGGGATCCGATATAACCGGCATTTTCGAGGGCACAACTAGCACATGCGGGTAATTCCAAGGAGTTTACCCAAGCTACCAAGTTAGGAATGCTGTCTACACACGCGTTCACTTTGGCCTCGATTAAGTCTTATTGTATGCTGAAACAGCCTAAGACCGTTATTGCCAGAAAAACAAAACAAAACAAAACAAAAAACGACCGCTACAGTGTGGTACTGCCGCTGCCCCTGAGAAGGCGCTAATGACACGATGCCAGAGTCATTGAGGAGGAGAGCCGACGGTCTAGGTTTTCAGGCCCAAGTCCCCGTGGCTGCCGGGCCCGCGGGTGCCTGCCAAACCTCGCCAAATTACAGCGCGTCTTCCCAAACTTGAAGCTTCCACCGGGAGTAAGCTGGGTCTCCGGCCTCCGAAAGGCACCGAGCCGGCCGCTCTGTGACTCTGTGTTGCTGAGAGAGACTCCACCAAGCGTCCCGGGCCACGCGCCAGGAATCCGGCCCTTCGTCCCTTTTCGTGACAGTTCAGCACAAGGGAGAGAGATGGGCGAAGAAGCCTTCTTCATCGACCGGTCGTCAGAAATGACCACTTTCCGTCGGGGAAACCAAAACGCCCTCTTTGTCACTCACGTACGTGCAGAAGCGCCCCAGCGTGACGCAGGCATCCGGAGTCACTCGCCGGCCACACGTCGGCTTGTGGCTCAGCCCAGGGCACTTCCCAGGGGCGAGACGGGAACGGAAAAGACACCACTTAGCAGGGAAGGAGGAAGAGGAAGTTTTTCAGACCTGGTGGACCTGGGTGAACACCTCCCTCTCCGTCAGGTTCAAGCGGTGACCCCACCCCCCAGCAGGGAGATGGGTTCTCTTCGGAGTCCTTTCAAGAACCATGAAATGGGGGTGAGGGAGCGTGGGAGGGACCGAGTTGTCCCGCGTGCCTCTGTGAGTCAGCAAAAGCCGGAAGCCATACAAGACAGCTTCAGACGACAAGCTGGGAGGAGGACAACGAGCTTCCACCCCCGGACAGTGAGACACTGCACGATCCTAAGGGATCCCGGCCACCCATGTTCAGCACAGATAAGTGAGAACCTTCTCTGCAGCCATAGCTGCTCCACGCAAGCCCTGGGTGGCCTCAGCCCCGCCCCCACATGGCTTCCAGGCAGGAACGCGGCAGCCGGGTGGCACTCCCAAGAGCTGGGGGTGGGAGGCGAGGCTGACCGAGGGGGAGGGTGGCCCCCAGGTGCTCGAAACGCCCTCCCGGGGCTCAGGGAGATCAGAGGTCTCCGGGCTGATCCCCAGGGCGGCTGGTCACAGCCGGCCCCACCACCCTGCCACAGCCGGGAAACGAAACCGGGCCCCAGGGACTCCAGGAACACTACACCTCGCTAGAGCGAAGGCCGCTCCGTGAAGGACAGAGACGTTCCAGATTCGGTCATCAAGAAGAAAGCAGACTTACCCCACACTGTGCCCGCAGACGCAGAGCCCCTCAAGACACTCCCTTTAAAGACCCGGACAGATCTCATCAGGAACTTACATTTACGGTACAATTTGAAATTCAAAAGAAAAAAAAAACCCAAAAGTCATTAACTCTAAGTGAAAAGTGACAACCTTCACATTTTGAGGAAAAGTACATGGAAGTTATAGTAGCAGCCCATTTCGGGGAGACGGTCATTTGCATGAAGCGTTATCTAACAAAAAACATTTAGGGGCGCCCGGGTGGCTCAGTTGGTTGACCATCTGACTTCAGCTCAGGTCATGATCTCCCGGTTCGTGAGTTCGAGCCCCGCATCGGGCTCTGTGCTGACAGCTCAGAGCCTGGAGCCTGCCTCGGATGCTGTGTCTCCCTCACCCTCTGCCCCTCCCCCACTCGCACTCTGTCTTTTTCTCTCAGAAACAAACATTTAAACAAATTTAAAAAAAAAAATTATCCCTGTTAACATCGGCCTTCACTTTCTAACAATTCCTACTGTCGTCACAAACTATATTTTTAAACGTTTTCCTGTCTGTAGCTAATGTCAACGAGGTATACTCAAATGACAAGATAGTCACAAAATATCAGACTAATAATGCCACCATCTCATATATTTGCATGCCTTTCCCAGACCAAGTAACCCATTGGTAGAACCCAATTTTGTGTATCAATTCTTTTGAAAGAAAGAAGACATATCATTTTTCATTATGCAGACACATACACACACACACACACACACACACACACACACACACACACACACACACACATGTAGGTGTGTGTAACCAACGAGGAAGGACACAAAAGACAGAAAAACTCACACTAAAACTGGAGCGGCACTGCATCCCCCAGGAGGGCTGCCAATACTTCTAGCAAAACCCAAATGGGCATAGGTGTTCAAAATTAAAATTAAGTCGTCTGGCATCCAGATGAGAGAAACGGAAGTTAGAAGTCAGGGAGACGTTGTGCACTGGGCCCGTGATTTGCTGCAGGGCCTCCATCATGGTGTGGTACACCTCTGTTGTGACATCTGCAAAATGAGATAACACTTCATGCTGCCTACCTCAGAGAGTTGTTAGAAGATTAGATACAAAAAAAAGAAAGAAAGAAAATCCTCAAAGCCCTTTGAGTTGCTCATAAATATAAGACAGGCAAGGTAATAAGATACCAGCACCATCTACCAAACTCCTAAGATGCTCAAGGCTATAGAGCTAGGAAACGGGGACGCGGCACAGGTATGCGGCACGTACCTCCCGGGGCAGAACACTGACAATCAGGAAGGCAATGGGCAATGCCGTCTCGAGCTTGCAGGGACAAGGTGGGGAAAAGAACTTTGGTTCAGATCTACTCAGACAAAACAAAACATCTGCAGGGGAGGGAAGGGAGGGAGGGAGGGAGGGAGGGAGGGAGGGAGGGAGGGAGAGAGAGAGAAAAGAAAGAAAAGAAAAGAAAAGAAAAGAAAAGAAAAGAAAAGAAAAGAAAAGAAAAGGTTTTGTTTCAACAAATTGCCAATAAGTTCAAAGTAACAGCCCCAACCAATCAAATTCCAAATTCTGGCCCAAAAGTACAGATCCACAACAAGACGGTCCCTTGACTGTAGAGTCAGGTTTCATGAAATCACTTATGAAGGTAAATTGGTTCCACAGAGGAATAAGCATAGTGACCCCTTGACATCAATTAAAAATTTAAATGTGGGGGCACCTGGGTGGCTCAGTCAGTTAAGTGTCTAGCTGAAGTGTCTATCATGACCTGTCTGCTCAGGTCATGATCTCATGGTTCGTGGGTTCGAGCCCCATGTCAGGCTCTGCTGTCCATGCAGAGCCTGCTTCAGATCCCCTATCCCCCACCTCTACCCCTCCCCCATTTGTGTGTGCGTGCTCTCTCTCAAAAAAAAATTGAAGTGAGAAATACATAAATTAGAATATTTTTAATTAATTTGCACAGGAAACATAAGCCAAAATGGACTGTACAAAGGCAAAGCAATCGCAGAGACAGATACTGGCGTGAAGTAACCACCAGAAGCTGGAAAAGACGAGGAACGAATTCTCACCTGAGGAAAACAGTTACTTTAGGATTCATAAGGAAATGGGGAGAAGAGTACTGAATAGCTATATGCCCTAAGATACTCTGAATTATGGAAAGTTGTAAATGATTAAACACTTCTTATATTCTGTATTAGGTCAAACACTTGTCACGTGTCACAAAAATTTTAAAACCACGAATACTATCCTATCCCCGGTTCTCCCAGTCTAGCAAGGAGGAGGTTCAGACACAATCAAGTACAAGGGTCAGAAGGAAGTCTGAACAGAGCGCTGAGGAAGAATGGAGGGAAGAAGTCATTAATGCCACGTGGAAAAGGAGGGAAGGGAGGAGCTCGGGGGAGTTTCTAAGAACCCAACACTTGAACAGAACCGCACGGAATGAATAATACTTCACCAAGTACCGAAGAAGAGAAAAGTGCATTCTGGAGAAGTAAACAGCAGCCCACACTTCCCAGCATGTCAAGATGTGTCCTACATAACTGAAGCACCATGGAGACCATCTGGGAGGCCCTGAATGGCAAGGCCTTTGTAAGAGATAGAGAGGGTGCATCGAGGGGGTGATCTTTTTGAAAAGGGACTTGCTAATCTCTATAACTTAATATATAGGACTGAGGCCAATTGTCCAGGTACAGGTAAGACGGATAAGGAGGCAGAGATGCCCAAGGGCTTGGCAAGCTTGACCGTGGCTCAGGAATAGTCAGGAGCAGGGTTTCCATGAGAATTAGCAGGCCCACATTTGGGGAGTAAAACCACCGTGGGGTAATAGTCTGCGTAATGGCCTCCGAATGTGACAGATCCTAATTCCTGGAAACTAGATGGGTTCCCTTCCGTGGCAAAGATTTTGCTGTTGCAAGTAAGTATCCGGAGATGGGGAGATTATTCTGGATGATCCACCTGAACCATAAATGCAGTCACAATTATGCTTCTAAGAGGAGGGTGGAGGGAGAAGACAGGGTGGCCATGGAGGCAGATACTGGAGTGAAGCAGCCACTAGAAGCTGGAAAAGACGAGGAACAGATTCTCCCGAAAGAATTTCCCTGTGGGGAAAGTGGTCCCGTGAACACCTAAACTTCCAATGTATTGATTAAGCCACTACGTTTGCAGAAATTGATTACAGTAATCGTAAGAAGTACACAGTGAGAAAGGAGTCCCCTCCGTGCTTATGGGTATCACCGTCACCAGTCAATCCACAATCAGATGGAAAGCACTATCAAGAAGTGAAAGTCCAAGGTGAAATCACATACAGAGGCTGGATTACTCCACTAAGTAACTGGTCAACAATCAGACACTGGGACCCGGATAAAAGCCCCGACTAGGTCAACACAAAACGGACAGAAGAACTCCAAATCATAACCATGAAACAATGACACACAAGGGAAGGAGACTGGGTCTGAATCGTACTGGGGACAATCAGAGATACAGCAACTCAGAGGTAACCACGGAGCCCCCAACTTTCTGGCCTATGATAGTCACTTAATTTAATGTAAAGTGCCCACTGGATATGGAAGAGAGGGACGGAAAACATTTACATGCTCAATCAAGACGGACTCAGGAACTAGACCAGAACTAGACAACCAAAGACCTCAACGGATCCAGGTGTGGGACAATTATGGAAATGAGACATAAAACGCCAAAAAGCTAGCCCTTTAGTCAAGAAATGAAACTCAAGGAGATCCATTTCAGGAGGCTGGAAACGGGGAGGGGGGGTGGTATCCACAGTAACCTACACAACCCGCTAAGAACGGGACTGAACATGCCATGGTTGGAGACGGAGGCCAGAGAGAAAGGGATAATGGTGGCAGACTGGAAAATATTTAGAGGACCTAGCAAGTTCCTTGCACAGGGAGTGAGTGGTTGGTACAGCATGGAGCCAGCCAAAAAGTGACATTGCCAATCTTGGAGTACCAGACTGAAAGAAAAAGGTTACAGGAGGACAGACAGAATGAGTTTGTCTCTGGCTCTATCGAGTTTAAGGTACCAGTGGGTCATGCCAGGGGTGGCAGCTAGAAGCCAACAGAATCCTGGATCTGTTAAAAATGTATGGATGAGTGGGAGCACCCAGGTGGCTCAGTCAGTTCAGCGTCCCGACTTCAGCTCAGGTCACGATCTCGCAGTTTGAGTTCGAGCCCCGCGTCGGGCTCTGTGCTGACCGCTCAGGGCCTGGAGCCTGCTTCGGGTTCTGCGTCTCCCTCTGTCTCTGCCCCACACCCGCTCATGCTGTCAAAACTAAACATTAAAAAAATTTTTTTTATATACGGACACCTGAAAAAGTTACCTGTAAAATGCTCTTTCACCTTCTTCCTCCTGGATCATCACCACGACAGGAATCCAAAATCAACATTTTTTAACTACACCCCTAACACTCCCTCTTAAGAGAACTCTTGCACTGGCAGCACTTAAAAGTGAGTAAGAAGTTTTCAAGGCAGAGGGAGAAAAAAATTCTTACCGTTAGTCTTTTCCCTTTTCTGTGAGTTTTGGGAGCATCTGGGGAACGAACACCAGAGAAGTCTCCGTGGATGGGGCAGGGGAGGAGGACGTGCGTGTTGGAGATGACCTGAGGACGGAAAAGACAGCACAGGTGTTGAATTTGCAGGGACGTCAAGTTAGGCACTGCTGGGGCAGCAAATGCAGATCTTACAAAGAGGAAACCCAAAACAGTACATGCACGCATACGGACCACATGGGGAAAGAAATAAGGGGGAGAAAGCAGTGGACTGACCTGTGAAGGAAAACATATGCTTACCAAACACACAAAAACCCCACTCCTTTGGGCCGTACAGCTATCAATGTTCTATTCTTCCTCACCAAAATGCTCAACGAACAGTGCTCCGTGGCAGAACGCAAGCACCCAGTACCAGCTGAAATGCAGAAAGAGGGGCAGCACCAGAGTGGCAGTGAGGGACGGCGGTAAGGTGTAACAACAACACGCAAAGGACTAAGAATATTCAAGCCATCGTGTGGGTCAAGAAACATTGGGTTTTGGTCGTCTAATGGAGACCCCAGCAGTACTGAGGTGACAAGAAAACAGCACCTCCATCTTAGTAAGCTTTTAGACAAGACAAACATCCATAGAGAACCTAGTAAGATCTAAGACCTAGTAAAATATATGGAAATAAATAAGCACGAGCTCATAGGCTCTTATTCACGAAGACCTATATGCCAACACACCTCATTGTCTCCCACTGAACTCTGAAGGTCACGTGAAGTCTAGGAATGTCTCCCACTGAACTCTGAAGGTCATGTGAAGTCTAAGAAAAGTGTTGCTATTCCAGAAAAAAAGGACATCAGCAGCAAAAGCCCAGAACGTGACCAACCATCAATCACAGCACCTTACGCCTGTATTTCTATGAACATTGCTCCAGAATGCCTCATTTGAACCCCAGCACAGCTATGCATATGTTGGCTCCCCCCCCCCCCAAGATGTGACCATGGATCCACTCCACATTTTTCGATTTAGTGCCTACTTTATCAAATAGAGGACAAATACAAACATAGGAATTGATAAACCAGGAAGATGGAAAATCTAAAAAACAGAAATATAAAAACAGGAAACAAAACAAATATATAAATGGATAGGTAACAGGTATCCATATAAGGCATGAAATAAGAGAGAGAAATGAAGGTGAGGAGTCTTTAAGTGAGGGTGTACATGAAAGACCAGGGGAAGACAGGAGCTGAAGCTCAGGAGAAATGGATCCAAGACAAGAGAGGAGCAGTGTGGGTGAAGGAGATACCAAGGGAATGCCACACAAGCAGGTAGGCGAGAGCCCGAGAGGAGTTACGAAGCTACGCACAGAAAATGAATGCTTACTGCCAGACAGAAGATGTCAAGGGCAAGTGATGGGTTTTACAGGGAACCACCAGAAGTTTTAGATCAGGAGTGAAACATAAAATAGGGGCTTTAATCAGAAAGATCCACAGCCAAGAGAAGACTGATTCCCTGTCTTTTAGAGACTAGTTAGGAGGCTGGTGTCATGATCTAGGCACGAAGCCATGAGTTCCTGGTCAGGGAAGAAGCAAGCAAAGAGTCGAAGGAAAGGTAGTTGGGGGGAAAACAAAGAGTTCTAATGGGGACTGAAAGGGATGAGGGACCGTAGACATGAAGAGAATAAAGGAACAGAGAAAAAGGTAAAAATTCCCGAGGATCACAGCTCAGTATCAAGAAGATCAAGGAGATCGCTAATAAGTCACTGGGAAGAAAGAAGGTGGACACAGGTTGAGAAGTGATTCTGTTTGTGAAAACATGGAATTTGAGGTGCGGAGAGGGCATAATCCAAATGAAGTGTCTTCCAGAAGGTCCATGTGCACTGTAGGTATAGGGCTCAAAGTCACCACTCTGGAAGGAAGCTGAAATAGTAAATATAGTCTTAGGGAAACCGTTTATAGAAAGAATTCAGGGGCTATGAGATGGAAAGGTTTTGGAATTTCTCAAACACATCACAGTTTCTGATTTTAGTGGCAGACTATCAGGAAAAATCCTAAACCAAAGAACTTGGAAATACTTCAGAGATGAGGTTGGGCTTCAAAGACAAACATCTAACAACCAAAAGTCATCCTAAAATATCAAGCTCAATTTTATGGTCAGTAATGACGTTCAATGGAGTTCTATGAATTTAACTACATAAATAAATTATGGCTAATACTTTGATTTCGGTCACTTACTACCATGACAACAAGAAATAAAAACAACGTCACCAACAGGTACGCGGAGTCTTGTATTTTTAGTGCCCGCCCACTCCTTGCCATGGACAAACACAAGAACCTTTTACAAACATGTTTTTGGTTTCTTAGGACCCTAAACATTTTGAGCTTCAGTGTCAAAGAGCCAAAGAAGGTTTCTCAAACGAGGAAGGTAAATCAAACATTCTCCTAGATTATTTTCAGCTTCCGGTAAGGAACACAAAGCTGGAAGTCATTTCTACAACTACAGAGACAGAAAGTTCTGGAGCTTGTCAATCCTTGGAGGGAGAAGGATATGGACATGACAATCAAGTCCTAGCCTCCTGCTAAAGATGTCCCAGTCATCATATTACAAACAAAACCACTATAAATGGCCAACGTTCATGTAATGTTTATTATGTACCTGGTAATATTTTAAACTCTTCAATGTCCTCACAAACTTGTATGCAACAGTTAGGATGATCACTGACCCCATTTTATGTGAGGAGAAACCAAGGCACAGATGGACGAAGTCACCCCAAATTACGTCCTTAGCGTGTAGTGGGGCCAGGACTTGGATCTAAGCAGGATTCCAGTGTCTCACACTCCATCTGCACGCTGTCTATCCTGTTTCTCAAATACATGCTCCAATACCACATCTCCTATTAAAAAGAAAAGTAAACTATTGTTTAAAGACAGTAAACATTGTCTATGACCTAAGTGTTTTTTGATTATTTCAAAAATCTCCAAGAGTACCAGATACAAACAAACCCAAATAGTGCCCCCCCCCACACACACACACTTTCTGAAGATAGTTTAAATAAAAAAAAAAGATTCCACTTGGATGTAGAAACTTTTGACCATTTAGGGTGACAAAAGACAATGAAATGAGCTATACTGAAAGACCAGAGCGGTTGTAAGCATCCGCTCCCAGAAAAAAGTGATTCTCCTAAAAGACACGCTTATCTACTTTTTAAAGTAGAGTTTGGAGTAAATACAATGTGGCTTTTAAGAGAACTTCAGGATTTATCTTGCACTTTATATGCTCCTAATTCTTCTTCCCATCGTCCCCAATTCTAGTGTGAGTTTCAAAGAATTATACAAACATCTAGTACATAATCATGCTCATACAGGTGAAACATTAATTTTTAATGAAAGTAGTCATATCTTTGGGAAGGATAGATTTTAACTGAAACCCTTCACAACTAACAATCCAATGAATTGTATTTTTGATTCTCATAACATTTCTCTGGATCAAACATCCTCAAGTGGCTAGTTTTATGTAAGCTATTTATTTGCTACCTTATTTCAAAACTTAAAGGAGAAAATGCCTCTAAACATTAGTTATGGAAAGGCAGAGAAAAAAAGCAACCAAGGATTTTATTGATGAAACGCAACTTGCCATGTGATTCAGTTTCAAGTATGGGCAGGGGAGGAAATGATTTTTAAATCCCAACTTGGACAATCCTGTGACAATCCAGAAGTGACAACATAGAACACAAGTATTAGATCGCACGATTCTACCAGGACAAATCCGAATGGAGTTTTAGAAGTGGACGGCTAGACATAGCATTAAAAGCTTTATCAACAGCTGCCAGAAAGACTGGAAACCACCATAGTCCCACCATGTCCTTATCCATTACATGAGGTCTTAGTGAGTCCTTCCTTCAACACCACGGTGGGTGTGGGGGATGTTACAGGAAATGTGGGTGGCCGGGTTTCTCTCGTCCACACCACCACCTTCTCATAGCACCTAATACCGAATGTGATGCCAATATGATTGAATAACTATGATCAACAAAAGTCTTTTAAACTCAACATCGGTGAGAACGGCACAAGCCAGAACACAGCACTGAAAAACAAACCCTAAATTTAAAATATACCTTGAAATTAGTTCCCGTAAAGGACTTCCTTAGGATTCCATGAAATTTTGGGACTTCTCTGCACCTTAAAATTCTTAGCTGCTTATATCTAGGCCTACCAAAGTTAAAAATGCAGGCTCTATGCTAACTGACTTGGATGTAAATTAAAAAATAAAAATTTTAAGAAATTTAAAAATATATAAATTTTTAAAAAAGCCTGCAGGCTGGCTTATTAAGAAGTCACACTTGGGGCGCCTGGGTGGCGCAGTCGGTTAAGCGTCCGACTTCAGCCAGGTCACGATCTCGCGGTCCGTGAGTTCGAGCCCCGCGTCGGGCTCTGGGCTGATGGCTCGGAGCCTGGAGCCTGTTTCCGATTCTGTGTCTCCTTCTCTCTCTGCCCCTCCCTCGTTCATGTTCTGTCTCTCTCTGTCCCAAAAAAAAATGAATAAACTTTGAAAAAAAATTTAAAAAAAAAAAAAAAAAAAAAAAAAAAAAGAAGTCACACTTAGGGATGCCTAGGTGGCTCAGTTGGTTTAGTGTCCAACTTCAGGTCATAATCTCACGGTTCATGGGTTCAAGCCCTACATCAGGCTCTGTGCTGATGGCTCAGAAGCTGGAGCCTACTTCAGATTCTATGTCTCCCTCTCTGTCTCTGCCCTCCCCTCACACTCACTTACACACTTTCAGTCTCTCTTGCGCACACGCATGCTCTCTCTCCGGAAATTGATTAAACGTTTAAAAAAAAAAAGTCACACTTAGTTTTGCCCACTTCAGAATGGTTTTCAATGCCTCGTCCCAACACAGAACAACCTGAGACCACCTTTTCCAAACAGCACAAACCAGCAAACTAGTACACAGGGTAGCTGTTCACGAGTTCTCTAGGAAACAAAGATTCTGTGCTCAAAGTGTGAGACATTAGCATGCCATGGCCCTTCCTTCTGGGAATGCACCACACACATGAGTATATTCAAGACTTGGAGAAGTCCACAGAAACTTTGTGAAGTGTCACTAACACTTAACTGATCATGGAACACATCTTCACTGAATACTTCACGGGGGATCAAGAATTCACCTTTAGAAATGTTGCACTAGATTCCTGAGCTTAGCTTTCAAACTTAAGAATCCCTTCCAAAATTACCCTTAATCATAACAACATACATTCACAACTCTGATGAGCAATGCAGATCTGAGATCTCAGTTTGCCTTAAAAGGCCTCTCCCTCCAGTCAAATTAATCTCTCCCCCCACATCCTCAACAGACATTAGTTCCACTGTCTTCTTCGGACTATTATTCCCCAAGGTCGACTTTCTGCCTTCCATCATTTTATTCAATGTAATTCCGCAAAATCCTACCTCCTAGGTCTCTTCCACATAATATTATATGTTCACTCCCCTGAATAGGTTACCCCAAATGAAATAGCACTTGTTTGGGACTACCTACTACCTGTATTACAAGTACCTATTTGCTACTCAGATGTCTGGTCACCAGCTACCCAAGGACTGGCTGAGAATACAGGCTGTTAATTTTTCCTATGGTTCCTAACACACAGTATTTTGCTCCAACAGAGTGAGCACCCTATACATAAATGTTCATGGATTAGAAAAGGCATGGTGGTAGCCACTCACATAGTATTGCCATGCTACACATAGTTTCAAGCGTTCATTAACCGACTGACAGTAGGTAGCGTGACTTGAAACATGGAATCGTGCATTTTTTTTTTCCAGAAAAATCTTTCAGACTGGTTTAGAAGTTATTAAAAGCATACAATCCACTTAGGTCTACAAGTCAACATCTCCAAGGAATTCCTTAAGAATGACTTAATATACATGGAACACGCTCAGACGTTTAGCAAAGTGAGTTTTACTATTCAGAACTACCAGCTTTTTGACTACTCAAAAATGGGATTTCCATACCCTCTGGGATCTTAAGTCCATTCTTTACTCTGTACATCAAAATTCCTAACTTCAGGCAGATTTATGCTATATATACACAGGTCTTATCTCTTCCCTTCTCCACAACATCCACGTGGCTCTCTCCCTTGGAGGGAACCTCAGGTAACACTAGCCTAACACATAGCAACGATACACCATACCCATCTCCCTGAAAGAAAAAAGTTCATTTGTAGCAGTACCCAATCTTAGCAAATCAAACCAAGGAGAACTGAAGTCTGAAGGTGTAGAAGATCCACAAAGAATTCTAGATTTCAAAGCAACTGAATAATACACCTGTACAGAGTAAAAGTATGTACTTATCAGTATGACACCTGAAAAACCACTCAGGAAAATGGCCAGTCTAGTAGTCAAACGTTACATTTTCTTAGCCAGGTTAAAAAAAAAAATCAATATACCATTAAATATAGAATGGCTGAAACACTGTAAAAGCAGTTCATTATGTAATTCCAAAATTAGAATCCCAGTTCTGTGGCTTACATTAAGGAGCATCCAAACTTCCTTGGGGAGCTGTAAGGAGACTGATTAAAAGCCCCGGAGCAAGCAGTCTAGGTGGAAATCCTGACTCCATTTTTTTCCTACACATCTGACTGGAGACAAGTCTCTTCTGAGCCTCACGGAGTTTCCTCAACTGACAAATGGGTATAAAATAATGATCTACTCCATTATATTGCCGTGAAGTTTCAATGTGATGACACCCAGGACACCCTTACAACATTGCTGAGTACACAGAATGCAATGTAGGTTAACACTATTCCATCCCTATAATCTAAGTAAAAGAGTTAACCTGAAGGCTGGTATTACAATTACTAGACTAGCACACAGATAAACCTCCACCGTGCTGCCTTTAATGCTAGTCCATGGCATGGATTACTTATTGCAAAAGCAACAGAAAAGGCTTGCTGTGGGTGTTACGATAAATATTTGCAATCCGTAAGTCCCACCTACCACCTGCAGGGGAGGTAAAATTAGAACTTTAGGCGAGCATCATCACTGGGAAATCCACTAGGCCATCTAAATTACAATTCTGCTATAGCCTATCTGTAGAATTTGTATATGTGTACTGCACTATCATTCATTTACAACACATTTACTATATTTTTACCTTCACACGGTTTTAGCATGTGTAGAAAACTGTGAATGTCAAAGATATCAACATTTTTCTCCTTCCTCTTTGATCAAAGGAAAAAGTCACCTAGAAATGTTTTAATTGTTCTTTCATTTAACACGTTAATGAATGCCTTATGAAAAAAAAGGGGGAGCACATATTTTCATCTTCTTACGGCTGAGAAACTACTAATACATTCACAACTTCTTTCATTATGAAGAAGATATCTAATTCAAACCTACCCGGTCACATTTCCAATTATTCATCATTCTATCCTCCCTCATCTCTCTTTCTTGGATTTTTAAGATTTTAAAGTAATCTCTATACCCATCGTGGGAGGTGAACTTACAACCCGAAGATCGAGAGTCACGTGTTCCACCAACTGAGCCAGCCAGGTGTCCCTACGCCTCTATGCCTTAATCCCGTCCTATAACCCACTGTAACTATACTTCAAGATCATATTCTTTTTTATCTTTAAACCTCATACTTCCTTCATGTCTTAACTTTGTCGCAATTTCACGTATACATTTTCAGTATCATGCCTTGTTTTCTGGAAGTCGCATTTCTCCCCTTTTCCTTCATACCCTGTTCTTTGCCTTTGAGAAGAATTGCTTCCTGGTGTTTGATGCTGTATAAATGGAAATTACAACATAAGCCACAAACAAAATCCAGCTTCAAATCCACGTGCTCTCAAGCCAATGCTCTCTAGGAGGACGTGGTCTTCCCTCCGTGGAAGATGGTAAGACTTGATTTCCACTCACTGAAATCTCCCCACCACAGGGTTAAGAAACAAAATGGATTAAATGGTAAACACGGAAAATGAAAATAGTTTTGGATGATGGAATATATTAAAATTTTTCTCATTATACATGTAACATACAAAGCATAAGTTCTCATGATATTCATAATGACATAGGCAGTGAAATATTAGTATTGATTCACATATATAGACCCTAATGAAATCCAGGGGTAATTCTACTTTTTCAAGAAAATGAAATTCTAAATTTTTATTTTGGTCTCATGAGCCCATTTTTAGTATAATAAAAAGTGAGTGTTTTGCAGGACACTTTTGTGCCTCATATATAAAATGTGCTAAAAGACCCAAAAATCATAAAATCCCGTACTTTGCGCTGTCATGGTTATTTCCATATAGTAATATTTCTGAGAGATAAACAGCAATATGTTAACTTTCCAGGCAATGTCTGTGTTTAGAAGACTTAGGTATTTTTAGGTAGACTTGGGGTTACAGTTCTCTCAAAAGTGAGCATAAGGTCGGTCATTCAACTGAAGTTCCTCCCTGAAAATGTGGCTCAACCATAGGAGCACCTGGAGACACGACTCCCTTTCCGGAATTTATTATAAAGCTGGTTCATCTCTGAAGCCACCTAAAAGTGGGATTGGTTAATAAAGAACTAAAAAGGACACAGAAATCGGGTTAGCTCAGTAACAGTATAAACAGAGGAATTCAGCATCGGGAATGAGGCTCCACCATGTACGTGGAGAGCAGGGGTCAGCTCTCGGTGGCCAGTGGCCGTCTCCTGCTCCTCTGCCTTCCCAACTGCTGCCGGCTCCATTTGCTCACTGTGCAAGAGAACACCCCACTTATGGCCTCAGGACCTGCCAGTAGCTAAATGGAAGGGGTCTGACACCACTTCACCTTCCTTTACAGAGGGCACGGCCCTCAATTTTCATAATGAATCGCTTTAGAAATGCATTTGTTTCTAAATCACCCAGAAGAGGTCAGATTTTTCTGAGATGGCTCTTCCCTTACTGATAACTCACCCAGAGTGCCAGCTGTAGGTCAGACTGTGAGTTCCCCGTGTTCCTCCAGGTCACCTACAAAATGACCTACCAGATCGTCTTCTTCCCCCAAGTATCCAAGCTAACGTAACCCCGTCCTTCCCGCGTGCCCCAGGATCCCTCGTGACAGCCCCCACCCAGCCCAGCCTTCTCTGCTCTATTCCAGACCAGCATTCCTTCAAACTGAGTAAGCCACAAAAGTTCACTCCTACTCCCAGTTTTGACACAAACTATTTTATTCCGTTTTCAAAATCTGTATCCACCACCACTAGGCAGAAGCCCCTTAAGCTTGCATCCGACTCTAAAGCCAAAATAAATTTAGAAGACGAGCTCAAGAAACGCTAGGAAACACAACGGAACGACATGACGCGAATTAGATAGAAGAGGGTGTGCTGCGATTAATTTGTCCCTTGCAGCCTGCCTATGGCACTGAAGCTACAGGCAGGATTCTCTCACGTGGAGAGGGCTGACGTCACCCCGGGCAACAGAGAGGCTCCATTCTCCCCCCACTTCTCCTATTAACCTGTACCAGAAAAAGGATGCCGTCCAGCCTAAACTTGGTAGAAACTCCTCATTTATGAATCAACAGTGAGCCAGAAGCAAAGCCGGCTACTTGTACGGGGGAGACGCAAGTGTAAACACAGGTGCTGAAACTTCATGGGATGATTTTGTCACAACATGACCACTCAAGTGATTCAGCGTGTATTTATACTAGTTCTATTATTGTCACCAAAATGAAAACACAAAGTTATGGCGCTCTGGAAGAGAAGGAAGTCCCCAAGAGTATGTGCTCTGGACAGAAGACGATACGGCCCAATTGACGGACACTTCTCCAGATTTACTCCTCCACCTTGACCCTCTCAGTCCTGCCACCACATGGGAAACTAATAGGATGAGTCAATCCCTCACGTGGAGCAAAGTCTTACTTTCCAAGAATATTCATCGTATAAAAATAAATTCTTGGAAGAGACCACAACGTCTTTAATCCAAAGAGTACATTTTTAACTCTAGAATCCCAGCATGATGGGGAGAAAGGAAAAGAGAGAGGAAGGGAGATGGAAGAGAGGGAGAGATTTATTTAGGGGTAGAATTTTCCCAAAGAAATTACTGAATCCCCATTGTTCCCTAAAACTAGAGTCCTGAGGCACCCGGGTGGCTCAGCCGGTTAAGTGTCTGAATTTGGCTCAGGTCATGATCTCACAGTTCGAGAGTTTTGAGCCCCACATCAGGCTCTGCAATGACCAGTGCAGAGCCTGTTTGGGAATCTCTCTCTCTCCCTCTCTGCCCTCCCCCATTTGCTCTGTCAAATTAAAGTTAATAAAACTTAAAAAAAAAAACAAACTTAAAAAACCCACAACCTAGAGTCCCAAAAATGCCATTAGCATGCACTGGCACAGAAGGGCAGCATTTAGGCTCAGTAGAACATTACCTATGCATTCATTTATAACTGACATAGGAGATGGATACAAAAATCCTTACGATATGTACAAGAAGAAAGAATTGTTTGAAATATGGATGCTCTACAAGGCCAGCACTGCTATAATAAAAATATCACAGATTGGGTGTCACACACAACAGAAATGAGTTTCTTCACAGTTCTGGAGGGTGGAGGTCCAAGAACAAGGCGTGAGGAGGGCTGGTGTCTTCTGCGGCTTCTCTCCTTGACATGCACACTGCTCCCCTCTTGCCTCTTTCCCACGGGGGTCCCTGTCCTTTCCATTCCCTGATATCCCCTCTGTGTGTCCAAATTCCCACTTCTTAGAAGGACACCAGTCAGGTAGGATTAGGGCCAACCTAAAAACCTGATTTTAGGTTAAGGTCTCTTTGAAGACCTCCTCTCCAATCAAGCTGACATTAAAAGGAACTGGGGGTGGAGGCTTCAACACCTGAATTCCGGCACAACACAGTCCAGCCCTTAACAAACACTGCATGCCACATCAGTTAAGGAAACTGAACCCTGGCAGTCCCTCTGGGGTCCCTCCCAGATCACAACCCTTATCCTGCAGGGGCAGCCACTCCTAGGATTTTTGTTTTCCATTTCTTAATAGTTTTGCCAATTTTATTTGAGGTTTTAAAATCTATACTGTTCTAACAGAAGCATTTAAAGCAATAAATTAGCCTCTAAGTTGTGCTATAACTGCGTCTTCTGGTCTTTGATATTTTCGTATGCGCTGTTAACATCTCAAAATACATTCTTTGACCTGTAGGTTCTTTAGACATGAGTTGTTCAATATCAACGTCTTGGAATTTTCTAGTTGGCTTTCTGTTACAACCAATTTAATTTTGCTGTTGTCAAAGAACATATGTTCATAATGTATGATTTCAATTCCTTTTACATTGGAGATTTCTTTGAGGGTTCAGCATTAGAAAATTTGTAATGTTTTTTACGTTTATTTATTTCGAGAGAGACAGAGACAGCATGTGTGGGGGAGGGGCAGAGAGAGGGGGAGATAGAATCGCAAGCAGGCTCTGCACTGTCAGCACAGAGCCCAACACAGGGCTTGAACTCAGGAAACTGGGAGATCATGACCTGAGCTGAACCAAGAGTTGGACGCTTAGCCAACTGAGCCACCCAGGTGCCCCTCAACATTAGAATACTTAGAATAATATGTATATTTAGAATACCTTTAAAATGTTAATAGCATAACTTAACATAGCTGCATCCACTGTGTCTACAAGAATTAAAAATATCCATCACTTACGGGATTGCTTAACAGAAGCAAAAAACAAATCTTAATTGGGTGAAAGTTTGGTTGCTACCTGTGGAAAATGGACAAAGTATTTTAGTTACACAAATATTCTTTTTTTTTTACCCAAAGCATTGGCTAACAAATGGAAAGTAGTATAATCCTGTCTTAAAGTTATACCACATTTTAAACAAATCATACAATTTCTAAACCAAATCTAATCACTCTACTTCTGAGAGACTAAAACTAGATTATGTCAATAGATCAAGTAACTACCTTAAAATTTACACTGGAGCAAACTGAACAAGACTAGGATTTGAGTTTTTAAGAAACATCCGGAAAATGATTGTCCAATATCAACGTTTATATATCAAAGTTACATAAAATAAAACTAAGTGAAAAACAATGCTTATGGTCTTTCGTTAATGAAGACTCTGGTAAAGTACATTCCGCCCCCCCCCCCCGCCCCAGGCTATTTACACACCAAACCAAGATTTAGAAGTAAACCTTATGTAGTTGAGTTCCTAGTCAAGGATTTGACCCGCATGATCTAAGTTCTACAAATCAAAACAGCGAGGCAACATTCTGGAAGGAAAGGGCCACAAATGCAGTTCAGTTTTCCAGCCGGGGGTTAAACATGAACTAAAGAAGCATCGGTGTTTCCTGAATGCTTTTTATCACACAGCTAAGTAGAGAGGATTCTTAACGTCCAGTTTTTAAACTTCGTTAAAAATGAATTTCCGTAAATACTATGGAAATACCACGATTAGGGCCCAAAGCAGGGCATGCTAACTATACTCACATGTTTGCAATCACTTTTTAAAATAAAATTCCACAGATGCACCGTCTGGGGCTGCTACATTCCAGCACACTCTTAGTAATACTGTGCACAGGGCTGGTGGCTCGACTGTGCTTATCCCGGTTCAAACATTCCTCTGGTGAGCCTGTGTTAATGAAACTTCTCCTTTCCAAAGATTCTTCTGGACCCTTCTTATAGAAATCCTGCATCTGAGCCAGCCAGCGGCCACATGCAGATCTGCAACTGTACATTTTTTAGGCATTACACTAGATTTTCTTACACAGTTCCCTATTAAAATGGTTTAAATTCCAAACCCAGCCTTGGGAAACAGAGCAGACACTATCTTGAGCTCCTTCTACAGCATCTGGCAATGGGGCGAGCGCGATGAAATGAACCAACAGAAATAGTTTTCAACCCTTCAGTCGGAGAAGCAAATTAATCCTGACTATGGGAACAAGGGAAGAAAGCCTTTTGTAATCGATCGTCAAATGTTCTTATGACAATTTTGACTTAACAGAATTAGGTTTGGGCCTCAGCCTACGGATATTTCCCTACCACATTCTGGACTAATCCACCTTCAGAGCTAACTCCTGTCAAAATGACAAAGGAGAATGGATTTCTTTTGGTGAGGTATCCTTATCAATGGAAACTTATATGCATTGATTGATGGGGTGTTAGAGGAAAGGACCATTAATTGATTTGTAATAAATAAAGCACAATCTCCGCTTATGACCAGCAATTGATAAAGGCAGCTTTTTCTTCATTGCTAGATTTCTTTACACTGAAATGTACAAAGCAGTCCAGCTCAACTGTCATTCAACTTATTAATGTAACACAACTTTATTCACACAATTCCCACGGACATGGCCCAAATGAAAGGTCACTCAGCATGGCCATCATAGGAAGTACAAAACTTAAAAGTCAAATGGAAAATGTCATTTAACCTTACAGTGTGGTGAAATGGAAAAAAAAAACCTGTGGCTCTACAATCAGATGGTGTCAATTCAAATTCCAGCTTGGCATTTATTATTCGACTAGAGTTGCCTGAGTCTCGGTTTTCTCATTTCCCCAATTTGCAAACCTGTACACCTTGCTAGGTGATTGTAATAAATGACTAACGTGTGTAAAACGTCGGAAACGTAGCATAAATTGCTATGTGGCCACTTTTATTAGTAGTATTGTTTAGAGCAAAACCTGGAAAGCTAATCGTTTCCTCACTTGTGCATGTCAACATTAAATTAAGAGTCAAGGAAAACTTCCACTGAATGGCCTTCTCTCAAAAAAAAATAAATCCAATTTTTTTTCTCAAAAATAGTGTTATTATAATGTTCTTAACATAGTGGCTTTCATGTTGATTTTGCTTTTAGGAAGTATAAGCAATGCTAAAATTTTAAAATGCATTTCTAATATACAGGAATACATTTCTAAGGTCTTCTAATTACATGGATTTTAAGTATTCGAAATTCACAATCGTAACGCACCTCATGCTCCTGAGCATGTAGACAACACTGGCCAAAGTGACATGAGGCTCAGAAAGGGAATGGGTATGAGACCTGCTCTCAAGTTCATTACTACTCTTGAATTTCCCTTCTTCTAAATACTGAGGGAGGAACGGCATTGATGCCAGAAGACTCCAGATGATGAAAATCCAAGTTCCCACTGCCAAAAAGACAGGAAAGATAAAGAAAGAGATAGAGAGAAGTAACACATACCACCGGCACACTTACTGTTGATCCTGGACAAGATTCTTGGCAAATTGTTAAAAGAAGGGTTCGTGATTCCTCAGAAAAGCAAGCAACTATCCCATCACATGGGCGGGTTCAGTAGGGACAAGACAAACCTCATTTCCTTCTCTGACATGCCAGTGGCTGGCACATCAGGGAAATACACCGGACAAAATATACTTGGACTTGAGTAAGAGACTGGACAAGGGCTCTCATGACCGCTTAATGGACACTATGCAAAAACAGGGGCCGAATACTAGGGCCCTTTGTTAAACTAATCAACAGTTGATCTGAAATGGCATCAACATTGAATCACTGCTGTGACCTTCTACAGAAGGAAGGTCCCCAGGATAGGGTTTTATGTCCTCGGTCCTTTTGCAGCAACATTTTTTTATTTTTTTATGTTTAACTGAAGTATAGTTCACAAAGAATATTTACAGTAGTTTCAGGTGTACAACATAGTGATTCAACAGCTTTGTACCCTGCAATGCTCAACACTATTATTGTCTTACGATATTCGGACTCCATCCCCTACACTGTACTTTTCATCCCTACGACTTCTTTTAGAATTGGGATTTTGTACCTGTTAATCTCCTTCACCTATTTCCCTCATCCTCCTATTTCTCTCTCCTTCACAACCACCAGTGTTCTCTGTGTTTAGGCATCTGTTTCTCTTTGTTGTTGTTTTGTTAGCATCAACAAAGAAGTGAAACCCTATAGTATTTCTGTTTTTCGGACTTAATTCACTTAGCATAATACCGTCGACGTCCTTCCACATCACCAATGGCAAGATTCCAATCTTTTTAGGGGCTGAGTAATATTCCACTGTGTGTATATACATGCCACATTTCCTTCTCATGTACCAATGACCACTTAGGTTGTGTCCCTGCCTTAGCTATTGTAATACCACAATTAACATAGGGATTTACCATTTTTAACCAATGACCTGGATGAAGCCAAAGAAGGAATACTTATCATAATGTAAGATTGCTACATAAAAACTTCTTTATATCATGCATTATTTCCCCCCCAAATACCTCTAAAGTTGCTATTACTCTTTACTTACACAAATATTCATTGACTTAAAACATTTTATTTTCCATCTTACAATTGGGGAAACTGTGACATTGTGGTAAATTACTCATTTCAAATAACAAAGCTCAAAAACAGTGGAGTCCAGATTTCACCTGTCTTTAACTTCACATTTTGACCAACACCGGAGACAGCCAACGACTACAGGTATAGAATTCAAAGAGATCTTGACAAGCCCAAGCCAAAGGAAGCAGCAGAGAAACGACATGAAATCGAGTCCCAATGTACCCACATGGATACCACTTTGTCACATGGATATCCTGAAACATTCAACCTGATGATGTTTTTTGAGATGGTAAATTAGCTAATCCAGCCAAGCTGTGTTATTATCTAGAGTAAAAATGATCCTAGTCACCCCTTCTCTCCTCTGGTCACAACCCACCTGGGCAACAGCATACGACATTTTGGGTATATGATAAAACGGATGGAGGGTAACTGGAAAATAGTTATCGTGATGATAGAGAATAGGAAATCAGGCCATCTGGAGAACAAGTGAAGCAATTATAGGCGTTAAAGTTGAGAGAGTCCAACTATTGATAGGAAGAAAAGACCAACAGCGGTCTTCAAGATATTTGTCGTATGTTAGACTGTGTGTACCACAGGAGGGGATAAATCAAACAATTCAATCACATATCAGAGTTTGATCAGAGTGAAATGATACACACCACAGTGGGTGATCTAAATAAGCAATTAAAGGAATTCAATCTTACATAATTGGAGAAGCTGTGTCTGTTCTCGAATCTGGAATTGTCTGGAACTGCTGTATTTCAAGTAGGCAGGCAATCGAGGAGAGCTGGCTACAAAGTAGGGGCCAACAAGGAAAAGCTGGAACCCACGTCTCTCACCAAGTCCCACACGGATTCTGACGTGGTCCTACAGGAAAAGGTGGCAACGTCACCTCAGGGCTGCACACGTTGTCCTAGGACCTGGAGAAGCCAATGGGGGCGAGGACACAGGAGACAGAGGAGGGGAGACCCAAGTGTAGCTCCACACCAACACTGGAGGCCGGGGACAGGCGACAACATGTGGGCAATGCAGGGTCTGGCTTCCTACACTGAACTCCAGAGCGGGAAAACTGGCTGTTGCTTTACTTCACCTCCAAAACCTTGCACACGCTTCTCTCGTGCTCAACCCTAACCAAGAACCACAGACGGTAACGGTGCAGGAGAGGGACTCTAGGAATTACAGTTCCCATTGAGCTAACTGGGTGCAGTACAAAGTCACCAAAAATAGAAACTTAGGTTTCTGACCAATACAGGCACGTAAGGTAAGGGACCCAAAGACTCCAGACAGCTCCGTCATCAGCTGCACTCATCTTGGTTCACATAACATTTCGAAGAACCGTTACCAGTAGAAAAAGGGACTCATCCGTCAGATGTGATCTTTGAGATCCCTTCCCACCCCTACAGTACCTTTATTCTACTAAAAGGCATACGTGGTCAAACAAGCCCATTTTGAGAGCGGCGCTCACAGTGTGGACGTGTATGTAGTCCCTACAGCATTTTACAAAAGAAATCAAGATACATTCAGAACTCCAAGTTTTAGAGTTCAATGATGATTTATAAACATAAAAAACTGTTCACAGTAGCCATGAAGAAATCTAATTTGGGGGGGAACCTGGGTTGCTTAAGTGCCAACTCTTCATTTCAGCTCAAGTCGTGATCTCATGGTTCAGGAGATAGAGCCCTGCTTCAGGCTCTGCGCTGACAGCATGGAGTCTGCTCGGGATTCTCTCTTTCCCTCTCAAAATAAAATAAACATTTAAAAATACATAATTTTTTTCATTCAAGGGCTATGTATTCTAGACTCCCCAAGAGCATAAGTGGTAGCACCTGTGAGAACTATATTAATGCTTAGAATATGGAAAACCCAACGACATCTCTGATACAAGGAGGTAGAAATGGTGACCCCTTCCCGAGCTTTCAACTCAATGGGGCTGTGGCTAAAACCCTCTCCTTTCTCTTTACTCCCCCCAAAGAAACCCCACCAGGCAGATCTTTTCTCTTGATCCTGCCCTACACCTAAGAGTAGGTACAACAAAAGAGGAAGCATCATGGAGGCAACCTGCATAAAGAATGTGTAAATCCTGGGGCGCCTGGATGGCTCAATGAGTAGAGCATCCTACTCTTAATTTCCAACTCAGGTCATGACCAAGGGTTGTGGGATTGAGCCCCACACCATGCTATGTGATGAGCATGGAGCCTCCTTCAGATTCTCTCTCCCTCCCTCTGCCTCTCCCCCTTGCTCATTCTTTCAAAAAAACACAAAACAAAAAACAAAAAAACAACAAAAAACCTATGCTTATATCATAATGCTTTCCACCACAAACTATCCCCTTCTCTGCTAAGAATCAAATTCTCTTACAAAAAGAAAAAGTAACAGAACGTGTACGTCCTGCTAAGGAGCCTGCTCCTCATTCTCATTCTGATCAAGCGCCAATGAAGCTCGGACTTCCAAGATCAAAGGCAAGAGACACTCGATCCAAGTCAACCAAATGGAGGGTTATGGCAGCCTCCCATCCTAACAAAAACCATGACAGATTCTCCAAATAAGGAAGGGAAGATCCATATTTGAACATATGTTCAACTGCCTATGCCAATGGCTTCTTAACTTGTAAAACTGCACGTGCCCTTTGGCATCTGAATAGCATATTCTTGGTTCAACTTTCATATCACGGTTTTCTTGTATCCAGCTAAGTCACAGCCACTGAAGTTTTTGCCTTGCAAGATCTTCAACTTCAGAACTTTTACCAACTACTTTACATGTCAGATGGCAACTGTCTTTTTTCATCTTCCAATGCATCCCATGTTCTATTTCTGATTCGTCCCAATAGTTTTCCTTGTTCCGGTTTCCGGTGATCAACCACTAAAAGCGAAACTCACTAGGTAACCAGCCCTGGGGGGGGGGGGGGGGGGGTGGGGGCTCACGAACACTACCAAAGTCTAGTAGTTGAGGGTCTGTGGTATTTTCCCACAAGATTTAGTCTAACAGCTTACACTGGAACAGTTCAAATACCTCCTGCTAGTGGCACTGCACCAGCTCATGCCATATGAACGGGAGCCACCCGCCAATGTGTTCCACACCAGCAAGAATCTGTAGATTAATGAAATTCTCTACAGGGCTTGCAGACATGCCCACAGCTTTATTTCTTTTAACATGATATTAATGCATTTCAGGCTCCAAGTTTATGGCCTGTGATTTTTTTGATGGGTGAGTTACACCCACCAAGACAACCTAACATCCAGACAGCAACCCCAAGGGCAATGCGAGGGAGGATTTTCTGATTATGTCATCCAACAGGAAACCTCATGGAGACTCTAGGATTAATGCATTTTCCACTGGAGCTGAAAGCAGGCAGGATGTAGTCACTAGAAGGGAGAAAGGGAGGGGAAAATGTTGGTTGCGGTGGAGGTGGAGGTGGTGTCGCTAATGTGACATTTAAAGCAGAAACTCCTATTTACTCACGATTTAAGCCCCCAAACAAGTAACGATTTTACAACTTCAAGCAAGTTAAATAAGCACTGGATGTGAACGTACCCCCACCAAGAGTTTCTCTAAACCATGGCACCATTCTGGCTCCAGATGGCGTGGAAAATAATTTATAAATGACAAAAGTTCAATGGGTGTATGGCAGCTGTTCAGTTCCAGCACTCTGGCCACCCACTGCAGTAGAACTGAGAGCTTCCAATCAACTCTGGTCTCTCCGAGGGCCTTCAAACAGCATCAGAACATGTGTACAATATGTTCTCAGAAAGGAGCTGGCCAAATATGAAAGATTCGAAAGTCAAATTAAATAGAAATGGAAAATACAAATACATACCATTTTTTTTCTGGAATCCAGAATACCAAGCAGGGAATAGGAACAAAGGACTTTTGAGTTTTCAAAACCAAACTCGGCATGATCCTTTTTTCACCCCCTCCTACCTAGGTACTCCCAAGCTTCCTCCACACAGAATGAGGCGTGTGTAGAGTTTTGATACAACAGTCAATATTGTGCTTGCCTCTCTCCATTCATTCCTATCACCCCTTACATTGAAAAAGCCTTCCAGCCCAACCATGGGCCAAGTGTTACTTTGCATCCTAACGTTATCTGCTTTCTATCTGTGTTCCAAGTCTCCTAGCAATGCCAACAAACAAATCTTGAAGGCCCACCATATTGTGAAGTATTTTCTGCCCTTTTCTTCAGGAAGGACTGCTGTCGCTCAGTTGGTATTCAAGTCTAGGTAAACCACTTACAAAAAAGATAGGTGAATGGACAGGATTGTATTAACTACATGCTTTGAGGACACCAAACTGATTCATAAAAACCAATGGCAACCTAAAACAGTTTGCCACTTTCTAAAGAGTGCATTTCAAGCATGGCAACCCCGATGGGTAAGGTAATAATTTAAGCGGGGAAAGTTTTTAGAATAGTAAACGTTGTGAAGCCATCTGCTGGACTCCACCTTTGCCACAGGCTCTTGTCGGATCCTAAAAGCTTGGCTTTTAGAGCATTAACCCGACCAGTTTTGAACTGGATAGATGTAAAGGATGATTCTAAAGGTCAATGTAGAATGTTAACGGTAGGCATCCTTCATAAGCTCCCCAACTCAGGAAATTAAGATTACTGGAGGCACCAACCCAGCCAGCCACTGTTTCAGTGTTCCCTCCCTCCCTCCCTCCCTCTCTCCCTCTCTCCCTCTCTCTCGGCAACTGATCTCTTACAGAAGGGGGCTTCCTAGGGCCTCCAAGGTAAGTAACAATTCCTGTACCCTTACAAGATCATAGGGTCTGGGAGGGAGGGGGGGGAGGAGAACCAGAACAACATCCTAACAGAGCACCAAGTATCATATTAAGCTTACAGCAAACAATTTTAAGTGAAGACGCTTAAAGTCACAAAAGATTTTAATGAACCACCAGTGCGGGTTGAAAACAAAATTGTTCCCCACGTTCATAATCAATTTCCTTTAAGCCCTTGGAGGTAAGCTCCTCTAGGAGTTTTTTTTTTTTATGGTCGCTGAGCTAATTTGCAGTTTGTAAATTATCGTTTATACATTCCTCTACCCAACAAGAAAGAAGAATTAGCCAAAATTCATCAAATATCATTTGCCTGGAGGGAGCAAGTTCAAGAGAAACATTAAACCAATCATCTTCTGTTTCTTTTTTTAAACATGTATCTTGTACACTTCCTGTTACCAGGGATGAAAAATCACTAAGACAGAGTTCTCTTGAAGTAGTAGAAGCATTTGGAGAGCTGAGCAGTGCAGAGATCTGGCAAGTGTTAAAATTATTCTGAAGATCCTACCAGGATTAAATTTCATAGCAAAGAAATTTTATTCACTGTGCAAAATACCTCCAGTTAAACAAATTATTCAAACTCAGGACTGAACACATTCACTAAAACTGTCCAAGAACAAGGATCCGTTGTCTCTTTTCTTTGCCTCAAGGAACTTGGACAGACGGCCACCAGACAGTCTGCTGAACTGCCGGCGGCCCTCAAGGGTGAATTTCTGTAGGACAATCTGTAGACGACAAAATGAACGTGAAGCAGTTCTGTAATGTAAGACTCCCCGTGTTCGGATTTTATGTCAAATTAGCTGGAGTCTATGGCCTCTCCTTACCAGTTCATGCGGCAAAGACACAACCGATCAAAACCAGCAGTGCAACGCACTTAATAAAATTATGGTTCCTCAGAACAACGGATTCTGAAACAAGTTACAGAAGTTACAGTGGCCAATGCTATCACATACACGAAAGCAAATAACTTAATACAGAGCTGTCTGTGTGGAATTAGAAATATCTCCTAAAACGTCTAAAGCATGCTCCTCCTACCACAACCTCTTCTGGCTAGAAGATGTGGCTACCTTTTATGGCAATAACCCAATTCATAATGTTTTAATCCAAATAAACAGATTATTAAAAGCAGATCATCACTACCCAACTTCAAGACTTAGCATCGAGCCACAGTAAGCAAGACAGTGTGGTATTGGCAAAAGAAGAGACAGACAGATCAACGGACCAGAACAAGAGAGCCCAGAAATAGACCCACATAAATACCATCAACTGAGTCAACTGGTCTTTGACGGAGGAGGGAAGGCAACACAATGCAGCAACCGTATCCTTTTCAACAAATGGTGCTGGGACAACTTGATAGCCACAGGCAAAATAAAATAAATCGCGACAGACCTTACATCCTTCACAAAAATTCACTCAAAATGGGTCACAGATCTAAATTTACAAAGCACAACTGTGTAACTCCTAGTAGATAGCATAGGGAAAAAACCTAGATTATCTCAGGCATGACCGTGACTTTTCCAACAATACCAAAGGTGCAATCCATGAAAGAAAGAATGGACCAACGGGACTCGACTAAAATGTAAAACTTCTTCGTGAAATAAAAGGTCGAGAATGAGAGGCCAAGCGACAGACCGGAAGAAAATACCTGCAAAAACACATCTTACAAAGGACTGTTATCCAAAATATACCAAGAACCCCTGAAACTCAATAAGATGACAACTCGATTAAGAAGGAGCCAAAGATTATAAAAGACCCCTTACCAAAGAAGATACACAAATGGAAAATAAGCATTTGGAAAGATCAACTACATAGGTCATGAGGAAATGCAAATTAAAACGATGACATGCTACACACATATTCAAGTGGCTGAAATCTGGAACACAAAATGCAGGCAAGGATGTACAGCAACAACAACCCTCCATTCACTGCTGATGGGAAAGCGACCTAGTGCAGCCACTTTCAAAGTGGCATTTACTCGAATGAGTTGAACCCTTCTATCCACATAAAAGCCTGCATAACTGCCAAAACGTGGAAGTGACCAACATGTCCTTCAGTAGGTGAACACTATGGTACATTCAGCCAATGGACTATTTTTCGGTGCTTTAAGATAAACAGGAAAAAAAGGAGTGATTGAGCCTTGAAAACACACAGAGGAATTTTAAAGGCTTGTTACTAGGTGGAAGAAGCCAAACCAAAAAGATAGGATATTCTGAAAAATAGACAAAACGACAGAGACAGAAGATGAGTTTTTGTACGACTGGGGAGGGATGAGTAAGTGGAAAGCAGAGGTGTTCCAGAGCACTGAAAATACTACACATAGCATAATGGCGGATACTTATCACTATAGCTTTGTCCAAACACGTAAGAGGTACAACACCGAGAGAGAGGTGTGTGATATAATCTATGCATATGGGTCATAATGAGGTGTCGACCTAGGTTCATCAATTGTAACAAATGTACCATTCTGGTGGGGATGTTGTCAATGCGGGAGCTTATGCACGCGTAGGGAGGGGGATTTACAGGAGATCTCTGTACCTTCCCCTCAATTTACCTGTGAATCTTAAACTGCTCTTAAAAATAGTCTTGATTTTTGATATCGTAAAATCAGTCTTTAAAAGATCATTAAAACGATCCAACATTATCAATGCCAATGAAACTTTCTATGATTCCATAAATGCTCTGCATCTGCACTTCCCAGCCCGGTACTCCCTAAGCATTATCTTCCTTCTCAGCATTTGAGATGTGCCGATTACAACTGAGAAGCTGGATTTTTAGTTTCATATAATGCTACCGAATTTTATTCTATTGGATAGTGACCACCATATTGGACAGCATGGCTCTAGAAGTCCCAATCAGTAGGAAAAAATTCACCATTTGAGCCCTGATTCAATAGTCTAGAAGAATTTTGCAATCGTAACTACAATTTCAATAAACCAAATATCCAATGGGCTCCCAACATCTGAAGCAGGTATCTTAGAAACCAAAGTAGAAACTAATAGGGGCCATCAATCTGGGAAAACAAAACAAAACCATCTTTTAAAATATTGTGTCAGGGCTCTGGGGTGGCTCCGTCAGTTACGTACCCAACTCTTGATTTCAGCTCAGGTCATGATCTCATGGTTCAAGGGACTGAGCTCTGCACTGACAGTTCAGAGCCTGCTTTGGATTCTCTCTCTCCTTCTCTCACTGCCTCTCCCCCACTAGTGCACATACACACTCTCTCTCCCCCTCAAAATAAATTTTAAAAAGTAACTTGTGTTATTTTTTTTAAAAATTATAGTATTTTTTCATACACTGTTAGTAGTTACAAAAAAGACAATAAAACTGGAACCAGGATACAGCATGCGTATTTTAGGAAAGAAAACTACAGCTAAAAAATATATTCATTCCATTCTATTGATATTATTTGTCCCTAGTTTTAAGAATGGGAAGATAGAAGTGGCCTTTGTCTAATACTTCACAATTTGCATTCTTGTACCTTGATAGACATAACAGCGTGTGGATTTTGTCAGGTGTAAACAGTGTTTTCACACTTCCTACAGAAGTGCGCCTTCGTTATTATTCAACATTTAATTAAGTCATAACACCATAAAAGATCTGGTAGTGAGTTTCAGCATACGTGCTGTATACACAGCTAGCTAACGACAGACACAGAGTGCTGGATCCTGAGCCTGTAAATAATACATCAGGCAGAATATCTGGTATTGACAGAAATGAGCACAGGAAAATCAATCAGGGACCAGCGGTCAAATACGGACACGACTGGACAGCGGCTCCTCCACTCTGTGTGACTGCGGGGCAGCCAAATCTCCTGAACTTCAGTTTTCTGACCTGAAAAGCAGGGACAGCGCTAACTTAAGTGAGTCCTGGATAGAATGCCCCGCACATAGAGAGTCAACAATAAATATATACTCCATTAGTCATGGTATGATAATAAGATTGTCTTTGGCTCTTTCAAGTTACAGGAGTTCTGGGGCAGTTACCACCTCAGTTTTAACTCACTCTTGACCAGGTCTGGACACATAAAATTCCATCATCTAGGTTTGGGGGTTGGTTGGTTTTAACTTGTTGATCTTGTAGAACTAGTGGTCCTTTCGACGCATCCCATTCATTCCCCTAATGTTCAAGACGCTTCAACAGAGAGTGAAGGAAATGACCTCTTCATCTAACAGGCTTTCCAATCCTTATAAACATGCTGTTTCTATTGCCTCATATATTGCCAAACATCAGGTTAACTTCTGGAGGAGAGAGTAATGAGGCAAGAAATAGACCCCCCCCCCCCGCCAAAAAAAAAGTCATAGACTCTGAATGATTTTAAGCTGAAGAAACCTTAAAGACCATTGAGTCTAATCCTCTAAGTTTGTTTTTTGGAACCTAGACCCTGAGAGAGTAAACGGTCCCAAATTTCTGAGAAATTCTATTCCTGTGCTATTCTTGCCATAAAACTTTGCATCAAAAATTGGCATCATGCGGCACCTGGGTGGTTCAGTCAGTTAAGCATCCAAACTGGTGGTTTTGGAACCAGTCGCGATCTCATGGTTCATGGGATTGAGCCCTAAGCCCTGCATCAGGCTCTGCACTGACAGCACAGAACCTGCTTGGGATTCTTTCCCTCTCTCTCCCTCCCTCTCACTTTGCTCCTCCCTAGCTCGGGTGCCCTTGCACTCTCCCCCTCCCCCCAAAATAAGTAAACTTAAAAAGTTGAGGGGCACCTGGGTGGTTCAGTCTGTTAAGCATCCAACTTCGGCTCAGGTCATGATTTCACAATTCATGGGTTCGAGCCCCACATCTGGCTCTGTGCTGACAGCTCAGAGCCTGGAGCCTGTTTCCAATTCTGTGCTTTTCTCTCTGCCCCTCCTCCACTCACACTCTCTCTCAAAATACATAAACATTGAAAAAAAAAAAAGTTGATGTAAATATTTACTTAGAGCTCAGTGGTTCTGTGATCTTGGTGTCCATTTATTAGAAGTTTTTAAGTATTAATGATCATTAACTCAGAGTAAATGATAATGTGTAAATTTTAAAATGTAAATTAAAAAAAAATTAAACCGATCATGGTTTAATTCAGTTGAGATGACATTTTTTCTGAGGACATAAGTAAATGGCCTTTGTCAACCATTTGGATGAACACATGGAAGACAGTGTACCTTTGTAAACCCCCTCTCCCTCAAAAAAAAAAAAAATACAGAAGTATCTATAACCTGCTGGATGTTAGAGACAAATCTAATCCCAATAGATTTAGAAGTTACACTTACATCCCTCTCCTCTTGTATTAAATATAAATCTAAAGCCACTCAACAAGCTGGCTCCCAAGAAAACCTAGGAGAAGAAAAAAGTCAAAAACCAAGTTTAAGGAAATCTTGAAAAACACCAGCTAAAATACATGTCAGATACGATCAACAGCATTATATTTTCTGTTTGTCAATGTTTCCCATTACCTGATTCAGCTGAGCTGACTGCCCAGATGGAAAAGACAGACAACAGTGTTACAGGCAGAATTTCACGGGCGTTGTTCTCATGGACAGAATGAGGTTTACCCATGTTCACTACTCCACCATTCCATGGTCTTCAGATCACACTGAAAACCTCACGATCTTTTTCTGCGGTTTATTCCTCAAATTCAAATACTTACCACCTTTGGTCTGCCAAAGAACATAAGTAGAAAGAACATAAGCTTTAAAACCAGACAGACTGGGGCACCTGGGTGGCTCAGTCGGTTGAGCATCCGACCTCGGCTCAGGTCATGATCTCACAGTTTGAGTTCCAGCCCTGCATCAGGCCCTGTGCTGACAGCTCGGAGGCTGGAGCCTGCTTCAGATTCTGTGTCTCCCACTCTGTCTCTTCCCCACTTGTGCTCTCTCAAAAATAAACATTAAATATTAAAAAAAACAAAAAACAAAAAAAAACTACAGATCTTTGAAACAAGACTCTCCCAAACTCTCAGCTGAATAAATTTCAGTTTTCTCTCATAACATGCATGTTTTATGTCATGGGGGTAATTGGCAAATTAATAAGAGCACATGTAAAATGTGCAACACATGATAGGAAAGCCAGTACCCACCAAAAGGGCAAATATCATTACCATATTTAGCAGTAACAGAACAGTTACCTTCTTTAGAATACTTCAAAAAGCAAAGAGTATTTCTTCTTCCAAGGGGCTTTCAAGCCAAGCAGGGAGGCCCAATACACTCAGAGCGAGGGGAGTGGCATTGTGTACAACAGAAGCCACCCACCAAATGAAGAGTGCAGCAAAAAAAAAGAGAAGTTCAAGGGGAGGCAGGGTTAAGTGTTGATCAAACAGTTGGGAGACATTTCCTAGAGCAACCAGGACCTGAATCATCAACTGAAGTGCAGCTCTAAACTGAATAGGTACCAAGGAGCAAGGGGTCATTCAGGCAGGGACACAGCTGTGGCAAAGCTAGAATACTGCCGTGCAAACATACCTGGTGGCCCGGGTGGCACTTGACCCGGTATTCACTTAGGGATCACGGTTGGAAACGAAGCAGAGTCCAGACCGGGTAAGCCTGGAGGAGCAGGCTAGGAAGCTCACAACTTTTCTCAGCAGCGGAGCAATACAGACACAGGGAGAGATTGAGGAGATTCAGAGGCAGGGAGGTACGAAGGTAGCGGGGAGAGGGGAAGGGATGGGGCCTCGTGTTCACCTACGCAGTGGGCCGGGTCGGCGTGCTGTTTTCTTCTGGGGTTTAATACGCTAGAATTCAGATGGCAAAGCCTCACCAAATGGGGAAACCAAGGACAGTGACAGCGCAGGCCTTTCCAGGGTGACAAAGAACCAATGAAGGCATCCAGGGACAGGCACGCACCAGGACGCGGCCAAGCCGCTAGCAAGGTTGAATCTGTGGTTCCTGAAAGCAGAGTTCAGTGGCCCGCAGCTGGATCATAAATAAGGATTAAGGTCCTGGCAAAGGACAAGGCAGCCTGAAGGCTGGGCGGGATCTGGGGCAAGGCCGCAGGAAATCCCGTGAAGGGGATGGAGTGGCCATTAGAAGGTACTTGAAGAGAGCGTACTAGATCCAACAAAAACAAAACACCCTGCTTTCACAGAGTTACTCAGCTCTGGCCTCATGATCCCTACCCCGAGGGCGATTCTTCCAGGTAGGAAACACCAAAGCCTCTGCAGCTTGTCCTCCTCCACAGGGCCTGCACCTAGGAGGCTCTTCCCCAAACCTTTCATGCTACGGCGTCTCCTGAAAGGCCTGAGGCCTCGGGTGCCGCTGCGGGCAGGCGGAGCTCCGACAACTCAGAAGCCCTCAAAGATCTCGAAGGCTCCAGCAGCCATTCTGGACTGTAGCAGCAAAGGAGACAGAGGCAGCCTCCACCTTCACAGAGCTCACATCCTAGCGCACAAGGGGGGAGGAGGACAGACAGCCTAAGTCACATGAGTAAATGCAAGATGATGTCGGAGACCAAGAGATTTTAAAATCCACAAGGGAGGTGCCGGACAGTGATGGAGCCCGGCCAGCCAGGGCTCTGGGGACTGGGGGGGATCCGGGAAGATGAAATCTCAGCTGGAGGAAAAAGGAACGCTGGAGGGCGCCCAGGGGGCTCAGTCGGTTAAATGTCCATCTCTTGATTTCAGCTCAGGTCATGATCTCACAGTTCTGGAGTTCGAGCCCCGTGTCAGGCTCTGTGCTCACAGTGCGGAGGCTGCTAGGGATTCTCAGTCTCTTCTCTCTCTCTCTCTCTCTCTCTCTCTCTCTCTCTCTCTCTCTCTCTCTCTCTCAAAACAAATAAACTTAAAAGAACAAGATAGACAACCTATTACACGGCAGGCAATACGTTAGGCACCTCACATTCATCATGCCCACAGTCTGCGTAACAATTCAAATTGTTGCTATTCGCACTCGGAAGATGAAAAACCACGTTCCTAAGCGTTAAGTGAACTAGGAGAGTTAACAGAGGATAGGCAACACATAGTCCTATCCGACACCAGAGTCTGGGGAGAGGTACCGACCAGGGGCTCACAAGGTAGTTTGCTGGAAAGACCATGAGCAGTCGTCCAAGTTCCCAGGCATGAGTGACAAGGGCAAGGAGGAGCAGGAGCAAGGCACACGCACAAGTGACACTACACATTAGTGATCAGGACTCGGTGACATGTCATGGGAGCGAGGAGCCCACAACCCCAGAAGGCAGCAGCAGACACTTTGAGAAAGGGGGCTCCCAGGAGTCCTGGGGTTCAGCCAAAGACAAGGAGCTCAGTTCTGGGAGTGTTGAGCCGACATGAGGTACGGAGGCTGGGAACAGCTGGGGAATGAAGTCCTGACAGGTGAGTAGAAATAAAATGAATACCAAAGACAGGGACTCTGCAATCGCTCGGCCACGTGGGGGGGTCAGCAGTGTCACTGTGGTTCCCTATATGGGAGACTAGTGTCTGTATTGGCTACCAGAGCAGACTGACATCTCCCCAACCTTCAGGAAACAAGAATTCCCCCTGCCACCCACCAAGACTAGCCTCAGACACACCTACACCTACACCCACCCACACACGCACTCTCTCTCTCTCTCTGGCCCTAGTACACAAACTCACAGCAACATGACATGTTATTTCGATTCAAATGTGCCGAGTTCAAATGCTATGAAACCATGTGGGCTTTGACTTAATGTTATTCAACTGATGTCATTAAAACAGAAGAATGAGTCTTGTAATGACTCCCTTATGCACTCTGCTGTCTGTCTGAAAAAAGGAAGAGTATTCATTTCTGTCCCCAAACCAGCTTATTTGGGAGAAATTAGATGGGTTAAAGACAGCAGAAACCAAGTTTCAACATGCACGTGGGGAGAGGAAGAAAGCGCCTGTCAGTAAGGAATAACGTCCTGCCCATCCATCTAAGGCGTGCCTTCCTGCATTCGGACCATGCAGTCGGGCGCACAAGGCAAGGAGGCAAGCCCCTTCTCTCCTGCTTTGGCCTGCTAGCCTTGCTTAGCACTCTAGGACTTCATTAACATGTGAATTAATATGTGACCATTATTTGGGGCAAGTACCACCTTATAGATCTTTTCAAGTCTCTATCAACCACAGCTGGAATGCAGGGACCGGACTGTTGAAAATGACCCTAAAGCCAACTCACACCATCATTAGTAAGAAAACAATAAGCCGCTCGGGAGGCATTTCTCTCCCCTATCTTAGGGCTTTGGCAGGTTAATCGTTCTTTCTGTGAACATCAGTGACAAAAGCAGCTGATTTCTTCTGAAGCCTAAGCAAATCATAACTCTACCAAGAAAAAAAAAAATACTAAGGTATCAGAAGTATATGGTCAATATGGGCATGGTTTTTGCCAAGAAGAATGGACTAGGAGAAGACCTTATTTCAATTTGAGATTCTCTTGACCTCACTGGGAATCTATATGATGTCAGTATATCTGAGATTATCTTGAATATTTCTTCTTGCATGAATAATCCATGATCAAAGGATATTACTACCTTAACAACTGCTAAACCCTCACTTTCTATAACGATTTCAGAACCATTTTATGTATTGGTATTACTTGCCTTCTTCTCTAGGCTCCAAATGTTAACAAGAATACCTATATCTGGGGAGAGTAATGTGAACTGTAAAAAGGTACATAAACGATAGAATACAGACACAGTTAAAGCTCTTCGATGGGACTCATTAAAATAATGTTATTTTTCCTGTTTTAAGTAAACTAAAAACATTCCAAATCAGACTTTCAGTTGCCTGTTGAGGAAATTACTAGCTTTCCTAAGTCCACCCTGAAAAAGAAGAGCAATAAAGAGGACCTACTCTGCTAGATATTGAAATATACTACTAAGCCATGCTAACAAAACAGCATGAGTGTGTTTAAAGAACCAAGAAACCAATGGAGCACAAAGCTGATACCACCTTAGTGAAGACACAATCATCCTATGGAGAAAACTAGATCCCTACCATGTAGATCCATGAATTCCAGATGGGTTAAGACCTAAATGTGAAAGATTAAACTATAAAGTATAATAGATCATTTAAATTTGATGACAGAGAGATAGGGATTAATTTATTTCACAGAGCCCCCAAAGTCGAATCTTGATGAATTATGTTAAAGATTTTTAGTCACTAAAAGAACATGATGGACAAAGTTAATGGAAAAATGACAGGCAAGGAGAATATTGTAAAATCTGAAACCCACTAGGGAGACTATCTGGACTACACAAAAAACTGTATTAATCAATAGGAAAAATACAAAACCTTCCACTGGACAAACTGCAAAGAATCTAAGAAAAATCCAAAAGACAACGAGCCTATAAAAAAAAATAATTGAATTCATCAATAATCAAAAACAAAATAAGACAAAAATATCTCATAACTAAATTAAAAAAATAGAGAAAATTAGAAAACTTAATTCTAAGTATTGGGCGAGGATGTGAGTATATAAACACCCCTACTACGGGTCATCAGAGTACTTGGTGAAACCATACTGTTAACAGCATCTGAGCCATACACACACACACACACACACACACACACACACCTACCTACACCCACACCCCATGGCCAAGCAATTCCACTATTCGTCTAGATCCCAAATGAATGCTCCTTGGTATTTTCCAGTAGGGGGCATGGCTGAGGCTGTTCACAGAAGCCTTGTTAGTGGTGACCTAAAGTGATAACAACCCTTGTTTGCAGCCATCACTGGGGAAGAACTGTATTCCAGACACAGTAACACTATGAGCACTGAACCCAATGGGTGAGATGTACACACAGCATTATTCATGGACTTCCAAACGATGCCAAGTGGAGAAAACAATAAGATGTGTAGCCCATTTACATGAATTAAAATATAGGTACAATAAGAACACATTCATTGAAATACATACATTTTGAAAACTGGGTTCTAGAAGGAAGAGAATGGGGGACAGAGGGGAATCCGATGCCATCGTGCACGCACGCACAGACAAGTAGGGCCCCATGAGAATGTATGCTTACATGTGTATGGACATATGGACTGAACAAAAGTTGTACCAAGTAACACCTTACTACAGGTTACATCTTATGTCCAGGTGTTATTTCCAATTTTTCATGCTGATTTCTATCTACTAAATTGATTGCATAACCTACCAATGGTTTACAACTTTCCATTTTAAAACACAATCGCTCTAGACAATAATAAGGGCATTAAAGAGAATTCCTGGAATAATAGTGCCACACATGCATTAAAAATTCAAGCACAGAAAAGAGAATTAAGACCCCTCCTGTGCCGCCTTTGCCCAGACTCACATCCACAGGGAATTACGGGGAGTCTGGGGCTGCTCCCAATCACGTGAATCAGATCCACACAGCACTTCCGGAGAATGAACTTTTCACCCCTGCTTCAGCCCCAGCTTGCTGGCCCAAGGCCAAAGCTAAAGCAGGAAACGATATGCCACTTGCTAAAGCATAAAGGGATACTTTAAACCATAAAGGAACCTTTTTAAAAATTCCTTAAACACATTTGAATAACATGTAGATATAAGAAAATGCAGTCCCTCTCTTGGAAGTCTCAAGTTGGAAAATAAGAAAAGGGTGGAAATACTGAGGACCACGATAATCAAACAGAAAACGGGGTAATGGGAGGAGGTGACACAGACCTCAGGAGAGCAGGAAGCCAAGGCCGAGGACCAGACAGGTCCGCCAGGCTCCCCAGGCACAGCTCAATGAGAAGTTAGAAATATACATTTCTATTTCAAGTCAACTGAAAATCGTTTTTGAGGACAGCTTTAGCTCCCTATACTAGAAGGTCAGAAAATACCTTTATTGGGCCAATACTAGAAATAGTCATAAATTATTTAAATGGGGCTAGAAAGTTCTGGGCTAGAGGAGGTACACACACACACACACACACATATAAAAGCGCAGAAGTTTGTCTCCACCCTGCCAGCTACCTCCAAGTAGATATGCCAATGTGTGCACAGGCTTCAAAACAACACTGTTAGCCCTCTCCACAGCCTGCAATATTTTCCAGCCCCCATCGCAGCCCTGCAAACGTTTCCTGGAGGGTACTTCTGTGCAGGGTTACCAGGAACTAGGTGTGTGAGCTTGGGTTTGAAGAAGGCATCTATGAAGAGCCATAAACAACTGAGAAAACAGAATTAAGTAATTAAGAGGCATTATTAAAACAAAACAAAAATCTAAAGCTAACTAGGTTCCACAGAATCCATAGAATAAGAGAGACCTGGAGGAAAATTGAATTCATACAAGGAGAGGAATGATTACTGGCCCATGAGGTAGAACAAAAGTAGGGAAGAGTTGGTCGTACACGTATGGGGTGGAAGGGAAGTGAGGAAATCCAATAAGCTATAGCAGACACGTTACCAACAGACGGACGCCGACGAACCATGAAGTTGTTGACTAGTATCTGGTCCTCAATTCCTAAGTGTTCCCAAGGGCCAAAGTGCACATACTGTCTTAAAGGTAATGACCAGCTACTTCGGATTCTGATGAATATTCAGCAAGAGAGCAGTAATACTGAAAGCTACCATGTATTCAAAAGGCTCTTCACAATATACAATCACTAAGCCTCAGGACATTTCTGTAATGTCAATGATACCCCCTTCTACAGAAGAAGAAACGGACGGTCATAGAAGCTAAGAGAAATCCTCAAGGTCATGTCAGAAAAAACAGCAAAACCGAGATTTACCCAGAGTCATGCTGACTTCAAAATATCTTTTAAGGTTACCAACTCTAACGTATACTTACATGAACATCAGGTAAGCGAGACCTACAGAGTGATTTTCTCCATTTAAAAAGACTAGAGTGAGTTAAGCTCTGTAAAAGTAAACTTACCAGAGTCGATTTCCAGGTTTTGATAATTTTTACTGATTACTGAACATACTATCACTGGAGAAGCTGAGTAAAAGGTACATAGGAATTCTATTGTTTTGGACCTTCCTGCGACCTCAAATTATTTTCAAATAAGTTTTATTGAAAATGATGTGGAAAAAACTTGTCGGTAAGTTACCTAGCTTCTTTTGATTTTGGATATATGTATATCCAATATATTTATGGATGATAGATTTCAAGGTACATATAGGTAGGTATACTTGAGATATAGATATATGAAATAAGAGACCCATACAAATATATATTTAAGATCTACACTGGAGATAAACATAAAATTCCTTGGAAAATATTTATATACCTATTATATATATATATAATAGGTATATATATATATATATAGGTATATATATAGGTATATATATAGGTATATATATATAATATAGGTATATATATATATATATTATATATATATATATAATAGGTATATATATATTTTTTTAAAGGCCAATTCCCAGTTGACTACCAGATGTATATAGTGCCAGAAAAAAACACCACTGGATTCCTCTTACTCCCATTCAATGTTAATAAACTTTCATTAAATACATATTAATTACCGCATGGTGCTCTATTGTTTCATCTGTACAAGTTTATGTGCTTCCACTCTTATTTTTACTCGTTTTTCTTATCTTTCCAGGGAAAGAGAATTACCATTCATATCTCAATTACCTATCCTAAAAACAAAGGGCCTAGCTGACATTTACAAAAATGGTTTGATAAGAAAATTTACTTTTTCAGGGCACCTGGGTGGCTGAGTCCGTTGGGCATCTGACTTCAGCTCAGGTCATGATCTCACAGTTTGCAGGTTTGAGCCTCACGTAGGGCTCTCTGCGTCAGCGCAGAGCCCGCTTTGGAGACTCTGTCTCCCTCTCTCTCTGCCCCTCCCTTCCCCTCTCTCACAAAAACAAACATTAAAAAAAATTTACTTTTTCTAAGAATGATTCAGGGCTCCACCCCCCCCACCCCTGCCAGGGAATGAGATGATTTTCAAAGAGCTCCCGTTTTTTGAATGCCTTCGTGTCATTACATTCTTTGACCATCACAACACAATGAAGTAAAACCAAAAATACCCATTTTACTTGTTGAGGGAAGCTAGACGGATTGATTTGCAGAAGTCATGCAACTATCCTTGGCAAAATGAGAATTCAAACTCAATAGGCGGGGCTGTAAAAATATATACCTTCCACCCTCTTCGCCTCTCCACGCTCTCATTTCTTTGCTAAAAAGGCACCTATTTATTAACCAAATCTTAATAGCAAAATACCCATTCAAAGCACATTCAGACACAAGGAAAAGGAAAAGGAAAAAGGAAGGAAGAAAACGAAGGGAAGGGAAGGGAGGGAAGGGAGGGAGGGAGGGAAGGAAAGAAAGGAACGAAAGGAAGGAAGGGAAGGAAGAAGGGAAGGGAAGGGAGGGAAGGAAGGAAAGAAAGGAAGGAAGGGAAGAAAGGAAGGGAAGGGAAGGGAGGAAGGAAGGAAGGAAGGAAGGAAGGAAGGAAGGAAGGGAGGAACGAAAGGAAGGAAGGAAGGGAGGGAGGGAGGGAGGGAGGGAGGGAAGGAAAGAAAGGAAGGAAAGGAAGGAACGAAAGGAAGGAAGGGAAGGAAGGAACAAAGGAAAGGAAGGGAGAAAGGAAAGAAAGGGGAAGGAAGGAAAGAGAGAAAGAAAGGAAAGAAAGAAAAGAAACAAAAGGAAGGAAGGAAGGAAGGAAGGAAGGAAGGAAGGAAGGAACAAAGAAAGAAAACATCAATATTCATTCCTGGCACTTCTTTGAAGTTAACGTTTGTTACTGAAGCTGCAGAAAAACCTTAGAAGCATGAAAGAAATGCAAGCAGTATCCCAAGTAACAATATGTGTGCGCCCGAGTGGGAAACGGGAAGAACATCTGCCAAATTCATTTTGGCCTCATCTGATACTATCTCACTGATCTGGGTCCAACTTACATTTGTTTCTCTGTCCCTCCCCCATTTCCTCTTCATTCCAGAAGCACACAAAAATCATAGCAAAGCAGCAGGAGAGACTTTCCAACACCCTGAGAGCACCATCAAATAAGGGAATGGCTCTCCACGCCAAGAATAACCTCATTTCAACTAAGAAAAACCTAGAACACTAAAACAAATCCTTATAGGATCATAAGTAACAACCGGAAACAAAATTATCTAAATATTATATAAAGGCAAATAGGTTTTTGGAAGAGAAAAGCTCAAAAGAACTAATTAAATATGCCTTTTCATCTGTACTTATGCACAGGGCATTCTAATTTACTGAGTCAACCTCAAGCTGGATGTGCTTTCTAATTCAAACTTCTGTTTTTAAGTCTTTAATTATGTTTAATTCCACTTCCCGCTTTTGTTCCCCAGCACTGATCTCTATCTGTTCAACTCTGATGCTAATAGACCTCAGAGTCCTGATACTTGTACGTAAGTACCATCAGAACTACAGGTTAGTATTGAAGGTCCACAAATTTCATGGCCTTGTCTTTGACTTCCAAACTCCTTTGGATTTTTTTTTTTTAACTCTAGTATGTGAAGCCAGTAGTATTCTTTTAAAAGGAAAGTCAGTTCTTAATCAGTTACGCTTTTCAAAAGGATCAAAGTAAAAATGGCTCGTGGATTTATATTTTCCAAGTCACTTAATGGGGTGCTCAGGTGGCTCAGTCAGTTAGGCATCGACTTGGGCTCAGGTCATGATCTCACAGTTCGTGGGTTCAAGCCCCCCCCCCCCGCCCCCCGTAGGGCTCTGTGCTAACAGCTGGGAGCCTAGAGCCTGTTTGGGATTCTGTGTCTCCCTCTCTCTCTGCCCCTCCCCTGGTCAGTGTCTCTGTCTCTCAAAAATAAAGGTAAACATAAAAAAAAAAATAAAATCACTTACGTGCTTTCTCCTTAGGGTGATATTTTGTTTTAATATATCTATATATATTACCTCTTCCCTTCCAATTCTTTGCTAAAATTAAGGGACTCTAATTCAGTAGTACAATAGTAAAGAAAACATTCTAGCAAACCCTACAGGCCAAGAAGTCTTGTCTTTTCTCCTAGTCAACTAAGTAGCAGCTAACCAAAAAAAAAAAACAAAACAAAAAAAAAAAAAAAAAAAACCACCAATGAGTACTTCGTTTCTCCTGTTCGGGGCTCAGGTAATAATGCTATCAAGTCTAGTCAGCATGTCTCCTACCCTTCCCCTCTCTACTCAAAAAGATAAGACTCAACTGTCAGGCATCTGTGTGAATCCCAGCAGATACCACAGGAAATGATATTTTAGTACCCTCCCTAATACACTCACACTCTGATGGAGTAGATAATGTTAACAGACCACTGTAATTCAGCATGACGAGGAATGTTCAAGACTAAGCACAGGCACCGTGGAAGTCCAGAGGAGGAAGTGTTATCACAGTCCAAAGAGGGGAAGAGGAGTTGAGGTATTCAAGACCGGTTTCCAGAGAAAATGACGTCTGTAAAGACACCAGGAGATCAATAACCACTTTGCATCCACTAGGACAGCTATAATAAAAAAAAAAAGACTGACAGTGGTAGGTGTTGGGGAGGATGTAGAATTGGAACCCTCACACGCCACTGGTAGGAATGCACAGTGGTGCAGACATTTCGGAAAACAGACCACTCCTCAAAATGTTAAGCATAGAATTCTTCTATCACCCCCAAATTTCCACCTCTGGATGTATACCTAGGAGAACTGAAAAGCTGCGTCCACACAAAAACTGGTCCACAAATGTCCACAGCATTTTTCAAAACAGCCAAAAATGTGCAACCACCCAAACGTCCACCAACCGATGAACAGGTAAATCAAGTATGGTACCTTCCAAAATGTAGCACCATTCAATCATCCGTAAGTATCAGTACACGCTGAAAAAGGTATGAACGTGAAGAAACCGTGAAAATATTTTGCCAAGTGAAAAAAAAGCCAGACACAAAAAGCCACAGAGTGTAGGATTCCATTTCTGTGAAATGTCCGTACCAAGGAAATTCAGAGCCAGAAACAGATTAGCGGTTTCCAAGGGCTGGGGGAAGAGAGAAGTGGAGAGTAAGTGCTAATGGTGATGAAGATATTCTGGGATCAGACCACGGTGATAGTCTTGCGATTTTGTGAGAACACTAACAACTATGAAATACCACTTTTATGAACGTGATTCATACCTAGTAAGAAAGACGACTGACCAGGTACTAACAGAATTGAGGGGTCAGAAAAAAGAAAAAGGAGAGAGCAGCAAGAATGGTAAAGAGAAGGGGAAAACGGATATGGGTTGAGAGCAAAAGAAGCCAACTGAGTGGGACTAACAGGGGGCCTCCTTCCATACGCAGCAAAGGTGCAGACGGGGAGCATGGCCTGAGAGAGGGAGCTGGTGCCCAAAGTTTCTTTTACAAGCATACGCAGGTAGCCAGGGCAAGAAGTTTGAGAAAAAAGGAGGAAGGTAAGAACCACTTCTGTGGAGATCAGGACAAAGTGATGACTGTAAAATAAACCTGTTATTGGAAGTTTCCCCACACTTGGAAAAAAAAAAAAAAAGTCTGGGGCACCTGGGTGGCTCAGTGGGTTGAGTGTCTGACTTTGGCTCAGGTCATGATCTCACGGTTCACAAATTCAAGCCCCGCAATGGACTCTGTGCAGACAGCTCAGAGCCTGGAGCCTGCTTTGGATTCTGTCTCTCTCCGCCCCCCCTTCCCCTGCTTGCGCTGTCTGCCTGTCTCTCTCAAAAATAAACCACCATTAAAAAAAAAAAAAAATCAGGGGCGCCTGGGTGGCTCAGTCGGTTGAGCAGCTGACTTCGGCTCAGGTCATGATCTCTTGGTCTGTGAGTTCGAGCCCCGCGTCGGGCTCTGTGCTGACAGCTCAGAGCCTAGAGCCTGTTTCGGATTCTGTGTCTCCCTCTCTCTGACCCTCCCCCGTTCATGCTCTGTCTCTGTCTCAAAAATAAATAAACGTCAAAAAAAAAATTTTTTTAAAAATCAGCTTCTACATTCAACACTAAAAAAATTTACTTAGACACAAAATGAACCGGGGGTCTCAGAAAGGATTTTCTCTTCTGCCAAACCTCCAGGGTCTTTGGAATGGAACACGAGGGGTCCCCGGCTCACTTCCTGTCACTTTTCCATGGCAATGTTTGCATCGTTTACAAGATTTTCCTATTTAGTTTATCAATTGCTTAAGTCCTGCAGTAACCCGCTTCTTAGTTTGTGGTTTCCTCATATTTTATGATATTTCAATAATTAGGCAGTAAAGACTTCAAAAATTCACGTAAAGATGGCTTTTATGAAGCTTTTCATAACCTTAAGGGAAAACAAGTTTTTCCCCTTACAGGCTGTATTTTTTTTTAATTGGTTTCACAATTTTTAACATTAAGAAACCAGAATGTTACTTGAGGTGGTCTAGATATCAAAACAATCATTTTCCATGCTGAAGTACAAATTCATATTTAAATGAATTAAATTTGCTTTTGATTTCAGTTGATAATGCAGGCTAGTCAGACACTCAAGATTTTATCCAAAACTTCCAAATGAAGATCTAGATCTGCTAAGAATAGTTCCATCAAATGATTTTACTTCTGGGAAAAAAAGGCAATGATTAGAATTCTGTGTGAAACAAAGGCGTTATATGGTAACTAGTAAATCATACTGGACGTCGTCAAAAAGTACTCAAGTGTTTGACTTCTACTCAAATATGTACTAGTTCACCATTTTTTGAAAGCTTCCTATGTAGCCATTACTTTTCACATATAACCTCATTTGTTTCTTCTCCCAGTATTATTTTACTAATGAAGAAAACGGAGCAGCTAGTAAGTAGCAGAGCCAGGATGTAAATCCGGGGATTCTGGTCCCAGGTTCTGAGAACTCAAATACATAATGCTTTGCATATGTCCAGATACTCTGTTCCATAGAAGATTCTTAAAGCTTTCACGATATGAAGCATTCTAGGTGACCGATTCCTATCCAATTGCTAACGTTTCTCTAAAATATACAGACGTGATCCAAAATTCAAAATACCAGACTCAGGATGATATAAAGAGACCAAATCAAGGGAAGGGAGCCTGGGTTGTTTTACGCAGACCTACAACAAATGGGCTGCCTGTGGAGATAGTTCCCAAGCTCTCCTGTGCCCAAGTTTGCTCAACTAGTTGACCAAATGTGCTCACAGTTCTAAGATTCCATACCACTAAGAAGGGAAACACCCATTCTATAAAGCCCTTCACCTCTTCCACTACCAATGCATTTCCTTCCTCTGATTAGCCCCTTCATTACCCTTTCCTCTAGGTGCAGATCAAAATCTGTGTCTCCTCTCTTTTCAACCGGATTCCTCTTTCATCGTATGCTTTGCTGACACTGGTCTATCCTGGAAAATCCAGCACTTACAAGGGTGAGAGACAATTCAACGTGGGTCTTCAAATGCATTTAGCCAAGGAGAATAGAAAATAGAAATGCATAATGCTCAACGCTAAGTAACACGTGCAATATGACAGGGGTTTGACTGGAAGCCCTCTGGGGACAGGGGTCCTTGAGAGCCAGGAACAGTTAGCAGGATGCTGAGTACATCACAGCCGACAACGACCATCAATCAATACAGCACCTTCCAGGATTTTCCATGTTCGCTAGCTCCTTTCAGTGCATAAATTTACTTACATTTGCAAATATGTAAATGGGCGGAGGTTCAATGTGAACTTGAAAGTAGACGTGCAGCCATTAGATTTCCCAGGTATTTCTGCCAAAGTAAAGACTTTTGTTTGGATGTTAATTCTGACTCTACAGTCTTGTTTTGTTTGTATTTTGCTTTGATCTTGTCTTCATTTCCACTGTTCTTCCACAACATTGAATATGTGTACCTTCCTTCTTAAAAAACAGTAAAGGAATGTCAAAATGTGCTTCAGGGTGGAGGCTGGCTTTGGGGATGAGAGGAGCATCATGAAGGATCAGCACACAGGGTTGATGTCCAAAATCAATGGCATGTCTGTCTTTTAATCAGAGTGTCAGGAGGCATCCAATTTCCAAAAAACAAATGTAATTCCTTGGAACCAGCTTCTCTAGTCTGTAGACAAATTTATGTACTGTGTTAATAGCAAGAGTAACAGTAGTAATAGAAATACGTAGCATTTACTCTTCGCCCAATTCCCTTCTAAGCACTCTATTGGTATGAACCGTACAGTCCTCACAAAAGTTCTAGGAGATACGTACTCCTGTCAACTCTTATCAATAAAGAACAGTTCGGGCCACCTGCTTAATGTCACACATCTGCTAAGTAACGGAGGCAGGATGGGAAGCCAGTCTGACTCTAGAACACCCACTCATAATCCCCTTAACCTAAAAAGGCCTCAACACATTATGACATTGACAGTATTGACCCTAGGACACTTGAAGGTTCTCATTCTTCTCTCAAATTTGAGTTCATTTGTATAGTTACACAAACCATACCACACATCCGGATAGGTCCTGATCTCATGCGACTAAGGTTTTCTTTGTGCAATTTCACAAAAATCCAAAACTAAAAAGTCCCTTTTAATTATCATATCTTCCAAGTTTCTTACACAAATAAATAAAATGGAATCCAGAAACTATGTTTTATTTTTGTAAAATAAAGTTAAACCTAAAAGCTAAGCATTCCTGTGCTAATAATTTTTCATTTTATAGCAAAAGAATTTCAAACTTGCAGAAAAAATTGTATGAACTATTCAAAGAACTCTGATATTCCCATCACCCAGAGACCTCAGTCAAGTTGGGCCAACTGTCCCAGTAATGTTCTTTCTTGCTAAAAAACAAAACAAAACAAAACAAAACAAAAAAAACACACATTCCAGCATTGCACACTGTACTTGGAAACTGAAGAAAGAGGACAACCTTCAATCTGGGGCAGTATCCAAGCTCTCCCTTGACCTTCATTCCCCTTCTCTGCTGAGCATTGCTGGTTATTTTGTAGAAGTTTCCCAAACTGGGATTACTAAGGTTCTTTCATGAGAAGATTCAAAGACCACAGTTTGGAGAAATGATGCTGTGCTTTCATTGCATTGCATCAAATGATACACAATTTCAGTTTGTCTCATCAACAGTGATGGCAACCCACCACTTGAGTAAGGTCAACTCCTCCAAGTTTCTCCATTAGACTTACTGGGTTGCCCTTTATAACTCATAAGACTCTGTGGGCACTCTCAGGTGACACAAATATGCTGTCACCAACTCTTGCTCATTAGTTTCAGCAACCACTGATGTTTCTTGCCCCAATTCTTAGCCTGACAACTGCCAAAATCACCATCTTTCTGGTTTCCACATTCAACTTATCAGCAGCTTCCTGGTTTAAGACTTTCTCCTCTCCACTTATTCATGCATTTATTTATAGAAGTATGGCCCCATGGATTCCTGATTGGTTTAGGGCATTATCATCTCTACTTATTATTCTGATGCCCGTGTTGTCCCAGGTTTGCACGCGGAATCTCTTTGCCGGCCGCTGCGTTCTTCTGGCGCCGTCGCATCATTCTCTGAGAACTCCCGTTTCCACACAGGATATTCCAGGCTCACTGTGCAGATCCCCTGCCCCAGCCTGAGAACCAGACATTCTCTCAAAGACATGTGCTTCCTTTTAGCTAAGACCGGGGTCTCGAAACTAGTATCTGTGCAATAAACGTGCTCGTATTGACTGGGTGGTCACTGCACCCTGGCCTGTTCAAGGAGCAAAGTTAGGAAACGGTTGTATGTGCGCATAGGTATAGGTATGCACGTATTCACATATGTGCAAATACGTGAACATGTGTTTCTACACTGACATTCCTACATGTTGAAATCCAGGAGTCGACAGCAATACTTCAAATCGCATAGCATGGCGTTCATTCTGGCTTCCCCCTTCTTTGTATTTGTAACTATCTTCTGCCAGTAAGAGGTCTGGCTCTCATTACCTTCAGAAGGATTTACATATGGGCCTCCTTGCTTGGACCTGCCTAATGGCTTTTGCAGCGAATTAAGAAAGGAAGGAATTAATGAAGCAATCCTGCAAAGAAGGTGGGCAAAAACCAAATTTTTGAGACTTGATCATCTCTTTACAGAAAAAAAAAGGTAATCCAGGCCCCACGACTAAATATAGCAACACAGCATCTCATTCCCTAGCCACAGGAGGTAACAGAGTTTAGAGTTGCTTTCCAGGGGATTCTCCCCTGTCTTCCAATGTGCACATGACACACGATTCTTCGTATATTTACAACAAAAAGAACTGGTGTGTTTAAATTTTGTATTCTTGGGCAATAAAAATGTCAAGAACCAGGTGTCACTAACTTTTCTAAAACAAAGAGAAGAAATTCTATTATGTCCATATTCAACATCACACCCCCTCCTCGTAAAAGGTGGGGAAAGCGGGGCCCAGAGAGCTCCCAGGCCCTGCCCAGCGTCACAGAGCTCATTAGAAATGAAGCACAATCCACCCGTGCGGTTGCTAACTTGCCACATCACCCCGCCACCCTACCTTTGAAAGGTTTTCCAAGTAACTAATGTACAATTTGAAACTATCCAGATTCTCCGCTGAGAAACGTGCAGGGCTATAAGCCCTCCTAAAAAAACGTACACCCACAGATGCAGCAAGCCCACGTTAAATAACTAAAAGAGAACCATCTCTTCCATGGGAACGTTAATAAGACACTTCCTCAAACGTTGAACTATAAAGATAGTTCACATAACCGAAAACAGTTCTTTAGGTTAGTACTGGGCACTTGTCCCAAGCTGTCACAATTAGCATCCATCACCACAGCGCCACAGATAGGGAGAAGCACGGACCAGGGGTACTAAGACCGCCTACCTCATAAGCATTCCAGAAGAATGAAGTCAGCGCTTGTGAAAATATTATGTACATGAGGCTGTGCTATATGCTAAGTGGCTCTTTTTCCCTTGATGGAGACACAGCGTTTCTACCCAAAAAGTTGACTGAGCCAACTTCTTGCAACACGGTGTCAGTTCTGGCACCATACTTTTATTAGACATCAAACCACCCAGGTATTCTGCCATTGGGTGTCTGTTTCCCTGTTCCTCATCTGTACCATGGGGACGGGGACATGTAGCTGAGAGTTGGTATGCAATTTATGGGGGGGAGGGGGCAGGGAACTACATGAAGCACTGGAAGCTAGGTACCGGGTGCTCTGTTACTAAGTGACGAATCCCCCCCCCCCCCCCATCATCACCACCATCACGATGTCCGGTATCAGAGCTACTGTGTCTAGACCTGGAGGTGGTTTGTGCTGCAGGCTGCCTGTGGGCAACGGAAGCGGCATGAGATGTGCTGTGTTCAGACCCAAAACAGAGCCCTTTCCTATGTACAAGACGACATTTAAGACAACTCCTGAATCGTTTCACTGTTTCTCCAGATTGGGCCTCACACAATCCTCCAGGACAATCCTACTTTCTAGCCATCCCTCCATCAGGACACTGGACATGGTCACGTGTACCCGAATATCCCGGGTCGGTACGCGTCATTTACCTTACGGGACGGGATACCCTGACGTTTCGTTAAGGATGAAATTTTGGATCAGGAGACAAAATTTAAAGGAGCGAGTTAGTTTTATGGAAATGTGGGCAAGAAGATAAAACCCTTAAAAGATTTAAAACAGATTAGGAACAAAAACCATCTTCGGGCAGGCCAAAAATGGTGGCTCTCTGTTCTTAATACACGACTCCTAGCAAACTAAGCCATGCTTTATTACTTAAAGCTTAGTTTTTGGGGGTTTTTTTTTGGGGGGGGGGGTTGGTTTTTTTTTTAACTATCCTCTTTTCTAGGAAAAAAATATCTAGCATTCAATGAAATGCCAGGTGCATTGTGCCTTTCACTGAAAAAAAAAAAAAAAAAGAAAAAGAAAACCCACCTACTATGGCTTATGGACTTCAGCCTAGCCTGTCACACAGGAATTAAAATCTCTTGAAAAAGCAGCTTTGCGTGGTTCATGTGTCAGGCCGACAGGAGCTGGATCAGCTTACAGAACGGGCCAGAGATAAGGCCTGCAGAGGAAGCAAGGGCTAACAGCCCCCAGGAAAATCTAGGACTTCTCTACTACTCTACCTTCCCCACCCTCATTCCCTCCCGAGCTTTCCTCTACAAGAAGTGGTGCAAAACAAAGTCAACAGCCATTTCTTTCCCTTCATTAATGACACAGCACTACATTTGCAGACGTATCCATCAAGAAGAGTATCTACGTCCTGTTTCTAAAGATCTCTACTTTTCTTTAAAAATCTTGAAACAAAACCACATCGGTTTCAGAGCCCACTCTCCAGCCCTTGATTTTATTAAGTCCAAATGTACAAAGCCCGCAGAGCAAGGACTATTGGGTTTATTTTACAAGACTGCATCAAATATTAGCTGAAAATTGGCTGTAAATGGGGCTACTTAAGCCTCCACGGAAAGGAATTGCAGGGGCTTGGGATTAAAATTGCAGGAAGCCAAAAAGAAAATTGAGGGCCAGGAAATGATGACTGATGGGCTGGGTGCTATTATCTCTGAGAAAGCTAAGGACAGGGAGGCTTTGAAAAAAAATTGCATAGGTGACCTTGAGAACAAGTCCAGACTGAGCAGTCAGCTGGGCGTAGCTCCCTGCAGAGACAGAAAGAGAGCAGGGAGAATTCTTCATTTCCAAATGGGTGAGGAAGACGTTTCCGATAAGCAGTTTTGATTCCCTCTTAGCATGCGGGGCTGCGAGCCACATCTCCAGAAGAATAAATGTCACGCAGCCCTTGGAAAATGCTCCATATTCAGGAGCTGTGGTTTGAAGCTCTCAAACGTTCCTAGAGGATTTCATGACTGTGGGACATGGGAGATTGCAGATTAAAAATGGACTCTATTGATGAAATTACTGTACAGGCTTTTTGTCTTCATCCTGTGTCACTGCACACAGAAAGGGAGCCCTGGAGCCGTTAAGGACACTTCATCTAAACTTCCTGAAAGTGCTTCAAAATGATAACTAGAAGCACAGCCCGGGTCCAAGGCAATTTAATTGCTACAAATGCTCGGTCTACACTTGATTTTTCTAAAGGTAGATTGGCTGACACAGCCCCTCAGATAAGTGGCTGTTTAAATTGGTTAATATCAAGCAAGACCCCACTATTAATTGTCAAATTTACTGAGGACTCTAAAGAACCTTTTCTTAAGTCTGTCATATGTATCATTACATATTACCATATCATTACCATTACAAATTAAAACGTTTATACACGTTTTATTAATTCATTAAAACATAATCTAAAAGCCCATTATTATGGGGGCATGTGGGTGGGTCAGCTGGCTATGCGTCATGATCTCATGGTTCGTGAGTCAAGCCCCACATCAGGCACTGCACTGACAGCTCAGAGCCTGGAGCCTGCTTAAGATTCTGTCTCCCTCGCTCTCTGCTGCTGACCTGCTTGTGCCCATGCTCTCTTTCAAAGATAAAAAATAAAAATAAAAAATTACAGAAGTGCTAAGTCTTATTACCAGAAGTGGTAAGTCTTCATAAACAATTAGATTTTCCCAAACATGTAGTGAAATAGTAGCCATTTTACATCATTGCGAATTTTCTCACACCTGGCTTCAGAGAAGACAGCTGGAGTGTCCAATCTGTTGCATTCCATCTGTTTTAATATCTTGTTTAAAGTACATGACGAAAACCCATTCTCACACAGATACGTAGTTGGAAAATGGAGGAGTAATAGCCCTTTCAGATAAATTTGGATATTCTTTCCTTAATATTACACCAAAACTCACCAACACGTAGTTTCGACAGAAATCTGAGCCCCCATCACTGAACCTTCTGTAATCTGATACCTTAAAATCTATTGCACTCTTCAGCATGGGATTCTGACACTCGTGCACAATTCCACAACCTCCATCGTTGGTCAGACAGGAAATACTGAGTTATGGAGAAGTTCCAAGTGTAGTGGAAAAGTTCACCACACCCCATGGGAGAAAGAGGATTAAGAAGGCCAATAATGTGTATTACTATGAAAATAGATTTGACCTCGTAGAGTCACCAAAAAGATAGCAGGGACCCCAGAAATCTGTAAACCAAAACCTGAGAATCGCCGCTTTAGGCTGATCATGGCACGTGACAACAAGGACTTGGGAGCGTGGCACAAGTCTGCCAGGTCATCAAGGGATCCTTTTAGGGGCCAGGTCGTGTATTTAAAAAAAAAAAATTGTCCCAGTTGACATTCAACGTGGGAACTGGTCAACAAATTCCAAATCCAAGAACTCTATGTGGTTTCTAAACTCGTCGGCTAGAAACCGGAAAGGGCACAACCCACTGGATTTCACATTTGTCACTGCTAAAGCGGGAGCATTAACAGCCACGTCTTGGTTTGAAATCCAGATATGAAAATGTTTTATGTCTAACAAGCCTGAATCACTCATTATTGATTTTTGCCCCCTCCCTGAAATGCGAAGATTTAGCAGCTCCTTCAAAATCATGATTTGTTAGTGGCCCAGCTTATACAAAGAGTTTGCACACTTGTGGTCAGCAGACCCTAACTGATAACCTGCATTCTCAAATGTCAGCTCCTAGGGCCGGACCCTTCAGGGTCTTATTCCAAAGGGTCTCCACAGCCCCATCACCTCACACCAGAACCCGTCAACTATGCAAAACTAGGTATTTGTGGGATCAGTGAATTAGTTTGTATTTGAACGCTGTTGAATATTTCAAAGCAAACAGGACACTGTAGCTAGCATGCCACATTGAAGAAATAAATAGGAAACACCCAGCATTCACGAATTCTGCAGTATAATGGCATTTTAATAGATGAGGGAAAGTAGAGTATTTATAAGTCTGATTTAAAAAAAAAGAACTTGAATTTGATTAACTGTTTATAAGTCTGCTTTATTAAAAAAAAACATGAACTTGCAAGTATACTTTTGGTCAACACCTCATGAAACTCCAATTTCAAATTCAAACTCTATTTTTAATTTGACGGAATGCAGAGAGCAGCTAAGGAAAACTGACTTTCTGCTATCGACAGGCTGTTGTGGCAATGCAACCAGATACTTTAAGGAGAAAAATTAATTTTCTCCGAATCCTTTAAAGATCAAGATTCCGTGCAAGAGCTGGGCAAGAAACCATACTTTAAAACACTTGTGTGTGTGTGTTTCCATGTGCACATCCGGACAGGTCACTGAAGCTCTCACTGACCAGTGTCACAGCTGCATGAATGGTTCCACTGTTCTTAAACACATCACAGAAGAGGAAAGCCAGGGAGGGGGACAAGATGCAGAAGGCTACCTTCACAAATGCCCCAATATTTCACAAGTTGTGATAATCTGGATTATGTAGGTTATGGGTGGTTTTATTTTCCTGTAGTTCTGCTTGGCCAGAGAAAGCAGGCCTTCCTGGCGAACAAAAATGACTGTTTGTGCAAGAGAATTGATTATCTGTTCAAGATGGCTTATGCTGCAGTAGTATAAAAAATTGCAGGTGGCTTTGGTTACAAGAGAAGCTATCAATCATCCTCAACTATTGACACATTTTTATGGACTGTAGTCTCAAATCACTCACTAAGGTTACCTATTCATCCGTGAAATCTAAAATTTGGAGTCCTACCTGAGGGAAAAGGAAGGATTTAAACTGGAAAGTCTTCTCTCCCTAGACGTCTGACAACATAACATTTTAAAGCTGGACGGGCAGAAAGGCTAAGTTCCCTTAAGCTCACCATCCCACGTTAAGACTGGGGTCCAGTTACCGCCTCGCTCCAAATGCTAACTCAGGGAGCTAGGAATCCCGGGGGTGGGGCCAAGCTACTTCAACTCTTCACAGCTTTGATTTACAAGTGGTCACAAACTAATAAAAGTTACGGTCAATATTTATTTTTCTTCAACAGGGTGCTTGTCACTGGACAAACTGCGGATAAAATTAATTCCGGTCTGGTCCTAAGAGCTTAAAAACTTACTAAGCTCATGTTAACCTTCCTGCATTATTAGAGATACTCAAGTAACTACAAAACTCACAGAATCTCCCAAGAGATGGCAGGATGGGGCACCTGGGTGGCTCAGTCGGTTAAGCATCTGACTTCGGTTCAGGTCACGATCTCACGGTTTGTGAGTTCGAGCCCCACGTTGGGCTCTGTGCTGTCAGCTCAGAGCCTGGAGCCTGCTTCGGATTCTGTCTACCTCTCTCTCTGTCCCTCCCCCACTGGCGCTCTGTCCCTCTCTCTCAAAAGCAATCATTAAAGTTTTTTTTAAAAAAGAGAGCTCACTAGCAACACTGCAAATACGGCAGTGCCACTCCCTACCCCAAGATCAATCTGCTGGGAAGCCCCCCTGTCAGCTGTGACCACGGGACCATAATTTCCAAGCACGTGATGCTGGATTTGAGACGAGGCAGCAGGTTACTTTATTGGCATTTCCTTCCTATTATGACAATTCTGCATCTCGATCTAAATTAATGAATTGTGTTACTTCTGTATCCCTTGGTCCCTCTCTTCAGTTCCAAGCTGTATGTGATCCCCCCTTTGTCTGCTTTCCAAAACTGGCAGTCCTTCCCTAGGACTCTATTATACTCAACCCTACGGAGCACATGAGTCCTTCCAACCTTTCTTTTCCCTCCTTCTACCCATGATGCGGGTGTTTTAGGGTTTGCCGGAACCTCTATCAAGCAGAATCTTATCAAGCAAAAGCTCTGACAAGCGGTAAACTCAGTTGTCAAAAGAAATGAAGTTCTCACAGAGAAATACATGAGTGGTATTATGGTATGCAGCAGGTTTTCTGGTGTTGTCTGCTTTTTGTTATTACGGTCTCAAATTAAGCCCTTGGTGGAGTAGTCCCGAGTGAAACATACATACTGAAACCCGTGCAGAATTTTTTTTTTTTTTGTAAAAACACAAAAAGGAGGAACGCCACTTGACAAGGAAATGAATTACGGCTGACTTCCGCTGCTGTGCGCTTTCGCTTACGTGTTTCCGGCACTGGCACCACGACTTACCATTTGTTCACACGCTTGCTCCGTATGTGATACGCGGCAGACGTCGTATCAGATAACAGCAGTATAGACCTAACCTCACAGTCCCTGCACCCACGACACTCACCGTAGTGCTACGTCATCTCTACGTTCAAAAAAAGTTATTATTATTTTTTTTTTGTAAAGGCTGAGGCGCCTGGGTGGCTCTGGTGGGTTCAGCACATGACTCTTGTTTCCCGCTCAGGTGACGATCTCACGGTTCATGGGATGGAGCCCCGCATGGAGTTCTGTGCTGACGGCCTCAGAGCCTGGGATTCTTGCTCTCCCTCTCTCTCTGCCCCTCCCCAGCTCGTGCACACACTCTCTCGAAATAAACTTTTTTTAAAAAAGGCAAACAATGAGGGGAAATAGTGAGGAGGCAGAGGGAAGGAAGGATAAAGGAAAGAAGTCGGGGAGGGGGGCGGAAAGTCTCATTACTGGAAGTCCAGCCTGAGTGGTAAGCTCCCACGGAGGAGGGACCGCATGGCAAGTGCACGAGGGAGAAGGCGGCCGAGGTTCCCAGGGAGCAGGTGTGGAACACAGTCCGGAAGGACAGGAGGCACTCACCTGGGGAGTTTCGGGAGTACGAGCTGCAGGAAGGGCAGAAGCAGGAAAGGGCAGTGAGGGGCCCTTCTTTACCCAAGCTTGAAACAACCCTTAAGGTCACCACGTCCTGACCCGGCTAGCTGGGGGGCCTGGCACCGGCCGCAGCTCCCTCCCTGCCCACTGCTCCCCAGGAGAGACCTCTGTCACGGAACGTGCAGGACATCAGTGGTGGCCGCTCTAGCATTACCAGCAGGTGCACAGCCCCTGCGGCCCCAGGACTCCACCTCCGCGGCCCAACTGCCATCAGCAGGCCCTCCGCTGCTTACCCACACAAGCTTCCAGAAACCGCACCTGGCTTGGCCAGTGGACTCCAGGTTGAAATTCTCAAGCCCTCAGTCAGACAAAGTTCTGGGATTGTTATCGCCCGCATCTATCTCCTGATCAACGTGGTGCTTCACCATCTCCTGCTACTGGAGGCCGTGGCTTCACAGCCTGACCACGACACGGGGCTACAAAATGGGGTACCAGGAGCCGCGTTACAGGGTCAGAGATTAAAGGAGAATGTATATGCTAACATAGCACGGGGCCCAGCTATTAGCCCTCAAGAGACAGGAGTCGGGGGAGACGGGGGAAGACGCTTCCCTTTGTCACCTCTCCCTCAAGACTCCTCTCTTCCCCCTTTTCTTGTCATCCTTAAAAGGTCGCCTGACAGTTTGATTTTGCCACAATACGCTCCCATCCCGGGAGCACAATTCAGTATTAGTTTTCTCTATTCCTTACTGACTCGGCCAAACCCTAATCCCCCTCTTTATATGATCCCTTTAAGGGGAGAACCAGTATCCTCTCAAGTTTATTGCAGCAAAATGGTCACTCCCTCCTCATTCCGCAATCAGTTGGTGTCCTTTAAAAGTTATCATCTCCTAGGGGCAGCTGGGTGGCTCAGTCGGTTAAGCATCCAACTTCAGCTCAGGTTGTCATCTCACGGTTCGTGGATTCGAGCCCCCCATCAGGCTCTGTGCTGACAGCTCGGGGCCTAGAGCCTGCTTCGGATTCTGAGTCTCCCCCAGTCTGGGCCCCTTCACAGCTTGTATTCTCTCTCTCAAAAATAAATAAAAGCATTAAAAAAAATTATGTTCTAAATTCCAGTCTAATACCCTCCCCTCCATCCCCGTTTTCCAGAACATTCATTTCACGAGAGATGAACACGTACCCTATTTATTCACTAATTACAACTGCAGGTATGTCTCCATGGGGAACCTAACTGCGACGTCTGACTTTGTGAGGCTACTGCAGAGAGTACATGAGGCAGTAATTAAAATTTATAAACTATCTTTAAATGCAAATACAGGATATGGTGATTTTTTTTTATTATGGCCATAGAAATAATTTCCAGTAACTTGATCAAAAAACTCTGGCAGACAAGCAGCCACGTTAACGGCAAGTGGGCATCTGAAATTATTGGAAGAGAGTATCCAAGTATCAAAACCTCTCTGGTTAGACCACCCTATGCAAGTACTCCAACTTTCCTGACATGATGAAAGCGATTAGAGCAGACCAACCGTCCCCAGGGAGAACTCAATAACCGGGGGGAAGAATTATTCACATAGACTCAAGGGGCCCTGGCTGTGGAGAGAAGCCAGCCTGGCATTTGCCGATCCTATTGCAGAGTCCTAACACTGTGAGGTTGCACAGCACCACAGAGCTGGGTGGGCAAAAACCGGAATTCATGGCCTGCTAGGGAATGGGGCCCAGTAACGACACAGACCTTCAATATACAGTTTTAACAGGATATCTATATAGCCCAGGAGATCAAAGTGAACTGCACGCTACGAAGGGCAGAAAGATGGGGACTAAAGCACGGAGAGAATAGGGAAAAGACAACATAAGAAACCCGGATTAACATGTGTGTAATTAGAAACCCACAAGACAGAGGGTTCCCAAGAGATAGTGGCTGAGAATTTTTCAAAACTGCTAAGAGAAATCAAGCCACAGATTCAAGAAGAGACGCACATCTTGAGGTAGGTAAATACGAGGAAATTCACACCTAGACCGTTCTAGCAAAACTGCTGAAAACCAAGAGCAAAAGGGAAATCTCAAAACCGCGGGAGAACAAAGTGAACAGTAGTAAAGCTTCGGGAAAAGGGGGCAGGGGGAAGGGCAGGATTTTCCAACACAAGTAAGACGGAACAAATCTCAGCACAACCATCGCTAACCCAGAGGACTTGGCATCAGAAATGACGGTGCTAATGCGGGAAAAGAAAATGCCTCAGAATTCTGGAGCTAGTGAGAATCTTCCTCCAAAATGAAGTCACTCAAGTGAAATCTGAGGGATCTTATCACCAGGATCCATGCACTGAAGAAACTCCAAAGGGAGCTCTGAGGCAGAAGGAACATAATTCCGGATGAAAGCGTGTCGTACAATTCTTCCCACGGAGTATTTTTAAGGAGATCTGAAACCAGGAGATTGAAGACTGCCTTTAGGCCTCTTGCTCGATCACACCTGTTCAATATTTGTTTCGGGGACTTGAATGGCATTGATAGAAAACACAGGGTTGCAAATATGTTAAATATTTAAAATTCCAAAACATGCCCCCGTAGACCCCAAAAACCAACCATTTTTACCAAAAAAGCTCTTATGATGTGGAGATATTTACCTGCATCTGTCCGAATACCCTGCATGCCTGCCCCATCATCTCCAAAGTAACAAAACCTCGATCCTCCCTTCAAGATGTATGTGTGTGTGTTTTTAACGTTTATTTATTTTTGAGAGACTGAGAGAAACAGAGCATGAGCAGGGGAGGGGCAGAGAGAGAGGGAGACACAGAATCCAAAGCAGGTTCCAGGCTCTGGGCTGAAAGTACAGAGCCCGACATGGGGCTCGAACCCACCGACGGTGAGATCATGAGCCGAGCCGAAGTCGGAGGGCCAAATGACTGAGCCACCCAGGTGCCCCAAGGCATGTTTTAAGTCCTCCTAACATTTATTTATCACCTATTACGTGCCCACTTGCGTCAATTTTGTGTGAGGCGCTGTGTTAGTTTGTAGGGCAGACATACTGCACCCATGGTCTTCCCAGAGAAGAGGTTACCTGGCTATCTTTCCCGACGGCACACAACTCCATCCACCCTATCCCTCTTCTGGAAGGAAAAACTCCTAGGATGCTCCTAGAAGTTTGCCTTCTCTTGGTTTCCTTTAACTCATCACTACACCTCCCCCGAGACTAAGGCACCAGTGGGTTCCCTACATCATCGGACACCATTCTCTGCACACCAGAGCCTTTACGTAAACATCCACCAAAGTAAATCTCGACAAGGAGCAGTGGGCCCCAACCCACATAATGGAGTTTAGTAGAAACCAACAGAAAATCTTTCATTGAAGACATTAAACATCACAGGGGCGCCTGGCTGGCTCAGTTGTAGAAGCATGCAACTCTTGATCTCCGGGTTGTGAGTTCAAGTCCCACGTGGGGTGTAGAGACTACTTAAATAAAAAGTTCAAAAATAGAAGAAGAAAAAGAAATTAAACACAAGCAGCACAAGCACTGGGCTGGAAAGCCCTGAGTTAGGACATAAACAAAACAGCCCCAACATTTAAGTTAATAAAAATCTTAAAAATATCTCAGAAGTCCTCTTTAGGCTGAGTCTCACTCTGGAAGACTAGGAAAACTTAGCACTTATGAAGCCATCTTCCCACCCAAACACCCACTGAAACAGACTCTTCCTATTTGTCCGGATGTGGTCTCAGAAGACCTCACAACAAAACACAAGAAACACCACCACCCACTGAGAAGTGGCATTCAATAAAAAACAGCTATCCTCCCACCCCACCCCCAAAAAATGATTTGGGGCCCCCCAGCCGACTCCTTTGGAAAAGCATGTTGACTCATGATCTCAGGGTTATGAGTTCAAGACCCATGTTGGATGTATAAAGATTACTTAGAAACAAAATTTTGGGGGGCATCTGGGTGGCTCAGTCAGTTAAGCATCCAACTTCAGCTCAGGTCATGATCTCACGGTTCGTGGGTTCGAGCCCCGCGTTAGGCTCTGTGCTGACAGCTCAGTGCCTGGAGCCTGCTTCGGATTCTGCGTCTCCCTCTCTCTCTCTGCCCTTCTGCTGCTCACACTCTGTCTCTCTCTCAAAAATAAACTTTAAAAAAATTTTAATAGGGGCACCTGGATGGCTCAGTGGGTTAAGCATCCAACTTCTTTGGCTCAGGTCATAATCTCACGATTCATGGGTTCAGGGCCAGCATAGGGTTCTGTACTGACAGCTCAGAGCCTGGAACCTACTCTGAATTCTGTGTCTCTTTCTGTCCCTCCTCTGCCCATGCTCTCTCTCAAAATAAACAAACATTAAAAAGGAAAACAAATGTTTAATAAATAAAATTTTTAGGGGCGCCTGGGTGGCGCAGTCGGTTAAGCGACCGACATCAGCCAGGTCACGATCTCGCGGTCCATGAGTTCGAGCCCCGCGTCAGGCTCTGGGCTGATGGCTCAGAGCCTGGAGCCTGTTTCCGATTCTGTGTCTCCCTCTCTCTCTGCCCCTCCCCCGTTCATGCTCTGTCTCTCTCTGTCCCAAAAATAAATAAAAAAAAAAAGTTGAAAAAAAAAGAAAAAAAAATAAATAAAATTTTTAAATAAGGAAGAAGCCTGTTAGCCATTCCCAACCTAAGGTACAGGTCCCAGCACACCACTCGTTGTGCCTTTGTTCCGAGCTTTGGAATAGTATTACTTTTGTGCCCAGGTTTCTGCCACTTGCAAAACAATTTTGAATTTTACTTCTTACTTTATTAAACTTTGTACTCTCCTTTTCTTTGGTGATTTACTTAACATTCCGGGGGGGGAAAGAAAATACAAAAATCAAGCCTAGATTTTACCCTATGCTGTTCTTAGCAAAAAAAAAAAAAAAAAAAAAAAAAAAGATGCACTGTAGGGGCACCTGGGTGACTCGGTCAGTTGAGCATCCAACTCTTGACTTCGGCTCAGGTCGTGATCTCACAGTTCATGGAGTCCCAGCCTGCGTCAGGCTCAGTGTAGAGCCTGCCTGTGATTCTCTTTCTCTCCCCCTTCCTCTCTCTGCCCCTCACCCATGTGTGCTCTCTCTCAAAATAAATAAACTTAAAAAAATGATTCACTGCAAAGGTCTAGGCACTGAGGTCTTACCTCCCCCCGTCTCGTCTTACTATGAATTTTGTAACGTGCTTTGAAAACATCCTACAACAACTGCATCTAACTTGGCACTCTTTGCTATTATGACTCCAAGATTTATCACTTCTTTTGTTCTTTTATTCTTCCCTGAAAGCCGTTCTCAGTGCTTCTACCGTTAGATTTTGTTTAATACAGATGCATACCTCCTCAACAAATCGGAGAGTCGATGTAGCGGGATTGAAGGAGTCTTGGGTTTAAAGTCAACTTTAGGCTTATATCCCTAGGGTTGAACGAGTTGCCAAGATACTTAGCTTTCTCGGCATCAGTTTCCTTACCTGTGAAATGGGGTTAATAATGGTGACATCTCAGGACTGTCCTCAGAATAAGATGAAGGGAAATGGGTCAACACGACAGTGGATATGTATACAGAGACCTCCTTGTGTGGATACTTCAGTCTCCGGGCTTTCTGTTACCACATGTGAGAAGGAGGACCCCTGTTTCAGGGCTATCTGGACAAGTGAGCATACCTCTCTCAATCTCAAACTTCCTTACTCTCTAAGCCATACCTTGCCTGCAATTTAGGTACCTGTGTCATGGTCCCCTCCATCCCGACACCATATTTCTTTTAGCAACGATGGGCATGTTTTCTACTGTAGTGGTTCTTCATAGATCATTCTTGTTACGGTCCCCATCCTACCATTCCTCTACGACATCCACCTCCCCGACCACAACACAAACGTTAGCTGATAAACTTGAAGATCAAATTAGTATTTCCTTTCAATATGCACCCTTCCTGTTTCTTCCGAGAGGCATTCCACCCAATCCGTGACTCCACCATTTTATATACAACGTCCTGATCTAGAAAACCATATCCTGTTCCTCGTATCATTTACAAACGCAGCTGTTCCTTTTTTAGATCCTTTTTCCTCTACCAAGTTACAATGTGGACTCGGCAATCTGGTCTCTCAAAAGCCCTCAGATTACTTTGATAGCCCATTAGGGATACCCATGTCATCGTAAGGCAAAAACAAGAAGATAATTATGAATAAAGGCTTTTCTACTGAGTACTTACCATATGCTAGGTCATATCGTAAGCCCTTTTACATAGATGTGTGCATCAAACCTCACAACTCTAGGAGGTAGATTCCTTAGTTTGTGGGGAGAATAATGTCAAGTGAGACACAAATGAGGCGTGACTGGGGAGCCCCCAGGACAGATCGGGTCCTCAGGCCCAGAGACTCCAGCATCGCGATGCTATAGGTCACTTCAGTCACAGGTGTGCTAGAAGCCGGTCTGGTCAACACCACTCCCTGCAGAAGGCTGGGGGGACAAGATCTAAACTCAGTCCCTTGGCTTCCCGTCAGGGCAGGGGATACGGAAGCAGAGGTCTGAGTGAGGAGAGAGACAGGACCCAGTAGTTCTCTTACAAAGACACTCCCCCTTGTGCCCACCTGGAGCTGGGCACACCCTGCACCCCGGGACAGACAAGGGGACAGATGAGGGGACGGCGGGGTTTGCAACCCTCACCCTCCACTTCCTCACCTCCACGAGAGAGCTTGAAAGCCTTCGGAGAAGGCCCTCACTTTCGTGCAGAAAACCTCCAAGTGCAGAAAAGTGCACGTGCAGAAAACTTGCACTTGTTTTTATAGTCTGGCAGATCGTCTCCCACACCCGGTCCTGTCCCCGTCCGATACCACAGCCATTTGCACCATCCAGGCTCCAGAAATAAACCTATTTCTTGACTTGCCCGGTAGTGACACAGACATCCACTTCGTGGTCATTTCTGCAGGGGCACCAGTCGCGTGTTGTTTCTGCAGGCACGTTATGTGCTTTCATCACATCTTTTCAAGGTGTATCTACTCAAGAACCAGGACCACAACTAAAAACACCGTGTTTCAAAGTATTTTTAATATTTCACCTTTGACTTAAAACACGTGACACTGATAGGAAGAGGCCGATCTTGGAAGGTCTTTTTATAGGTAAGAATATCAACTGAGGTACTACAGTAACAGAAGCTTAGATCTTCCAAGTTCTTTCCACGGCCTCATCTCCTCCTCCCAGTTCACGTAACCTCAAGATCTAACAGACCTACCTACTTGCCATTCCCTGAACATACAGTGTTCTCACACCTTTATACATTTTATTCAACAAGTGTTTATTTAGACAAGAAACAAATCTGAACAAAAACAGTCCCTGCCTAGTGGAAACAACAGCTATCATTCAAATAATCATACAAACAACATAGGAGTGCGGTTGTGGTAAGTACCCTAAAAAAGGAGAGACACTCGATGAGCTCTTTGAGTAAAAAAGGGTTTGACTTAAACAAGTTGGGGCTTGCCGAAAAAAGGAACATGGGATCTAGAATCCGAAGGGCCGAACAGGGAAGAGATATGAGCGGCTTTCCAGAGAGAGAAACATGCAAAGGCCCTGGGGTAGAACAAGGCTGGGGGAATAACGCGAGCCAAAAGGAGGCAACATCCTTCTCTGCTTTCAAAATCCGTCCTCTTCCATCAAATACTGCTCAAATGTCACTTCCTGTGTGAAGCTGCTCCCTCCTCTCCATTTTCACTGTAAATGGATATGTCCCTCACACCATTATGGCATTCCTTTTATCCTTGTGTTAGCACTTAGCTCACTGTATTGCAATTATCTGTTTATACATCTGTCTCCCTGTCTAGAAGAAGAATTAACGGAGAACAGAAGCAATCAAGGATGATCCTTGGGTCTCTCTACCATCCCAGGTAAGCAAATTTCCAATACCAAGTGCTTCATGAATGAAACAGGACCACTTAGCCATGCCACGCACACCCAAGCACTTTACCTGGAAACTGTACTCCCCGCTTTGTGAGTTGCCTACCTGTTTTGGCAAAGACTCCACTGTAAAGCAGCAACTTTGTAAAACGCCTCTTCACCCCTGACCGTAATGAATCATGAGGGGTTATTTACTTCGGCATCAGAAACAGCTGCCCAGACTTTGTTAGCACCACGTAATTCCTTTTATAAATATCACACAATTATCTAATTTCTGAAAGTCCTGCGTGCTTTGGAAAGGTGTTATTTTGGAAACAAGTCCTGGCCCATCCTAGGGAAATTCCCAAGCCAGCGCTGTCACGGCTAAGTCTGTCTCCCTAAGCCAGGGAAGGCCGGAGAGGAAGCAGAAAGCCCCCCCAGCTGCCTGGCACGGGGCAGGGGGGCATCCACGGGCCCCCCAGTTCCGGCTGCAGCCACCGGGCCTGCTTGCACTCACAGGTAATCACCGCAGAGTGCGGCAGACCCAGCACTCAGCCTGGCCCCGCCGGCCTCTGTGGGACCCGCCGTCACTGGCGGGAAGGAAGGATGACGGAACAGTGGCCTGCCGGTCCGCCGGCCTGTTTTTGCTGAGCCCTCCGAATGGGCATGACCGCCGCGGAGGTTTTCCTTCTGTGGTGTCAGCAACCCCGAGGCTCGTTCTCTCCCACCACCTCCAGATCCAACCCCGGCCTTCTCGGGGGAGGAAAAACGATGCAATCAAGATTAGGGTGATGCCTGCTGCAACGCGATCCTCAGGCTCCCGGGCTATTCGATCTGGGGGTGGGGGGCAGGGGTCGGAGGGGGCTCGCAGCAGCGGGGAGAGGCCCGATCCGGGCCTGCATCTCCTCAGGATCACGGGGGGAGTGTGGGGGGAGGTCAGCAGGGGTAGGACTGGTAACTCAAAACGGTCCTCGGGCGGCCTTGTTTACCATGTCCAGCAGATGCGTGCGGAGCGTTCCCGCACTGGCAGGCGCGCTCCCGGGGCCCCTGAACCGACCCCTCCGCATCCCTGAGAACAGCCCGCGCCCGGCCGCTGCGCACCACTTCCTCCTCCGAGGGCAGGATGTGCGCCGCCTGGGAACTGGGAAAGGAGCCCTCGCCAGGCCAGACGGCCGCCCTTTGATCTCTTCCCACCAGACCGGGTTACTTTGCAGGCTGGCCTCGCTTTTTTTTTTTTTTTTTTTTTTTTAATCTGGCATACGTGGAAGTTAGTACTTTATTACAGATTTCCTGCCTTTATCTCCCTTAATTATAAAATCTCCTGGGAAGGAAGAAAGAATCCTATGAGAGGCCAGGGGAAGGAGCAGGCCCCATCTGGGGGAAGGAGGAGGCGGCTCCCTGACCCGGTGGTCCATGCAGGGCACTGCTCACACTGCTGCCCTCCGCTCTGGCTCACAGCCCCGCAGGGCTTCCCCAACTCTGTTCTCAGGGTGGAGGCTGTTGGTCTTACACACAGGAGTCCTTGGCCCTTGGCCCCTGTCCTTCATCTCAGGCTGAGAGAAAAACCAAAGTCAGGGAGGGCAGACAATGTTAGGAGGGAGATTCCCCAGCAACCCTGGGCTCTGAGCTCCCACACCCAGGTATGTCCCGGAGGCCTATATTTGGGCTTTACTCAAACACCCCCCTTCTGGGGAAAGGGACAACAGTATGGACAGGTCAGAAGAAAGCGTTCTCCTCTGGGGACCCTCTCTGAATGGCCCTGGTCCCACTGACCTCCTCCAAATAGGCATCCCTCCTCACAATCCTAAGTGTCCATATGCACACCTTAGCAGCATTTCATGTTTTTAGCCAAGCGTTAGCCTATCAGTCACTCCCAACAGGATGTAAACCCCAAGGCGACAGGAAACGTGTAATTATATAGTAGGGACTCCGATGTGAATGACAATAATGAACCCACTCACCGGGCTGTCCACATGAAGTCTCAAGTCAACAACGATTTTTTTCCACTGGTGGATTTCAAACACCAAAGAGCTTTGAAACATATTAAATAAACCAGTATTTATTCAGAAATTATTATGTGCTAGGATTAGTCACAGTAGGCAAATTCCAACCCATAAAAGCAGCCTTGCTTCATCCTAAAACTTCATTCTCCCCATAATTTCACATTTTCTGTGGTAGGAACTAACCATTTACCAAGTAGCTGTATGCCTCATCTTTAAACTCTTAAGAAGAAATTGATGTGTCTACACAAACCCATTCTGAGCCTTTGAGAAAATGCTGAAGAGCCAAGTCTAGGGTTGGCCCCATTCTGTCCTCTTCCCAGTCCGACACCCAAGGTCTAGAGCTTTTCCAGTTTTCTAAAACTACATTGCAGCTCACTAGCTCAGGTCCAGCTCCCTGGATGGATGGCCAGAATTCAGACAGACCCCACTTTCCTCCCCGGTTTTCACCCAGCACATCTGTGGGCAAGGCACATTAGCCCTAGAGCTCCCGGGAACTACAAATACAGGAAACCGGTAGGGGAAGCTTATAAACATGTCTCCCAGGGCTTACAGAGCTCTGAAATGTCCTCTTCCTCTCCCCTCACAGCTGAAACATGAGGAAAGGTAGGATCTCAGGCTCCCTCAGATCAATTATTTAACAAAGTTGCTTGAACAGTAATCCAGCGTTTGTAGCTTTTAAAGCAGACAAGTATATTCCATAATCCAGGTTTCAGCAAACGTTCTCTCTTAATGGCCCGATAAACATTTTTGGATTTATCTTTGTGCCAACTACTCAGTCATGCCCTTGTAGGCCCCAAAGCAACCAAAGACAACACGTCAACGGACGCACATGGCTTTGTTCCAATAAGCTTTATTTACAAAACCAGCTGAGGTAATCGGTGGTTGGATTCATCAACATCCCCAAGTAATACGGAACTGTGAAGATCCCAATTTCAATAATGCTATCCCAAGCATAGTTCTGTCAGCACTAAATTTGGACTAGACGCAGCTCAACTGCCCCGGGCTAGTGTCTCAGCAAAGAAGTGTATGTCTATGATCATAGTCTTCTGCATCTGAAGACCAAGCTTTCAGAACTGTTGAAATGTTTCCAGCATCAGTGGAAATCCATGTTTTCTCTTTAAAATAACCTTGAGTCTTAGGAAGCTGCACTTATGATGATATAAAAGGCTGTATAAATACAGGAAAAGTAACTAGTTCAGGCAGGCATCAAATCAATGACTCCAATCTGAATACCACCATCTAAGAGAATCTACTCAGTAGCAACCCGTTGGGTCGCTTTTAGAACACCAAGCTAGGTCGTGGGGATTAAAATATTTAACGACAAAAGCGTATATCCAGGAAATATTAGCACTGAGCAGGATTTGACAACTTATGTAGGAAAACCATTAAAATTATACCAAGAAAATGGGTGGCTTATTCGGTTAAGCTTCCAACTTTGGCTCAGGTCGTGATCTTGCGGTTTTTGGGTTCGAGCCCCGTGTTGGGCTCTGTGGTGAAAGCTCAGAACCTGGAGCCTGCTTCGGATTCTGGGTCTCCCCTCTCTCCACCCCTCCCTGCTCACGCGTGGTATCTCTCTCAAAAATAAACATTAAAATTTTTTATACCAAGAAAATGAGGTAGAGAGAACCTGTCCCTTTGCCCAAGATCACAAAGCCGGATTATAGAGGAAAGCAGGACCACAGGAAACTAAACTGGGTGTTCTCAGAAGTAGGGACAATGTCAGGTATGGCTGAGCACCGTATTCCCAGCCGTGCCACCGGTTCCCGGCATACAGAAGGCAATTAAGGAATATTTACCGCATAAATGAATCAAGAGTTCAACAAGAATAAGTGAGCCATACCTTCCCATCAAAAGTTGCACGGACTAATAAATTCCTTGTTCAAAAAGAATGCTCTATGTGTAACTTTCTCCCTGATGTCAACTTGTGCATTTAGTCCTTCAGACACCGCAATAAACTGCTGAACTAATGTAAGTAGCCTAGAGGAGAGGCACCACTCAAGGCAGCTAATTCCGTCCTAAGGAATTATTTATGCATGACGAGAATCTGTCTGGAACATCAATGATGTCTTTATCTTCAACCACTGCTCACAGAGGACTCACAGCCTGAGTGTACGAGTACCGTCTGCCTGGGGTTTCCCAGGACTTGCAAAACGTAACCCTGATTGCTTACAGGGGCTATGGCTTATTTCACATTATCTACACCCACTCATCCATCACCGTGGGACTCGGCGGTATAGGAAGCAAGCTCTTCAAAGCAAGGGTTCAGAGGCGCTGTGGCTATTCCTGACTGTTGCCGCATTTTCCCTTCCAGACAACGGACAAGACAGATGCTACCCGGGGAGACATGGCTATGCAGAGATATATGGTGGTCAAGTAGCAACCCACCATAGTATCTAAGCACCTCCCCCCAGCTCCACACTTGAAGGTCAAGTGGAAATAACCTGCATTCCTTCCACAGGTGTTGGCCTTTGAAAAGGAATGCAGACTTTGAGCTCCATTTATGTTTTCAAAATATTGCTTTTGCTTTGAACTAACCTGGAATGTGTAACTTGATCCAGACTGTGATTTTACATTCACCCAGAGTAGATTTCTAGGACAGGGACTCTTCAATATCTCAACTATTAAGTGTTTTTAGAGAACCCCACAGTGGAGAGCTAAAAGATAAATTTTGTCCTACCTTTCCTTGGAAAAGCCAGGTGTGTGTGTGTGTGTGTGTGTGTGTGTGTGTGTGTGTGTGTGAGAGAGAGAGAGAGAGAGAGAGAGAGAGAGAGATGGGGGCTTGGGAGAGAGGGGAGAATAGCAGCCCTAACTAAAAAGGTCAGAATACCAACAGCAACTTGGGGCACTCTTAAATGGGTGACAAGGTCTACTCAGTAGGAAGTCATTTGAGACCTCCTTAATCAGTCACTTCAAAAATAAAACACTACCAAATAAATGTATTTGGCTAATTTACAAAAGTTCTGCAAACATTCCCAAGTATTGCAAAAGCAACAATAGTCATATTATATCAATTACTAATTCAGACACTTAAAATATATAACTTCTGGAAATAGATACGTGAGACAAAACTTCCTCAGTTCTTTACTTTATTAAGACAACACTCTTCTGCAAATACAGAACCCAGAAAACTTCTGAAATACTATAAAAGGAAGACACACACGAAGTAAACGTTTCATTTCACACACACATACTTTTTCCAGGGTGACACACACCTTCACAGAACTGAAATGCCAAATTCAAAATAAATTCACAACACACGGTAAATTCAGACATCCGAGGGGGCTTTCCCACCATTAAATTTGCAGGGCTATCAACAAACTCGGTTTATTTTAAGATTGGCTGCCCAATATACAAATTTCCCTTTGTGTTTGAAATACTTTTATCAGATAAGATAGCTTTTGTTTAAACTGCTATTTTCAGAATTTGCTTTGGGGTTTCAAACACACAGTGAAGTAACTCGAGATTTCCTACCCGGCTTTAAAATGTGTGTCTTCTGTCTGTTTGTATTTAGTAATTTCCTGTCAAATAACCTCACATAATTAACTTTCCTTGCTCCAACCTACTTTTTCCCCCTCCTGGTCCTACTTCCTGAGGACGGTAATAAAATGCTGATTACATTCAGCCAGCTATCTGCTTTCTCCTCTGCCTTCTCCCTCCATCAGAGTCTATGCTCAGGTTTCAGACCTTGGTGGACAGGGAGAGACCTGGAACAGAAACAAAGCCCATCAGACTTAGGGAGTTCCTGCCTGTCCACATTTCCCGAGCAGCCCTATCACTCAGCTAGAGCCAATCAAGGGTGGGGGAAGGGTGGGGGGAAGGAAGAGATATCACACTGGGGTTTTTCCCAAAATTCAGTGAACTCCATAGACCATACGCTGCTCAGCTGGCCCTAGGGTGTATGGGAAGGCCTCTCCGATTCCTACTGGAGTTGGGATGGCTGTGATGATGGCTTGGAGAATCAACAGTATTCCTAAGGACAGAAGGAATACCGACCAACACTTAGAACATTTGATTTGCAGATATAAATAGAAATCAAACCAGGCCCTTCATACGACCGAGATCAGCACGTTACTTCTTCATCATTAGTCATTCACTTCACAGTAACTAAACACTTCACAGGTATCACACAAGGAATTCATTGCATCATCACCTGGGCATTCCAAAAGTACACTTCCATAGAGATCTCATGGGGGGAGGAGGGGCAGGCAGGCAGGCAAGCAAGCGAGCAAATAAATAAATAAATACAGTTACGAATCCATCACATTTCAGTGTTGGTACTTCCATTGTTGGTACAGTGATCACCTCCATGCACCCCACGGTTTCTTAACCCAGCACTACTGACCTGAAGAACCAAATAATTCCTCGTTGTGGAGGGCTGGCCTGCAAGACACCTAGCAACATCCGTAGCCTCCAGACACCTGATTCAAGTATTACCTTCAATGCTTCCCAGTTCATGACCACTAAAACATCACTAGACACTAGCTAATGCTCTGGAGACACAATCACCACCAGCTGAACAACACAGACAGACATAAACAGCAGAGGCCAGCCAGGGGCACTGGGGTGGCTCAGTCGGCTAAGCATCCGACTTCGGTTCGGGTCATGATCTCACCGTTTAATTTTCAGCCCCGCATTGGGTTCTCTGCTGTCGGCACGGAGCGCGCTTTGGATCCTGTCCCCCTCTCTTTGCCCCTCCCCCACTTGCACTGTCTCTCTCAAAAATAAACTGAGATGGGGCGCCTGGGTGGCTCAGTGGGTTAAGCGTCCGACTTCAGCTCAGGTCATGATCTCGCAGTTGCTGAGTTCGAGCCCCGCGTCGGGCTCTGTGCTGACAGCTCAGAGCCTGGAGCCTGCTTCCCATTCTGTGTCTCCCTCTCTCTGCTCCTCTCCTGCTCACTGACTGACTCTCTGTCTGTCTCTCTCTCTCTCTCCCCCCTTCTTTCTCCCTCTCTCTCTCAAAACTAAAAAAAAAAATTTTTTTAATAAAAAGTAAACAGATTAAGAAAAAATCTGAGTAATAAAAGGTGCTGCTCTTCATTTCCTACAGGTAAAGACAGCAAACCCTCTAGCTTGTTCATCATATGACAGATTCACCCTTCTAATTTCCAGACAAGGTCTCCCTCTGAGCATTCAGTGTTTGAGGTCAACAATGGTGACTTCCTATTAAGACAGTGCCTTAAATTCACACATAACACATCCCAATGGTACAAACCCACTGCCAAAATGAAAAGAGAAATCACCAGGGATAAAATCATCAACATCTTCACAGACCAGAAACAGACCACAAATGCCAACTCACAAGATAGGATTCCAAAATCCATGGGTTTAGCCCAAGTGGCCACTCCAGTGGTGGTTCCAAGCTCAGTGCCTGGCACGGTCCTATCCAAGCTGTTTCGCTCTGAAGCGTATATGCCCTAGAGAAGCTCTCGAATGTGTGCGTCAGTTGACATGTGCTAGAATGTTCATAACTGCATGGCTATTAACAATAAAGCAACAAAGATACAAGTTCACTAATGGGAGCATGAATATACTGTAGTATTTGTAAACAATGGAACATTCACAGCTCCAGTAATAAAACTGCTGCTAAGGTAACACTAGTGAATCTTGAAAACAGGGCTTGGCACAAAGAGCAAGTCACAAAAGACTACTTACTGTATTGCAGTATTTTTATAAAGTTAAATACAAGCCAATCTAAATCTATTAAACCTATTTTTAAAAGCCCAACATGGGTATTTTTACAAGCAAAAACAAGGGGTGCTAGGGTGGTTCAGTCGGTTGAGCGTTCGATTCTTGGCTTTAGCCTAGGTCATGATCTCACGGTGCGTGGGATCGAGCCCTGCCGTTGGCTCTGCATTGACAGCATGGAGCCTGCTTGAGATTCTCTCTCTCCCTCTCCCTGCCCTTCTCTCCACTCTCAAAAAATTAAATTAAAAAAAATAAATAAAAGCAAAAAACGAACAACATTAAATTCAGACTACTGGTTTCCTCCAGGGAGGAAGTAAAAGCATAAACACAGGTAAAGGTGAATTGGTATTCATGTAATAGCATGCTTTGAGACGTACATGTAATAGTATGTGTCCGTACTCTGTGTATATGAAGTATTATATATAAACGTTTTTGAATTTCTCTTTCAGGGAAAGGGAAAAAGAGACTTAAGGAAAATGATGGCAAGCAACAACAACAAAAAACCACACCCAAATATTAGAGGACTCACTTCAGTAAAATAAAAAGTGAAGTCAAGGGATTATACCCGCACGGGGTATAGGAAACAATAAGCAAAATACCAGTAAATGTGATTAGTGACTGAGAGAACACTAACCCTTTTTTTTTTTAATGTTAAAAAGTACAAAGTGAAAATTCTGTCAACAAACATGAAATGAAATGGGCTAATGGGGTCGTTAAGGCATGCTGAACTTTTCTTTATCGTCAGGAAGAAGGGAAACATACTCAATAACTACAGGTTTTATTAGGAAACTGTATAGTTACATGACACCTACGATATTCAACGCTTAAAAGCAATCACTGGAAAACATTAGAAATTTCATCTGTGCCTTCCAATCCAGTGAGAAGGGAAAGGGGGGGTCTGCAATCTCATCAAGAAATGAGGAAAAAGAACCTGAGAGAAAAAATGGTAACTAGGAATGACTCAGTTGTAATGAGGTAGACATAAAATAGATAAGTAATTACAGTAAGTGTGTATTGATAAAATGCACGAGCTCAGAGGGCGATAAAGGCTTAAAAGAGAAAAGGGAAACAATACGCCAAGAAAACATGAATATAAAAGGATTAGAGAAGATAATCCTGGCATGGCAAATAACTAAAAGTAAGGTTGTGTTATAATAAATACCAGAAAATGTAGAATTTAAGGAAAACACCTGAAGGGTTAGAGACTGACTCGATGGCATAAAAGAAAGTCCGTGGATATGTAACAACCATATGCTGAGGTTCACCAAATATAGCCTCGAAAACAAACACACAAAAAATTATGAAGAAACCTTGTCAAGACCAAAATTCGAATGAGGTGTTAACACGACTTTGTCAAACACTGTTCATCAAGTAAAATATTAGTAAGGTTACAAAATATTAAAATTAACAATTCAATAGAGAACCTGCAGCCAGGAAGTAGTCTATCCATTTTTGTCAAATACACGTAATACAGCTACTAAAATCAACTCTGTACTGTCGTGAGGTCTTAATAAAAATTCAAAGTTCCATATCATACAGAATTTGGTCTTCAAATTATTAAGAGAGAAAACAGGATTAAGCATTTACAGGGGAAGAGAGCAAAAGTAATGAGCTAATTATCCAACTTATGATGAAAACAAATTCAGAAAGCACAAAGAAAAAAAAACATAAAATATGTAAATAAAAAGCAGATGATGAACGACACCAAAAGTTTTAAGCATTATTAAGATAATGACTGTCTGTCAAGATCATGAAAGATGTGGACAGCACACCATCAAGAGTGATAAACACATCAGGCATCATTTTAAAAAAAAAAAACGTATAAATACATCAGGCATTAAAAACGAAGGCACCTGGACCATTTATGCCAATAAAATGCAAAATTACATAGCACTAAAGTTTTCCTTTATTGAAAACACAGCTAATAATTGAGGAATTAGAACACCACCAGTTTGGAAAAGCTAATGAAATAATGCATCTGAGTAATGATCCATTATGGCTGCTAAAATCACAGAAAGAAAAATAACTAGACATCATGAGCCTCCTGATAGAACGCATCACAAATAATTGTTACCGAAACAACAGCAGCAGCAAGCAAGCCATAGAGATAGGGCACACACACCGACATAAGCAAACCTTTAATGTTATCCAACACAATTTTCTGCAATAAAGGAAGTCCTGTATATCTGCGCTATGCGATATAGTAGCCTCTAGCCATACATGACTGTTAAGCACTTGGCATGTGCCTACTGCAATCGAGGAACCGAAATATTCATTTAACTTTAATTAGCTTAAGATGGTCACAGGTGACTATTCTATTGGACATCTAAGCTCTAGAACTACCTACCAATTTACAGGACAGAGAGCAAGACCATGATGCATTTAACAAATGCAAACAATGGCAAATACTATTTGGCTTGTTTTCTTCCACAAACAAACTGCAAGGGAAAAGTGGGAAAACGTGAAAAGCAACTCCAGATTAACAGAAACTTAAAAGATGTATTAACCAGTTGCAACATACAGACTTTCTTTGAATTCAGATTCAAAGAAAAACTACGGGAAAAAATCGGAAATCAGAATTTTGAACACTGGGTATTAAAGAAATTCATTTTCGGGGCACCTGGGTGGCTCAGTCGGTGAAGCGTCCGACTTCAACTCACGTCATGATCTCACAGTCCGTGAGTTCGAGCCCCATGTCAGGCTCTGTGCTGACAGCTCGGAGCCTGAGTCAGATTCTATGTCTCCCTCTCTCTCTGTTCCTCCTGTGCTCGTGCTCTTTCTCTCAAAAATAAATTTAAAAAAATTTTTTAATTCATTTTCCACATATGATATTGCCACTGTGTTGACATTTCTAAATAATAAACTATTTTTGACATACATACAGAAATAAAGATGCAATGATATGGGCATCTGAGATTTGCTCGTAAATAATCCAGTTTCAGTAAGACAGTGGTACAAGAATACATAGCAATGGAAGGACTATTCGTGGATTTTAGCTGGGTGATGAGCATGTGCTGATTCACAATAGCATATTTCCTACTTTAGTATATCCTCCAATTTGCCATCATATAAAGTTGTAAGATTATATGACTATCCATTCATTCAGAGACTTTGCCTTTAAAAACATGTCTTTAAGGGCTCCTGGGTGGCTCAGTCGGTTAAGCATCCGACTTCAGCCAGGTCACGATCTCCCGGTCTGGGAGTTTGAGCCCCGCGTCGGGCTCTGGGCTGATGGCTCAGAGCCTGGAGCCTGCTTCCAATTCTGTGTCTCCCTCTCTCTCTGCCCCTCCCCCGTTCATGCTCTGTCTCAAAAATAAATGAACATTTAAAAACATGTCTTTAAGACCTAATACACATCAGGGGCGCTTGGGTGGCTCAGTCCACTAAGCAACGGACTCTTAATTTGTGTTCAGGTCATTATCCCAAGGTCTAGAGATCAACCCTCAAGTCAAGCTCTGTGCTCAGCATAGAGCCTACTTGGGATTCTCTCCCTCTCTTCCCCTGCCCTATCAGCACTGAGCCCACTTGGGATCCTCTGTCCCCTTTCCTCTGCCCCTCACCCACTTGTGTGCATACACGCATACACACTCCCTCCCTCCCTCTCTTAAAATTAGACTTTTTTTTTAAATACCTTGGGGGGCACCTGGGCAGCTCATTCAGTTGGGCATCCAACTGTTGATTTTGGCTCAGGTCATGAGCTCATGGTTCCTGAGATGGAGCCCCACATCAGGCTCTGCGCTGACAGCATGGAACCTGCTTGAGATTCTCCCTCTTTCATGATTTCACAGTTTGTGAGTTCAAGACCTGCATTGGGTTCCAAACTGACAGCGGAGTAGGCTTGGGATTCTCTCTCTGCCTCTCCCCAACTCACATGCATACATGCTCTCTCTGAAAAATAAGCTTTTAAGAATAAAAAGATGTAATACAAATCTCTGAAAGTATGTATAGAGATGCTTAGTTCAGCACTGTTTGCAGTCACAAAGAACCCTAAATGTGCACTAATAGGGAAATTATTAGATGTGCATTACACCAAAGTGTATTACTTTACCATTAAAAAGAATTCTATAAATGTGTTAAATTACAAAGTTAATATGCTATTGTTAAGTGGGGAAAAAACTATACATATTAACCTTCACCAATTTATTTTGCAAAATCTGTGTGTGAATGTGTATATATAGGGATAGATATAGCTAAAGAGAAAGGAAAGAAACAACATACTCTTAAGAGTATTAACATTAGAGAGTGAAAATTTTAGAAGAGACACAGACATATTTATAGCTAATTTTTTTTAATTTATTTAGAGACACAGGGAGAGCACAAGCTGGGGAGGGGCCAAGAGAGACAGAATCCCAAGTAGGCTCCGTGATGTCAGCAGACTGTGACACAGGACTTGAATTCACAAACTGTAAGATCATGACCGGAGCTAAAATCAAGAGTTACACACTTAAGTGAATGAGCCACCCAGCCAACCCTGATGTGCACTTTTTTTTTCCAAATATATTTTAGCACCTTTCAATTTTACAATTTTATTAAAAACTACAGTGAACAGGGGCAACTGGGTAGCTCAGTCTGTTAGGTGTCTGACTTCAGCTCAGGTCATGATCTCTCGGTTCATGGGTTTGAGCCCCACGTTGGGCTCTGTGCTGACAGCTCAGAGCCTGGAGCCTGCTTCGGAGCCTGTGTCTCCCTCTCTCTCTGTTCCTCCCCTATTTGCTCTCTCTCTCAAAAATAAAGACTAAAAAAAAAAAAACAAACAAAAATTAAAATAGTGTTGAAAAATAAAACTACAGTGAACATAATTGATAAAACATTAAAAGAAGGCAAAACACAAGAATGTCCTCTTTAAGTGCTTTTATTTAGCATTATACTAAAGTCCTAACCAATGAAATAACGTAACAGATAAAATAGCAAATCAAAAATTGTAAGCTGTCCTTATCAGTAAATTATGTTATCGAAATAGGAAATCTAATACCATCTAAAAAATAGAAGAAAAATTTAACAAGGTACTTAGGTACAAATGCAATTTTAAAAAGTCAGAAGCGTTTCTGTGAGTCATTAAAGCATTCAGAAAAAAATAGAAAATTAGCCTGTCCACAATAGCAATTAACAAGGTTTCTAGAAAGAAATTTTCAAAAAAAAAAAAAGTGTAATATCCTGGTGTTAAAAATACAGGAAAATCGGGGCACCTGGGTGGCGCAGTCGGTTAAGCGTCCGACTTCAGCCAGGTCACGATCTCGCGGTCCGTGAGTTCGAGCCCCGCATCAGGCTCTGGGCTGATGGCTCAGAGCCTGGAGCCTGTTTCCGATTCTGTGTCTCCCTCTCTCTCTGCCCCTCCCCCGTTCATGCTCTGTCTCTCTCTGTCCCAAAAATAAATAAACGTTGAAAAAAAAAAATTAAAAAAAAAAAAAAATACAGGAAAATCATAAGTGGAGACAAAGCAGCCAAATGGGCAGATTCAAAGTTGAACAATCTCAATCCTCCCTGAAATGAATTAAAAAATTAAATGCAATGGGGGTGCCTGGATGGCTCAGTTGGCTGAGTGTCTGACTTCGGCTCATATCATGATCTTGTGGTTTGTGGGTTCGAGCCCCGCGTTGGGCTCCATGCTGACAGCTCAGAGCCTAGAGCCAACTTCAGATTCTGTATCTTCCTCTCTTTACCCTTCCCCACTTGTGCTCTCTCTCTCCCTCTTTCTCTCAAAAATAAACATTTAAAAAATTTAAAAATAAAAATAAAATGCAACGGCAATAAACACAACATGCTGTCTTGCAGACTGTGACCAGCCAATCCTAACATTTCTGAGAAGAAGCAAAAGAGAAGAAGAGTTAAGAAAATTCTGAAGAACACAGGAGGAAAGATGTGTGCCCTATCAGGGGACGACACTCATTACGTACTCTGTCGTTGGGACAAACGCAATGCAGAAAGCGACAATGAGACCATGGAACAGAACCTAGAGTCTCAAACGCAGGAACACACGAAAGCAAAGGACATGAGCGGTCACTGGCAGCCTGGAATCCAGGGTTTAGGAAGCCAACACAGTCGGCAGACACACAGAATAGAGAGTAGCCCAAGGAGCAACATTCACCAGGGACGATGAATCCCATGGGGGGTCGGAAAAGCAGTGAGTGCTGCCAGGTGATAGACATAGCATGAGATAGCATCTTCTGGATGGCCGGTTGCAGGCTGGAAGGCAGTGATGAAGGCTACAGGAGCAACCACACCGTGTCTCAGGAGCAACAAGGAGACTGCCAAGGTCAACTGCAAAACCACAGGGGAGATGGGAGAAAACAATGATTTGAATTCAAATCCATTCAACAGATACTGAATCCCTACCACCATGCTGGGCACTGGACAGAACCAGAGATGGAGACTCAGGACCCAAGATTCTGATTCAGGATCCATGACTGAAAAGTGGGGGAACCTCAAGCCGCCTACATCCTCACCAGCAACGTTATCCTGCAGCACTGTTGCAAAGCACCCAGAGCCCTGAACTTGAAGCCACAGCCAAAGGTTCAAGCCCTGGTCAGTACGGTGCGGTGGTAGGGTCTTGGCCCCCCCCTACACCTGCCTCTGCATTTATCAGGATCTTGAATACATTACTTCCCTCGGGTCTTCACGTCCCCATGGGTAAAACAAGGATAATAGCAGTAGTACCTCCCTAATAGGACTAGTGTCAAGATTTAAAAATTTAATATGCGTAAAGCACTTAGAAAAGTTCTCAGAAAACAGTAAGCACTCAATAAACCCTAGCTGTTGTTATTACCAGCTTTCTAGTTGAATGCCTTTGGGTCCAAGTCTTTGAAATCCCCGAGCTTCCGTTTCCTTCTTTTTAAAAACGTAATATTCCTGTCCTCATAACATTGCTATATAGTTGTAGAAGCAAATAAAAACAGCTTCATAAATTGCCAGTGTTATACCAATAGTAGTTATAGGAGTTCCACTGCATTTCAAAGAATCGAGAGCTCTCCTTCTTGTACAGGCTGTTATTTGTTAACTCCCTGGGTTGCCAAGAACTTCGTACAGCAATTTCATTTCACAAAATTAGCCACTTTCAGTTCATCTCAAGTAATTAAAGGAATTTTCTCCAGAAATCTAGCACATTCATCAGCTGGATGTAGCAGACGGATGTCCAAGCATCAGAGACGTCTAAACAATTTTGTTAACCTTTAGCAAAACTACTTATGCACACTGGCCGACAAGGTCAGACTCAAAAGATGTTAATGCCTGTTTTCAAAGCACTATATGTACAATGTTTATCCTTTCTTTTTATTCTCATTCTGTAAATGTAGGACAATTTTTGTGATAAAGCTTTGCTGCAAGTTCGTCACCAGATAGGGGAAGAAAGAAGGCTAATGTTTGCTTATACAAGAGGCCATCTCAAGTTTTCCTAAAGCAAAATTGGAGAATACAAACAGATCTATGGAAAACATAATTTCGGAGTCGGTTTTATTTTATTTTATTTTTTTAATGTTTATTTATTTTTGAGACAGAGAGAGACAGAGCATGAACGGGGGAGGGTCAGAGAGAGAGGGAGACACAGAATCTGAAACAGGCTCCAGGCTTTGAGCTGTCAGCACAGAGCCCGACGCGGGGCTCAAACTCACGGACCGCGAGATCATGACCTGAGCCAAAGTCGGCCGCTCAACCGACTGAGCCACCCAGGCGCCCCTTGGAGTCGGTTTTAAAAAATACACCCTTCCACCCAGCACTCCTGATCCACTCTCAACGTTGGCCCCAATAATTTAAGAAGAGGGTCATGTCTTTGTGAATGGGTCAAGTCCTCTGCTTCTTATCCCCATCAGTTCTTCCCCACTATCCCTCCATCTTCCACTTGTGATACTTTTACTGATCGTCAACGGCCTTTAACAATGACAAAGAGATAACAGGAAGGCAGAAATCATATTAAATTAGTCCATCTTTCTTCTTTCAGACAGCTCTGACGAAAAGTTTAGGGGGAGGGAAAAAAAAAAAGCTAAAAATGATGGCTTGACATTATTCGAGTCAATACACAATACATGAATAATGAGAAGGAAGTCACAGCATGTATGCTTTTTTGGAACTGTTAAACCAAGCTAGTCATTTTTATATATACAGAGAGATGACCTGAACGCCAAATTCATAAAGGAGTCGGGTAGAAGTGGTAAGCCCGCAAATTTTGGGTCAGAGAGGAATATATTGGTATTCCATGTAAAATCTTAGAGTGAGGGACTACAAAGACCATCAGTGTTATGGAGCCCAGCCAGAGCAGAAGCAAGAGAGAGAGCTAGCCATAAACAACACCTCATGTTTTACCAGGAGATGCAAAGGAACTCACACATCCAGGAAGTTCATTTATGATCAAGTGGCCCCACAAGGCATTTAGGAAAGGATGGAGTTTTCAACAGATGACTGGTTCAACTTTTCTATGGGGGCGGGGATTAGCCCTTTATTTCACAGCTTACCTAAAAGTCAACTAATTCTGCGTGGACTGTAGATTGACACATGAAAAATAAAACAATCAAGTTTCCAGAAGTAACACAGAATACCCCCCACGACTTGGGGAAAGAAAAAAAATTTCTTCAACATAACACAAATGACATTAATCACAAAGGAAAGACTAATGAATTTGAGCACATTAATATTAATGCCCCTCTTGGTCAAAAAGCACGATTATAAGAGCAAAAAGGCATGTCACAGGGTGGGCAAAGATATGTGTAACACAACCATCAAAGGGCTCTTTTCCAAAATATACGAACAACTCTTACAAGCCCCCCCCCAAAAAAAAGTAAAATTCAATAAAAAATGGGCAAGAAACTTGATTAAATTGTTCAAAAACAGTATCCATGTGCACATGAAGCATCTAAAAAGGCCGTTAACTGAATATTTACCCAAAGGACACAAAAATACTAATTCAAAGGGATACATGCACCCAAAGGTTTTGAGCAACATTATCTACAATAGCCAAATTATGGAAACAGCCCAGGGTCCACTGATTGATGAATGGATAAAGATGTGGTATATATGTACAACAGAATACTCACCATAAAATAGAATGAAATCTTGCCATTTACAACCATATGGATGGATCTAGAGGGCATAATACTAAGTGGAATAAGTCAGAGTAAGTCAAATACCATATGACTTCACTCTTATGTGGAATTTAATAAATGAGCAAAGAGAAAGAAAGAGAAAAAGAAATCAAGAAACTGGCTATTATAGAAACCTGATGGTTACCAGAAGGGAGGGCACAAGGGGGGAGATAGGTGACGGGCATTAAGAAGCATACCTGTGACGAGCACCGAGCCATATTTGGAAGAGCTGAGTCACTACACCGTACAGCTGAAACTAACGTAACACTGTATAACCAACTGGAATTAAAAAACCTTAAAAAAAAAAAAAAAAGGCTATTGACATCATTAGCCATCAGAGGGAAATATAAATTTAAACCACGATGAGATACTCCTACAAACGTACCCGAACGGCAAAACCAAACATGTCTGACAATGACAAACGTTGACAAAAATAACAACGACGGAAAGCAATGAGAAACTTGGTGGTTCACCACCTCCTCGGGAGCTTCCCAGGTATCACGCGAACCTCCCCTTAGCACCAAACCAGCACCACAGGGATGGCAGGGAGAGAGAGCAAGACAGAGGCAGGCTACGCCAGGCTGGTAGGCAGCAGTTTTAATAAAGCAAAAGGCACTTACGTCTGAGATTTGTCTTGGGCGGCACCAACATGAACGGATCCCCACACCCATCCCGTCGTAAAAATTTACATAGAGATTTTAACTGGTTTCAGTCGTGTATCCCACGCAGGTGTTCCCGACACAACGCCACTATCTCAAGGCTATGTTCTAGGAGCAGCCTCTGGGATGGGAAGAGGCAAAGGGAACCCACATTCCCAGGCAGGGGGGCAGTGATGAGGAGCCTCTGATTGCCTAGGTCTAGACTCATGGGCCAACTGTTGGTCACATCTTCTCAAAGACCTTCCCCAGAAAAACTTCCTACACTTGAACTGGTAATAAAAAGATACAACCGGCTTCCAAATTTCTTTGGCAATGCCAGCTGAGTCCATGAAAACATTGTGACATTGTAGCCCTTTTTTTTTTAAGGTTTTTATTCTAATTCCAGTTAGTTATCATACAACAATTATGCTCCTAGGGCACGTGTGTTTGTGTAAACGTGCGCATACCCAACAAAACAGGACACATGTATCAATGTATTTTTACAAAAATATTCACAGCATCATCATTCATGCCAAAAACCGGACACAACCTATGTCTACGAACAGTAGAACAGACCGTCTATATAATGAAATCTTACATGATGACTAAAATAAATATGGTTAACACCTTTGAACCTTCCAAACGTGATGGGGGTGGGGAGCCAAACTCAAAAGAATATGAACGAGGATGTTCCACTCGTATATAGTTCAAATCCCAGCAGAACTCCTCTAAGAGAAAGGCTGAGGATGGTTTCTGAGGTATTGGCAATGATTCCACCACTGCCTATGCGAGAATTTGTAGTATTTTTCGAGCGGTATACTTACGATCTGTTTACTTTTGTGCACATACATTATAAAGGAAAACGTTAGGTGTAAAGGAAAATAGTGTTTCATTCACTTGCTCCCAGTACCTCTGCTGCTAGAACTTTAAGGAAACAGTATCAGATATAAAAAAAAAAAAAAACAAAAAAAAAACCTTAGGCACCATAGGTCACGCAGCATTAATTTTAATGACAAAAAAAAAAAAAAAAAACTCAACAAGGAAAGGTAAACTGTGGCCTATCTAATAAAACCGGACACAGGAACACCTGGGTGGCTCAGTAGGTTGAGCATCTGACTTTTGATTTGGGTTCAGGTCATGGTCTCAGGGCTCCTGGGGTCCAGTCCCATGCCAGGCTCCACAGTCACAGTGTGAAGCCTGCTTGGGATCCTCTCTCCCCGTCTTTCTCTGCCCCCTCCCTTACCCGTGCACATACGTGCATGTGCTCTCTCTCAATAAATAAGCTTTAAAAAAAATTTAGGGGCACCTGGGTGGCTCAGTTAAGTGCCTCTGGCTCAGGTCATGATCTCACGGTTCATGGGTTCAGGCCCCACATCTGGATCTGTGCTGACAGTGCAGAGCCTGCTTCCAATCCTCTCTCTGCTCCTCCCCTGCTCTCTCAAAAATAAAACATTAGGGGCGCCTGGGTGGCGCAGTCGGTTAAGCGTCCGACTTCAGCCAGGTCACGATCTCGAGGTCCGTGAGTTCGAGCCCCGCGTCAGGCTCTGGGCTGATGGCTCAGAGCCTGGAGCCTGTTTCCGATTCTGTGTCTCCCTCTCTCTCTGCCCCTCTCCCGTTCATGCTCTGTCTGTCCCAAAAATAAATAAACATTGAAAAAAAAATTAAAAAAAGAAATAAAATATTAAAAAAAGTTTATTAAAAAAACATATAAGAGGACACAAAAGATCTCATAAAGATTCAGTAATATATGCAAACTAACCATTAAAAGAAAAAAACAAAAACAAAAACCTGGAAACAGGCCAGGTGGAAATATGCCAAACCCTGTGCAGGATTTAAGCAGCCAGGTTTCATGTGACTTTGCTTTTAAGAAATGTGTTCTACTTAGCCTAGAAAAAAAGGCCTTAGAGTTTATTGCAGAATGCTTTGATCTTTTCTCAACACAGCTGAGAGGGTGAGAAATTGCCTCGGTTTCACTAACAAGTGCAGAAAATCCCCTGCACAAGATACTCACTGATCTGTCTGCATAGTCCTCGGCCTCCACAGTCTTCACCTTGTAAGAAAGACCATTTGTTCTTCAAAAGGTAGAGGCACATGCTATCATGCATGATGTAAGCCCAGAAGTCTCTGGAATACAGGATTAAGTTGCTCTGGCTTTTGCCCCAGGGACTCAAGAGAAGGTCCCTCTGGCTGGCCGACTGCTCTGGAAGCAACGAGTGGCAAGTAACATCAGTCTGTCACATGAAGGCATGCTTGGTCTTCTGGTCACGACTGTATGAAAATAACACTAAGCAAGCACAAGTCTCTGGGAGCCATGCTTTGTGGAGTTCTAAAGAATGCAGAGACGACTGCTACCCTCAGGCAGCTTAGAATCTTGTTTACCAGACAATACGTTGCAAGACAAAAACAGATTCTAAGAGGTCAGTGAACTAAATACCTTAATCATCATCCCTATTTTCCTAAACTCTAACCCCACCAGCGAGGCTTCAAGCCTGGAAATTACACTTCCTTAGACTCACTTGGCCCAGGTAGATTGTAGCTGTGGGTTCGTGCAATGAGACACTAGCAGAATCAGCTCGTCTTGGCTTCTGGAGACGTAACAGCAGCAGGCTGGGGCTGAGTCCCACACTACGCAGTCTCCAGCAGGGAAGGCGGCACAGCGGCCTGCAGCCCCAAAGTGGCTGAGTGGGCAACCTTGTGGCAGATGAGCACACGCTCGGGGAGAAGCCTGCAGTCCCTGATCTGGATTTGCTCCTCCAGTCCTGTCAATGGTTGTAACTCAATGCCCTATACTGAATCCTTCTCTGCTAGACATCTATAAAGCAGCAGAAACTCCTCTTCTGATTCCCTTTGAAAAGAGGCCAAATTTGACTGTACATGAGTCGTCCAACTCTGCCACTTACTCCTTTCAGCTTTTTCCTAAGGCCCCTCTCTGTTCGATGCCAAGAATACGAAACATGGTAAAGCAGGAAAATTAAAGTTTTCATCTCAATCATTTCACAGAGATTCATACACTCTTGCATTACGGATGTTTACCTTTTAGGATAAGAATGAGCTAAGTACAGCATCCCGCTGCTTGAGTTTAAGATAATTATATCATCACTGAAAACTGCATCAGATTTTAAATTAAGTTTATCGAAATTGTGTATCTGAGTGTATATATGCACACATACTCCTGCGTATCAATTTTTTTTTTAATTCTGTTCCCTTACCTAGAGTCCCACATTTCTATATGCATAAAAACCTGTATCATTCAGATCACCTACAACCATGTACAACTCATGAACGGTACCGAAATTAATACGGTCCTCAAGATTTACATGCATGACTCCCTCGTCAGTGTGGGAAACGGAAAAAGCCATCCCCTATCTTGTTCAAAACTCAACAGGGATTAGATCAGACTTTTAGATCTGGGCACAATGACATAAGCATATTCCATCCACCTCTTCCACTGGACACAATTTTAAAACCTGGACACACAACATCGAGGAGCTGTTTGAACACTTTGAGAAGTCTGCAGCAGGCCAATCAAAAAGACCAACGGAATCTACGGTTCCAAGAGACCATAAGTTTACCGTTTTCCAGGAGAATCCTTTGACCTGACTTTAATACAGCCAGAAACCTAGAAATGAGCACCACACTCAAGTAGGAGAAAGCTACCATCCTTCTTATTCTGGCTCACGGAAGGACACGGGGACTCCTACCATTCCCTGGAGTGTAGAAACTCCCAGTTCTCCTCTGTGTCTTCCCTTTTCTGCCAGTTTTCTCAGGCCCTTGCCCCCCAGCCAGCTTGGTGGCAGCAAGGGCAGAGAGCTCTACTGGAAGTCAACAAGAACCCTGAGGACGAGGATCCTTCTATCCATTTGGCCAAGGTGTGACCATGAGACATGGAGGCCACCACGCCCTTGCAGTTCTTTTATACCATCCTTCTGCCTCTTGGGCGCAAAGAGGGAAGCACACGGCAGACCCTGCTGAACTGAAAATACCATCTCTGAGGAACAGAGATACAGGGAAGATGCAGAGATGTGCAGAAAGGTGACCCTGTAACATGGTTTATGAATCGCAGGGATCATCACCAAGCCTGGCGTGTGGATCAGATTGTCATCACATACCAAAGACTTTGAGAAATGAACAGACAGATCACTGCACAGAGGTCACAGAAGGACCTCTGGAAGGTTCACACCCAAGAAAGACCCGAAGAGTACCTACCACAAGGACTTTGGAAAATAAACTAATCGTGACACAGCCCCCACCGAACATAGGTTGGAACTTGCAGCCTGAACCTAACCTGCCTGCTTAAAAGAAAATAAAGTATTCAACATCCTTCATAAGATATAAACACAACCCAGAGTCTCATAATGTAATCTTCAAAATATTCAGGATAGATTCCAAAATTACTCAACGTACTAAGAACCATGAGAATTTCAACTTGCACAGGATAAGACAGTCAACAGACGCCAATGCCGACATGATACAGATGTTGAAATTATGGGACAAAGACTTCAAGGCAGTTATTATCTAAACGTTTCATGGCTGATCATTACCATTCTTGACACAAATGTTCAAATGTCTCAGTAAAGAAATAGGAAATGCAAAGGAAAAACAAATGAAAATCCTAGAACTAGAAATGACAATCACCAAAACTTTTTTACATCACTGAATGGACTCAAGAGCAAAGATGCGAGATGTAAGAGTCAGTAGACTTTAAGCTAATCATACAAATTATCTAATCTGAACAGAAAAAAATACAGAAATAGATGAACAGAGCTTCAGAGACATGTGGCTCTCAACAGAGCGTTTACATCCATGCCATCAACATCCCTGAAGGATATGGGAAAAAAATATGTACTAAAAATATATTTGAAGAAACACGTGTGGAAAATTTGCTACCTTTGTCAAAAGACATGAACCTACAGATTCAAAAATCTGAGCAAATCTCAAACAGAGTCAACCCAAAGAAATCCATGCTAAGACAAACTACTACAGACTAAAGATACTGCATTTGAGGTGTGGAAAAGTTCTGAAACAAGAGAATGGTTACAGCTGCAAAACTTGACTAGAACTCTCTCTCCCTGTCTCTCATTTTGAAGCTATTGTACACTTCAAAATGATTATAATAGTAGATTTTATGTTATGTCTGTTTTACCACAATTAAAAATAACCAAGAAATAATCTTCAAAGTAGCCAAAGTAAAATGACATGTTACACAGAGGGAAATAACAATTGGGATGATGGTGGAGATCTTGTAGAAACCACTGAGGCTAGAAGAAAGCAGCAGCATGAAATCTTTGATGAACTGTAATCTCAGATTTTATACCCAGTGAAAACATCTGTAATAAAAGCAGAATAGGGGCGCCTGGGTGGCTCAGTCAGTTGGGCATCTGACTTCAGCTCAGGTCATGATCCGCGGCCTGTGGGTTTGAGCCCCGCATCGGGAGCCCCGCAATCGGGAGCCTGCTTCGGATTCTGTGTCTCCCTCTCACTGCCCCTCCTCTGCTCATGCTCTGTTTGTCTCTCTCTCAAAAATAAACATTAAAAAAAAATTTTTTAAGCAGAATACACATTCTCAGGTGAGGGGAAGCAGACAGCAGACTTGCTCTAAAAGAGTAACTGAAAGAAGTTCTTAAAGAAAACGATACTCAAAGGAAACAACAACAGAACAGAAATGGTAAATATCTGGATAAATCTAACAGACTACTCTCCTCTTGAACTCTCCAAAATGTGTTTGATGGTTAAAAGCAAAAAGTGTCCACTGGGCTTTCGAATCACGTAGGTATTACACATGAGACAACAATGACATCAAGAAGCAAGTGTAGGAGGACCTATAGGCTAAGAGTTCCACAGCCTAAAGTGTTAAGATATAACTTATGTGTCAAAGAGTTAAACACATATTTTATAATCCATGACGCTACCACTAAAAAACTATACAAAGAGATATCAAAAATCACTCTCAACATAGACTACTAAAAATGTTCAAATAACCCAAAATATGACAGAAGTAAAAAGAGAAAAAATAGTGGACCCAAATCCAAATTTATCAATAACTGCATTAAATATACATGGTCTAAATACACTAACAAAAAGAGACAGTTGAATTTTTTAAATGACTCAACTATATGCTGTCTATGAAAACTTCACTTTAAATATATTTATACAGGTAGGTTACAAGAATGAAAAAAATACATAATGCAAACAATTTTTTTTAAAAGCTAGAAAAGCAAACAATCTGGGCAAAGGACATGAACAGACATTTCTCGCAAGAAGATATGCTGATATCAAGTAGGTACACGCAAAGATGTTCAACATCAGTAACCATTAGCGAAATCCAAATTAAAACCTTAATGAGATCTCCTCACAAGCCCATCAGAACAGTTGAGATAAAATATAGCAACAGCATCAAGTTCTGGAAAGAATATAGAGAAACACGATCATTCATGCATTGCTGCTGGGAATATAAAATGATACCACTACTCTGGAAATCCACTCAATGATGTTTAGTTTCTAATAGTCAACATTTAAGTATTACTCCGCGGGGTGCCTGGGTGGCTCAGTTGGTTGGGCGGCCAACTCAGTCATGATTTCGCAGTTTGTGAGTTCAAGCCCCACATTGGGCTCTGTGTTGACAGTTCAGAACCTGGAGCCTGCTTCATACTCTGTGTCTCTCTCTCTCTCTGCCCCTCCCCACTCATGTTCGTTCTCTCTCACTCTCTCTCAAAAATCAACATTAAAAAAATTTTAATAAACAAATAAGATACGTATTACTCCTCAATGAAAAATAACTACCGACGCAAAGTTGGATGGATCTCTAGAGATTTAGGCTGAGTGGGGAAAAAAACCCAATCCCAAGAGGTTCTATGCTGTATGACTCTATATAACATGGTTGAAGTGACCATTAAGGAAATGGGAAACATATTGGTGGTTGCTAAGGGTTGGGGATTGGAAGGAAGGGAACAAGAAGGGAGTGTGGTGATAAAAAGGGCAACAGGAAGGATCCTTAGAGCAGAATTACTCTACCCTAACAGTAGGGGTAAATACAACCCCCCCACACACACATGATAAAATGGCATTTAACCGAATACACACACAACTGACACGTAGAACTGAGGAAATCTGAATAAGATCAGTGATTTGAATTAATGTCCATTTCCTGATTGTGATCTTGTATTAGAGTCTATAAAATGTCACTATTAAGAGAAATGAAATCAACAGTTCACTCCTACTACTGCATGTGAGTGGTAATTATGGCAGACCAAAAAAAAAAAAAAGAATTTTAAGTCAAATAAGAAAGCTGGAGTGAATGGCTATATAAATATCAGAGAAAGTAGACTTCAGAACAAAGAAGATTATCAGGGATGAGGACGGATTCAGCACTCGCTTCAGCAACACATATACTAAAAAAAAAAAAAAAAAAAAAAAGAACTGATTCACCAGGAAGGCTTAACAATCACATATGTATATACACGTAACGACAGAGGTTAAAAAACACGAAGCAAACCTGACCAAAATAAAAGGGGCAGTAGATACACTGGTGCCCCTCCATCCATGGTTTTGCTCTTCGAAGTTTCAGTGACCCACAGTTAAGGACAATCCTGGAGGAGATGATCCCCCTCCTGACATACGGTCAGATCAACAGCAGCCTAACGCTACATTCGCAATGTCTACATCGTTCGCCTCACTTCATCTCCTCACACAGGCATTTTACCATCTCACATCACAAAAAGGGTGAGTACAGTAAGATGTTTAGAGAGTCTACACTCACATAACGTAGTACAGCCAATCGTTATAACTGTTCTATAAATGACTAGTTATTATTGTTCATCTCGCACTGTGCCTAATCTATAAATTAAACTCTATCCTAGATATCTATACAGAAAACAGTATAGATAGGGTTCAGTACTCTCTGCACTTGATCAATGGGTGATCCTGGAACACATCTCCCACAGATACGGGGGGACTACTGTAAACCTGCAATTCTAGCTGGAGACCTCAAACTCCACCCCTCTCAGTAAAAAGTCGAGCAAGTAGACAGAAAATCAGTAATGATAGCAAAGAACTGAATTTACCAACCAACTGGATCTAGTTTACATGCAGAGGACAACGCTAACCAATACCAACAAAATACACATTCTTTGAGAGTAAATAAAATAGTTAACAAAGTAGACCATAACATGGGTCATTAAAAAAAAAAAAAAAACACCTCAATTTAAAAAAAACTGCAATCATACAGTGTACATTCTCAAACTATAATGCATTTAAACTAGATAGCAGTAACACAAACATCTCCAAATACCTAGAAAATACAATTTGATAGACCTACTCTTAACCTAGTTTCCTTTAAAATTGTTGAAAAGTTTTTTAGTTGTATCTAATTTGATTATGCATTAAAAATCAGGAGAGATTTAACTCTCTGGAATGAGTCATTTGGAAATCTCGAGGGAGACCTTATCAAGCCAAACACAGCCAATATTGGTGTTAAGCATTAAGGAACCATTTGAGCAGCTCTCAAGCTGCCAGATCACACCCAATAAAGTACTATTCCCTAATCAGTTGCCCCTAAGTCACTAAAAAACTGTTAACTTTGTCGCTAGGATCCTTTTCATCGTCTCGCAATATGTATCAACAGCAATAATCCTTCAAGGATTCAGTACTTTAAAACAAAACTACATCAGTGTTCGGTCTCTACAGGCCTTGATCTGACCCAATCTGTCCAACCTCCTGCTACCCCTAGAGAAGTTTACAACGTTTATGCTTGAAAGGATCTCTGCTCCCGAAACGTGAACTTTTAGACACCTGAAACACGTAGGAGACTCTGTCATCTAGAGGAAATGAAGTTTGACTTCCTAAGGACATAGGTCAGGGTTGAGATAATCTGTCAAACACATTCAATCAAGGAGGAGTTGGTTATGGCCTATCTTGATATTTTAAGTGGGCATAATGCCAGTGTTCTGCATTTTTCTAATTTCAAATTAGACACTCATCTCCAACAGACAGCAATATAGTCATTGTAAAGGCAAAAGAGGAAATATGTCAAAAGATTTCATTATTAACAGATGCAAATGTGCATTTTTACAATGACCCATAAGAAAAGGGAAAAAATGCTTACTATCCAGAGTTTCTATCTTCAGCTTACCTTCCCCTTCAGCAAATATTTGTTGACTGTCTATTGGGTGCCAGACATTACACAGTCATCGCTCTTGAGAAATACCCAGTTCAGCAGGGAGACGGACACAAACAATTACGATTCAATATGCTATTTGCTGTAACAAAGGGGCCACAGACAAAGGGACACTGACAGAGGTTTCACAGAGAAGATATTTGGGCAGGCTTTTGAGCAGGTAGGACAGTCTCCAGGAGGAAGGACCAAGGGAAAACAAACAAACAAAAAAAAACCAGGTCCATTCGTACACAGAATCTGAAAGAGCATTATTCCTTAACACTAAAAGGCAGGACACTTTAAACACAGGATGAGGAGGGAAAAGGGAAGAGAATGACCCAGAAAAGCCCGTTTTGGAAGGGTCTTAGACACCCTGGAGGATCTGAAGCAGGGGAAAGAAGTCATCACAAACTTCCTTTAAAATCCAACTCTGAAGACGGCTGGCATCTGTTGCTAGCAAGAAAGGGTTAGAGACTAGACCGGTATCCATGGAAACACGGAAGGGAAGACAGAGTCCACGGATATTCACCAGATAAAACAGAAGACTTAGTGACCCAATTGGCTGTGAGGACGAAGGGAGTCCAGGGTGAATCCCAGCTTCTAACTTGGACACATGCTAAAGATAGACAATAAGGGGGAAAAACTGGGTGAGCAAGATAACGTATTAGCTTTGAATATGTTCACGTTTAAGGTGATGTACCTAGATAGCTAGATGGAGACTTAAAGCAGTACAGTGAGAAAAGGAGTGTGGATTTTAAGAGTCAAGAGGCTAAAGACAAATGATTAAGAAGTTACCAAAGTCTCTGGGGACACATGAAATCAAACAGGAAAATGTATTCTTATCATATTATAATAAATGCTTCGTTGGCCAAAAACCACAGATTGAAAACTGATTTAAAGTTTTACTATAGTTTCCTTTGTTTCAAAGTTTATAAACCACTGTTCCAAAAGGATCATAAAAGCCAGTAATTATGCACTGCTCTCCCATCAACAGTAAACTCCACTTCTAGAAGGCCAATTAGAAACTCCGGTCTCTTGCCCAGCCCGGCCTGGATAGGGCATCCAACAGCTGATCAAACAGAACCCAGAATCAGCAGGCACTGTTCTACTGAGGTTCTCCTCAAAACCCCAAAGCAATGCCACCCCTGGCTCATATGAAACACTTCTCTCCTCAATTCCCCACCCACAGCCTTGTTCCTCCCGTCTTTTGGCAGGGGAGTGGTGAGATCTATTTACACGTCACAAATAGACTATGAACTCTTCCAGGAGCAGCTGGTTTGGATACAATATGGTAAAGGACTTCAGAAGTAAATATGGTAAGGAGAAATCACATTGCTTTCGATATCTGTAAGAAAACAGCCGAAGAGTCTGAACTAGAAAGGGAGGCAGGAATTAGAAAATCCAAGCAAAATGAAGGTTTCCTTGCTTAGGGTTGCTTTGGGGCATCTAAGTCCAACTAGCTTATCTCTCCCGGCAAGAGAATGGAGGTGCAGGGGGGAGAGTAAAGGAAGATTCTGCCGAATGTTAGGGGCTCAAGAGCCAATATAAGGTAAGAGAGGCACCTGGCCAAGACTCCAGTTTCCAAGTCCCACTGCCAGAAATCCACAAAAACCAATGCTACCATCATTAGGCATCTGAAATTGAACCAGCCTTCTTAACAGCAATCTTTGATAGCCAAGTATTGTAAACGACCTGAGACCAGGAAACGGAAAAGAACGAGTCTGGAAGTCCCAAATACCCCAGGTTGATCTGAGCTTTGCAACTTCCCTTCTGCATTAAGCAAAGCGGTCCTATGCATTTCCACAGCCCTGAGAACACGGATACACACACTCAGGAAAAACACCTGGAGACGTCTGGCTCACATCTCCTGACATCGAGTTCTAAGTGACAGATTTTAATATTCTGTGAGGTCTCTCATTATCACTAGACTCATCGCCAGAAACGCAGAAATATGAACTGTTGGTACCTGGTTAGGCCTGTCTTTCTGAAGTTGCTTTGGGGGACTTTCCTGACTTGTCCTAAAGATTCTTCAGACTGCCCTGTAGTGAAGATGATTGAAATGCGTATTGTGTCAACAGACACTTCCTTAGAAATAAACCGGAGGACAATACCTCACTCATCAGAAACCGCCAGACATACCTGGAGGGTGTGCAAAGCAAGCCAAAATTCTTTGTTTTGGGTTTGGAAAAGGAAAGATAATTTAACACAGACCTCCTGAGGAAAAAAAAAAAAAAAATGTGCCAGCAACACTCAAGATGAGATCATATCAGCTGCTAGCTTCAGGTCAGTTACAACCCAACACTAAGCCTGGGGCTGGAGACCAGCAGAACCCAATCTACGGTGCCCCCCAAAACCAATCCCCAGACTTGCTAACAACCTACAGAAATAACACCTTCCACTCTGGATAATGACATGGTCATCTGTGTCAAATTCTGGCCTTTCAAATGCTAAGCCCAGAATATACATGGAAATATCCAGTCTGCGAAGTGTTTTGTCGTTCAGAGGGCACCATAAAACATCATCCGGGCACTTTCAAAATAAAAAAGATTAATTTTTCTTCTCCGTTCCATATCCATCACCACTGACCTCAATGCTACCGCTTAAAAGCAGAGGCCAGCAACAGCCATCTCCATGTCCCCCCCAAAAAGGGCAGCAATTGGGGCGCCTGGGTGGCTCATTCGGTGGCGGCCGACTTCGGCTCAGGTCATGATTTTGCGGTCCGTGAGTTCGAGCCCCGCATCAGGCTCTGTGCTGACAGCTCAGAGCCTGGAGCCTGTTTCAGATTCTGTGTCTCCCTCTCTCTGACCCTCCCCCCGTTCATGCTCTGTCTCTGTTTCAAAAATAAACATTAAAAAAATTAAAAAATTTAAAAAAAGGGCAGCAATCAAGGCAACACAAATGGACAGGAAAAAGCAGAAATCAGTTTCAAAAACAGTGAAAAGTTGGGTTTTGTCTTAGTTTAATGCTTACTTTTGGCCAATCCATATCACATCCACTTGTAGGCACAGAGTTCTTGCAGAAGGTGTGAGGGTCCCAACCCCCAGCCCCCACCACAAGAAGGCTATGTCCACACTCCAAAAAGCCACTTATCTATCTCCTTTCCTTGGGAACTTCTACTGATGTATTTACTGCTGCTCTTCTGCCCTCCTAAAATTATCACCACATAGTAAGTATGAGCATCATCTCAATAAAAGAAGAGCAGGAAGAGGTCATAGCTGCTCATACTTCCTAAGGCCCTAGTGATAGAAGACAGAGCCAATTTATGGCCGTGGTCAAGAGTTTTTATCTTTCCATGGGAGAAAGATATTTAGGACTACAAGGCTGAGATACTAGCAAGAATTCAGTCTCTCTAACTCGTTATCATTTGTAAATTGCCTGACTGATTTGATAACAAATATCACTTTTCCTTCAGTGCTATTGGCAAGGGGGGGGGGGGGTAGGCTCACTGTGAAAACAAAGGTGCCATTATTTCTGGCAGCACTTTCCTGGGCCCTGTTAATAATCACACACGCAGTCAAACTCATGCCCTAGGTTCTCACCTCACTAAATAAATACTGCCCGGTGGCAAATATTAGTATCCCCAACTCTGCATTCCAAAGGAGTCATGAAACTGATCAGAGAGGTCAGATCACAGTCAATAAGGCCAAAGCAAAAATTAAAAAAAAAAAAAAAAGAAGTCACCTGTTCCCACTATTTCCTACTTTCAACATCAATTTCTGTGTCTCTGGCTCTCAGTGGCATTTCCAACAGACACATCAGTGGCCACTGTAATTCTACCATATTTGACATTATGTGATTGTAGTAGTTGATAAAAACAGAGTCCTAGAAGGAGCTTCTGGATCAGGGACCCTTAAGATTTGTTAAATACAGGCAGGTACATGAATGCCCTTAAATTACACTTTTAAGAATGGTGTATATACAGTTTATTCAGAAAAAAATTCCCTAGTTCTTTTCAATTTTCAAGGACTCTTACCACACTCCCCTTTCAGAATAACTGAGACCCAAGTGGCCATTCTTAATTCTTGCTGTGCATCAGAAGAATTCCTGGGGAAACTTTATAATAACTATGTATGCCAAGACTCTATTCTAGACTGACTAAATCAGAATACTGGCAGATAGGGCCCTCGCATGTAATTAAAAACCAACAACTCTTGAATGATTCTATTACATAGACAGGGTCCCGAAATACTGCATAGGTTCAACGGATAGGTCTTTTTGTTCATCACTGAACTTTAAACCTTGAAGAAACCCATAAAACCAAAAAACTAGAACATTCCTTTACAGGGAGGAGCCAGATCTGTTGAGAAACTTGCCCAGGATGGTACAACTAGTTAGAAGTGCCGCCAGAGGGACACCTGGGTGGCTCTGTTGGTTAAGCATCTGACTTGTGCTCAGGTCATGATCTTGCCGTTCACGAGTTCAAGCCCCGCATCGGGCTCTGTGCTGACAGCTCACAGCCTGGAGCCTGCTTCGGATTATGTGTCTCCCTCTCTCTGCCCTTCCTCTGCTTGCTGTGTGTGTCTCTCTCAAAAAAAAAGTAAACCATTAAAATTTTTTTTAATTAAAAAAAAAATCTGCCACCAGAAATAGAGTTTCCCAAAACAAGAAGGTTATGTGCAAAGGGAGTCTCCCCTGCAAGATAAAATGTGGACCCCAAAATGTACTGCTTTAAGATTCTTTAAAGTCACCAATACTTTATAAGAAAAACCATAAAATTGGGCTTAGCATTCTTTCTACTCAGTTTCCTACAACCACCTCAATTTTAACAGAAATATTTTACCTTTTATAGCTCATATGTAAAAATTAACTGACATCTGCATAAAAACTGTAGTAAATACACAAGAAACCCCTTTACAGAGATAAGCTGTAGAGAGTAGTTGATTCTGATCAAAACATGGTACAGGCTGGCTGAGCCCTTTATCAACTGGGTGGGAAGTTCCTGATTGACAAAATTATGGCTCATCACAATTGTTTATAATTCTCATTCTAGCTGCTTTGTTTTTAATTGTCAAAAACAAGAACAAGATTGCCACCACAAAGGGGCATAGACAGCCAAGTCCTCTCCTGTGCTTCAGGAAGGGGTTTCAATATCCCAAACCAGGAAGGATACGTCTTTTAGTAGATCAAGTAACATTTATCCTAAAAGAAAACTTTTAAATGCAATCCAAATGGAAGGGAAGAAAAGGAAAGGAGGAGGTGACATTTCCTTTCGTCAAACTTCACAATACATTTACACCCAGATTCGCAAGTGCTTTTCAGCGACCTCACGGTGGCTCAGATAATTATACTACTGCCCTCTTGATGTAGGAGTCCCCATTGAGAGAAGTCAGCTGAATCCCAAGGACAGCATTCCATGACACTGAAAAGAATTCTTTCAATATACACAGACCCCACTGATGGCGCAGAGTTCCCTTTGTTGACAGGGATGTAGTCTGGTAAGTGAAAGTTGCTAACTATTCAAGTGCTTATCAGACACCAAGAACTGATCTCAAATTGTTATATATTACCTCCAGCAGATGATAAACGCTGAAGAACCAAGAGGCTGCATTTAATACGTTTAACCTCTCTCTCGTAGAGCCTAGGACAATGCCTTAAATACAATGGAGAATGAGGAACCATTCGAGGAGTTGATTGAAAAAAAAATTCCAGAACGTCAGTTCTGAAGCGCGTGAGTATTCCCTGCAGTCAACAGTGAGTGACCCACATAACGATGCCCGGGCCTCGGTTTTTGTCATCATTCTTCCCATCCAGGTCTCTGGTGAAGGCATAGTGTCTAGTCCTTGGCAGGGGCACATTTTCTATGTAAAAAAACAGGGAGTACACAGTCTTCAAGGAATCTAACAATTTTATATCTATTTCTCTTGTTTTCTGTTTCTTCCTATTAAAGTATCAGTTCCATAAAGGCAGGAAGTTGTGTCTGCACACTGATATTACAAACACGACTAAGCAGATGCTTAGGAAACAAGAGGTAACCGGCATTTATTTTAATATAGGTTATCAAACAAACGCTAAAGTAAAAACAGAACTGGGCTTGGCTCTGGAAGAAGAACCGTAAGGCATCACCCTACCTATAGAAGATGTCACTTTGTTACGTTTATTCATTTTGAGGAAGAGAGAGGATGTGTGTGCGCTCGAGCTGGGAAGGCAGAGAGAGAGACAGAGAGAGAATCTCAAGCAGACTCTGCACGGAGCCCAACACAGGGCTCAATCCCATGAACCGTGAGATCATGACTTGAGCCAAAGTCAAGAGCCAGACGCTTAACCGACTGAGCCACCCAGGCGCCCCAGAAGAGCTCACTCTTTATCATTGTGTAACATGGACGTATGTGGGCTGCACTAAAAGCTCAGACTTTCCTGCTCGAAGTCTTTCCACTTATGTGACATTACCACTTTGTAAATGTAAAGTTCCATGTGTTTTGCACTAAATGCTCATTCCGATCCTGTATGCAGCACCGTCCCTAGCCCCAGGCAAGAAGAATCCGTGGCCAAAAGCACATGCCCACTAGGATCCCCCAAGCCCCTTCTGTACCACGTTCCACGTACTAGGACCCTCAAGTTCCCTGTTGAAACAGCGCAAGCTTATGGAGGGACTGCACAGACCTCGACCCCAGACACTCACCCAGTCTTCAACAGACACCCTTCAAGGCCCACAAGGGGGGTGTGGACGAGAGCACACATAGACTCGGCTGTCCACAAACATGCATGCTGGGTCCATGCTTCTGCCACCTGGCCAGGTGAAGACGGCTCTAGAATCCTGAAACTCTGAATTCAAACCTGGCCTTCAAGGTTATCATGAACGTGTTACTTGGCAGAGTAGGAAAACTGCTGAACATAATGACAGTTTTTTTCGTCTGATTTAGGACTTCCAAATGTTTAGATACATAGAATGTGGACCCACATTCACACTCTGGCCTTGGGCACCACCACAAAAGCAGGGCAATGAATGCCAAGGGAAACGGAGACTCAAGGCAGCTGGCCCTCTTAAGGGTACGGGGCCAGTATGTGGAAGACCCAGAATTCAAATCCAGTTTCTCCACAACCTCAGTGTCACTGCCCAGACCAAACCCCCTCCCCTCAACTCTACCCCTTCAAAAGGACTTTTAGTCCTAATACGAGAGTGAGCGAGCACACCCATCAACCCTGACGAGTTGAGGCCACCGCTCCAGGAAACACAGGCCACCCTTCTCGCCTCTCGAGCTTTCTCCTCAACCCCGCAGGAGCCAGATGCAGGCAACTCCAAGTCCAAATGTTTGCTCTACACGGGCATGCTTGTGGCTGCCTGCAGTGCCCAGAGAATCTCTGCGAGAGGTGAGCAAGCAGTGACACATGCCTCAGGAACCTCACCAGAGGCAGCCCAAGGCTTCTGAACACACATCTTTTTACAACTGTAAACCCAGAAGTGCATTAGTGTTCTTGCAAAACAGGCTGTGCGGCAGTTTAGAAAGCCCACATATAATACCTTCCTAAGACCTGTACTTAGAGATCCTTTCATCCAAGAAATTCAAAGTACTTTACAAGCTCAGAGCCATTCAGCCAAACACTCCAGGGAGGTATGCAGGTGGCCAGGGTTATACTCCTTGACAAAGAAACTGAGGCAGGCTGACAGCCTTAAGTACCGTTCTTTAAAACAGCCTGGGCTTTTGGAAAATGAATGGCTTTAAACATCCACAAAAACATACCACCAGTATGGGGGGGGGGGGGGGGCAGGTGTGGAGAGGAGACTTTCGCTATGTTTATAGCAATTAAATGGCATATAACACAATTAAATAGGTCACCAACCCATGCCTGCCTCCAGTTCTTTCAACCCAAAGGTCAAAACTTAATGGTACACTATATACAGCAGACAGAGCCTACTATGGAGATATTATTACCTTTCAAAATGCAAATTCTGTAATCACAAATTTCAAGACAGAACTTTTTTTTTCTTCCCCCAAGTAGTATCAGGCTTTTACACCTTTGGCCAAAAAGCACTTAGCAAAGATGATTAGCATGTTCTCTCTAGTCTAGATAGAATCAATTTCAAGCCAAAGAGATTAGCTTCATCTGCTTTTTAGTGGGAGGTAAGTGGCCCCAGGGAAGTTATGTCTGAGTGTAGTTGAGGAAGAGTCCTCCTATAAATAAGGAAGATTAGGAGTGCTGGAAGAACGAAACCTATCAAGTTAGCCATTGTAGTTACCTTAATATAATCAAAACAAACTGCACTGAAAACATAGGTCTGAAAGTTCTGTTCTTAATCCAACACTCAGTGAGTGCTTTACTGCATGCTAACCACTGTTCTTGGTGTTTAGAACTATTTTACATGAGGGAAGTAGCTCAAAACAAAACAAAACAAAAACATGATCCCTACAGTCGCCAAGAACTTACAGTGGAGCTGGAAAGATAATCATTTGTTCATTCAATAAGCTGAACTACACAGAGGCTGAAATATGAAAGTTTACATCAGTGTAAGGAAGCTTACCAAGTGATGGAAGGATGTGTGGGTGACACACAAGATACGGAGTCAAAGCAATGAAAGCTGCACAAGGGGCCGGGGCAGGGAAGAGGGGTTTGCAGACAGGCGATCCATTCCAACAGGCCAATTAAAACAAAAGGAATTTCAGACGAGTGGAAATGGCTCAGGCTAATGCACCAAGACACAAGAGAAGCCAACCTGAGTCACTTGGGTTGTCCAGCATGGCTCTAGAGGAGGACGATACAGGAGAAGAGCTCGTAAAATGTAATCTGGGGCTGGCTACGTATGGATAGATAGGAATTGGACACCAAGACTGAAGATATGCAGGATTGTCAAAGTAATTAACTCCTCAAGAAGATAAGTTTCCTTGAGGAGGAAAACAAAACCTCCTTGGATTCTAGGTGCGGTGGCTTATGCCTCCTCCCGTTTAATCTAAAGAACAGACGGCTATTCTTTCTTCATCACTCGATCTAGCACTTAGATAATGGCTCACAGGCTCTGCTGTGAGCACCTTACTTATGTTAACTTAAGACAAAGCCAAAAAAAAAAAAAAGAAAAGAAAGAAAAAAAAGGTCAATTCTCTTACTATCACCATATGCCAATACTGAGGCACACACACCTGCTAAATGGTACTTTCTGGGCTTCATAAAGCTCCGCAAAGCAAACCCCAAACTCAAGTGCAGAATTACCACTAAGGATTTCCTTTCTCTTTAATTATTCTTCCTGTCCCGGGCACCCTCGCCATGTAATGTGTCACGGACCCCCCAGGAGATGAGGAGCTCAGCAACACTCATCTTCTCATCCGTCACACGGTATCTGCCACCTCCCTCCTCTCTTGTTCAGTCCCGTGCAGCGTTATCTGCCTAGGAGAACCAATGTCAAAGGTGCCGATGCCCAACGTATGAATTTAGCGGCTGAGACACCAATGATGTCACTTGAGCTGTGGCCCACACGACCCGCTCTTGCTGCCGCCAACCCCCATCCATGGAGCTCCTGGTGCCGCTTCACACACTCACTGTGGCACACAGATATTCGTCAGTCAATTCTCTTCTGGTTCTCGTTTCCCTTTTAACACAGTCAAGTCTCCCCAGGTTGCCATTATGACGCCAGGAGGCGCTCAATTGTAGAATAACCCAAAGGATCGTCGGCATGCTTCTCCTTGAAATCTGCCTCCACTCGAGTCACAAACACGTTTTGGAGTTTGGTTTATATGAACACTCCTCTATCGCTGTGCAAGCTCTTACACAAGCATGGGAGGTACGTGCATTTTCACAATTCAGGTCTTGTGAAGATGCGTCAAGTACTTAGAATGGTTCGTGGCACATAGTAAGCACTCAATAACCCTTGGTTGTTATCGTAAGCGTTTTCCTCAGGTACATACATTTAACACACAGTTATTGCTTTGATTGTATAAGGCACCACCAATGGTTATCTGTTTAGAGATTTCTTGTCCAACTCAGCTAAATCTTTCCCCCAGGTTCCTCAAACAATCACCAAAATAGACTCCTGGAAACCAGAACACCAGACCTCCAGACTTGCCCAGACAAAAGTGAATTTAAGAACGTGAGAAAGCACAGATCAGGCCAAAGCCGTACCCCCGGTTACAACTCAAAGTCAGGTTTCCCACACGCATTTAAAACTACCCATTGAAAAGGCTAAGACACACACGCTCACGGACAGGCTAAGCCTCTGAATGACAACAGACTATACACTTACCCCAAGAGCTCCCTCCTGCTGACCCCAGAGATGGCTGGAAAAAAATCATGGCAACACACCTTCTATTTTGGTTGACACGGTGACACAAAGCCAGCTAATATCAGATAGTATGGCTTTACCCCAGGATGGGAGCCAACCGAGGGTTTGCCTTGAGATCTCTGCATTTATCAGATCTGGAAAAAGCGTTTTCCTTGCTTTCTCTTCTGGCCAAAAGTAGCAGGGACCAAAGGAGGCAAGAAGGTAGAGCCACAAATTGTCCAGACTCCATTCCCCTTAATCATCTCATGAATAAAAATATTCCTTGTTCCAGGTTCAGGAGAAGGTAAACAACCACTAAAAATGTCTGACATTCGTCGTGTTTTTACTCTCTTCCTTTCCCCTTATAAAATCAGAGAAAGAGTATTCTTGCTTCCTCGCCAAAGGGTATCCCTTCAATACAACCTCAAGCAAACCCTTTTTTCCTTCTTCTATCTTCACACCCTTCTTCATTCATCCTTCAGTCTGCTGCAAACCCCTTAACCACAACAGCCCAGCATCCTAGTGTGTACCTTCCTCCTGACAGGGCTCAGTGGAAAAATCAAAATGGTACTCATTTTAAGCATCGCCCTGATTCTGGCTGGCTGAATGGTCTCGGGCAAATTTCTTCACCTCTCTGGGCCTCGGTTTCCGCCATCTATAAAATGTTAGAGTCTATCTCTGCAGTCCTATCACCCCCAAAATCCTCCCAAGTCATTAGCCCACAAGGCGTTCAAGCATTCACAGACACAAAGAACCATGGAAGACCAGACCCCAGTGTTTAACCATATGGTGAAAGAACAGTGTCCTTAAGGGGTGGGGGCCGCCTAGGGGAAAACTTAGGGCAACTGATGGGGGCGGGGCGGGGGGGGGGTGCTGTTGGAGAGGACAGTTTGTCTTACCTTCCAAGGGAATTCCAAAGTGTTAAGGCCCACAGCACAGTGCACAATAGCGGGCAAGGAGCCCAGTGGTGAACCTGAAATCATCCCTCCCCACCAGGGCAGAGTATTTTTATCTGATGCGACCAGAAAGGGAAACTTAGGCAGAAGGAGTGTTTTATTAATATATGGGGGGGGGGGGGGGGGGGGGAGGCGGGGAATGAGAATATAGCACAGACTTTACAAAAACAGTTTAACAAGTTTTATTTCACTACTAATTTTAAAGTATCTTTAAGTGTTTTTAAGTGATAGTACAGTTTATTAAATGCTATAAAGCACAGGCAATCAGTAAGTAGGATTTCACTTGAATTCAACACCTTTCTGTTCTTTTTTTGAAAAAAAGATCGAGCTGGGGGAAAAATGTTCCACTCTGTTCCCTCCTCCTCATTTAGTGAATGTCTCCTGTGTCAATAACACAAACCTAAAAGCTCCAAACAGAGGAGGCCGTAATTATGACCACATATACTGAAGAATTTAATCAGTTAATGTCTCAAGAACTACCCAAACACTGACAGCACACAATCAATGTAAGAAGTTACTTTGTAAATTGGGTTGGGTTTTTTTTCCCCTTGAATTTGAGATCTAGAAGCTTGCATGGCTTGACTTTCCTGGAAAATTTCCAGATTGGCACTTCAGATTCCACTCTGTGGATTGGGCTTTGTTTTCAAGACAATAGTGAATGGTTTTGCTACTGGCTATTCAAGCTGTCTTTAACAACAGTTTAGGTACTCTTTGCGAGAGGCTTCTCTTATTTCCATCATGGTATTTTATTTTCAATTTTTCTTTCTTTTCCATTTTAAGCACCCTCCCCCCCCCCCTCAGTGGCACGCGTAAGTGCTCAGGTAATAGACATATAAATGCTTCAACAGACAGATGGGTAAGTACCATCTCATGATGCCCATACTTCTTAGTGAAAAAAGTGCCCACAACAGAGTGCAGTAATTCGATCCCCTCAAGTGCTATAATGATCCCTGCAGGGCCTAGTTTGCAACCAAAATTGCAGCACAATGGATGTATAAATTAAGGCTACCAATAATGCTTGACAATACAATGAACCAAGTTTTCTAATATTCCCATTTCTAATACACACATTGCATAAAACCAGAAAAATTACTTTAAAACCAGTAGCAACATAAAACTTGTTGGGCCATTTTTTTGCCAAGTCAGTGTGCTAGATCCTTTTTTGTTTGTTTTTAATAAATGGTTTTCATGAAACAAAATACATACTTCAGGAGGGTGAACCTGCAAAGAGATTTTATTGTTTTTAAAGTTTATTTGAGAGAGGGAGGGAGGGAGACAGATGGAGGGGGGAGAGGGGGAAGAGAAAGGCGGGGGGCGGGGAATAAGAGGGAAGATCCCAAGCAGGCTCCTGAAGCTGTCAGCACAGAACCCGACACAGGGCTGGAATTCACAAAATGACCTGAGCTGAAACCAAGAGTCCAACGCTTAACCAACTGAGCCACCCAGGCGTCCCAAGAGAGCACTCCATCCCCCCCACCCTGCCCAACAGGACTTTTCAGCTTTGTGGGTCAACTCCATGGGCACGAGATACATGGAAGCTCATTAATGATGGACACTGAAGACATCTTCACTGAAGTGCTAAGTCCCAACTGGATAGTGGTCATTAAATGTTAATACATTATTGTCCCCAGTTTGTAGTTGGAGAAATGAAGGCTGAGAGGTCAAATAATTTGCCTAAGGTGATGTGGCTACTAAGCAGTAGAGCCAAAATTTGAACCTGAGAACTCCAGCTCCAGAGAACTTAGCTACTACTCAGTAGCACCCTGGTAGTCGTCCTGGAGTCCCTGCTTTTCAAGAGGTGACGGGACCAACTCATTTATTCTTTGTCCTAGAAAACATCATAGTAGAAGACCAGAGTAACATGGGTCCAACCCCAAGAGATTTAGCTACAGAAATGACCAGAAGCCCTGAACTTGTGGTTTACTTTGCTCAGTAGACATTCCGCCTGCACAAAGTCAAAAGACAGGGTTCTAACAAGGGTCCCCCTGAATTATGGGAATCGGTGAGAGCCCACAGCTGTCGACCCACCCGCTCACCTGCTTTCAGTTATCTGGAGACACTGTGCCTCCTGAACCATGTACATACCAAGGAATGTCCAAGGCCATCAATATTTATAGCTCACGAACCTGAACGTCAGGTCAAAAGGGTACCAGTTATTTATGGGAATGTGTTAGTCACCTCGGGCAGACAGAAAACGAAGAGCTTGGAACTCTTCCCGTTTTGCCTCAATCATTAATATAAGAACGCTATACCGCCAACTACTAAGACATTCCAAAGTCAAATGTAAAATTAGCGTTTTTAACAAAACTATCACTTGTGGTATTCACTTTGCCTGAATTTAATGTCACCAACGAGTCAGAAGATCCCATCACAGTATGCTGTACCTGAAATCTCTCAGAAATAAGCAACTCCCAAGTGAGAATATACCTTAATTTGGGGATGATTTCTGTTCTCAATGCACCACCTGCCACTTGTAAAGAACATGAAAATAAACAAAGCACAGAAGCCTGTATCTAGAGTCACTGGTGATGAAATAAGCCATTTGAACATTACCAGATGCCCCATTCTACTTCTCTATTTGCTTGTAATTTAAAAAAAAAAAAAAAGGATAAAGCTTCTCCAAGACTAGTTAAGCCCTTTTGCCCTAAATATACATGTCACACACACACACCCAGTTGGGAATAAACTCTATCCACCCAATCCCCTGATTCATCACTTCAAAACCAGACTGAAGTACATGGAAATAAAAATGAAAGATTCTAAAAAACGCAGGCTAATTATTGGTAAGCTCCAAAAAAAGATAACACTACTAAAATATGTCATTACACTTCCAACATTCAATAATAAGAACTCACAAAAATTCCTCACGTTCTATAACTAGGGCGCTGCATTTCCTTGACATCTCAACAACCTAAGAATATCAAAAAATAAAAAGCATGGGGCAAAGGTACGCCGAATTTAAGAGTACCTACGTAATTTAACCAGTATTGGCACACTAGCCTTTTTACCGGAAATCTTGAAAAAGGAGGAAGACAGGGAAATTCTCAAGACTTCCAGAATTCCGGAGTTTGCACTGACATGGTATGTCCAGAGAGTAGCAAAAATTTTATTCTATTTGAAATCTTCTGAGTTGTTACCTTCCTGCTTTGACTAGAGGTCTCTTCATGAAGGGCCTGCGGTGCTATCGACCATCCCATCACTCACGTTCCTCCACGATCCCCAGTGGAACAGGAAGGAGGTCAATCTTGCGAGTCCAGCACTTACAACCCTTAATCATACACACAAATGCCCCTCCAAGCCATCAATCTGTCTTTCACTGTGGCACCATGATTCATTCACACCTAAAACACAGCGGATGAGACAGGTAGACAGAAATGCCATGCCCAGAAGACAGGCATCTTAATACCTGAAAAATAAGAATACTCAGGCAAACTGGCGTTGTTTCTTCTCAAAAAAGACATCACACCAGCAAGTCTATCATTGTAATTCAGAGTCATCAGCCGTGTTAAAGGCAAGTTTTATAGAGCAAAGCTCTCCAAACAGAACATTTCAGGACTCAGTACCCTTCCTAAGCTCTATTAAAAGCAAACATCTATATCATGTTAACCCACTTAGGCATGACTTTAATTAGTGGAATTGGCCCTGTTGTTAGCATGACTTTCCTCTCATAAATTTGGCAAGGCAGAAACATGACCAATCGTAAGTTTTAAGATGCTACCTAATTATACAGAAGAACTCTTAAATTCACATAGAAGCGGTTAAGAATCAAAACACAGTATCAATTCTACAGAAAAATAATTGACATGAACCTGTTTTCTAAGACGAGTCGCCCATTTATATTTACCACGCCTTGAACAGAAAGAAGTTTTCAATAATCAAAGAGGCGGCTTTTATTTGGAGTATGGAAAAAACAAAAAAAAAAAACTTCTCAGGTTTCTGGGACTTTTATAAGTTTGTGTGGGTTTTCCTATTCAACACACCAGCGCAATGCTTTTATTTATTTGTCTCGTTGGGGAAAGGCAGCGAGAGAAGAGCACAGCCAATACGTTTAAGCACATTAAAATCTCTCTGGTTGGGAAAGTAAGAACAATGCTCTCCTCTTGCCAGGCAAGAGCCAACAGCCAACGGAACAGGGCCCAAGGACAGAAAACACCTCCTGCAGATTTTACTGAACTTTCTTGTTGAGTTTGTCCCATTTATTATCAGCTGCCCTTCACAACTGCCAGTGTGTTGCATCAAATTTTCTATCAGCTCAGTATCAGTATGATAACAGTACAATGGTCTCCCAGCTCCTAGATTGGAGATTGATGAGTAGATGTTAATGAGGGCTCTGTCTGCAAGATTTTTTATATCTGACTTTCTGACCTTAGTTTTATTTCATTCAAAAAATGTGGAACTCAAGCTCACATCAGGCATTTAGGGATGCATGGAGACACTCGGCAAGAACCAGACCGGGCCGACAGACGGCTTCTTGTAACTGCTTTTCAGCAAAATGGCTGCCCCAAGGATTAGCTCTGAAATGGCTGAGAAAAGGAATTTCTTTTGAGAACAAAGAAGGACGGCAGCAAATATACTGGATGAAAGCATTTTTTAAATAAAAACCACCGTGGTACACTTAAAAGAGTACTGTAATTGAAAATAGATTTTGTTTTTTCAAGAATGAACTCGGTGCTACCACTTTTAAGGGTTGTTTTATTTTTCATTGATTTTAAAGAGCTTTCTAATAAGATTATATGCCCTACATTGTAGGGCCAAAAGCTCTTTGACTGAATTTAAATGAAATGTGGTCAGCTCAACTTTCGACAAAGGACCCTCTTATCCACACTCCATTAACATGATATTAAAACGAAAGTATCTCCTTTGACTTTTTGGTTGTGCTGTTGAAAAACACTAATAATGCCTTTGCTTGCATGTATATGCAGACAAAAATACACTTTCTCTAATAAGCCTATGTTAACACAGAGCTGGCATCCATGTTCAAGTACATGGATACAATGTATTACTCAACAAAAGAATCCATCTTGATAAACAATCCACCACAAAACACGAGTTCCTGGGATTATTTCAACCGGACTAGTGGCAAGAATTATTTTTTGAATGACTTTTTTTGTTTGTTTGTTTAAATCACAGTTGTGTTCTGTTTTACCTCCAGCTTTAAACCATGCAAATGGAAGAAAACCAATCTCAGTAAACATTCCCCTGACTGTCATCAGGTTCAGGAGAATGTTATTTCTAGATCTAAAGAACAATGCAATATAAACCACAGATGCTGGTGCCTGTCAGATATGAAGTGTCCAAAGATTAACCCACAGCCAACTATTCCCTGCACTGCATGCCTGGGTCACTTAAATCCAAATGCAAGGAAGACGCCTTTTGGCTAAAAATGTAGATGTCAAGCAGCTGCATGTCAGACTTTAAAAATGATCTTTGGAAAATCTCACAGGCTTATGCTATCCTAAAACGGCAAATACTGACTTTTTTTTTTTTTTAATGTAATACCAGTAAACCACATTCAAGGTCAGAAAAAGTCTACTTGGCCACCTGAATAACTCTGCCATATTTGGTATCTAAAATTAAAAGGCATAGATTTTAAAGTAGTAGTTAAAGCTAGATTTCGATATAAAAACTTAACTTTGGGGCCGGGCATAAGCCAAAGTAAGGACAGCTCAGTTAATGGCATTTAGTTGGCTCATGTGTTAAATACACACAGAGTCCTACATAGTCAACAAAGCAGTCCTAAATTTTACCAAGAATGGCTAATGCCATAAGAGACATACATTGATTACGCAGGTTTGCAACAGTCCCAAAGTTGTTGGGCCTGCCTCAAGTAGGCAAAGTTTACCTAAATATTGTTAAAAAAGTAAAAATATGTGAAAAGACATGCAGAGGAGGGCACTCAGCAAAACATCACTAAATTATATACTTACATCGGTCTTGCCTTTAAAATGCATCCCCATCAGACACACATTCACCCACCACGCAAAACACAACCAGGAAAGAGCTTAGAGTCCACAGCCCAAATGATAGCCCAGCACTTTGTGGGTTTTATAAACGGTGGTTTGAGATTTCGGTTTTGTTACTCTGTATAAATAAAATATCCATGGAAATGTCCTGATGCTATGGAATTACAGAAAAGATTCATAGACCAAGTGGTTTACCAATATCTGTTGATCAAAGCAGATGATCCACGAGGTCACAAGTCCCTTCAACCTGCCACTCGGTTATCAGGAGCCAGATATAAGGCTGGTTTTATTGATTTACCAGGAAAGGTTCCCCCCATCAAGTTCAGCACTAAATAATGAACCACAGATACTCCCTTCCATTAGACAGTCTTATTCCTTGGAAGGTGGTTACTGTCTTTATAACTTTTTAAAGGGGAAGTTTGGGGAACAGGGTTAGGAGGCAGACTATACAGACTCAAAGAATTGGTGGGAAGGAGGAACAGAGGAGGGAGTCGAGTTTTCCATTACCCTGCAGGCATCACTTAGGTCTCATGAAGCTCAGACTGCAAAAAAGTGTGACTCTCCAGTTACCAGTATAGCATTTAAAATGCAGCTGAAGAGAACCTTTTCTGAAAGTGATCATGGTTTACTGAGGAGTACTTTCCTATCAATTACCCACCCCCCCCCAAAAAAATGTCTTTTAAGCCCACCACTGATGTTGTGAATGGCTCAAGAATTCTAGAAGGAAGTATAAATAGGTCTCTGTATCTCTGTCTGGTTAGATAAGGAGAAGCTCTTGGAGCTGAAAAGTTCAAAGAGGGAATTTGTTATCCCAGAGCCGTCCATCTATAAATCTTACAGCTGCCATTTCCCCACCTAGGGCAATAACAGATTAAGAATAGAAATGCCCCTTCTGATCTTCTAAAGACAGAACCAACAGCTGCTGTCCCCATTTGGAATACTTGGCTCAGGCAGACTTGTTTACACATTTGGCATATTCGTCTAATTTGCCAATTTGCTAGGCTTGACACCATGAAGGTGGCTGAACATTTGCTGTTGTCCATTTGCTGACTCATACTAACTCCAAGCCTGATGCCACCTAAAAAGAACCGAACCTGGTCTGCTGACTGGGCAAGGTCCTGATGAAAGAACATAGTTTTGATGGGGGGGGGGGGGGGGGGGGGGGGGGAAATCACCAAACCAACAATTGACCTGAGAAAACCAACATGTGGCCAGTTTCATTCACCCCAGGGCATCGTTAGGCCCCAGCTTTTCTTGCTTGTGACAAACACAGCTTCAGTTTTTTTTTTTTTTTAACCCTTCTCTCACCCCAAGACAGCAACAAACCATACATATATATCAATTTGTGATCTTTAGATAGACACCACTGTTGGTCTTTTCCAGCTGGAAAATTTAATGAGAATCTCTAAAGTAACAGAAAACTATGCATTCAAAGGAAACACTTCTTACTCCATTAAGTGTATTTAAATATGGCCAGAACCATACATACATAAATATGGCGCACTCAGCCAATACGTACAAGATGTCAGAAGCACCAAGAAGCCCTGCTATTCTAGAACTCTCTTCTAGGCTGCTCGGGAGAATACCCAAATCCCTACCCATGGCTTAGTGCAGAACATATCAGATCCCCTGGATACAACACCTATTAAGTCCTTAGCATAAATTTGTTTCGTACAGGGATACTGTGATCAAGTCCCCAAGGATATCATCTGCTAAGCAGGTAAACCACAGTCCAAGTGGGGAATGGAACAAAAGTTTTATTTAAGGAGAAAACCTTGTAACTAGTGTGGACCGGGCCACCACCAAAGGCAGTTTAGAGTTCCGAGGAAACAAGAAGGAAGTCGGAAAACCTATCAGAACACACAGATTTTTTTTTTTTTAGTCCATTTTGAAGTGAACAATGTTGAGGCCTGGCTTCCTTTAGCGGATCGTATTCTCAAGACTGATTTCCTCATCATCTGCACCATCAACCAGGTAAAAGCAACACGTATTTGCGGGAGAAAGACAGCAGAATCTTGCTTGTCTTGCTTGGCATTCTGCCCTCTCTCCCCCCGTGTCCTGGGTACCTGGCAACCCTTTGCCTTTAACCCAGGATACCTTCTTCTTCCTCTCTGCTCTGTTTCCTCACCCGTTTCTCCCATTCTTGCATAAAATCCCAGGATTCAGAATTAAAATCCTCTATCCCAAGTCAAGGCAGGGACAATCTTTTTAAAACCTGACCCACCAAAACTGTTAACATGGAGGAAAAGTGTTGCTCTGTTGACCCGGAGGGCAGACTTTTACGCAATTTTTGAAAAAAAGTCCTGGCCGATTGATTTGGAGTCTTGGCTTCACCCCCCCAGACCCGGTGGTTTCTCACACTTGTTATTCTGGCAAAGTCACTTCTCTATTTGGGTTGCAGACCAACATTTCAAAGCCTATCAAAACATTCAAATACTAGCTTTTGAAGTGGGAGGACATCCCATCAGAACTCGAAGATTAGGTTGAGCATACGGCCGGCCAGAGCAGGCCTACATCTTCCTGTACATCCAAGAAGCATTTCACATTTTGACAGTAAAACTCCTGAAGCGCCTGGGCCAGGGACCAGCAGACTCTCGTGCCGAATGTGAAAGGAGAACCCCAGTAAGTTCCCGAAGTTGATGCTTCTGTGTTCCGTGGTCAAGCAACCTCTGCTAAGAAGAACCTTCAGTCCTCACATGAAGCAATTGCCTTCCAGCTCAGAGAGCCTCAGTTTCCCCAGAGAAGGGGGACGAAGGCTCTGCTGAGGCTCAACTCTGGCACAGATGGAGCAGAACTGCCCAACACCCTTTCTACATCAACAGACCGTCACTTCTGTAGGCAGCTGAGGCAGTACAGAGAACAGGCACCGGGTAAAAGAAGGGATCCGAGGGGTGAGCGGGTGGCCCAGAGCAGACGGCAACCAGGGATGGGCATCTGCAGGTGCGGCCGGAGACCCTTAGAAGCTGGGGTGGAAGGAGAACATGGGGGTGTTCTCCACAAATTTCAGTGTGGGAGGGAGGCGGGCAAGTCACAAACCTACCATCTGATGAGGTGAGAAAAAGCATCCATTATGGCTAAATAGACCATAACAAGTTAACCTTTAGGTTTTCTTTTCTCCTTTTCTCCATTCTCCGTTTTTAGCCCAAAATGACAGTTCCCATCTACTTGGTTCACTACTCCACAGCTTATTCGACATCAAGCCACACGAGAAAAATCTGAGATCATTTGCTCCGAAACCCTTGGCAAAGTTGAATCAATTTTGACATTACCAGTCTCGGGGATTATCCTACTTTCTGGTGGCTGAGTTATGTCTGGCCTGAAGCATCTCCTAGAAAATCATCAACTATGTGGCTAATAGGATTCCACCTTTTATCAGGTAAAGGACTCCCTTCCCTGGACTCTCGACTTAGAGTTTATTACCCTTCGAGTGTAGACAGCAACATTTTTACAAGTTCAGTAAAGACAAAACACAAGATACTACAGCAACTTTTGCTCTTATGTCGTTTATTAGGGAGAAAAGGAGCAAGATGTACATAGGAGAGGCTGGAGGCCACCAGTAAGAGACATGGCACAGTGGGGATTGGGGACCCCATACCCAGCTGCCAGAGCAACACAAGCTTGGCCATGAACTCACTGCAGGAGGTCTGTCACATTCTCTTCACCTGTCGAGAAGGTGTATTATCGTTGTCTTGCCCAGAAAAAAAAAAAAACACCATAAAGAAAAACGTTTGGGGCACCTGGGTGGCTCTGTTGGTGAAGCCAACTTGGGCTTAGTCGTGATCTCTCAAGTCTGTGGGTTCGAGCCCCACATTGGGCTCCATGCTGACAGCTCAGAGCCCACAGCCTGCTTCTGATTCTGTGTCTCCCTCTCTCTCTGTCCCGTCCCCTCTCGCACTCTCTCTCAAAAGTAAATAAGCATTTTTAACAATTAAAAAAAAAAAGAAAGAAAAACATTTTTATAGACCAACACAATGGGAAAAGCATCTGAGGTGTCTCAGCCACTCAAGTTTAAAGAAGAAATTGAAGATGGACCCTTCCCTTGTCTACTGAGAAATACAACAAGCATGACACTCTTGGGAACAGCACTCCCTAAGTTCTAAAGGAAAAAGACCTTTGTCTCCGAGCTCTGTTTCCTTCCATTAGTGGGCTTCTAGACATTTCTGAATGCCACTCCATCTCCCATGCATAGCCTGTTCCTACACCCGCCCAAGCACCAGCCATAACTCACAAGGAGCAGAAAAGTCGACACCCCTTGCTTAAAAGAGAAAAAGCTCTCTGTACACCCATGTTTCTGGCACTATTATCCACCACAGCCAGAAAGGTGGAAACAACCCAGATATCCATCAACAGACCAATGGATGAGTACGATCTGGTAATATCCACGCAATGAAGTATTGTTCAGCCCTCAAAACAATGTTTCCTTCCTTTGGAGGACAGGTCAATACTCACGCTACGATGCAAGAAAACCATAAGGACAGTATACAAAGTGAAATAGCTGAGTCACAAAAAGACCACCACCGTACGACTCCACTCCCAGGAGTTTGACCACTAAACTTAAGTCCCAGGAACAGGGGTCGAAGGGGTGGAGGAAGTGGGGAGTTACTGTTGAATGGGTGGCAAGCTGCAGTTTTGCAAGATGAAAAAGTTCTGGAAACCGGTTGCTCAACAACATGAATTAACACTCATTTTATTCTCTAGCTGCTACTATCAACCTTGTTTTATAGGCCAGGAAATCGAGGCCCAAAATGATCCAGTAACTTGTCCAAAGACAGTTACAAATTGACAGTATTAATGGTGAATTCATACATCACCCCCCTTTATCTCTCACAAACACACACCCCCCTCCTCTTTCAAAAGAGTCTTCCTCAAGCTTCTGTAAGCCAGTCCACACCATTCCCCCTAAGCACATCTCCTGAAAGGCACCAGTTACCTCCCCATCACTGCCCGTGTCCTGAACTTATCTTACTTGGATTCTCTGTCAAAGGGGATGCATCTGACCCACCCTTTCCTTCTGGAAATTATCTCTTCCTCAATTTTCTGGACACGGTTTGCTCTTGGTAATCCTCCCACTTGTCCAACCACTCCCTTCCTTATCACATTCTCAAGAAGTAGATTTTCGTCCCCAACTTTCCACCAAACAATGGCTAATGGATAACTAAGTGACTGAGTAAGTAAGATTAACTTTAGCTAATTTAACACATCCACAGGGTTCTTTCCAGGCCTTGTGATAGGTTCCAGAGCCTCCCAGAAGCAGATCTTCCAGAGCTGTCACTCGGAGACAGGATTCTAGTTCACTTACACCTCAAAATGTCTAGTCCAATATTTGGCACATAATAAACCTCAAGATGTAACGTAACCTTAACATAGCTAAGTTCTCACATTCAAAACCACTCTCCCTACGATATGCTGCCAGTTTTTATGCAGACAAGTTCCCCAACTAGCCAACAGTCCCCTTCCTTCCAGTGCCAACTAGGGGTCCATTGGCATCCCATTTAACAGCTCTAAAGCAGTAGGTATCCATCGCTGTTGTACTTCTGTGTGGTTCTCCAAGTCCCGTCTGCCATGTCTCATGGTCTCGAGGGGTCCAGGTTATTCTGTAGGAATTTCTGCAGGATACTGCCCCTCCGGGACTGTTGTGTCCCAGCTGTCATTCTTGCCCCCATAGGGTCTTAGCCTAAGTAGAAGCTTTCAAGAAGATTGTAATATTCAAACAATTTTCTTGCATTTTCTCATTAATGGAGTTAAGTACTTGAAACCCTCGTGAGAACAGCTGAGGAAGGTCACAAGGTGTGTGTGTGTTCGAGTCAGCTAAATTTGGGTGAAGAGTTAATTATGTTAGCAATAGCTTCAACCTGTCTTAAGAAATCCCAAGGGCTAGGAAGTTACACAATGACACAGTTCTGTTGTTTGTTACCTTCCCTTGAAGTCTTTGCTTCACCCATGGGCGTCTGTATATGTTTTCCATCTCCCTCTTCTTTGGTTAGTACGTTCTGAAATCCACTTCCGATCTGACCTCACATGTTCTCCTATTAGTTCTAGGCTCAGCACAATGGAACGTTCATAGGCTGTTATGATTTAGTCCACAATAATCAATGATGTAGCACTCGCTGGCTAAAAACTCTCCGGGTACGGCTACCACACCAGTAGGGACCATTTGAAAAGTGACTGCTTCAAATAACACAAATCCGTCCTAGGGAATTCAGAGCTTTCTTAAATTCTTTTTTTTGTTTGCTATTGATATGGAGACTCATGTGCCACCTCATTCCATATGCCCAAAGCAGCAGGGCCGGAACAGATCCTTAATTAGCCTATAACATGCACAACATCCAAATTATGGCAAATATTAAGATAAAAATTCGGCAGTGAATGATGACCACTGAGTTGTGAACTTTGGCTCATCCAAGAAAAGGATTCCCTTTTTCCTTAAGTACAGAAACAAAAAGTTTAACACGTAACGATAACCCACTGGTAGATCAATCTTGGCTATTCTAAATGAAAATGATAGAATTCAAAAGTCTTTATAAAAATTTTTCAACAAGTCAAAGGTCATTTTATTTTATAATAGAGGTCTGATGGTATGTGAGGTTGATCCAAGCAACGATCAATTTTTAAAGTCGAGTACACTTTTTAAGACTACATTGCTTTTAAAGGAGACCAAAAAAAAAAAAAAAACTTTCCAGACTTCTGCAAGTTATAGCAGTTTCCTTTTTACTAGGGTTATCTTGAAGTAGATATGTGTTCAGAGTTTAGGGTTTTTTTTTCTTTTTTTTTTTTTGTTTTTTAATAGAACACTTGTGTAAAATCATCATTACCAAGCCAGAAGGCTCTTCTCTCAAGGAGACCATTGTCTCCGAAGCTCAAGTATCTCAATGGGACAAACTCCACCCAGAGAAGCTGAGGCACAGGAAGGGGTGCGGGGGATGGGTGGGGAGCAGGCCCAAAGTAGCCCTGGGGGAAGGATATTTTCTCACAGTCTTACTTTTACAATTGCTCCCCACATAGTCCTCAAACAGCCAACCAACCTTCAGTCAGTTGTATTGTTTTTAAATTCTCTACCAACCACGAACCCTCTTACTGCCTGAATTTGGAACTGAACACACCATCCTTGAACACATTATATGGAATATAATCATTACCAACACCTCCATGAAGTCTTCCCAATTGCTATCCTACCCCACCTAGCTCACTACTGGAGCACTCGTTGAGAACTGCATTCTGCGTTTCTTTTTCTATCTCTTAGAGGCTAGAGTCCTTAAGGTCATGGACTCTGAGAGGACTTTCCCACTATTACCAAACACCTTACAGGGTGCCTCAAACACAACAACCAGTCTTCAAAGAGCCAACAGTTCAAGGAAAATCCACCGAGCATCTGTTATTGGCCAGACCCTGCCCCAGACCCTGGGGTTAGAGCAGTGAACACAATACACGAAATTGCCAGCCTGCATCAGGCTTCAAGTCACATTTGCACAGATGCACATTACAGAACGAGCATCCTTTTGATAGCTTAGAAATTTACTCAATAAAACTGAAAAGAAAGCATGTGCATGGATGGCCTGCCTGTACAGAATTCCTTCAAATCGTCCAAGTCCAAGCCTGACTTCAGTTAAAATTTAGAGGCCTGGAATTACCAGTTGACTCATTAATTTCCCTTGGTCAATCTCAAAGGCATGAGACAAGGCTCTTACATTTGCAGTAACGCTACTAAGCCCACAAACTAACATATCCCTTGAATGCAGCCACAATTATCTTCCACAACTGAAAACCGTGTTGGGTAGGTGTGCTCGAGGGGGACCAATCCCTCACCACCACTCAATACTAACAACAAATATGCGTACAATGTCACCTTTCAACTTCTTTCGTGTTACACGTGATCTCCCTTGAACCCTCGAAGAGTACACGAAGCAGGTAGTTCAGAGCTTCTGTCTCTTCTTTACAGCTGTTTAAGTGGAGGTTCAAGGAGATTAGGTCACTTGTCTAATTTCACACAGCTGGTAAACTGCAAAGTCAGACCTCAAACCAGAACTACAGGCTCCAGCATCGTTATGCTCTAACAACATTAGAGCATATAAAAAGGAAAAAAAAAAAAGGCAAGTACAGCTGAAAAAGGCATTGGAAATATACAAAAGACCCCAACTCAACAGGATTCCCTTGCCAACACTGCCCGCCCACACACACACACACACACACACACACACACACACACTCTAGAGACCCATAGGCAAATCCACCTGTTACTAGTGATGAAGAGTGCTCTCTGTAGCAGTTAGATATTAAGCCTTCCTGACAATTTACTCCTAAGTAGTTTATGTAATTACCTCACTCATTTCTGGATCACTGAAGATGCTCTCTCCATCTTACTAACTATATGGTCAAACATACCCCATCTGTAATCTCCCAGAGGATCAGGGCACACACATTCCCCATTCATCCCAGCCTCAGTACATCTCCTGACAAGCAAGCAAGAGTGATCGGCAAACACCAAATGAATGAATGATACTCGTACATGAGCAACTGTGAAAATGAGTTCAAGAGCTTTGGTTAATTTTTCTGTTTCTTTCCCATCTCCCATTAATTAATTTTGAGCCACTTAAAGGCAGAGATGCTGTGTCTTCCGCTATAAATCATGTACAGAACCCCAGATGGTGTCACACTCATGTGGCAAGTCTGTTGCATCAATATTTGCTCATTGATTTGTTGCTCAAATACCACTACTGAGTCATGTTTGTCTGGCAAATCATGCCATTGTAATAATTAGTGTCTGAGGTGGGAAAGTGCCTTTTGATTAAAAAATTGGGGGTGAACACGAAGGAGTGACAGTGATAGTAGTCTACCTGGAAGGATGATGGACACAAATATATCCTAGCCAGACAAGAAAAATTCACATAGGTAAAATCTGAATGTAACACCACTCTTACTGTTTCCCCCCCCCTCACACACACACATACCAAGGAAGTATGCCCGATAACGTAAGTATTCTAGACACCTCTGGGAGCCTGAGGAATCACTTCCTCTTTACCTGCAATGCAGAAACATCAACTATTGCTTCAGGAAATGAAGAAAACTCATGCGCAAGTCTACAATCACCACATCTTATATTCTGGCCCAAAGCACGCGCGCTAAACACGCTATGTTGAATGGGATGTTTTAATAAATGGAGTTTCTGATTCACTGAAAATTAGCTAGCCTTCTGATGGGGGCGGGGGGACCCGCGAGAGCAGGAACAGTACAGATGATCCAAGTCCCTCCCCCATCCGGTAGAAGGACACCTATCACTGACATCTTTAGGAGATGCATTCGTTAGCCCATGTTTCCATGTAATGAACATAATTTTTCTTTGATAGAATTTAAGTAGTTCATGATGCTTTTCAATCAGAATTTTTAATGGAGGCAACTGTGAGGATGTGGTCCTAGAATACGGGGCCAAATATCAACAGAAAACCAGATATGCCTGGGAAGGAACACTCAAAAAAAAAAAAAAATCCTCGATCTATTTTACGGTTTCTAGATTTCTCTTAACAGATGTTCGAAGAGCACATGTTGATTAAAGAGGTGGAATTCGTGGGGCACCTGGGTGGCTCAGTCAGTTAAATGTCCAAGTTGGGCTCAGGTCATGATCTCATGGCTTGGGAGTTCGAGTCCTGCGTCGGGCTCTGTGCTACAGCCCAGAGCCTGGAGCCTGCTTCAGATTCCGTGTCTGCCTCTTTCTCTGCCCCCCGTCCCCCAGCTCATGCTCTCTCCTTCTCAAAAATAAACATAAAAAAATTTTTTTAAAGGTGGAATCCCTGAGTTCTGGTTATCTGAGGTTTAACTTTAGCTCCATTGAGAAAAATAATTCGATATTATGAGCTCAAGCAGATTGCCGCCAAAGGCAATGATATTGTTAATGCTTAATTGAAAACTCTTCTGAATTATTAATAGCATCATTTCTGCCTTCGGATAAATATTTATTTCAATTGGAGCTTGTCCAATAGAAGATTTTATTGCAATGACAAAGTAGTACACCCTTAAAAGGCACAACAGGTTCACGTTATTTCATACAATAGATGTAGTGCTGAAAACTAGTGTTTATCAAGTCTATTTTATAAATCCATCACCAGTAAAATGCTCTACGTGAATTCATCTCAAAGAGTCCCAAAATTATCAGACCACAGTATCAACTACCCCTTAAATTGTATTTCATTTGTACTTCTCAATCTTTGAATATTTACTTTTCCAAAGGAAAAGCACTTAATAGGCTATCTTTTCCAAAAATATCTTTTAAAACACACCATCAAAAAATCACACAGGAGCACCTATGTGGCTCAGTCGGTTCACATCTGACTTCGAAGCTCAGATCATAACCTTCATGGCTCGTGGGTTCGAGCCCAGGGTCCGGCTGTGTGCTGACAGCTCAGATCCTGGAGCCTGCTTCAGATTCTGTGTTTCCCTGTCCCTTTCTCTCTGTCACTCTCTCTCTCTCCCCACTCATGGTCTCTCTCTCAAAAATAAACATTAAAAAAAAAAAAAAAGGACACAAACGGTCAGCAGTCTCCATCCTCATGGAGTCTACTTTCCCAGCAGGCAACACCAACTAAATGTATATGAAGTCAAGGGGATACACGGACAATGTGGTTACAGTGACATGAGCAAAGGAGAAAATAGACGATGAGGTCCCAGGGGCAGCAGGAACGAGTAGGGAGACCACACAGAGACTTTGAGGCTGCATGTGGTGGATGTTGTTGTCTACCGTCCAGAAATCCCGCCAGCACCAAAACACTTAACTCCTCTAACTCCTGGAAAGGCTCCTTGCCAATGGACCCCAGTTAAGTCCTTCTCCAGGAGCAGACTGACAAGGGAAACTGCCCCACAAGAATTTCAAACCCCTGCTCAGGTATATCCAGCCACGTATAGACTAAGGAGAGCAAGAATGGGTCTGAAAGGCCATTCTGACTTCAAAGATCACTGTAACATCAGGTGTCTGCTCCTACAACTGCATCCAAACTCCATCTCTTGCTCTACACAATCCTACTTTCCTCACCCCTCATAGGGGTTATTTCCTAGAGCCTTCCACAAACCTCTGAGTCCACATCCTGGGGAACCCAACCAACAGCTTCAGGGTGTGTGTGTGTGTGTGTGTGTGTGTGTGTGTGTGTGTGTGTGTACGTACACGTCCTTCCTTTCAGTGAAATGAGAAGTCTTCAGAGGTTTAAGCAGAGGATAGATAATCTGACTAGTGTTCTGGAAGGACCGTGCTACCTGCTCTGTGGAGAGCAGACCATCACGGGAGTAGACTACACAGGAAGTGTGGTAGCAGTAGAGACAGCAAGAAGGTCGCATAAACTGGACGCAACTCACAAAGACATAGCTTAAGGGCTTTATGCTGGCTTAAAAGACCAGCTTTCAAGTAGAAAATAGGAGATCGGGGCAATTCCAATCCTCCTAAATCCATGTGTCTAGACATCAAGGCCCTCTCCATGCAGCAATTCCTGTAGCCCTCAATTTTCACAGTCAGTGCTGCTGGACTTGAACACATACTTCAACTTTTATCAAGTAGTCCAACAGCACCCAAGATGCAGTGGGTTTCTTTTATTTTATTTTGAGAGAGAGAGCGTGCGCGTGTGCTCAGACAAGGGACAGAGAGAAAGGGAAGGAGGATCCCAATAGGATCTGCACTGTCCACACACAGCCTGATGCAGGGCTTGATCCCATGAACCATGAGATTACACCTGAGCTGAAACCAAGAGTCGGACACTTAACTGAGCCACCCAGGCGCCCCCAAGATGTAGTTTAAAAGTATTCAAGAAACACTAATGACACAAACTCACAACTGGTCTCCCCACACAACTCTTCCCCTTCTGTTCACAATCCCAACAGTGATGGCTACCCAATCATTTCAGCTACCAAGAGAAGAGCCCCACGCCTCCCCTGCTACCACTCCCTACAAACACGGCACCGTAAGAATTAACAAGTCCCACCAATTTCATCTCCACAGCGTTCTGACACCTTTCTCTTCACGAGTTTGCTCGGGGTCCCCGCCTTAACTCAGGCCTTCATCCGATTTGCCAACAACCACCCAAGTGGATACCCTAGCCGGGCTCTCCTACCCTTTCTCAATCCCTCTCATCCTCCATACCAGCGGGAGACCATTTACTAGCCGACACCCCTCATAGGTAACATCAACTCTAGGTCAAGCTCTGACCTTGGCTCTGCTTTCCAGCCTTTCCAACTGCCACACCAGCACCCCCCACCTTAGAGCTTGCTGATACTGGACGACCAACCATAGCGATCCACCTATCCCATGGTATTTAAGACCCAGACCACCCCTCTTTCTAGACTGGATCTTCAAGAATGAGGTACAGTTAATTCCAAGAGAATATGTTCCCAACAGTGCCCCCTAGAATGGAGTATACTCCCACAGCCCTGACCACACTGAACTAAAAGCATCTATTTCTACATCCACCACTATGGGACACTAAGCTCCTTGAGGGCAGAGACCATTTCATGCATGTCTTTGAGTTCCAAAAGGCAGCCCAGTGCCCAGTAAATGACAGACAAGGGGGGAGGTGGGGTGCAGGGAAAAGCTGGACTTAACTTTTACCAATTATTTACATAAATAATTTATTTTTACCAATTATTTACGTAAATATTTACCAAATATTTACATATTTATTAAAAATAAGCAACACTCACAGTGGCACACACACAAAAAAGAGCACATTTATGCACAACATAATGGCATTTTAAAACACAACCTTCAGCAGATGCCAGAAGTATTCCAGCTGCAAATATTTAGAATATCCTAGTCTCGGCAAACTGTCTTCCTTCTAATGAAGGACATAAAATGCATCAGGAACTAGTGCTACGGGTCTCTTCTCCCAAAACGCAACACAAGCAAACCCCAGAAAATGAGTGAAAGTGAAAAGTCTCACGGATATTTATTCTGGGACTTCATGTACGGTGGGGGCATACAAAGGAAAAGGCTACAAAATTATTTCCTGGATTTTTTTTCCTCCAAAGTTGTGGGTCTATTTTCCTTCCTATGTCATTCCCAGAGTTAGAATACTTAAAATAGAAGTGCTGGTGAATGTGGGTATAAAAAAGGGAGTTCCGGTCAAAATGTAAGTATTAATCCAAAGGAAGTTCCGGTGTTAATAATCCCTCACCACTGGTAGTAAGCCTTGCCATGAAATTTCTAATGATTTTAATTACATATTATTTATGCCAAAAGTACTGAGAGAACAAAAAGGGAGGGGGCGGGGAGAGAAATCGAAAAAGACAAAGCGACAAAGCTTTGGTCAAGTCCACGTGTGCCAGTCTAGCCGTGAAGTCATGTGGTTTCTGCTGGGCTCGTCCACAAGGGCATGTCCTCACAAACCTCCTAGGGGCTCGGGGCAGGACCACAAGTACGATGGTGGAGTCAGCAGACACAGCACTGATTCCACAGGAAGAAAACCACCAAGGGCAGAAGGAGCCCAACTTCTGGGCGACCCGGTAGTTAGAGGAAAGCCTTTTTTAAACTCGGTGGAAAGGCTCACATACAGCAGGCACCAGTGTCATTACCAAAGCCACCGGGCCTGTCTGCCAAGCTGGGTGGATGTGGCCTCTTGACCAGGTTTTATTCTTGGCCCCTGCAGTCCACTTGTCCCTCTGCTATTCCTGCAACTCAATAACCAGCAGATGCTTGCTTTGTGGGCTCCAGCCTCTCCACCGTCCGTCTCCTCGTTGGTTCTGGCATCTACTTCAAATGGTAGAGCATCTGTGAAATGGCCCAAAGTACGCCAAGATTCTGCTTCAGGGTTAAGAATTTGTGTCTGCACTGCCAAGACTCTTACGAGTTTTCCAATCAAATACACAACCAGCCTGACCCTGACAATCACGAAGTACTTTTTGTTACTCTCGGCAAATACCTGTCGCTGCTCAAACACCCGAGGGGGAAGAGAATTGGGAGCTCGCTTTTCGTCCTCTCCGGACTTGCCCATTTCTCCCCCTTCTCTTGTACCATTACTACGCGTTAACTCCCAAATGCCTCTCTAGGCCAGACCTCCGTGCCCAAATCCCGACCCAGAAATCCAAGAACCTAATGGGCGTTCCAACTACCGACGGCTTAAAACAGAATTCCTCTTCCTCTTGCCAACCCACTTCATCATCTCCCGGTTTCTCCCGCCTCCGGCTTGGGAGGCAACCTTGACTTTCCCCTTCAGTCTCCCATCGAGTCCATAAAGCTACCCTGCCTGAGCCGCGCTCGATTGGCCAAGGAGAGCCACGCCTCCATCAGATGTCTGCAGGCTTCCCGAGGGGCCCTCCCTCTGCGCCGCAGCCAGCAAGGCTCATGTGGGTGCGTACCCATGGCGTGCACTTAGCAAACATCCTTTTCCCTCCTTCACGTCGCCCTCCGGGCCACGGCCCGCAGCCCAATTTCGGAAGCACCAGGTGTGGCGAAGCGGACCTATGTCCTTCCATCTTCCGGAGGAAGAAACGAACTGCCTTCGTGGAGCCCAGGTCCGCTCCTCCGTAGCGAACGCTTAAAAGCGGCTCGCGTTTTCCAACAGTGGCATCTCTGAGGAAAACTCAAGAAATCAAACAAATTTCCTCAAACTCAAGAGGAACCCAATGAGTCTGTTAAACAGTGACAACGTACAAAGCCAGACTAACCCGGGTGGAGATTTCCAGAAGAAGTTTTGGCAAAAAGAGTACAAAACAAAGTCACAAACGGGCCGAGGCCGACCGAGCGAGCCCCTGCCATGGGGCCCCGCACATCTGCTCCACACTGGGATTTTTTCGGCCTGCCCTCCACCTACTGAGATGTGGCTCAGGTGGAGGGGCGTTCTGAGGGTACGTGCCCTCAACCCCGGACTTTCGACTCCAAGCAGAATTTTCAAAGAATAAAACGTCTAAGTCCAAAGAGCAGGCTCCCCTCGACTTGGTTAGAAGCCTAGCCCCCGGTCGATGGCTACGCGCCAGGGAGGGCCTTTTCCCTCCCACCTGTGGGGAGCAGAGTCCCCACTTCCAGGGCTGACACCACACAGGAGTGTTCACCAACCCAGGGTACCACCCGGCAACCCAGAAGCCGCTCGCAGAAGCGGCTTTCTCCAGTGAAATTCTTCTTTCCCGGGGGTTGATGACTCCAACTCTAAAGACTCCTGCCTCCCCCTTCCCAGCCCCCCGCCTTGCATCCCACTCGCATTTTCCTGAGGCTCACTGACTGTAGGAAAACAAGTATCGCATTATGCTGGACTCCCTGGAATGAGATCAGTTCTAGTTTCAAATTCCTTGCCGAACAAGCCCAAGGCCACAGACCCGGTACAAATCCCAGCTGCTCGGCGGGGCAGAAGGCCTGAGCGAGCTCAAGAAAGCACGACTGAAGTCGTGACCGGCAAACGCATCCTAAACCTGGACCGGCTTCCTCCCAGGTCTGGTCCACAGCGCAGGGCACGAACACGTCCGTAAAGGACCCGGTCTCGGCTCCTCCCCCCGAGGCAGCACGGCCAAGGCGAGGCTGCGGTGCGGCGCTGGGCTGCGATTTTCTCCAACTGGCACCATCTGTGCGTGCCCTGCCAGACGTGCTGACAGAGCAGGCTGCGTAGACCATTACTAATCTACCGGGGTCGGCGGGGTCAGGCCTGCAACATGAGGCCTATAGATTTCAAAGGCCGGCCTTCCCCCCACACCAGCTCATCAATCTAGGCTGAAAAGCAACCACATTTTTATCCTTCTTTTAAATTTCAAAGAAAAAATTCTCATCTTCGAGTTCAGCGTGGGGGATCGCTTGCACGTCATCGGTGTCCCGAGACCAGCTGAGTGGTACATCTGCGGGGCTGAAGGCTCAGCCGTTGATCCTCTGCCAAAATTGGGTGACCAGGCCAGGGGGATGACTTTCCTCGCATACACAAAGCCTTCAGAGCGGCAGCGTAGAGGAAGGCCAACACGGAGCAAGATTCAAACTCCACTGCTGCCAGGCACCGCCCCTAAGGGGAGTCTGCAGAAGAACAGTAAATGCCAAAGACCATCCTATCAGGACGGTACCGTGGGAGCCCAGGCAGTGCAATTCGGGCTGGTGAATGAAAACACAGCCTCACCCCCCATCCATCTCAGAATTCACCCAGGAGGCCCGCAACTGCCAGCAGCTGCCAATCAAGTGTTTACTGAACGCCTACTGTGCGCCAAGAGCTATGGAATAAGCAAGTCTCGTGCTCAGCTCTATACTGGCCAAGGGCCCCGTGGAAACAGGAAGTCAGTCCCACCTTCAAAAGGCCATTGGGTGGCAAGGGCATGATTCCAGGTGTACTACAGTAACTAAAAAATCTTAGGTTGTTCCATAAATGCAACTTTTGGTGTGTCAAGACCAACTACTGTCATCGTTTCTTGACAGATGGTATGTTATTCTAGATCTTCAAGTCAAACGATGACTCAATCTGCCAACAGTCCACCAATCACCACAAAACTAAGACATCACTGCAAACTCCAAAGAAACCAGATCTTTATTTACAATGATTAAAGGCTTAAGGAAATTAAGGTAAGTGACCTCATCTTCTTACTTTTGCTTACATATCAGTTTCTTCACTGAACAGTTTAAATTGGGCTAAAAAGGTCATAATAAAGAGGAACTTGTGGGGCTAAAATAAAATGAATAATCCCTCTAACCCAGGGCCTTTCCCTCACAGAACTGGGGGCTTGTTGAGAAGCAGGCAGGGAGGGTCACGGATCTACCATGGTCACTTCGGCATGATCTGAAGCAGGTGGCAGGAGTCTGTGAGTAATTTCTTCTTGCAGTTTTTCCGGACTCCGGGCAGCTACAAGCGAAGGCTGGCCCAGCTACCAGCACACCCCCCGCCCCCAGGCTGCTCCCCTCACAAGGGTGCCTCAGCATGACCTAAGAAGCAGTCACCCCATCCCTTAGCCTTAATCTGTTCCAGATCAAGGAAGCACTGCTATCATAACAACAGACCTGCACGCAGCCCTTGGACTCCTCTGGATATCCTACAACGCGCTAAGCACACGAAACCGATGGAAGCATTTCGAATGAGAGGCTTCACATCTATCGTGACTTTACGAACCCATCCTGGGATGTGCTGGCACTGAAGATTTCATTCTCTCTATAAAATGAACACCTTCACGTTCCAAGATGACCTGTTTTGGTCTTTGAGACATAGTCAGATTTTACGAGCCCTAACTCAACACTAGGCTTCAGGTGTAAAGCTTTCTGCTGTCTTTCCCCCACCTCCAAAGCCCTATATTATGTTTTAGAGGCTGGGATTGTTCTAGACACCAGCAGCTCCTTTTTTAAACAAAGGCTGCCAAACATTTATCTCCCTCTCTGTCTGCTTCTGCTGGGGCAAAAGATAAGCATCTAGACAGAGACTTGCATCGTGTTTTACCTGTAACTCATCTAAACCACCAACTGACAAACACAGGTTCTGCCTCTGAGCACCAGGGAAGCTTGGGCATAGAAATAGCTGCACAGACCTGTGCCTCCAACATCACTGCCAGCACAGAGGCGGTGAGTGCAACGATCAGAAGGCAGGAGGCCTAGATGGTGGAATGGGAAACCCTTGACAAGTCTCAAAATATCAAGCTAAGCTAGAAGGTGGCAAAGATATGGCCACAGAACTCACAGTAAAGACCTAAACGGCCACATTATAAGTAGAGATAGGAACAAATCCATGTATCTCCAGCAGCCCAAGCATCCCCCAGAAAAACAGCCAGCATAGATGTGGTCAGACTCTCTTCCACTGTAAGCAACTTATGAGCCTATCAAGGCATCTACACTCTCTTTTGCCTCTTCAATTTCTAAAAATTTAATCATACGTCACTAGCCTATTGCTGAGAGGTAGGATGTTTGTTTTTTATCAACTATTGCTAAGCATGAATATTAACGGATAAACTTTAACTCTGCATTTATAGGATTATACTGGTTTGTAAAGGGCGGGGGGACCCTCATTTCTGAAGAAATAACAGAAAGACAAAAGGAACCAAGTTCATTTTATTCTGTCTTCCATGATCAATTAGAGGCTAGGCAGTTTAAGATTCTAATGGAAGATTCTTGCAGGGTCCTCAGAAGCCCTGCCCAACAGAAGACCCCCACCATATACCAGGCACTGAGTAGGGTCCAGGGGTATCAAGATATGACCTCTGCCCCCCACACACACACACACATCCTGGGACAAATGGGAATCAAATGCTCTTAAGTCCTTAGGGCTACAGTTTTTCTTAAGAGACTTGCTGACATGCGATATTGACACAACAGCCAGCCTTCTACAGGTTCAGAGAGGGAGGAAAAAAACACAATAGCCAGGGTTAGAACACAGAGAAATATTTTGGTTTCTGATAAAATGCTGGTATAATATTAAAACCAGTTACGAGTGATCAAAGGAACCTACACTAAACACTGTGGTCACTCTGCCTTCATGTGCCATTAGCATTTGCCCAAGAGCCACCTCTGTGACAAATCAAAATGGCTTGCCCCAGGCTCTGCTTACAGGAGCCACTGTCTGATTTTGCGAACAGGTTACATTACGGGGCCTTTTTTTTTTTTTTTTAAACATTTAATGTACCTCATACAACACCTTCTCTACAATGGTTTTGGGAGATCACTCCCTAATCCCCAATTCTTCCTCAAGGAAACCAGTTAAGAATCCTTAAGAGAATTAACTTAGACAACTAATTAGCGCCCCCCCCCCCCCCAACCCACACACACAAAAAAACTCCTCCTACTGCAAGGTGGGGAAATGGATCACCAGAAGGCAACAACAATGATCGCCACGAGGTGTGGAAGACAAACAGAAACAAAAAGGAGGACTCCTTTCTGTTCTGGGGAGTTGCAAGCAAAATGCCAACCCATAGGAGTAAAAGCTTTCCTCTCCAAGCTCCAAGTTTTAACACACAATCCAGAAACCAACAGAACACCACTGGCCCGAATCCAAAGTTATTCTAATGGGGCTGATTCACATAGTTGACCTTGCATTTGATGGCAGTATCACCACACGTAGAAAGAAATACAAGTTATTTAAGGTGTTGAGGTATAGTCTCTGCCCATAAATATTTTAGTATTTTTTCCAGATGCCCCATCTATTTTCCCAACAGTGTGCACAGTTCACTAAACAAGGCCATAAATAAAGACTGACTTTTTAAAGAAGGCTTAGGATTATAGGCTATTTTTAGACCTTTATTGATCATTCCAGAACGTGCCATCTCTCCATGTATATTGTGGAGTAAATACTGTATTTTCTGCTTCATAGGATTCTTTTAAATATCAACTGTTAAAGTCACAGAATTGCAGCATCCTAGAGTTTCAGAAAAGCTTAAGAGCCAACTAGTTTATCTCGCCTGTCATTAATGAAACAACGAGAACTTAGGAAGTCATGTGACTTGCCCAATGGCGTGCCCTTGGAAACCCATCAGGTTATACCAGCCAAGCTGAAATACAGTGACTAACCCCTTATGTGGGCAAAAATTTACTTTTTTTTTTAGCTACTTTGTACAGAAGTTATAAATAACCAAAGATTCCTTTTTAAATATATCTGTATTAATACATTTCAAAATAAATCTATTGCAATCATTTAATGGGTTGCTTAAATATAATGTTTTCATAACCACCTTTCAAAGCATAAGCACATGTTGAAACTCACTGGACCACCCAAGTCAAAAATCTACTTATGCTATTTAATGTTTATTTGGTTTGTTTCTAAATGTGTATTTAAGTGGCAAAGTCATAAAAGGAAGAATTAATGATAATCGATACCAGACCTGCACCCATGGAGTGCTTCTTGAGTTTACGGTATTTAGTCAAGTCAGCCAAGGGGGAACAAAAAACTATTCTAAAATGAGAAAACTCTGTATAATACTTTAAAAGCAAGTCCCCAACCATATGCTGTATTCTTAAAGCACAATTATCCCGAGACCAAAACACAATCCTCTGAGAGACACTGACGGAAAGGAAAATGTAGACCTCTCAGAAGTGTGTGGAGGTAACAAACGAGACTTAATGCCAAAAGAGTAGGCTTTTTGCCCATTCAGATACCTTCAAAACTGTCTGTCATTATAACTTTAGATTCTAAAATGAACTACCAGCTTTAAAAAGACCGAGCAACAAAGGATCGATCTACTTACCTAAACATGCAGATGGCTCATACGCCTAAGGAATGCTCGAAATTTACCCAAAACTCACAACACGGCTTCTCATAGTAACAGTCATCAAAGTGATTAGGTTTCCAGACCAGCCTACAGAGGCATTTCTAATTCCGTCTGTACCTGAGGTAATAAATGCTAGTCATTTGTAGAACCCAGAAAGCAAAGAGTAGCTAAGGGGTCAAGGCAAGTGACAAAGAGAAGGGCTTTGTAGGGACCGAGAGAAAAGCCTGCTTTCATTTACTCTTCTCCTAGTACTTAACATCTGGCTACATTAAGGAGCAATCGGCAGGCTGACTTGGACTCCTCTCCCTCCTGTTCCCAGCTCTCTGCCTTCCTGGCCTCTTTAACACCAGCCCTCCAGGGGAAGAAGAACCAGAGGTCAAAGTGTAGCAATTGCCGCCTGCCCATACTTCTAATAGGCAATAAAGCCAAAAGAGCAACCAGTACCTGAGACCAAGGGAGCAGAGAAGAAAATGAGGAACCCCAGAGGCAGCAGGAGAAAAGCCAATACCGGAAAATCAACAAGACCAACAGTTAAGCTAAAAGGCCTGTGGCAGCCCAAACAGAGTAGGGTATTCCTGAGAAAAGGGCTGTGAGAAAGTTGGCACACAGCGGGGGGGGGGGGGGGGGGGGGGGGGGGGAGCAACTAAAGCAAACTCTGGTTGGCCCCTTGAGAAGTTAGGAAATGGAGTAGTTCTTCTCTAAGAAGGGGCCAAGGCACAAAATCAGGAGGAGATGTGAATGAGGCTAGCTGAACTCCAGCACACGTCCCGTGACAGGTGATCGTTTAACTATTCGTATCCCTAAATCCAGTGAATTATCCTGATCCGTTCTGTACTGTGTACCAAAATAAGAGTGTATGGAGGGTGAGCCATCACCACGACTGGAAAAACTCCAAATCCTGACAGCCTGGGGCTTGATTGCAGTCCTGGCCTAAAATCGAGGAAGTTCCCTGAAGAAATTCACACCGTGTAATTGCCAGATTTAAATTTAGTAGCTTATCAGTAAAATCCATTGCCCAAAAGCTGCCAACCAATAAGGGAAGAGATGTTAGAAGCTTGCAGGGCAAAGCCATTTCTTGAGACAAGTTCTAACCCAGAGAAAGCACCAAGGGAATCCTCTGGAGACACGGGCAGTGCCCTTTCTTGATCTCAGAGCATGTCAAAGCAAGTGTTCTTAAAACGGAAGTATACCCACCTGAAAACTACATCCTGGCTCTTCAAGAATGTATGGTGTCTATGCTAATGCCCTTCACGGGGCTGAAATTCAGCTCCGCATGGGGCTGCCTGCCTCCACACGGGAACCGCAGGGCCCCAAGAGGAAAAGACAAGTAGAGGGCACACAGGGTGCAGCAGAAGGCGCTATCCCAGGGGATCGGGACATCCTCAGGCACCCAGTTCTGAGACCACACGAGTGGCCATTCGCCACGTGTCGTGGAACCGGGCTCGGGCTGTGGACTGACAGAGGGGTCCATGCCACTGGGGCACTGAAATCCACATATGTACAACCATCACGCAGTCCTGTCGCTTCAACAAATCTCAAGATCATGACAGGAGCTGTGTGACGTTCAGGGAAGGGCGCTGGGCTGAATCTGCAGACCTAGATTTCAGGAGCGACCCTGCCGCTTAGCTCAGGGAAAGGGGCAAATCGTTTCCTCTCTGGGACTCAATGTCCTCATCTGTAAAATACAGAGCAGATGCGCCCTGTTAGCACAGAATTCCGACTGACATGGGAACTGACACTCAAAGCCATTTGGATGCCCCCACCCCCCACACACACATGTGGCACAGGGAGCCTCCACGACTGCCCAGCGAGCACATTCACAAGGTTCTAGCAAGATTCAGTACAGTGCGATCAGCAATGAGCCTACTTAGGCACTCTGAGGGTACCAGCAAGATCTCACCAGAACAAACAGACGGCACACGAAAGCACATGGAGGGAAGAGCCACTGGCTGGTGTCCCTCGAGGTCAAGAACCGGGTCTCCCTCCAAGGGCACTACTAAGTATCCTCATAGCACCGCCGCTGTGCATGGCAATCACCGGGCAGTTCAGATTTCTCCCTCCTCTAAGCTCAGTCCTCAGGCAGAGGACTCCCAGCAAGGTGACTTCCTCCCCCCTGGCAAGTTGCTTAACAGAGTGACAGCAACGCTGTTCATCAGCGGTGGAGGGGTGTGTGTGAGAAGAGCGTCTTCCTAAACAGGCTCCCAGTAGCTTTGGGGCAGGAGTAAGTCCACCTCCCTATTAGGAAGGACGTCTCACAAGGTGACTCAATGCCCATTAAGCAAAAGAAACATCAGTCCGCACAGAGCCGGAGGTGCCGCCCGCTCCGGTGTTCCAGGGCCACCACCTCCCGAGTGGGTGACCCTGTCCCGGAACGCCCTCCCCAAAGGAGCTCCTAGCGCTGCCGCCCCTCCTCCTCGCCTGTGTCCTACTCTGCCAAAGCCGAGATTTGAACTTCCCACTCAGGAAGGCACAGATGTGACAGCTCTTCCTCCCCTTTCCACCCTGCTACCTGAGGTTTGCTTCCACGTGTAACTCGTGTTAGGATTCATTCCCTGGATACCGGACCTCTAACAGTGTGAGGTGGAGACAGAAGAGCCAGTGCAGGTTGTTTTTTGTTTTTGTGTTTGTTTTTGTTTTGCCAAGCCCTAGACCTATACAATCTGATGCAAATTAAACTAGTCCTTTCGGGTCCAAAGGGGCCGTTGGCCAAGTTAACAGCACAGCCCCCCACAATCAGGGCACAGAGAGACGCACGCTCCGGGAGAGGGTCCCCAGGCTTTGTCAAAACAGAAAACGCACTCAGCGGAAAATTGAACTCGATCTGGAGAACCACTTGGTCCCGCTAAAGAACTATTACGGTAAGACCCCGCACACCACCGCCACCCTCCTCACGCCCTTTATTTTCTAAACCCGCAGACACTTCCCCACTCACGTCCGCCAACCTATTATCCTCTCCCAGCTTCAAAAGCTAACTGCCCCAAAGCTACATTTTCTCCATGAAGCCAGTTCCTAATAGCATTCCCTAGGAGTGCACGGCTTCCAAAACTTGAAAGGAGCCAAGAAATCTCAGGCCTCTGAGATTTAACAACTTTGTGTGGTAGGCTTGCATCGCCTGCTCTCTTTAACTCAAACCGTAATCCCCCTTTAAAATCTCGACAGCAACAGGGAAAGAAAAAAGGATTATAGAAATGATAAAACCTAGGGTGCTGATACGTGAAATCCTGGATCCACTTCTCGATTCATTCACAGACTCTCTGGAAAACATTAGGAGAGGCATGTTGTATCTGTTTCTCCCTTTATGAGGTAGCTTTTTATTAAGCCGTGTTGACATGGTGTCATAGAATGCTCACAAGTCTTTCTAAGCAAATTAGGAGCACGGAGGCTCCTTCAAACTGAATCATGATGTACATCTGCCTTTATTGTCTAATATCTTTTATAGGTCTCAGGGATCTGCCCAATACCCTACTGACAACAGAAATCCAATTCTTAAAAAGACATTTTCATGTACAAAGAGGCCATCAAATTATCACCCGTAATTCACTTAAGTCAACATCTGGCGCCATGACTGTGACTCTTTCTTTATCCTCAGATACAATGCACACCATAGACCACAAGAAGAAGGACCACAAGCCTGGCAACAGGAAAATTCCTGGAGGCTCGTGACAAACACCAATGGCCCTGGGGTGGATTTAGACGTGGAATAGATACTTGGAATCCTAGAAACAAAGAGGGAGAATCTGGGAAATTCGGTTTCCTGAGTGTTAGCATCTCACAGGCCATTAATGGGAAATGGCTTCGCTTCACTCACATCAGAGCCACGGATTGTTTTTTGGTTTTTGGGTTGTTGTTTTTTTGGTAACCCTTTTCCCATCTCTAATGTAGGATCTAGTGCAGATGCTACAATTTGGGGCCAACTTTTGGTTAGTAAAGCTGTAGGCCAAGTTATTTTCTTCGTTCTCCAGTTCAACTATGGTTTTAGGCAAGCCCCACCCTGACACCCTGCAAACCTGTGACCCCAACTATAAACAGGGAGGGCTAAGATCTACTCTTTTACTCACTGACCTCTCCTCCTCCCTGCTCTGGGCTGTCCATACTCTTCCTGCAAACAACCGGTAGACAGGTAAAGACAAATGTCCCCCCACCCACCCACCCCCCCACCATGACTGGCCATGACTCCTCCTCTAATTCTGGCTCCTGTGTGATTTTTCCCAAGGGACCTCCTCACGGCACAGCTTCTCTGATGTAGATCTGACCCCAGCTCTGGCCCAGCCTCTTCCACTCACCCCTGGACTCCCATTACCAGACGACAACCTTGTAGGGATCCTCTAACAAGATGGATCAAGACCATCTACCATTTGCAGTGTTCCCTTCACCCTTGGAGAACTCCCATGCTCCTGCCAAACTAAACAGAGAATGTGTGAGCTGCCGGGCTGGGAGCCCCTTCTCCTGTTGTGCCTCACAGTTCCTTCCGCCCCAGCCCAGACAAGCACAGGGGTAGTTAGGCACGTCAGCCTGAGCAGACATTCCACCAGGAAATCCAACACCAGCTTTTGCATTCTTGCAGGCACCCCCCATCTCTATGGGTGAGTCTTTCAGAATTTTCCCTGTCACCTCTGATATAAAGCTGATGAGCCTTTCTCCTCACTTCCCCAGTGTTCTGCGCAGGCTAGAAAAGAAAGGGGGTGATAACTGCTGGCAAGAGGGAAATTTTGTTTTCTCTTAGTAAGCTCTTTGGGGAGCTGTCTGGCCTCAGATAGACATGGCTCTCATCAGATCACACGGTCTTCAGGTATTTTAGCTCAACGTGAGCCAGAAGCACCTATTATAAGACAGCAGAGAAGTCTGACAATAATTACCAACAAGTTCATAGTACAGAATCACCCCACTACCCACTGACTTTTTAATTTTGTAATATTTACTTACTTTGAGAGAGACTCAAAGAGCATGAGCAGGGGAGAGACAGAGTGAGAGCAGAATCTGAAGCAGGCTCCAGGCTGAGCTGTGAGCATAGAGCCAGATACAGAGCTCGAACCCACAAACCTCAAGATCATGACCTGAGTCCAAGTTACACACTTAACCAACTGAGCCACCCAGTTGCCCCCATTTAAAAATAGAAGCAGTAATACGAACTCTTGGGAAAAAAAAAAAAGTCTTACGCACGTGAGAAGATCCAATCTCAGTGAGGCACAAAACTCAATATATCCCTTAATTCTTAATTGTTACTAACCTCGATCAAATCCTTAGAATCTTTATTTGGTAAAAGGCGAAAGATTTATGCGATTTGAAGAGAAACCAGAGCATTAGAATCTTTATTTGGAACCTGTCCATTTAACTTTTGCAGACAGATATATGTTTGACCTACTCCTTCAAGTTCATTTCTGTTGATTCCTTTAGGTTTCTAGTCGGGACAGTGTAAAATTTTCCTCTGTTATCCAATAAAGTCTCATTCTTAACATTTCTGTTTAAAGAGATTACTTCAATGGCATTTATTGTTGTGAACTACGAAACTCAAAGCCACCAGAGTAAAACAAATGTTTAAAGATAAAATAAAATTCACACTGAGCTTCATTCTGAAAAAGAGAACATGCGCGCGCGCGCGCGCGCACACACACACACACACACACACACACGAGCAGGGGAAGGGCAGAGAGAGAATCCCAAGCAGGCTTTGCACTCTCAGCACAGAGCCCGAGTGGGGCTCATTCTCACAAACCAGGAGATCACAACCTGAGACAAAATCAAGAATCAAAGGGACCAGGGGTCCCTTTAATGTGAACTTTAAATGAATGACCCCATTTCAGTTTTATTTAGCTATTTAGCCTGTTCTGAAGTATTTTAGACCCAACTTTATGTTGAGCTCAAAATACATTAAAATAGTAATCTATCTTTTAGCTTTCAAATTTCCAAAACCTATCCATAAATTATCTCACATTGCCTTTAGAACAATCCCACATAGTAAGGCAAGTGTTTTTTATCTGCCTTTTATAGATGTGAACTTTAAGGGGCACCTGGGTGGCTGTCTATTGAGCGTCCTACTTTGGCTTAGGTCATGACCTCACAGTCCATGAGTTCAAGCCCCGCATCGGGCTCTGTACTGACAGCTGGGAGCCTGAAGCCCTGCTTCGGATTCTGTGTCTTCCTCTCTCTCTCCCTTCCCTGCACATGCTCTGTCTCTCAAAAATGAATAGATGTTAAAAAAAATTTTTTACAATGTGAATTTTAAGATACCAAAGCATTTTTAAAAAGTTATAAGGAAAGGATCCAATCAGGGTTGCTGAATATGAGGAGGGATGAAATACGGAACTTTTCCTGTATCTCAAGATCCTACAGAAAATGAAAGAATGTGCTTAATTGAGAGAATTATCATCTATGTGGAAGTTGAAGGAATTTGACTGGTGTCCTATTGAACTTGTAGATTCCAAAACAAGCCCCTTCGTGTTAACTGCCACCTGGATCAGACAATCTACCCCTTAGTTTCCCACAATTCCGTAATATGGAATTTTTAGATCCGCAAATTATTTCTTTGAATCTCTTAACTATTTTGGAGGATGACATTTTGGAGCTAACATTTGCACTACCCAGAATTTTCTAGATAATACATGATCACATTTTTTAAGAGATAATAATGTGAGGCATAAGGAAAGTAAACCTCTTAGAGGTTAAATGATTGGCCAATGATCATACCACCAGTAAGCTCTGCTCTTGGGCCTCAGCCCTGGGTCTTCTCACTTAAAACCCTACACATTTTTTCAACATTCCAGGTGGACCAGTGGTCCCACGGCACCGAGCACACGGCCTTGGATGGGTGTTAGTTAATTCATCTTACAACTTGCAAAGTTCTCACACATGCTTTATTTCTCTCATTTGATTCTCCCAGCAGCCCCACAGTGAAAGTTAGAGGTGATGTCTATTTTAAAGATGAGGGAATCAAAGATTAAAAGAAGTTAAGTTGTTTGTCAAACGTCTTCCCGCTAGAAAATGGCAGACAGCACCTGCAGGGAGTCTTCTGGTGTCTACTATAGTAAATATTCCCTCCCTATGGGCCCCACCAATATCCCCTTCCCCACCCTCACCGCCCCCCCCCCCCAGGAGCCAATAGATTTCTCACTCTTCGCAGTCTGATTTCTCACCCTACGGCGTAAGTAAAGAAATCAAGAGGCAGGAAGGTGAACAAGTTAGAATAGGTCTTGACCCCGAAGAGTGCATGAACCTGACAACTGAACATCACCACCCTTTCCTGCTAGCTGCCCACAGACCACGAGAGATGGGAGGTGGAGAAAAGGACAACAGGATCCTGCCTCAACACAAAATGAGGCACCACGGGGTAGGGGAGGGTGTGCGGCAGGGAAGCTGCCAGAACACTAGATCCAATGGAATTACGCATCTCTGAACACACAACAAGTTAAGCAAGTGGCCGGCAGCAAGAGGACGGCTGAAGCCACGACACAGGGTAGGCTGCCGGAGAAGCGCTCAGACTTGCCCGAAGATCTCAAAGACGGCCCTCCCACACGGCCACAGGTACAATGCCGAGATCCTGGCGCTGTCCCCAGGCAGGGGATGAAGCAACGCCGAGTTGAGGGACAGGGCTTTGTCAGCAGCAAAAGTCAACACACAGACACCGCGCTGCCACAGCAGCCTTGACCTCAAAGGTACTCCCAAAGCTACTGCTGGCAGCCAGCATCCATGAATCAGGTGTATTGTTCCGTTTCTAAAGGGAAAAGGATCCCGTTCATCTACTCCTCAGCTTCGTTCTGTGTGGCTTCCACCTAAAGCAAAAAGCCAAGGCAGGTCCGAACTCTAGCTGGTGCAGGGGACGCCCCTCGCCCTCCTGAGAAGGAGATGACATCCAACGAGACCCTCTGGGCCCGCTCCGCCGAGCCTTCGCCGAGCCCCTCCTGGGGTCTCCTTTGTCACCTGCCCCAATTCCTTCCTAGAAACGTGATCACGAAGAGAAGGGAAATGTTGCGCAAACGTATGTTCACGGAGCGTCAAGGCCGTGAGTTACACCCTTAGAGCCATTATGTGAAATAGAATCTGGCATTACCTCTGTTGTGATCTTTAAGGGAGGAAGTTCACATAGATAGAAATGTCTTGGGGTGCCTGGGTGGCTCAGTCGGTTAAGCGTCCGACTTCAGCTCAGGTCATGATCTCATGGTCTGTGAGTTTGAGCCCCATGTCAGGCTCTGTACTGACAGCTCAGAGCCTGGAGCCTGCTTCGGATTCTGGGTCTCCCTCTCTCTCTGCCCCTCCCCCATTCATGCTCTGTCCCTCTGTCTCAAAAATAAACATAAAAAAAATTAAAAAAAGAACATCTTACACTCAAAAAGCGAACCTGGAACAAAGACTCGACTCCTGTTAGCCACGAAGCACTTAGCTTTGTGACCAACAGTTGGCCATTCTTTTTACGATTCACTAATCACAAGGCGCTGGGCCCAACGCAGCCATATAACCATTTCTCCCACGAAGAGGACGAAGCCCCACAAGGAAAATAACTTGCCAAGAGAGGAGAAAAGGAGTATTCAAGCCCCAGACCTCAGGTGGAATCTCAGGTGCTACATTAACAACGCCTCGGGACGGAAGCACCCCCAATGGTGTTGGGGCGACTCCGGGTATCCCCCCCGCTCCCCTCGTCTGTCACCAACTGCTCAGGGCCACACCTCGTGAGGACAGCACGGCGGTTCAATGTAGCAGCTGGGAAGGTCAGAGCCGGTGGTTTTTCAAACTCCAGAAAGTGGGAACGCGGGAAGGTAGGCCAGCTAGAAGCCGAGATGGGCTGTCTCTATTCACAATGGGTCATCAGAATGTGGCGCAGAGTTAAACGCGTGAGCATTCTTTTCATTTTTTATTTTTTTTTACTTTTTATTTTTGAGAGAGACAGAGAGACAGAGACAGAGTGTGAGCCAGGGAGGGGCTCGGGATAGGGCAGGGGCAGAGGGATAAGGAGGCACAGAATCCGAAGCAGGCTCCAGGCTCCCAGCTGTCAGGACAGAGCCCAACGCAGGGCTCGAACTCCCTAACCCCGAGATCGTGACCTGAGCCGAAGTCAGATGCTTACCCGACTGAGCCACCCAGGTGTCCCTTCAACACGTGAGCTTTCTAAGACCAAACCACTTTTACTGAGCTCTGGTCCCCCCAATCTTATAACCCAGATTTGAAAGGTGAGGAAATTAAAGGTAAGCGCTAAAGGCTCAAATTGTTGAATGACTGAAACTTAATTTGCTTAAGGCCTGTTTGCAAAGTGCTTTACCAAGCTACAAATCCATAAAAGGATTTTGCTGTAACCCTACAAGCACAGTGCCCCGGGACAGTTGCCACTAGGATGGAACAGAGGCAAGAGTTGACGTGTGGTGTCATGGCATATACCCTAAAGACAGTGTTTTCAAAAAAATAATAATTAAAAAAAATTTTTTAAATGTGGCAGACCATGAGAACCCTGAGGTTTATGGTCCCTGAACCACTGTCAGAACGTACGTCACTTCTACTCAGGGTGAAGAACGGACAAGAAAAACCAGACTGCTATGCCCAGAATATCGCCGCTTTAGCACCCTCTCCAAGAGGCATCTGCTTTGTGTGGGAGCTGCGATTCCCTTTCCCCTCCCTGCCATCCTCCGGTATTGTTTAAAGATGACAGAAGAAACAATAGCTCCACAAAAGTGATTTTCACAAACCCAACGCCAAATGAGGACCAGCAAGTCTGGGCAAAATTACAAGTGATGGGGGACGGGGGAGCATCTCACACCACAGATCTGCTCTGACGGGGGTATTGTGTAGACAGTGGGGACGCCCCTTGGCTAGATGGAAAGGTTTATTCATGCCTGTGATGGAGTCCTGAAACCACAGCACTTCCCCCTCTGGCCTTGTAGACAACTTTGTTTTCCACACTGGAAGACATTCCTCAAGGCCCTTCACATGCTGGGAGGGGGTTGAAAAGTGGCTCTTTTCTCCCATTGTAACAGCTGACCAATCCTTCCTACCATGTTCCCGGTGGTTCAACTGTTGGAGGTCACCCCGCCCTTACAGTCCTGTTTAAGAGTGAATTATCTGCAGGGGCCCCTGGGTGGCTCAGTCGGTTGAGCGTCTGACTTCAGCTCAGGTCATGATCTCGCGGTTCGTGAGTGCAGGCCCCGCGGGCTCTGTACTAACAGCTCAGAGCCTGGAGCCTGCTTCCGATTCTGTGTCTCCCTCTCTCTCTCTGCCCCTCCTCCTGCCCATGCTCTCTGTCAAAAATAAATATTACAAAAATCTAAAGTACTAATGCTTTAAAAAAAAAAAAAGTGAATTATCTGCAGCTAGTTGACAACACAGAAAGCAGCTCCAGGTTGAGTGAAAGAACTCTCCAGAAGTAGCATTTTCCCTTCGAAATGCCCTATTCCTGAAAGGCTGTAATGAAAGCATTCTTCATTTTCTGCAGATTTTTATTTTACAGTGTGAACCAGAGCCTTCAGCTCAAGGCAGAGACCTCGCATAGGAAAAACAGACTATCCAACTGGAGAGTTCCACACAACACCACTTCCTTCAAGACTCCAGCACTTAGACACACACACCTGGATGTGCAAGGGGCCAGGCTCACACGCAGTGATTGCACACGCAAGGGCTGCAGAAACACACCCAAGAACGTTCTTTGGAAGCGTGAGTGGTTCTAGGCAGAGAAACACTTCTAGTTAAAATCGCCCTACGTTTCAAAAATAGATTTTAAAGATCCTTTTTCTACCTTCATATTTTAAACACACAGGAAGGGAGTCTCTGGATTTTAAAAATGTAAAAGCTATTCATGCACATTAGTTTTGTAGAACTAGAGCAGATTTCAGACATTTTATCTAAGTAATAGGTTTTGATGAAACTTTTCGGTGCAAACATCGGACTACCGACGGTCTGACACGGGAACACTTTAGACTGGTCCAAAAAAATGCAGAAGATTTTCAACTGCTTTCAGACAGCTACCTCAGAAGACCCACAACGGACACCCTTAATCCTACACCGAGTGGGTGAGGGCTAGGCTGTGTAGAAGGAAGTATGGAGAGGAGTACAGGACATGGCAAATAAAACCAGTGGTTACCGTGTGATGCCATTGGTCAACTTCGTTGTATAGATAAGGCCCAAAGGCATGACCCACTTGCCAGGAAGTCTAAGAGCTAAGCCTTGCTCACGTTTCTTCTCTCCAAATCCAGGTTCTATTCCAGTATTTGACTTCTTACCATTCGTGAAGGGTTTTATTTCCACCCTGTGTAAGGGAGGTGGGCTTTCTTTGTCCAGCCGGCAAAGCAGCATTAGCCCGTTTCTATTAACAGCTTGTATACTCTTTCAAGGCATTTACACACCAGTACACAATGTGTATCAGTTTCTAATTCCTGTAGAACAGACTACCACATGCTTAGTGGCTTCAACAGGCACGCACCAGATCAGTTCTTCAGATCAGAAATCCAGCACATCGTGAGGCTGGAATCTAGGTACCGGTTGGACTAAGTTTTCATCAGGAGGCTCAAAGGGGAGGTGGGGGTGGGAGGGACCCACTTCCAAGCTGATTTTCAGCATTACAATTCACTTCCTTGTAGTGATAGGACGAAGGTCCCAAGCCAGCAAGGGTGAAAGGAATCCGTCTATGCTCTCTTCAATCATCAAGACAAAACTGCTTTTAACAGCGCTGATATGGGTAGGTCAGGCTCACATGGACCATCTCCCTAAAGGTCAACTAGGTCATAGGACTTTAACTCCATATCCACCATCCCAGGGATTATTAAGGGTGCACATGCAGTAAGGAGATCTTGAGAGTTATATTAGAATTTTGCCTTCCACGCAATGCCATAAAGCCATGTTTCTCTCCCCCTCAACACTGCCTAACTACAAAAGCCATTCAGTCTGAGCTATCCATGATCAAGTGGCATGGGCACAAGAACTTTCACAGAAATACGTTCCATTGCTTGAAATTGAGGGCAGAGTCTTTTTTTTTTTTTTCTACTTTCATCATGGTCTCATGGCTCATGATCAAAATTAGTCAGCTATCCCAATAACTAGCACATGGCCATAAAATGAAAGGGGATCGGACTTCCTATCAGATGCGGGCAGTACACCTCCCTTCCTTTCGTGTAACACCCCACTACAATGGCAGTGAAGGCGTTTTTTAGATTGTAGAAACCCTCGAGGTCAAGATAACTCGGATGAGGACAGCCTTGATCTTGCAGAAACCCAAAGTAGCAAGAAAAATGGTGAGTAAGCCTTCAGAGGGATCCTAGTATAGCCATGGGGAGGCCGAACCATTCTCAAGAACTCTGCAGGTAGACTGTGGGAGGAATGCAGAGTCTTGGGTCCCTCCTCCCCCATCTCCACCTCCCCCCCACACAACCCCCCGAGTCAGAATGTAGGCATTAGAGCCCCAGGTGCTCCACATGCATATCAACTTTAGCCCCTAGTTCAATCCTATTTGCTTTTGAACATGTGCCTGTTTTCGTGTGTTTCAGGAATTCCAAATTCAAAACAAAAAGAGTGATTTACCCTGTTCGGAATCCAACTGAGAAAACGCAGAGGAGACCAATACCACAGATCAGAAAAACCTAACTGGACATGTTTTGCTTCCTTTACATTCAATGCAATTATTTGCCATCAAGGTTTAGTACATTTTTTTCGATGGCGCTAAAAGGTCAAATATCTGTCATTTAGCTCACATGACCCAGTTGTTTTACATTTAACTTGTAAAGTTTTACAAAGGATACTTTTTCTCCTGTTTTTTTAATTGTGGTAAAAACTGTAATCAAATTTACCACCCTAACCATGTGGAAGGGCACAGTTCTACGGTGTTGTGCACCCTTCCCGCTTTGGTACTATCGGCACAACCCGCCACAGAAGCCTTGTCAAAAGTGAAACTCTACACGTTAAAACGTGAATTCCCCATTTCCTCCACCCCCCATCCCTGGCAACCACCGGTCCGCTGTGCCTGGGAATGGGACTACTCAAGGTCCCTCATACAAGTCAGTCACACAACCTGTTCTTTTGGGACAGGCTTAGGTCATGGAGCACAAGGTCCTCGAGGTCCTTTTGCAGTCTCAACATCCTACCCCATGTATATACACACTCTGCCAACAGACACTTGGATTGCTTCTACCTTTTGGCTATCATGCGGACATGTTTTTCAACTGCCTCTCCGACCCCACCCCCATTTTTTTTGTTTTAATTTTAGAGAGCACACATGCATGCGAGCAGGGGAGGATTGGGGGGAGAGAGAGGTAGGGAGGATGAAAACATGAATCTTAAGCAGGCTCCATGCTCAGTGCAGAGCCCGACACGGGATTTGATCCTATGACCCTGGGATCGGGAACTGAACTGAAATCAAGAGTCGGATGCTCCAACGACTAAGCCACCCACCCATACACCCCCACCCCTTTCCTAAAATAACGGTCTCATTGAAATAATGACAACTTATTTGGGCTTAGGAAAAAATAGGAGTCGTTTCTGGAAACAGAGGAACAGAGGCTGACTGCAGAAAGGGAGAGGCAGGGGATCACCATGCCTTTGACTGATGGGTCCTTCAGGACCTTCCAAGGCAACCCACATCTCCTCCTCCCTAATGTGGTTCCACTACGCTCATTTTCTCAGACATATTTAAAAAGTAACTCCTGTCGTTTACAAACTTCAGAGAAAAGCATAAAGAAAGCTCACCTCTATTAGTGAGAACACTGAATTATAGATTTTTTTAAAGTAATCTACACCCAGTGTGGGGCTCGAACTCACAACCCCCAGATCAAGAGTCGCATGCTCCTCCAACTGAGCCAGCCTGGCGCCCCAATTTTTTTTTAAAGCAAAGCAATCTTATTTTCAACCTTTGGGAAGCAAATGGTGAACGGAGCCTTAGGCTTATATGCTAAAGAACATGGAAGAATCATCATTCCCACACCAAGGGCCAGGATGGAAATGAAGTCTTCTCAAGGACTTAAGGACTTGAAAACAGTTTACACTCTGATTTTTAAACACACCACATCCTCCACACTATCACTCAGCTATTAATTCAAAGCACTGATAAAGATTTACCAAGATAAACTTTAGCCCGACACTTGAGGTTAACAGGTTTTAGGTTCTATTGAAATCCATTATTATGAACAAATTTTAAAAAGAGAACTGAAAACATTTTAAGGAAAAAAATGAAAGCAGACATACAATGGATGGGTATATTTAAACTATCTAGGTCTAGATAAATAATTGACGTGCAACCAACAGAATTAGTAAGAAAAGGTGGGGGCGGGCGGGGGCGGGGGTAAGCAGGGAGAAGAACTCCCATCACGCGGTATCAGCTTCGGGGAAAGAGAAAAGCAGTAACATGACCAAATTTTTGTCACAGAAATAAGTGATCAAAGGCAAAAGGCAAACTAGAAAACAAGGCAGTACGAAAAAACCCAATAAAAAAAAAAAATCCCTCAAGCTTGGTAATGCTCTATGTTGGAAGGTTGTCTATTATTCAGTTCCAACCCTCAACTTCAAAAGTGTCGTAAGAAAGATGTCTGTGACTTCAAATCACTGAGTGATAGCACGTAAACAAACCCATCCTTTCCGACGTTTGTTTTCCCTGAACATTTTCAAATTGACAAGTGCTAGAATTCATCAAGATCATGACTCCCCACCTGGGTTTGACATCTTAAAAGGAGGAAGAAAAACACATTCCTTTCCTATCTCGTGAGTCTATTCTGCAGAGACGCCAACAAACCAGCAGTAAAAATAAGCACCAAGAACGTTCTTGGGAACAGCACCTACAGGGGTGCCTGGGTGGCTTAGAGGGTTAAGCAACCGGCTTCAACCCAGGTCATGATCTCACAGTTCATGAGTTCGAGCCCCGTGTCGGGCTCTGTACAGACAGCTCAGGGCCTGGAGCCTGCCTTGGATTCTGTGTCTCCTTCTCTGTGCCCCTCTCCCAACTCACGCTCTGTCCCTCACACTCCCGCTCTCAAAATTAAACATTAAAAAAGAAAAGAAACAGCACCTCTAGCCTGTGGACGCAGATACCAGCCACTTTACCTCTTAGGAGGACCGAGAAGGTCTCTCTGCATTAAAGACAGCCCAGGCAGACATCACAAATGTTCAAAATCCTTCCTTTCTCACATCCTTGTGGCTTTGTTTTGGGAGCGGTGTGAAGAAAAACAGATGAGTGTGAAACGGACTTGGGCTGTGCTCACTTTGTGATCAGATGAGCCTGGGATCCAGGCAGAGTCATCGCAACAGGGGAGATGTGAAAAACCAAACAATCACCAAGGAGAGGGGGGAAAAACTAGCAGATTTCCCTTCTTTTCCATCCCAATTTTTGTTTTTATGAGAAACACAAATGAGGCACACAAGTATTTCCAGAAAACGATCATGCTGCTTAACGAGACATATATTCAACATTGTGCGCTAACCAGAGTATGTCTTAGCGCCTACTGCATGCATGCTGCCTGACAGGAAGGAGTTACCCTTGGAAAGGTGTTTCCCCACCATCCAAGGGCTGGCATTCTGTTGGAGGCCAAACCCATGCAACCTCTGCCTCTTATCCTATGGGAAAGGATCCTCTACAGGAGGAAAATCCCCAGCACCTTCGCCTAACAAAACTACTGCCTACACGCCCAGCTCTCCACTCCAGTTTAAGTATCACCTCCCCAGGATGATGACTTCTTCAAATCCAGCTGTTGCCTTCCACCTCCTGCAGGTCCTTCTAGTAATTGTGCTCAGGGGTCCCTAACCCAGGGGAGAAGTGCCATTGTGATTCTGCTCACATCTGCCTGAGCCCATCAACAAGGGGTTTCGCTGTGTACACGTCTATCACAATACGTGATGCAATGTGTTAGGCTGGTTGCTGAATCAATTTTAAAATAAGCCCCAAAACTAGGGGGATTCTTTCCTCTGTGCCCGCAGTACCTCGCGGTTCCCCTCTGGCGTGTGCTCTCCCCGCATGCCTTCCGCCCGCTAGTCCTTCCAATTCCCTCATTCCTGACCTAGGGACAAAGGCTCCTAGGTTCCTCTGGCCGTGCAGGAGTTCTGGAGGGTAGGTCAGCGAGTGGGGGAGTTTTGGTGCTGGTTTCCTAAGAGCACACAATAGGACTTCAACGAACGGCCAGATTCGGAGACCACCGAACCTTCCACACATTCCATTTTTACCAGTTGTAGTAGCCTAGCCCATCAGTGAGTGATTCTGAATATCCCACACCCACTGCCTGATGCATGTTTACTTCTAAGTGCCGAGCCCCTGAACCCACCGTGTGACCTTTGGATTAAGCAACACATGTGAATTCTTCCTCCAATGTTCTTCACTCATACTATTTGTTCAACAGCAAGTATTTACTTAGTTTCTTCCCAGGGCTAAGGGACTCTTGGCTTCACAGAAAGGATTGCCCGCTAACAACTGAATCTTGAACTCCTTTCTCTGGGGAAGATTTTTAAAGCATAGAGCAATTATGTAGGATTCCAATTCAGGACAGAGTGGGCGGTAACTTACATTTTTAGCTCTTAAGTGGGTGCTCATAGCCATACGTAGCCCGAATGTGGAGATTACACACTAAATTTACAACAAGGCTCATCCATACAGTATAATTGTGGATTTCTAAGTTTCAGTCGCCAAGCCACAAGAAATGAGAGAGCTATTCAGAGAAGTGGATTAGTTTAGCAAATATTCTGTTGTCCCCAAAGTCAGATTTCAGTCAATGAGGTTCCCAGTAAGAAAATGTTGGACTCCTCTCCCTGCAGATTTGTGTACTTGATACTCTGATTCCTGGTTAACTTTTTGCCTCCCACCCCCCTCCAAAGGGTGACACACATCCTTCACTCTCATTATAGCTTTTCAAATACACCAGCCCTTGGGCGTGACCCACTTGTGTGCCCGGGATCTGCATTAGTTCCAAGTGAGAATCTAAATAGAGAAAGTGGCCGTTAGTAAGGGATGTGAAATAAAGTGGCCAGGGGACACTTTAAGAGTGAAAACAGCAGCTCGATGAAAATAACAAGTCCTCACACCGGACAGGATCTAGCTTGGTCCGGAGAAGGAAAACGTGGTCTGTAAACTACAGACAAATCTAAAGTACAGCACTTGTTCATATGCTCTAGATCAACATCCGGCCTTTGTTCATGTCCATAAGCCTCTTTTGGGGGGGGGGGGGGAGAACCCACAACACATACAGAGGAAGTTGCTAAAACACGGACTTCTAATTAGATCCCTAACATCACTGGAGGAAAAGGAAAATGGATCTGTCTACTGTTTCCGTAAAATCTGCTACTGCTTTATCTGAAACCTTCAAACAAACATCCTAATAGCGCACTGTACTTGAGTTCAAAAGTTCAGCAGTATCTGGAGAAATGGGGATCCCGGAGGAGAGGACGATCTGGGGGCTGCAGTTGAGAGAAGGGTTACTGGGTTTTGCTCCTCCCTACTCAGACCATCTGCAAAAGTTTAAGGGAGGGGTGGGGGTGGGGGCTGCAACCATGCTGACCTTCGTGTCCAGGGTGGTTACTCAAGCTGCACCTGCCTAGGATTAGGTTTCCTGCTAGTGAAGGATTGTTTCTTTCCTTTGGTCTGCAGACAGCTGTCACATGACCAAGCGGCAAACTAATGGGGGGGGGGGGGGCGCGGGCAGAGGCAGCCAGCCCCTCGCAAAAGGGCTGAGCAGGACACAGAACTGGATGATTCACCTCCTTCAAAAACCTGTTCCTGAAAGGCTTTTTGCATGTTTTTATCACTCCTTGTTTCAGATCACAGATAATTAAAGCCTGTCAGAGAGAGAGCTCTAACCTGGAAAATAGACCATCTCTATGACTCATTAGAGCCCCTAAGAATGAATGGGCCTCATTGTCTCTTCTTTTTTCCCCTCTGACCCCAAAGGCCCCTAAATCTATGGTTTCTAAGCTTGCTGAAGACAAGGGAAACTCTGAAAAGTAACGCAGCATCTCCCTCTAACAGGAGATACGGTTGCAAGACAGACATCACTTGCACCTGCTTGCTAGGCAGTTAGCTGATCCAAGGACTACATCCCATGGCTTTCATAAAATAACCTTGGAGAGCCATTTCACCAGTGACGGGGTGAACTCTTAGAGGCATTCTACCTAGGAGCGCATTGGCGGCAAAGGAGCATTATCGTTCAACAGTTACACACAAAAGCCAAGTTTTTGAAGGAAAGGTAAGACTTTAACAGCTAAAATTCCTAATGAAGAATCATGGTTTTCCCTCAAAAGGACAGGTCTTCATTTCATTTAAAGAAAACACATACAAGTATAGTTATACAAAAACAGTAAATCAAGACTCCGTACGCCTCCTTCGATCAGAGTGAACCAGTAGGGATGCAGGATGGGGAGACCTTCCCAGACCTCTGGGGGTCACAGATCAATGCAGGGGTCACACAGTTGCTGGGCAGTGGTTTTCCTCCTGGGAATGTCAATCAATCCTGCATAGCAAGAATGCGATTGGATTTTACACAGGGAACCTGGACATATGCCACAAGTGTGATCCTTGTGCTCAAACAGCAGCACGAGATCAGAGGAGCATTAAGTGGAAAAGGAGGCCGGGGTCCACTTGGCTGCAGAGTTATCAGAGGTAGAGAAGTAAAATTAGGATTTAGGAATAATAAAGCAAGCACTTTGCATCACCATCCATATCCCTCCCATACCCACAAGCGCCAACCTTGCCTGTGAGCATACTAAGACATTTAAAGGCTGACAGATAGACTTTCCCATCTACTGCATTAGCACTTAATATGGGTAAATGTCAACCGTTGGTGCCCAGGTGTTGAAAAGCAGTCGCCTCGCTTTTCAGCAAGAAGACAAGACAGGCTGAATACCTGTGGTTCATTACTGCAGAGCTCAAGTGAAGGCCAAAATGACTCTGAACACATGAGAAATAGCATTCTTTCAAAGTGCTGTGACTGAAGTGCCTCATTTTAGATTACAAAATGGATTTTTGTACATTTCAGCTTTAAAAAAGAGAAAGAAAGAAAACAGGCAGATCAGTTTATTTTCTGAGCACAGTATTAATGACAAGATGACATCACCAACAGCCAATCAGAAAGCTCTCTGGTGTCTGGTGTTCTAACACCATTTCATATTTATGGATAAGCACCAGAAGGGTGTCAACCCTAAGCTACATTTCCCTCCCTACTCACTTCTAAATAAAGTGCCTGCTTTCATTCAGCAGCCAAACTGCCAAAAAAAAAAAAAAAAAAAAAAAAAAAAAAAACAAAAAACACTTCTCAGTGGCTCTTCCTCCTCATCCCAGCCGGTTTCCAAGCCCCAAACAATAAGTGGAAGGCGGGGGAGAGTGGCTGGAACCTTGTGTCATTGCTTCCTGCAAAGCAGCTGAACGTACTCCTGAGCTTTAGAACAGTCCTTCACTGGCCACCCCAAAGCCAAGGATTCATCTGTGAAGCCCCTAGGAGCAGGAAAGACTTTACTGCCAATGACACGGTCAAGGCTCTCCAGACTCAAGAAACAAATGCAATCATTTTCCCTATTTTTTTTCTTTTAACTACTATCTACTCACACCACTTCCTGCCCTTCTGAAGCCATTTTTAAGAAGGGAGTAAGGAAAGTCAATTCCGAATGGTTAATGCTAGGCCAGGGCAGACCCAAGAGTTCAGGAGTTCAGCTTCCTTCCCATCCCCAGACCGATGGAGGCCAAGCTCCACCATAGACCCCGGGAGCGTGGGGCCACGGGGACCCCATTCTCAAGGCTGGTGCTGACTGCTGAGTTCCTTGGAAATATGGTGGCCAGAGCAGGAGCATGGCCCAGATTTGTCCTCAGTCTGAGATCACCAATCTGTATGAACAGAAATTGATGATGCAATTAATATTCCAGGCAGCACAGAGAGGTTTACAGCCCGCATGAAAAATTCCTGCCCTAGCCAACTGCAGCATGCACTTCTGTGCTCACACTTCTCCCAAGACCCTGTCAAGAAATGAATATAGCCTTTTTCCTTTTCCACACCCCTAACCATCTGATGATGTATCAGGATTGCTGGATCAAAACCAAACCCAGAATTATAACATGTAATAAATATGCTTGGCCATGCAGCAAAGATGACAGAATTTGGCATGCTGGCTAGGAGCCAGAGTGACAGATCTTGAGCTGATGTGCCTTTCCTACAGATTTAACAATGTACAAGGAGAAAAAGATTTTCTCTGCTCCAAGCATAGTCAAGGTCCACAAGCTTCCTTCTGCTTGGATCTCCCCACCCCGCACGCCAGAAACAGGCCAATAGAGTCACTACCCTGTACCTTTTCATAATTAGCTCGCTTCAAAGGTAAAGATGCAAAGGGGGAAGAGGAGTCAGGGCTCTGTTTGGGAGCCAGATAATCAGAATCCTCTAACTGCGCTTACATATACCCATCGAAGCCAACACAAAGATTCTCCCTGAGCCCTTGGGGCCCATACAAACCAGGAAGATCACCATATAAGGAGAAAACAGTTGGGTGTAAAGCGAAGAATCTGACCTAGGACCTCTAAATCCTTAGGTCATTTGAGGCATAAGAGAGGGGGAAGGGGGAGGCGGTTAGATGCCTTATTTAAAAAAAAAAAATCCAAAGCGGGGGTTTCTTCTGTCCCATATGCTAAGCAATGAGTGTTCTGTTTAAGTTTCTAATTTCTAAAAATTCACCAAGACAAAAATCAAAAGCAAGACATGAAAATCTGAGCTCTCAGAAACAGATCAAAAGGCAGTAGGTTGGGATCATAAACCCAAAAATAAATATTTAAGTCAATGTTTCAAAAGGGTGTTCTTCCCAATACCCTTTCCTAAGACAAATGGAATCCTTTCCAAAACCTATTAGAAGGCCTTGTTACTACTCTTTAATCTTGGTGTTCCATGGTAGTTGGCAGAAGGGAAAAACTAACTTGGATCCCTGGAAAATCATTTACATGTGGTTTTAGTTGTATCCTATGGGGGTGGCAAGTTGGCAACAAATTTCCCTCCCTAATTACGCTTAGTTTAGAATTTTCAATTTTATATTCCCTCAGCACAAACCAGCTAACAACTGCAGACAGTGACTGTCTGGCAACAGGAAAAAGCCAATTGTTTTTGGCTTTTTTTTTTTTTTTTTTTTTTTAACTGTCACAGATACATCGTCCACACATAGATCATGTTGACAGAATTAGCCTAAGAGGCACAGGTGCTGGTAAGCATCTAGAGGCCCGGATTTGCCTGTGACATGTGGGCACAAAGGTGTGAACAAATGTGGCCAGGTAGAAAAGGCACTGTGACCTCATAAACCAAAACAATGTATTTCATGATAAACTCTCCCCTACTCCATTTTCCATGCTCATCACCCTGCTCCTTCTGACCACCACCACTCCCCACCCCCCCCACCCCCCCCACCCCCACCCAGTTCCTCAAAAGGAAGGCTGTGGCTTCTGTTTCTTCAGTCTCTAACTCAAATCCAACATATTCATGACAGTTATTCAAGTCAAATGACAGATGGAATCTGGACTCCAATTCCGATTCCAGAGGCTACACCACATGAAGATCATGTGATTTGGGAGGACAATTGCCCAGCGAGCTCATCCAGGAGACACAGGGGAACCCAGATTCTATTTTTCACAAGTGCAGAAAGCTTTCCTCCCATGTGTGGATGGATCACCATCCTTACTAGGAATTCTTTTTCCTCAGTATTACCAAGCAGGTGGCATATAAGCTCATGCGGCATCCTGTACCTTCATTTTATCTAGCCTTGGTCTTTTCATCCAAAAAAAAGTCAATCCCCTTATTTTTTTTTTTCATCATCTCATTGTGGAATCACAGATCACATCTGCTTCTGTTACTCAGGAGACAAAGTTTAGAAAAGGTATGTATGTGGAAGGGCCATTCCCAAAACAGGACAAGGTATTTAGTACAATCCTCTTTTCTTCTTTCCCACTCCCTCCCTCGAGGTCCCATTTCTTCAGCTCCTCAACAATGGCAAGAAGCAGTCTGGGACAAATCTATATTCCAATTCAGTATGGGCACGGTTTTTATCATTCATTTGAAGGATACCACAAATGAAGACAGGTTTGAGATTTTAAGAGAAAACCTTAAGTATCATTCAAACAACATTTTAGATACCTTGGCAACGTGAGGGTGGGCATAGTGGAGACGCCTATTTAAGTCCCTACGAATCACTCCTTATACACAACACGAGATCAGTTAGGCATTTTTAAATATAGAGAAAACAAACCGAAAGACAATTTTATGAAAGAGGAGGGGCACCTGGTGGCTCCGTCAGTTAAGTGCCCAGCTCTTGATTTCGGCTCAGGCCATGATCTCATGGGTTCGTGGGTTCGAGAGCAGAGCCTGCTTGGGATTCTTTGTTTCCCTCTCTCTCTGCCCCTTCCCTGCTCTCCCGCTTGCACGCGCACTCGTGTTCTCTCTCTCAAAATAGATTAACAGCCAAGGTAGTAGAAAAGATTATGAGGATTAAAACAAAGAGTAAACACTAAACCATCACTTTCTGGTTTTAAGATTCTAGTTTGACAAGAGCCAACTTGACTCCCTGTTCCCTGGATGCACAATGCAAACACTCCATTTGCCCAAGCTTGTAGAGTAGACCCGTGGGCTTCACCATTTACCCCACATCCTGTCCCCCAAAACAGGAAGTGAATCACAGAGCTGAGGAAGTGCTCTATGATTGTCAAAGGAAAAAGAACTCAAGAGTTAACTTTTTATTCTGAAACAATACAATCAAAGACAGGTCATTAGGAACAGAATGAAAATTTGACTAAGTCCGTTCTCACACATTTCATCGAAATAGTTTGCATCTTGATTCATAGGATTTGGTTTCTGGGTAAAAATAAGGTCTCTTTTTGGGAGCAGCGGATTCATAGCTGTATTCTCTCCCTTTCCCAATTAACAGGCTGTGTCTGCATAGGATATACAGAACATCCATTACAGATTAAAGGAAGACAGGGGTGCCTGGGTGGCTTGGTCGGTTGAGCATCTGACTCTTGATTTCGGCTCAGGTCATGATCCGAGGGTCATGGGGTCAAGCTCCGTGTGTCCAGCTCCACACTGAGTGTGGATCTGCTTAAGATTCATTCTCTCTCCTCTCCCCCACCCCCAGCTCTTAAATAAAAAAGATTAAAGGAAGACAGTTACACCATTACAGGTCACATTTGCCACACACAGAAAAAAAAACCAACAGGTATGGAAAAGGACCAGGCATGTTAAGGTAGAGTTAATAAGCCCATTTCTTAATAGATATACAGGAGGTTGAGAAGTTCAATGTCCTAAAACATTTCTCCTGGTTTCTATTTACTGGTTTTCCTTCCTACCTTTTATCTAATTATACCTAAGCCACTGGATCTGGAGAGAAGGCTAGGATTGGAATTTCATGAAAACATAAAACTATTACTAAGATACTTACTTATCCAAGCATACAATCTCAACTGACAACCATCACACTTTAGGAATCCAAGGGGCCTACCCTGGCATTCACAGTACTTAACTGTTCAGTACAAAACAAGATGGCTTTGCTTGAAATTATCTTCTAAGTTACCGAAAGGAAAAAAAAATAACCACAGGTCATATTCAGAGGTCTGGCTAATCCTTGCCTGCAAATCACCACTGTCACATGAACAGCTAGAGATCTGCACGAAGAATTCCTTAGACCATTCGCCTGCCCTAGTAATCTAAAAGTTTAGGTACATCCTCCTACACATAAAGAATTTCGCATTATATTAACGATGCTTTGTTATGCCTTGAGTACGTGTGACCCCTTTCTTAAAACTGGGAGCCCTATTTTGAGTAACAGATGAAGAACACACATTGGAAAGGATTCATCCCAAGGAAGGACATTCTCAAGGCCACTCCATGGGGCTGTGCAGGCTCCACCCTAGAAGATCAGGCTCTGCACCGTGGGATGGAAGAGGACACACAGCCAGCCCCCACGTGCTCACCAATCACATGCTCTGGAACCAGCAGAGACTTTTTTTGGTAATACTTTTTTTTTTTTTTTTTTTTTTTTTTAGTTTATTGAGTGCACACACATGTGTGCATGAGCAGGGGAGGGGGGTATAGAGAATCCCAAGCAGGCTCCACCCTGTCAGCACAGAACCTGACGCCGTGCTCACTCCCACAAACTGTGGGATCATGACCTGAGCTGAAACCAAGAGTCAGATCCTTAACTGACTGGGCCACCCAGGGGCCCTCAGCCATCTTTTGCTAATTCATTAGGTTTTTGCATCCCTGTAACTGAGACAGCATAACTGGGTGTGTGACTTCATCGCAGGGATATCTGGAGACTACAAATAGACATGTTTAAACACACACACACACACCCAGACAACAAACCCAAAATGGAATCACTTATGCTAAGCCCCATGTCACTACCAATCAGACTCCATTTACAGTTTTGGTTCTCCCAGGGAACCTTAGACCAGTCAGTCAAGAATCACCTGATCAGCCCTAGTCAGTTAATTCACCATCCCCTAAGGAAAATGACTTTATAATAACTGGTCCCCCCTCCCCCCACCCCCACAGTACAACTTCCTGTTCCCACTCCCTTCTGCCTATGTCTTTCATTGTGTACAGCTCTTCAGAACTCCATTCTGTCTGCTAGACTGGATACTGCCCTATTCACATCAATGTTTGCTCAAACCCGGAGTTTTAATAAACCTATTTGACTTTTAAAACATATATACATAGGGGTGCCTCGGTGGCTCGGTCGGTTGGGCGTCCGACTTCGGCTCAGGTCACGATCTCTCGGCTTCGGGTTTGAGCCCCGCATCGGGCTCTGTGCTGATGGCTCGGAGCCTGGAGTCGGCTTCGGATTCTGCATCTCCCTCTCTCTGCCCCTTGCCCACTCACACTCTGTGTCTCTCTCCCTCAAAATAAACATTAAAAACAATTTTAACATATATACATATGTTCTACAGATGTTTATCATTTCACTACCAAAGTTGGAGTCCACCCAACTACAGCTTATGGAGTGAACAGATGTGACAACATGGGGCTCAGTCACCTGGTACTTCGTAGAGTCTCTACAGGGGGTTCCTGGGTTTCGGTTATTTGAAGGGAGAGGAAAGAAGGTCCACCAAGGATAGAAAAAGATGAAAAAAAGAAAAGGAATTAATAGGTGGTAAAGAGAAGAAAAAAGGAATGCATGTCTACGGACAATGTGGCAGAAGAGACTAGCATGACTGGACCCACACAGGGTTATCTGTAGCTTGCCAGCCGTTAACCTACGGGCAAAGTAATTTCAGTGATTTAAGCATGGAGGGGAGTGGTTAGGCCAGAGTCACAGATTCATCCAAATGCAAATCACACAGTGTCTGTCCCAGGGCAATAGATTTTGTGCTTAGCTCCAACGAACATTCTGCATATGCTTCCAACTAGTCATGAGGGAGGCCAGAGCAGTGGGGCAGACCCACAGAAATCCATCGTCATTATGGGGGGAGAGAGGGATCTCCAGGTACCCGCTCTCCCTACAAGGGTCCTTCAGCATCAAGTTTACCTGGGAATGAAAGCACATGACTGAATCGTGCCAGTCCCTACGCGGTGGCAGATTCAGGTCACACAGTGCCCCTCGTCTTATGTGTCACTGCTCCTGCTCCCCCGTGGAAGACAGGGGGCTTGTCTGAGGCCTTGAGCATTTTTGTTTTCCGCCCCCATAGACACCTAGACAAACAAGCCTCGAAACTTATCTCGAGACTGGGAGGAAAACGTTCTCCATTGTTCAAATGGACACCTTTCAAAGTTAAGTACCACATTCATAGATAGGCCTTTTCCCCCCAAACTCCCGAAGTGACAGGTGTGCACTGCAGGCTGAGGTCTCTGCAGTATTAAGTAAACCGAGCAGTTTGGGTACTCTGACAATAATCACTAGCTTTGCTTATTGGTGGCTTTATAGAGAAACTGCAGTTTTTACAGTCAAAAGGCAAGCTTCAGGCTCAACTCCTGCATGCCAAGCTTCGGTTTGTGGGGACATGTAACAGTCTCATTATCAACCCTTGCATATTAGCAGTGCTGGTGATACAAAGGCTGGAGGACACAAGCCACAGCAAGCACTGCAAAAATTAGTTTCAGTATGGGGCCCTCCCCCATTCCCAGAGCCTGGGACTTGGGGATTTTCAAAAGTCCAACTCCTCGGCACCTATTCTTTGACATAGGTGGTCAAAGAATGAAGACATTGGTCCCTTTGGTTATTTTCACATCTTACATGCAAATCCCAACATGAAGGAGTAAAAAGTAAACAACTGCATGGGAAATGATTCTTTTTTGTTATTTTATTAAATTTTTTTTCACGTTTATTTTTGAGACAGAGAGAGACAGAGCCATGAACGGGGGAGGGACAGAGAGAGAGAGGGAGACACAGAATCGGAAACAGGCTCCAGGCTCTGAGCCATCAGCCCGGAGCCCGACGTGGGGCTCGAACTCACGGACCGCGAGATCGTGACCTGAGCTGAAGTCGGACGCTTAACCGACTGAGCCACCCAGGCGCCCCTGGGAAATGATTCTTAAAGCTAGAATCTCCTTACTGAAGAGACCTCAATCCAAATTATCGTCATTTCAAAGGCGCGAGTATGTGTATTAAGGGGGAAAACAGTTCAGAGTTTAAAAAAACAAACAGGGCACTTGGCTGGCTCAGTTGGTTGAGCATCTGACTCTTGATTTCGGCTCAAGTCATGATCTTGCGATTCATGGAACCAAGTCCTTTGTCAGGCTTCACACCGACAGCAAAGAGCCTGCTTAGAATTCTGACTCCTCCTCTCTCTGCCCCTCCCCCACCCCAACAAATAAACAAAAAAAAAAAAAAAAAAAGAAAACCCACTGGTTTGGAGATCTTCATGATCAGATCTCCCAGATGCAATTCCTGTAAACTGTACTGACTCTGTAGACTGGCAACTGTTTTCAGTGTAACCTTCCCGACAACATCCCAAATCGTGCCCATCTTTCCAGGCACATCCTTGGTTCCAACGCTGGACTGCACAGCTTTTATATCAGAAGGTTTAAGGGTTTCCCACGCTGTACCCCAATTAGGCTTATTCAAAGATGTAACTACATTGCCTTTATCTGATTTTTCACGTCTTTCAGTCTTCAATCATCAAAACCACCATGCCTCCCAGAAGTCTCATATTCTGGAAGGGAGATTCACTTAGAATCAGGGAGGGGCGAACACAAGTCCACATATATATCCTTTAATGAAAGTTCTGTACACTCCCTAGGCAACAATCGCTGTGAGGGCAGAAGCTTCACTACCACCTGCATTTGAAAGACTCCCTCCTTCCAACCCCCAGGAGACTCCTGTTCTCAACTAAATCTCAACTTACAGGTCCGACAGGAAGCGAAGTCGGCATGCCCAAACCAGCCCTGAAGTCTAGCCACCCTCCCTGCTGAACGCCCCAGCTTCATCGTGATCCCACCATCCACCCAGCCAGAAACTCTCTCCAAGCATTTATTCCTTTTATTCCCCATATGCACAATGTTGTATCATTTTACTTTTTAATCGTTTCCCTTTTCTGCGTATACCATTGTTAGGTTTCCAATGCTTTCATTGAGAGCATTAGAAGCACTGGTTCACAGCCCCCGGCCCAGGAGTTCAGAAGTCCCAAACTCCTCCAATGTTCCTTCCAAAGTCCCATCAGAATATGGTTTTTAGGCCCAAATCTACTTCTGTCACTCAATTTCTCTAGATTCTTTGTATTTAATTTTTTTTAATGTTTTATTTTTTGAGAGACAGAAAGAGACAGAGTGCAAGTCAGGGAAGGGCAAAAGAGAGAGGGAGACAAAGAATCTGAAGCAGGCTCCAGGCTCTGAGCTGTCAGCACAGAGCCCGACACAGGGGGGCTCGAACCCACAAACCATGAGATCATGACCTGAGCCAAAGTCAGACGCTCAACTGACTGAGCCACCCAGGCATCCCAATTTCTCTAAATTCTTAAAGGACTCCCCTTGTCTACATAAGTGACCTCTCAAATGTTAGTGGGATAAGAATCAGGTCTATGTTGGGGACAAAAGACTTAATGTAGGTTCCAGAGTCTCCCACAAGGAACGTCAGTAGTGACAGAGTAGGGCCCAGGAAACCTGTGTTTCATATGTCCTCAGGTGATTCTGGTTACATGGTTTGAGGGCCATGCTTTAAAAGAACAAGAGATCACATGACACAGAACTTCCCTTAACAGTAGACAAAAGGTGCTTGAAGATACAGCCAGGGGTTAACAGGCTTGAAAATTCTCAGTCTCCCTCTGCATAATATGCTTTTCAGCTGTGAAATACACATCATTAGTATAACCTACCTGCATGACCTCAGTATAATATGCAACGGGGGGGGGGGGGGGGGGAGGTGTACTATTTTTTTAATTTGAGGGATAGGGCCTGTAAGCAGAAGAAAGAGGCAGGGAGATAGAGAATGAACGAATCTTAAGTAGGTTCCATGTTCAGCACAGAGCCTGGTGTGAGGCTCAATCCCACAACCCTGAGATCATGACCTGAGCTGAAATCAAGAGTCAGACACTCAACTGACTGAGCCACCCAGGTTGCCCAAAATGTATAGTTATAGTTTAATAAGACATTTTGCTTATTTACGTATTTATACAGAACTATACAAGAGGGTGTAATGATGCATCCATACATAGAATCATCACAAAGACAATGGCTACAAATACAGATACAAATACAGATCAGCAGTGTTTTCACTGATGACTCCAGTTCCACAAGTGGGTACTGCCACTGAGGACACGAGTTTCCCGTATTGTGAATTTGTAGTAAAAGCCCACATAAAACCATGCACAATCTTCCCAGTTAACATATTAGCTTTATCCCTGGAAAATTCAATGTGTATATTAAAACCGAAGTACAAATGCTTTGTGCCTAGATGTAAAGCCATGTTAGGTTCCAGCTCAAATACCAGTTAACAGATCGTCTATTTTTAACCTTCACGAAGAATCTTTTGAGACATTTGAGGGTCATGTTCAACACAGGACACGTCTTCACATGCAGACTATGCTGTGCATTACAAGATACAAGCATCCTGGGTTCAGCTCACTAAATGACTGCAGGGCCCTCCAGTCATTACGAGACACACACACACACACACACACAAACACACACACACACACACACACACACACACAATCCCGCAGGGCCCTCCAGTCATTACGAGAGACACACACACACACACACACACACACACACACACACACACACACAATCCCGCACATTCCCAATACCCCCAGAGCTCCCAACCCTCATTCTAGCATCCAGTCCAATCTTTCCACATGAACTACTAGGACCATGACCTTCGGGCCTCTAAATCCTGTAGACCTTTGGCCCTCCCCGACTTCTGGCTACAGTTGGGCTCTACTTCCCTCCCATTCGTTTTTTAGAACAATCTCATTTCCTTACCATGGCGGCCGTTCTTAGCTTCCTGTTCGTCCCCCTTCACCTGGCCAGGTGACGTGCTTCAGGAAGCCTGGTCCAGTCAATCCCACCCACGGTTTTACTAACTATCTAGGTACCTTTACCTCAGATTTGCATCTCCCACCCAGATCTGTGTTCTGAACCCCAAAGCTGTGAATCCAACCACCACTTAACATCTCAGATACATCAGAAGGGCCTAGCCCCATTGTTTCATCATCTGCCTTCCACCTCGTGCCCACCCTTGCTCCTCCCTCCCAGCTTGGCCCTCCTCCTTGCTAGAAGATAGACCACTACCCATCTGACTGTGGTGCCAAACACCTTGAGGTCGCCTCCCACATCCAGTCTGTCACAAAATTCTACCAATTATCTGGTCTATTCACCACTTTTACTCCTGGTACCTAGCACAGCACTTTGTGTCAAGTACGTACACAACAAATGTGTGTTATGTGAACAAATGGCTTTCACAGCAATAGTGAACTTCTTGTAGACCTATCCCTTCATACCCCCATACCATCTCCCGGGATATGCCTTCCACATCAACACCCTACGTTCATTCCTAAAAGATTACAAGTGGGTGTTCTCCACTTCTCAGCCAAAATGCTACTTCCTGAGTACGGTTTCCTTCGAGCTCCCCAGGCCATACGCTGGACTCCTCTCCACCTGCTCCACGTGAACACAGTGCCCTGGCAACAGCATCACTGCCCTGCAGTGATGTGCCATGAGGACATCCTTCCTCTGGATCTTAGCACAGGGCAAATAGGCAGGCCCAGCATTTGTGACGGATTCAATGGTTTCATTCTCTCTCCATCCACCTTACACTACACCTCTTCTCTCCTGGCACAGGAAAACAAGGCCAAAGGCACTTCAGAGAGGAGTGACTGATCCTGTCACATTCCCACGGCCGTGTGGACCCACACACCACGGTTTTTTTCCCAGTCTTTTCTTAGCAATGCTAGCTTTGCTCTTTCCATTTCCCAAATCTGATAAAAAGCCATGTGGGGGCTGCCGGGAGAGGCATGGATACACGTCACCCACTTCTCTGAGATGGTGGTCAAAGCCTTCCAGGTAAAGATCGACACTGCAAAGGGACATCTTCACAACTGTGGGAAAAGCTGTTAACAAGAGACTATAGACACACAAAGCTATTCAACCACAAAGCTGGAGGAGAATCAAAACAAACCAAAACTTAATTATTGTTGAAGATTTCCCAGCTGAGATCCACAGTAGGGATGGAGCTCCAAAGGCCATCACCAAGGAGGAAGTTCCATCCCAAGAAGACAGGCCTCCGAGACCACCAGGGGCACAGTTGGTGATTTTTAAGACTTTTCAAATAATCCAGCATTCACAGCTCCCCCCCCCCCCCCAATCCTAACCTCCAGGCTCAGTTCAAAGTACAGGCTTCCAGCTCCTCCCTAACTCCTCTCCCCCTCCATAAATTAAGTTAATGAGGAGTTTTCTAAAAAAGTACATTCTCTTAAAGGCTCTGTTATTCTGAAGTTAATGGCCCTGACATGTAGCCAGGCCAAATAGTCACAGGCAGCCATAACTCTTGCAACAGCTCCAGAACTTAGCCTCAAATGTCACCGAGTCCTACCCTGATCTTTCTTCCCCTTTGATTATCAGTGGTTGCCTTCCTTCCTCCCCTAACATTTTATAGCAAACTCAAATGCATCAAAGAAACTGGTTAAGGATGTGAAGATTGAGAAATACGTTCAATCTTAATGCTGTGATCTTGTCTCTTCCTTCCTACATCTTGTCTCTAAGAGAAAAGGACGAGAATAAATTTGATGCCACAGAGAACAAAACAACAAAATACATCTAAGGCTACAAGGGGGAGGACCGTTTCTAAATGTCAGCACGCTAATATTTAGCACACACTTACTCCAAGGATTGGGTCATATTTGTGATGGGGAGTTTTTACAAGAAAAACAAGTTGACAGGAACATAATGAAGCAAGCCAGCAATCATGACCAAAGTGCCTCAAACCACCTTCCTAACTAACCTTCCTAACCTAACACCTAGTGAGGGGATTTAATAAAATTCTACATACACACACACACATGCAGGATACCAGAATTCCACATACATAACAAGGGTACAAGGTCAGAATCAACAGTCATATTCAACTTCCTAAGCCTCAAATGTGAAGTAATTAGACACGTGTTTGCAAATTTGCTTACCTGGAAAATTAAACACAAAATATTTCTTGGATAAAATGAGTCCAAATTCCTGTTTCCATAATTTGACCCCAAAATCTGGGCTGATATCCCCAAATTTTACTAATATTCCCCAAAAATATTGGGAGGAAGAGATAAAGAGCATTGGGGAGAAACATTAAAGAAAAAGCTGTATTTGCATCTGTTAACTGACCTCGGCTTATCTGAACCCTCAATTGTCACAGTTGGTCAGTGTACTCCTAAAATATGGTGTCTGTCACCAAACAGCAATAAAAGGATAGACACAGTGAGGAAACCGGTCAAGAGAGCCCGACATGAGAGGCAGATACCTGGAGGAGGGAGGTCTTACCAAGCATGTATCTGAGAGGTGAGGGATTAGACACTGAAAAGGCAAGTACACTATTCTGCTTAGGCCGGGCTGCTTTTCTCCACCCATCATTAAAGAATCCTCTTTCAAGAATTTCAGGGTTTCCAAGACATTTCTGCATGTTTATCTGATCCTACAGTATCAAGTAGGCATACCCTTGTTACAGAGGAGAAAACCGAGATTCAGGAAAATTACGGAACTTACCCAAAGAGACACAGCGCAACCCCACAGCCCCACGACAGATCCTCTGATAGCTTAGTAATAGATTACATTTTTTTGGAGTGTGAACTTCAAATTTACAACAATGAGAATAAGAGGAAGGCACAGGGAAATGTATGCATAGTGAACTCTTCCCCAAGTCAGGAATATCGCAGGCAAATTATACTCTGATAAGTAGTAGCTTTGATATGGAAGCATATACACTCTCACGTCGTAGTTATCTTTTGAGTCTGCCTCCATAGCCTAGCTCTGTTTCCCAACATCACAAATTTTTTGTCCAGGCCATGGAGAAGAGTTTATTCTGACCTTGAAGTTGTGATATTACTGGCTGTTATTCCAACTGAAAAGATGCTTACCACAGTACAGCATGTTCCTTACCGATCCGTCTTACCAGGAGGTAAAAATGCCCCCGCACTCCATGAAAAGAATGGTCTGGTGATACTTAATACAAATACAGACCTTTCTCTTCCAGCATAATTCATTGTGCACGTATCATTAAGGATCAAAGCACAGGAAAAGCAAAGAGTGGAAAAGGAATTCAAAAACATCAAAGTTAATTATAATTTGGTTGTCCCAATAGCTGTGACTTGCTCAATTAAGATGCTGCTTTGGCTAATCTTAAGTCAAGCTGTGCCTCTCAAAAAGTCAAGTTATAAAAGCAGAAGTCAAAACCTCTAAAGCTGGAACGTGTTTTTCCCCTACTGAGGGCTCTGCCTTTACCAGAACCTCCACACCTCCTATCAATGTGTAACTGTCTCCCCACACCCAAACCGCATAGAGCAGGGCTAGCCCCTCCAGTGCCCAGCACCCAGGCAGATCCTCAACTAATACGTGTTCCATGAAACCCCTACAACCCAGTTCTTCACCCATCCTGTATTTAGGACACACACACCCCAAATGGAAGAAGGGGAGGAGAAAACCAAGCCAGAAGTCCGCTATGTTGAGACTTGAGATTATGGGTAGCTTCTTGGTTTACAGGGAATAAGACTCCCCCTCACACTTCAATTCTGCTTATTTTTATCCCAGGCACAACGGGCAAAGGTTCTGTCACTTAGTGACCCTGTTCTCTGCCTCATCATCCACTTCCAAACTCTGAGGTCAAGAATATTCATAGATTAATCCACTCATTGGTACCATGGGCACCTGGCTGGCTCAATCAGTAGAACACATGATTCTTGATCTCCAGGTTGGAAGAAGCTCCAGCCCCATGATGGGTAGAGGCATTACTTAAATAAACTCCTTAAAAAAAAAAAAAATTCACTCAATGGTACCATGTCTGGGGGGGTGGAAACACTGCTCAAGAACAAAGAAGGACAATGTGGTTCTCCCACACAATTGCATATATGATGTGTTTTTGTTGTTTTAAGTTTATTTTGAGACAGAGTTCGGGCAGGCACCCAAGTTGGGGAAGGGCACAGAGAGCAGGAGAGTGAGAATCCCAAGCAGGCTCCCCACTGTCAGTGCAGAGTTCCATGTGGGGAACCGGGAAATCATGACCTGAGCTGAAATCAAGAGTTTGATGCTCAACCAACTGAGCCACCCAGGGGCCCTGACATGTACTATTAAAAGAGCAAACAACTCTTCAGTGTTGCCTCCAGTAAAACCTGGTCGAGGAAAAAACTATTAAGGCCCTGGGCAGCAACAGTAATTCCTTTCCCTCCATTAACACATTTATTTTTCCATGGGGTTTGGAGGTGGGGCCTCATGTTTTCACTTACTGTATACCAGAAACCAGATGGAGGCTTTATAGGGATTGTCTGATTTAATCCTTCTCACAGGCCTGCAAAATGGGGAAAGACCATCTAATTTTTTTTTTTAATTTTTGCTTATTTGCTTATTTTTGAGAGAGAGAGAGAGAGAGAGAGATGAGAGTGCGCGCATGCACATGAGCAGGGGAGGGGCAGAGAGGACAGAGGGACAGAATCCAAAGCAAGCACTGCACTGACAGTTGAGAGCCCAACGCAGGGCTCACACCCACGAACCGTGAGATCGTGACCTGAGCCGAAGTTGGCCGCCCAACCGACTAAGCCCCCCAGGCGCCCTGAGACCATTTAAATTTTGAGCTGAAATTCAGCAAGGATGTATTCCAAGTGCATCTGCAGGAAATAAAGTCAAAATTGGTTCAAGAAAAATCTCTGCATCTGTCCTAAAGTTGGGGCTCCCCTGGATCTGGGTCCCCAAGAAGCTGAGATGGGAAACAAATGCAGCCCCCGGGTGCCAGATGCCCGGTAAGCCAGCTACTCAGTATCCACTTCACACCCCCAGCCTCTCAGCCAGTCTTCATTTTGGCCTCTGGCTTGAAGTTCCTAGGTGTGGTCATATCAGTGAGAAAAGCATCCCTCATCTCTTCCCTAGGGCTCCTCGAGCCATTTAAAAACACCACACCATTCCAGGGCACCTGGGTGGCTCAGTCGATTAAGCAGTGAAGCGTCCAACTTTGGCTCAAGGTTCAGGAGTTCGAGCCCCTCGCTCGGTGGGCTCAGTGCTGACAGCTCAGAGACTGGAGCCTGCTTCATATTCTTTGTCGCCCCCGCTCTCTGCCCCTCCCCCGTTCCCTCTCTCAAAAATAAACATTAAAAAAAATTTAGTAACACCACCACTTGATCTAATGTAGCAGTTTGCTAAGTATTTCAAGGAGTTTTCATGATCTAGCTGTCTGTACCGAAACCAGTTCCCCATGCGCCGAGTCCACTTCTAACTTGGCCCAGGTTGGCAAAGGGTGAAGGTCAAGAACGCAGAATTCACGACCCTGATCACTCCCCCTTGCTTCAGGCAGGCCGCCCGACCTGCAGAGTTCCCACACAGTCTTCATGAACGACGTCATGCAGGCTGGGCACGAAAACGGCTTTCTGACTTAAACCTTACCTTTCGTTTCATTTCACACGTGCCCAGGGAAGACGACTCAGGTCTTCCGTGATTGGCAGATACTTCTAGAATGCTTTACGGCTATGCTGACAAGGTGCCTGGCTTCAAGTCTCAGAATGTGTTTTTACATTAGATGGGCTGCACTTTGCACATTAGGAAACCGAGACCCTCGTAGAGGAGCTTCAATGAACAAGTATCACAAAGGGTGTGACCACAGAGTCCATTTCAGAACCTCCAGCAGGATTTTTTTCTCTGAGCCCTCTCCTGAGACCCACTCTGTACTGGGTTATTAGGGAACATTCTATAACAATCACATTTAATGGGGCACCTGGCTGGCTCAGTCAGTTGAACATCGGACTCTTGATTTCAGCTCAGGTCATGATCTCACCGTTCAGGAGTTCGAGCCCTACGTGGGCTCTGCATGCTAATAGCATGGAGCCTATTTGAGATTCGCTCTCAAAACACAACAAAACTCAACAAAACTTTAAACAGCCCTCATTGCCATCCAGAACGGATATTTCAATCCCAACTCACCCTGAATACTGAACATATCTGGCCTGGTCACCCAGATGACATCCTCAGCAAAGCAGTGACATGCACCCAAGGTGGAACCTTGCAGAGACCATAGGATTCATTTGCAGAGGTTTTCTGTGCAGGTATACATTAACATGTTAAGATTTAGTAGACCTAGGATATCCCACCAAAGAGCAAGTCTACTCAAGAAACAGGTGTATGGGTTCTCCGTTCCTCCTACCACAATCTTAAAAAAAAAAAAAAAAAAAAACTAGACCCAAAAGAGAAAAACAGCTCTTCCTTCTGAGCAGTTCACTCCTCCGTGCACATGATATTGTCAAAAAAAAAAAAAAAAAAAAAAAAAAAAACCAAAAAACAAAAACAAAAACAATTAGTTAATTAAATAAAATAAAACCCACACCTGCCACCTTAAGTAAAGCTATACTACTCACCCAGGAATCAGTGGTTCCCCAACTTGAATGTGCCTGTGAATCGCCTGCAAGGTGCTTGTTAAAATTTCCCAACTCTACGTCAGTGGTTTCTGACTGAGCGGGTCGACGCTCAAAGGCCGGGAATTAGACCTTCATCACATGCCCCAAGTGGTTGGATGCTGGTGGTCTCAGGACCACCCCTTAAGAAACCCCAGCAAGTGGGGTGAGTGCAGACAAAAAGCCAAGTGAGGGACAGAGCGGCGTCAGGCATCTGGAATTCTGAAGTAGTTTTCAGCTGTTTATGGTCTAATTCAACACTCCCATTGTAAAGTCTGTCCAGTTAAAAATTCACCAAATACACCACAGACAGACAGAAGTCTGGCATAAAAGCTCTGATAACACTAATGGTCAATGGGCTTTCTTTAAATAGGGCACCTGGTTTGGGACTAGCTGCCTTCTTTTAAGATTTATGGGGGTCTACCCTCTTAGCTTTGCTGTAGAGACGGCTCTCATCTTTGATTATCTTCCTTTGAGACATTCCTCATCGCCATCAAAACTGGCCCAGTTCATCTTTTTGTTCTTTGTAAGCTACACTTGCTGCCTTAGATATGGTTCTACAGTTTTAGATTTTAAAGACCGTATTCGTTTTTCCAGGTGCAGCTTATACAAATTTGAGGTAGGAAAAAAAATGTACTAGTGAGGCACTGATGAGTAGACAATCACTGTCTCCATACACATACTGAGGTGGGGACACTCATGGGTTTAAAAAAATAAAAATAAAGAAAAACCTGAAAAACAGACTAACAAAACATCAATAAAACCAGAAGAACTGGAGTACAAAAATTCTAAGGGACAGAAAAGGGATTTTTAAAGCGATTAATGTTCAATTAAATATTTATTAAACAGATATTTTGGGAGCACCTGGGTGGCTCAGTCAGTTAAGCATCCAACTTCAGCTCAGGTCATGATCCCACAATTTGTGAGTTGGAGCCCCACATCAGGCTCTGTGCTGACAGTTCAGAGCCTGGAGCCTGCTTCAGATTCCGTGTCTCCCTCTTTCTCTGCTCCTCCCTTGCTCACACTCTCCAGCTCTCAAAAACAAATAAACATTTTTAAAAAAAATTAGAAAAGAAGATTTTGTGAAGTGCTGTTCAAAAGCAGGAATGAAAATAGAACCCAGAACTCTGAATTTCTAGCTCCTGTCAGTAAAGTAATCCCCCCAACCCAAAATAGCTACAATGCTCTATTTTCTAACCTATGGCTTCAATATTTACATTCTACGTGCTTTCAGCTTGAAGCCCACATCACCAACATTTATTAACATTTATGCAACTTCATAAGGAAGTCTAACTTCAAGGTCAGACCAAATGCACATTTGATCAAAATAAACACTTCCAATCACAAAATTGTTCCAATATTTACTTGATAGCCTGACACCCACACTCATTTGTCATCCTTCCTCCCAGAATAATGTTCTTTAGGAAATTCTCCAGCGCAAGAAGTGCTAGAATCTGGAAAGAAAGCAGGACTCCAGATATGAAGCTTAGACCCTGAAAGAACTTAAACACTAGAATTTATCTCATTGGTTGGTTTCATAGGATGCCATTAACTTATGTATTCCCCCTTGCACAATCCCAGTCTCAATAGAGTTGAAAAAGAGCTCAAGTCCTGGCCATATAGTGCTTATATTCTAATAGAGACCAACAATCAGCAAATATTTAATGTAATTGTAGATAACGTTAAAGGCAATGAAGAAAAACAAAATGGAGGGCGATACCAAGTGACAAAGTGTTGGGGGCAGGGAGGGGACAATACTGCTATTTGAAATGCTAGGGTGGGCAGAAAAGGCTTCTCTGAAGCCTTTAAATCAATTGTGGACTAAATCCAACACTGAGAATATTAACTCCACTCTCCCAAGCCACCAATCATCATTGGTCTATATGAAATGCTAAAAGCTGCTTATACGCACGTGAATGAATGAGCACCTAGGAATTTTTTTTAAAAAAGGAAAGATATGTGCGAGGCAGCCAAGCAGATAAAAAGGGGCATGCCCTTCATCTGTTCTTACTCAAAGGAGCCAACCACGATCAGCCTCAAGTCTGACTTACACATAGAGGGCACACATCAGTCTCTCTCATAAACACACACAAACACACACAATGAATCCAAGGAAAGACATTGCTTAATTTCTTTCGAGTTCTTTTTCAGGGAAAGCACTGAATACACTAACAGATTATACCATCAGAAGTAACAAACACATTTTGTAAAATCTCATTACTTATTGCAATTATTATCAGAGACAGCTTTTTTCTTCTTAATAAAGGAGAAGCAAGCTTCAAACAGATTCCTCATGTAATTCTCACTTAAAACATGCACATTTTTTAAAGACACCAAAATCCTGTATTAAAAGCCAGGAAGCAACTGCCTTAGAAGTTTGCAAAGAGTGAAATAAATCCTTATATTTTAAAGGGTACTCGAAGAATCCAACACTACAGGAAAACCATAATCTATTTCAGATTAAAGGACATTAAAAAAGTCCTCTTTAGTAACTGGGATTAAAGTCTGGTTAAAACTCTAATCATCCATGCTTATAATCTGAAATTGGTCCTTAAAGACTGTAATGAATTAAACAATGTACCACCCACAGAATGAATTATAAAAATATACTGTAACTAAAAGCATAATGACTCAATGCACTTCCTTCCTCATTTTTCCATAATCCATTTGATCCAGGAACCTGGCACCTCATCTAATCATTGCTTGGGTTTCCATTATGATTCTCTCCAGCTCTCTGAAGCCATTTTATCAGCCCTCCCAGATTTAAAGGACAATTTTATAAATGTTACCATCTACAACTCAATTGTTAAAATACAGAGAGTGACTCCATTCACCACGGTGTGTTCCAAAAGTTAGGTGGTTTAGGTGGGGTCTAAAATGAAAGCTTCCAACACTACCCAATAACTAACTAGAAATATTAGCCAAGTCTTCAAGCTTGACGAACCTAAACTTTTTTCCTACCACTATTCCTATTACTCCCACTTCATCTACCATCACCTCTATAACGGACGATGGTCACACAGCTACTACAATTTCCCAAGTATTTTCGTGTATATTTATATCATCTGATCCTCGACAGCCTGGAGATCTTCTAATTACCCTGAGTCACAAAAGTAAATGTCTCAAACGAAGATCGGGGGCAAATAAGTACATGTATGCAAACTGGCTCGGGTTCATCAAATCCCTAGTTGGTAACGACCAGGTTCCTGTTTTAGAGCAATAGGACTTTGCTGCTAAGCAGGACCTCATCCACCTTTTTTCTGAACTTCTGGATTTATAGACAAGGATGCCTACTACCCCGTTTATACTCTAAAATTATTCAAAATAACTATTCGACAGCAATGTCCAAATAATTGATGGTGTAAGGTACCAAATCAACAGTTTCATTTGAATCTGTATTATGGATAAAGAGAGGACTAATCTTTCATCCAAGGTCACACAACTAATAACACTCCTTTTATAAACCTGGGCCTGTCTAGCTTCTTGACCACAAGGCTAATCTAGCCAATGATAGAAACTAAGAATGGGAGGGAAGAAGATCCCAGGTAAGGCTTTGACTGGCAAGGTAACGCACAGCCCACCTTTAAAACTACAGCTTAAATGGGAAGACTGACCTCCTCCCACATCCACTACATTTTCACTCTTAGTGGCTCTGCTCAGTGGCCATATCTCAGCCTACGTGAAATGCCATTATTGCTGGTGGATGAATTCTTTCAGCAGCGTTTGGTTTTTGTTTACCAAACAAAATTAAAATCAAATCTAACAAAATGCTTAGGAATTTTTCCCCCCCACCTTAAACTTCGTGATCATTTGACCTCATTCTGTGAAGATGACACTTCATCTTCCAGGTTTTGTCGGTTTGTTTCAGTCACAGAGAGGAGGAGTGTAATTATTACAAACACAGCAGCCGCTTACATTTGTGTAGTACTTTATCACTTACAAATGCATTACGTTGTCCTATTTGATCCTTCTAACTCACTGTGGAATGATTACCCATTTTCACAATTAAGTGAAGGCTCAAAGGAGGAGTCATCTGCCCAATGTCACTCAATTAGCAAGGTCAGAACAAGGTCACAAATCCAAGTCCTTTAGCCTGGAAGCCTTGGGCTGTTTTCGTTATTACTTGGTCACGAAAGCATCATCTAAATACAGCAATGTTCTGATGACCCCTATATGTCACTCTACAGTAAATTCATTACCAAGTCAACTCACAGGCTTCTCTGCTCTGTCCTTAGACTGCTTATCTTTCCATCAAGAGAACAGTCACATTGTCTTCCTCTTAGAGTGACGGAGGAAGCCAACACTACAGAACTGTACTGAGATAGAGGATATCAAATGCCCAGGTTCTGCAGAAAAACACAATCTGGGCCACAAGACCGGTTGAAGGAATGCATTGATAGGCTTCCGAATTCAACTAGTCAAGGGGGAGGATCTGTCACCCAGGGGCATCAGGAGAAAAGGAGAAGGAAATAGGTCTGGGGCAGAAGGAGGAGCACAGAACCTGGGAAAACTGGAGGGATCAAAAGCCCAAGCTACTGGCACAATTAGGAGAACCACAGATGAAAACCGCTTGGATGCAAAACATCCTTTTCCATTCATTAGGCGATTCAGTTTATTTATCAATGTAACTAGCTGTTAACAGTGTCTCCCAAGCCAAGGGAGGTGTTTCTTAGGATATTTTTCAGCATTCTTTAAAGCTAGTTCAGTTGTGTTTTACTTTTTTTTTTTTTAATGTATTTTGGGAGGGCAGAAGGGCAGAGAGGAGAGAGGAAGGAGAATCCCAAGCAGGCTCCACACTCAGCAGAGAGTCAATACAGGTCTCAAACTCACCATCATGAGAACTTGACTTGAGCCACTATCAAGAGTAGGACACTTAACTGAGTCATCCAGACACCCTTGTTTACTATTTTAAGCACAGATTTTTTTTTTTTAGTCACTTAGAAAACGGGTAAAGGGCATGAACAGACATTTCAGCAAAGAGAATATATAGATGTCAAAGAAGCACAAAATGTTCATCATTAGTTGTCAGAAATTCAACTTCAGTCTATAACACCATCACTTCACACCTGTAACAGTGAAAATGAAAACATGAGGACACCAAATGCTGTTGAGGAGGCACAGGAATGAGGTCACTCCTACATCTCTGGTAGGAATATAAAACAGGTACAACTGATCTGGAAAACAATTTTGCGGTTCATTAAAAAAAAAAACTTAGTGTTTTTGAGAGAGAGAACACGTGTGCAAGCATGAGTTGGGGAGGGGCGGAGAGAGGGAGACAAAGAATCCGAAGCAGGCTCCAGGCTCTGAGCTGTCAGCACAGAGCCCAACACAGGGCTTGAACTCACGAGCCGTGAGATCATGACCTAGAGCTGAAGTTGGACATTCAACCACCTGAGCTACCCAGGAGCCCCTTGACAGTTCATTTTAAAACTGAACACGTAGTTACCCAACAACTCCACAATTTCATTCACGGGCATTTATCCCCAGGAGATGAACATTTACCTTTGCATTAAGCCTGTACACAAATGTGCAGAGCAGCTCCATTCATAGTAGCCAAAAATTCCAAACAGGCCAGATGTCCTTCAACAGGTGAATGGTTCAACGATAGCTTACATCCATACACCCACCAGGAAGTATCATTCCATAAAAAGAAACCAACTACTGATACAACTCTGATTTATCTCCCAGTAATAAATCTCTGATTTATCTGATTTATCTCCCAGTAATGATTTATCTGATTTATCTCCCAGTTTAAAACGTCAATCCAAAAAGGTATATACACATAGGGAAACCTAGGGGGTGTATTTTGTATACATGTGTATGTGTATATACACGAGTTGGGGAGGGGCAACTCACGTGTATATATATACACACATACACGTATTATTTTTAAGAAATGGAGAACCAACTGGGGCACCTGGCTGACTCAGTTGGTAGAACATCTGATTCTTGAACTTGGATTCCTGAGTCCAAGACCCACGTTGGGAGGGGGAGAGTCGGGTTTTCTTATTACAAAGAAAAAAGAAAATGGAAAACCAATTAGTGGTTTCCAGGAGCTAGAGAAAGGAGGGGTGCTGTAGGAGGGAAACGGGTGTCGTTCTCCAAGAGCAGCAAGAGGGATCCTTGTATTGTCAGCAATGTTGAGCATCTTCACTGTGGTGGTGGAGAGGCAAACCCACACATCTGTGGTAAGAACACACAGCATGAACGTGAAAAAACGTAGCGCAGGTGAAACAGGAGATGGAAGATTGGTAGACTGCACTGAAGTCAGTATCCTGGTTAACATACTGTATTTGATTTTCACAAAAGGTTACCATTGGGGGAAACAATAAAGGCTCTAGTTTTTTTTTTTTTAATTTTTTTTTTAATGTTTATTTTTGAGAGAGAGAGCATGAGAAAGGGAGGGGCAGAGAGAGAGGGAGACAGAGAATCTGAAGCAGGCTCCAGGCTCTGAGCTGTCAGCACAGAGCCCAATGCAGGGCTCGAACTCATAACCCTCCAGATCATGACCTGAGCCAAAGTCAGACGCTTAACCGAGTCACCCAGGTACCCCAAGGCTCTATTTCCTACAACTGCATGTGAACATACAATTACCTCAATTAAAGTTTCAATTTAAGGATAGATCAGTAACAAGTAGGTACTAGCTTAGCCATCTCAAAATTAATATTTTAATCATTTTACCTTCTTTGAAACAGGGGCACTCTTGGTTTGCTCTAATCCTACACAACTGCTTTCATCCTAACTTGTTTCCATTACATGTAACTCATTAAAATGAGCCTCATGAGTCAAAGCCTTTAACAGTACATACTGTGAGACTTCATTTGCATGAAGCTATATAGCCAAGGCAAATCTCCTATATAACGGAAGAAACTAGAAGAGCCAAGCAGTGGTTGCCTGTTGACAATTTGAGTCAGGGAGAGACTGGAAAGGAACAGGAAATAAACTAGCTGGGGAAACCAGAAGTCCAAGTTACACAAGTGTATCTATTTGTCAAAACTCAAATGCACCTAGAAGACTGGTGCAATTCATTGTATGAAATTTTACATTAACTGTTAACAAGCTGAAATTAAGCTTCAAGTACCGGCTATTAGCTTTATATTCAACCAAAGATTCCTTGCACTAAGATACCCTGCCTTTGATATACCCAGGGTCACCAAACTACATGGTTTAAAAATTTTAAAAAGGCTTACAATTATCCCATCTAGAGTACACTTTTGTCAGGGAAAGGAAATTGCAATCAGTAACCATGAAGCAAATTCATATAAAAAACATCATTAAATCAGACTAAAATCAAATTAAAACAGATGTAATTAGGGCCCTCTGAAAGGAATTTTGGCTAATACTTTATTTACATGTAATATAGATGTAGCAACTACTGACCTCAGGCGCTTTCAGCTGCTTTTATATTAATTTTTACATGTGTTTTTTATATTCCAGCTCAAAATATCCTTTATAGGTCCGAGTAGCTAATTTTTTGCCAAGGTTACTTCAAGGAAGTCTCAGATCTCACAGGGGGTGCGTGTGGGGAGTCCTGTGAAATCCACATATTGATACTGATGTAACATCATCTGGCCTCTACTAAGAGGTATAGGTTTTGCTTCGCTGAATCATAATCTCGTTCTGTTCAGGATACTTATTTTGGTAAAATTACAAGAGGATGGTGGACTGTTCTTAATTGCAATTATACCTAGTAGGACCCAACCCTTTTCACTTAATAGGCTTACATCGCAGAGACATGTCTGTTTAATTGGCCAGACAAGTCAAGACACTGATGAAAATTATTTCTTGACCCTACCAACAATTCAGAGAGAAGGTAATGTGAGGAGTGTCTAGTGCCTACTTCTCTGCTTTGGCCTTGAACTTTGCTCATGGTCCAGGCTCCATCAATAGTTCTTTTTTAGGTTCAAGGACTCTGATCAGTGGCATGGACTTCACTGTCCATTTGCGGCCATGAGTTCTATCACCAGAACACGAAGAAAATGTGTATTCTCAACTCTTCAATGAAGGAAGCCCTCTCTGAAATAGAGTACTTTAAAATATTTCAGCAACATCTTTTAGGTTCACATGATTTGTTAAAAACGGTGAAATACACGAGATTTTAGTTCCACGTCTAGGAAAAGAAGGGGAGGGATGAGCAGCATAAACAGATAAAAGGCAGAGGAAGGGAAAGAAAATCAGGTTGCACCTAGAACAGTCTCCCACGTGAAGGTCGAGGAAGAGAGAGCAGATAAAGAGGAGTTGTAAACGCACTGGTCTACGAAGTATTGGTTGGGAATAACATGAGAATAGGTGCTAACAAAGGAACCCAGGCACACGGATGTGGGCGTGCGCAACTCCTACTCAAGGGCCAAGTGTCCTCTCCCTATTTTCCTGCTCAAACCGAAGAGCTACAGTTGCAGTTCCTACGATGCTTGCCCACCACTTGTAATGGGTTTCTACCGCTACCGCAAGCCCCAGAAAGTTGCGACATAACCAGACAGAAAATCTATCTCTGGTTATCAGAACGAGCCAAATCATTTGATCACACGGTATGGTATCTAGGTACAAGAAATAGTACCCAGTTCGCTCATCAGGCAAATAGATTCGGAGATGCCAAGCTTTGCCCTAATTTTCCCTTTTGTCCATCAAAAAAGTTCCCATTTCAGGGTATTTTCTAATAAAGCCCCAAGGAAACCCATTCATGGTATTTTTTTTTTTTTAAATCTACCAAACAAAACCAACTTCACCATTTTAAGGTGCTAACAGCCCTAGAGCCCACCCGGGAGAACTTAAGGAATCACATCCTGCCCTTTCCATAGCAGTTATTTTCGCAGAGTTTGCTTCTAGAGGTTACTATACCACTTTGGAGCCTCCGCCTCCTTTCGTTCCTCCCTGGATAGTATAGTAGGCCCTACAGTACCAAATCCCAATTTCATGCAATCTACCACTCCATTGAACAGGCCAGAGCATAGCTTTATTAACGAGGAATCCTGCAACCATTGGTCCCAGCAACACTGATCCAAAAAGCAAAGTCTCAAAGCAATTTGAGTTGATTCCTTCCAAATAAAAGGTTTATATGCGGTAAGAAATGGCCCAAATATTGTGAGATGGTTACCAACCAGGAGAACAGTCTCTCCCTCCCCCACACCCTCCTCCCTGTCTACAGACAGCTCTAAACGCCCTTGACTGCAATTAAGTTTTTGAAAGGTGTATGCCTGTTCACAGTAGGCAGAAGACTGCCTTGCTCGAGGAATGTTTATTTTTAAAACTCAGCATTTCTTCGCCGCTGAAAATCTATTCAGAAATCCCTTCCTCCTCAAGCTAGAGAGCTTTATTCAGCCAGGGGGCCAACAAATGCTGATATTTCAAGAAACCTAATCTCTTAATGACCGGTATCAGAGCAGAGAGGAAGACGGTCAGAGAGTCATCTTGAAATAAGCTTCATCTCAGATACATGTGAGCCCATAAATGGCAGCCATGCTGGATGGCCGGCAACACAGCATCCATTACTTTAATCTGTTGGTCCAGGGGTGTTCCGTCCAGAGACGATGCGCTGGCCTTTCTAATGCACGCCGTCACCTTCTACAGCGGCCGTTCTCCCATCATGTAAAAGTACACTTATTATCTAAGGATAAACCCGGGCTTCTGCGTGTCTAGCATCTATCGGTGGCAGAGGTAAGCAGTGGAGACCAGAGGTGGAGGAGACCACTCATGAAGGCATTTGGGAAGATTTAGCTTTTGAGGTCGACTAACAGCACTTAACTACTGGATGGGGGCGTGGGGGAGGCAACACAGGCAGAGGAAAGAATTGGTGCCAGGTGACCAAGTGAAAACACATTGTGTGTACAAAAATAGCAAGTAGATTCACCAGATTGTAGATTTTCAAGAACTACAGTGACAGCAAAGGATATAAGAGAGAGGCAGAGACAAGATTTAGGAAAGGTGTTCATGTACTAATTCACTCCACCCAGTCACTGAACATCACCTATGCACAAGTCACTGTTCTAAGATACCGAAGAAACAAATTCTAAGGAAAAAAAAAATATTTTAGGATCTTCTTTCCTAAAGGGAATTCCAACAAGACTGTGAACATCATCCGGGTCATTGTAATTCCTTCCCCCAAACCACAATTTTCAGTTAGCTAAGTTTTTTTTTAACTCTGGTATGGAAAGAAGTGGATGGAGTTTTGGAGGTGAGGAAATCCTCCCCGACCTACGTTCGTCTGGTCACTGGCAAGGTATTACAGGACAACATTGAACGGCAAGCAACTCAGACACAAAATTAGTTTTTCTGTGTGCTTACAAAGAGTGACTTCCCTAGGAACTGAGTGTAGCTCCGACAGCCCAAACAGAAGGTACATTGCTACAGGCGGCCCCCCAGACTCCCAAAGTGGGTAGAATGAGCTTGGTTCTCTGCCCTGCTTGAGGATGCAGACCTATTCCAAACCCACCAACACCGGCGTTCATGTTCCTAAGTCTAACCTGAAGCAGTATTGGGGGGGGGGGGGGGGGGTCTTGAGTGCCCCAGCCAGGACTAGAATGATCAGATCAGGGAAGGGGTTAAGTTTTCAAACTGTATAACAAGCACAAATAGCCATCTGGAGCGTGTTGTTTAATGTCACAATCAATTGTTTTCCCTCTAGAAAGCTCTGCTTTTCTCAAGTAATAAAATCACACGGGTATGCTGGAAGAAAGAAGAGGGAGACTGGGAACTAAGGAAGTGAGTTTACCACCCACCACTGTTTAAGTGGTTAATGGTGGCCGTTAGGGCCAAGCACTTAGTCAACACAGTGAAGATTCCCATGGCACCCCGTACCTTCTCATTCATTCCACAGGGCTGTTAGAGCAGACAGTGGGTCATCGGCTTACAGAAGTGGCACGACCTCATCTTCAGACACTGGAGGTCATCACAAGGAATGCCTTCGCCTGTACAGAGCCAGACCTAGGGTTTGGGTCATAGAAGTTTAAAGGATCACAAAGCACCATCAGTTTATCCCCCAAGGGAAGTCACTGAAGGCCAAGAAGTTCAGACGCCCGAGACAGATGGTAACAAAACCAAAACTGGGATTGAGGCATCGTCTGTGGTCTTCCTCCGGCTTGGCAGGCCAGCTCTGATCCCCAAGTTCAGTCTGGCATGGGGTATCCTGGACTGCCTGTAGAGCCATTACGACTCCGTGAGGTGTCCCCATTGTATAGATGGGGCAGCCAAGGCACACAAGGCCAAGGTTTGGGCTTAGGAAGTTTGATTTCACTGTGTACTTCCCACCACCCCCAGGTTCTACTTCTTTTTAGTAGGAGGGGGCAGTGTTCTTGGAATCTCCAAGTCGTGTTTCTCCATGAGAATTCCCAGAGATAACCAAGGATTCCTCCCTGTCAGTCTCTCATTTGACATTTTTTTTTAATTTTTTTTTTTCAACGTTTATTTATTTTTGGGACAGAGAGAGACACAGCATGAACGGGGGAGGGGCAGAGAGAGAGGGAGACACAGAATCGGAAACAGGCTCCAGGCTCCGAGCCATCAGCCCAGAGCCCGACACGGGGCTCGAACTCCCGGACCGCGAGATCGTGACCTGGCTGAAGTCGGACACTTAACTGACTGCGCCACCCAGGCGCCCCTCATTTGACATTTTCATTGCAGATACATAGTATTATGCAGCTCCCTCCCAAATAAAACGCATTATGTATCTAATGTGCATAGGCCACCAACAATCTACAGAATGAAGCCAAGTGACTCCAAGATTCACCGGCCCAAATCAGCTTCTTCTGTTTCAGTCGAAGTTACCTACAGGATTCATCTACTTACCAACTTAGCATTTAAAATTCCCTTCTAGGTACCAAGTAGTGTAGGTTCTACCTAGAAGGTCATTCAATCTAGAACATTCACCAATTATCCTTTGGGTATAATGGAGATGTCCCCTCTGTTACAGAGTTTTAGCCTCAAGCATTACTCAAGATGAACGGCCTTATATGTAGGGAATAAACTCAAATGTGTGGCATTTGATGGACTTAGGGACAGGGCAGGCTGCAGGGGATGGAACCAAGAAAGGTGAAGCACAGCTCCAGGCAAGAGACAGAAACCCATACTTGACCTGTTATACTACCACCATATTACTGGTGAAAACATGACACCTTAGAAACCACCCCACACCCCACCTTTTGGAAACTGGGAAGACCAAAATCAGAGTCTTAAAAAGACACACACACACACACACACACACACACACACACACACACACACACGGGAAGGATTCTCTTAGGTTTTTAACGTTCATTTATTTTGAGGGGAAGAAGGGGGCACAGAGCAAGGGAGACACTCAATCTGAAGCAGGTTCCAGGCTCTGAGCTGTCAGCACAGAGCCCAACACAGGGCTCGAACTCAAGGATGGCAAGTTCGACCTGAGCTGACGTCGGACGCTTAACAGACTGAGCCAACCAGACACCCCATTAAGATTCTGACTTCGAACATGTGTACTTTAAGAATTTAAAAAGGGGAGGATGGGGAGAACCCAAGTAGTCTTCACTTCCCTTACATGGTATGTAGAGGGGATGAATGGAAGGCTGACGTGTATCAATAATGGAACGCGTTCAATTCGCCATCCTACGTGGTGCTACCTCCGGGTCATGTGTCCCCTCACCACAATCTGGAAAGCGAGCCATTTTGAGAACGTGCCACGTGTCAGGGACAGCTTGGTCCCTCAGGCTGCAGATTCTGGAGCCAATAATCCCAGCTCACCGCTGACTAGGAGTGTGCCTTCCACAGAGGACTATCTTGGGGAAGAAAAATCTCAGCAGTTCCTAAGCAATTGTAAAAACATAGCACAGCAAAGGACAGACATCTCCGCACAATTAAAACACTGTGCTGCAAGTTCCAATTGCTCCGTGCCTCCTTGCAAATTTTATTGCCACGCTAGAGTCCTTAGAAAGCACTATTAACTTTAATGGTGACCTATTGTTCCCGATGATGAGTCATCTTCAATAAAGTAATTCAGGGATCATCTCCACGGTGGGAGGGAGAGGATGCACAGAACCCACGAGGAGGGAGAGATCCCGGGGGGGGGAAACCAGCAACAGGATGTGTAAAGGACGTGTCCTTGAAGCCGCATGTGCCCACACGCGTGCGCGCGCACACACACACACACGCACTGAAGAGACAGACAGGAACCCACCGCGGACGGCGAGACCTGTTCTATTTCCTTGCTGGAGCTCCGAGGGTCTGTCACCCACCCAGGCTTACCCCAAGTGGTAGGGGTTACATGGACGACTGTAAGCCTTGCAAACACGAATAGATTTCACTTTGAGCTTTTACCATTCTTACGTGAACTGCATCAGACCACACACAGAGAGAAAGCCAAGCGCCTATGTACTCACTCGAGTGTGCTGCCACAAGGGAGGCTCCAGTCATAAAAGATATGCTAGTTCACTGCGGAGAGCTGAAAACATGTGAAGATAGACAGAACACATTCGGAATCTCTACTGCAGGTCAACGTTCCAGGAGGCTTCCTTCGTTGCATTAGGAAGTGCACTTTTGGGGCACCGGGGTGGCTCAGTTAAGCGTCCGACTTCGGCTCAGGTCATGATCGCACGGTCCATGAGTTCGAGCCCCTGCGTTGGGCTCTGTGATGACAGCTCAGTCTGGAGCCTGCTTCGGATTCTGGGTCTCTCTCCCTCCCTCCCTCCCTCTGCCCATCCCCCATTCACATTCTCTCTCAAAAATACCAAAAAACAATTTTAAAAAGCGTACTTTTACATGAATACTAGATATATACTGGTCTATTCCCTTTTGTATTTTATAGGGTTCAATTTTTATGTTCTACTTAAAATTTCAAGTTAAGCGGAACCCGGGTGGCTCAGTGGGTTAAGCATCCAGCTCTTGATTTTGGCTCAGGTCATGATCCCAAAACCATGGGATGGAGCCCTGCACTGAAAATGCAGAGCCTGCTTGGGATTCTCTCTCCCTCTCTGCCCCTCCCTCTCTTATTCTCTCCAAATAATTCTTTAAGTTAGCCTTAAGTGTAAATGGAAGACGAGATATAAGCAATTTCAGTACTTAGGATTTTCTCAAGCTTTCACTTACATACCTATTTCTCTATGGGCACATGAAAGGGAACTTGTCATTTTACTTTGAAAAGCTCTTTTTGCAGGAATTTCATGTGCCTGAATAAGACAGACCTGTGCATCTTTGAGGTATGGAAGACGTGCATCCCTTAAGAAGTGCAGAGTAGGAAAATGTCAATTCTGCAATCTTCATCATTTCAAGAACTTCATCATCAGTTGCTTAATAATGGAGGTTAACTTTGGCCTTTTGAATTCTACAATTTCTCATGGATCCCAGACTCATCATCATGCTGTTTTTAAGAGAGGAGCTTCACTTTCTCAAACACGTCAAAGTATGTTTAGTTTAGTAATTCCACTGTAAAAGTAAACACAAGTCAGAGTACAGAAAGAAAAACAATTGTGAAGGAAGGGAAGAGGGCAAGAAAAGGAAGGGGTGGGGAGGGAGGAATGTGTTAACCATACCCTAAGGCATAGTCCATTAGTGAACTCTACATACATTCCCAAAGAGTCTCCCTGAAAAATAGATTCTCACCATTTGTGAGACAAGCAAGCAAGTTTGGACTCAACAGGGGTGGGGGTACCCAAGAGACCAGAAGGAAAGCAGGAGGGAGGAGGGGCCCAGGCTTGCATTCATCAGAGGGAGGCAGGAGAAACCTTCTGGAACATCCCCCTCTCCCTCCTGTTCCTCAACTCCAAGTCTGAGGTTTGGGACCGACCCCAGAGCCAGTGGGGCTTAAAGAGACCCTCCCTCCTCATCCAGTCCTGCCCACCCCAGCCCCCTCTGGGTCAGGCTGTGTGGCCGCTCCAGGCGCCTTCTGGTCATTGCTACGTTTGGCACAGAACGCTCACACTCAGTGAAAACAGGCCTCCAAAGGAGGAGGCGGCGACAGCCAGGAAAGAACCACTTTGCAAACAGACTTCCAAGGAGAATTAGCCTCTTGAAATCCCATGTGCAAAAGTTCACACCATCCAACAGCTGCTTCTTAGATCTCCAGGTTCTAAATCAGCCCCAAGCTCCTGATTTGCACACAACTTCTGGCCAATGGTGTCCCGCCCTCCCCTGCTTCCTTCAATCCTGTCAAGTGCTCTAGGTCAAAACCCGAGGTCCTAAACTTGTCCACTGAGAAGCATTTACTGTCCTTTCCAATGGTGTATTCCGTTGGTTGGAGAGGTTAGGATAATGAAGGATGGACTGCAGGCACACCTTTGGGTCCCAGCATGTGCGGACATCGTCCAGTCCAGCTCCCGATCTCAGCTCTGCGCTTTGGGACTCTGACCCACTGAACTCGGGACTTTTTCAGGGATGAGTAAGAATCCTTTCTCGAATGACTAGATCAAATTTTATGTATCCTTCTCCCCAGCCCCCCTCCCAAGCTTTAACCTGGCAGCTCCATGCCAAAAAGTCAGTTCCTGTTTCAGAAAAGCATTACCACGCTTCACCCCTGCCAAAGTTTACAGCATACTCACATCCTGCCGCAGAGAGAAGGCGGGAGGGAGGCAAAGGGAGTGGGGCAGCTGTTTTCTCAATAAACTGCAGCTCCAGAAACCTCCTGCTGCCTCCTCCACACCCCCAGCAGAGACTCAGGAAAAGCCATTCCTCCAAAGGCAAGTGCTGCCGAATGGAGCTGGCTCAGCCCCTCGACTCCCACACAAGTAACCAAGGTCCGTTCCCACTCACCCGGGGAGAAGGACACAGGCCAAAAGGTGACTGTTTCCTTGGACGCTGACTCCCATTCAGAGGGAACCCAAGAGACCTCCACCTCCTCCCCTCCCCACCCCACGCCCCTGCACGTCCAAGTTGAGGCACAGGGGACAACAAGCACCAGTAACGCATGACGAAGGGAGAGACTTTTCATCCCACACCTTCCAAGATGCTGGAAGGCCTCCCCAACGAAAGAGACACAGCTGCGGTCAACAAGCCACCGCTCCCCAACCGGCCTGCCCTCCTGAGCTCACCAACTGGGCTTCCCTCTCCCCTCCGGGGTGGGAAGGCTGGAAGGGAACCCGGGGCGGCCCACCGGGCCGCCCCGACTGGGCCAGCCCCACAGCTCTCACTTGCTAGCCTGGAAAACCCTGGGGCACTGCAATCAAAGAGCGGCTCCACCCAGGAGTACCTCTGATCATTTTTTCCCCTTCGAGTGGGCAAGCAGAGAAAAGGGAAAATGAGGACAAATGTGTTCAAAACAGAAAGACTGCACAACACTCGCTTGGGTTTGGGCAAGGACCAGATTACAGGCCCAACACCTCCATTTCTGTCCAAGTGGAAAGAGAAACTACAGGGTGCGACCTTGATCCAGCTGTGTGAACTCTGGTGCCCAGAGTCTCTGCCAGGCCCAGAGGATCAACATAACCCCAAATTGCTCCTGGGTCCCCAGCTGGCCTTTTTTTTTTTTTTTTTTTTAAATTCTTGATTCTTTTAGTCCTTTCTGGTCAACTGATTCTTTTTCTGCCCTGATTGTAATGCCTGTGGAATGAATGGTCTTTTAGCTTCCAAACTTACGTCCTTGTTGTGAAATGGTTCAGTATTGAAGACAGTACATGCATATGAATTTTTTTTTTTTTTTTAACTTTTTTAAACACAGAATCTGAAGCAGGCTCCAGGTTCTGAGCTGTTAGCACAAAGCCCGACGTGGGGCTCGAACTCCTGAGCCACGAGATCATGACCTAAGCCAAAGTTGGACACTGAACCGACTGAGCCACCCAGGCACCCCTGAACTTCTAAGAAGCCTCTCAGACCCTTTTTCAATGACTGAACTGTGACCAAGAAGGGGAATTGGTGAGAAGGTCACAGGTAACTATTTTCTCAGAAGAAGAAAAATCCCAATTTAGACAGCATTCACTTAAGGCCAGTGTCCTAACATGTTGCCCATCAGACTGTAGAATGGTGAAGAGTTGGCACATCTTGGGCAAGAATTCAAAGTCTTCACCCACCTCGAAAAGGAAGTTCAATCTAACCTAACTCACATTAGTTGCCTTTAGGCCCATCTGAATTCTACAAAACTGAAAAAGTTGGATTGCTTTAAAAGGCAAAACTTGCCAAAATAAAAATTTACAGTTCTAGCCAAGTAAAAACAAACTTCCACGTTAGTACAAAAATTCTACTTCTAGAGAATATCTAGTCTCCAACAGGTGTCACATACCTTTGCTACAATTTACATCGCACCATTCATTTACAACTCCCACACATACCTGTTTTTCTTCAAGTTAAGAGAAAATAAAAAGGTAGAATCTAATTAAGCCAACTCTTAATTCCCTATCAGTGCAATGTCATTTGGAAACCTGATTCTTTCCTCAGACTCTTCAGCATTTCCAGGACTATCTGAGCATAAGTGGAGGATAGGAACTGGAGAGAGCCAAGGAAGAGCTGGAAATGCCCAGCTGTCATGAACGGTCCCTTCCTAACCTAAAGCCTCCGCAGTGGGGATTTAAGAACTGATGGAGGGCTCGTCAAATAGACCACTCTAGGAAAAAAATCAGTTCATTTCTTTGGTTTTGACGGTACAACTGAACCAAGCTGTGGTAAACAGGAAATGTACCCACACAATGCTTAGGGAGCCCTCTCCTCTCCCTGCCCTTGGTGTGGCTCAGCATTTGCTCATCTCCATCACCTGTAAAGAATTACTTCCAACCAAGCAAGAGTACTTATCACCATAATAGGAATTCTGTTTGCTGTCTGTGAGGACCATGTGTTTCCACGTCTTTCTATACAATTGCAGTCACATAGCCTTCAAGTGCTAAGGGCCACAAGTTTACTATTTGGAATGTCGAATACTGCTTATCCATTGGATTGGATCCATCAATAAAAATACTTCTGATTCATCTTTTTCTCATCTTTTTCTCAAGTGGACATAGCTGTAAGAGTCAGAGGCAGCCAATCAGAAACCTCTATTTAAAGTCAATATTCTTGCTCATTTAGAATAGTGATTCACTCCCACTGACCACAAACCACTTACAGTATCTGCAGGAACTATAAATCCAAACTCCAACAACCAAACAATTAATCAATTGAGCAATCGCACACTCTCCCGAAGGCAGCCAACTCCTGGAGTACCTGGTATTGAATGGGGAAGGACCTGATGCAAGAATTTATATCCTAAGCCCAGAAAAGGACAGTTCCATGAAGATTATACCAAAGTACTTCAGGAGACAAAGGGGAGATGATACAGAAGTTCTACAATTACAAAGTTCACTATGTTCAAGGACCGCAAGGGATCTGCTCCACGCCTCAAGAGTGACTCAAGAATTTACCACGATCCAATAGAGTTTCCGGTCTGTAAAAGTAACAGAGCTCCACGTTTGCACTTTCCAGATAGAGAGTGGGCCTCTAGCCTCCTGGCCGTTTTGCACGACAGGCTTGGAAGTAATTATCTAGGAAGGTCCTGCCTGTCTCCATCTCTGGCCTTTCCAGAGACACGTAGGTCCTTCAAGAATGGCTAAGTGCCCCTGGAGTACTTGTAGGTCAGAGCATAGGAAAACATGAAAGCAATACAGGGGAGGAGCCCAAGGGGAAACTGCCTCACTAGACTCCACGTTAACCGAAACCATCCAAGTCCCGTCAGGCACCATTTTAACTGTCGACGTCCACCTCACCTACTGCTGCCATTTCAGACGGAGTGTCAGGGTTCCCTCGGTTACCCCTTAGCTTCTCCACTTGACCACAGTGTGCCCTGACTTAGTAGTGACAACACGGGGAAAGCTCACCGCCAGGATAGCTCTCACAGGAGTTAGGAGAAAAAATGGGCACCATCTTAAAGACGCTTACCCTGAAAAATACTGCTGGGAAATGACAATTTTTAAGTCTCTTACGGTGTGATTATGGCTACAAGCATGAAAAGGGGTTATTCTTAACGGAAATAGAAAATTAAGGGGCTCAACTCCAGGTAAGACAACATACAAACCAAGCTGGCAGCATTTCCCTCCCTGAAAAGCACTCATCAATCATTCTGCCTGCCTGGTGATAATGCTTCAGCAAACCTACCAGTGAAATTAGACTCTTGCCAATTCCTATGCATTTAAAAGAGGACAAATATGTCACACTATGCAAAACGTGTGATCAGAAAGACATTTAATTTTGAAGCAGGACGAGAAGCGTCAGCTAATACTTAGGCATTTAGTGCCTCTGAAACATACCCTTTTCGGGGTTCCTGAAATACACTTTATGCACTCAACCAATTTTTGTTTCTTCTGTAGTGTCCATTTGCAAAGGGACTTGGGAGGTACCAAAGACATGTGAGTGACATCATACTTGGGCATGAAACTCCAGGAATAAAAAAAGACACCAATTTCCAAAAAGAAAAAAAAAAAAAGGCAGCAATGCATTTGCCAGGACTTCCCTAGAAAGACAGCCACCACATCAGATCAGACACTTTTGCCTATGGGAACTTTTATTACAGCTCCTATCAAAAGGACGTGGGGGGGGGGGGGGGAGACAGTTTTCCGGTTTTCACAGGAAAAGAAGGATTTCCAAATTATGACTTCTGAAAGCTCAAGAGCAGGAATGACTTATTTGTAGTAAATATGAAACACAGGCCTTTCTCGGAATGTTTGTCTGCCCTGCAGTTATCTCTTACATGAAAGAGATAAATTATTAAGATTCAAACACAATACCCCTAGAAGGCACCGTACATTTCTGTTTAAAGCCTGAGGGTCGAGGCTTTAAATCACAATTCCAAGGGTAAGTAGGCAAACAGCATGCTCCTGGCTCCAGAGATAGGTGAGGTGGTTGTGCCCTACACCACAGGACACACAGGCTGGGTGGGTAGAGCCATCAACAGGACGCTGCCCAGTGGACCCCACAGTCAGAAGGGACAAGCTGCAGCCAACTCCCAGGATCAATGGCCTCACCGGGAACTGTGGGGACCCACACGGCCAACGTAAAGCAGGCTCTTGTCCAGCCCTTTTGTCATTTTGTCACGGGGTTTTCTCTTTAGCCCAGTGGGTCTTAACCCCCAGCCCTACAGGAAAATCACGGACAAAATTAAGAAAACAAACCACTTTCAAATATGCACATCGAGTTGAGAAACCAGTGTTCCATCCCACCTGATTTCCACCTCACTAATACAGCATCCGACCGCACCATGTAGACTTGTAATGAGAACTGCCAGGCAAGCTCTCCTTTGCTCTTTCGAGAAGCGCAGAGGCTCTCAAGGGGACAGGAGTACATCTTCCACCGTGTGCCAAGTCGACTCCCTGCAGCTGTGAGAAGTGCCCGAGTATGGAAGACAGCACACACTGGATGGAGGGCCAGCTCGCTCCCCTGCGGTGGCCCCCCCCTCCCCGCTCTCCACCCCACCCCCCTGCCTCTCACGTGGGTCACAGCCTGGTCCTGTGGGAAGGTGTGGGATGGAATCTTAGGAGATCTATCCAATTTCCTAGCAATCTGTAACACAGGCAAGAGCGCTCCACAGTCGGCCACTGGGATACAGATGCTGCTCACAAATCCCTCCACGGTCTCCCCCTCAACACACGCACACACCCAGCTGAACAGAGCCAAGCACATTCCCGCAACAATCCCAGTGAGGTGACTGCAAAAGCAATGCTGGGGATTGCACGCAGTTTTTGTCAGCACAAAAGCTGTATATGAGGAGCACCCTCCCCCCCCAACCCCACCACCACACATACACCCACATCAGCCACCTGCCTTTCTACCTGACTACTTCTCAGGTAATGACTAGGTCCACGGATAGGTCAATGGATACATGTTACCAGAACCTTAGGAAGATCTCAACCACAGGGATAGGATGTCCCTATACTACCAATAGAAATGATTCGTTTCCAGGAAAATCTGCGCATTCACTGATTTTTAAAAATACCTTGGGGGGGGAGGGGGAACGGCAACCTTTGACAATACAGAGCCATCACCAGAGTCTCCATTTTAAAGGAGAGTGCATGAAGTCCACCAGCAACAAAGCTAGAGGACAGCCGAGTTGGGATTTGGACAGAAGACTGGCTAACTCCAAAGCTCTTAGCCGTTTTCATAATCTAGTACAGTATAGATCTTCCATAAATAATGTACTCAAATACTACTCCTATCATCATTTAAAAAAAAAAAAAGGCAGGGAATTTGCATTCTTTGTTTTTTAATGTTTAGTTTTTGAGAGAAAGAGAGGGAGAGAAAAGAACGCAAGCACAAGCAGGGGAGGGGCAGAGAGAGGGAGGCACAGAATCCCAAGCAGGATCCAGGCTCCGAGCTGTCAGCACAGCGGGGCTCGAACTCACAAAGCCACGAGATCACTACCTGAGCTGAAGTCGGAAGCTTAACCGACTGAGCCAACCAGGCGCCCCTGCGTTCTTTGACTTTTAACCCAAGAAAAGGATTCATTACAGAGTGGTAGCGAGGGCTGTAGGTTTGGAATCTTGTCTGATATCAAGTGACCAGAGGCAGGTTACTGAAGACCTGAGCACTTTCGTTCTTTTCTGTGAAAAGAGAAGGGCGGTGTCCAGTTCAACACTGCGGGCAGCCTCAATCTTAGACTCCCTAAAGGTTAGCTTTCTTCTCTCCCTTGGCCAGTTTCCCGCTCTGTTCAACTAGGGGTAATAAATCCTATCATCCCACTATGACAGAAGTCCTTAAAAGGGCAGGGGCATAAAAATGGAAATACCCTGAAAAGTGATGCTTTTTAAAAAGCTTTGTTTCTGATCATTAGCACTTTTAATGGAGTCCTAAAAGAAATGATAAATTGTCACTTAATTCACATTGAGGAGTTCCTATGTAAGTAAATCTGAACTTGGTTATTTCATAAAGCAAATGATCCTGACTCATCTGTTTTTCAACTCTGAATTTTCTGTTTGGCTTGGCTTCGGTCTGGTCTTGACTCCTGCGTTTCCACAAGTCTTCCTTAAGTACCCATTAAGTGCTCGGGCCAATGGGGAATAAAAATGCTCGAAATAGGATTCTTGGGGCACCTGGGTGGCTCAGTCGGTTGAGCGTCCGACTTCGGCTCATGGTCTCGCAGTTCGTGGGTTCAAGCCCCGGGTCAGGCTCTGTGCTAACAAACAGCTCAGAGTCTGGAGCCTGCTTTGGATTCTGTGTCTGTCTCTCTCTCCCCTCCTCACGTTCTCTGTCTCTCAAAAATAGATAAATGTTAAAAAAAATAAAAAAGAAAAAAAAGAAAATAGGATTCTTACTCCCGAGAAAGGTAGAACATACAGTTGTGTTTTCTTCAAGTAGGCACACAGAAGATGTGCGGGCTGACCAGCAGGTCCAAATGGTGAGGAAGGGGAGTAAGGTGGCACTATTAAAAATTGGCAGAATATAGTCCCCTTATGGTCAGGGAACAGTTCTGCACCTTGACGGTGGGGATGGTTGCTTGATGAAAGGTCACAGACATAGGCACTTGCCCCGAAAAAAGAATGCATAAAGGAATTGATAAAACCCAAATAATAAGGTGTCTGATATATGGTGTTGTACCGACATCAATTTCCTGGTTTTGACAACATACTAAGGTTATAAAAGATACTGTGACCGGGGGAAGCCGAATGAGAAGGACAGGACGACCGTACTTATTGTAAGTTCTTCGGCATCCAACCACCCAAATAAAAAGTACTTGCAAAAAAATTTTTAAAAACCACCTATGAAGAAGTTTCCTCTAAATACATATGGAAAGAGGTCTAATATGTTTGGTTAAGTATAAAACAGGAAGGCATTACACAATGCATAGAATATGCTACCTTTCCTGTAAGGGCAGGAAGTATAGAATGGATAATCCTATTTCCTCTTGAGCAGCAGAAAGGGACTATGGAAGGGCCATGTAAGAAACTAAAAATAGGGGTTTAAGGAAGAACTTGGTTGATGAGGCTCAAGCATGGAAACTTTTTAGATTGGGGGGGGGGGGGGTTGAACCATGCAAATGTAGCACTATTCAAAACAAGACAAAACAAACCAAAAGAAAACCAAAAACAAAAAAAAACCATGAAAAGCAAAGTAACCTAATAAATGATACTATCGATGTAGAAACCTCCAGGTCAGGTTCTTTACTGAACTGTTACATACATTATTTTTCATCCTCAAAACAAAGGCCAAAGCCATTGAGGTCTCCACAAAAGGATAAAGCCAAGACTCAAAGGGTAGTTTCAAAATCTTTTGCCAACAATCCATGGTTTTACCCTTTAATCAACTCCTTACTTGGGGACTTGGAGAACACAGCATGCTGCTTCTTACCTTAATACCCTTGGATGTGACTTTTCCTCGGAGACCACACACACCTCTCACCCTCCTACCCAACCTTAAAAACCAGGCTCCTGCCTAGTTCACTTTTCTCCAAACTTCTTTCCTTCACAGGATGAGGAATTCTGTCTTACCTCTCTATCTCAAACTAAGTTACACAGATCTTAACCATTATTTCTTAATGGTCTTTAAATCCCCAGCATCTAGCAAAATGCCTGGCAACTATGACTCTCGCTCATAGAATGTTCCTTCAGCTACAAAGGATTCTTTAATCCTCACCATGAGCATTCAGAGAAATAGGACCTCATTAAGTGGACCCATTCATTTGCTAACAGGTCTAAATGATGATTCTTGGCTATTTTAGAATGAGTAGCTACAAGTACCTCTGAAAACCAGGATCTCAAGAAGATCTCAAGTTTAACTAGACCTAAGTAGATATTCCTTACAAACCAATACCAAATTTCTGAGTGACATTTATTCCTAATACTTCCGGTAAGTTCTTTCCAAAATAAATTCATACAGCAGTAGTAACACCTTTTATAAAAATATTTTTTAAAATTCCTAACCATAGCCTTTCTGAATTTCCTTCTCCAGGAAACGTGTTTACCTTTAAAAGGAGAAATAAAGGGCATGGTGTTCAGAAGAAAGCTTGGTCCTTTGGTGCTGACCTTCTAAAATATTTAGTTATCATTTAATATGGCATGGGTTTCTAGCTAGTCACACAGAACTGGCTTTAAAGGGTCTGTTCTCCTCAAAAAGATAAATGCTCAAGTGCCAGGTCAGTATGGCATAGTGGCAAAGATACACAGTCTGAAGTCACATGTCCGAGTTTAAGTCTGGGCTCCAACAAATCCTAACTTCGTCCTTGGTCAAGTGACGCCCGTCTGATTTTCCTTCTTTGTGAAATCAGGTTATCCTGGTATAAACACATTAGGATATTAGGGAATATTAGGGAATATTAGGATATTAGGGAAGATTAAATCACAGCACAAATAAAGAGCTCGGGAAAAGCCTACCATACCAAGGACTGAATAAACATTAACTAGTAAATCATATCCTAACTCTAAATATGGTTTGGGCCAGGGACACCTGGGTGGCTCAGGCAGTTAAGCTTCCAACTTCAGCTCAGGTCATGATCTCACAGTTCATGGGTTCGAGCCCCCGGGTCAGGCTCTGTGCTGACAGCTCACAGTCTGGAGCCTGCTTCAGATTTTGTGTCTCCCTCCCTGCCTCTCTCTGCCCCTTCCCCACTTGCACTCAGTCTGTCTCAAAAATAAACCTGCATTTTTTAAAAATTTGACTAGCATACATGCCCAATGAATACTGGCTACAAGGAGATTCTGTCTAGTTAACAATAAGCTATCTGAAAGACTCATCACCTCAAGATTGTTCTGGGAGAAACATTGAAAACACCAAAAATGTGAGAAGGTGTATTTTTGAGTGGTATGTGCGGTTACACTATTTTCCAAGAGATAAACCTCACTCTATAGAGACACGCACACCCCAAATCCTTATTTCCTGCTTTACTAATTGTTATGGGGTGCATGGGTGGCTCAGTCAGTTAAGCATCTGACTTCGGCTCAGGTCACAATCTCATGGTTTGGGAGTTCGAGCCCCACGTCAGGTTCTGTGCTGACAGCTCAGAGACCGGAGCCTGCTTGGTATTCTGTGTCTCCCTCTCCCTCTGCCCCTCCCATGCTCACATGCAGTCTCTCTCAAAAATAAACATTAAAAAAATTTTTGTAATAAAAATTTGATTAAAGAATGTTAATTTTGGAAATCATGCAACATTTCTTAATGAAGATTCTAAAACACAGGTTTTTACAAGAAGTCAGACTTTGTTTTAAAGAAAAGTTTATCCCAATGGGTCGCTATTAGAGAAAGTGGACCCTTAGGTCTAGTCAGGTGTGTTCCAAAAGGATTTTCAGTGCCATGTGTGTATCTGTTCCCTTAGGCCTTTAGGGACCTTCATAACCCATACCCCACATTAATTCTCATTAGCCTACACAAGAGGCTTTGTTAAAAACGATATGGAAGCACCTAATCAGTGTCAAAACCAGTATTTGGGTATCTTAATTGGAAAAAGACATTTCTCATGGGGAAACAATTCAAAAATATTGATTCTGAAGCAGACATTTGTATATCCATGTTCTTACTAGCAAGATTCACTATGATTCAAAGCCAAAGGGTGGAAGAAACCCATTCATGCTATTGATAAATGGATGGATCGATAAAATGGTCCACGCATACAAAGGAAAATGGTCTTAAAATTCTGATACATCCTACAGTGAACCTTGAGAACATTATGCTAAATGAAATAAACCAGACACACACACACACACACACACACACACACACACACACACACACACACGAAATACTGCAGGATTGCATTGATCAAATACCTCCAATAGCCAAATTCATAGAAACAAGTAGAATGGTGACTGCCAGGGCCTGAAGGGAAGGCACAAAGGGGAGTGAGCATTTAATGGGTCCAATTCCAGTTTGGGAAGACAAGCGGTACGGATGGATCACGGGGATGGTTGTACAAACATGTGGCACCCAGTACCACACAACTGTACATCCCACGCAGCTAGAATGAGAAGTTTTACATTTTACCACAAAAATTATTCAGTACCTACAACACATTCGAAAGCAAAGCCAGTCGTCGTCAATGAACTTGGGCTAAAGAAACAGCGTGTCTGGGTAATTAAGAGAGAGACCCTAAGGGACTGTAAATACAGCCTTAATTCTCTAATAAAAAGACACACAACTCCTCTTTGCTTTAGCGAAACACTTCCCCTTCTATGAAAGTTCATCTTCCCCCAAAATTACAGGGGGAAAATATTCAAACTCCACTCCTATTCCAAGTGCCAGTCACAGAACACGTCTGGCAGGACACAGATGCTGTCTTCAGCAGAGCAGTGGGAGCAAACACGGCAGGACCCAAAGCTACAATCTCAAAACTGAACTTGAGCCATCCATAATCTTTACTGTCAAAGCAATGCCTAATAAACTTCAGTTAGGTTAATCCCATTAAGATCTAACATTGTTATCCTTTTTTAAGTGCAAACACATTTAATTAGATCACAGGAACCGAGGAGGCGGCCGTCTGCTGCTCCCACTTTAGGATCCGTTTCTGAGGTCCTACGGACAGGAGCTGAACACGGATAGGACTACCTGCGTCTGGAATTTGGTTTCTCTTTCTCTTTACCTTTCCCTGGCAGCCTTACTTCCTGAAATTTGATAGTACCTACCCACCAAGGAGCTTCTGAGGAGAGAGTAGCTCTCTGGAAGTAAGGAAGAGAAACCCCTTTGCCCATCACTACCTTATCCCTGACACCCCTTCAGTGACAGAAGCTTTCGAGAAGGAGCCCTTCTGCAAAGTCATTGTGCTGCACATCGGACCATCCATTACTCTTCAAAACTGAAAAGCTAACTGGGCAGATCTGGGTCCCTAGAAAAGAGTAGGAATGTACATTAGAAGTTTGAGCTCAGGACTGAATGACAGAAAATGATTTCGGGGACAGGAAGATGGGACCGGTTGGTTGGAAAGTTGTAGTGGCTTTGACAAAGCAGAATGTTTTCCTCCATCAGGTTATAAATGGTCACTTTTGTAATACACAGGATACAGAAGGTAATGGGACCCACAATTGTTCAATTTGGGGACTGCCAGAAACCTGAATGATCAAAATCTGCTCACAGGAACGGTCTAGCAGATCTGTAACTTAATTCATATGTCTGCATGAAACATAAGGTCTACTTCATAAAGTCAACCTCTTGGCCTTGGTGTATTCATGTCATTTAATACGATCTGCAAGGATGAAGAAAGGTTTAAATTTCAATTTACTTTTTTAATGTTTATTTTTGAAAGAGACAGAGCATGAGTGGGGGAGGGGCAGAGAGAGGAGACACAGAATCAGAAGCAGGCTCCAGGTTGTCAGCACAGACCCCAATGCAGGGCTAGAACTCACTAACCACGAGATCATGACCTGAGCCAAAGTTGGACACTCAACCGACTGAGCCACCCAGGTGCCCCAGGTTTCTGATTTTTCGGAGGGGAGATTTTTTTTTTATTTCATTCTGATTATAGGTTTCGCTAGAATTAAAAACAGGTGGCATATGAAGATTTGGGATTTCTGGCAGCAAATTTGCATATCAACAGAAAATATTTTTTAATCACATAACTCCTATTGTGATCACATGAATAGCTTCATTTTTCTCTTAGTGAGAAAAAAAAATTTTTTAAAAGGTCTAAGAATCAGAAATCCTCAAGGCCAACACCTCAACCTGCTGTTATGCTGAGGAATCAGCACAGCACAATTGGGGCGATACATAAATGTGTATTTTCCTAAAAGGCACATTGCACAGTCGACCATAACCAATCAGATTTTAAGCGTCTGCTGTCAATTAAGAATAAATAAATTCCTGAATGATTTTTCCCCCCATTTTGGAAAATGAAATTGGGTCTTATTTCGGCCACATCTGCCATCAGCAAGGAGAAAGAAAAGGCAGGAAATAAAATAACCATGGGCGTCAAGAAAAGCTTACCTCCTCCCCATATTTTTTATTGGAAAAATAAAATTTGTTTTCCAGTAAGATATTTCACTTAAAAAAAAAAATCTGTTTCTACTCAAAGCTAGAGTTCTATTTATTTTTAAATGAGGCACAGGAAACCTCCCAAGTGCAACTCAGATTTACATCTGGCTAATCCTTCAAATGTGACCGACCAAGTTCATGCTGTTTATTTCTGAGTTCTGTGATTTTTGGAGAACACGTGTGAGAGATAGCAAATTAACTACTGCTAGTCAGCAGCAAGCCAGCAAAGGAGGTCTTGGGAAGCAAGTGGGAAGAAATCCTGCAAGTCAATTTCTAATCACAGTTGCCAGAAACTTGGGGGGAAAGGCAAGAAATCCGGCCAAGAAAAATCAGTGGTAGAACTTGTTTCCCTTTTTCCATGGAATATTTCAACACTCAACCAACAAATACAGCTCAATTTTTCCTTTCCGCAACTTCAGGACTGCGAGGAAGGTTCTGGCCTCATTGATAGCCTCAGAAACATTAAAACGGCCCACACCGCAGGCCACCAGGGTCTCCGAGTTCCTTTCCTGGAGCCATCTCTACTTACGAGAGGGGAGAGGGAGAGCTTGCAGAGGTGACAGGGCAGGGGTCCCTCACATGCCACAGAAACACACATCGTCCCCCCACAGGACACCCACAGGGGAGCAGACAAACCACAGTCCAGTCTCCTTATCTAGAACTGGCCTCGGCTGAAAACAAAACATAACTTAAGAACCACAGTTTGAGGGGCGCCTGGGTGGCTCAGTCGGTGAAGCACCCAACCCTTGATCTCCGCTAACACTGTGATCTCATGATTCATAGGTTCAAGCCCCGTTGGCAACAAAGAACTTGCTTGGGGTTCTCTCACTCTCCCTGTCTCTCTCTCTCTCTGCCCCTCCCCCACTGAAGCTCTCCCTCTCAAAATAAATGAGCTTAAAAAGACAAAACAGCACAGTTTGAAAAGCACCTATTCATTTCAAAGGTAAGCCCCCGGAAAGGACACTCTTGCAATGCATTTCCGTCTGCTTACCTCAATCCCAAACCAAACCCATTACTGGTTCTGAATCACCGCCACAAGGCGTCACCTGGAGAGGTTTTAGGCCAGACCTATGCTGACGCTGAGACCGACCCCACCCCCTCCGCACCACCCACTCCCAACTCAACGGACACTGGAGTTTCTGGAGGTCAGGCCAGGTGACCAGCATCCTCTTAAAAGCCTCCCAGGTGGTTCCCCTGTGTGGCCCGCAGTTGAGAACCCCAGCCCTTAAAACTGCGGGTTTTCTTAATGTTGTACTTATTTTTCCAAAGAGACAGCATGAATGGGGAGGGGCAGAGAGAGAGAGAGACGTACAGAATCTGAAGCAGGCTCCACAGAGCCCCACGTGGGGCTCGAACTCACAAACCACGAGACCCTGACCTGAGCCCCAGAGAACAGCACTCTTTTAAAAAGGAGGTTACTCTACCATACACACTCTAAGAGATGACCTCTAAGGTCACTCAGTCTGTCCCGGTCGCTGCCTCGGAGGCTGCTATCGTGCCGGCTTCCCCTTGTGGAAGCAGGCTGCACTCTCCAGCCTAAGACAGAGGCGGGCTTGGTCCAGGCCCCGGGAGGCAACGAAAGGCCTGAACTCCAAAGCGGGAATTCAAAAGCAAAAATTCCCACTTCCATCTACTCAACACAACACTCCTGACACCAGACGCGCGTGTTTTTCCACACCAAGCAATTCTCCAAAGCTCCTTGGACGGGGACAGGGGGTACGGAGGTTAATTCAATCCGGACACCGACCGCCCCAAGTTAGCACGGGCCCCCCACATCAAGGGTCCCGTCTCACAGGACCGCCCCCACCTCCCAACGCCAATTCCAAGTCCTAGTCACCACCTGCAACCCTGACCCACCAGCTGCAGGAATCGGGGGTTCCCCAAACTCCTTCCTCAAGTTCCCTCACTTCCTAGAACAGCTCGCGGGACTCAGGAAGACAGTTTACTTACCAGATGACCAATTTGCCAAGAAGGCTACGGTTCAGCAGCAGCCGGACGAGAGGCCCAAGGCGCCGCCCCGCCCAGCTCCGAGCACCTCCGCAGGTTCGAGCCAGAAGCACTCCAAACCCCTTCTTATAGGGTAGACTTAAGGAACTAAATGATTGGCGCCTGGTGTTTAACTCAACCTCCAGCCCCTCTCGCCTCCCCGGAGGTCAGGGGGTGGAGCCTGTAAGTACCAATGCTCCAAACACACGTGGTTCCCCTGGCAACCAGCCCCCATAATTAGAGGCTTTCCCCCGAGTCGCCTTATTAACATACACTCAGGTGTGGTTGAAAGGGGCTTGTTTTGAATAACAAAACTTACGGCTCCAGAGCGGTTTCCAGGGCTGGCAACAATAACCAAATATTAAAACAAAAGATGCTTCTATTAGGTTTGGGAAGTTACAGGGCTCTTAGGAGCTCTGGCCTGGAGCCAGGGGCGAAAGACCAAACTATAGACTTCTTCTGTCACAGAGACCCAGGTGTAAGTGCACCATCTTGGGTTATTTGGAGCATCGCGGGATATACTGCTGTGTTAAACACAAAGACCAAACATCAAATAGGGTGTGAAAAGAGTATACCATCGTGGTCTTCCTTAGACCAGTATTTCTCCTAAGGCTGCCGTGCATTCGCATCACCTAGAGAATGACCCCCCCCCCCCCACCCGCGATCTGTGGTTCAGTCCCTCTGGGGTGGGGTCCAGCATTTCACGTAGTCTCCGAGTGCAGCTCAAGTCAGGACCACGCTTGAGAGCCACTACTCCAGCCCACAGTGTGGCCTCCAAACATACGCGATACCAAACAGGGATTTGTGGGGTTTTTTTTTAATTTTTCGCCAGTTTTATTAAGACATAATCGATATGTAGCATAGCGATGTGATGTTCACATACTGTGAAATGAGTTATCATCCATCATCTCAGGTACAAAAAGAAAAAAAGGAAAAGAAGGGAAAAATGTTTTTTCCTTGTGATGAGAACTCTTGGGATCTACTCTCCCGACAACTCTCAAACACACCCTACAGCAGTGGTGACTATAGTCATCTTGTTGTATGTGACACCCCTAAGATTTGTCTTTATAGTATCTGTCTGCACAATGGGAATAGTGAACACACTGGATATGTGACATAACAGAATTACTGTTAACTACTGTTCTGGGTGTGAAAACAGTATTATGTCTATGTTTAAAACAAAGAGTTCTTATCTTTAAGAGACATACATTGAAAAAGCTTTTCAAGTTTATTTTGAGAGAGAGAGAGAGAGAGAGAAAGAGTATGTGCAAGCAGGGTAAGGGCAAGAGATTGAGAGAGAGAGAATCCCGAGCAGGGTCCACACTGTCAGCACAGAGCCTGATGTGGGGCTTGATCTTACAAACCGGGAGATCGTGGCCTGAGCCACAACCAAGCGTCAGAGGCTTCACCCACCGAGCCACCCAGGTGCCCACACATTGAAAAAGTTCTTAAAACACTACAGATAGTTGACATCTGCCTTGTACCCAAACTCTCTCCTCATGAGCAAACCCTTACCCTGAAGGTAGGGTTCACCATTCTTGTGCATGTTTTCTAGCATTACAACGTGCATGCGTGAATACATAAAAATAAAACCGAAAACATAACAGAATAACAGCACATATAGGAAACTAAAATAAACAAACACCCAAGGAGAGCAACCAGGGAAATGGTGGCCATTGGGATCTTCCAGGAAAGGGCAAGCACAAAGAACCGTAACCACAAAGGGAATCGCTATGATCCTTTATCTGGAAACTTCCTCATGCGAGAAGTCTCTTACCTGAGCATGCTGGGTGCCAACGCTTCTGTAGTCACCTGAGAGTGCTAGGAAAGAAAGGGAAACTGAGTCATAAGTTGGAAGAGTAATCAGAAGGACACAGCAGAGTGACATTTCAGTACACATCTTGGCCTACCTTGAAGGTGCTAGAGGAACATTTGAGAAGTTGATTCTTTATTAAACACGTTAGAATGGTGTTGGACTTACCTGCTCGGGGACCATTCCATGCCAGGCACTCACCACGGAGGGCTAAGCCCTCTTTCTACGTGGAATAAAAGCTAGAAGCACCCAATAACCTGGTCTTAGTGCCCACTCTGCTACTCCTATTATAAGGCACTGCAAGCACATCACTCCCCCTTTCTGGGGCTAGACTTCATTATCTGAAAACTGAAGGCGGGTAGAGATCCATAATGACTACCAAAGCCAACAGTGCATTGCTACACGTGAAAAAATACTAGCCCTGGGACGTCGTCAGAAGCAAAGAGAGAAAGCTAACACAAATATATGTGCTAGGCCCTATTCTATAGCTTATTTCATTTAACCTCTAAAACCATTTTTGTAAGGCTAGTCTCAAGAGTGACAGAAGGCCATGGACAGAGAGAGAGAGATGGACTGAGAGTATGCAGTAACTTGCCCAAGGTCGTAGGACTAGCAGGAGCAGAGCCATAGATCAAAACCGGGAGCTGGCTGACCCCAGAAGGAAGTTCTTCCCACTACACCATGGGCGGTTCACGGAGCACCATCCTGTTGCTGGTAGAGTCACATCAAAGCCACGGTGAACTCTGACTCCAGAACTTACAAAGGCGTGCAAGTTTATATACATCAAGGGTTAAGTTTGCTTCCCGTGTCCAGACTTCCCTTTTAAAAAAATCTGACATGTTTTAAAAATGTATTTGATTATAAAAATAATTGCCCGATAACACATCCCGCAAAATTAGCTTATAATGTGTCTAATTTTTTTATCCAAAAACTTATATCTTCCTTTCTCTAATATTCTTCATTAAAACAAAAACAAAAACAAAAAAACAGCACAGCTTATAATAGCAGGTTATGTCTGGATACAAGGAAGAAGCTTGGAGGGTTTCTTTTTTCCCCTTCCTTAAAATTTTTAGAGGCTACACCCCAAATTATTTATGTTCTAAGCGCCTGGTTCCAAAAGCAAAGTTACTGGCAAGTCATGAAAGATTTAACTATTTCACATAGCGGCTACCTTTTTTTTTTTTTTTTTTTTTTAATAATATTCTAGAGATTAGAAATAGACCACGTGCCTATTCGGCCAAGGCAGCAAAACAGCTTCAGTGGGTGAACACACCACATAAAGCAACCGTCTGGCTCTCCGGGGCTCAAGGTCATTTTTCACTCCATGTAGGGATTCACATAATTGGCTACGCACATTCGTCCGCTGCATCAGACGGCAAGACAACCGATTAGATGGATCAGCCGTCTGGTGTAGGGACCCAGCTTCTCTGCTCCCTCCAGGCTCAAAATAATTCAGCACCATCAACCTCCCCCATTAGGTACAATTAATTTTATGAAATGGAGAGCATGAGCTTGGGTAAGGAAAATGGCTGACACGCGCTTCGCGCCGCAGAAAAACATCAACTGTGCCCGCGACACCGGCTTGCCCGAGCTCCCGCTGACCTGGAGGTGCTAACGAGGGACTTGTGCAGGGACTGCGTTAAAAAGTCTCCCACACTTAGCCAGGCCTGACCCCAATCCAGACTCTTCTCCCACGCCACAGCGGGAGGGCCTCACTAATTGGAATGTGCGGGGCACGTGGCCAGAACGATGTTTCACGAGCAGACACCCGCGCGGCGTCCTCAGCGGCTCCCGCGCGCGCACGCTCGGATCTCCTCGTTTTGGAAGACCTAAATGTGCACCATCAAAGTGGGCTTAAGAATTAAAGTTGTGTGGTTGTGTGGTTAAAAAAAAAAAAAAAAAAAGGTGGAAATGGTTTTTGTAAGCACAGATTTCCCCGTAAGACTGGAGGTATTAACCAGACACAGGAACAACAAAGATCCGTGGTGAAAAGGGACCTTCTAATCACATTAGCTTGTAGTTCTAAAGGAAAACAGTGGCTCTGAATTTCCCTTTATACATAGCAACTTCAAAAAAATCCCCATTTTCTTAGTACATCTTTATGTAGGCAAGACTGCGTGCCTTTGAAGCCTCAACACAAAACAAACAAGACTCTTTACAAGTCCTGTCTGACCACCCAGGGAGAATCAAATGGTATTTTTTTTTTCTCCAGTAGGCCACCCCGGGATGCCGCGAATAAAAAGGAAAGGGAGAAACTCATCCTGCAACGGGCATGTACTTTTCTAGTGGAGTTATTACACTGTTTTAATCTAAATATGATGGTATAGTTTTCCCTAGCAAAGCCAAAGGACATCTAATTATTCACGTATGGAATAGAAGAAGTTTTGAAATAGCAGGAAACGGGTTAAAATCAAGGCAACAGCAGAGAACGGGGGGAAGATAAAGGAGTTTTCATCTCAAAATCCCAAAAATCGAGTAGGGATTTTTAAAGTGCTGATGCTCCGAATGGCAGCACAGGGGCCCCGGGGGGGGGGGGGGGGGGGTGGGCAGAGGTTCCTTAGAACAGAAGCCCTGGGAGGAGACCTCTCTAGGGCCAGACTGCAGGAGACACTACAGAAGGCAGTTTCTGGGCACCACACTGAAAAGCGTAGTTGCACAAAAGTACTTTAGAAGCCTAAGAAGGTCTTATAGTCATAAACATCCTGAAATGTGTTCCTCCAGTCATGTTGCGTCCCTGCACCCAAATCACTGTGTGAGCCAAAAGAAAACCAGATCCTGTAGCCAGACATCGGGGAAGCCCAGTCATGTTCCCAGGCTTGGTTTCTGCTGCTAACACTGGGGTGCACAGTGCCCCAGGCACACGGACGTCCCCTGCTGTTCCTCACGTACACAGGGCCCTTCGGCCTGGCCAGGCCTGCGCAGGTGGTCTTTTCTCCTGAAATGCCCTGCCATCCTCGACTCTGGTGACTCAACCTTCAGGACAGAATGGAAGCAAGTTAGTAGACCTCCTCCTGAATTGCACCTCTGCCCCTCAACAGCCTGGTAGCCTTGGGCAAATTACTCAATCCTACTCCCTGCCTCACTTTCTCCATCTGCTAAATGGGGATCTGAAGCCTGCCTCACCCTTAGGACCTAAAGTGACCTGCACGTAAGGACAGTCATCAGCTGATGCTCATTAACTTCCTAAGTGTTACATCCCTGCACGGGAATTACACCACCTTTGCCCACTCCCGCCGGTCTTCCTTAACACCCACAGCTGAAAACCATCTCCCCCTTCTCTGAATTCCCTTCCCAAACTCACTGCAGTGGTGTTTGGTGCCCCGTCCCTCTCCGCACGCACCGTCACCACCCCCTTCCCGCCACCACCCACACCAGACTGTGTGCTCTTTGGAGGCAGGACCCGTGTGTAATTCGTGTCTGTATTCTTTCCAGTGTCTCACACATAATCAAATATAACAACCTCAGGATTCTAGAACGAACAGTCCCCTTTAAATATTCTAGACAAAACGCATTATTCTATAAATAAGAAAACCGAGTCCCTGTGAGATGAATAACCACACTGTTGCTAAGTAGTAGAACCTCTTCCTACGTGACCAACTTGAATGGCCAGGTGGGTAAGTGGATGAAGAAAAGGACGGATGGATGGTCAGACAAAGGGACAGACCAACCAGCGATCAGCTACAAGATCCAAGATATCGTCAGCAATTCAAACCCTGGGGGGCTGTGTACTGACCCACCATATAATGGCCACTTCACCACTCATGCTTAGTTCGTCTACTAAACATCTCGCTAAAGGTTTATTTATTCGTTTTTTGAGAGAGAGAGGGAGAATAGGGGAGGGGCAGAGAGAGAGGGAGACAGGGACTCCCAAACAGGCTCTGCAGCTGTCAGCAAGGAGCCCGACGTGTGGCTCAAACTCGTGGCATTGAGATCATGACCCTGGGCCAAAACCAAGAGGCAGACACGTAACCGACTAAGCCACCCCGGCACCCCGACTAGTAAACATTTTTAAATGTCATTTCTTTGAGATTCCTTATGAAATCCAGATCGAGAAAATTCACCATGCAAAAGGATTTGAAAGAGTATTCTCCTTCGACAGTAGAATCTCTTAATGCATAATTGTGTTCCAAACTGTTCAAATAAACAACAGCTCACCTTCACCTCGTGTAGCTTTTCTTTTCCACCTTGTGTAGCTTATTCATGCCACGGCTTTCACTGAAAGCCAATACCATGCGCCGGGCACGTGCCTGTCCCCACAGGAAGCCCACAGGCAGAGCACCCCTGGGAAGAGCTCACAGCTCAATACCATCTCTCCTTCCCCTCCATTCTGCCCTCTCCATCTGTCCCTACACGTATTCCGTAAAGTGCAGAACCGGCAGGATAAACCCCACCACAGAGATAACGAGGGGCAGATTGCAAAGCACTGGGTAAATGCTGAAGTCTGAAGGTCTGGGACATAGGAGCCCATGTCCCTTCCCTCTCCAAGGCTCAGGAAACAGTGCAGACCTCTCAGGTGGCAGGAAACTCCAAACTAGGATCTGGGGCATAAGAAGAATTTCCCAGAACACCTGCTCACTGAGCCACACGACTGAGAGGAAACAGCCCAAGAAACACTCTGGACTGTTGCTGCGCCATGTTTAAAAATGTCCTCCCCTGTCCGTACCTGTCGGAACTCTTCAACTCGCTGGAAATGTGGTGTGGGTAATACATCAAGGAGAACACTTATGGTGTGAGATTGTTGGTAGTGGAGATAAGCTACAGAGGACAAATCCACCGCCACTGAAGACAACGCGCACAAAATTGCCCTGGCATTGTGCTAATCACTGTCCTCTCCCTCGTGAGGTTCCAGGATACTCCAGGGGCATCTGAGGTCATTAAACAAGGCATTTCCTGTTGCACAGGACCTAGCTGAGGTAACTGTGGTGACAGTTCAAATGTCGCACCATCAGAAGTTCTATCTGGCCACCCCATTGACGATAGCATTTCCGGCGACATCTCTGTTCCCACACTCTGCTTTATCTCGAAAGCGTTTATTGTTACGTGAAATTAAATTATATCTTTCTTTTTTTCATCATTGTCAATCTCTCCTGCAAAAACCGAAGCTTCTTCAGGGCAACGACTCCGTTTTCTTCACTTCTACATTCCCAGTATCTGGAACTGTATCTGACGCAAGAGAGATGGTGAGTGAATATTTAAGTGGAATGACTGCAATCCACTTCCCAGATCAGAAACCTGTCAATGCAGACCCATCGTTACCAAGTCACTGACAACAGCGGTTTCTCTTCTGTTGAAAGTCACACCCAGTTGGAACCTGGCTTCTCTCCACGAATGCCTGAGGTGACTACTTGGGAATAAACCCAGAGAAGGAAGGAGGTGCTTCTAATAACTATACTGGGATAGCAGGTGCACAGTGAGAGGGATGACGCTTTCATCTGTAGTTTACAAGGGTCTGCTGTCATGCTGAGTGTAAGACAAAGTTACAGTCTTCCTAAGAAAGAGTACACGAAGGAGACTAAAATCAGGTTGGGGGCACCTGGGTGGCTCAGTTGGCTAAGCGTGTGACTCTTGATCTCCGGGTTGTGAGTTCAAGCCCCACATTGGACGTGGAACCTACTTCTAATTAATTAAATCATCTTTTAGGCAAAATCTAGAACTGCTCTAACTACTAACTTAGCAACATACAGGTTTTTCGATTCAAAATTAACTTTTCACAAGCACATTTGCTCAAAGAAAAACTTCAGTTCCCTTGCAGCCTGAAAGAAACACATCATTCTTCCTGCTACTTCAGGAAGAACTCAACCACGTAACAATTCCATACTGGCTCTTCTCTTGTCTTTTCCCCAAGACTGAGACATTTTCTCAACAAAACTGCTTTAAAGGGATACATGGTAAGTAATAAGCTGCAATACCACCTAGAGTTTATAGTGACCCTATAGACGGGACGGTCTATTTATATGCTTTTCCAGTAGGGATGGTCTATTTATAGGCTTTTCCAGTAAAAAAGACACAGTAGGAACACTAGAAAATGTTGTAGGATTTCTCCCTCTGTACAGAAGCAAGCCTTGGGGCACCTGGGTGGCTCAGTCAGGTAAGCATCCAACTTTGGCTCAGGTCATGATCTCACGGTTCTTGAGTTCGAGCTCCATGTTGGGCTCTGTGCTGACAGCTCAGAGCCTGGGGCCTGCTTCGGATTCTGAGTTTCCCTCTCTGTCTGACCCAACCCCGCCCACACTCTGTCTCTCTCTGTCTCTCAAAAATAAATAAATGTTAAAAAAATTTTTTAATAAAAATTTTTAAAAAGCAAGCCTCCACTTGCTCACGCGTTCAAATGCTGATTTGATGTATGTCCACCACCCCTGAAATGGTCCCCAGATACAGGAAGGAAAAGAGTGGGATGTTTACAGCCTAGAAGAGGAGCAAACCTAAGTAGCTGAGGACGAAAGGGAGAGAGGAGGAGAGGCAGGGGACAGGACTGGAATAAACGATTAGGCAGGGGGGACAGAGAGTCAAGCCAAGAGAGAATGCAGCCCCAAATGACCTTCGTGTACCCCAATGACATGGAACATCTCAGACGCCCCCAACCCAGGAATGAATTTCCAAAGCAGACACTCCTGGAAGAGAATTTGTGCCATTTTTCCTTTCTCTTAAAGAATGGCAGTAGCATTTGCCAAAATAGGTCCTTGACCGCCCATCTATCTTCTTCCCCGACCCCCCTCACCACCCCCCTTCCCACCCAGCCTCCAGAGCTCCCTGCCTACCTATCATCCTAAACAAACCCGTTTGGATTCTCAGTCTCAATCACCATCGACCACAACAAAGACGTTTGTGAGAGCTGGTCTATGTGAGGCCCCATGCTAGACATGGTACAAACCCAAGTTAACAGACTCTGTCCCGCCTTTGAGGAGCTTTCCAAAGAGATTATTGTTTGGTTTTATAAATTTTACCACCAGAAAAACTCTGGGTACGTGTCCTTTTAACAGCAGGTCTGTGACTTTGGATACAAAGAGCAGCACATTTTATAAGCCCCTGTAAATCAAAGTGAGTTCTCTCGCACTCGAGCACCGTCTGCCCATGTGAGCACAAAATGGATTTCTAAGCCATGAAACCAACTCTTTTTGAGGAATGTCCTCCTTTCTTCTTTTGCCATTGCACTGGAGTTGTTTTTGCAATCCTGAAATAGCACGGTTTTATTCAGGGCACAGCCAACCAGAGCTCAGAGAGTATCTAAACCATGTCTTACTGACACACATTAAATAATTACACCCCAGGATAATTATGTTGGACACATTGTGTCACCTATGGAAATGTTCAGGTGCAAAAACATACTAAATGGAAAACAGACAGGGGTACTATGGTTTCTGCTTTTCCCGGGGCGGTGGGGGGAGGCAGGTGATGGGGGGAGGGAGTCTTCCTTTCAGTAAATCCGTGTTAAAAGTTAAATTATCTTTAAGGCATTTCTATTCTTATGCCGTAAAATACCATCAGCTGTGAGCTACTTTAGTTCCAGAACATTTGATATTTTCAGTTTTCCTGAAGATCAGAAGGACTTTCGGAATAATGTATTTTTCCCTCAACAAAGGGCATCTGCAAAGCCTAGTCTGTTGCAAACAAAATCATTCTGCCAGTCTTAATGTATTCTTTTCAGGAAAGCCCTGTTCAGAGAATTCCACAGAAAAAGAAAAAAACAAAAAGAAAAAAATCAGTAGCCCAGGAAAGCACCAATCTAAACTAGGATAGCTTCTTGTAAATAGATGAGGCCAAAGTACCTTCAATATGTTCTAGATATTAGACTGGGGGGAGGGAGGGGAATAAGAATAACGATCTTGAATATTACATATTTTTCACATCCCCTTGATGGACCAATATTAAAGCAAATATTTGAACGATTTGCCAGTCTTTCAAAGAACATGTCACAGAAAAGCCACTTTTGGAATCCAGCTAGAAGACAAAAACATCCCTAAGGTAGGAAATATAAAATTGCATCACTGTTGTTACTGAGAACAATAACCCCAATAACAAGAATATAGTATGATATTAATACAACAAGGCCCCTTTCATCCAGGACTCAGAATATTTTGTACACACCCTCTGTTGAGAGGATGACACTCAAATATGAGGAATTTTAATGATTTCTCTCAGGTCACCCGTCATCTCCAGTGGTAGACCAAAATATCTGTAAATACTTGATTGTGGTTTCCCGATGTAAAGGCTCAACCATATAACTTTCAATTAATAATTTGGGAATCCTATTTCAGAGCCATTTTCAAGGAAAACCATATTAGACTTTCCGTTAAATTCTGGATTTGCCCCTTGTTCTGTTTCCATTACTCCCACCATAGCCCAGGCAAGGGGTAGGATAACTGGGAAAGCTTTCTGTGCTCTCCCTAAGGAATCCATCAATATCTCCCTCCCCGCCACCCCATTTCCCTCTAGCACAGGATAGTGAGCAAAACCCCCTCACATACCTGTTTCAGCATATCCTGCCCCAGGACAGGAACCAAGATGTTCCCCCTTCCCTATCAGAACGTTTAAATTTCCCATCGTTCATCTGATGCTTCTGTCATCCCTCAACACACACCAGACACGGAGACGTCCCCAGGTCTCTTCTTTGTTCCATTTGTTCATGCTACAGTGACCTCTGCCCAGAAAGCCATCCTCATTTCCACTGGCCTTCGTTTCCTAAATACACACCCAGTGATCAAGATACTCAAGTTGAAAGGAACCTTGGAGCCCACTTAGTGTAACCAGCCGCCCTATCCACACAGCCAGCATTGGTGAGATTCAACCTCTCCTTCACGTTGTCAGGAATGAAAACTTCATTGCTCTAAGAAACAGTGCTCTGTTGGGCATTTTAATGGTGAGGGAACTCTGGTCTGCGCTGAATTCTTGTACGGTCACTGGGACATGCACCCAGCAGGCCCAATTCTGCACCCCAGATTGATAAGAAATCAACTTGTTCTGCAACAAAATGGCCTCAGCGATGTTTGAAACCCACTGTGATGTTTACCCTGAATCTTCTCAGCACCAAGTGCAAGGCCCTTCATTCCTCGTGAGACCTGGTATCGAGATCCTTTGCCATCCAAATGAAAATCCTCTAATTCAGTGCTTCCTAACGAACGACTCATGTCATTCACACCCAGAAAATAACAGCATCTGTATAGCACAGGGGGAAGAAAGGCAAGGGTTTGGGGCAGGATTGTGGGCAGGGAGCCCTAGCACACCTAGAAACCACGTGTAGGACCAGGACAGCAAGCACTGTGCTAACTTCACTCGTTACTCTTTTAAAGTCTGTCATCTGCGGGCGCTCGAGTGGCTCGGTCCGTTAAGCATCCAACTTTGGCTCAGGTCATGATCTTGCAGTTTGTGGGTTTGAGCCCCGCGTTGGGCTCTAGGCTGACAGCTCAGAGCCTGGAGCTTGTTTGGATTCTGTCTCTCCCTCTCTCTCTCTGTCCCTCCACTGCTCAAGGTCTCTCTCTGTCTCTCAAAAATTAATAAACATTAAAAAAATTTTTTTCAGGGGCACCTGGGTGGCTCAGTCGGCTAAGTGTCCGACTTCGGCCCAGGTCACGATCTCACCATTCAGAGTTCGAGCCCCACATCGGGCTCTGTGCTGACCCCTCAGAGCCAGGAGCCTGCTTCCGAGTCTATGTCTCCCTTTCTCTCCGCCCCTCCCCCGTTCTCTCTCTCCCTCTCTCTCTCTGTCTCTCAAAAATAAACAAACTTGAAAAAAAATTTTTTTTAATTTTTTTCATTAAAAAAAAATAGTTTGTCATCCAAAAGCACAGACCATCTCAAATCCAATTTATTTCATCCAACTTCCCCCTGGTAACTAAAGCCAACACTCACTTTTCCTCTTCCTGATGACTTAGTGCACAGTATCTGCTTCAGCGGGATTTGACGTTTGACACTGTGACCTTTGACTCCTATTTACTCCAGGATTTTCCTAAGTGACCATCTAATTTCACGTGTCGGATTCACTTTCTCAACATGACCACGTGTCATCGTCATGATCAGTATGCCCGTGGGTACAACCATACAGGTCTGGGCACACAGTAGGGCCTCCTAAAAACATGTGCGGGGCTGAGGACACAGCCCCGGGACAGGAAAGCATGGCTTAAAGGCTCTGGTCCGTCTGGTTCACAAGATACAAACCTCTCACCTGTAGAGGAAGTTTATCGTCTGGCTGTTTACTCAGGCGGAATCTAAACAAGGACACAGACTTTCAGACTGGAAAACTCAGGGCAAATAAGCACTTCCAGACAGGTCCAGACTGGGAAGCAGGGCCGTGGACCGCCCTCTCCTATCCGGGTTGTCAGGCCCAGCCTCTCATCGCTGCAGTTATAAACACTATTAAATGATGTCCCATAGTTTTACTTAAAGCTCTGTTTGCTTTCAGATTAGACTTTAACATTTAATAAATATCCCATCAGAGTATGGTAGGAGTGGAGAGTAATTTGATTTAAGCTTTATTGCGAGTATGAAACTCAAGCCGTGCTAGTTAAAACAGGCTCTAGTTATAATTCAGCCTCACAGGAAGGTCAAGACTCTTGGATTCCCCCTGTCCTCTCCCTCCAGAGCTGAAATGCCTGGGAATTCAGTGAATTTACATATTCTTCCTCGGCCTCCAAGCCAAGTCACAAGGTCCTAGCCTAACTCTTTGTCTTAGGCCCACTGATTCTGGCTCAGCTCGGAATTCGCCTTGGGAGAATGAACTCTACAGGGAACAATCCTGCCACAGGAAGAAAAGACAGCGCCTTCCTTTCCTGGAGGGGAGACCCCACTCTCTTCTTCCTCCTCTCCCACCTCTCTCGGTGCAAGCCTGTAAAGCTGAAACTCTGACAGATTAATGAGAAGTCTGCACTGGTCCCTCTGGACTCGATCCATTTCTAAGCGAGCTATGAGAACTTGGACACTTTACAGATCCTGGAGGAATGAAATCCGAGGAGAGAAAAGGAAGTTTGACACATGCAGAGGGAGTGAGCTCTGGGGCGGGGAGAAGCAAAGAGAGGGGAAATTTTAAGACGAGATGCATAACACAAACATAACCGACAGATCGCAGCGCGGAACTGTGAACACCGGGGTCTCCATTAAAGTTTGAACGTGGAACCATTACTGTAAAATTGTAACTCCATGCCAAACGTCTTGCGGTTGAGGACAAGGACAGTAGTGTTGCCCCTGAACTCACCTTCACCTTCACTCTGCTGTGAATAAGAGGACAGAAGGGATTTTACACGGAAGGTTACAGGGCAGAAATAGGTGCGCAACACATCAAGTTTGCCCTTCTTCCCCTTTAGAAACCCAAGCAGGAAAAAAAAAAAAAAAAAAAAAACCTGTTTTTGATGATTCTGAGATGACCCTAGGACAAGGGCAGAGGAGGCCTGAGGCAAATTTTCAAAGCAGATCTACCAGGGAAAATAAATCCCAACTCTGATTCTACCTGTGAAACCGACATTTCCATACAAATCTATTCTGTTCATTAGAAACCAACATTATTCTGAAGTGCCATCAATCTATGAGCTTTTAGCCAGTACTGAGAGACTATTAATTTTAATTCCATAGCAGGACCCTTAAAAGTCTGAACGGAGGGGCGCCCAGCTGGCCCAGTCAGAAGAGCAAGCAACTCTTAATCCTGGGGTTGTGTGTTCGAGCTCCACGTTAGCAGCAGAGATTACTTAAAAATAAACAAATAACGGGGCGCGTAGGTGACGCAGTCAGTTAAGCGTCCGACTTCAGCCAGGTCACGATCTCGCGGTCCGGGAGTTCGAGCCCCGCGTCGGGCTCTGGGCTGATGGCTCAGAGCCTGGAGCCTGTTTCCGATTCTGTGTCTCCCTCTCTCTCTGCCCCTCCCCCGTTCGTGGTCTGTCTCTCTCTGTCCCAAAAATAAATAAACGTTGAAAAAAATAAATAAATAAAAAATAAACAAATAAGGGGCACCTGGGTGGCTCAGTCGGTTGGGCGCCCAACTTCAGCTCAGGTCTTGATATCGCAGTCTGTGAGTTCAAGCCCCGCATCAGGCTCTGTGCTGACAGCTCAGAGCCTGGAACCTGCTTCGAATTCTGGGTCTCCCTCTCTCTCTGCCCTTCCCCCACTGTGCTCTGTCTCTCTATCTCTCACTCTCTGTCAAGAATAAATAAACATTTAAAAAAATTTTAATAAAAAATAAGTAAACAAAAATTTTTTAAAAGTCTGAAGGGAAGATGATGACTTCAGGACAGCAAAGGCTAATTGTTTAGCCCATGTAGATAAAAGCAGCAAACAACTGGTAAAGAAAACAAACAAAAATCTCCATCCTAATCTACATTAACATCCACTTTTCAAAAACCAGTAAATAAGACAATTCAGAAGAAATGACAATAATGTCAGGTTCACGCCTAATTCAGTGCTAGACACTTGGAAGATGCTTCATAAACTGTTTCATGAACAACTGGTTGCTTAAAAACATCAGAATTTACTAACTAAAAACAATAGAGCACAGATTGTCTTCTCATGGGCAAGGAATGTAGGGATGAGGAATCAAAATTATATTACTGTTTAAATCTCCAAAAGGACCATGACCAAAGGAAATGAGACTCTAAAAAAGAAAAAGAAAAACATTTCTCAAGGCAGCATCTCTTTCAAATTAACTGGTTCTGTTATCAGTTGCACCATCGCTGTGAAGTGAACATGGCACAGAAAGAAAAAAAGATACAATGTGAGCTGAACCAAAACTGTTAGGAAGGTAAGAATCTTTGGAGACAGGTCGTGTAAGTGCCATACGCTATTATAAGAATTACTTGGGGGGCACCTGGGTGGCTCAGTTGGTTGGGCATCAGACTTCAGCTCAGGTCATGATCTCCCAGTCTGTGGGTTCGAGCCCCACGTCGAGCTCTGTGCTAACAGCTCAGAGCCTGCAGCCTGCTTCGGATTCTGTGTCTCCCTCTTTCTCTGCCCCTCCCCTGCTCATGCCTCTCTCTCTCTCTCTCTCAAAAGTAAATAAACATTAAAAAAAAAAAGAAAGAAAGAAAAGAATTACTTGGTCAGGTCAGGCCACCTTAGTACGAACTGTTGTCAAAGAGCGTTTTTCTGAATGCCCATAATTCTTACATTTTCTCCACTCTTTACCATGACTACAATGAGCTCTGTCTTCTTTTCTTTCTTCAATCTGTTTTTGCTGACTATTGTCTCAGGGGTATGGTTTATAATTTTTTTTTCATTATCTTCTAGAGACCTCCTATTTCGTGAGTATATCTTGGTGGGGATATCATTTTGCATTTCAAAATAAACCAATCTATTCTAAATTACTTAGCTACAAACATGTGGAAATATCTCAGTTTGGGTAAATACTTGGTAGTTTTCTCAAGTTCCTCTCTTTCAAAGAAATTAAATGATTATCTTCTCACTGACCCACTTTACTTTTTTTTAAGGAACAGGAGTCCTGCTATATAAGGGTGCTTTGTATTGCCCAATGATGTGAAACGAAATGAACCCAGGTGGACTGGAGACAAAAGTATCAGGCTTCACTTGAGCTTTAAACAAAAAAGAACCCTCTGCCACTAAAATAATTTGAAAGGTAAGATTAATTCTGTAAATCTCTGGAAGGCTTTATTTCTCAAATTACATAAGTCACTACTTTCAGTAAACTAAATAGATCATATACACCACATTTTCTTCTCTGCGATGCTTGTGTTTGATTTCCCAATAAATCCATTTTGTGAAAACACTTCTTCATCTCAACTTTGGGGGTGAAATTAAGGATATGATATATTGTTCTTTGTTGCATGAAACACAATCTTCAAATTACTTTTACCTAATGTTTATGTAGTCTTTAATAGATAAGTTTGAAATTTTTGATTCATGTAGGTCAAAGTAAAAAATTAGTTTATTTTTTAAAAATATTTTGGGGGCAACTGGGTGGCTCAGTCGGTTAAGCGTCCGACTTCAGCTCAGGTCATGATCTTACAGTCCGTGAGTTCGAGCCCCATGTCAGGCTCTGTGCTGACAGCTCAGAGCCTGGAGCCTGCTTCAGATTCTGTGTCTCCCTCTCTCTCTGCCGCTCCCCAGCTCATGCTCTGTCTCTCTCTGTCTCAAAAATAAACAAAAACATTAAAAAAAAATATTTTGGACACAGAATGTATGCCTGCACGCACATGAGCAGGAAAGGGGCAGAGGGAGAGGGAGAAAGAATCTCAAGCAGGCTCCGTGCTCAGCGGGGAGCCCGTCACAGGGCTCAATCCCACAACCTGAGCCAAAATCAACAGTCAGAGGCTCACTCGAGCCATCCAGGCACCCCGAAATAAAATAAATCTGTATCATGGGATTCAGGCAGACCAAAAAAATCACGATGTTCAGAGTAACAGAAGAAAGCAAGGGTTGGGTGCTCTGTGAAAACAGGACCACGTCTTCTACCAAATCTTACAGAAGAGAAAGTCTGGTTCAACTCACAACAGAACAGGAAAATATCTCAGGAATACAAGGGACCTGGTGGGAAGACCTGGGCAGATTTTCAGGACACCCAAGCATTGGCACAAAGCCTGCTCATTCTGAGAGGCTAGGGAAGTGGTCCTTCCATGAATATGGAGAGCAGTTAGGGAGGAGAAGCATTCTGCATTCGGCTATAGGCACAGAGATGAAGGGCAGTGGAATGATCAAAATCAGACTCCTCTTGAAAGAGAATGAGGGTCAGCCCAAGCTGCAGAAGCCATTAGTGTGGTCCGTATAATGCTTTGTCTTGTTGTTATGGACCTCTGAAGACAGACTGTATTTTGTCCTGTGAGCCCAGCCCAGTGTATAGACTTATCGAATCACCATTAATACACCTGAAACTAATGTAACCTGGTGTGTCAACTACATTTCAATGTAAAAAAAAATACATGTTCATAAAAAGACAAAAAAAAAAAAAAGGAATGCATTTTGTCCTTTAAGGAGCGATTTTAGCTTTGGATTTTCTATTTGAAAAATGTGACCTGCCATATCTAATTTGCACACACAAGAACCCCTTGGGATTGTGGGAATTCTTTAAATCAATCAGATAAATCAAGTATTACATGCTTTCTATAACTCTGATTTAATTATGAGAACTGATAACTTCTGCTGCATGTTTTTAAAGGAAACTCTTCGAATAAATTATGGTGCACCCATCGCATTCTGTCAAATGCTATGCCGCCATTCGTAAGAACGAGGAGATGTTGATGTTTTGGCTTGGAACAATGGTCACACTATGCGAGCATGTGGGGAGAAGGGTAAGTGTCACAAGAGATATAACCACTCACATAGACCCCCCGGGTCCTTACCTGGTTAGTAGGTGTAAAACAATTAAAGGATGGTTGGATGGATGGATGAAGGGATGCAAAACGTTTTTAATGGCTCTTTTATAAATTAAATAACTTGTTTTTGTGTGAACAACTTCAAGTTTCAGACTTGGCCAGTAATGGGAGAAAAACAGCATTACTGCAAATAGCACGGCGAGCCTTCACAAACAAGTTCAACCTGAGTCTCTGGTCTAAGAGTGCATTTCTTTACAGCTGTCAAAATGAATCTCCATTTTTGACTTATTCCACGGATTAAAATGACTAAAGTAGCACTGTTAGATTTTTTGTGTCCCCTCCCCTCTCTCTGGCCCCTGTACACTGTAACTCTTGGGCAACTTTCCCACAAAAACTAATTTTCAGTACTCATGAGAAGAATTTATTCAGACCAGCACATTCAAGAAAGAACCAACAAAAATTTAGTCATGCTTCCTTCTAGGGATTGAAAATAGCCCTGGCCCCATAGTCCAAAGGAACTCAAAAATTGGAGTTTTATGTCATTTTTATTATGGGTCCTAAAGCATTCTGAGGAGAAAAAGGAAAAAATAACCCTTAGGCGGGTTCCTCTGAGTTGGGGTTGAGAAGGGAAATGGACAACCCTTATTGGTCTTGCCATCAGTCAGAACTTGCAACACGTCTAATACGATCAACTGTCACGAAAGTAGCAAAATTCTCTCCCTTCAATAAAGGTGCTGGCTATGAACAAATAAAATATTTACAAGGTCTTAAAAATGGATATTATTCCTATTTTCACTCTCTTCATAGGCAACAATTTTGAGACACTTACTCTTCATTATAGAAACAATACCCACCCATCTGAACTGCTGACACACGATCATTTGCCAATATTTAGTGAATAAATTATGCTGTATCATTTTACACTAGGAATTATGCCAGCATCTTTGATCATTTCTTCATTTTGCACTCTCATTCATTACAATAAATAAAATTTTACTTAGAAAAACCCTTGGGTTCCGGGTCACCTGGGTGGCTCAGTCGGTTAAGTGTCAGGCTCTATGCTGACAGTGTGGAGCCTGCTTGGGATTCTCCCTCTCTCTCTCTCTCTCTCTCTCTCTCTCTCTATCTGTCTCTCTGCCTCTCCCCTGCTCGCTCTGTCTCTCTCAAAATAAATAAATAAAAAAGAAAAATTTTTTTAGAAAAATCCTTGGGTTTAATGTTTACCTGTTCTCGGGGCGCCTGGGTGGCTCAGTCGGTTGAGCATCCGACTTCGGCTCAGGTCATGATCTCACGGTCTGTGGGTTCGAGCCCCGCGTCGGGCTCTGGGCTGACGGCTCAGAGCCTGGAGCCTGCTTCGGATTCTGTGTCTCCCTCTCTCTCTGCCCCTCCCCCACTCATGCTCTCTCTCTCTCTCTCTCTCTGTCAAAAATAAACATTAAAAATTTTTTTAAAAATGTTTACCTATTTTCTTGGAGGTATTTTATTTTAAAACAAGCCCTTTCTTCAACTAAACTGCACTCTACCAGAATCTATAGTTGTAGTGGTTTCTCCCTTCCAGATCTTCTGCACCGTGCCCATCTTTCAAGGACAAGTTTAAATTACACCTTACTCCCTAGCAATTCTCCCTCACCCTGAACATCCTTTCTGAAGAATTCCTGTTTCACTGTTGTTATCTATTATTTTGACCCCTAACTATTAACTCTTTGAAACATAACGTTAGTGCTTCAAATATCCAAGGACTGTCTGTCTGTTGGACTGTAGGTCCCATCGTTCCTAGAAGGAGCGACTATGACAAACTTTTTCCCTTTCTCTCCTGACTACCACATCCCAGGCACTCGGCCAACAGTTCTTGAATGAATGACTGAATGAAAAAAAAAAAAAATTAACGATCACACGCCATGCATTTTGCAAATGAGCTTTGGAATTAACCACCCGTGTGTTAAGGTGATTTTCCCACAGATGTTCCAAAGCCCCCTTGAATTTTCCAGCTAATTAAAAGGAGTGATGAGTAGAATGTTAAAGTAACAATAAACACAAAAGATGGTCACATGCTACACCTTAGTATTGTACATTTGGAAATATGACTAATAAAATATACTCCAGTAACACTAATGTTGTAGACAGAGTAGGCTTTTGGGTTTGCATTTGCAGAGTTCTACAGCTAGAAGTAATGCAGTGTAATATATGTTTAATTATGTATAAAAAACTATGCACTTCCTTGAAGTGTCATAGTAAGTTCCAAACAGGGACTCTTGGCCCAAAGAGATGAGAAGCTGCTGTGATTTTCCTTGGCTTGAGTGAGGCTACCGTTTCCCAGAGCTTCCTAAAGAGGGCTGTGGCATCTTTACAGGTGTGCTTCCATATTGATGTCCATGGTCTTGGGTTGGCTGGATGGAGCCTGTGTGGCCAGAACCCTGGGAACAGCTGCAGCCCCTGGGCCAGTCATCTTCGGACACATGCAACTTTCTCTGTTTACTCCTGCACGCGTGCCTTACAAATATTTTAGGTGCACCATAATGCAGGCAAGCAGAAGCAGCTGGAAACTCTCCTACTTCACCACTGGCTTGGTCAGTACCAGTGCCCTCCCCGCTTCCCACAGATGGTGAAAGTAATCAAAACCTGCTGTAATATGCAACAAAAAAAACCTGCAGCTAGGATACAAGACAGAGAAACAGAGAGAAAGACAGAGAGAGAGAGAGAGAGAGAGCGCGCTAATGAGCTTACAATTGGGGAATATCTTGCATAATAAGTTTATGTGTTGCAGGGAAAATAAGCATTATTGTAACAGCTGATCCCACAGTTTTGGGGAGGAAACTGCCTTTATTTGGGAAAATATCTTTTTTATTTTTTTTAATGTTTATTTATTTTTGAGAGAGAGTGAGTGAGACAGAGTGCAAGCAGGGGAGGGGAAGAGAGAGAGGGAGACACAGAATCCGAAGCGGGCTCCAAGCTCCGAGCTGTCAGCACAGAGCCCGACGCGGGGCTCCAACTCACAAACCACAAGATCATGACTGAGCTGAAGTTGGACGCTCAACGGACTGAGCCACCCAGGCATCCCGGGAAAAACTCTTTATATGAGTTCCTTGAGAGCAAGGGGAGACAGAACAGAAAGGACACAGTGTAGCTAAACCTCTACATAAACACGCTGCAGAAATCTGAGAACAAGGGAGAGAGATGAGAAGAAAGAGGAGAGAGACCAAAGGATCAGCAATTTGCAGAACCCTGCAGTCTGCAGATGGATGGCCAATGAGATATTGAAGAACAAGGATGTCTACTATAAATTTTAAATCATTGGTATTCCTAGAATTCTAAACACCCTCACTATTACCAAATTTTCATTAAAATCTCTTCACTCATAAGGAGCCTCGGGTAGCTGAGTTGGTTAAGTATCTGACTTCGGCTCAGGTCATGATCTCACGGTTCGTGGGTTCAAGCCCCACATCGGGGTCTACCCTGGCAGTGTGGAGCCTGCTTGTGCTTCTCTCTCTCAAAATAAACTTAAAATAATAAAACAAAACCTCTACACTCATAGTACATCGTTCTGTCTGCAAAAACCACGAGGAAGAGCTTGGAGCTCATGTTTGAGTTTGTGCAGGGAGAAGGGAAGGGGGCACTTCTGTGGAAGGAGAGAGTTCCACTAGAAAAGGAGCCCGAGGCAAGAAATGGCCAGGCGATTTCAAAAAATTCAAAGAAATCTCGTCAGGGGCTGGTGAGGGAAGTGGGTTCAAACTTTGCAAGATTTATGGAGTGAGGATATGGGGAAATCTTAAGAGGTAAGTCAACAGCTACATTCTGGGAGATAGAGAGTAATAGGTAAAGATATAATAAAAATGAGTGTGTAGGAAGAGATGTGATTGGCAGCATATAATGTTTCTATCACGAATAAGAGTATGCATATTATAAAAATTAGGTTTCATTAAGTTTCGTGTAACCTCCTTTTAAATATTTTATTTATTTTTAATGGTTACTTATTTTTGAGAGAGAGAGAGAGAGAGAGAGAGAGAGAACAAGCAAGCAGGGGAGGGGCGGGGACAGAAGGAGACAGAGGACCCGAAGCGGGCTCTGTACTGACAGCAGCCGGATGGGGGGCTTGAACCCATGAACCGTGAGATCACAACCTGAGCCAAAGTTGGACACTAACCGCCTGAGCCACCCAGGCACCCTATCAAATAGGCTCCCGGAGATTCTCAAACTTAAAAAATCCCAGGGGTCAGAGGTGACTTTGCTCTGTGTGTTTGCTGTAAGGTCATCAACCACTCAGACACTGACCTCAGAGTTCTACTACAAAAACCCAAACTGCTGTAGGGGCGCCTGGGTGGCGCAGTCGGTTAAGCGTCCTACTTCAGCCAGGTCACGATCTCGCGGTCCGTGGGTTCGAGCCCCGCGTCGGGCTCTGGGCTGACGGCTCAGAGCCTGGAGCCTGTTTCCGATTCTGTGTCTCCCTCTCTCTCTGCCCCTCCCCTGTTCATGCTGTGTCTCTCTCTGTCCCAAAAATAAATAAACGTCGAAAAAAAAAATTTAAAAAAAAACACCCAAACTGCTGAGTTTGTATGTCTACCAGCATAATGACAAATGTATACACACCTCTGTTGGTCAAAACTGCAATATTTTCATACAATTGTCACCAATAAGAGAAACCCTACATGGCTTTGCCTTCGTGCATATAAGGTTACCATATCGATTTGATGTTTTCATAATCGGGAAGTTGCTCTTAGTGACCTGTACATTCTGAACTGTGCTTCCAGTCATTAGAGTTGTATCTGGCACTGAATCTTTCACATTTTCTCAACATAAACCATGGGTTCCATGGGTAACATGTGGCAGACTGCTGTAGGAAGACGGAGCCACAATTCCCTGTCTCGCTCATGATCCCAAGCTACCCATCAGGCAGCTGAAGCTGCTGTGTACTTAATCTTCCTGAAAGTGTGAGCTTACAAAGACACTCAACTCACCAACGTGTTCATCCTGGGTTTAATAGGAACTGGGCGTTTTCTTCTGGGCTTTAAAACCAAGGTAAACACCAGTCAGGGTATTTTCCGGAATCAAAATGTAGTGGTTGTGTAAAAGGAGAATGTTTTCACTAGAGCAAACTGCTTTTTAGTATCTGCATTCTTAGAGTTCTCCAAAAAAAAAAAAAAAAAATCTTCTGCTGTAATTAGCCTATTATCTGATCCTACTAAATTCAACCACAGCTGATGATGTCAAAAGCTAGCAATGAAGTAGTTAAAAGCTCTACTTTGTCCCTTAGTTATGAAAATGAATGGCATCATGCAGTCTTAATGCCTTCTCAGAGCTATGGAATAATCCACACGTCCAGGAATCTCTAGTTCCCAAGTGACAAGATGGCTTATGATTGTGTTGTGTTTTCATAGTTTAGTAAAAACAGCTTGTTTTACAAAGTGGGGGGGGGGGGGGGAATAATATAAATTTATGATTAAAGAAATCAACGAAGATCTATTTGGAACACATTTTTTTTCTTTCTAAAAATTGCTCATCCTCACATTTGGACAACATGATGGGGATCTGTAATGCACTGAGGCATTTGCAAACTTTCCCCAAAGAGAGAAACCCAGGTCTTTGCAGTGGTATGTTCCTTCTTGGGTAAACATGCCACAGTTACATCATGGGATATACCAGATTCCATAGCTTTGCAGTTTAAAAAAAAAAAAGTCTTATATTTAATGTAAGGAGACAAAGGGAAGCCATCTTGAAAAGCAAAAGAATTAAATTACTTTTGCAGAACAACAACAAAATTACAGAACACAGTTATGCCCCGAGGGTCTGAGCTAAGCTGCTCTGTGACCATCACGCACAGATATTAAGAATTATCAAAGACCATAAACATTGTTCTGGTCCAGCCCTCTGTCTCCTGGCAGATACTGTCATTCCCCGTTCAGAGAAAAGGCAGACGGACAGCATGTGAGTAACTCTCACTCCTATAAAGGCTGCCCACTGGCCCCTGCCCCACCCCTCAGCACCCCCACCGCCCAGGAACTCTTGGGCCATCAGCCACTCCCATTTGATGCTCATTCGTACTGGCCACAGGGTGAAAAGGTTCCGGCACCAGCATAGGAAAGCTCAGTGTCATTCAACACATAGAGCAGCTACCGTGTCCAGGGCCCCAAGAGAGAATGAGGAAGCTACAACGACCCCACCCCTTACAGAGTGTGGCTGGGGAAATTAAAAAGAGAAATACATCAACAGCCAGGACTGGAGGACCAGCAGAGTAAGGGTGCTCAGGGCACGTAGAACAGAGCAGAACAAAGCCACAGTCGTGGGGATCAGGTGCTTCTGACTGGGAAGGGCTTCCTGGCCAGGGACTGCTGTGCAAGGAAGGGCACCCACAGCGGGAGGAAAGCCTTGTGCGAAGATGGACCTGGGAAAAGTGGTATTTTCCAGGGCAAACGTTCAATAGCTCATGTGAGAGGACATTGTGATAGTTCCTCGAAGCTTCCCAGGCAACGCTGACTCCTTAGTACTGACACTGGGATCCACAAGGCGTGTCCCATTAGGCTTGGAATCAAATGCTGACCCCAGCCTCGCCCCAGCTCAGGAGGAAAACGTGACCAGGCCTGCACCTGTCGGCCCCGGCCCCAGCCCTGCCCGTCCCCGACTCTTGTGCGGTGACCCCACATGCTTGGGGTTCCTCATACCAAAAATCCTTCCGCACCCGAGGCCTCGGCTCAGCCTGGACAGGCTCCTTCCAGATCTCAGTTTAGAGGAGGCCCTGTCAAAGACCTCCTGCACCCCATCTCCCCACCAGCAGCCTCCACGCTGGCATCTGCACCCCACTCTGCCTTAACTCTCTGCAGAGGAACACCTGGTATTTCTCTTGAGTATTGTTTTTGTCATTGAAATTACTACAGTCCAACTTCATCAGTCACAGATTTTCTATTTAATTTTTTTTAATGTTTCTTTATTTCTGAGAGACACAGACAGAGCACAAGTGGGGAAGGAGCAGAGAGAGAGGGAGACACAGAATCCGAAGCAGGTTCCAGGCTCCGAACTGTCAGCACAGAGCCCGACGCGGAGCTCAGACTCACAAACCACACGATCATGACCTGAGCCGAAGTTGGAGGCTTAACCGACCGCCCCACAAATTTTGTATTTACAAACTTGCCTACCTGGCTAAACTGCATGTGTATAACCCCCAAATCAACACCCTCAATGAAGCTTTCGCTTCATTCACAGACAAGGGCAGAGCTGGGAAAATGTTGAGTTTCCCAAAGCACACCCTCCCAGAGGCCCAACAAGGCAAGGCCATGATTTGCCTTCTCATTTCAGCTCTCATTCACTGGAAATATTTTATTTTAAATTTGTATTTATTTATTTTGAGAGAGAGAGAGAGAGAGAGCAGGGGACGGAAGGGAAGGGCAGAGAGAGAGGCAGAGGGAATCCCAAGCAGGCTCTGCACTGTCAGTAACGAGCCCAATGCGGGACTCGAACTCAAGAACTATGAGATCATGAGCCGATACCAAGAATCCAACACTTAACCAACTGATACATCCAGGCGCCCCCCTCACTCACTGTAAACAAGAGTCCTTTCTGTGGCCCATTTAGTGTATATTTTTTTTTTTACATTTTTTGTTGGTGATTTAGATTTGTATTTTTTTTTAATGTTTATTATTTATTTTTGACAGAGAGAGACACACAGAGGTGGTGGGGGGGGGGGGTGGTGCTGAGAGAGAGGGAGACACAGAATCTGAAGCAGGCTCCCGGCTCTGAGCTGTCAGCACAGAGCCTGACATGGGGCTTGAACCCACGACCCGTGAGATCATGACCTGAGCCCAAGTCAGACACCTAACCGACTGAGCCACCCAGGGGCTGCGGTGATTTCGCCTTCTAGAACGTCCACCAGGCATGATGCTGCAAAGCCATGTGATGCTCCCAAATGCAAAAAGACTGTGGTGTGCTTACAGAGAAAATACACGTATGAGATGGGCTCTGTTCAGGCAGGAGCTGCAGTACTGCTGGCCATGAGTTCAACGTTAATGAATCAATAATATATATTAAGTAAAGCGTTTTTAACCAGAAACACACACAAAACAAGGGTATGTGTTACTGAGTGGAGGAAATTGTTATGAGCAGAGGCTCGCAGGAACCCAATCCTCTATTTCCCCTAGGAGCAATGGTCCCATATTCGTTAATTCAGCGTTCACGGGGACGTTAAACAACATAAATACTGTGAAAAACAAGAATTGAAGGCATTTATTTTGGAGTTCTCCAAAGAAAGGCGTTTTGCTGACTAGTCTATTTTGTGCCCGCAAACCCAGATGACAGCTGGTGGTAACAAAAGTAGCAGAGAAATGGTTAAAAGCTCTACTTTTGTCCTTAATTAGGTTTCAAACACATTTCTGCATAGAGATTTAGTGGATCTACCCAGCGATGGCATAATTTATTTTCCCCTGCAAGCAAGGACCGTGTCCATCTTGTTCAGGGCTGTGGATCACCTTGCCTAGCACAAAGTGGGCTCTCCCTAAATGTCTACTGAATGAATGGAATACTTTAACCCCAAACAAAACTCTAGTTCTTATACTTATCTCCCTTGAAAAATTCTGTACCAAGTCTAAGGTACTAAATTCTTGCCCCACTTAACTTGGACCGAATAAAAACAGTCAAACCAATGATGCTACAATGATATAAACGTAATTGCATTATGTTACCATGAAAAGGTCAAGAACTTCAACAACACAGACCTGGGTTTGGATTCTAACTCTACACTGCCACCTGTGTGAGCTTGGATCGTTTATTTCACCTCTCAGAGCCTCAGTTTTCCTGTATATTAAACAGGGATAATAATACCACCTCCGGCACATGACTACAATATATAAATGTGACCGTGCGGATGCAAGTTTCAGAATATTACTTCACAGGGAACAGTTCTGAGTAAACATCATCCCTCTGAGCTTATGTGGAACCATGAATCATTCTGAGTAGCCTGGCCGGAGTGAAAGGGATGATGGGCTCATTTGATGTGGCAGAAAAAAGAGGGTTTGGGCAGCCTCCAGCAGGCAAGCCGATTTTTATTTTCACAACGTGGGCTGATGATCCTCTTAGCTCTGCCCTCAAAAGAGATGCCCGTCCTCAGGAGTGGGTAGCTCCTCACCGAAAAGGCACCCAAGTTACGCTTTATCAGAACCTCCCATGGGGTGCCTGGGTGGCTCAGTCGGTTAAGCGGCCGACTTCGGCTCAGGTCATGATCTCATGGTCCGTGAGTTCAAGCCCAGCATCGGGCTCTGTGATGACAGCTCAGAGCCTGGAGCCTATTTCAGATTCTGTGTCTCCCTCTCTCTGACCCTCCCCGGTTCATGCTCTGTTTCTCTCTGTCTCAAAAATTAATAAACGTTAAAAAAAAAAAAAACAAAACTCCCTTCCCTCGCACCCAAAGAAATAGAAAGAAATGGTGTGAATCCACAGCCTACTTTTTTTCATTTATTTGTACTTTTTTTAATTGTGGAAAATATCTAGAACATAAAATTTACCCTTTTAACCATTTTTAAGTGCCCGTTTCCTAGCTGCAATTACGGACAGAGGCTGTATAAACGCAGGCATGAAATTTGGCTGTCAAAATATCATGAGATCGGACAGAGCACTTGTACCTTTAGGTTCAGGACCGCTGACCCTCTTCCCACCACCTTCTAATGATGCCTCCCTTTGGGCATGGCCATTCCCCTGAAATCTAGCTTGTCTTCCTCATTCTTGAAACTTCAGTCACTTTCTGATAGTAAAAAAAAAAAAAAAAAAAAAAAAGATGAATAGTTTTGCTAAATCAATAATTAGCCGCTAATACATTTGGTGGGGGATGCTCTATTTTACAAGATCTACCTGGATTACCCAGTTGGTGGGACTGAAAGAAGTCTCTTAACATGTCTGTGTCTACTTCTTTTTCTTTTTTTTTATTAATTTTTTTTTTAACGTTTATTTATTTTTGGGACAGAGAGAGATGACAGAGCATGAACGGGGGAGGGGCAGAGAGAGAGGGAGACACAGGATCGGAAACAGGCTCCAGGCTCCGAGCCATCAGCCCAGAGCCCGACGCGGGGCTCGAACTCAACGGACCGCGAGATCGTGACCTGGCTGAAGTCGGACGCTTAACCGACGGCGCCACCCAGGCGCCCCTACTTCTTTTTCTATATAGTAGGGGAGGTGGATGATGTGTAAGGCCCGTGTCAGGTCACACGCATTATCATTCTATCATTAGAATACCAGGAATGATGACATACCACACTGTCTACCCACAGACTAGACCGTCACGTCAGGAAGTACAGACCAAAAAACTCTACGCTTACGGTATCGCGCATTCCCCAACAAAGCATATCAAGCAGCACATAACTGCCACTGAAATAGTTACAAGAAAAACAAGCACCGTTTCAGTGACCTCACACAACCTCATTTTAGAAACATTATGAAAACCCCCCTACACCAAACTGTCGAGAGCAGCAAGACTTAGTTTCCCTTATAAAGCTTTCTAGCGTCACGTCAATTCTTTTTTTCTTATCAGTTGTCCTGAATTTATTGGCAGATGAATGTGGGAAACGTTGAGCTACAAGCCTCCCTTCCTTTGATGAATGAAGTGAGCCGTGGGTCTGGGTCTCCTGCACGGGACCTCGAACGTGAGGATCATTGGATCACGAACCCGCCGTTGTTCCTCTAAATTCCAGTCTTTACGGGTTGCACATCTCAAGTCTCTTGTCTCACCTGGGCTCCAAAGGTAAGTATCGCATTCAGTTATGTGGCGTCTTCCAGTATATTTGCCCCGTTCTATGGCATTTCAAAAGCCACCTTCTTAGCGAACGATGTCACCCACTGAATGTGGCTCAGCATTGCAAAATCACACTTCATATTTTTCACTATATGAGTGACATCCAAACCCATTCTGTCAGAAACACTTTATTCCAGATATCCACTCCACAGGTGGTGAGCCCAGTATAGAAAAGAACCTCCACTTGTCCACATGAAAAAAATGCCATTAAAATTTTAGTAGATTGTATTTCCACTTTTATGAATGGAGTGTTAAATACCAGAAGTCGAAGAAGCAGAAGCAGGGGGTGTGGGGAAGAAGAAAGAAAATTTAAAAAGTAGAAAATAAGTAAAATGGTAGATTTAAACCCAGTCACATCAATAATTGCATTAAATGCAAACGGACTGAACACTGCAATTGAAAGGGTATCTAGGAAAAACTTACGAGTAATATCATACTTAATTTTGAAAGACTTAATGCTTTCTTCTGACTTCATCTACTTTAAATTTACGTTCACCAAAAGCATTCATAAGAAAGTGAGCAAAAAAGATACAGACTGGATACATGAACACTAGCACCTAGCATATATAAAGAGCTCCTACAAAGAAAAACTACAGGCCAATAGAAAAAGTTACAAGAGATACAAATATCTGCTTTACAGAAGAAAAATACAAACGTCCAGTAATATATATAAAGATCATAATCTCATTATATATTCAAGATGCAAATTGCAACCATAAGAAACTACTTTACGCTCGCCACAAAACCAAAGGTAAATTAGCAAGGATGTTAAATACTAGCAATATTTGTTCACTACTCATGAGTGTAATCTAGTCCTCCCGCTTGGGAATACCTCCTAAAGAAATATTTGGCTCATGTTCAAGAGTGTCCACTGTGGTATTAATTTACAATGACCAAAGCTGCAAATGACCTTCCTTAACTTAATGATCTTCCTTAACTTCTTGCAAAAGCAGACCCTGAGGTAAGATTACAGTCATTTAGAAGGAAGAATAGGGGCTCCTGGGTGGCTCAATCAGTTAAGCATCCGACTTCAGCTCAGGTCAGGATCTCATGATTCGTGGGTTTGAGCCCTGCGTTGGGCTCTGTGCTGACAGCTCAGAGCCTGGAACCTGCTTCCGATTCTGTGTCTCCCTTTCTCTCTCTCAGCCCCTCCCCGCTTGTACTCTGTCTCTGTCTCTCTCTCTCTCTCTCTCTCTCTCTCTCTCTCTCTCTCTGTGTCTGTCTCTCTCTCTCTCAAAAATACATAAAACATTAAAAAATTTTTAAAAATAAACAGGAAAACTGGCAGAGGCGTGGAGAAGTCATTCTTGGAAGGAAAGACAGCCGCTAACAGGGTACATTATTAAACTAGTCATTGCGTGGGTGACTGGAGCATCATCTCACAGGGAAAGTAGGAGACCTGGAATCATATGACCAGCTGACGAAGTCGTTTCCCAAGCCGCTTCCACGGGCACATGCAGCCGGCCACTGCTGGGGCAGCACACCTTCCTGCAGCAGGCCTGCGTGTGCAAAGAGTCCCGAGGCACAGGTGCACTACCAGCATCTGGAAGTTGGTGAGAGCGCCGAGAAAGAGCCAAGGGGCGGAGGCGAGGCACTGACAGAATCTGCTACACAACCAACCCCAAATATCCACTGACGGGAACTGGGTAAACTGGTCCATTCCCACCAAGTGACATAGTAGTGAAAACAAATGTGCTACAACCACACACAAGGCATGGGGATATCATTAATCGCAAAAAAGTAAGTGGCGAAGAAGAACTAAAACACGGTTCCACTTATTTAAACACTGAAAACATATAAAACAACGTATTATTTAGGAATACCCACAGGTGTGGCCGAACTAGAAAGGAATGGAAGAAAATGACAAACGCAAAAGCCAGGATCCTGAATTATTTAAAACATATTGAGACTTGGGGTGCCTGGGTGGCTCAGTCGGTTCAGTGACGGAATCTTGATTTCAGCTCAGGTCATGATCTCACAGTTCATGAATTCGAGCCCCACATCAGGCTGCATGCACGCTGAGCATGGAATTCTGTCTCTCCCCCTCTCTCTCTGCCCCTCACCCCCCTCAAAATAAATAAAATAAACTTCTAAAAATATATATTAAAAATATATATATTGGGGCACCTGGGTGGCTCAGTCGGTTAAGCATCCGACTTCGGCTCAGGTCCTGATCTCGCGGTTCATGGGTTCAAGCCCCGCGTTGGGCTCTGTGCTGACATCTCAGAGCCTGGAGCCTGCTTTGGAGTCTATGTTTAATGAACAAACATTGAAAATTTTTAATAAAAAAGAATATATATATCTGGACTTGATGCGTTTATAATAATCACGCTAACATGTTTTATTCTGAAAGACAAACTTGAACTGAAATGGGAAAGACTGCACCTGGGGCACAAGCAAGGATATGGATAAAACAAGACGGGTTAAAGCTGGATGGTGGGTGCACGGGTTGGTAGTCTATTAGTCTTTATGACAGAAATATATGCACACTTCCTACATATAAAATTCTTCAAAAATCCTACGAAGAATCTGAAATAAAGGACGTCATAACGTTCACCTAACAAACTCTGAGTGAGGATGGGTTTTCCTCTCTTCCTTTAACTTTTCTGTGTTTTCTAGAACAACCATAAGTTCCTTTCATATTAGGAAAACAATGTAAAGTCACTCAAGTCCCCACAAATCCCACCCCCCCACACACTACTTTTCCAGTCCTAGCTGTGCCACCTTCCATACACAGCCAATCTAGAAAAGGAGAGAAATCAGCTACTTGATTCCCTATTGTAGTGATTAACTTACACAGAGATTCCCCGGTTTGCTAATTCAGCTGCAAATTTACATTTGCCCACAGGGGCTGAAGCCAAAAAAAAAAAAAAAAAAAAAAAAGTAGGCCAATTCTAAAATAAATCATCCAGTGGGCAATTAAAAACTGGATAAAAACTGAAGGGAAGAGGGAATCCGACACTACAGGTTAAATCCTATTATCACAAATTTCAGATGATTGTTTCTATTCTCTCACGAAGGGATTTTGAGTCGGACTCAGATGATATCAAACAGTGCTTAGAACAGTTGAAGTGTACGCCCAGAGACTCAATATATTCCTAACAATCACAATTTGTATTTTGAAACACAAAACTGAGAAGGGGGGGGGGGGCGCATAATATTTAGAGCTGCTCACTACGGGAAGACGGAAGGTCCACAATGCTTGAAACAACCAGCTTGCGTATTCATCAAATGCCTTGTATACTTTCTGCCAAACCCTGAAAACTAAAAGCATTTCCGCCGCTCTCGGGAGTTGTAGCTGTCACACGAGGCTGGTTCCGCCATTCGAATGCAAATGTCTCATCAGTTCCAACCGTCCTATCCACGTGAAAATGTCCCCCAACAGTTGCAAAAACTGAGCACGGCACTCCTCACTAGCACCGGGCGTATTGGGGGTACTTTGTTCCTTCGAGTTTTGATGACGCTCTAGTTGGTGTCTTTCCTTCAGGACTCCAAAATCATTAAGGCTTATGTATTCATAATCCGAGAGGCCTCGCTGAATAGGTGGAAAGCCCCAGGGGCACTTAAAAGCTAGTTGGGAAGAAAAGTGCCTGCCCAACGAGCTTTTGTAGAGCAGTGGACCGTGAATCTCCTTTGTGAGCTCAGATAAGCTTGGACTGACTCGGGCTCCCATAAACTCCCGCTAACCCAAGCCGCAGTATCTGCCTCGTCAAGTTTCTCGCCTTGACCCCTGACGGCCCATTCCATTTTCCCCGTTCTTTTAGCGTGACCGTGTGTAACAAAGGCTGTGCGGGAACGTCCCGTGACCTACAACGTTCATCTCAATCCAAAGCTCTCTGAACAGCCAGGCCTGGGAGCGGCAGGCTTCCCGTCCAAGGGGAGACGCGGAGGCCCTCAAACTGTGAGGCCTGACAGCGTGTTCTTGATACCTACATACAATTTACAAAAAGCATCGTGCGTGTTATGCGAAGAATCTGAATTCAGAAACATCCTGCAACCCACAACAGCCGAGATGAAGAGCCGAGTCAATCAGGGAAAATAACCAGTGTATTTCTTCTATACCATTTTACTAAACCCTCTGGTCCGTGTATCACTTTCTGTTTAATAAAAGAAGAAAAGAAAAATAGTTTCTGGTTTTCCAATATAAAAATCCAACTTCAAAGGAGCTTTGTAAGTACCGTTAGGTAGTACTGTCACCCAGGCAATTTCAAAAGGCCTTTCAAACCACTCTCGGATAACAAATCTGTTATCTGGCAACTCTTATAAGAAAACAGCTTTAAAGAGCCCATAAACAATCATTATCTTCAAACAGCATCCTCAGACACTAAAATCCCTGGATAACATAGATTTGTTTTTCATTTTTACCTCCCTCAGACTCTACTACACAACACCTTCTTAACCTTTCTAATTTAAAAAAAAAAAAAATTTATTTAGTTCAAGAGCTAACGACAGAATAGGTATCACAACAGATGCTGCAAAAATTCACCTTGCAAACGTGGATTTGAAATACCATCTATCTTTGAGTTTAGAGAAAAGGCAAAGAGACAATAAAAGGAGATAAACGAGGAAAAATCTTTACATAATCATTTACTTCTCCCTTTTCATTAAACTTGAATTCCAAATAACGCGGAGTTTATTAACAAGATAATTCTCTGTGAGGCGCTACTGAACAGGTTCTCTAAGAATTTCATGGTGTGTCGATATCAAGAGGTAGTGAGTAATCTAAGAATTTGGTGAGTCAATAAAATAAAAGGCAATGGCAATACACCCACTCGGTCACCTGGGAACTCTTTGGAGAGTCACTTGCAACATCACCAATTAAAGCAAAGATCTCTCCGTTGCCTGCCCCCCCCCCCCCCCCCCCCCGGTGTGCCTCATTTCCCTTCCCCAACCAACAGAAAACTCCCTTATGCTCAGGATGTATTTTGAGAGACGGAAGTAGAATTTTTACAGCTGGAAGATATTCCCAGATCACATAAATACTTACCCACATAACTGAAATACATTCTGAATCCCCAACACTTACTGTTGCCTACTTTACTGTTTACCTCGAGCGAGCTCTGTTGACTGTGCGGCGCTCATAAGGTAACCTCTACTTCCGGGCCAAGACCTTTACTAAAACCCAACGTCAGGATATGTCTTATTAAGCAAATGTCCCATTGAGGTTAAGCGTAAATGAGTATTGTGAGTGTGTGCACGCGTGCAGGTAAGTATTACAGGGTTGAGGAGGAAGAGGCGGAGCGTGCATGTTGAGAGGAAAATCTTCCAAATTCAACACGAGAAACTCAGTAATCTAGGACACAGCTCGACGTAGAATGAAGCATCACTTACGGAAGAAGGTGTCTGAAAGCACTTATCTTGGAATTCTCCATATTCCTAGGGCGCCTGGGTGGCTCAGTCGGCTCAGCGTCCGACTTCGGCTCAGGTCATGATCTCACGGTTCGTGAGTTCGAGCCCCGCATTGGGCTCTGTGCTGACAGCTCAGAGCCTGGAGCCTGCTTCGGATTCTGTGTCTCCCTCTCTCTCTGTCCCTCCTCTGCTCAGTCTATCTCTCAAAAATAAATAAATGTTAAAAAATAAATTAAAAAAAAAGAATTCTCCATATTCCTGAATAAAAGATACCTCGATGATGACAGAAATCAGGAATTATAACCCACCTTTTGGTAGTGCAAAGCTGGGTCATGTTTTATTTTTTCTAGCAACGTATTATATTCGTTTAATATTTACCGCAAAAGAAAGCCAACCAAATAGCATAATTCTGGTATGTTCTACAGAGAAACATTTCCGTCCAATGGGAAAATAACCCTGCTTGGCTCTTTCTCCTCCGAAATTGCATTGTTATTGATTTCTCCTATGGAGGGAGCTTCCCTATAGAGGAAGGCAGGAATCATATGAGTAATAACTCTCACAACATTAGCGTTAATGCAAATTTGGCAACTGCTACAAGCATTTACACAACTGCTGTTACTTGTGCTTACAAACTCAGCTGTCACGTCTACCTTTTTTCCAAGATAATAATCCTGCCAATAGAGTCACCAAAGGCCATGGCAGAAAATCCAAATAGAGAGGGCACTGAGGGCTGAATAAGCTCATTGTCTGTTTTGGAACAAGAGGGCTGTATTCACCATGAAATTGGAGGAAGAACTAGATTAGAACAAAGACTTAAAATTCAGAAACAAGTCAAGAGTAGCTGAAAACTCACCCACATTTTTTTACACTACAATTTCTATGTTTGGCATCATTTTGTATGTTTCCATTACCAAACAAAAATGTGGAGATGATATACATTTATAAAGGAAGCACTCTGATATAAAAAGTGCTTTGCTTTTTCAACTTCTCCTAACCATTTAAAATGCTTTTTTTGGGGGGAAACAGAATATCCTTCGTATTTTAAAAAGCTCCAAAGTGAATTGAAGATTAATCAGCTGCTTAAGCGTTCCATTTTATGTCTTGGCCAAAAATATAAGTCATGGCCAAAGAATGCTATTATTTTATACTTCCATTTCTCTGGACAGTGTATTCAGCAATTTCACAAATCACATAATCCTTAGAACAACACTGTGAGGTCGGTATGACTGGTGCCTAACACAGATGAGAACACGCATCTCAGTGTCGAAGATGCGTGTCATGTTTCTGGCCGATGAGCACCTTTGCGAGAGCCTCAACGTACCGGGGTGATTTCTGGCTTTCTGAACTTAGGGCGCCCTGTTCTCCGGGCTCTTCTGCAGCTAGGGTGACGGGAGCACCGGCCGTGAGATTCACCCTTGCAAACCAGGGATTCGCACGTGAGCATCATGCTGGTATGCACAGGATTTGCTTTGACTGGTCATGGCAACCGAGGTGCCCAGTGTGGGGGCCAAGGCTGGCTGCAGGGCGGAGCCCCCGGAGCCGAGCGGCACCACTCCTGCGACGCAGCAGACTTCCTGGCAGTGGTGTAGACCCCGGCGCCTAGCGCTCGGTGGGCCAGAACATGTGGCAGCCGGCACCCTCCGGGCCATTTCTCTGGCATGGCTTTGGACGCCGCTCCCGAAAACTTCGCGATGCGCCTAGGTCTTCAGCCCTCCCAAAAGGGCTCTCTCCCACGAACTGCCCGATATCCTTTCAACAAACCACTTCTGCTAGGAGTCCCGTTCTGTTGCTTACACTCAGGAACCCTGACTCATTTACTGAAGTGGTTACGCAACATTCATTCTTTTCGGGAAGTCTTTTCTGGGCAAGAAACTGTAAGGATGAGTCCTAAAGGATCTGTAAGATTCAACTAAGCAGAGCTATGGGAAAGGGGGAATGGCCTTCTAGGCAGAGGGCCTAGCAGTGCAAAGGTCCTGTGGTAGAAAAGAAAACCAATGAGTCGTGAACGGGGCTGGGGAGAACTTAATGAAATGGAGCCGATAGGTGAGCAGAGGCCAGAGCACATGGGTGTAGCAGGAGATTTTCCCCCTGTGGCCTTGCAGATCACAAACAAATTTCTTTATGAAGCCAAAATACATGTAGACGTAAGTAACACACATTGAAAGTTACACCCTGAGAAATTTCAAGTAAGGCCAATGCCCCATTTACAGAATAGGCTTTCAGGCATGGAAAGATAGCAGTCATCTTTTTCCATGCTGAAATAGTCCCGGGATCTTCACCTGTGTAGGTAATATTCCAGCCATAAAAGTCTAGCGGTGAACACAATGGATTTGAACCGAAGAAACTTGGATGTGAGCCCTGATGCTAGATACTCCTTTCATGATCTTAGGGAAATCATTATTATCCAGGAAGGTTGCCTACATCCATAAAACAGAAAAGAATCTGCTGCCCTCCATGTCTCATAGAATTGTTGTAAAGGTCAAATGAGCCAAGCAATGTGGGAGCTCTATATAACAGTAGGTACTGACGGCAGGGGGATATTGGGATAATGGTAACAATGGTTACAATTGCTTTGGTACCGTCTCCTAAAGCGTAAACAGGAATGTCAACGTGCTTCAGCTACCAATATTCCCAAATGGGTCCAGAACTGAATACAGTATTTTTAAAGTAATTTGTCATAAAAAAAAAAAAAAAAACAAAAAAAAAAACCACTATACGAGGTGATGGATGTTAACTAAACTTATTGTGGTAATCATTTTGTAATATATGCCTCTATCAGATCATTATGTTGCACACCTTAAATCTATATGATATTGTATGTCAACTGTATCTTAATAAAACTGGTTAGGGGAACACCTGGGTGGCTCAGTCCGTTGAGCGTCTGACTCCTGATTTTGGCTCAGGTCATGATCTCATGGTTCCTGAGATTGAGCCCCGCCTCAGGTTCCACCCTGAGCGTGAAGCCTGTTGGAGATTCTCTGTCTCTCTCCCTGTGCCCATTTCTCCACTCACACACTGTCTCTCTCTCTTCCTAAAATTAAAAAAAAAAAAAAAAAAAGGTGGGAAAACTCAGCAACGGTCAACCTTTTAGCATGATGCTCTATCCCTTTGGGGCCTCCTCACTAGAAACATATTCTTCAGTGAAAAGTCATGCAAAGAGCCACAGTGAAAATAAATGGCCTGATAATAATAGCTGGATTTATTAAGTTACTGTGCTAAGTGCTAGTAAAAATTTGGAAATAAAAGTAGCTTTATCAATGCAAAGCACTTTGCGATTTATCTTTCTAATCCTAGACTATTTCAGGGTAAGGTGACGTGAATTTTTTTGGCTCCCGTGAATTTGACCTCAAATGAACTCACAACTGAGAAGACGTAAATGAGCACATTACAGCATGAAACATTTTTATCAAAGGTAGACCATCAGTTTCCAAAGGACAGAGACGTTACCTCAGTTATCTTTGTTATCTGCAGAATCTAGCACCAGTGCCTGAAACGCCGTAGGCAAGAAATAAAACCTTTTTCAGACATAAATTTTTCACGGGTGCCTGGGTGGCTCAGTCAGTTAAGCATCCGACTTCAGCTCAGATCATGATCTCACAGTGCATGGGTTCGAGCCCCACGTGAGGCTCTCTGCTGTCAGCACAGAGCCCGCTTCGGATTCTCTGTCTCCCTCTCTCTCTGTCTCTGCCTCTGCCCTTCCCATGTTCTCTCTCCCAAAAAGAAATATTTTTTAAAAATTTAAAAAATAAAATTTTTATGGTTACTGGAATATATGTATGATGTACGACTTGCCATATAAGAGCATAGAAAATATAAAAATAGTTTAATGATAAAATAAAAATAGAATGAAATATAAAAATAAATCTCTTTACTGTGAATATTGAAAATAATAATAGTGACAGCTAATATTTAGACGTACCTTTACGTGGCCCTAGACACTCTGCTTAATGCTTCACAAGGACTAACACAGGTAGTTTCTAACACCTGACCCTGGGGAGGAGGGGGTGGGGTAAAGGTCACTGGAAAATCAGTGAGTTTTTAAGGGTGACTTGGCCATCACAATTAAAACAAGGTAATGTTCATCATCTTCACCTGCATCTGGCCGAATCGCTCCCCAATGTGAATGTCAAGGATAACCTGATAGAGTACGATGCAAGTTCTTAGAGAGCAATCTAGTTTGGCTATCTACACAACCAAATCCACACTTGAAAATCCATCACATTCTGGAAAAAAAAAAAAAAAAAGGTAATAACTTACACGACATTCCACAGCCCACCACTGAAGGGCAAAAGTGTGAGGAATGCAATTTTGACCCGAAGTCAAAGAGGTGGGCATGAGTTTCCAGAGAGCAAAATTATCTGTAAGTTAAAAGAGAACGTTCAGCCAACACACGAAAGTAGAAGAGGGTATTAAGAAATGACAGCACCACTAAGACTTACTGTCAGAAAGGGAAGCCATTCCAAGAACTGTTTAATCCATTAAACTGCTGCCTGACTATTCAAGTATATTCAGAACTTCATTTGATCAGGCCCTAATCTTCCCTTACATTTTAATTAAGATTAGTTGAGCATATAAGTGAGTTTTGGGCATGATATCCTAGGGTGAATGAGACTGCAAAGAATAGGAATAGGTCCATCAGAGAAGGAAATGTGGGGGAAGGCAGTCCTGGGGGATTCTCTGATCCTCAAGGGGAGGACACCAGCAAGGTGACTAGGGTTGGTGGCATTCAGTCATCTGGGAGCACTTTCCACTGAGACCCTCCCTTGGAAGTGTGCCTGTTCACGACGAAGGCGAGGAAATGCCGTTAAGTGTAGACAGAACTTTAATGTGAACGGTGTTCTCCCTCTCCATTCTCATCTGCAGTCTTCTTACTTCCGCATCCTGGTATCAGGCAGTTAAAGAACAAACAAAAAGGGGTGCCAGGGTGGCTCAGTCGGTGAAGCATCCGACTTCAGTTCAGATCATGATCCCACGGTGCATGGGTTCGAGCCCCGCATCGGACTCTGTGCTGACAGCTCAAAGCCTGGAATTTGCTTCCAATCCTGGGTCTCCCTCTCTCTCTGCCAATCCCCCATTAGCACTGTGTCCCTCTCTCTCTCTCTCCAAGATAAACATTTAAAAATTAAAAAATAAAACAAAAGAAACCAACTGATGACTCACACTTGTTACCTAGAATATCCACACACTGTATTTTATCTAACTTGCAGAGCGCTTCTCATTCACCACTTGGCAAGCTTTTCATTCTTGTCTGCTTACTTTGTCCTCCATCTCCCTTGTATACTGTATCTATGTGAATGCGTGTATGTATAAAGTTGTTATACTGTACTTTAAGCTACAAGCAACCCGAAACAATCTTACTCTAGTGGTTTAGAGTTAGGGAAACTCAACATGAAGTCCCAGATCTGCAGACCACTGAAACGGAAATCTTTTTACTACTTTGGTCTCTAAATTGTCACAATTACTTCTGTTTTCAAATTTTACATACCCTTCATTTTCCAGAATTTTTTTGCCCCCAAAGTCATCATTTCCCACCATCATTACAGTTCTAAGCTTCATAAAAGATATACCTGTAAGTCATAGGCTCCCATATCTGCAAATCAACATCATCCATAGGCTATTTATGTCTAAAAGTAACTTGAGTAAATATATACTCTGTTCATCAGTTAAGGTGGTACAGCTGAGATACAATACTCAGAACCCAAGCTCTGCAATCTGCAGAGAAACGATTTTACATCCATACAATTGCTTCCTGCCAGTGGACTGCGGGAGCATAGCCTTGGGAATTTAAATGACCGATTTACCCAGGGAAAGAAAGCTTATTTTTAGTAAGTGGAGGGTAAAAAAAAAAAAAAAAAAAAAAAATGTTGACTTAATTTATTTTACTGCCTGTGAACCTACTTTGGAAGGAGAAGCAGAATTTGATTAATTAGATTAGCAAATTCAGTAAGTTGTTTATTCAGTTGGGTGAATCAATGTTTCCCTGAATTTACTTTAGCTCTATTTTTTGCTTTCTAATCTATCCAGTAGGTAAGATGTTGAAAGCCAAAAGCCTTTCTATCCCACACCTCTTTCAAATATCTATTCACATGTTAATTGGATCTCTTTGTGATTGGAGGCAGACAGATTTCACAGTCCCCCTGCCCCCCCATCCCCCCAACCCCAGCACACAACAAGATGGCAGAAAATGACAGATAGTAGAAAACGGACTACATGCCTATTTTCTATGCATCTCAGTGTTTAGCATTTCCCCTTTGCTGCTGACTCTAGTTTTAAATTTCATTTCCACCCAATATTAAAACCTAAATAAAATAAGGAGTTTTCTCTACTAGTGACAGCATGTTTTAAGATCATTAGAAAAGAATTATTAGAGTAAACTGCTTTATTTTTTAATCATTGCCAAATTGCTCAAATATTTGCTAGTTTTTCTTCCTTCTCTTAATGATCTGTCTTTCTTAGGAAGTCCCTTTCATCTGACTTGCTACACAAAATCATTCCTCATTCATTTGTTACTGAGATTTATAGGAGTACAGCTGTTCAAACAAGCCTTTGCCTGTGAAAGCCTGAGAAAATTGGGATAGATAATCAAATTAAAATTCCAGCTATACATTCTTTTAACGGAATGTTGACAATTTTTATATTTTATATTTAAAACATATCAAAATAAAAAGGGCAAACCGTGCAGCATCATGGACTACATTTTTCCATTAATGACCTACAAGACACGTTCAGAAGGAGAAAAACTTTAATTCAGCAACAAATCAAATGTGCTTTTCTGGAAGAGATCTTTTTTTTTTTTTTTTTTAATTAAAAAAAAATTGAAGATCCAAGAGAATGAGGGCTTGAAATCCTAGCAGTTGGGGACCATTAGAGATTATTTAGCTCACAGGGACTGGCATAAAAATATGAGCGCTGGTGACCTGGGACATAAGGGTGTTGACTGACTTCTGATAAACACCAGACACCATTGATTTTCAGGTAAAGGTGGAATTGAAACTACTTTTATTCAAAGGCTACAAAAATCACCTTCTCCAAAGAAGTGCACATCTCTCTAGTTCTCTGAAAATGAAACAGATTATAGGATCACAGTCTCCCTCAAACTAATGAGGCATATTCGACTGGCCTTGAAATTCAAAAGCAGGGAGAAACATCAAAATTGGAGCAGTCACCCTTCTGAATTTATTCCTTTCCTTTCCCCGGTGCATCTGTCCCCTGGCTGAGCTACCAAGAGAGCAAAGATTTCTTAGATGACTTTGCTTTCATTCTTTTTGGATTACCCTGAAAATTATGCCCACTCCACAGATAAGGGTTGTGTTTCCTACTGGGTAGAACAGGGTCCTCTTCCTGGAACTGCTCACGATCCCCACCTCCAGTCAGTCGCCAAGTCCTATTTATTTTTTTAAAAAATTGTTTTTAATGTTTTAATTTATTTTTGAGAGAGAGAGAGAGCAAGCCCAAGTGGGGGAGGGGCAGAGAGAGAGAGAGGTAGACACAGAATCTGAAGCAGGCTCCAGGCTCTGAGCTGTCGGCACAGAGCCGGACGTGGGGCTCAAACCCATGAACCTTGAGATCATGACCTGAGCTGAAGTCAGACGCTTAACTGACTGAGCCACCCAGGCGCTGCAATTCTTTTAAGTTTTTTTGTTTTTGTTTTTTGAGAGACACGGAGAGATCCAGAGTGGGGGAGAGGCAACGAGAGAGTGAGAGAGAGAGAGAGAATGAGAATTCCAAGCAGGTTCCACACTGTCAGCACAGAGCCTGATGGCTGGCTCAGTCTCGGGAAACCGTGAGATCAGGACCACAGCTGAAATCAAGAGTCAGAAGCTGAACCACCCAGGCCCCCCCAAGTCCTATTTAAAAAAATTTTTTTTCAACGTTTATTTATTTTTGGGACAGAGAGAGACAGAGCATGAACGGGGGAGGGGCAGAGAGAGAGGGAGACACAGAATCGGAAACAGGCTCCAGGCTCCGAGCCATCAGCCCAGAGCCCGACGCGGGGCTCGAACTCACGGACCGCGAGATCGTGACCTGGCTGAAGTCGGACGCTTAACCGACTGCGCCACCCAGGCGCCCCCCCAAGTCCTATTTAAATCCTACTCCCTACATGCCCTCCCAGCCCAGCCAGTGCTCGGTGGTCCTACGGCGCTGCCCCTGATTGGGTCACTGGTATCTCCCAACCTGATCAGGGCAAGGCGGAGTGCGATCAGACTCTGTGCAGCGCCCACCTCTCTCCTGCCACCCCACACCTCGTAGCACAGCCAGGTCAAGCATGTGCACACACACACACACACACACACACACACACACTCACTCACCCTGGGCTTCGGCACACCCTCCTGCACCATCAATGGCCCTCCTGTCCCTTGCTCCAATTTCCTCTTACTCTTCATCGGGTCTCTGCTTAGATATCACTTTCTCCAAGAAGCCTTTTCTCGAAGTCGGGGATGAATAACCCACCCGACATACTCTCCCCGTACTTACCCTACATGCTGCACTCCCACGCTGGGGCTGTTTATATACATCCCCCTAGCATGCAAACTCTGTGAAGACAAGGGCTGAGCCTACAGAGTTCGACATCAAATTCCCAACGCCAATGCCCAGCCCTAGCCTGGCACACTGTGAGGGACCACGATCAACATCTCTTGAATTAATTGAATAATTAATTAGTGACAAAGTCCTCACTCAAACGGTCCCGGAAACCTCCACCGGAAGCCTTTTCCTAGAAATGGGCTACAAAGGTGCCCTCTTTTTCCAAAGTTTCCTAAAATGTAACCTCTCAGACCAGCACTTGGTAGGTGTTCAGTAAGTATTTCTTATTGGATAAACGAATGAGCAGGGCAACTATGCTAGTAGGTATCTAACAAATTGAGTTGTTTTTATTAAAACTACTTGCCAGACACTGACAAGGGGGCCAGAACAGGTAAATCCAGTTACACAGGTTATACTGGGTCTAAGTGGTTTTCTTACCCCACCCAGCAGCAAACAACCCAGATCCAGTATTTTAAATGTTTCCTGTTGCTCCTACTTTACTCACACCACTGGCTACTACTCTTTTTTTTTTTTTTTTTTTTTTTTAGTGTTTATTTATTTTTGAGAGAGAGAGACAGAGCGTAAGCAGGGGAGGGGCAGAGAGAGAGGGAGACACAGAATCCCAAGCAGACTCCAGGCTCTGAGATGTCAGCACAGAGCCCGACACGGGGCTCGAACCCACGAACCACGAGATCGTGACCTGAGCTGAAGTCGGCCGCTTAACCAACCGAGCCACCCGGGCGCCCCTACAGCACTCTTCTGACATCAGTCCTGTGTGAAGCCAGTTTAAAAGGAGCAGGATTACAACACTGGTCTTTCTCAGATCCCAGAGTCAAACTGCTTAAATGAGAAGCACTTCAAGTTCGCCTTTGTTTCCCTTGATTCTAAGCAAACAAATATACAAACTTATATTCAGGAGGAGCCCCTCACTTTCTGAAAAGATCGCGTGCTAATGTGGAGGCAGTCACCATGCCCCACACTGAATTTTCTTTAAGCCTCCCTGATAATTTCTTGGAGCGGATAATTTGTTGGCCAGTGATGGTCCCCACTTACCATTTACCTCAGACAAGAACTGAGATCTGTGTTGTAGATATTTACTATAAAAAAAAGTGGTACTCAGAACCTGCTTTCACCCATTCAAAAGCACCCAGTGCCCACAAGGGAAAATCCAAACTACTCTGCACAAAAACCCTTCTAGAGTGTCTACACATCTTCATGTCACTGCCAGCCATTCCTGGCATCCGAGACTCCAGGCACACTACTCCGAGATCTCCACACCTTCCTCTGAGCTTTGCACAGTCTCTTCCTCTGCTTGGAAGGTTGCCATTCCTGTCTCATTCTGCACCCTGTCCTTGTACCTGGCATATACTCCCCAGTCCCGGGCGAAATCAATTATTCTTTGGTCCTTTCTCTGCCTTCCTCTTTGAGGTCACTTAACACATTAGATACTGCAAAAGACCCCTCACGTATCTATCTCCCCTACCAACATGAAAGCTGCTGATAAACAGATAACCACATCTTGTTCGTGTTTACATCTTGGCGTATGAAATAATCCCTAGCATATGATAGTCAATGAATTTAATGAATGAATCTGTTTCATCCCTGCCTCACAACTGGAGCCACGCAATAAAATTACCAGAATATGACTGGTATGATGCTATGCATCATAATCATCGATGGGAAACCCAAAATGCCAATACTATACAGATTACTTGCCGTATAGACTTAGGGTAAATTTCAAGACGAATCGTCAAAACACCAAGTAAATGGTGCAGTCTCTGACAACATCACCTTGAATCACTGTTCCAACTTGATCAGGAGTTGGAAGCAATTCAGACGGGAATGTTTAGAGATTTTACGGGACACTAGCTATCTGGTCTTTTTAAGATTTGCTCAGCAACTATTTGCTGAATACCAGCAACATGCTTGGCTTGCTTTGGTAGTAAAAGGCCTACTGAGTTGGGCTAGAAAAGACCCCTCACCTTGTTTAAGAGCTGTTCAGTCTGGTGTCTGAACTAAGGTGACAATAAGGCGTGATTTATAGATGTCATAGGAGTAGAAACAAGGGATTAGTGGAGTTTACAAGGGGATGAAGTCAAGTGTTGTTGTTTGTGGCCATTTAGTACATATCGCTAGTAGGGGGGGTACATGTGTGTGGACTAAGGGGACAGTGTTGGCTCCTTTAAGACCAAGGTTGTAGAGAATTTATTCTAGATCTTGCTGTATCTCTCAATGGCAGGTGAGGAACTGAGGAGTGAAAGGGCCCCTTCCTCCCTGAGGACAAAGGAGAGCAGGGAGGTCTCAAACCACTTCTGGGTATTCCTCCTGTGCTGGGTGGTTTATGGTTGGGATACCATGGGGGAAAATAGCTTAAATCCAGTAAGACTCAAGATGATGCAACAATCCAACACTCATCTCTCAGGAGGTGTCTAATGAGGCCTGGCCTCTTCGATTCCCAGATCCATACATGATCACATATAGGAGCTCCCTGAACACACATCACTGGGACATGGTCCCTTCCTTCCAGGCTCCCTCTGTCCTTTATTCTCAGAGTCCAGTGTGGTTGTAAATATTTACCAGTGTTTTTCACTGCATTTGGTATATCTCCATGTTTAGTGTATGTTCCAAGCCAAGAAAAAAACCACTAAGCAAGGAATTACGCTAATATTTCTCTGGCCCCATTTCTCACTAATCCATTATCGCTATGATACACACTCTCCAAATCAAGTTCTTTCTCTATAAAGTGTGGCCCATAGTGCACACCCATGAAATCTAGAAATGTCCAGATCGCCTACTGTTTCATACAACTTCAAAAACACAGGTGCAACACCAACAGGTCCCTGTTCTCTGGGGACCACACAAATAGCCAGTGCACAAAGCCAAGTCTATTCAAAATGACTTTTGATGTTTCAGAACAAAGGACTCATAACCAAGAGTTCAGGGATGAATCCACAATTGAAACTGGATGAACAAAACAATCTTATGTGAGTGTGTGGATTTCTTCCTGGGGCGAAGATCCCTTCCTTTCAAAAAGTCCTCATAGGAAAAAGAAAACCAAAGCAGGAGGCATCACAATCCTGTACTTCAAGCTACACTACAAAGCTGTAATCATCAGGACAGTATGGTACTGGCACAAGAACACACACTCAGATCAAGGGAACAGAATCGAGAACCCAGAAATGGACCCACAAAGCTATGGCCAACTAATCTTTCACAAAACAGGAAAGAATGTCCAATGGAAAAAGACAGTCTCTTCAGCAAGTGGTGCTGGGAAAACTGGACAGCGACATGCAAAAAAACGAACCTGGACCACTTTCTTACACCAGACACAAAAATAAACTCAAAATGGATGAAAGACCTCAATGTAAGACAGGAAGCCATCAAAATCCTCGAGGAGAAAGCACACAAAAACCCCTTTGACCTCGGCCACAGCAACTTCTTACTCAACACGTCTCTGGAGGCAAGGGAAACAAAAGCAAAAATGAACTACTGGGACCTCATCAAAATAAAACGCTTCTGCACAGCGAAGGAAACAGTCAGCAAAACTAAAAGGCAACCTACAGAATGAGAGAAGGTATTTGCAAAAGACATATCAGGTAAAGGGTTAGTATCCAAAATCTATAAGGAACTTATCAAAATACCCAAAAAACAAATAATCCAGTGAAGAAATGAGCTAAAGTGATGAATAGACACTTCTCCAAAGAAGACATCCAGATGCCCAACCGACACATGAAAACATGCTCAACATCACTCATCATCAGGGAAAGGCAAGTCAAAACCACAATGAGGGGCGCCTGGGTGGCGCAGTCGGTTAAGCGTCCGACTTCAGCCAGGTCACGATCTCACAGTCCATGAGTTCAAGCCCCGCGTCAGGCTCTGGGCTGATGGCTCAGAGCCTGGAGCCTGTTTCCGATTCTGTGTCTCCCTCTCTCTCTGCCCCTCCCCCGTTCATGCTCTGTCTCTCTCTGTCCCAAAAAATAAATAAACGTTGAAAAAAAAATTAAAAAAAAAAAAAAACCACAATGAGATACCACCTGACACCTGCCAGAATGACTAACATAAACAACTCAGGCAACAACAGATGTTGGCGAGGATGCGGAGAAAGAGGATCTCTTTTGCATCGTTGGTGGGAATGCAAACTGGTGCAGGCACTCTGGAAAACAGTGTGGAGGTTCCTCAAAGAACTAAAAATAAAACTACCCTACGACCCAGCAATTGCACTACTAGGCATTTATCCACGGGATCCAGGTGTGCTGTTTCGAGGGGACACAGGCACCCCCATGTTTATAGCAGCACTAGCAACAATAGCCAAAGTATGGAAAGAGCCCAAATGTCCATCGACGGATGAATGGATAAAGAAGATATGGTGTGTGTGTATATGTGTGTGTGTGTGTGTGTGTGTGTGTGTGTATGTGTGTGTGTGATGGAGTATTACTGGGCAATCAAAAAGAATACAATCTTGCCATTTGCAACTATGTGGATGGAACTGGAGGGTATTATGCTAAGTGAAATTAGTCAGTCAGAGAAAGACAAAAATCCTATGATTTCACTCATATGAGGACTTTAAGAGACAAAACAGATGAACATAAGGGAAGGGAGGCAAAAATAATATAAAAACAGGGAGGGGGACAAAACAGAAGAGACCCTTAAATATGGAGAACAGAGGGTTACTGGAGTGGGTGTGGGAGGGGGGATGGGCTAAATGGGGAAGAGGCACTAAGGACTCTACTCCTGAAATCAGCGTTGCACTATATGCTAACTAATTTGGATATAAATTTTTTTAATTAACAAATAAATAAAATTAAAAATTAAAAAAAAAAAGTCCTCATAGGTGCCCAGAGCCAGACAGACAAGACTGACAGACACACACAGACACACACACATGTTCCCAAATAAATAAAATCCTGCTACTTTCAGTGAAGAAAACATTTTTGCATATAAATATGACACAATTTCCATTTGTCTAATGAAATGTGTCAAAATCTTCTCCCACGCCCTTTCATCTAAAATGTGATTAAAAGATCCAAATTAGCAGGTGAGTACCAGAGCACAAAGATCCCATGAGAAGAGGCAGCAAAGAAAAGGAGAAAAAGCAACCAAATAATGTATGTCTGAAACACCTGAATCATGAATAAGATAAGCAGAAGAAGAAGAAGGAGGAGGAGGAGGAAGAGGAGGAGGAGGAGGAGGAGGAGGAGGGGGAGGTTATTGTGACTTGACATTCAGAAATAAGCAGCAATGTTTTAGTCCTACTGACCAGTGGAGGATTTCATCACTACCCTACAAAAGATACTGAAACACGTCAGCATTCTTTAAACACTACAGCACAGCTAGAGAACAACACGATTTCCAGCCCCCCCTCCCACATATAATCTCTTAAAACCGATACTGAGAGGGGCGCCCAGGTGGCTCAGTGGGTTAAACACCCGAGCCTTGGTTTCAGCTCAGGTCATGATCTCACGGTTCGTGAGTTCGAGCCTTGCGCTGGGCTCTGTGCTGATGGCGAGGAGCCTGCTTGGGATTCGTTCTCTTCCTCTCTCTCTCAAAATAAGTAAATAAACTTAAAAAAAAAAACTAATGCTGGGAAACAATATTAAGAACAAAATACCTACATTTCGTTTCAAATAGTAACTAGGAAAATTTGTGCCTAACAACAAAGCAGTATGACATTCTGTAGAAAGGAGTGTTTTGGTTTTTAAAATAAATTAAATATACAAGGCTAAAATAGGTCTTTACCTACAACATGATTTATATGGCATAAGGTGTGTCAAAATGGAAATATGCATGTGAACAGTCTGTTTTAAGTTTATTTATTTGTCTTGAGAGAGAGAGAGAGAGATACGGAGACAGAGAGAGGATCCCACGCAGGCTCCATGCTGTCAGCGCAGAGCCTGACAAGGGGCTCGATCCCCAAAACTCTGAGATCACGACCTGAGCTGAAACCAAGAGTCGGACACTCAACCGACAGAGCCGCCCAGGAGCCCCTGAAAAGTCCATTTTAAATTTGGTCCTCCATTTTGATCCGATAAAACCAGGGGTGATGGGTGATGTATTTGCTTTCGTTGTTCTAGTTGACAGACATCCTTTCCTGGATGGATCCAGATGGAAATGTCTCTCTTCTGGTTCTGTTATTTGCTGCTGTAGTTTCTATCTGGGGTGCTAAGATTCACCCCTCTTTTAGCCTGCACACCGCGCAACCTTCATTTCCTCACACACCCTGGTCTCTTCCCAGCAGCTGCACATAGACATCTCTGGGTAGCTTCAAACACATCCAACTTCTGTCTGATTATTTACACTGGGGACACACTCACGCTCACCAACTGTCCAGGGTCACTCAGAGACACGTGACTTGAAAAAGCATTCTATTCCCCAACCAATATTTGGGTAGCTTGACATGCCACCAACGGGAGCACATCGTTGAGTAGAACCCAATTCTTACTTTTTGTCGGACATTGTCTTTAATATCCATATGCTTCCTTCTTGCCACCTGACTTCTCAAGTCTGAAGAACGTGAATCTCAGCAACAATCTTGCACAAATTGATGTTGCTTTTTTTCGAATGCTGAGCACTTTCGTCACAGAACGGACACGATTCCAGCTCTGGCTTTTATTGCCAGTGCAACCTTCGAGTAAGTCTTCTCTTACCCTCTCTGAACCTCACTTTCCTCATCTGTAAAATGGGATGAATACCAGCTTCCTCACCAGGTTGCAACCAAGTAGGATCATGGATGTAAAAGGCTTAGCAGACACACTGTCCCAAAACCAGTGTTCACAACGGCCAGGAATTTATTCCTTCTGAGAGCTGAGAGTCTTTATGGTCCGTAGATAGGAGGAAAGGTTACACTGGGATTGTTGTGCACTTTTGTAGGGAAATGGAAATGATTTACATTTTAAGACCAAGCAAGCATTCGTGTTCAAAAATGTCAAAGTCTGGGCGCCTGGCTGCCTCAGTCTGCAGAGCAGGCGACTCTTGATCTCGGGGTTGTGAGTTCAAGTCGCACATTGTGTATAGAGATGACTTAAATATGAAAAAAAAATACATAAATAAATAATGTTAAGGTCAAACCGTGACAAGCCCCTGATGTGGAGGGACACTGAGCTCTGGTGTCTCATTCCTTGTGCCAATTTGCTTTTACCTCCCTCTCCCTGAAAATGAAAAGATCACATGGCAGACCGTTCTGTAAACAAGACAGCCAGACAATGAAACTGGTGAGGGCCAAAGATGAAGTTCTAGGCCAAACTGGTTGCCAGCCTAACCTCTTCACAGGACTGATTAAAGATTTAAAAACTGTGGCAGCCAGGTGGGAGACACATGTGTGGCTTTAAAATATCTGAATTCGGGGCGCCTGGGTGGCGCAGTCGGTGAAGCATCCGACTTCAGCCAGGTCACGATCTCGCGGTCCGAGAGTTCGAGCCCCGCATCAGGCTCTGGGCTGACAGCTCAGAGCCTGGAGCCTGTTTCCGATTCTGTGTCTCCCTCTCTCTCTGCCCCTCCCCCGTTCATGCTCTGTCTCTCTCTGTCGCAAAAATAAATAAACGTTGAAAAAAAAAAATTTAAAATATCTGAATTCTACCGTCCTGTTCTTGGGAGCTGACCCACTCAACAGAACACATGGGCCTCCATTGTACCTAAGACCCCTCCAGGCATTTTAAGCTCAGGCCTCAAAATACACAAATAGAAAATAAAACAAAAGCCCATGCTCTATCTTGCCAAAAAGAAAAAAATACATTGATTTTTTTTTTTTTAATAGATCTGCTGTAGGAGGATTGTGGACTTAAGGAGCCCATTCAGTGGGATTTTTTCACTAACCTACAATGCAAAAGATTGATTTTGTCCTTGACCAACACAAACAATTGAAGAAACCCAGACTCCTGCAAAAGCCCCAGGAGAAACAATCTGCAATTTAATTAGTGAAGAATAGAAGCAATTTAAATACAATCCCAGGCAGTTTTTACCGTAATATTTGAATAGACATCTGCTACATCTAGGCAGAGCCTGCTAGTCCCCAATCTGATGAGATGCCCACCGTGAGGGACAAGGGTGCCTACTGTTAGAGCAAGACCCATAACTTACAACAAAATGCCACAAATACACCTTCTCAACACCTATCCCGGCCTCCCCCCAAAATAAACGGGTGGGATAGATAGATGAGGAAAGCAAATGTTGGTCACAGTCTTTTGAAGTGTGGTCGAATGGACGCAGAGAGGGTTTCAGAGCAAGGGCACTGAAGTGGAATTTTGACTCCGTCCTTACCTTTCCTCTATCCCCAGTTCAATTTCTTTTTTTAATTTTTTTAACGTTTATTTATTTTTGAGAGACAGTGTGAGCAGAGGAGGGACAGAGAGAGAGAGAGAGAGAGAGAGAGAGAGAATCCAAAGCAATTCCAGGCTCTGAACTGACAGCACAGAGCCCGACCTGGGGCTTGAACCCACAAACCGCAAGATTATGACCTCAGCCCAAGTCGGACACTTAACCCACTGAGCCACCCAGGCGCCTGACCAGTTCAATTTCTTCATTCATAAAAAGGGGATATGAATGTCTACCTCTCATAAGTTTTAAATATTCAATGAGAATATCTGCAATAAAATGCCATATAAACGTTAGCTGAAAAGGCATAGAAATGCTGAAGTGGAGACTACAAATCAAAATAGTGATACGTCACAATTGCACCTTCTACCATAAGAAATTTACTACGTCAGCTTCGTAGATTTATTTGTATATACAAAATACCCTAATATACAGACTCTCAGCTTCTCAACATGAAGGAGATCTGGAGACGGGTGGTGGAGGGTCGACAACACTGTCAATGTACTTAGTATAAATGAACTATGTACACTCTAAAATCATTAAGCTGGGGGTACCTGGGGGGCTCACAAGGTTAAGCATCCAACTCTCGGTTTTGCCTCCGGTCATGATCTCACAGTGTGTGGGATTGAGCCCCATGCTGGTCTCAGTCCTGACAGCACGAGCCTGCTTGGCATTTTCTCTCTCCACCTCTCTCTGTCTCTCCCCACTCGCCTACCCTCTCTCAAAATAAACAAATAACAGTTATCTAAAAAAATAAAATGGGGGCGCCTGGGTGGCGCAGTCGGTTAAGCGTCCGACTTCAGCCAGGTCACGATCTCGCGGTCCGTGAGTTCGAGCCCCGCGTCGGGCTCTGGGCTGATGGCTCAGAGCCTGGAGCCTGTTTCCGATTCTGTGTCTCCCTCTCTCTCTGCCCCTCCCCCGTTCATGCTCTGTCTCTCTCTGTCCCAAAAATAAATAAAAAACGTTGAAAAAAAATTATAAATAAATAAATAAATAAATAAATAAATAAATAAATAAATAAAATGAAATTGCAATCCCTATCAAAATAACACCAGCATTCTTCACAGAGCTAGAACAAACAATCCTAAAATTTGTATGGAACCATAAAAGACCCCGAATAGCCAAAGCAATCTTGAAAAAGAAAACCAAAGCAGGAGGCATCACAATCGCAGACTTCAAGCTACACTACAAAGCTGTAATCATCAGGACAGTATGGTACTGGCACAAGAACACACACTCTGATCAAGGGAACAGAATCGAGAACCCAGAAATGGACCCACAAACGTATGGCCAACTAATCTTTCACAAAGCAGGAAAGAATATCCAATGGAATAAAGACAGTCTCTTCAGCAAGTGGTGCTGGGAAAACTGGACAGTGACATGCAGAAGAATGAATCTGGACCACTTTCTTACACCAGACACAAAAATAAACTCAAAATGGATGAAAGACCTCAATGTAAGACAGGAAGCCATCAAAATCCTCGAGGAGAAAGCAGGCAAAACCTCTCTGACTTCAGCCGCAGCAATTTCTTACTCAACACGTCTCTGGAGGCAAGGGAAACAAAAGCAAAAATGAACTACTGGGACTTCAGCAAGACAAAAAGATTCTGCACAGCAAAGGAAACAGTCAGCAAAACTAAAAAGCAACCAATAGAATGGGAGTAGATATTTGCAAACGACATATCAGATAAAGGGTTAGTATCCAAAATCTATAAGGAACTTATCAAACTCAATACCCTAAAACAAATAATCCAGTGAAGAAATGGGCTAAAGACAGGAATAGACACTTCTCCAAAGAAGACATCCAGATGGCCAACCGACACATGAAAACATGCTCCACATCACTCATCATCAGGGAAATACAAATCCAAACCACAATGAGATACCACCTTGCACCTGTCAGAACGGCTAACATGAACAACTCAGGCAACAACAGATGTTGGTGAGGATGCGGAGAAAGAGGATCTCTTTTGCATTGTTGGTGGGAATACAAACTGGTGCAGCCACTCTGGAAAACAGTGTGGAGGTTCCTCAAAAAACTAAAAATAAAACTACCCTACGACCCAGCAATTGCACTACTAGGCATTTATCCACGGGATCCAGGTGTGCTGTTTCAAGGGGACACAGGCACCCCCATGTTTATAGCAGCACTAGCAACAATAGCCAAAGTATGGAAAGAGCCCAAATGTCCATCGATGGATGGATGGATAAAGAAGATGTGGTGTGTATACACACACACACACACACTGGAGTATTACTCAGCAATAAAAAAGAATGAAAACTTGCCATTTGCAACTACGTGGATGGAACTGAAGGGTATTATGCTAAGTGAAATTAGTCAGAGAAAGACAAATATCATATGACTTCACTCATATGAGGACTTTTAGAGACAAAACAAATGAATATAAGGGAAGGGAAGCAAAAATAATATAAAAACAGGGGCGCCTGGGTGGCACAGTCGGCTGGGCGTCCGACTTCGGCTCAGATCATGATCTCGCAGTCCGTGAGTTCGAGCCCCGCGTCGGGCTCTGTGCTGACCACTCGGAGCCTGGAGCCTGTTTCAGATTCTGTGTCTCCCTCTCTCTCTGACCCTCCCCCGTTCATGCTCTGTCTCTGTCTCAAAAATAAATAAACGTTAAAAAAAAATTTAAAAACAAACAAATAAATAAATAAATAAATTTTAAAAATTAAATTGTTAAGATGGTAAACTTCATTTTATATATTTTACCACAATTTTTTAAAATTTTTTTAATGTTTATTTTTGAGAGACAGAGAAAGAGAGAGCGAGCATTGGACAGGCAGAGAGAGAGGGAGACACAGAATGCAAAACAGGCTCCAGGCTCTGAGCTGTCAGCACAGAGCCCAACAGGGGCTCAACTCAGGAACCATGAAATCACGACTTGAGCCTAAATCCGACGCTTGACCGACTGGGCCACCCAGGCACCCCTTTGACCACAACTTTTAAAAATTATTTTAAAATATTTACCATCCTTTGGCAGGAGAAGAGAAATCCTCGTCCTTTAATCTCTAATTTGTCAGTTGAAGACGCCAAGAGCAGGGGCTGAGGGTACTAGATAATGCAGTATACTATGAGCTTATTGCAAAGGCATGTACAAATTCTAGGACTTTAGCCAAACTTTCAGAACAGGACTTTTTCCTTTTTTTTTTTCACGTTTTATTAATTGGAAACAAAATAAATTTCGAAATGCCAGTACATTGACTGCCAAGTCCTCAAACTCTATGTGTTGTACACTTTAAGGGACATGGGCAACATTGTACTTACTGAGTACGAATGAATATGAATACTTGAGATTCTTCAACAGTGTTCATTTAAGAAGGTTCGATAGACTCCCAACATATGCCACAGCAAGTGAATTAAACAGGAAAGGATGGGGCTCCTGGATGGCTCAGTCGGAAGAGCTTGGGATTGTGAGCTGAGCCCCACGCTGGGTGTTGAGATTGCTGAAAAAGAACTGAGAAGGGGAGGAGAGGACAGGGGAGGAGAGGAGAGGAGAGGAGAGGAGAGGAGAGGAGAGGAGAGGAGAGGAGAGGAGAGGAAAGGAAAAAGAACGACAAAAGACGGACAAGAAGCCCCATTTTAGCTCACGTAGTTATGGAGAAGGTGGACGTTCTGGGTTTGGGCACACTTAGTGATGACCTATAGAGACCCAGCTGCGAGTACAAGCCCAGACACAGAAATAACTAGGGGCAGTAGATGGGAAACTCAAAGGAATCCCACTGGGTCACCCCGTAGAAATCACCAAAACCTCCGAGACCTCAGTCTCTGCATCAGGGAGATGGCCGGGTAGGACTGGCTGACAGTGAAATCCCCTGTTGGGTCTGGCCATCTGTGAGTCGTTGCTCTCCATTCCAAGCTTTGTCAGCAAGGTCTAATAACACAATACATGAACCCATCTGCTATAGACTCAACGTGTCCTCTCAAAATTCATGTGTTGAAACCCAATGCCTGATGAAATGGTATTTGGAGGTGGGACTTTTGAGAGGTGATTAGGTCATGAGGGTAGAGCCCTCGGGAATGCGATTAATGCCCTTCTAAAGAGACCCTGGGAGGTTCCCTCACCCCTTCCAACCTGTGAGGACAGATCAAGAAGACAGCCTTCCGTGACCCAGGAAGCAGGCCCTCACCAGATCGGCCGATGCCCTGACCTTAGACTTGCAAGCCCGCAGAACTGTAAGAAGTAAATTTCTGTTAAGTCACCTCGTCTACACTATTTTGTTCCTGCAACCTGAGACACCATCCCCTGTGCATTCAAGGAAAGGAAATAATACGAGAAACAACTCTACACAAAAGGAAGCCAGGGAGATAGCAAAGAAGGACCTAGGTGACCAAGGCTGGACCCCAAGAGCTCCAACCAACCCCGTGGAAAAGCACACAGCGGTACAGGCCTCCCAGGCCCCCCAGGCCCCCCTGGGGAAACACTGAAGCGACACAGCCTCACTCAGCCTCTGACTCACGTGAGTCCTGAGCCACCCAGGTGCCCCTACATACTCTGAGTTTTAATCCAGGATGTTTAATAATGCCGGAAGGTAATTATTTTGATCTGCTTCAGAATGGGAAATCTCAGAACAGTAAAGAGGACTATGGAATCCCTTACAGTAACACAACGAAGACATCTGAAAAGTTGATACCATACTAAAAAGTTGACACTATACTAAAAAAGTGCCCATCTTAAACTCTAATGGGCACTTTCTAGTTGTATGTTTCTCTTATGTTAAATTTCAAATTCAGGGCCGCCTGGGTGGCTCAGCCGGTTAAGCATCTCACTTCCGCTCAGGTCATGATCTCAGGGACATGAGTTCGAGCCTGGTGTCGGGCTCTGAGCTGACAGCTCGGAGCCTGGAGCCTGTGTCAGGTTCTGTGTCTCCCTCTCTCTTTCTGCCTCTCTCTCTCTCTCTCTCCTCTGAAAAAATACATTAAAAAAAAGTTTTTAATTTCAAATTCAAATTCAAATAGGAAAGACACTATTTTCAGCTGGGTAGAATTCCCTATCAACATCTACATGATCACAAATTGCAAACTGGTGAAACCATCCTTTTTAAAAATTTCAACATTTCAGGACAACTGATAGAATAGTAAAGTGTCTCAGACTTTTCACTCCCAGCCGCCTATAAACTCCTGTGGAAACATATCAATAGGGGGGAAATCTCCTCATGGGGAACAAAGACAGGGAGCAGGGGTGATCATAACCTGACACTCTCGACCCTTCCATGGACTGTGGCTAGATTCCAAAACAACATTTTGCAATCTACCTCCTGAGTTACAGGGTTGGAAGTGAAAGAGAGAGGCCTTCACTGACATTCACAGACAGCACCAGAGCAAGAAACTACACTAGCCTGAGAAAATGCACAGCCTGCCAGGGGGGTGACCCACATCCGCATCCTTCGGGTCTCCTTTCTCCACACCTAATAATACTATTAGAATCTATCCAGCAGAGTGTTTTCAGAGCCCGGGAACCTACTTCTTGCAAGGAGAGCCCCACGAGATAGGAAAACAGTGGATCAAGGCAAAAGAGCACTCTTTTTTCAAACTAAAATGTTATGCTGGGAAGCGGATGGCAGAGGCAAGATGAGAGGCCCAGAAAAAAGCCTTTCTTGAACATTCTTTTTCTCTTAGTAGGCCTCAAGAATATTTTGCCTTGGTGCTCAATTTTCTTTTTTCTTTTTTTTTTTTTTCTTTTTTTTTTCTTTTTTTTTTTCTTTTTTTTTTTCTTTTTTTTTTTTTCTTTTTGGGACAGAGAGAGACAGAGCATGAACAGGCAGGGGAGGGGCAGAGAGAGAGGGAGACACAGAACCGGAAACAGGCTCCAGGCTCTGAGCCATCAGCCCAGAGCCCGACGCGGGGCTCGAACTCACGGACCGTGAGATCATGACCTGGCTGAAGTCGGACGCTTAACCGACTGCACCACCCAGGCGCCCCATTTTTAATTTTTTTTTTAATGTTTATTTATTTTTGAGACAGAGAGCATGAACGGGGGACGGTCAGAGAGAGGGAGACACAGAAGTGGAAACAAGCTCCAGGCTCTGAGCTGCCAGCACAGGGCCCGACGCGGGGCTCAAACTCACGGACCGCGAGATCATGACCGGAGCCGAAGTCGGCCCCTTAACCAACTGAGCTACCCAGGCGCCCCTGGTGCCCAATTTTCAAACCTGCGATGCCACTGCAAATAACTCCACCCCACTCCTACACCTAACCTGAGCCCGGTCTGAAATGAAGAGCCGTGCATCCGTTGCTTTTAGGAAAGCGAGTAAGTCCCACACACAGGAGGAGAAATAACATTTACTAACCACACTGCCAGACGCCATACACTAAGCTCATTACAAGGCAAATTAAGCTGTCCTGGAATGTCAGAAAAGACAGAGGGACTTTGCCAGAGTCCCCTGGAAAACTATGACGGAATTAGGGAATCCATTACCAGCCCAGGAGAGTGCCTGAGTTCCAAGGATGAACAGGGGACAAGAGATGTCTGCAGCATAGGAAGGAGAAAGGAAACCTGCTGCTGCTGTCATCACTCCACTGGGCTCCAAGGCCTAGAAGAAGTTTCCTTCTCGCAAAGACTGCTAGGGAGCAGAAAGCGAGAAGAAAGCACGTGCGGTTATAAGAACTCAGACCTAGCTAAATGTTGACTTTAAGATCTCCAACCTCCCGGAGCACCTGGGTGGCTTAGTTGGTTAAGTGTCCGACTTCGGCTCAGGTCATGATCTCTCAACTCGTGAGTTTGAGGGCCACATCGGGCTCTGTGCTTCCACTCAGGTCATGATCTCACGGTTCGAGCCCCATGTGGGGCTCTGTGCTGACAGCTCGGAGCCTGGAGCCTGCTTCAGATTCTGTGCCTCCCCCTCTCTCTGCCCCTCCCCTGCTCATGCTCTCTCTCTCTCTCTCTCTCTCTCTCTCGCTCTCGCTCTCGCTCTCACTCCCTCTCTCTCAAAAAATAAGTAAACATTAAAAAAATATTTTTTAATCTGAAAGGTAAATAGAAAACCAAAGGCCTTAGAAAAAAAATAAAGCAATCTATAAGTTGGATCTTGTGGGGGAAGAATATGCAAACCTAATCACAGAAAAACAGAAAACACAAAGACAACTTAAAATAACTATGTGTTTAAAATTTTATCATTTAAGGTTACCTAACATAGGATTTCATGGTAAAAAATTTTTTTCCCAGCGGTATTGAAATATAATTAACACATAACATCGTGTGAATGTAAGATGTTCAGTATGATGAGTCAACACATGTATATTGCAAAACGATTCACATTTTAAAATCTTTTTTTTTTTAACGTTTATTTATTTTTGAGACAGAGAGAGACAGAGCATGAACGGGGAGGGGCAGAGAGAGAGGGAGACACAGAATCTGAAACAGGCTCCAGGCTCTGAGCTGTCAGCACAGAGCCCGACATGGGGCTCGAACTCACGGACCGTGAGATCATGACCCAAGCCAGAGTCGGACGCTTAACCAACTGAGCCACCCAGGCGCCCCGTCACATTTTAAAATCTTAATACCCCTGGTGGCTGTATAGATTTCAATTCTCAAAAGTACAACAGTAATAGAGAAGGAATTAAGGAACATATAAAGTAATCTATACCAACAAAAAGACCAAATGCCCATTTGGTTTTATTGGCCAATTATTTTAAATTTCAAGGACCAGTAATTTCCATGCTATATAAACTGCTACAAAACATTAAAAAAAACAAAAGGAATATCTAAAAAGACACAACAGTCACACACAATTTATACCTATACCTATGAAACAGAGTGCAGAATGCAAAAAAAAAAATATATGAAGATAAGACTGCTTGTGTTCCTCTAAATTGCCTGGTGGTCATCATCATTATAACTTAATTTGACATTATGGGATGGGATTTTATATATATATATATATATATATATATATATATATATATATATATGACCCTAAAACCTTCATTTCTTTTTTTTTAACACTTTACTTTTTTTTTTCACATTTATTTATTTTTGAGAAACAGAGTGAGACAAAGCGTGAGCGGGGGAGGGGCAGAGAGAGAAGGAGACACAGAATCCGAAGCAGGCTCCAGGCTCTGAGCTGTCGGCACGGAGCCCAACACAGGGCTCGAACCCACAACCTGTGAGATCATGACCCAATCCAAAGTCAGACGCTCAACCGACTGAACCACCCGGGTGCCCCTAAACACTTTCCTTTTTAAAGTTTTTTTGTGAGAAACACTTTCCTTTTTAAAGTTTTTTTGTGAGAGAGACAGAGCGTGAGCAGGGGAGGGGCAGAGAGGGAAAGAGGGACACAGAACCTGAAGCAGGCTCCAGGCTCAGATCTGTCAGCACACAGCCCGATGTGGGGCTCGAACTCCCGAATCGTGAGATCATGGCCTGAGCCGAAGTCGGACGCTTAACCGACTGACCCACCCAGGGGCCCCGTAAAACATTTCTTCACGTTGCATGAATCTGCCTCACTCTGTTAGCAGAGTTGAGGATGTACAGTCAATGAACCACAACTAGGCATCAGACTCAGTAGCTTTCGCCATATTTCTGCTGCATCCCACCCACCCTTTCACTCTATGGAAGTCCGCTGTGTGTGTTTGGTTCCGAAGTGTCTGATAAAATGCTTTGCCATTCAATATTTTAAATTTAAATAAACTACTGCATCATGTATTGATTTTATTTCACATGCACTTTCTCCAATGCCTCAAGAATAGTAAAGCCTACATTACGTGCCATTCTCTTAAAGATCATTTTCTTGGAGAGGAAAAGTAGTCAAAAGCGTGATGGATTTTCTTCTTCGGATGGATATGGGGAAACTCACCAGTGTAACAACTGCTGTGATAGATCTATATCGCTGAAGCATTCTCAAGTGAAAGAAATAATAATGGGACATCATAACTTGCCACATTGTGGTTACAACAAGGGTTGAATGGGCAGAGACTAGGCTGGAAAAAACAACCAGGTGACTGATAACCTGATTGCTGCCTCTTTGTAGCGACTTGAACTTTAGTTCCCATAAATATGATAAATCCCTCACAAGTTCTAAATGAGAGAATCACAGAATTTAAAGCTAAAAGGATCTTCAACGGGTCTCCCGATTTTACACATTACAAAACGGAGGGCCAAGAGACTAACGACTTGTATTCTGCCTACTGAATTTATCAGGGCCATAAGAAGTATCTGGTAGTGGTTGTAAAAATGCCTAGAAGCTTCCATTTCCTCCATGCTGTCTGCTTCAGACCAGAAAAAGAGGAAGAACTGGCAAAGGGATCCACAAATAATTCAAACTACAGCCGCGTATACACCACAGGCAGGAAATGTATACTAGTTTCACATGATTAATAATTTAGGGCTCCATTGAGAAAGATTTTAGACCCAAACACTTAAAGAAATCTTTGCGGGTTTCTGACAAAGCTGATACTATGAAATCAATTATTTATCCACTCTCAACCACCTCCACATCAATGGGCATTAGAGGCAAAAAGGAAGGGGGCAGGTGGAGAGGGGAAGGCGTGCCTTTCCCCATGAACACTCACCCTGAACTCTCCAATGGTATCTGGGGAGGCCAACAAGCTGATTTCTGAGCATCTGTTCTTGGGCCCAAGGAACCCCTTCCTAGCCTCACAGAAAAGTCCCTAACCTGCTTAGTGAGGATTCCACCTGGTTCAAAAAGAAGGGATGATTACCAGACATCTTAAAAGGCGATGCTCACTCTGTTGGGGCGCCTGGGTGGCGCAGTCGGTTAAGCGTCCGACTTCAGCCAGGTCACGATCTCGCGCTCCGTGAGTTCGAGCCCCGCGTCGGGCTCTGGGCTGATGGCTCAGAGCCTGGAGCCTGTTTCCGATTCTGTGTCTCCCTCTCTCTCTGCCCCTCCCCCGTTCATGCTCTGTCTCTCTCTGTCCCCAAAATAAATAAAACGTTGAAAAAAAAAATTTTTTTAAAAAGGCGATGCTATGGGAGCCTTACTTTTTACGTTTCCGACTCTGGATATTTTGTGACTGCAAACCTCAACGCCTCACCAATTATTAGATGAGGCTGCTAAAAAAAAAAAAAAAAAAAAAAGAGCATGCAGGGTTTTATCACACAAAACCAGTTGAACACAAATGCTATGAACCAGATCTTGAACAAATATATCAGGATGCCAGGGCCTTGTTTAATTCTCCTTCGTTATTAATAAAGAGTCACAGGGAATTTGGAGAAAAGTGAGTAGAAAAAGCCACAAAAAGGAAACAGCATATTCAAAAATGACATATTGTGTTCCACAAGAACACTCAATATGTGTTAGTACAATATCTCCCCAAGATTAACTGTATTCACTCTACAAATTTAGCAAGTTCGTAGTAAGCTGCTTTATTTTAAAATATGAATGTACAGGGGCACCTGGGTGGCCCAGCTGGTTACACATCTGACTCTTCAGCTCAGGTCATGATCTCGAGCATTGTGAGTTCGAGCCCTGCATGGGTCACTGCGCTGACAGCACGGAGCCTGCTTGGGATTCCCTCCCCCCCCCTCTCTCTCTCTCTCTGTCTGCTGCTCCTCCCCTGCTTGGGGCTCTCTCTCTCCCTCTCTCTCAAAACAAATAAACTTAAAAATTTTTTTTGAAATAAAATAAAATAAAATAAAATAAAATAAAATAAAATAAAATACAAATACACATCCATGAGTCCTCACATACACACATGGACATGTCAAGAGAATCAGGTAGAAGTTTCTAAACTCAGAATATGGTTTTCCCACAAACTAAAGAGGAGGCTTCTTTGACATCATTAAGCACAATCTAGGGCCGCCGATTTTCACCCTAAATACTTCTGTTTATCCTCTTGCTATAACTGTAGCCTCTCTCTAGCACTGACTTGTGCTTAGCAGTTTAGTTTTTATGTATTTTTATTACTCTCACGCAGCTGTCAGGGGAGATACCTTCAGGGTCCTCCCAGCCTGCCCTTCTTGCTCATGCAAATTTTCCATCTTCACGGTCACACACTCTCGGTCTTGGTGGATGTGGGAACACTACCACAAAGTGCGACCCTCCTCCCGCTGGCTGAGCTGTTTTAATGACAAAACCCCAGAGCGGGTATGTGGAAGAGGTAGAAGGAGAGAGAAAAAGGCAGGAGAGAAGGAGGCCACAAAGAAAAGGAGGCAACAGATCGGGACGGAACGTGGAAAGGGGTGAGTTATTCAAATTTAGGACGTGTGAGAACAGGAAGGGGATTCATCCCAGCAAGGGGGAGGGGAGGCGGGGCGGCGGGGGCGGGGGGGGGGGGGGGGGCAGGAAGCCCAAATGAGGAGGCCTGGGCAGTTCAGAGGGAGGAGGGCCTCCTAGCCAGTCAGGCTGCTGGGAAACACCTGCTTCAGGCCACGGTGGACATTCCCCCCGATGCCGGCACCAGCCCAAGCCTCTCCGAGGGCACGGATGGGGACCTGAGCAGTCGCGGTGACAACAAAAACTGCTACCACTGGTAAAACACCTGTTGTGTGTCTGGCCTTCAGGTGCTTTACCTGTATTTGCCTCACCCACAACCCGCAGGAACCCACAGGGTGGGTGCCGTGATCATGCACATTCCACAGACACCTGAAGGGGGGCAGATGACGGAAGTGTGTGAGGCCACACAGCCCTTCAGGAGGGTTTTCGGGTGTTTCCACAGGGGCAGTCAGGGTGAGCTTGAAGGGTGGCGAGAGTGGGTTTCGGGCCCACAGAGAGAAAGCCCTGGGAGTGTCCTAGGGCTGGAAACCACAAGACAACATTATGGAGGCAAATCAATAGATCAATAGAACAGACTGGAAGGAGGTGGGGTGTGCTTCCTTGGTTGTGAAAAGGAGCACAAGGGGCACCTGGGCGGCTCAGTCGGTTGAGCGTCCCACTTCGGCTCAGGTCGTGGTCTCGTGATCTGTGAGTTCGAGCCCCACGTCGGGCTCTGTGCTGTCGGCTCAGAGCCTGGAACCTACTTCGGATTCTGTGTCTCCACCTCTCTCTGCCCCTCCCATGCTCATGCTCTGTCTCTCTCTGTCTCTCAATAATAAATTAACGTTAAGAAAAAAGAAAAGAAAAGGAGCACAAAAGTGCACGTTATAAAAGTAAAGGACCCCTGATCCGCACTTTAACACCCGCCGCACAGAGACGCGCCTCCCTGAAAGAATGCAGTAAGTAGCCCAAGAACTGAATGCTCCCCCGTTCCTCCACCGTGTCCACCGCTGGCCCCAAGATGGAGGCCAGCGGGAACCCCAAAGGAAAGGGAAGCCCGACACGCCCAGGCCTAGCCTCCAGCCAACATCCCAAGCCAAAAACCAACATGGAGAAAGTGGCCCGTGGGGTAGGCTCATCCGTCAGTCTTGCCAGACTGGATTGGGTCACCGTCAGTCCCAAACTCACACGATCTCACCAGGCCGAGCAATCTTAAACCTCCTTCTTCCTCCAATTTACAACACATTCCCTCGACATTTCCATTTCTTCCCAAGAAAGGTTCCCACACGACTTAAACACAGGCTATTTTGTTTTCTCTAAATTTGAAATGCATCGGTAAAAGGCAAGAACACCCCTCTCCTCCCCCAACACACATACACAAAAAGTGGTGTCTATAAAAATCAACCAAAGCAGGGGCACCTGGGTGGCTCAGTTGGTTAAGTACCTGACTTCGGCTCAGGTCATGATCTCATGGCTTGTGAGTTCGAGCCCTGCATCAGGCTCTGTGCTGACAGCTCAGAGCCTGGAGCCTGCTTCCAATACTGTTCTGATTATGTGTGTGTCTCTCTCTCTCTCTCTCTCTCTCTCTCTCTCTCTGCCACTCCCCTGCTCACTCTCGTGCATGCTCTCTCGCTCTCAAAAGTAAAATAAACATTTAAAAAAAAAATCAACCGAAGCATAAAAAATTCCAGCAGACAGAAACATAGGAAGTTACCCGCCAGATTTCTTTTTCTTTCATTTGCCAAAAGACCAATTTGTGACCTCAAATCGTCCTTGGATGAACACCATTGAGGATCCTGGATTTTTATTGATGGCCAAACACACATTTCCTGGTATCCACATAGACTCTGCTATTCTTTAAAAAATCCCCTGCTATTCTTTTACATGTGAAGCTTAAAAGAGGCAATAGGGAAGAGGAGAGACAGGACCGAGGACTCCGGGAGCGATGCCAGCCCCTGGCCTGGAGCTGCCATGTGGGCGGCCGACTCCATCCGCAAACTCCAGGTCTCCCTCCGTAAAGGAACTCGGAGAACTCGAACTCCCACTGCTTCTTCCAGAGTTCTCCAGCCATCGCCTTTCCAAAATGAAAATGGAACAGCGTGCAGGCACTGCAACGTCCTTAAGATGGGATCATGGACAATGAGAGGTTATTGATTGGAGACAGAGGACAAGTAACCACAATGGCGTCATCCAGTCAGAGAAAGACAATTAACGGACAGATTTTCCAAGACTTGAGATGCTGTTGCCCCCCCCCAGCCCCACCACAGATGGTGGGGCTCTGAGGAGTGGTCCCCAGACACAAGAAGCTGTGCAGTAAACATATGAGGCAGTCCCCCAAAAAGAGTGTACATCCTTTCTTTCCATCAGAAGGGATTCCACGTTCTAGAGTCCATGGCAGCTAAAACTGATGCGTTGAATCTATTCTGTTCAGCGATAACACACACACACTCAACTGTGTCTTGCAATTTTGTGTGTGAGAGATACATTCCTTTTTACTTCCAATAACAGAATCAAAGTGTACCATGGAGTCACAATTCTGAAATGTGCTTAAGACAGTGTATTATTTTAATGTTTACTTATTTATTTTGAGACAGACAGCACATGAGCAGGGTAGGGGCAGAGAGAGGGGGGTGGGTAGAGAGAACCCCAAGCAGGATCCGCACTGTCAGCACAGAGTCCAATGTGGGGCTTGATCCCATAAACCATGAGATTATGACCTAAGCCAAAATTAAGAGTCAGGTCAGCAACCAGCTGAGCCACTCGGGTGCCCCAAGGTGGTGTATTTTTAAAGGAGTAGGTAATAGGAAACTTGGCGTATCATTCCCTCAAGGGAAATACACTCAAGTATTACTGACTTATAGATGAAGCACCTCTCTGTTCTCTGACATTGCACGCAACGAGTAGGGATGAAGTCTCTCAAGACACCGGTAGGAGAGTCGGAATGGGGATTACACCCCTGGTGAGTATATTCTGCTGGTGATGCTTGCCATTTCATTAGTTTGTCAAAACATGAAATTTATCCAGCTTTTAGCTACACATTGCCTTAGAGAAGTGCAGGAATAGCAAACGTTGAATTGTTTTTAAAGATTTTTTTAAAGTTCATTTATTTATTTGTTGAGAGAGAGAGACACACACAACGTACCTCATACACAAAGACTAGACCAAAAAAAAACAAGTAATTTCTACATTTAGTGCCTTCTCATACACATCCTTCCTTTGGCAAAGGCTAAGTTCATTTGAGCAGGGGAGGGACAGACAGAGAGAAGGGAGAAGATCCAAAGCAAGCTCTCTGTCGACAGCAGAAAGCCCAATGCAGGGCTCGAACTCAAGAACCATGAATCATGACCAGAGCTGAAGTCGAATGCTTAACCAACTAAGCCACCCAGGCGCCCTTCAAACTTTGAATCCTTAAAAAAAAAGTACCTCAAGTAGGTATGATTACTGAAAATTATGCCATTCCTTTTCAATGACTTAAAGAAAATTTTAAGTTTTCAAGGGTCGCTTCCCAGAATAAAATAAGTACCTTTTCTTGACACCAGGCTATTATGTTTGTTATCTATGAAAAATGACTTATGGTTGACCAGGAACTCAAGAAAAATAAAGATTTTTTTTTTCCCCATGCAAGCTCTTCATGATGAGAGAACATCATGGTCTGGGCAAGTATGTATCCAACCATTCAAGAAGGAAGTAGAAAACCGGGGTAGGGTTGGACTTGGCTTCAGAGGATTTTGGAATGTTGCTATTTCAGCCTTTCCCCTCACTTAGAGCATGGCATGACCCATCCCCTGGGCATCTTCTGGGAGTGTAGGATATACAGAAGCAGGTAGCAACTTGGTTTGCACTGAAGAGTCAAGGTGACCTGGGGCTAACCTGTGGGCCAGGGACAGGTTACCCAAACCCCCAAAGGCAGAATTCCCTTTAAAATCTGTAAAATCTTGGGGCGCCTGGGTGGCTCAGCCAGTTAAGCGTCCAACTTCGGCTCAGGTCACGATCTCACGGTCCGTGAGTTCGAGCCCCGCGTCAGGCTCTGGGCTGACGGCTCAGAGCCTGGAGCCTGCTTCGGATTCTGTCTCCCTCTCTCTCTGACCCTCCCCCCTTCATGCTCTGTCTCTCTCTGTCTCAAAAATAAACATTAAAAAAATAAATTAAAAAAATAATAAATAAAATCTGTAAAATCTTTCTCACAGTGTTATTCTAAGCAATAAATGGAATAAGTGCCTTGCACAGATCAGACAAAAATACAACACACCTCGTACAGAGACTAGACCAAAAAAAAAAAACCAAGTAATTCCTACATTTAGTGCCTTCTCATATGCATCCTTCTTTTTGCAAAGCTTAAGTTCATTTTGCGGCTACCCTAAGGGGTGGGTGGTCTCCTTATTCAGAACCACACCCCCCAAACCCAGGAAAGTGCCGAACATATAACTGGGGTTCAGTGGATGTTTGCCGAGTTGTGAATAAATGTTTCCCGATTGCCCCGTCTCCAATTTCCCCAGATCTCCATTGCTGCGCAAATTCATTTAAGGTTGAACAACTGAAAAGGTAAGCCAGGAGGAGGTGAAGGCAGCCGTGCGGTCCGGGTTTCCAACGGTCTTCCCGAAGGAGAACTTTTCCTCTGTATTGTGTCTCCGGGCTGGAAATATTTCCCATGCCACCGTCCTAGCTTGCAAATGTGTGGGTGTGCAATGCATTGGAAAAAGAGATGGGGTTAACCGATGCCAGTATCAACACAGGCAAATTTAGTGTGCAAAATTACAGGCGACGGTATTTTTAAAATACCACTGGCACTACGGGTGCCAACGAGTAGTTTTAGCTCAGGTGGGAGTGACTATAACCAAAAGCACTTTGCTATCTTTGTGTAACCTGGATGTGGGCACTGCTGGTCTTCTGGTCACCCAGCTAGAGTCCTCTTTACCAGCAAAAGGCACTTTTAAACGCAGTTAAGCACAAAAAAGAAAATCCCAACTATGGAAAGTGACTCCAGGACACTTTCAAGAAGACGGACTCTTTTCTGGAGGCAGGCTTCACTCTGGAAAGAAAAGTGGTCCCTCTAGGGGCACCCGGGTGGCTTAGTGGGTTAGACAGGTTAAGCCTCCGACTTCGGCTCAGGTCATGATCTCGCAGTTCGTGAGTTCGAGCCCCACCTCGGGCTCTGTGCTGACAGCTCAGAGCCTGGAGCCGGCTTTGGATTCTGTGTCTCCCTCTCTCTCTGTTCCACCCCTGCTCACTCTCTGTCTCTCTCTCTCAAAAATAATAAAGATTTAAAAAAAAATTTTTTTTAAAGAAAAGTGGCCCCTCTCTAGGTAAGGCACTCCAGATAATGCGGACAAAGTTTAATCTGCCTTCGGTGAAATGCACACAATGCCCTAAATACTGTCATCTGGCATTCACTCACCAGCCGGGCATCGAGCAATTACCATAAGCCGGTAGAGACCGGGAGGGACACTGCCACACACAACACCCGGCATCTGCCACACCTCACCTTTCACCCCTGCCCCGTTCCATTTTCAACAAAGACGCCTTTCCCTTAAACGGCCCCTCCCGGCATTCACAAATCTGACCTCTCCCTATTCGGGACTCTGGAATGTGCGGCTTTGCCAAAGCACAAAGGACTCCCTTCTGTTCGCTAAAATACATCTGGGATTCAGTGCAGAGAAGCTCCCTTCTGGGGCTCTGCAGGGAACCAGGCCTGACTGCTCCCCCATCAAGGGCCAACCCCCCCCCCCCCCCCACTGTTGGAGCCACGTTCCTGGACCTCACCAGCCTGGGGTCGTCCCTGTGGCCCCAAGGCTTGACTCTCCCCGTTGTCTCTCCCCCCTGCCCTTCCTTCTCTTCTGTCAATTGGCGAGAATTTCTTCTTTGGATCCTCTGTACATCCCGGGGACGAACACGGAGGAGAAAAGAGCTCAGAACGTAGGGACCGAGAGGGGGCGGTTCTTTCATGTTTCCCCCCCTCGTTCTGCGAGCACCCGAGGGTCAGCTCGGTTCCTGCGGCCACAGCCATGTAACACTGCACTGGAAGGCACCGTTTCGCAGGTGGGACACCGTCCATCGTCTGAAACAGCACGCACCTCAGCTGGACCCAAGAGCAACACGCTAAGAGCACCTCCCTCTCACACCAAAGCAGCTGCCCCGTACTACTTTCTTTTTTTAATGTTTATTAATTTACTTTTGAGACAGAGAGAGAGAGAGAGAGAGAGAGAGAGAGAGCGCGCAAGGGAGGGGCAGAGAGAGAAGGAGAGACAGAATCCCAAGCAGGCTCCACACCATCAGCACAGAGCCCGATGCGGGGCTTGAACTCACAAACAGTGAGATCATGACCTGAGCGGAAATCGAGAGTCAGATGCTCAACCGACCGAGCCACCCAGGCGCCCCTGCTCCATATTACTTTCTTAAAGGTGGGTCACATTCCCCTCGACCTGGAAGACTGGCGTTTGGCCTCACCACTCTTCAGCAGACCACGAAGCTCCTGTTCTGTATTAAATCTGTAAACCATGTAGATGCTTCCTGCCAGAAGGCACCCAGGATTGCACTTCCGGGTAAACTGCCTTCCTCGGGAAATCACTACGCATAGAAGTCTACCCACCCCCCAGGACAGTGCTCAGTCATTGGTGCGTATTCTGAATTCTTGCAGCCACGGCTCTCTTCCCAGACTGCCACTCCAAGAAGCTGCAAATCCCACACAATTTCTAAAAGGCGTCCCTGCCTTAGGCAAGGATCCTAGGAGCTAAAAAAAGGAGACATCTAAAGGAGGGAGAAATGAACAGCACCGTGCGTTGATGAAGTAAGGAATTTCCAAAAGAAATCTAAGACAACACAGAGGCAGCTTAAGTAGAAAGAAGAGATGGTCAGGGACGTCAATGATGATTTAGAGTCAACAGGAAACTCTGCCCAGAAAATAAAATCTCTTGGGGGCGCCTGGCTGGCTCAGTCGGAAGAGCGTGCGACTCTTGATCTCAGGGTCATGAGTTTGAGCCCCAAGTTGGGTGTAGAGATTACTAAAAATAATAATAAACTTAAAAATTGAAATAAAAAAAAGTTTAAGAGAGAAAATTGTCTTTTTTTAATATTTATTTATTGGGGGGGGGTGGGCAGAGAGATAGAGGGGGACAGAGGATCTGAAGCAGGCTCTGTGCTGACAGCAGACAGCCCGACAAGGGGCTTGAACTCACAAACCATGAGACGGTGACCTGAGCCAAAGTCGGACACTCAACCGACTGAGCCACCCAGGAGCCGCAGAAAAGAAAATGTGTTAGGTGACAATCCAGTACTCACATTCTTCTTTTGGTTTTCCCTATTCTACCTGCCAAAGGGGTTGTGTCTCCTAAAAGGCCTTTCATGGAATAGAGTTACTGTTTTCAGCCAGCAGATGTAACACAAAAAACCATGTGGATTATCACAGAGAGTAATAAAGAAACAATCTCCACGTCGAACATTATATACCTAAATTTTGGTATGTAAGTACACGTGAACGTTTCCAATATCTTAGCCTAGGGATCCTAATAAATTGACAAATATCAACGCAGAAAACATGTGACACTATATTCCCATAAAATATAAATTTTCTTACCAAAAATAGAAAAATATACAGTCTTTAAAATCAATTCCAGGGGCGCCTGGGTGGCTCAGTTGGTTAAGTGTCTGACTTCAGCTTAGGTCATGATCTCACCGCTGATGGGTTCAAGCCCCACATCAGGCTCTGTGCTGACAGCTCAGAGCCTGGAGCCTGCTTTGGATTCTGTATCTGCCCCCCTCTCTCTCTCTCTCTGCCCCTTCCCCACTCACACTGTCTCTCCATCTCTTAAAAAATAAACATTTAAAAAAAAATTTTTTTTAAATCAATCCCAGGGGCACTTGGGTGGCCCAGTCGGTTAAGCATCTAACTCTTGACTTGGGCTCAGGTCATGATCTCACAGGTCATGAGATCGAGCCCCGCACTGGGCTCTGTGCTGACGGCGCGGAGCCTGCTTGCGATTCTCTCTCCTTCTCTCTCTGCCCCTCCCCCATCTGTGTATCCTCTCTCTCAAAATAAATAATAAATAAATAAATAAATTCCAGGACCAATGAAAACTGTTATTCTAGAACATCCACCTTTTACATTCAAGTTTGGTCCCTACTTCTACAAATATACAACTTCTGCGTTATCTTAAACATGTTAGGAAACTTACCTTACTCTCCAAACCTACCTCTTTGCCCGTCAATATTACATTACACTTAGTAAGTAGAATTTAAACACTGGAAAAATAGGTTATTCTAGGATTGCCTGTGTGGCATTTTGGTCAATGTGAACTTGCAAGCCCAGAAGAACATGGCAGGTGTTCTCAGTGCCACAGGAAGGGAGTCTTCTGATGCCCCACATAATCCTGCATCTCCCTGGGGTGAATGTCAGTAACGGACATTCCTGGGTATCTGCACCCCTTTTAATGTTCCTGTACCACTGCAGGTAACTCTCCCACAGCATTTGTGGTTTGCTGATGGGAGTGATTTTATCCACTCAAAGTCAATTTTCATTCCCAGTGACATCCTTACTTCAGCTGGAACTACCCATGTATTAGTCTCTCCTTATAAAATAATGCCTTGCTTTCAGACTCTCGCTCTATTTTGGTACATCCTTTTAAAGTAAAATGCTTGCCATTAAAATACATTTGTTCCATTGAGTCAGATTTCTAGACTCATTATGATGCTCATTGTTGACACAATAGCTCCTTCAGATACACAACAATCTGTCATAAAAGACCCATACTTGGATGGGTGACAAAAGTGTTTTTGCAAAGGCTGCCTTCTCAATGCAGTTGCTGTCAAAGACCTAGATTAATATCGTGCTACTTAAAGAGTATTTATTCTAAAAAGTGCAGACCGTTTAAATAGAAAATGATTTCATGAGCTATTTCTGCAAGTTCAGTTACTTCTCAGAACCACAGTGTTGTTAGATACCCAGTGGGAGAAACGAAGACCAATCAACAGGAGGTCATAATCCTGAGGACCACCAGTAGCACCTTCTCTGCCCATGGCATGGATTCCCCAAGTCAGTCATTTTCCATACTTTTCCATAATCAAGCAGCATTTCCGGTTGCAACTTAAGTGAATGCTTCTCTTGTGTCATTAGAAAGGAAACAGCCTATGTGAAAATGCTACCAGATTCGAAACACTAAAGTTGGGTCATTGATTATAAAAATAAACCTTACAATAAAAATGTGTTCTCCCCCTCACAAGTGTGAAAACTAGCATCTAAAATGGAGGGGGTGACATAATTCTTCAGAGTGAGGTCATGTGTATTCTTAGTCATGCTTGGTAGACTTAGGACACAAAGCCAATATTCTGAGCAATTCAAATGCCAAACTGACCCTATACCAGGCAAACAGAATGAGGAGGAAACACAGAATATTTTTCATACTTTCACTGCTATAACATTTCATCTGCTGTGCTGCCAGTGAACTTCTGATTTCCTTCTAATACGCAAAGTATGAGGCTGACATGTTTTGAGGGCTTGTTACATATTTAGAAATAAAGATCTTTAGAGGAAAAACAAAGTTCAGAATTAACTGATTTGCCAATGGCATAACATAACATCGGAGCGCCTGGGTGGCCCAGTTGGTTGAGCGTCTGACTCTTGATTTCAGCTCAGGTCATGATCCCAGGGTCTTGGAATGGAGCCCCTAGTCGGGCTCCATGCTGAGTGTGGAGCCTACTTAAGATTCTCTTGCTCTTTCCCACTGCCTCTCCCCCTTGCTCATGCTCTGTCTCTAAGAAATAATAACAACAACAGCAGCGGCAATAACAAAAAAATAAATTAAAAACAAGACAACAGACCCCACATGGAGTCACTTATGCTAAGCCCTATGTCACCAAAAAAGACTCAATTACAGTCTTGGCTCTCCCAGGAGTGGAATCTTCAACCAATCAATCAGGAATCACCTGATCAGCACTAAATCAGTAATCTGCCTGATAGACTTTTCCCCAAGGGAAAGTATCCACTTTTTGGCCTAGTGTAACTTCCTTGTTTCTGCTCCCTCTGCCTGTAAGTCTCATTTTGTACAGCTCCTCAGAGCTCCTTTCTATCTTTGAATGAGATGCTGCCCAATGCGACGGAATTTGGGGGGCACCTGCGTGGCTCAGTAGGTTAAGCGTCGGACTTTGGGCTCAGGTCATGATCTCACAGTTCGTGAGTTCAAGCCCCACATGGGGCTCTGCACTGACGGTGCTTGGGATTCTCTCTCTCTCTCTCTCTCTCTCTCTCTCTCTCTTCCCCTTTCTCTGCCCCTTCCATGTTCGCTTTCTCTCTCTGTCAAAATAAATAAATAAATAAATTTTTCAAAAAGCAATTTTTGCTTACACTCTTAAAAATTTTAACATGCCTCAGTTTACCTTTTAACACATAAGACCGCACAGCCAGTTGAAGACAGAGCAGAGACCAGAGTTTAATGTTTACTTACGCCTAATTCAGAGATCTCCATGTTATGGTAATCCTGTGTCCTGTCTTGAAAAACAATACGTGGGGCGCCTGGGTGGCGCAGTCGGTTAAGCGTCCGACTTCAGCCAGGTCACGATCTCGCGGTCCGGGAGTTCGAGCCCCGCGTCGGGCTCTGGGCTGATGGCTCAGAGCCTGGAGCCTGTTTCCAATTCTGTGTCTCCCTCTCTCTCTGCCCCTCACCCGTTCATGCTCTGTATCTCTCTGTCCCCAAAATAAATAAACGTTGAAAAAAAAAATTAAAAAAAAAAATAAAGAAAAACAATACGTAACAATAGGTGGGCAGAATCACCTGTAAAAAGACAAAACAGAAAACTAAAAGTAATATAAGGTTGTATGTGTACTCCTGTGATCAACAGTTAGATCAGCTTTGAAAAGTAAGCCAAAAAATGTTAAGCAGGGGCACCTGGGTGGCTCAGTCGAGCATCCAACTTAGGCTCAGGTCATGATCTTACGGTTCTGAGTTTGAGCCCCACAACAGGTTCACTGCTGTCAGCACAGAACCCGCTTCAGATCCTCTGTCCCCTCTCTTGTTCCTCTCCCTCTCCTGCTCGCTCGCTCTCTCTCTCTCTCTCTCTCTCTCTCACAAAAATAAACACTTAAAAAAAAAGATAATTATTGTATCTCAATAATACTGTTACATTTTTGTAATCCCAAACATAATTACATCATCAAGTATACAACATCTAGGAATTAACAAGAAAAATGCAGAGCCTATACAAAAATGTCTGAAAAACATTTAAAAAACGCTGAACATTATTTGTTACTGGATAAGAATGAATGATGTGTAAATATGAAAACTCTCCCAAATAGGTCTGATGTCATCCGGTTCAAAATCACAAGAAAATTCTTGTTGGACCTTAACAGGAGTGAGAAAGCCATCTGAAAGATTAAAAGGATAGGGAAAAGGCCTTTTTAAATGGATAAAAGTAAAAAAGAGAGAGGCAGAAAATTGATATTTTATGCTAAAACAGTTTGTAAAGTTGCAAGACTTAAAATACGATTATACTGGCACAGGACTGGATGGTATGGCATAGAGAGGGTATACAAGGCCCATGCATAAAAGATCTTAATATATGAGAGAAGTAGTAATAACTCAAATAAGAGAAAGAACTGTTTAATATCTAGGATAAATGGTCACTACCAGAAAGATAATGTTAATCCCTACTGTAAACAATAAAACAAAATACAATATGGCGATAGAGCAAAATAAAGTCTATGTGAATTAGAGTCAAAGGTAAGAGAAATGAAACAATAGGGAAAAAACAGGACAAACACAGCCATTTTGAAATAGAATATGGCTTTTTAATAAACAAAAAGAGAACTCACAAACAAAAAGATAAATTAATTTGACTATATAAAAACATGAAAACTCTATGTCAGAAATTCCACATGCTGAATTCAAAAGCATATGGAGAAAATTGTTACAATATGACTACCAACGTGATACTGGCCTTAATATATAAAGAAAATGTATAATCAATAAAAAGAATGCACAAATAGAAAAATACACAAAGGGCCTCTCTGGTCATTGAAAGACTAATGCAGTAATTAATAGGAAAAATGTTCAAGCTCAATGGTAATCAGAGAAATGCAAATTTAAGCAATTTACTACCATTTTTCATCAACAAATTGGCCACAAAAAATTACCGAGAATATTCGAAGTTGATGAGGGCATAGAAAAAACAAGCATTCTCATATGCAGCTAATGGGAATGCAAATCAGTGTCAACAGTTTGAAGGGCTATGTATCAATTGCTATAAAAATACAGGCTCATTGACCCAGCTATTCAATTATAGGAATTTACTCTAAGAAAATGATCAGGGTATACACCCAGATATATTACATAAGGCTATTCATTAGAACATCATTTACACAGGAAAAACAAATTGTTTTAAAAAAGCATAAATGTTCACCAAGGGGCAATTAATTAAATAAATTCTGCCATTAATGTCTATAAGATGTCATATTAAATGGTCACTAAAATTTGTTTAGAACAGAATCCCTAATGTGTTGGGGAAAGGCTCACAATGTACTGTTAAAATATGAACCAGGAAATTTGTCATATAATCAAACAGCTTTATCATTAAAATCATACTTAGTATCTATACATCCTTAATGAGACTGGATACCCCAAAAATATTAACTGTAGCTTCTCCCCAAGATGGTGGGATTTTCAGTGCTGCTTACTGTCATTAGGCTTCTCCTAAATACCCAAATTTTACACAATTAACAGAATTAATTTTCTAAAAGATTAATCATGCCCATGGGCATTAAAATATACTAATATTCAAGATATTAAAACTAAAATGTTTTAATATAGCAATACACTAAAACGTGAACACCTGATAAAATTTCAACTCGGACATACCAAGGATTTGGGGCTTGAGGAGAAAAGTCAAAGTAAGGGTGGTTTCTCTATTTTTCTCCTCCTACCTCTCAAAACTTTTAATTTTTTTTTAATGTTTATTTGTTTTTGACAGAGAAAGAGACAGAGCACGAGTGGGGGAGGGACAGAGAGAGAGGGAGACACAGAATCCGAAGTGGGCTCCAGGCTCTGAGCTGTCAGCACGGAGCCCGACGCGGGGCTCGAACACTGACCTGAGCCAAAGTCAGACGCTTAACCGACTGAGCCATGCAGGCGCCCCTCAAAACTTTTTTTTTTAATTGTTTTTAACGTTTATTTATTTTTGAGACAGAGAGAGACAGAGCATGAACGGGGGAGGGTCAGAGAGAGGGAGACACAGAATCCGTAACAGGCTCCAGGCTCCGAGCTGTCAGCACAGAGCCCGATGAGGGGCTCGATGAGGGGCTCGAACTCACGGACTGCGAGATCGTGACCTGAGCCGAAGTCGGCCGCTCAATCAACTGAGCCACCCAGGCGCCCCTACCCCTCAAAACTTTTAATAATAGAAAATGTTGGGCATAAACAGGAAGAGAAAGAAAAGTAAAATGAACTCCCACTGACTCGTAACCCGGCTTCAACCTTCACCCACTTTTACTCCCCCTTGGAAGCAAATCTGAGACATCACATCATCCCGCTGATAAGTATTTCAGTATGTAAAAGAGAGGAACTCTTTCTGTTGTTGTTCTTTAAACACAACCAAAATAACGTGATCATACAGGAACAATTCGTGATAATCCCTCGATGGCACTAAATATCCAGCCAGTGTTCAAATTATCCCAATAATCTCCATAAATGTGGTTTTGTTTCACAGTTCGTGTGTTCAAGTCAGAATCCAAATAGGGTCTCTCCATGTATGTAAGTCTTTTAACCTACAGTTTCTAATCCCCTCTATCCCTTTTCTCCCCTTGGCGATTTCTGTGTTGAAATAATCAGGGTTGTTTGTGTTGTTGATCTTCCCGGGATCTGGACGACGCTGACCGCATCTCCGCGGGCACGTGTGGTGCAAAGTACGTCCCTCTGTCCCCTTACGGTTCCCGAAAATATGCTAATCGGGTCTACCAGCTCGGTCAGCTGTAGGTGTGGTTTTTCGACAATTCTACCAAACGATGGTACTATATATATTCAAGAATCATGTCATGTCTGCTCGTCTCTCTTTTTCTAACGTTAACAGCTATTGATAAGTATTGCCTAGGCACCTGATTCCTTAAGGATCCCAAAATGGTGGTAGGTCGTATCCTAACCATTCCCTTTCATGTACCAGCTAGAATACTTCTTTTTTTTTAAATTTTTGTTTTTTCAACGTTTATTTATTTTTGGGACAGAGAGAGACAGAGCATGAACGGGGGAGGGGCAGAGAGAGAGGGAGACACAGAATCGGAAACAGGCTCCAGGCTCCGAGCCATCAGCCCAGAGCCCGACGCGGGGCTCAAACTCACGGACCGCGAGATCGTGACCTGGCTGAAGTCGGACGCTTAACCGACTGCGCCACCCAGGCGCCCCTAGACTGTTTTCCTTTAATACTGATGATGCAGTTAAAAAATTTTTTTAATGTTTGTTTTTGAGAGAGAGACAGAGCGTGAGCAGGGGAGGGGCAGAGAGAGAGGGAGACACAGAATCGGAAACAGGCTCCAGGCTCCGAGCCATCAGCCCAGAGCCCGACGCGGGGCTCGAACTCCCGGACCGCGAGATCGTGACCTGGCTGAAGTCGGACGCTTAACCGACTGCGCCACCCAGGCGCCCCCCAGCTAGAATACTTCTACAGAGAAACTTCTCTTCGTGAGCTGTTCAGTTGCTTTGAGATATAAATTATACAGCAGAGGAAGGATAAAGATTTGATTATTTCCATTTATTTACATTTTCAAGGTAGTAAGCTAGTTTCTAGCACAGTATGATCCTCATAAAATGAAAATCTGCACCTATACCTTCCCATACAACCTTTCAGAGGCAAGCCCTTGCTCCTAAAGAACAGGATCTGCGGTGAAGCCTGCCAGCCCAGGAATAGCCTCGCTGGTTTATCTTTTCTGGAAATCTCTGTGATCCAGTGCACACACGTTCCCTCCCACCGCAGAGCCTTCGGACAAGCCATTCCCTCGGCCGGAGATCCTTCCCCACGTGCCCACCTGCTGCCTCTACCGAAGTCCTGTTCATCCTTCAGAGTTCTAGTGCCACTTTCCCTGGGAAGCCTTCCCAGGTTCTGAACCTGGGTCAGAGGAGTGTCAGGCACTCCTTTGCTTCAAAGTACACATCTCGGGGCACGTGGGTGGCTCAGGAGGTCAAGCCTCCGACTCTTGATTTCAGCTCAGGTTATGATCTCACGGTTCACGAGTTCGAGCCCCACGTCGGGCTCTGCGCTGATGGTGCGGAGCCTGCCTGGGATTCTCTCTTTCCCTCTCTCTCTCTCTGCCCCTCCCGTTTGCTTGCGCCCCCCCCCCTCAAAATAAATAAATAAACTTACACACTCACACACACACACACACACACACACACCTCTCAATCTGTAACTGAACACTACGTCGTGTGATCCCTTCATTTCTGCTTGCTCTCATCCCCCAACGCGAAGTCTGACCGAGCAGTCAGCAGGTGTCTTTGGGACCACGCTGGCCCAGCGCAGTGCCTAGCTCTGGGCAGTGGGTACTCTGTAGTTTCTTAGTCATTGCATGTGGAACTGTGCTTGGGCTCTGTGATTTGCTTATCCTCATTCATTCAAAAGGTATATTCGCTGACCAGAACAGCTAACTGATACTGGGCATCAGGCCAGCTGCCGGGCCACTCACGTTGATCGCCATCTAATCTAGGAGGTGGACACGTAAACAGACAATCCTGAGACAGGGTTTACGGTTCAATCACACAGGGGAGTGAGCACAGAGTAAGAGCTAAGCACCTGGGCAGATGGGACAATAGGAGACATTTAAATTAAGGCAGTATTCTCTGCTGGTTAACGGGCAGTGTTAGATCGCCTTTTTAACACAGCTGGATCCAACTGAACGAAGACATAGGGACCAGAGAGACTTTTTCTTAAGACATGATTTCAACCCATTAAGACAAGTTTCTCTGACCGTAACTCAAGGGTTTAAGGCTTGTGCCCACACCACGAGTTCTACAAAGCTGCGGACAGAATTCTCTGACCATAAATTCACAACACAGATTAAGATCTTGAGACAAACACAGCGCCAAAAGGGGTGTTTTTTTAACGACTGCCTTCACAAAGCGAGAGGAAAATACAGTGAATTTTCTGTGATTCAGACCAAATGTAATTGCTAAGTCACTATTAGTCGTGGAAAATAGATCATAAATCCTCAACACAAGCTATAGGCATAACAAATCATTTCATTAGTATAGGTATTTTTTTTTTAATTTTTTTTTCAACGTTTATTTATTTTTGGGACAGAGAGAGACAGAGCATGAACGGGGGAGGGGCAGAGAGAGAGGGAGACACAGAATCGGAAACTGGCTCCAGGCTCTGAGCCATCAGCCCAGAGCCTGACGCGGGACTCGAACTCACGGACTGCGAGATCGTGACCTGGCTGAAGTCGGACGCTTAACCGACTGTGCCACCCAGGCGCCCCAGTATAGATATTCTTAAAGAGATCCAGCATAGAATTCAGAGTTATGATTACAGAGCTATGATTAAATCAGGTAAAGCAGTTCTATTACCTGTTTCTTCTACAATACTCCGGACCTTAATGGTGGGGATGCCTTATATATCTTTCTTTCCTGAATGTTTACCACACTCCTGGAATGCAGTAAGAGCTCAACAATGACAGAATAAATGAACGAGTGATTTCAGACAGGAAAACTTTTAATAATGCAGGAAAGGTGGTGGATATAAATAGGGCGACCATAATTTTATTGTCCAAACTGGGGCGCTTCTGAGAGAGAATGAGGATTCTGTTAATAAAGCATAAACCCAGACCCTCCCCCAAGAAAACCAAGTCCTTCACCCTAGAAATAAGGAACCTAAATTTACAAAAAGATCAATACATTATTTATCTACTTAAGAATTAGAAGAGTTCCGGGGCCCCTGGGTGGCTCAGTCGGTTAAGCGTCCAACTTCAGCTCAGGTCATGATCTCATAGTCTGTGAGTTCGAGCCCTGCTTCAGGCTCTGTGCTGACAGCTCAGAGCCTGGAGCCTGCTTCACATTCTGTGTCTCCCTCTCTCTCTCTGCCCCTCCCCTGCTCATGCTCACACTCTCTCTCAAGTGCATGCACGCACGCACGCACGCACTTTCTCTCTCTCAAAAATAAATAAGCTTTAAATTTTAAAAAAATTTTTTAAAAAGAATAAAAGAAATGAGAAAAACAAAGTATGAGTGTTAGTATCAAGGGATAACCACAACCATTTGTTACGGGCTGAATTATGACCCCCAATTCCTATGTTGAAGTCCTAACTCCCATTACCTTAGAATGTGACTATATTTGGAGATAGAGTCTTTAAGAGAATTAAGTTAAAAGGGTCATTAGGGTGGATTCTCATCCAATTATGACCGGTGCCCTTATAGGAAGAGGATATTTGGACACACACACACACACACACACACACACACAAGACAATAAGACGAGACACAGGGGGAAGGTGGTCATCTCCAAGGCAGGGCGAGAGGCGTGGAATAGATCCCTCCCTTCCAGCCCTCAGAAGAACCCAACTCTACTGACACCTTGATCTTGGACGTCGAGCCTCCAGAACTGTGCAAAAGTAAACTCCTGTTGTTGAAACCAGTATTTCATTACGGCAGCCTTAGCAGATGAACACAAACCATTCACCGTGGGGAATTCAGAAACGTCACACTGAAACGTCACAAACTATTCCCGAGAGGCTGCTCTGTCCCATTCGACGTGTGAGCCTCGGCGTATAAGCTCCTCTAAGGCAGGGGCTGCTGCACTTACTTAATTTATCTGTTCCATTGATCAAACCATCTCCTGCAGGTGTGTGCTCAATGCCTTTTCCTTTCTTTTCTTTTTTTTTTTTTAACGTGGAAACACTAATTTATATTCCTCTCTCAGGCCCACTTTTGTTTCATCCTATCTTTGTATCTGTGTGACCCCAGAAGCCCAGAAATGAAAAAGTCCTCCTGCTTCTAGAAACAATGGGTATGAGAAGTACCTGTCATGAAAGCACAAAGAATACCTCTTTCCAGAAGATAAATGAATCGGGGTTGTACCTTCCCACTAAAAAGAGAAAATGAAAAGGAGGGGAAAAAAGTCACAGAGACAGAATAAAAAAGGATCACACTAGAAAGCAGAGCACAGCAATCAGGAATTGTAAAGCTCTAATTCGACCTTTCGTGAACATCATTTATCCGCACAGTAGGGCAAGGACCCCGGACTCGCCGTGAGCATCTCCAGTCTGGTTGCTGCGCTTTTAGTACCAAAGACGCACTAAATCTTTCCCAAAATATACACCTGGCTATGCATAGTACAGGATTAATTCAACCGCTTCCAGAAATAATTTACAATAATTTGTCAGGATTATCCTTGGATAAGACATAAATGTGTCTAAATTTAAAGCACTTTAAAGGGGTTGTGGAGGTCCATCTTTCTGATACTGATGCTGTATCAGCAAACTGATGGAGGCAAAAAAAATCCGGGTGATGAGCCTGGCAACTACCCTGTTGGACTTCACCTTCAGTGCTAGGAGACAGAAGCCTGGCATTCCGGCATGACAAGACGTGATTCGTAACCGACTGCACCTTCCTTGAAGAAATGTCAAGCCATGTAATTAAGGAGGAGGAACATTTGCGGATCCACATACTCAGAATGACAAATGAAGAGTCTCTATCACAGCATTTAAATTTTTTTTCAAGTTCTTTTCTTTTTTTTTTTTTAAGTAATCTCTACAACCCAGCATGGGGCTCGAACCCACGACCCCAAGATCAAGAGTCACACACTCTTCCAACCGAGCCAGCCAGGTGCCCCTCTAGCACAGCACTGTAAAATGTTTGCAGACATATGCTTTGTTTGGTTTTAAGTAGGCTCCATGCTTTCCACGGAGCCCAATGTGGAGCTGGGACTCACAACCCTGAGATCAAGACCTAACATCAAGAGTTCAGATCAAGAGCTGGTTGCTCAACTGACTAAGCTACGCAGGTGCCCCTGTTTTTAATATTCAATAGCCACCTTCTGCAGAATTTGAGACTATCACACATTCCCAAAGACCATCCAGTATGCCAGTATAACACATAAGACTCCAAATTGCCTAGGGGATAAAACTTTTCAATGTCGGAAGCAGTTAATACACACTCAAATACCTTCAAACACTAGCCAATAGCCCACACCCATGTTGTCATTTCTTCAGAAGGAGCTGTAAGGGTAAAAGCATTCTGTTATTCTGGATAGTTGCATAGACTTAACTTTACCAATGTGTTTTTTAAATTAAAAACAGTTAGGTGCCTGGGTGTCTCAGTAGTCGGTTAAGCATCCGACTTCAGCTCAGGTCATGATCTCGTGGTTCATGAGTTCGAGCCCCGCAGCAGGCTCTGTGCTGACAGCTCAGAGCCTGGAGCCCGCTTCGGATTCTGTGTCTCCCTCTCTCTCTGTCCCTTCCCTACTTCTGCTCTCTCTCTCTCTCTCTCTCTCTCTCTCTCTCTCTCTCTCTCTCTCTCAAAAATAACATTAAAAAAAATTATTTTTAATAAAATTAAATACATAACCATTAAAAAAATAAAACAACAGTACATATGTATACATCCCGTATAACCAAACGTTAATCAAAATTAAGCCAGTGCTCTTGCTACACATTTCCTATTTCAGGAACACAGACTTTCTAAGCCGGACAACAGCAGCATTACAATGCTAAGAGTCATCTTCAAGAGGGCAGGACCTTCCTGAAGGCAATCCCGTGTGTGGGGTGGGTGGCCCTTTGATGTGTCCGAGAAACCCTAATAATGAAAGGAGTTTGAGTGCTTTGCTTTGCTGGGCACCGCGGTAACTACGGTAACGTCAGCATATCGGGATACACATAATATTCCTAGACCATTCAACATTTGCAAGGCATCTTACCACGAGTCTCTCAAAAAGGTAGCTATCTGGGGCTTGTGGGTGGCTCAGGCGCTGAAGCATCCAACTTCAGCCCAAGTCATGATCTCATGGTTCATGAGTTCGAGCCTCAGATCGGGCTCTCTCTTGTCTGCACAGAGCTCCCTTCAGATCCTGGCTCCCTCTCCCTCAGTTCCTCCCCCACTTGCGTTCTCTCTCTCTCGTGTTCTCTCTCTCTCTCTCTCTCTCAAAATAAATAAACATGAAAAACAAGATAGATATCTGACCAATTCTTCCATGATAAAATGTAGAGGAACCAATCCTACTAATCAAAACTATTCCTCAAAAGTGATTGGACTTTCCCTTGGACGACCACCAGACTCAAAGGCAAGACAGGGCACTGTCCACAAAGCAGGGTAAGTCTCTACCCCGGGCCCTGTAACATCCCCCTTGGGCAAATCACTCAGCATTGGCAGAAGGAACCACTCTCCTTTTCCCCCTCTTTCACGATCCAAGGACCTGTTCCAGAATGAACCATTTCTGAGAGTGTCAAGCAATGTTAAAAAAACATCAACTGAAATGTTTTCACAACTCACAGCCAATAAGTAAATCGGCCCTTGCCCCGTTTCAAAGAAAGATATTTGAAATCTGCATTAAATACGTTATTATCCACACTACTGTGGAAACCAAACTTGTAAGAGCAAGTAAATAAAACTTTATTGGCTCAATAAAGACTGATATCCAGGGCTCTCAAAGTTACTGTGGAGAACGGAACTCCGTTAACTTAGGAAATAAACCAAGTTTCCCTCAGCTAAAAAAGGTAACATTGCTATTCAACAGCATCACTGTTTAGTGTAGAAGAATGAGTCTTAAATCCAGGAGCAGAAACCAGAAAATGAAAACAAAAAGCCCTGTGGAAAAGTAATGGAGACACAGCGTCTCATTATCATGAGGGAAATTGTCTTATCCCAGGATCCTGCTAACCTATCAGTTGAACAGTATTTGAGATAATAAATATTTCCTGGGTTTGAAAACATTAGCTAGACCTGCCTCTTGGCTCTTCTGACAATGAGAGGTTTCTTATCAAATAATTAACAGAGCTCAGGTCCAAGGAGGGAAATTGCAGTGGTCCCCCCTCACCTGCAAGGGTACCAGCAGGTACCTCAAAGTGTGGATAACACCAACCCCTATATACACTATGCTTTTTCTTATATGTACATAGGTACAGTAGAGTTTAATTTATACATAGGCACTGCAAGATATTAACAATAATAATAGAATACGGGCGCTTGGGTGGCTCAGTCGGCTGGGAGTCCGACTCTTGATTTCAGCTCAGGCTGTGATCTCACGGGCTCGTGAGATCAAGCCCTCCATCGGGCTCTGCGCTAACAGCACAGAGCCTCCTTGGGATTCTCGCTCTCTCAAAATAAATAAATAAATATTTATTTATAATATTTATAATATATATAATATAATATATTTATATTAATTTATATTTATTATTATGTTTATATTTATTATATTTATATTTATTATTTTATATTTATTATATTTATTTTATATAAATTATAAATATTATATTTATTAATTTATATTTATCATTAATATTTATATTTATATTATAATATTAATAATATAAATATAATATTTATAATATATAATATTTATAATATAATAAATATTATTATTAAATGATAATAATAAAATAGGATGGTTATTACAATAAACTGTTTACAGTTTGAGAATGTGGTCTCATGCTCAAACTATCATATTATCCCGTACTCACCGCTTCTTCTTGTGATGACGTGAGATGAGGAAATGCCTCCATGATGGCATAAAGCAAGGTGAGTGACGTGGGGTCAGGCTACTATTGACCTTCTGACCTTACGTCAGGAGGATACTCTGCTTCCGGTCCGATACCTGGAACTACGGAGAACCCAGGATAAAAGGGAACGACTGTATTCCCAACCACTGTCATTAAAAAACTGAAGCCAAGGTTTAAAAAGCACAATCACAAGATGATTGGTTCCCACCGATTAGCTTTTCTCTATGAACAAAATAAAGGGAAAACCAGATTTGGGTGTAGATCCAAAAAACCAGTATTTCGACTTTCAAGTCACCAGCCTTTTTCTTCTTCTCCCTCCCACCCGAGAAATTACACCTCATTCTTTTTTTTTTTTTAATAAATGTTCATTCATTTTTGAGAGAGAGGGCGAGTAGGGGAGGGGCAGAGAAAGAAGGGGACAGAGGATCCAAAGCGGGCTCTGCTCTGACAGCAGCAAACCCAATGCTGGGCTTGAACTCACGAACCATGAGATCATCACCTGATCCGAAGCCGGAGGCTCAACCAACTGAGCCACCCCCCCAATTACCTCATTTTTCTGAAGCTGGATAGGATAGCTATAGTTTTGTTACTGCTTCCTGACTCACAGGAAAACTGCAGAGTGATTATCTTCTTTCCACAGGAGGGAAGATATGTACCCATCTCATGTACCCCTTCAATACCACAGAGATACAACTTTTTCTAGAAGTTCTGCAGACATGGTTCCCTTTCTATGAGCACTCTACACAGGATAAAGTGCAGTGCAAAACCAGACAGAATTTATCCTCTCTCAGAGTTTCCAACATTCGCAGTGAGCCGTGTCAAAGAAAAGAAGAGACAAGAGGTCAAATGCCCTTTACCTCATAGCAAAAAGGGACTATCACAGTGATTTCCCTCCAAGAAAATATACTAGATTTGTCAACTTTCACCTATTCAAAAACCAGCCAAATGCATGGTTTTTCCAACCAGTGATGCAGAGAAAAGGGAAACCATTACCTTCACAGTGATCTGGACCACCCAAATATTTTAACAGCAAGATTTAAAAAGAAAAGCAAAGAGTTGCTTCCTTTTCTCCATTTCAACGCAGGTCTATTTCAACTAAAGTTACCCACGTTGTGCAACATAAAAACACAAGGGCCTGGGGTGCCTGGTTGGCTCAGCTGGTTGATCAAGGGCATGCCCCGCTAGGGGCGCCTGGTGGCTAGGTCGGTTGAGCATCCCACTTCGGCTCAGGTCACGTTCTCACAGTTCGTGAGTTCCAGTCCCGCATCTGGCTCTGTGCTGACAGCTTAGAGCCTGGAGACTGCTTCGGATTCTGTCTGTCTGTCTGTCTGTCTGTCTCTCTCTCTCTCTCTCTCCCTGCCCCTCCCCTGCTCATGCTCGCTCTCTCTCTCTCTCTCTCTCTCTCTCAAAAATAAATAAACATTTAAAAAAATAAAAAAAATTTAAAAAAGCACGCGACTCTTGATCTCAGGGTAGTGAGTTCAAGCCCCACATTGGGAGTAGTGATTGCTTAAATAAATAAACATTAAAAAAAAAATCTTTCAAAAAAGATACAAGGTCAGTTTTGCAAATTTTTTTTCAATTTACATAAACATAAAAAGCAAAAAATGCATTATATTCACTCATTATATTTATTCATTCATTCAAATAAAATATATTTAGCAAAGGTATGTTGCTTTTACCAACACATTTTAGAGCTCTGTTTTCAACCATGAGTTAACCATTCTTTCCAAAGTCAGCTGTGTGGGGGCCAAGGTTTCATACTTAAGAAAAAAAAAGTTTTTAGTTGAAAACTGAAGAATCTAGGGGCGCCTGGCTCAGTCGGTTGAGCGTCCGACTTCAGCTCAGGTCACGATCACACAGCCTGCGAGTTCAAAACCCATGTCAGGCTCTGTGCTGACGGCTCAGAGCCTGGAGCCTGCTTTAGATTGAGTCTCCCTCTCTCTCTGCCCCTCCGTCCCCTCACGCTCTGTCTCCCTCTCTCTCTCTCTCTAAAATAAATAAACATTAAAAAACAATTTATAAAACAAAAAAGAAAAGACAAAGAAAATAGAAGACTCTAAACACTAGCCTCAATAATCCTCCCATTCTCCCATTCTCCCTAAGTCTTTCAGGGGTTTGTCAAGTGCTGTTCAAATCATGAATACTTCCCTCGATGGGTGTTTTTCCACAAACAATTGAAGGAGGATCAGAATGCAGTTTAATTATCAACAAAAAGCAAGGGCAAAGGGACAACTGATTCCCAAGAACACAGGCCTGGTGGCCACCCACTCTTTATCATGAAGACCATCTTACTTGGAATTACAATCAATGACAACATCTAAATAAAGGCACCCAAGTTATGCAAAAATTCTTAGGAAATGCCAGAGGAAGTGCAAACATATTTACATCACTTAAAAACAGGAGAAAAAGTATTTGACAAAGCTTATATGAGCTTTGGTAGGATACAAGAAGACTTTTTAGCTAATTATCTCCAGGTAATTTTTTTTTTAATGAACTGAAACGTTTTATTTATTTTTCAAGTTTATTTTTGAGGGGTGGGGAGGGGCACGGAGAGACAGAGACAGAGAATCCCAAGCAGACTTCACACCGTCAGCGCAGAGCCTGATGCGGGGCTTGAACTCACGAACAGCGAGATCATGACCTGATCCGAAACCAAGTCTGACACTCAAGGGACTCAGCCACCCAGGCGACCCTGCAAGTAATTTCTCATTGTTTCACCCTTACCCAAAGCAAGGTAAACAGCCAAACATATTTTCCTAGCATACATTTCATATCCCCAAAACTCATAAAATCAGAAGAGAGCAGGGGGAGAAAAAGGTTTTACGCAGAATGAACAGCCTAGATGTATCTATAATCAATTCTCCATCATGATCTCTTTTCCCCACCACATAAGAGGTTCCGGCTTGATTTTGATATGTTTAATGGAAATGCATTAAAGAAGTCTCCAACTTTAGTTTGATACTTCAAGAAAGATACCTAAGGTTCTCTCAAGTTTTCTCACCTGAAAAGCCAGTCTTGTGTTTTCTTGGTATCCTACACGGCCCCCTGTACAAGAGAGCTACTTGGAGCAGCCCATGTGGAACCCATTGAAGCAAAATGTCAATTATCTTATTTTCATCAAATAATCACATCAAGGTCTTGCCACAATAGGGAGTTGATGTTGGAAAAAATTTATTATGAAAAGATTAGCAAATATAGGGCAGAAATCACCCATGTTTTTCTGGAGTTTTGTGTGCAAAAGAAAAAACTAAATAAGAACCAATACCAGCCAACGGTGAGTACTCATTGCTTCAGCCTTAAAATCTTTGCAAATGCTATTGCTATACCTTGAGGCAAAATATTATCCCCATTCTACAGAAGAGAAAACAGAGGTTGAAGGAAAGGTAAGTAAGTTGCCCTACAAGAACATAAGAGAAAATGTGAATCTCAGAGCAATGGAAGCTTGGCCATGCACCCTAAAATGTACAGGAAATGACTGACATACTTCACAAAGTCTTTAAAGGATGAACTTTTTTGTTTTTGTCAATTTTGTTTGGGTTGCACAACTGATACAACTCGTATCAGTTCCTGGACAGGACTATACGTGTATCCAACTCAAAAGCGCATGAAATCCAGATTTTACATCTAGTTAGCAGGAACAATGACTGAAAATAGGAGCCTCCAGATGGTATAAACATGCGCTATCCAATATGGTAGCCACTAGCCATATGTGGCTTTTGGGCACTTAAAATGAGGCTAGGCCAAATTGAGATGTACTATAAGTACCAAATGCATATACTAAAATCCAAAGAACGTTGGGGCACCTGGCTGACTCAGTCAGTGAAGTGTCCGACTTTAGCTCAGGTCACGATCTCAGTTTGTGAGTTTGAGCCCTGCATCGGGCTCTGTGCGGACAGCTTGGAGCCTGGAGCCTGCTTCGGATTCTGTCTCCCTCTCTCTCTGCCCCTCCCCTGCTCGCGTTCTGTCTCCATCTCTCTCAAAAAATAAATAAACATTTTTTTTAAATAAGTAAAAATAAAAAACCAAAGAATGTAAAATAGCTAATAATTTTTATTTTTGGTTACATGTTGGATGTTATTTTTTTAATATATTGAGTTAAAGAAAATATATTACCAATAGTCATTTTACTTGTTTCTTTCTCCTTTTGTAATGTGCCTCCTAGAAAAACTTACACACTTACGCGGGCTCATATTTGTGGCTCACGTTATAGTCTCCTTGGGCAGTGCTGGATGAGTTAAGAATATTCTTCCATGTTCCGCCTCCCCACGATACCAGCTACAAAGCTGATCTGTGAGCTCAGGGCACCAAAATTGCTGGTCAAGGCTTTGCTGGCACCCAGATTGGGGATTTCAATCATTATTCAATCATTACTTCATTTAGCCGAATAATTATTTATTGACCAACTGCTATGTCCCCCCAGGCAAAATAACACATCTCGTACATGGGTCTGTCTCTAGGGAATTTCACAAGGAACTGTTCAAGCAAGGTCCCAGTCACGACGGTTGATACTTTGGTAACAAGGCTGTTGCTATTAGTCTATAAACTAAATGGCATATTTGAAGCATGTCTAAAGTGTGGCAAGAGACAGAAGTGCCAATGAATTCAGTCATTGGACATGTGAGGGGTTAACTTGTTTTTTAATTTTTTTTTTAAGTTGATTTATTTTGAGAGTGAGGAAGAGAGACAGCAGGGAAGGAGCAGGGAGAGAGAATCCCAAGCAGGCTCCATGCTGTCAGCGCAGAGCCCGACTCAGGGTTCAGTCTCCTGAACCGTGAGATCACGTCCTGAGACGAGACCAAGAGTCGGACACTTAACCAACTGAGTCACTCAGGTGCCCCTTTAACGTCTTATTTTATTTAAGTAATCTCTACACCTAACACGGGGCTCGAACTCACGACTCCAAGATCAAGAATCACAGACTAATCACAGACTAAGCCAGCCAGGCAACCCTGGTGGGTTAACTTAAACCTAAAATGGTCTAACGTCAAGTTCAACCTCAACCATAAGATAAGATAATTGTGGAAAGACAAGTTCAATTTAAATGGGGGGGGGGGGGGGAGGGCGCGAGCCTGGGTGGCTCAGTCAGTTAAGCGTCTGACTTTGGCTCAGGTCATGATCTTGCGGTTCGTGAGTTCAAGCCCTAGGATCTGTGCTGACAGCTCGGAGCCTGAAGCCTGCCTCAGATTCTGTGTGTGTCTTCCTCTCTGTCTCTCTCATTCTCTCTCTCAAAAATAAACATTAAAAAAAATTTTTTTTTAAAAAGGGAAAAGCTCTCTCTTCAAAATCGAATCCTCTCTCCATACACCTGAATAGCCAAGGTGGAAATTAACTGCAATTTCACTTTAGCCATAACATTGTAAATATCTGCTAGGCTTTATTACTAAAAGCGACAAAAGTGGCGAAATCTTGCAAAATCTAATAGTGTAAACAATCATATTCCTATGTGGAATCAGGCAGTGCTTAAGAAAAACAAATCTCAGGGCACCTGGGTGGCTCAATCTGTTAAGCGTCTGCCTCTTGACTTCAGCTCAGGTCATCATCTCCAGATTGGGATATGGAACCCCAAGTCAGGCTCTGCACTAAGTGTGGAGTCTGCTTGAGATTCTCTCTCCCTCTCTTTCTGCCCCTCCTCTGCTCAAGCTCTCTAAATGAATAAAGAAATAAACATTTAAAAAAACAACAGAAGGGGCGCCTGGGTGGCGCAGTCGGTGAAGCGTCCGACTTCAGCCAGGTCACGATCTCGCAGTCCGTGAGTTGGAGCCCCGCGTCGGGCTCTGGGCTGATGGCTCGGAGCCTGGAGCCTGTTTCCGATTCTGTGTCTCCCTCTCTCTCTGCCCCTCCCCCGTTCATGCTCTGTCTCTCTCTGTCCCAAAAATAAATAAACATTGAAAAAAATTAAAAAAAAAAAAAAACAGCAACAAAAACAAAATCGTCAACACAGAACCACAATGCTGCATGGCAAAACCCATTGCCATTGGTTTAAGAATATTTGGTAAAATGTTCTAGCAATTTATTTTAACTCCTGCGTGGCTTGACGACATAACTGAGGTTCTAGAGGCATGGTTTTTCAAGAAGACGTTGTCTCCCTATGGGACAAACGCAAAATGTCTATAAGAAATGTCATAATGTCACAATGTTCATTAGCAGGCCAGTCTACGGAGCCAGGATTCCAGATTTTTTTTTTTCTGCAGCTTCCGCATATGTGAAAACAAACTGTTTCTAGTCCCCAAAGAACGCGATCTTGCGGTTCCCATGCCTCTAAAGTCCCAGTAAATACACGAGGGTTCTGCTTCAGTGAGAGCCAAGCTCAGAAGTTCCAAATTACATTTTATGGAGGATTTGAGCAGAAGACATTTCATGCTGGATCTAGAGATCCCAGACCACTGTCATTTAGATATCGTCAGTGCAAGCGAAGAGAAAGCCAGCACCAAGGTGGTATTTAATTAAGACGTCAAACCACTGCCTGCAATGACTCACTTTTCTTGTTCTGCTAGATGAAGCCTCTTTGGTGGTATTATTAATATTGCAGGGCAGTGAAGGAACTGCTACATAGAAAGGTGGTGTAAATCCAACTTCCAGATGCAATAAACTCATCCGGGAGACTAAGCCTCAGGGGCATTAATTTCTTCTTTTGCAAATCAGATCTTGCTGCTCTCCCTTCTCTTGCAATGAAATTTTAAATACAAATCTTCAGGCTCTGAATCGCTGAGCCAATGAAGAAGTCCGTTCAAGTACTCCAGTGTTTGAGTACCTGTAAAGACAGAACTCTGCTCGCTGAATAGAGGCCAAGGACAGAGAACACACAGCCCCGCCCTCAGAGTGTGCAGCTCCTAGTCCTGTCCTAACGCGGCTCTAACAAATCGGCACAAACCCCAGGGCTGAAAATCACAGGCATTTATTCTCTCGTGATTCTGGAGGTCAGATATCCAAAATCAAGGTGTTGACAGGGTCATGCTCCCTTGGGAGGCCCTGGAGGACAATCCAATCCTGGCTCTCCCAGCTTGTGGTGGCTGCTGGCATTCCTCAGCATGTGGCCACATCACCTCAATCTCTGCCATCACCTTCATATCACCTCCGCTCTGCAGGGACGATCTCCTTCTGCCTGTCTCCTACAAGGACACTTAGGATTGGGCCACCCGAATAACCCAGGAAAATCTCCCCATGTCAAGGTCCTTAACTTAATTACGTCTGCAAAAACCATTTTCCTTACATGGTAACACTTAGAGTCTCCAGATATTAGGATCTGATCTCTTGTGGGGGAGGTGGGGGGGGGGTGGCATTATACAGCCAAGGCCACCCGGCCTCTATGGAATCACGTTGAAATGACAGGAAACCAAGGGACAAGCGTACGTAGGGGCTAAACTGTGGGACAGTCACTCTTAGCCCCACGGTACTCATTCTGGATGCCTACATCATCTTTATTTTACTGCACTCCACATTTTTGTTCTAGTCCATTATGATCACGCATAGGTGACAGTAGTCGATGCCTTGGGGTCTTCTCAGAGCCACAGGGAGCAGCTACCTTTTATAGGACCTGAGAGACACAGAAAGGTTTCTGCTGCCCTAAATTGTTACACTATTAGGACATGTCACAGTGCCTAAAATTCCTCACATCTCTCCCTTGGACTGAAAGCCCACCATTTAAATTCAAATACTATTTTGTAGAGGTTTACACATTCATCTGTCAAGTTACTGAGTTTTCATTTAAAAAAAAAAAAAAAACAAAAAACACCCTTTGGTCATTATTTCCAAAACGTATGTTTATCAAAAGCTTAATTCTGTGGAATTTTGTTAACGAAAGTTCTGTGGGTTATAAAAAACGGGGGTGGGGGGTGGGGGGCGGATCATGACTCCATAGAAGGTTAAGTGCCAGCACCTGGGAGGTTCAGTCAGTTAAGCATCCGACTCTTGATTTCAGCTCAGGTCATGATCTCACAGTTGTGTTGGGCTCTGTGCTGAGCGTACAGCCTGCTTCAGATTCTCTCTTGCCCCTCTCCCACTGGTTCTCTCAAAATAAATAAATAGGGGCGCCTGGGTGGCTCAGTCGGTTAAGCATCTGACTTTGGCTCAGGTCGTGATCTCGCGGTCCGTGAGTTCGAGCCCTGCGTCGGGCTCTGGGCTGACAGCTCGGAGCCTGAAGCCTGTTTTGGATTCTGTGTCTCCCTCTCTCTCTGACCCTCCCCCGTTCATGCTCTGTCTCTCTCTGTCTCAAAAATAAATAAACGTTAAAAAAATTTTTTTAAATAAATAAATAAACATTAAAAAAAGAAGAAAGTTAAATTCATTAAGCTATTAAAAAAAAAAATTGGAAGCACCTGGGTGGTTCAGTCAGTTAAGCGTCTGACTTCAGCTCAGGTCACGATCTCACAGTTCGTGAGTTTGAGCCGCGCGTCGGGCTCTGTGCTGACAGCTCGGAGCCTGGAGCCCGCTTCAAATTCTGTGTCTCCCTCTCTCTCTGCCTCTCCCCTGCTTGTGCTCTGTCTCTGCCTTTCTCAAAAACAAATAAAGGGTTAAAGAAAGAAAAAGAAACAGCTACACGATGGCAGGAATCATGCCGTTTTGCTTAACTTTGTATCCCCAGCATCTAGCCCAGTCCTGACAAGTGATGGGTACCCAGTGATATTTAAATGAGGGGCTGCAAGGTGAATGCTCTGTAGATGGACGGATGGAATAGCATCTGGAGAGACTCAACTGCTCTGGAGGAAAGAAAAGGAAAGAGGCCAAGATGGAGGATGCATACGGCAAAGGGAGAGCAGGCGACCGAGAGGGTGGGAACTGTAGCCGGTAGCCATCACATCTCCCCCACGTGACAGCTTCGCTCAAGGCCAGGGTTGCCAGTGAGCTGATGCCTAGTTGCGGATGCCTGTGTTGAAGAGGCAGTGCTACGGACTGAATGTTTGTGTCCCCCCACCCCCCCAAATTCATACATTGACATCGTAATGTCCAGTGCGATGGTATTTGAAGGTAAGGCCCTTGGGAGGTAATTGGGTCTGAACGAGGTCACGAGGTCATGAGAATGGGGTCCCCATGATGGCACTGGTGCCATTATAAGGGGAGGAAGAGACCAGATCTCTCTCTGTCTCCTCCAAGGGAGGATTCAGCAAGAAGGCAATCAGCTGCACACCAGGAATAGAGCCCTTACCCGGCACTGAGCCTGTCTACACCTTGAGAGTGGACTTCCTAGCCTCCAGGAGGGAGAGAAATAACGTCTGCTGTTTAAGCCGCCCGGTCTGCACAGTTTTTTTATACCAGCCCAAGCGGACTAAGGTGGCATCATGGCACAGCGTGTGCATGAAGATCTACTTGGGTCCAGCCCCGGCCCTACCATTAACAGCTTCCATTTCTTCACTTGTAAAAAGTGGATAACAATGCCTGCTTTATGGGGTTGTTGACAGGTTTAAAGACCATTTCCCTAAAGACCGGCACATAGGGATCTCTAAAGAGTTCCTTTTACTATGTACTTTTATACCCCAAGAGCTTTGCAAAGTACTTTAGATAAGCATATGACTTGAAAATATTACTTAATTGATGTAATGAATCTCTATAATTAATAGTTTCCTTCCTCGCTCCCTCCCCTCCCTCTTTCCGTTCACCCCCCCTGTTTATACTGGGATAAATGTAGTCACATAGTTTAAATACAAAATATACAAGGGGCGCCTGAATGGCTCAGTCAGTTAAGCATCCGACTTTGGCTCAGGTCATGATCTTGCGGTTTGTGAGTTCAAGCCCTAGGATCTGTGCTGACAGCTCAGAGCCTGCTTCAGATTCTGTGTTTCCTTCTCTCTCCCTCTGTCCCTCCCTTGCTCGCTCGCTCTCTCTCTCCCCCACCTCTCAAAAATAAACATTTTTAAAAATTTTAAGTAATAATAAAATAAAATTCAAAAGATACCAAAGAGAGTATGGGGTGCCTGGGTGGCTCAGTCAGTTGGGCATCTGACTCTTGATTTCAGCTCAGGTCATGATCTCACAGTCCATGGGTTCAAGCCCCACGTCGGGCTCTGTGCTGACAGCTCAGAGCCTGGAGCCTGCTTCTGATTCTGTGTCTCCCTCTCTCTCTGCTCTTTCCCCACTCATGCTCTGTCTCTCTCTGTCTCTCAAAAATAAATAAATGTGATTTTTTTTTTTTTTAGAAAGAAAGAAACTCAAAACAAGGGCGTCTGGGTGACTCAGTAGGTTAAGTGTCCGACTCAGTTTTGGCTCAGGTCATGATCTCATGGTTTGTGAGTTCAAGTCCCACAGCAGGCTCTGTGCTGATATCGCAGAGCCTGCCTGGGATTCTCTCTCTCCCTCTCTCGCTGCCCTTCTTCTGGTCTGTCTGTCAAAATAAATGAACTTAAAAAGAAAGAAAAAAAAAACCAAAAACTCAAAACAAAATGCCTATTATTCATCACTCCACTCAAGGCTAGTCTATTTCAGCTACTTCGTTACAATCCCTTCCGTGGATTCATCAAATAGTCTGGTTAATAAAGTATCCCCGACCACATATATTATTCAGCCAGTTTTCACAGAATCAGAGCACTAAGATACACTTGACATAAAAACGGTGCTCAGCCCAACTTAATTCTCTTTAGATGGTTGAGAGGCTCTGTAGTTCCCCAAACTTCAGGTATTTTCCTGAATTTTCCTGAATACAATCTCCTGGAGAGAAGGGCAGACAGGATAACAGCAAATGGAGAGTTCTGATTTTGGAAATATGTTGTATGACTTTTTTTTTTTTTTTTTGTAGCAACATATTGAGATCCAAGATTATTCCCTAAGAACAGGGGGTAGAAGCTGAGACCACTGGGGTTGGCAAAGACGCAGTGGAACCGGCCAGCTCTGAGGACTGAGAAGGGAAGAGGAGAACCAAGGACAAAACAGTAGCAGAGGAGGACCAGGCCCAACCGAGGCCAGAGACAAAACAACCAAGGAACGCAAAAGACCAGGACGTGCAAAGAGAAACCATTTGCATCCGCACATCAAGTCCCTGAACTTGTGTAACTAAGCTGAATCGGTAGGTACTAATGACTTACAGTGACGCAGAGCCCAGGAGTCAGAAAATAGCACGGGGACCACAAGATGGTCAAGGCTCCCTGACGCGGTTCTGAGCGCCTGGGTGGACTCCCACATTCCAAAGCGATCGACTTCAGCCAGAACTAGCCCAAAAACTACCCCTGGCTTTGGAAGCCTGAGCGCACACAAACCCTGGGGATTCAGAGGTCACGCCGCGGAGCAGGTAGGTGGCACTGTGGTGGCCCTTAGGCAGACAGAACGAGGGGCGGAAACACAGGGTATTGACACAAGGGCAGAGGGCCACGCACACGGCCCACCTCTGGGTGTTTCTGTTTTGAGACAACTTCTTTCTTCTGCATCTTACTTGCATCCCAATGAAAGGAGATTCAAGGGTCTAGGTGGGTTTTTTTTTTTTTATTCTAATAGCCTAGTTCACTCGCTAGGGTTCACCTTCCGACCTTAACAGGAGCTGTAAAGATCTAGGTCCGGTCCAAAATGCCCCGCAGGGCCACCAAATGAAAGCCACAAAAAGGGTAGGCAATGGACCTACTGGTGTGCACTACTGAGGGAGATTCAAGTTCTCTTCTTCCTTCCAAGCCAGTCTAGAAAAGCAGGGGCTCAAAAAGCCTCCCAAACCCACAGCATCAGAAGGCCACGTTCAAACAGGATACACCCAGACCCAGGAGAAAGGAAGCAGAGCTTGTGAAGTTAGGCTTCGCTCTGCCACAGGCTTCTAGAAAAGACATCCTATCTGCCCTATGGAAGTGGTAATATCCAGGAAGCTAGTAAGACCCAAGCCTGAGGCGGAGAAGGAAGGCACAGACCAGGTCGCTTGGGCCTACCTTTGGCCTCAGCCCCAACGAAAGGACAAGAAGTCTCCTGAGAGGCTCATCGCACTCCACAGTAGCTGCTCAGCAAAGCAGACAGCCCAGAATAGGGGACAGATCTACAAAGAAAGAGCAAGCCGATGTACAGAACCCTTTTGCATGTGTATCCAGATAGACAAGGAGATGGGGTGGGGCCGGGAAGCGAGAGGGCCAGAGAGAGAGACACAGGGAGACACCTAAGCTCAGGGACAAAGCAAGATGAAGCTAGGGTTTTTGGTTCAGTTATTGTTGTAAGCCACCCAAAGCTCTTCTTTGGACATCTGACTTGAAGAAGAAATGAGATGAACAGAAAGTCCAAAATCCGTTTTTTTCTTTTGCTACAGAACGGGGATTCTGTGAACGTTGTCATGCACCATCGCCGGGATATTCACGAAATAAGGACGCCATCGCATTAAAATCTGACAAATAAAACTCCTGAATGCTGATCAGTTTCACCACCATGCTGGCTTCTCAACCACTGCTTTTAAAACAATCCCTCAGGAATTTAAAAGCACCATCAGGGCAGACCATCCTCCCTTTAAGCCTGATTAAACGTCTGGGTCTCAAAATATATTCACAGTATTTGCAGGATAAGAGTAAACCATGTCCACATGAAACCAGAAAAATTATCTGCTCGAGTGGGATATTCTCCTGTCCTTGTTTACATTGCCGGACTCTAAATTAGACTTGCCTTGTTCTATTTACTAGTTTGGTCATTTGGGCTAGATACTTCTCTGAGCCCCAGTTTCTTCACCTGCCAAATGAGAATGTTAGTAACACCTACCACATGGAATTTGAAAGAAAAGTCAAATAAATAAATAACTAAAAATTTTAAAAGAGGATATGTAAGATCCTGCTACACAAATGTGCAGGGTTTCTGTAATGGTTACTATTCTTCTGAGAAATAGAACACTAGACTATACATTTTAAGATGTATACCTTATACCCACTAAGATCAATAACTAAGACACTTAAAGTTCTCTTCTTGGCTTTTTCCACCTCTAGAATCAATTACCCATTATTGTAAGAACTACTGGGATTGTTTGGAGACTCTTTTAAGTAGTCACTGTATAATTCAAAATATCAGTATTAAGACTATAGTTACAAAATTCTGTTTATTTATTTTTGAGAGAGAGAGAAAGAGAGAGAGCGACAGGGTGTGAGTGGGGGAGGGGCAGAGAGAGAGGGAGACACAGAATTCGAAGCACAAACTGTGAGACCATGACCTGAGCTGAAGTTGGACACTCCACCGACTGAGCCACCCAGGCGCCTCTAACAGTTACAAAATTCTAGATGTCATAGTCTATACTGGTACCTACTTTACGATTTGAAGGAAGAAAACAAAAAATAATTTTAAAAGCAGGAGTGTCACATGACTATGCCTACGTTCTCTGAATTATTTGTGGACGCCTTCTAAGTTAGCAAAATGTTTGCTTTTCAGATTTTCAGGGACTTTCAGGCCTGAAATCACTTGAAATTCCTTCATTTAACTGAAATAAACATGCTGACCCACATGTTCTGGATTTTGCAACAGAGGGTAGTAGCATCAATAGCCTACACATATATGGGGTCATCTATCCCTAATTGCATGTTAAAATTCACAATGAAAAATAGACATAGATTTTAGGTGCGCCTGGGCAGCTCAGTTGGTTGAGCACCCAACTCACGATTTCGACTCGGGTCATGGTCCCAGGGTCACAGCACGGAGCCCTGCGTCAGGCTCTGGGCCAAGCATGGAGCCTGCTTAAGATCCTCTCTCTGGGGCGCCTGGGTGGCTCAGCTGGTTAAGCATCTGACCCTCGGTTTGGGCTCAGGTCATGATCTTATGGTTCATCAGTCTGAGCCCTGTGTCAGGCTCTGTGCTGACAGTTCAGGGCCCGCTTGGGACTCTCTCTCTCTCTCTCTCTCTCTCTCTCTCTCTGCCCCTCCCCCACTTCCACATATGCTCACTCTCTCTCAAAATAAATAATCTTAAAAAAAAAAAGATAAAGACATCTCTCTCTCCCTCTGCCCCTCTCCCCCACTCGCACTCTCTAAAATGTTTCAAAAACCGCTTTTAAAAAAAAGTAGATTTTAAGAGAACTAATAAAAGAATAACGTAGACTATGAAAATATAGTCTTGGGTTGGGTTTTATTTTTTTCCCATCCTGGCTCAGCTGCTGCCAAGTTGTCCCACACTTAACATAGCCTAAATATCTTTCTATATCTTAAGCCAAGGATTTGGTGGCTGTTAACTTGCACTTAACCAAGATTATAAAATACTGTTACTGGAATGCCAAAAAAGTTACATGGTACTTCATAGGAAAGGAATGTCGGGGCTTAGCAACTGCCCACAGAGTCACTCACCAAGGCTGTGCCTGTTTTGCGAGTCGGTGGGACAGGTTAATTTCCAGTAATTCTTACCGAGATAAGCAGAGACTAACCCCAATTCCCATAGGCTTTATTACTGGTGTTTGGGTTTGTGGCTACCTTTTAAATCATAATTGTCACATAAACACAGCACTTGGCTCTGCTTTGTATGTTTATACCAACAGTACGTCTTTAGCCTGGCACACGGACATATGGCTGAGTCTCTTGGTTACTGACACATAAGCCAACCCCATCCAATCTTGTACTAACACTGGGCACCGATGCGCGTTAGGAGTCTCTTCCTGGGTTCCGGGGGGTTACCCGACCAGCCCAAGCCTCTCCGAGGAATCTCATGCCCCCTTTTAGCGACTAGTTTTGTCATGGGCTTCTATAGATGCCCTAGGAAGTCTTCTCGACTTCTTTGGAAGTTTTCCTCGTTCTTTTATTTCTTTTTTAATCTTTATTTATTTTTGAGAGAGACAGAGACAGAGTGTGAGTGGGGGAGGGGCAGAGAGAGAGGGAGACACAGAATCCGAAGCAGGCTCCAGGCTCTGAGCTGTCAGCACAGAGCCCCAAACGGGGCTCGAACTCACCAACTGTGAGATCATGACCTGAGCTGAAGTCAGACGCTTAACCGACTGAGCCACCCAGGCGCCCCAGGAAGTTTGCCTCATTCTTAAAAAGATATAAAAGACCAGGAGGCAGAGAAACTGGAACTCTGGTCCTTTGTTGGTTAATTCTCAAAGCTGCAAACTGACATCCCCACTTTGTAAGACAGTTTGGCGCTTCCTGAAAAAGCTTAATATAAATTTGCCATACGCAACAGCAATTCAACTCCTACATATCTACCCAAGAGGAATGAAAACATATGTCCATGCAAAACCTCGTGTATATAAACGTTCATCGCAGCATTATTTGTGATAGCTAAGAAATGGAAACCACCCACATGTGCATTACCTGGTGAACAGAAACATAAATGTGGTATATCCATGCAATGGAACATTCCTCAGCAATAAAAAGGAACACGCTCCCAACACATGCAACAATATGGATAAACCTCAAAAACCTTACAGCGAGCGAAAGACGCCAAGCAAAAGGACGGCTGATTGCGGGACTCCATTTAAGTGTGAAATGTCCAGAAAAGACCAGTCTAGAGAGACACAAAGTACATTAGTGGTTGCCTAAGACCAGTGGGTGGGAATAGAAGTTGACAGCAAATGGGCACAGGGGATATTTCAGGCATGATAGAAAGTTCTAAAAATGGGGTGTGTGTATGTGTGTGTGTGTGGACCCAAGAATTCAGCCCTTCCTATCTTAGGATCCCAAGTCAGGGGGACATGATGCTTCCCACTACAACGGTTATCTCAGAACCAGAAGAAAAAGTCAGTTAATCAGGAACCCTAGCGCTGCTCAGCTGCCTAAATCAGCCAGTCCTGGAATAGCCCTGCTCCAAATTTCTTTTCTGTGAAACCAAAAACTAAAATAAAAATCCTGACTTTTTAAGCCACTTGGGGTTATTTTCTTCCTTGAAGCCAAAAGCATCCGGATGGATACAGGCTAGAAATATAGTCACCAAACCCTCTTTGGTGCTACAGGATTCACACTTTCATTTACTTTTGAAGAATGACTAGAATTTTGAAAATATACATGCTATAGACTGAACGTTTGTATCACCTCCCCCTCACCAAAAAAAATTCCTATATGGAAACCTAATTCCCAATGTAACAATGTTTGGAGGTGGGGGCCTGTGGGTGGTGCTTAGATCATCGGAGTGGCCCTCCCATGAACGGGTTTCCTATAAAAGAGATACCAAGGGAGATCCCTTGCCCCTTCCTCCATGTGAGGGCACAGCCAAAAACAAAAAAATAGCCATCTCTGAACCAGGAAGCCAGCCGTCACCAGGCACTGAGTCTGCCCATGTCTTTATCTTGGGCTTCCCAGAGTCCAGGACTGTCAGAAATAAGTTTCTGTTGTTTATAAGCCACCCAACTGTGGTGCTTGGCGACAGTCGCCAGACCAGACTAAGACAGCACATTTGTGGGGATGTACATATGTTCGGGCATTTCTAACTAGGTTGTGTATAACTATCTTGCATGGCATGAGGCACATTGCGTTTAGGGGTGCCTGGTTGGCTCAGTCCATAGAACTCTAGAGTGTGGCTCTTGATCTCAGGGTTGTGAGTTCCAGCCCCATGTTGGGTGTAGAGACTGCTTAAATAAATACTCTACAATAATAATTAATAATAATAATAATAATAATAATAATAATAATAGTGGCACTTAATAGTTGTGTTATTAAAACCCGATTTCAATCCAAGCTTGAACTAGCACTTGCTATCACTCCCCCCTGCCTCCCACCCACTCTCCACATCAGCAAGGAAATAAATAGCTTAAGCACCCCAAATACATTTCAGTTGTCACCCCATGCTTCAGCCTTCGGCATGTTTGCACATCATATCTCCCAAGCCTAGAATATCCTTCCCCTTTGACTAGATGCCAAAATGCTATTCATCTTTTAAAAACCCAACTGGATGGGGCGCCTGGGTGGCTCAGTCGGCTAAGCATCCGACTTCAGCTCAGGTCACGATCTCACAGTTCGTGGGTTCGAGCCCCGCGTCGGGCTCTGTGCTGACAGCTCAGAGCCTGGAGCCTGTTTCAGATTCTGTGTCTCCCTCTCTGTCTCTGACCCTTCCCCGTTCATGCTCTATCTCTCTCTGTCTCAAAAATAAATAAACATTTAAAAAAAAATTTAAAAACCCAACTGGAAAAAGTCCTCTCTGACCCCAGAGGATAATCACTTCCTCTCTGATGCCATCCTGCCATCACCACCTCCCTCCCATTGTAGTGGGATTTGTTTATTATTATTACCATCCCCCTATTGTGAGTGGTAAGAGGTTTGCGGTTGAAAGACACCTATCTCATATATTTGGGTGACTCTGGACGAATCACTTCACTTCTGAGTCTCGACTTTTCCTTCCCTAAGATAAACGTAGATATCACCATCCCATTTCTCTCCGGTTGCTCTGAGGCTTGGCAGAGATCACATACGTGAGAGCATTTTATCAATTATAAAGTACTAACAAATTCTAGTTGGAGTAGATGAGGTTTTAAAGGTCTGTAATGGACCACACAAATAAGGAAAGAGATGTGACCTCTCACCATTCACCCAAACTGCTCTATCCAGCAAGACCGCCAATGAGCATCGACATCCCAAACGCCAAGCCCGAAGGCCTATTCTCAACTGTCATCTTGCTCAGTCTTGCAGCACCACTTGCCGCAGATGATCTTGCCCTCCTGCTGGAGACACTCTCACTGGGTTTCCACCTCAGCGGCAGCCTAGAATCACTATCCTTCGCTTGACCCTTCTCTTCTTCCCCACTCCTCAATCCGGAGGGCTCCGTATCTAGACCTCTTTTCTTCCTATAGTTACTCCCTTGGTGATCTCATCCGAGACTGTGGCTTCAAATGGCATCTCATGTCTTCCAGCTCACAAATTTGCATCTCTAGGTTCCTTCCCAGAAAACCAGACTCATGTATCAAACTGCCTCGATGCTTAAAACGTGTCTTAATGTGTCCCACTAAGCTCCTGGTCTCCTGGAACCCAAGCCCGCACTTCATCTCGGTTCATGGGCGTTTGGTCCATTCGGGCGCTCAGGTCAAAAATCTCAGAATCACATTTGACTCCCCTCCTCCTCTCCTACTTCCTATCCAACCGACCAGAAAATCCCCCAGCCAACATATCTTTAGAATTCAACCTCTTCTCGCCACACCTCCATGCTACCTGTACCAAGTTGACGTCACCTCTTTATACCTGAAATAGGTCCCTAAACAGTCTTCCTGCTTCTTCTACCCTTTGTCCACTTCGGGTTTCTCCTCACCTGAGTCATTCTATGTCACCATTAGTTACATCAGGTCAATCACTGTAAAACCCCTCAGTGGTACCCCATGCCCCTCCCTGAAAAAAGCCAAAGTCTTCATGATGGCCTTTAAGAACCATGTGATCTGCCCACCGTATTCCTATTTCCTCTCTGACCTCAACTCCCACCACCACCCCCTCTGCTCACTCCCCTCCAGCCGTTTATGCCTTCTTTGCTTTCTGTTGATTAAGCAGGCACTAGCCAGGCCTCTGGCGGAATGCTCCCCTACTGACCTCACGCAGCTCATTCCTTCCCTTCCTTCTTACCATCCCTCAAGTGTCACCTTTTCCAGGGGGTCCTCCTTGGCCAACCCCCTGAAAATCGCAACCTCCTCTTTCCCACTCCCTCTCTCCTCTTTTCTGGTTTATTTTTCTCAACAGTAGCTGCCACCTTTAACACCTACTTTATCATTACCAGTAAAAGCTCTAAGAGTACACAGTTTTTTTTGTTTTTTGTATCCTCAGTGTATAGCACAATGCTTGACATATACAAGGCACTAAATAAGTATTATTTAAAGAATGAATGAGGAAAGAATGAATGGCCAAAGTAGGTTTCACTGGCTCATGATCAATATATTCCTGTATCTTCAAATAAACACCTGTATCTACAACAATAAAGAACAGAAATACCATCAAAGTTCTTAGAAATGGCTGGCATGTAACAATCAGCAAATGTAAGGCCACAAAGAAGAAACCAAAGTAAACTTGGGAACACCTAGTATACCTACAGAAACTCATAGCAAATAAATAAGTAGAAACGATAACTCAAAATACAACAAAAGGTTCAAGCCATTACCTCCTAGACTTATCAAGTTCAAAGTTAAATACATGCTTTTATATAGAACGTGTAAAGGAGGGGCCCCTGGAGGGCTCAGTCAGTCGAGGGTACGGACTCTTGGTTTCAGCTCAAGTCATGATCTCACAGGTTCCAGCCCTGCATTGGGCTTCATGCTCACAGCGCTGGGCCTTCTTGGGATTCTCTTTGTCTTTCTCCCTGCCCTTCCCCCACTCTCTCAAAATAAATAAACTTAAAAAAAAAAGAAAATGTAAAGGAACTTATCCTTGTAAACTCTGTAATTACAATTTATTAGTAGTTGCTATATGAATGCTATCTAATCTGATGCTTAAAATCAATGTTGCCCACAAACAGAAAGTTTTGGATATATCTCAAAAGACACATTTTTCCATTTTAATATCAATTTATCCCATGTTTTCCTTAGTATTGTCATTTCTAGGCAACTAGAGTTACAAATGAGAGGAAGCAATACCTTAACGGTCCCATCAGAAACATCCTAAGGGTAAATGAATATAATCTTCCTCAAACTAAATAATCACTCAGAGAAGGCAATGTGTCTTGCTAAATTACAGATCTCGAAAATGAAAATCCACGACTTTAAACGTTATTACACAATGATATGCTATGCTTCTAAGTGTTGTTTATACTAACAGAGTTTTTTTATTTAAGTAAGGACCATTCTATAAAAAGTAATGTGAGAAAATGTGCTAGAGTTCTCGATTTCCCCATCAAGAAACCACTGAACCATCACTTTCTATTACAGCTGAAAAGTGGATGAACAAAAATCTTAAAACTATATCTAGGTCTATTCATCACTGATAGCATTGAAAATAGAGAATTTGAGTAAATTAATTCTAGAAACGTGTGATTATCTCCATTTACAGAAACTTGTGTAAGGAAATGGAAGAGCCACATATTCCAAGTTGAAGCCATAACCTTCAGCAATTTGCTTACACACGTAAGACTTTTAAGTAAGTGTTTGTTGAAGTGGATTCATCCACATTTAACTGATAAAAGAGGTAAACAGAACATATTTTCATTTTTTTAATGTTTATTTTTGAAAGAGAGAGAGAGAGAGAGAGAGAGCGAGAGCACACGAGCAGGGGAGGGGCAGAGAGAGAGGGAGACACAGAATCCGCAGCAAGTTCCAGGCTCAGCACAGAGCCTGACGCGGGGCTCGACCTCACAAACCGCGAGATCATGACCTGAGATGAAGTCAGACGCTCGACCAACTGAGCCACCCAGGAGCCCCGGTAGAACATATTTTTAGAGAAAAACATTTGAGTATGTAAAATCTTCTTCTATCCCACTTGACTGATTATTTCAGTAAGTAGTTTTGGTTACTGTGGCTTGAAACTTGTAAGGCAGTCAATCAACAGAGAACATTGGAAGTATCAAGGCACCACTAATTCATTGTGAAAGGTCATAATAGTGCCTCTTATTATATATTTACAGGTCTTTATCCATCTTTCAGTTTTTTTCTTACATATACGCTTTTAAAAAACATCTTCCCCACAATAACTCAATGGGCTAAGTATTATGATCCCCACTTACCAGTGAGGAAACTGAGACCCAAGGAAATCAATATCCTGGCCAATGTATCACAGTGAGTAGTTACTTGGGCTGGGATTCAAACTCAGATCTGTTTCGTTCCAAGCCCATGTCTGAGCCCCTTTCAGGGTGGTCATTAGAACAAATTCAAACATACTCGGTTTAGACCTTTGTAACACTTTTGTAAAATACCTTCCGGGAAACAACACTGCACTCCTTATTCCCCCGAAAATATGCCGGCAGGTGACTTTTGTTTAAAAATGTTTGAGGACATCGGACATTTTCATCTAGCAAACTTTGCTGAAAGTACATTTTACTACAAATGTAAAGCGTATTTCCTGAATACTCCCTGAATTAAGCATGCATATGAAATAATTATTAATATATATGAAGTTTTCCATGTCAGTAAGTCTATTGTTCAACAATTTAAAAACAAACCTCACGAGAGATGATGCACCTTAATGACGAGAGCAACCAACAAATCACAAAATCTTAAAGCCAAAAGATTTCTTAAAGTTTCTTTAACCTAACCGTCATTTTTATTGGACAATAAACTAGAGCTTGCCCAAGTTGACATAACTAGAAAGAAGCAAATCACAGTATTTTTTTTTTTTTACTTACAGCAGGATGAAAAGATGTCCAATTCCCAATTAGCATCTCTGACCAGACCTTAACATTTCCCAATACAGTAATATATCAATGATATTCTCTATCTGTAGGATTTTAAACCACCTTGAACTTGAATCATTTTTGAGTATCAAATCCGACAACTTTTAAATCATTTCAAATCAACCTATTTTAAACAAAGAAAACTCTCGCTTTCCATGGCAAGCAACTGCTAAACAAGGAAATTAAATACTGTATCAAACTACTTTTTCTATTACCGACAGTATTTATGTGAACTTTTAACTGCTTCCTAACAGAGATTAACAAAAATGAATCGTAAGGACTTAAAAAGAAGGACTATAAGACTCTTAATGAACACTATAAAAACTTGATGTATACTATAAAGATTAAACAACTTTACCAGCCTCTGTTGTTATTACACAGTCAAGTTTCATTCTGATAGAACTTGTACTTAACAGTGACTCCCTGTCATTAATGCATCTATTTCTGGTCACTTTTGGATTTTGTTTACCAAAATGGAATATCAAAGTAAAAGAGAAATATTGCAAACCACAAAAGTTCTGCAAATATATAAACACCCACTGCCATATTTAAAAACAAAATGGATCATAAATAAAATAGGACACGTGCCTATTGGACCCAGCATTGTTATATAACTTTCCTTAGTGACTTTACAACCCACATCCATTATGTGTGCTAACGTTGGAGAACACACTGTAAAATTAGTAAAGTTCCATCAGAAGTACCCAAATCATCATTCCAAATGAAATGAACCTACAAAAACCAGTTCAAAACGAGGAAATCCAAAGTCATAAATCACTTTGATCAGGCAACAGCTAGACAATTCTCTAATGGCAGAATCACCAGCCCAAAAACAAATGCGTGTAGAGTATTTTAAAAAAGCAACGTACCTGCTTGGAGGCAGAGAATTCCCAGTGATCAAATTGTAGTAATCCACATAGGGAAGGCATCGTCAAAAAGCCTATCATCCTAAAGTTCAAGTAACTCCAAATGAAGAAGTTTGAAAACTTTCCATCCAGGAATAACTTGATGCTGTATTGGTACTTCCATAATGTTCACTGACAGAAAGATCCAGTAAGAACAATGCAGTATGGATGTCAATGCCCTGAATGATGCTTTCTAGATGCTGATGATAATAACTGCACCTATACAATTGAAATTAACTAATGTTAGTTTCCGAGTCATTCTACCCACTCAGTTTCTTTAAAAAAAAAAAAAAAAAACAAAAAAACAAAAAGTAACCGCAGCCGTAATAGATTTCATATACAAAGTGTTGGCACTTAAATCATTTCTAGCTGCAAGTTTTAAATAATGGATATTCTATACAATACTATGCAAAATCATAACTTTGAGAAGTTACAATAGACTGTGTTTGGGTGTTTCCTCCAGCTATTAGCAGCCTATTCAGTTTGATGTTTCATTTGTCACGTCAAACCGAAAAGAAAAGGCGGGTGAGTTAAGTCCCAGGGTGTGAGGAAAACCTCCAACTCAGGGGTGGGGACAGGAGAGGAAAGTGGAGGAGGTGATAAGTTACCTTGGTATTTGGAAGGATCCCATAACACATACCTGAAGATAATGACCTAAATTTGCATTGTTGAATTCCAGAAGCCTGTTCCACCCATTCCTAATATCTGAGCGCATCCTAACAGCTAGCAGACACATCTGCCCACTTGCAACAAACTCCCAACGTTGTCCCTAAATGTCTACTCACCAAGGGACGGGACAGATAAACAACTTTTGTGGGGAAGTGAGATCGCGCTGAAGGCAATCTCAGAGTAATCAGAGGTGTTTACTAGCTGTAGAGTGGTCACCTCCCTCGAGCAGGAACCAACCTAGAAAGGCTGCAAAGTGCAGCTACTTGGGAGAGAAGTCAGGGAGCCTCCCTTTGCTTATAAATAATACAGAGGGAATCGGGCTGTGCGTCCACCCCGCAGAAGCAGCCACAGCCATCCTTGTTTTGGGCGGGCGTGGCAGACAGAAACAAAAGGTTAAAACACAAAAGGCTGGGCGGACTGCTGGGTCTGAGGAGCTTTGGGGGGGGGGGGGGGGCTCCTGTTCCCCTTTCTATTCAAACACAACGAAATGGGGGCGGGGGGGGGGTAAATTGGAGAGATGATAGTGGCTGGATCTCAGGGACCGCATAGGTTATTCCGGGTGGGTCGGGGAACTGGAAAGGGCAGTCAGGATGGCCGACTCTTAACTAGTGGTCCAGGCCCCATCCCTCCATCCCTGTATCTCTGACAGTGGGAACCTGTGGCTTCCTCCACCCTACCCCAGCCCCGAAGAAAACTTTCTGAACTCTTACCTGTTTGCTCTAGACCCCCTTGGCCACCAACTCAAGAGTCCACTCCCCTGCAACCCACACCTCTTCTGCATTCTATTGTTGCAGCTTTCCTATTGTGCGTTGGAACTGCACAGCGCTCCGCAGACAATTAACTTATAAGCCCCCCCCCCCCACCTCCTTGTCTCTTTCTTTTCCAAGACCCAAGTCAGGGCGGCGTTGGGCGGTGGGGAGGAGGGAGACTGGACGTGTCCCCATGCATTTCAGCAAGTTTACTCCGTTTGTGCGCAACTGGGAGAAAGCGAGGCAATGCCCCCCTTAGATACCCTTGCTCCCATCTCCACCCACCCCCTCAGCTTCTCCTGTTAATGAGAAGTGCCTGTCTGGCTGCTGCCTATTAAAAATCAACAAATAAAACAATTCTGTGCAAGTTCGCTAAAGAACAAAAGAGAAGGGAACAGAGAAAGGAGGTACAACTTACCAGCCAAACTTCGCCACCGGACTACGCCTCCGTCCTCGGAAGGGCGGGGAGCCGGGCGAGTTTAGGCGGGGGGGGGGGGGGGGGGGGGGGTGTGTAAACAAGACAACAATTTCCACTCACCTTCGTCCCCACCTCGTCGCACTGCCAAGGGACATTTCCCTTGCTGCAGTCCGCGAGGCGCTCGGACACTTTTGTGTGTGGCCCGACAGCGGAGAAAGTCGCGGCGGCAAAGTTGCGAGAGGGAGAGATACCCGGGCGTCCGGGGGAGAGGGGAGGAGAGAGTTCATCAGAGTTCCCCCTTTTGTTCCAAGTCCCGGAGCAGACAAAGAGGCGGCGAGCGGCGGCAGGTTTCTCCCTCTCACCCCTTCTTCCTCTCTCCCTCCCCTCCCCTCCCCGCCCCCTCCCTCTCCCCGCATCTCCCGCCCGGCTCGGGAACCTCCAAGGCGGCCGGGGCGGCTGCGTCCCCAGTTCCACGCAACTCTGTCCCGACCCTCTCCTCCCGCGACCTCGCTGGAAACTTTCCCCCCGGGAGACGCCGGGCCCGGGCCCCTCCCGCCCACCACCCTTTTATCCCCCGCCTTCCCGGCGCGCACGAGTCTACGGGGGGGAAAATCTCCAAAATCATTGTTTCCGGGGGACGCACCTCTTTGTTCGCACTTTCCCTGCCAATCAGTGTGAACAATCCACTTGGCATCGAGTTTCTGTCAGTTTCCCGGCGTCCCGGGAGACGAGATGCAAAGGGTAGGGGGTCAACCCCGTGAGATAAAGGCATTTACGCAATCGGAGGTGGGGCGCACCCCAGACTTCTCCATCCCGGTTCCTCTACTCGGATTCACGGTCCTGCACCCAACACTCCCCGACAATTCCGAGGGGGTCCCCAAGCGTTTGTTGTTTGTTTTTTTTAACCTCGCCTACCCCACCCGCCCACCCCAGCGCTGTCCCTTAGGAGAGCCCTCTAATCCGCAGGACAAAGCCAGCTCGGGGTGCCCCCGGAGCCTCCACCCTTCGGGGTTACCTGTTGCTGCAGGCGCTGCACAATTCGGTCCAGGGACCCGGAGGGCGGGTTCCCACCTGGAGCATCGCGCCCACTTCTCAGACCCCGAACTTCCCCAACCTCAAAGCGCGACGGCGGGACTCTCGGGACGGCCGTGCTCCCCTAGACCCTGGAGCCCCGCGCTCCCCACCGGCTCCCTTCCCTCCTGCACAAGCTTCCTCGTCCCGAAGGTCAGGCTCGGGGGCCCTCGCTGCCTCCCCATCCTCTAGACCCCCTGGCGCGGCTTGTACCGTCCGAGCATCCCCTCTCTGCGTCCCCTCACCCATTGCCTTGCCCCCGGCAATTCAGGTGTCTCGGGCCCGGCGCAATTGCAGACCCGTCCCCAGGCCCTTTACCAGTCGTCCCCCGGCCTCCAGAACCGGGGACCCCCCTCCTCACCTCGCCCCATCCCTAGACCCTCAATCCCCACCGCACTGGCTCTCTGGGGGACTCTGAGCAGCGCTAATTTTTCTTCTAGGTTTCACTAGAATTGAAGAGGAGGAAAGCCGAGAGGTGGGGGAAATGGGAGAGGATGGGGGGCCGCGTGGGGAAGCAGTTTCTGGGGCGAAGGAACAAGCCCCAAACATTCCAAAGCCGACACCCGCTCGTCTGGAGGCATCCGGCCCGTCGCGCACCTTTCCTCCCCCACCCCAGACGTGGGGTCTGGGCGGGTAGGTGAAGTTTGGGGGGATGGAAGGAGGTTTAGGGACTTGGGCGCAGGGTCGCCGTGGGGCTGGGGGCGAGGGGCCGCCCGAAGGAGGGCGCCGGGAGCCAAGAGCCCCTGCTGGGGCCGGAATGCCGCGGCTGGCGGTCCCGGTGCCCGCCCGGCGACTCCTCGCCAGGTCTTTCCCCCGGAGCAGAACAAAGCCGCCGCGAGGAGCGCCTGTCCTCGCCTCCCCGCGTCCGCACCCCGCCCCGGGCCGCGCCTGCACGCGGCTCTCGGAAACTTTGCAACAACTTCCCCCAGAGTTAGCGCGCGCGGCGCGGGGGTCGGAGGCAGAAACGGGGACGGTCGCACCCGGGGGGGGGGAGGGCGAGAGATGCCCTCCCCCTCGTCCCCTCCGGGACGGCGAGCGCGGCCGCGTGGTCGCAACCCCGCGCGCTCGGCTGCCCACGGGGCCCGGGCGGCAGGAGCACGCGTCGTGCCCGGCTGCCTGGGGAGAACGAAACGAGTGTGTGCAGCCGGGGTGCGGGCAGCGCTGGGCCGCGGGGTCCCCAGCCAGGAGGCGGCACGCGGAGAAGCGGGCGCGGGGAAGGCGCCGGGCGGCGGCGTCAGGCCGGGGGGACGGGAGCGAGCGCCAGGGTGACTTCCCGCGCGCCCCGTCCCGCCCGGGGAGCCCAGCGGGCAGCCGCGAGGCCTCCCCACCTGCGGGCAGCGCGGGCACCTGTGCGCCCCGCTCACGCAGCCCCGCGCCCCGGGGGCCGCCGCTCGCCTGCTCCCAGCCCAGAAGCCTCGTCTTCGGTCGGGAATCCCCAACGCACCGCAGCTTCGCCCCCAACCTCCACCCCTCCCTGGCTCCTGTCCGGCACGTTTTTCCTCTTTGTTTAATTACGATGACTTCCAGAATTCTCTTTTTAGAAGTCTACCCCACCCCCCCCACCCCCATCCCCAGACAAACCCTTACTTTTCGCTATCATCAGGGAGCTGCTTGGAAAATAATGAGAAGTCAGGACTTGGAGACCATTCTCTTCGGCGGCCTTTCCGAAATACTTGTCGTAGGGTAGATCAACTAAGATATTCTGGAACTTCCAAATACCACCCAACCCCCCCACTTACTGTTACAGTTGTACTCGTTGAACCTATTAAAACATGACCAATCCTTTGAAAATACCTGTTTCTCCCTTTTCTCGAGGACTGCGGGATAAAGGCTGGGTGAAAAGTCAGTAAGGCCTTGGGAAGGCCTTCTCCCTGCTTCAGGAAACACTGCTGTCAGCTCTTGGAGTTACTTCTCTTTCCCAACCTGCTTTGGAACCGGGGGATTTCTCCAGACAATTTTGGTCCTTAACAGGTCAGAGCTCCCCCATCCCAACAATAAAGCCCACACCTGGGCCACACTGTGTATGACCTAGCCACTGCTACCTTTGAAAAAGATGCTGTTCTTTTCTCATATGCCACCACATTTAAATGTTTTTAATGTTTACTTAGTTTTGAGAGAGAGAGAGTACGTGCAAGAGTGAGGGGGGGGGGACAGGGAGAGAGAGGGGGACCAAGGCTCTGAAGCGGGCCCTGTGCTGTCAGCAGAGAGCCCTGTGCGGTTCAGACTCAGGAGCTATGAGGTCATGACCTGAGTCAAAGCCTGTAGCTAAACCGAAGAGCCATCCAGGTGCCCCTAATATATTTTTTAAGTTAATTAGTATTGGCGCATCTGGGTGGCTCAGTCGGTTAAGCATCCCACTTCGGCTCAGGTCATGATCTTAGGCCCGTGGGCTCAAGCCCCCGTCGGGCTCTGTGCTGACAGCTCAGAGCCTGGAGCCTCCTTCCTTGTCTCTCCCTGCCAGTAATTTCTGGGTTCACATCCCAGATCAACTCCAGTACTTGTCCTTGAATCCTGGTCTCAGAATCAGCCTCTGTAAGAACCCCATCTACCAAGCGTCTCCCATATGTGCTTTCCAACGGGTAGGATCTGTTCTTTCTGGAGAACCTTCTTTCTGGTACAAGATCAGATTTTCCCTGAATGGAGGTTATTTCAGTAATGAAAAATGTTTATCTAGTTCATTTTTTATGTAATAGTTTCAAATTAGATATTCTACTGAATGAAGTATAGAAGCAGCGATATGTAGAATCGTATCTCACGTGTGAAATGTTTGTACATAGGTTCATAAGAAAAGGAGTTCTTTAATGCCAGCAGACAGCAGTGCAATAGGAAAGACTATTAGAACCACTTTTTTTTAAGTTTATTCATTAATGTTGAGAGAGAGAGAGAGAATGAGAGAGTTTGAGTGGGGGAGGGGCAGAGAAAGATGAAAGACAGAGAGAGAGACTCCCAAACAGGCTCCACACTTCCAGCTCAGAGCCCTAAGCGAGGCTTGAACCCATGAACCATGAGATCATGACCTGAGCCAAAACCAAGAGTTAGATGCTTAACTGACTAAGCCACCCAGGGGCCCCTACGAATTACTTTTTTTTTTTTTAAAAAAAGTACACATAACATTGGATGACCATGAAGGAGGCTGATAAACACATACCATGTTATGTCTCGGTGTGACCTAGTCAGTAACACGTCCAGTGAGAGACCCTGAGGAATTTTCCAGCAAACTTCTCACAGCATAAATTGGCCAACTACTGCAACACATTTTAAAAAATTATATATTAAACCTTATTCCCATCCTAGCCACCATCATGAATAAGTCATTAAGTGTTCACATAATTATAAGCCCAAATGCTGTTCCTCGATCCAGAACTTTCTTCTTCTTATGTGGTTATCACCTCTATTTTTCTTTCTTTTTTCTTACTTTTTGTTGTTTTATAGTAAGCTCAAAGAAAAAATGAAGTAACTTCTATGCCCTATGTGGGGCTTGAACTTAGACCCCTGAAATCAAGAGTCACATGTCCTACTAACTGAGCCAGCCAGGTGCCCCTCACTGCTATTTCTCTTAAGATTTCACCATGGGAGTCCTTAAATGCTGTTCACCAAATTTGTGTTATCCTCCCTTTGGACACATGTAGGAATGAAATTTCCCGCTCTGCGTGAATCAGATGTAGCCATGTGATTTGTTCTGGCCAATGAAATGTGAGCAGAAATTATACTTCTCTCTTCGGGGGGTTGTTTGTTTTTTTAAGAAAGGAAGACCTTTTATAATTTTTTTTAACGTTTATTTATTTTTGAGAGAGAGAGAGAGAGAGAGAGACAGAGCGTGAGCGGGGGAGGGGCAGAGAGAGACAGAGACACAGAATCCCAAGCAAGCTCCAGGCTCCGAGCTGTCAGCACAGAGCCCGACACAGGGCTCAAACTCACGAACCGCAAGATCATGACCTGAGCCGAAGTCGGATGCCCAACCGACTGAGCCACCCAGGCGCCCCCGGGTGTTAAGCTTTAACAGCCAGTTTGTGATTGCACATGTGCCTTTTCCATTTGCTACAATTCGAGATAGGGTTGCTGGTTTAGTCTGAGTACCAGAGTGTGCCCCTCAGCCAAGCCTCAGTGGTCATTTTGTACGAGCAAAATATAACCCTCTCTTCTCATAAACCACTGAGATTTTAGGGTTGCTTGTAATCACAGCACAGCCAGGCTGACTATCAATTGTTCAGATACTCAATTATCTTTACACCTCTGGTTTCCTTATGGGTTTTACATCTTAGGAAGTGTATACAGTAGCTCACATGAATTTCCCATAGTGTTTTCTATCTGGACTATCAGTTTACTGGTACCGTGTTGGGTAAATAATTTTATGAAAGATTAGCTAACCTTCTTGTTAAAAAAAAAAAAAAACCAACCAAGAAATTCCTAAGAATGGGGTAGGATTTTGTGGAACCTGATACGCTTCATGTTTGCATCTGCCCACAGAAAGAGTGAACTCTCCCCAGTCATTGTCGTTGGCTTACCAACTTTCAGGGACTCATGAACCAGCACTGTAAACTCACTGAGTCTTTATCATACTGTGTTTTAAATTAAATTTCTTCGGACAAGTCACTTCACCTTTGGTACAGTTTTAATGATTTTATTTACCTAATAAAACTGAGAAGTCGTCACCTACTCCATGGGGTTGTTACAGGGATTAAATGAGATAGTAATTTAAAGTCCTTAAGCTGGGGGCTACACATAATACTGGCCACATTCAATTTCAAGCACTTTATAGTTTGCCTGACTATGGTCAGAAACATCGTTAAGGGCACTTGCTTGTTCTGAAACGTCTTTCGTCTTCTCAATATCCAAACAATAATCCAAACAATATCCAAACAATAATCACTGTATTGCAAAATGTTTTAAGGCTAGCAGCCCATCTTTTTCTTTCACCAGAAGACATCAGAAGAGTTGAAATCCCATTTTATTTCTTCAAAAAAATTTTTTTTTAATTTTAAGTAAATTTCATGCAACACATGGGACTCAAACTCACGACCCCGAGATCAAGAGTCGCTTGTTCTACTGACTGAGCCAGCCAGGCACGCCTGCTATCCTAATTTATTTGCAAGGCCTCCCAACTATCGAGTTTACTTGTACTCTTCTTGTTACTAATGTTCTTGTTTGCAATCATTTCCATCTTCTAGGGCAAAATCTCATCTCCATAGCCTACCATATAAGGTCCTCTGCAGGCCTCCCTTCCTTCTCAATCTATATTTTCCATCAACTGACTCACCCTGTACACTCTGATAATACTAACCTGCTTAAGCAATGCTGTCTGAGACATACATGGTTTTACTCATGCACCTTTTTCCTATTTCGAATTCTTACTCACCTTTCAGATTCGTCTACGCCATCATCTCCCATAGGAAGTCCTTCCAGAACCCCCAGGTTGGACTAAGTGTCCCTCTTCAGCTTATCTCCATCCTCTAAGGAGGTAGTGGTATTTTTTACTAAGAATGTGAATTTTGGGGGCACCTGGGTGGCTCACTGGGTTGAACATCCAACCCTTGGTTTCAGCTCAGGTCATGATCCCAGGGTCATGGGATCGAGTCCTGAGTTCCACACTCCTCTGAGCATGGAGCCTGCTTGAGATTCTCTCTCTCTCTCTCTCTCTCTCTCTCTCTCTCTCTCTGGCCTCTCCCCCCACTGGAGCAACTGCTCTTTCTCTCTCTCTAAAAAAAAAAAAGTGTGAATTTTGGGGGACACCTGCCTGGCTTCGTCAGTAGAGCATATGACTCTTGATTTCAGGGTTGTAAGTTCAAGCCTGACGCTTGGGTGTAGAGATTACTCTGCAAATAAAATAAAATAAAATCTGAAAAACAAAAAAAAAATGTGAATTTTGGAATCATCAGCTTGGTGTATCTCACCTGACTCTGCCACTCTCTGCCTCTGTGACCACGATCGAGTTACTTGGCCTTTTTTACCTCTGTTTCCACAGGTGAAATAATTTAACCCTACTGACATCATGGGATTATATAAATAAAATGCCATCAAAAATGGAAAGTGATTCACATGTAAGCCTGAGAATAAAAATAGTGGGCATTGATTGAGTGCTCATTACTTCTAGTAGATGTAAAGAAAGTTAAACTAGTAAAAGGTAGATGGTAAAATTCATTTTGATTCTCAGCTTTTCTTCTCAGGTGAAAAGGTCTGGAACTTCCATAAATAATCTACTTTACGTATGATGGGCAATGAAAACAAAAGCTACCCAAACTCTCAAGACATTGCTAGAGGCTCCTGGCTGGTCAGTGGGAAGAACATGGGACTCTTGATCTCAGGGTTGTGAGTTTGGGTGAGCCCCCATGTTGGGTGTAGTGGTTACTTTAGAAAATAAATAAACTTAGGGGCACCTGGGTGGCTCGGTCGGTTGAGTGTCCGACTCTTGATTGCAGCTCAGGTCTTGAACCCAGGATGGTGAGATGGAACCCTGTGTCAGGTTCCTCGCTAAGAATGGAGCCTGCTTGAGATTCACTCTCACTCTCTCTCTCTCTCTCCCTCTCTCTCTCTCTCTCTCTCTCTCTCTGTCCCTCCCATCTGCCCGTGCTCTTTCTCTCTCTAAAATAAAAAATAATAAATAAATAAACATTAAAAAAAAAGAGACAGATTGCTGTGCTATAGATCTTATCCCAGAGGGGCGCCTTGGTGGCTCAGTCAGTTGAGCGTTGGACTTTGGCTCAGGTAATGATCTCACCGTTCGTCAGTTCGAGCCCCACATCCAGCTGGATACTAATAGCACAGAGCCTGCTTCAGATCCCCTGTCTCCCTCTCCGCCCCTCCCCCACTTACGTGCCCCCCCCCAAAATAAATAAAACCTTAAAAAAAAAAAAGGAATTATAGCAGAAACCGGATTTCCTGATCAACAGTGCTCCCGTCTTTCTGTCAATATGTATGAGTTCTGGGAGACTGCCGGAGGGTTCAGACAGAGCAAGGAGTCTAATGTATCTCAACCAGGCCACAGTGAATGTTAAGAAAATCTCTCTGCTTTCTGTACTGCACAAGACTAAATACTATAAACTAATTTCCCGTTTTCCTCATAAGATTGTTTTAAAGGTTTTTGGCCAACTTGAATATACACACTTTTAGATCATATGTCTGCTTGTTTAATGTGGTAGCATGTTTTAGTTACATTAATAAATTTAGAAATAAGAATTTAGAAATATTTCTCTTTTTTTTCATCACCCACAGTTCATGAAACAATTTTGTTCCCTTTTCACACACACCTCTGTCATCCCCATAGCCATCATGATTCATTTATCTCCCTTTCTGAGCCCATCGTCTTTATTTCTATTTAAATTGTTTAAAGCATAGCTCTTGTGTAAATTAAAAAAAAATTTTTTTAATGTTTACTTATTTTTGAGAGACAGAGAGAGACAGAGACAGAGAGACAGATAGACCGTGAGCCCGGGAGGGGCAGAGAGAGAGGGAGACACAGAATCCGAAGCAGGCTCCAGGCTCCAAGCTGTCAGCACAGAACCCAATGTGGGGCTCAAACTCACAAACCGCAAGATCATGACCTGGGCTGAAGTCAGATGCTCCGCTGACTGACCCCCCGCCCCGCCCGGGCACCCCTAAAAACATAGCTCTTTTTGAGGCACCCGACTGGGTCAGTCGGTGGAGCGTGATATTCTTGATCTCAGGGTTGTGGGTTCAAGTTGGGTGTAGAGCTTACTTAAAAATATATTTTAAAATATATATATATATATTAAAAAAAAATAAAACAGCTCTTTCTGAGCACATGATACTAACATTGGAAACTTCATCCTATTTCACAAATAGTCATTCACATAACATTAGCAAAATTATTCAGCCTTCCTACAGACGTGTAGCCGAGCAGGCCACAACTTAACACTCGCTTTGCCTTGGCGCGATCTGTTTATAAAGACAGCAAATTGGTCGTGATGAGATCGTGTCTCTAGGAACAAATTATTAAAAAAAGTAATAAGTCTACATAAACTAGTTTGAGCCTCCTTTACGTCTAGTTAGTTAGGTGACCTCAAGATGCATTTGAACTAGCTCGAGGCCCAGAGACTGAGGGTGACGAGGTTCCCCCTCCCCGCGCGTGCAATGTGTTGTTCAAAGTAAAGCGAGAAGTGGAGAGATTGTATCATAGGGACCTTTCTGTAAGGGAAATTCCTTTTCTGAAGGGTAGGTTAGGTGGCAATGTCTTACCCTACATTTAGAAATATAATATCAATCCGTCTTGTCGCATGTGTCCCATGCAGCATTTTTCCATATTCGTGCAAGAGCGATCCCAACAATTCCACCCTCAGACAATCCATCAGTGTCTGCTTACGGTTCTTTTTTTTTTTTTTTAAGTGTTTATTCATTTTTGAAAGAGAGAGTGGGAGAGGGGCAAAGAGAAAGGGAGACAGAGCATCCTTTGCACTTGCTAATACATTACAACTCCTGGAGCGCCTGGGTGGCTCGGTCCGGTCCGTGGAGCCTGGGTGTTGGCTCAGGTCATGACCTCGCGGTTCATGAGTTCAAGCCTCACGTCGGGTTCTGTGCTGACAGTGCAGGGATTCTCTGCTTGGGATTCTCTGTCTCCCTCTCTCTCTGCCCCTCCTCCTCCCCCCAAAATAAATAAACATTTTTTAAAAAGCCTCCTTACTTTCTTTCCATCTGAACCAAGGATCATTTCCATGCCATTATTATAGAAAATTCTAGGGGCGCCTGGGTGGCTCAGTTGGTTAAGCGTCCGACTTCAGCTCAGGTCACGATCTTACAGTCTGTGAGTTCGAGCCCCGCGTCGGGCTCTGTGCTGACAGCTCAGAGCCAGGAGCCTGCTTCAGATTCTGTGTCTCCCTCTCTCTCTGCCCCTTCCCCACTCATGCTCTGTCTCTCTCTGTCTCAAAAATAAATAAAAACATTAAAAAAATTTTTTTAAAAAAATAGAAAATTCTAAATCTGCACATTTTTATTTTATTTTAAGATTTTATTCTTAAATAATCTCTACACCCAGCATGGGGGCTCAAACTTACAACCTGAGACCAAGAGTCGCATGCTCTACTGACTGAGCCAGGTTTTTTTTTTCTTTTTTTTTTCTTTTCTTTTTTTTTTTTTTTTGAGAAAAAGAGAGAGTGTATGCATGCATGCATGCAGGGAAGGGGCACAGGGGGGAGAGACGGACTCTCACACAGGCTCCTTACCCAGCTCGGAGCCCAAAGCCGGGCTCGATGCGGGGCTTGATCTCAGGACCCTGAGATGATGCTCTGAGCAGAAATCGAGAGTCGGACACTTAACCGACTGAGCCACCCAGGTGTCCCTTAAAAACACACTTAAACCTTTCCCTTTGTTGAGGTGCATTTCTTTGCCTTCTCCGCACCTTTGCCCAACCAGTATTTGCTGTTACAATGTATGCTTCCCGGTGGCATGAGGTTTCCACCCATCGTAGAGTTTCTCTGAAGCCCTCTGCATTAATGAGGTGGGTGGTACCGTTTGGGATACAAGTACATCACAACTTCTGATTACAGCTCATGTTCCTGGATGATTACCCAATGCATAAAGCAGCTCCTTCAGGCTAATGTAATTATGCCACCGCAGTATCTTTAACTGCAGGGGAAAAAACTTGATGCCGTTCCATGTTAAATGGCATAACTTTTGGGTTTAATTCCTGATTTTCTGTTCCATAACATTTAATCCTTTATATCTAACTTAGATAAAATCTTCAACCCAAAGGCAACAGACTTTAATAGAAATGGTCTTACCTGTTTTCTTTGGAATTTGCAATATTTTTCTGCTCCCAAATTCATGCAACTTTGCCACTGTTTTTTATTTCCCGTGGAAATACTTATTTGCAGTGATGACAACCTTACACAAGAAGAGAACTGATTCATATTTTGCTTTGTGGAGAGAGGCATGATTAGACTTTCTCCTGTAGACTAAAAAAAAAAAACAATTAAAAAGTTGCGGGGGCGGGGCTGGGTGGTTCAGTCGGTTGAGCGTCAGACTCTCCATCTTGGCTCAGGTCATGATCTCACCGCTCGTGAGTTTGAGCCCCTCGCTGGGCTTGCTGCTGTCAGCGTGGAGCCTGCTTGGGAATCTTTCTCTCCCTCTCTTTCTGCCCCTTCCCTGCTCATTTGCTCTCTCTGTCTCTGTCTCTCTCTGTCTCTCTCTCTCTCTCAAAATATAGAAATGTTAAAAAAAAATCAAGGTTTTCCAAGTCAAAGAAGCTTCTCAGAGAGACATTTCTATTACAGCTTTGACTCAATCCAGGAAGCCTATCACTAACAGACACAATTAAAAAGTATGAGGGGTAAACAAGGTGGCTTCTTCCCCCGCCACTGACTTTCTCTGCCATGCTTTCTATTATATCGTCCTGTGTATCAATGGGAACGCTCACTACACTCTCAACGGTAACACTGATATACCAATGTATACCATTGGTAACACTAATTACATTCTCTCTACCGTGATTGGGAATAGGTGGTCTTTTACTTATGTTTTTTAAGTAAGTTCTATGCCCAATGTGGGGCATGAACTCACAGAACCCAAGATCGAGAGTCTCATGTTCTACTGACTGAGCCAGCCGAGTGCCCCTTCTTCTCTTCTCTCTTTTAAATTTGGATGGGGTATCACCTACTGTAGACTGGTAGGCTCACTCAGTGTGTTGTGTTTGTTTGTTTGTTTGTTTGTTTGTTTTTTGAGACAGAGACAGCAGGAACAGGGAAGGGGCAGAGAGAGGGGGAGACACAGAATCCGAAGCAGGCTCCAGGCTCAGCACTGTCAACACAGACCCTGATGTGGGGCTCGAACCCACCAGACATGAGATCATGACCTGAGCAGAAGGTCACGAGCAGAAGTCGAACACTTAACCGACTAAGCCACCCAGGTTCCCACTCAATCTTTTTTTTTTTTTAATGTTTATTTATTTATTTTGAGGGAGAGAGAGAGAGAGGGGAAGGGACAGCACAAGTGGGGGAGGGGCAGAAAGAGACAGAGACAGAGACAGAATTCCGCAGGCTCCTGGCTGTGCCTCGAGATCATGACCTGAGCAGAAACCAATAGTTGGACTTGGACGCTCAACCGACTGAGCCACCCAGGCGCCCCGTATACACTCAGCCTTGATATTCGTTTTTCATTCCTGTTTAGGTTCCTTCATAAGAGATTTCCTTCAGTTTTGCCGTATTTTCTTCTCCCATTGATTATTTAGTTTGCTTTTTATCTGTAAGCAAGCTCCGCCTTCCTAAAAAGGGCTGGAGACAGACCCCCTGGATCCAGAGCCCAGGCAGGAACTCTGAGAACAGCCCTTCCCACCCTGTGAGAGGAACCATTTGGCACCCATAACAACGCGTGACAGTTGGCCTCATTAATGGCTGCCTGTAGCCTCCACAGCACAGACCTTGTCTGTAGGGAACAATGCTAGGGCCATCATCCTATTTAAACGAGGGCAAAGAGGCAACCATTTGTTCTTCTCCTCCAGAGCCAGCAGTTTTTCCCTATAATAAATGACTTCATTCTACAGCTGGAGTTACAGAGGTTAAATTTACAGCTAAGTACAATCCTTTACTCGTTACAGCACCTTCCAGAGGGTTCTCTCATTTATTAGCAAAAATATCACTTTGAGTCAGCAGTGAAGGTGGCATGTGCTCATACAAAATTACTAAGAATAAGGGTGAGAGTCTGAGGTAGAGAAATGCAAATTAAAAACAAGTTTGTTTATGTTTATTTTTGAGGGAGGGCCCGCGCGTGCACGCATGTGAGCGGGGGAGGGGCAGAGGGAGAGGGGGGTCAGAGGATCTGAAGCGGGCTCTGCTCAGACCGCAAAGAGCCCCACGCGGGGCTTGAACTCACAAACAATGGGATCATGACCTGAGCCAAAGATGGATGCTTAACCAACTGAGCCACCCAGGCGCCCTGGGAAAAATATGAATTATTAAACTAAAAGTATTTCTGTATATTTTTTCTCCTATATTTAAAATGACACAATAAGACATTTAGCACTAGTTTTTGGTGTTTCCTTCCATGCCCAGTTTCTTCCCAAGAATCAATCCTTCGTCCTCTTCTCTTTTTGCTCTCCACCTGCCTACCCATGCTGACTCTATCCCCTATGGGTTCCCCCATCCCTGTATCTCCAGCCCACATCACGCCTCCCTGAAGCAAACGCCTATAAATCCAACCGTTCAGCGGACGTTTTCCCCCACAATGCCCCACGGATACCTCATATTTAACGTATCTTTTTTTTTTTTTTTTGTAAGTTTACTTATTTATTTTGAGACAGAGCTCGCGCACAAAAGCAAAGGAGGGGCAGAGAGAAGGAGAGACGGGATCCCAAGCAGACTCGGCGCTGCTGGCCCAGAGTCCCATATGGGGCTCAAACTCACAAACTCTCATGACCTGAGCTGAAATCAAGAGTCGGACGCTTATGTGACCGAGCCACCCAGGCGCCCCTGTACTTAACATGTCGTAAACTGATTTTACCTACTGTGTCTGAAAATCAGCAAATCTCCCCCACGGTCCTCATCCTCCCTAGTGGTATTACCATCTTACCAGTTGTGATGGTTTAATTTTGTGTCAACCTGACTGGGCGAAGGGATGTCCAGATAGCCGATAACAACATCATTTCCGGAGGAGTCTGGCGACGTTTCTGGGCAGAGATTAGCGTTCGAATAGGTAAACGAAGTAAAGAAGATGGCCCTCTCCAAGGTAGGTGGGCATCATCCAATATATGGAGAGCCTGCATCAAACCGAAAGGCAGAGGAACCGCGAATGTGCGTTCTGCTGAGCTGGGACATCATCTTCTTCTGCCCTCAGACATCGATGCTCCTGGACCTCAGGACTTTGGAGTCAGGTCGAATGAACACAACTGGCTTTCTTGGTTCTCTCGCCTGCAGTCAGCAGAGCGTGAGACTGCTTGCTGGCTCGTGTGATGATGGAGGCTGTGAAGACATATATATATGGCAGGATTCTCCAGAGAAACAGAACCCATAGGACATCTAGATCTATCTGTTTCTCTAGAGATCCCTGATTAATACACTGATAAAGGAAACAACAGCAAAAAGATGTTGGAGTTAACCAGTGTTCTTCTTCTCCATCTCACCCTCTGCCTAAACCCCTCCACTGTCACAAGGAACTGCCAATTTTATTTCCTCAGCATCTCTGATATCCTTCCCCTCCTGCCCCTTGGCTACTATTCAACTTATGCCCTCATCAGCTTTTAACTGAACAACGCTAACAGTCTCTGGGAGGGACTGAATATTTGTGTCTCCCCCAAATTCATATGTTGAGGACCTAAGCCCCAGGGTGGCTGTATTTGGAGATGGAACCATTAAGGAAGTTATTAAGGTTGGATGAGGTCATGGGGGGGGGGGTCCCTGATCTGATAGGGTTAGTGTCCTTATTATAGGAAGACATATCAGAGAGCTCTCACCCCCTCCTTCTCCACATGCACACGGAGGAAAGGCCGTGTGAGGACACAGAGGGAAGGGGGCCATCTGCAAGGCATGGGGAGAATCCTCACCAGGATTGCAACTGGCCAGCGCCTTGATCTAGGGCTTACAGCCTTCAGAACTGGAAGAAGACACGTTCTGCTGTTTAAGCTCCCCCACGCCTTGCCTTAGTTTGTTATTTTGTTATGGCAGCTGAGCTAAGAGAGTCTCCAAACTGGTATCTGCTTTATCACCCCAGCACCATGTTGAAGCACTGTTCCCCCCCGTAACTTTTATGAAAATGCCATTTTGACCCCATTACTCCTTTCCTTAGTAAAATAGAAATTTATCAATGGTTCCCTCCATTGCCAGAGTTTAAAGCCAGGTTCCTCTGTGATCTGGCCTTATCCACCTCCCTCATACCAGGTCCTGCTGTCTCTTCTCCCCACACATACACATCTCCCTCTGTAGCTCCCTGGATAGACCTCTCCTGTGCTCTTCTCCCTCTGCATTACCCCTACCCTCTACCCATCCCCCAGGCCTAGGACTAGCAAAGATCTATTCTTTAACTTGGGTTTCCTTCTTATTGGAGTCTCCCTTCAGCTTGCAAGGAACTGAAGACTTGCCATGCTTCATACAACCATTGTATTTATTATTTTTTTTAATTAAGTAAGCTTTACAGCCAGTGTGGAGCTTGAACTCATGACCCCGAGATGGACAGTCACATGCTCTGCCGACTGAGCTAGCCACACAACCCACAACTGTTGTGCTCAATGGACATCTCTATTCCAACAGTACACACACAGCCTAGGTTTTTATACACGTCTTCCCCACCGGGTCATGTGCCTCACGTATCATCGTATTCCTGGCACACAACAGGCACTCAGTGCTTCTGAAATCAGAAGAAAGATGCAGAGAAGCCGGGGGGGGGGGGGGGGGGGTTGGATATCAGGACAGTATTTTCCCTCCTACTGCATCCAACATATATGACCTTATCTCATCTCTGTTGACTTTGATCTTGCCAAAATTATCTCATCAATCCATCAAGGTGTTTTTGGCACTTATGTCTAATATGATGGACTCGCCAGTCCCAATTCTGTGCTTCCAGCTGAGTCATCGATTTCATAAAGGGATTCATACGCCCTGGTGAGAGCCCAGAGGAAGGATATTAAACATCTCCCTCTTCTTTGGTATCAATTCATTTTCTAATTGCTCTTACATTTCACCTGTTTACTTGTCCATGTAATTCTACTGCTAGCCAATTCACTCGAACTTTTTTTTCTAAACCATATTTGCCTGAGGGAAAACCTGGTCCCCGGAACATCCCACCCCGTATGCTGTGCTTTAATAGGCAAGGTTATTGCTTCTACTCCCTTCCTTACGGACTCTGATACACATCAGTATTTAACCTGCATACCCTTGGGATTTGGTAAAGTTTACTATAACCGCTTTAAGCATATTTTATATGCTTTGAAATTGAATTTGAGCTCAAATTGTATTCCATTGCCATTATTTTTACTGCATATGAAATTGAGACTCCAGAACAGAGTCTCACAAGACCCCTTGTAGAGTGTGCCTTGGTATTATACCACTGGCCTCTACTAAAGGACATCAAAGAACCGGAGACATGAAAGTCAGTTTTGTGTCTATTGTAGCAAAGTTGCCAAGGACATTTTTCACTATTTCATACCATGTACTCTTTACGTAAATCTACGGGAAAAATGTCTCCCAGGTTTTCAGGTCAGAAAAGTACTTTTGCTTTAATCTCGTGCCTAAATCCTGTAATTAAGCAGATTCCCTCATTGCTTTGTTCCCCAGAATGTTCCTCGGAAATGCTGCTCTTCTGTAGTGCCTTCTCAAGGTGAAAAGGTAAATGTGTTTGTGTAATCTTACCCCTTGCTTTATTAAGTTAGTCTTTCTACCCTTATTTTCTACCCAACAAAGTTACTTTAAAAAAAAATCAGTTTTTGGGCGCCTGGGTGGCTCAGTCGGTTAAGTGTCTGACATCAGCTCAGGTCATGATCTCGCGGTTTGTGAGTTGGAGCCTGTCAGCACAGAGCCTGCTTGGGATCTGCCTCTCCCCAGCTCACATGCCTGCAATCTCTCTCTCTCAATCTCTCTCTCTCTCTCTCTCTCTCTTTCAAAAAGAAATAAACATTTTTTAAAAATTAGTTTTATGTCTTTGCATATATGTAAAACGTAACACATGAATGAGGGCATAAATATGTATTTTTTAAGATTTTATTTGTAAGTAATCTCCACACCAAACATGGGGCTTGAACTTACAACTCCAAGATCAAGAGTCCCATGATACACCAAGTGAGCCAGCCGGGCACCCCAGAGCATAAAATAATTTTGCCCCTTTTTACAAATATGAAATTTGAATGCCCTGATAAGGCGATAAGTTTAGGTAAAGGTGCTTTAGGGCTGATTAAGCCTATGATACCTAGCATTTCAGACTAACCTTTTGCATTTGCTGGCTAGAATCACAAGCACAGACTGGTTGAAAATTATTTTGATCCAACATTTGTATTAAATTCTTTTTGCATTCAGGTTTTGATGATATAATTCCAAAACATTTGGGTAGAAAGTAAAAGTTTCAGCCACCTTGGTGTGGGTCATTTTTATCTCTGCTTGTTTCCAGAGAAGGCAAACATTCAAAAATTCAGAAGGGGCACCTGGCTGGCTCAGTCTGTTAAGCATCCAACTCTTGATTTTGGCTCAGGTCACGATCTCTTGGTTTGTGGGATCGAGCCCCTGCGTCAGGCTCTGCGCTGACAGCACGGAGCCTGCCTGGATTCTGTCCCCCTCTCTCTCTGATCCTCCCTGCCCACCCACCCCCCCCCCCAAATAAATGAACATTCAAAAACCTTCAAAAAATAAAAAACAAACATTCACACATAAGTTTTAGTGTCAGTGTCTGCAAAAGGAAAGTCAGAATGCCACATATCCAAAGAAGGTTAACTCAGGACCCGGGAGACCCAGGTTCTGGTCTTGCTTATACTAAGACCACAGTGAGGCCTTAGCCTCTCCACATTTCCATTTCCTCAACCCCCTGAGACAAAGGTAATGCCTCCTGGGTTCTGCAGATCAATTGAGATAATAGATGTCAAAGCCCGTGCGGATTACAAAGTGCTCTACCATTATTAGAGAATGGCTCTCTGCGAGTCTGAAAGCATCTCATTGTACACAACAATACTTTATATACAAAGCTTCTGACTTCTCTTAAGCGGTGCAGGTCAGAGGAAGCATCAACAAACATCACAAGTCAAAAAAAAAAAAAAAAAAAGAAGTGCAGTGCCTTAGCATTTTGGCCATAAAATAAGGAAGAGAGGTGGTTTCCCAGACAACACTGCCCCCCCATTCAACCAGCCAACTTCTACTTTTTTTCTTGCGTCGTGCTTCTTAATGACTTTATTTTTATTGTGATAAAACAAAGAGTGCATAAAACGTGCCATTTTAGCCATTTTGAAGCGTACAAGTCAGGGGGCATTAAAAACAGTCACATTGTTATACAACTGTCACCGCTATCTCTTTCCAGAACACTTGCATCACCCCAGACAGAAACTCGGTACTCATTAAACACTAATTCCCCATTCAACCCCCATTTTTAAATTAAAAAAAAATTTTTTTAATGTTTATTTTATTTTTGAGACAGAGAGACAGAGCACAAATCGGGGAGGGGCAGAGAGAGAGAGAGACACACACACACACACACACACACACACACACACAGAATCCGAAGCAGGCTCCAGGCTCTGAGCTGTCAGCACAGAGACCGATGCGGGGCCTGAACTCACAAACTGTGAAATCATGACCTGAGCCGAAATCAAGAGTTGGACACTTAACAGACTGAGCCACCCAGGGGCCTCTGTAATGTCTCAATTTTAAAAAATGGTTTTGTTTTGTTTTTTCTTGCTTTGATGTTCGGACATAAGAATGTAGCATCAGAATTCAGCGCTGAGTTCGGCCTGTTGATAGGTTATAATCTCATGGTCTTGCCTCCCAGCACCCCCAGGCAGGCCCTGGCCTTGCTGTTTCCGTAGTGAAACTCTCTTTTTGACCAGGTTCCGTCCACTCTGAAGTATATGTGACCTGGGTCACACGGAGGACAACGTGAAACACTGTGGGTAAATCAATACAAACCCACTTGAAACACACATTCATTTATGAAGGCTAATACATTAGAGACAAATCAATTTCGGGCATAATTTATTCCTTGAGAATTTGTGTTATTTATTCTTGTGATGCTTGGTGACAGATAACAGGTACCTAGTAAGTGTATATGGAAAGAAATTCAGGGGCGTCTGGGTGGCTCAGTCGATTGAGCGTCCTGCCCTTGATTTCGGCTCAGGTATTGATCTCTCAGTTTGTGAGTTCAAGCCCCACATCGGGCTCTGTGCTGACAGTGTGGTGCCTTCTTGGGATTCTCTCTCTGTCCCTCTCTCTCTGCCCCGCCACTGCTCTCTCTGTCTCTCTTTCAAAAATAAATTAAAAAAAAGAAAAGATTCTTTTGCTGGACAGATTTTATAGTAATATCTAAATTTATGAGAAAGCTGGGAACTATGTTGGAAAAATGAAGACAGAAAAAAATGTTTAATGTTTATTTTAATTTTGAGAGGGGGAGTGCAGAGAGAGAGAGAGAATCCCAAGCAGGCTCCTCACTGTCAGCACAAAGCCCGACTAAGGGGCTCAATCTCAGGAACTGTGAGATCATAACCCAGGCTGAAATCAGGAGTCAGCCCCTTACCCAACAGAGCCACCCAGGAGCCCCAATTCCAGAGAAATGTTTATTATGAGCTTCTTATGTGCCAGATAATTATGCTGTTCAAGCCCATGGGGTGGTAAATAGACAAAACTAGAATTCCATCCCAGACATGGCTCACTTGATTTTCCATGTATTTTTCATTTCTTTTTATTTTCAAATGTTTATTTATTTTGAGAGAGAGAGAGAGAGAGAGAGAGAGAGCGCCAGCACATGGGAGCATGGGAGGGGCAGAGAGAGAGGGAGGGAGGGAGTCCCAAGGAGGCTCCGTGTTGCCAGCATGGACACCAGCATGAACGGCAAGATCATGACCTGAGCCTAAATCAAGAGTCGCTCCCTTACCCAACTGAGCCACCCAGGCAGCCCTATGTTTCGTATGATCTCATATACTGAGATCACTAACCCCAAGCTCAAGTATGAGACAACAGAAGGCTATTCAATCTTTTCCTTTTCTGCAAAATGGCCAGTTGAACTTTCGAGCTCTAGATTGTAATCTGTATAGTAAGAGATGCAGGAAAGTGGGGGGCACCTGGCTGGCTCAGATGGCAGAGCATGTGACTCCTGATCTCAGGGTTGTGAGTTCAAGCCCCACGTTGGGCATAAAGCTTACTTCAAAACAAAACAAACAAACAAAAAAGACGTAGGAACGTGAGATGGATGGTGGATTTGAAATCAGGAAGTGATCCGAGATGCTCTAATCTGGTACCTCTCCTATATCCTGCTGAACGGCTATAAGTCAGGCTTGACGGGCTTCAACTTCCTCATTCTAGGAAATGATTTATGAGCACTTAGCATTATTAGTTAACATTTATTAACATCTAACATTGGCGCTAACACCCTGTGTTGGTGTCTTTCACAATTTGCTTCAACATGGCCAATAAGCAACTCACAGATTCTAGGGCAAAACCACCCCTCAGTCTTTGGAATTTATAATGGAAGATTATTAACAGGACTTCCTAAGACCTACCCCATCTGGAGTTATAACATTGGCATAATTTATGTACACCAACTTCTAAAAGGGGCTGGTGATAAAAAATAATATTAGCACATGAGGTAGAGAATATGGGGCATAAAGTATGTTAAGAAACAGTTTTGAGTTTTTAAAACATACATGTTTTAGATTGCCATTATTTAAAATATATGTTAATTAAAAAAAAAACAGAAGAGTACATTAGGTATTTGTTGTCATTATTACATCAGTTGAAAACATCTGGACTTAGCCAAAAATAGAAAATATGACATTAAACATATAACCCTAGAAATTTACGAGTTTAAGGACAGTGAACACATTTTGCTCAAAAGGTCTTATACCAAGATGCCAGATTAGCTCAGCCCCTGGAATGTGTGATTGTTAATCTCAGGGTTGTAGGTTCAAGCCCATGATGGGTGTAGAGATTACTTTTTTAAATATCTTTTTTTTTAAGTTTATTTCTTTATTTTGAGAGGGAGAGAGAGAGAGAGAGAGAGAGAGAGAGAGAGAGAGAGAGAGAGAGAACGCTTGAGTTGGGAGAGGCAAAGAGAGGGATGAGAGAGAATCCCAAGCAGCCTCCACACTGTCAGCAAGGAGCCTCACAGGGTACTGAAACTCATGAAAAGAACCATGAGATCATGACCTGAGCCAAAATTGAGTGTCGACTGCTTAACCAACTGAGCCATCCAGACACCCCCCCCCCACAAAAAACTAAAATCTTTAAAAAAGAGTCTTACACAAAAAATCAGAATTAACCAGTATGCTTGTAGTACCATATAACACAAAACAATCTTCATGTAATTTTTTTTTAATGTTTATTTATCTATTTTGAGAGAGAGAGAGAGAGAGAGAGAGAGAGAGAGAATCTCAAGCAGGTTCCATGCACAGCACAGAGCCCAACACAGGGCTTATTCCCACACCCACGAGGTCACGACCTGAGCCAAAACCAAGAGCTGGATGCTTAACAGATTGAGCCACCCAGGTGCCCCCTTCATGTAATTTTTTAAAATGATATTTGTATTTACAAGAGAATCCTTGTGGTTGTGCAATTAGTGTGGTGTCAGATATAACCCATCTTTTGTTGTATCTGCAAAAACCCAAAAGAAAGACTAATTGGCTATAGCCCTTTAGAGAAGACCTATCATGTGCCTTGCTTGCTTTGCTGAATCTTTTCTTTTCTTTCTTTCTTTATTCATTTATTTATTTATGTTTATTTATTTTTGAGAGACAGAGAGAGACAGAGTGAGAGTGGGGGAGGGGCAGAGAGTGAGGGAGACCCAGAATCCGAAGCCGGCTCCAGGCTCCGAGCTGGCAGCACATAGCCCCATGTGGGGCTCGAACCCATGAACCATGAGATCATGACCTGAGCTGAAGTCGGATGCTCACCAGACCGAGCCACCCAGGTGCCTTGAGTCTTTTCTTTTAAATTGTAAACCTGAAATTCCTCCTCCTGAGAGGTGAAAGAAATGTCTTTGTTTTATTCAAATTCTCAGATTTAAAACCCATTCCTTTTTTCTATTCATTATATTCCATGCCTCTATGTCTGCATGGCATAGACTGGACTACTTAGAACAGTACCATCATGGGGCACCTGGGTGGCTCAGTTGGCTAAGCGACTGACTCTTGATTTGGGCTCAGGTCATGATCTCACGGTTTGTGAGTTTGAGCCCTGCATCAGGCTCTGTGCTGACAGCTCGGAGCCTGCTTGGGATTCTGTCTCCCTCTCTCTCTCTCTGCCCCTCCCCAACTTGCTCTCTATCTCTCTCTCAAAACAAATTAAAAAAAAAACTTAAAAAAAAACAAAAAAAGGCAAAAAAAACATGGACAATCACTCCGAAGGGCTACAATGCCAATCTGTTTGTCAAATAGATGATCTCAAAACTCCAACAATATGGCAGACTGGGAGACCCGGCCGATGTGGGTGCCTTTTTTTGATCAACATTCTGGTGAAAGAAAGAAAGAAAGAAAGAAAGAAAGAAAGAAAGAGAGGGAGGGAGAGAGAAAGAGAGAGGGAGAAAGAAAGAAAGAAAGAAAGAAAGAAAGAAAGAAAGAAAGAAAGAAAGATCACACACAGACACATACACTTGCAAGAATAAAAGGGAAGCACTAAAGTGTCAGAGAAAAGAGAGAACTTCAAACAGAGTAGTAAAAACATAACTTAAGGCCACAGAAACTCAGAAACTCAGAGGAACAGGAGACACCAAATGAGGCCGCAGCCCGTGGGTTCTTTTGTGCTACGACAGGAGACGTGATCTTGACCGTACATTACTGTAACTACAGCCGAGCCCTGTGCGTGCAGCGGCGTGTACCGTGAAAGCGGAGCGGGAGCCAGAAGAGCTCCACCCGCCCACTGAGAGACACAGCAGAGAAGGTTATCACCAGCCTACAGATCTGATGCACAAAAAAATCTTGTGAAAACCAAAATGTCAAGACTGCACCATAAACAGATAAGAGTCCACATTTTCTTTTCCTTTTTTTTTTTTTTTTTAAAGTAGGCTTCAGGTCCAGCGTGGAACCCAACACCGGGCTGGAACTCAAGGCCCTGAGATCAAAACCGGAGGCAAGATCAAGAGCCCAACGCTTAACCGACTGGTTCACCTCGGTGCCCCGAGAGTCCACATTTCTGTTACTCCTTGTCTACTCATTTTGGGGGCTGCTATAACAACATTACCATAGATCGGGTGGTTCAAACAACGAACATTTCTTTCTCGTGGTTCTGGTCCAAGATCAGGGAAACTGCAGCCAGGTTTTCTTCACATTCTAGTCTAACATATTTGTACTTCCTTGATTAAATTTCTCTGCTATCACAAAAAATTCAGTTAAGACTTGTACACATGGTAGCACCTTCTGGAAGTGATTTTTTTTTTTTCAGGAAACTTAAAAAAAGAAGAACAAATTTTCTATCTGGCTCAACACGACGCAGAACAGGAAAAATATAAGAATGGACAGTCTCACATCTAAAATAATTCGGCAGAAAAAGGAGTCCAGAACCACAGAAGACCATGACAACCTGTCTTCTGTGAAGCCACCAAAAACTGGTGCCTTCACCAACGGTAAGGGACATGGAATAGGAGTTCTAGCAACTTTATGGAGATGTTAGAAAACCGGGGTGCTGTAGCATTCAAAGACTCTTTCTAGAATTGCAAAGAATATAGAATTGCACACTGAATATGAAACACTTTTACGATCTGATTCCTACAGTTATGTGGGTGATTACTTATAGACTCTGTTGCTAGGCTACATGGACTCCATGAAAAAGAAGTTTTCAAATGTGTTTAAACATTTCCGTAGAAATTCATTTATAGAGAAAGTCATTCTTTTCTCTTATGCTTTTGAAATATTTCATCTGAGCGGGACACTGTCTACGGGATGTGAGACATAAAAAAAAAAGGAGACAATTTCTTCCGGGACTTCTAATGTCTCAGTGGCTAAAAATTTTATACTAGAATACCTGTGCAGTCAAACTAATGTCAAGGCATAAATTAGTTACCTTAAAAAGTGAATCCCATAGTAGTCCTTTAGACCGAACGTAGAATAACTTAAGGATGTTAATATGGATTAGAAATACTTCTCCTTATGGTCAGAAGGGACTGTTACTATTTTGCAGCTATTTTTAGCATTCAAATCTCATCATTCTATAAAATTATTATAACAGTAGAAACAACATCTCTAAGCAAATCAGCGTTAGCAATATAAGTGTTCTGGAGTTACGGTGAGTATTTAATTGCTTGCGAGATTATTGCCAAAATATGGGGGATATTCTACTTCCCTGAGATGTGTTCCTGTTATTTATGAAATCCGGTCACTTATAAATATAACTAGCGCGCACTTTTCCTGTTTATACTCTGTTTACTTTCTCTGCCAAGGTTCTATTGCGTTTTTTTTGGTTATTGTTGTTGTTTTGCCACAAACAGCATTGCTACATCAATAATTCATTGCTTTTTATCATATTTTTTTCACAACATAAAACAGAAAGTTTAGTTGATTAGCCAAGCCTTCTGGTACGTCATCACAGCTGTATTCCAGAACATTCCTAGTACAGTTGGAAAAGGAAGCTTATAGAAGTTACCTCATTCCTCCCATCACAGGTAAACCACTAATTTAATCACACTTTTTGTACTAACTCTTTTCTTTTGAAAACTTTTAAAAAATATATTTATTTATTTATTCTGAGAGAGAGAAAGAGAGAGAGCGCGCGCAAATGAAGCAGAGGCAGAGAGAGAGGAAGACACAGAATTTGAAGCAGGCTCCAGGCTCCAAGCTGTCAGCACAGAGCCCCACGCGGGGCTTGAACCCACGAACCACGAGATCACGATCCGAGCCGAAGTTGGATACCTAACCAACTGAGCCCCTCAGGCGTCCCTTTTTTTTTTTTTAAAGTAGGCTCCAAGCCCAGCATAGGGACCAATGGCGAGCCCAACGCAGACTTGAACTCACAACCCTGAGATCAAGCCGTGAGCTGAGATCAAGAGTCATACGCTGAGCCAGCCGGGCGCCCCCTAATGTTCTTTTCAATAAAGGTGGATATTCCACGAAGCAGGGACTCACATGTAATAAATACCTTATCATGATCAGTGCAGTTACTTTTATAGAAATGCCTCGCTGTTGTTTTTTAAATTTTATTTATTATTATTTCCACTCTCCTCCCACCACCATTACTGTGTGTGTGTGTGTGTGTTTTAATGTTTATTTATTTATCTTTGAGAGAGCGTGCGAGCAGGGGTGGGGCAGAGGGAGAGGGAGACAGATCTGAAGCCAACTCCAGGCTGCCAGTGCAGAGCCCGACGTAGGGCTCGAACTCAGCAACTGTGAGATGGTGACCTGAGCTGAAGTCAGACACTGACTGAGCCACCCAGGCACCCCCATTACTGTTGGTTTTTAGAGGAGCAAGCAGCCAGCATTTTCTTCTAGCATAAATATTTCAGTAATTTGTTTCCTTTTTCATCTCTTCTGCGTTAAGTCAACTGAGTAGCACATTAAAGACCCCCCAGACCCCAATCTGGATAAAGGATGACAATCTTGATGTTGTAATATGCTCCTGACTTTAAATCCGTATTCGCAATGGACGAAAAATCCAAATATCAGTTCAAGTTGCAGTAAATTTGTCATTGCTGCCAAAACCATACTGTCCTGCTTTGCTCAGCTTCGTCACTGAGGGTCTATCATCTTACGGTTCCAGTCCTTCTGAGACTCTCGTTCACCTCCCGCTCACTGGTCCCTCCCTGACCACCTTACAAGATAGTCCTACAATGGTATCCCTTCCTGCCCGGCAGTTACACACAAAAAAACACTAAACATGAGAGTTACTGCCTTTCCTACAAGCATAGGTGGTAAGTCAGGGCGTCCGGGTAGCTCAGTCTGTTGAGCATCCAACTCGTGATTTCGGCTCAGGTCTTGATCTCACAGTTCATGGGATTGAGCCCCAAGCCGGGCTCCACACTGACAGGACAGAACTTGCTTGGGATTCTCTGTCTCCGGCTCTCTCTGCCCCTCCACCACTCGAGCACTCACATGCGTGCGTTTTCTCTCTCTCTCTCTCTCTCTCTCTCAAAATAAATAGACTTAAAAAACAAAAACAGGAGCGTCTGGGTGGCTCAGTAGGTTAAGCCTCCCCGACTTTGGCTCAGGTCATGATCTCCCAGTTCTTGAGGCTGAGCCCCCTGTCAGGCTCTGTGCTGACAGCTCAGAGCCTGGATTCGGCTTCAGATTCTGTGTCTCCCTCTCTCTCTGACCCTCCCCCACTCACGCTCTCTCTTTCTCTCTCAAAAATAAATAAGTAAAACTTAAAAACAAACATAAAAAAAAAAGAATATGTGGCAAGGCAAACTCATTTGGGAAAACAAAACAAAACAAAACAAAACAAAACAATAGATGCACCTCAAGTAATACAAGTTTGACCTGGCTTTAGGTGAGGACTTCACTCCCTCCCATTTCCAAATCCCACTCCCCACCACTCTTGCGTGGATGCCCTTGGGTTGACACTGCAGTTCTGACTCCTTATCTAAGACCAGTAATCAGGGTGTCATTCAATCCACTTTGCTCCGGCCTTCCTCCTTAGCGCAGGAGGCAAACAACAGCCCGTCTCCCGGAACTGGGACAGACAACGCTTTCAAAATAACTGGATGAATCATGCCTACCTCATATCCTAAACAAATCTAGGTCCAATTCCAACAGTCTACCAACAATAACCAGAAAATACATGTAGCACTCGCTCTGTCACGAGCCCTCTTGTTAACTGTTTCATTCTCAGACGACAAGTTAAATTCCATGCCAGTGGAACAGACCCAGTTAAAACAGAAAAAACACCTAAATCTCTAGAGCTTTAGCCTTTATCTCCTCAAAACTTTTGGAAGACTTTAGAAATGTGCAAAATCAGGAAGAATAGTGAGTTATTTAATGTTTGCTGTCCATTCATTCTTTCTTTATCTTCAGATCTTTTTTTAAAGATTTTATTTTATTTATTTTTATTTGAGAGAGAGAGAGAGAGAGAGAGAGAGAGAGAGAGAGAGTGTGGACACGGGATGGGCAGAGGGAAAAAGAGAGAGAGAATCTTAAGCAGACTCCACACTCAGCACAGAGCCCAAAGCAAGGCTGAATCCCGGGACCTTGGAATCATGACCTGAGCCGAAATCAAGACTCAGATGCTCAACTGACTGAGCCAACCAGGACCCTCTTTTATTTAAAATCCAAACCCTTTTTCCTTGATTTGAACCCATGAAGTACTGAAAAAGCAATCATACCCTTGATTTTCCAATGGCTATTCCTTTTCTCAGTTTGGGGATTCATACAATAGAAAACACAAACCTATGTAAAAGCAGGGAGAATATTGAACACCAATATAATTACTGTACTATATATGAAATCTATCCCTGATTCTCCTGACAAAAACAAAAAAAACCCCAAAAAACCATGAGGTAGGTGACAGGGTGGATTATGCAACCCTTACTGTCTGGAGGGAAAGAAGATGTCTAAGAAGAAAACAGTTGCTGGGGCGCCTGGGTGGCTCAGTCGGTTAAGTGTCCGACTTCAGCTCAGGTCATGATCTCGCGGTCCGTGAGTTCAAGCCCCGCATCGGGCTCTGTGCTGACAGCTCGGAGCCTGGAGCCTGTTTTGGATTCTGTGTCTCCCTCTCTCTCTGACCCTCCCCCGTTCATGCTCTGTCTCTCTCTGTCTCAAAAATAAATAAATGTTAAAAAAAAAAAGAAAAAGAAAAAGAAAAAGAAAACAGTTGCCTGGTACTGACTTCCAAAGGAAAACTTTTTAAAAATATTTATTTATTTATTTATTTATTTATTTATTTATTTATTTGTTTAAGTGAACTATACCCCCAGTGTGGGACTTGAACTTACTACCCCAAGTTCAAGAACAGCATGTCCTACTAACGGGGACAGCCAGGTGTCTTCCAAAGGAAAATTTTTACAGAGCCATCTTCAAAGACATTTTGAATGATATACAGGACATTGTCTTCAATAGTCAATAGATAATTTCTTTTTTTTTAAGCTTGAGAGAGAGAGAGAGAGAGAGCGCGCGCGCAAGTTGGGGGGAGGGGCAGAGAGAAAGAGGGAGAGAGAGAATCCCATGCAGACTTTACACCATCCGTGAGGAACCCAATGCAGGGCTTGAACCCATGAACCAAGAGATCATGATCTGACCCAAAGTCAGATGCCCAACTGACTGAGCCGCCCAGGTGTTCTCAAAAGATAATTTCTTAGCAAATTTTATAGGCCGCATTTTTTTAAACAACTTGATGAGAAACAACACTTTTCAAAATGATACATTTATACTCAGGTCATAAGGGAGGGCTTGAACCAAGGCAATTGGAACAGAGGGGAAAGAATGAATAGGAATTATTAGTGACACTTTAGAAGTAAGGACCTGGAACAGAAGAGATCACAATGACCTTTCCTGTATTCCACCCTTAAATACTGACCTTTCTCTGGTCTGTACCCTTTCTCTAGGCCAATGTTACTCAAAGTGTGGTCCATGAACCAACTGCCCCTTTGCAAGCTCTCACCAATATTCAAGGAGGTCAGTTCTGAAATTAAGAGCAAATGTTTAAAACTTTTATAGCAATTTGGCAAAAGTATTTTATAAATGTTGAATATAGTAATTTAAAATATAACCTTATCCTTTGAATGTCTTTGATTTTTTTCACTTTTATTTTTCTAATAATTCATTGTTGTTAGATTTTATTAAAGTAGCATCCTGCATGGGGTGCCTGACTGGCTCAGTTGGAAAAGTAAGGGACTCTTGATCTCAAGTTGTGAGTTCAAGACCCATGCTGGGTGTAGAGGTTACTAAAAACAAACAAACAAGGAAACAAAAGAAAAAAAGTAGAATCCTGCAGTTGGCTGAAAATTTAAAAACCAGCGAGTTCTGGATGGATGGGTCAATCTATTGAGTGTCCAACTCTTTTTTTTTTTTTTATAAGTTTACATCCAAATTAGTTAGCATATAGTGCAACAATTATTTCAGGAGTAGATTCCTTAGTGCCCCTTCCCCATTTTGCCCATCCCCCCTCCCACAAACCCTCCCGTAACCCTCTGTTTGTTCTCCATATTTAAGAGTCTCTTATGTTTTGTCCACCTCCCTGTTTTTATATTATTTTTGTTTCCCTTCCCTTATGTTCATCTGTTCTGTGTCTTAAAGTCCTCATATGAATGAAGTCGTATGATATTTGTCTTTCTCTGACTAATTTCACTTAGCATAATACCCTCCAGTTCCATCCACGTAGTTGCAAATGGCAAGATTTCATTCTTTTTCATTTCCCAGTAATACTCCATTGTGTATATACGACATCTTCTTTATCCATTCATCTGTCGATGGACATCTGGGCTCTTTCCATACTTTGGCTATTGTCGATAGTGCTGCTATAAACATGGGGGTGCATGTGTCCCTTCGAAACAGCACACCTGTATCCATGGATAAATGCCTAGTAGTGCAATGGCTGGGTCGTAGGGTAGTTCTATTTTTAGCTTTTTGAGGAGCCTCCATACTGTTTTCCAGAGTGGCTGCACCATGAGCATTCAACTCTTGATTTAGCTGGGGTCGTGATTTTATAGTTCACGAGATCGAGCCCTAAGTCAGGCTCTGCACTGACAGTATGGAGCCTGCTTGGGATTCTCAGTCTCCCTCCCTCTCTCTGCCCCTCCTCCTGCTCCCATGCACACTTTCTCTCTCTCTCTCTCGAAATAAATAAGTAAACATTAAAAAAAAAATTAAAAAATCAAAACACAACTAGTACTTTACCACAGATAGAAAGACTATAGAATAGTCTAGAAGACTAGAAGACCTCTGTTTCTCAAACTTTAGTGGCCATATACCATCCTCATGGTTCTGCCATATCTACACTAACTTTATCATTTATTCAATAACTTTTTAAAAAGAAAATCACTTTTAAGTAAATTTATTTTTATTTTTATTTATTTAAAGATTTTAGTTTTAGGGGCGCCGGGGTGGCTCAGTCCGTTAAGTGTTGGACTTTGGCTCAGGTCATGACCTCGTGGTTCGTGGGTTCGAGCCCCACGTTGGGCTCTGTGCATGGCAGCCCAGAGCCTGAAGCCTGCTTCTGATTCTGTACCTCCCTCCCTCTCTCTCTCTCTCTCTCTCTCCCTCTCTCCCCCTCCCCCTGCTCACACTCTGTATCTCTCTCTCAAAAATAAATAAACATTAAAAATTGTTTTAAATTAAAAATTAAAAAATTAAAAAAATAAATATTTTATTTTTACGTAATCTCTACCCCCAAAGTGGGGCTTGAACTCTAACCCTGAGATCAAGTGCCACCTGCTCCACTATCTGAGCCAGGCTGCTGTCCCAATAAATGTATTTTTTTTATTAATTTATTTATTTTGAAAGAGAAAGAAAGAGAGCGTGGGTGGAGGAAGGCAGAGAGGGAGAGGGAAGCTCACGTAGGCCACAAGCCATCAGTATATATAGCCCAATGTGGGTCTTGAACTCACGACCCATGAAATTATGACCTGAGCCAAAACCAAGAGTCAGACACTTAATCAACGGAGCCACCCAGGCACCCCTAATAAATTTATGTTTAAATAATACTACATCACCAGCATAAGCACCTGCCGTATCACTTTTGTGTATGGAAAATAGCTATAAAAGCAAATACTATGAAAACAAAGGAATGCTCCTAAATAAAAAAAAAAAAATAATAGTAAAATAACAACTTTAAAGGAATGACAAAGCTAATTGGTTTGCTAAAGGGCACACCTAAAAATAAGAAAAAAAACCCTATTTTTTTCATTCTTATCAATCAATTGAAAATGAACACCACCTCAATGTTTCTTAGTTTAAGACAAAGATGAGCTGAATATCCAAAAGATATTTAATGGACTTCTCAGGAAAGGTAGGATACTGATAACTAATTTCTGGCCAAAATGATGTTCAACAAATTTTATTGTCCCAGTGGACTTCCGAAGCGAACTCCCAAATCCTCTGAATGTGTCAGGTTATTTGGTGAAACCAGAAAAACAGTTTACAGAGGATTTCCTTTTCCTGAGTCATTGCCATCTGGTCTGAGAAAATACTTACAAAAACCTTTTGTCAAGTGGCCTTCTCATAATTGTGAAAGTACGTTCAGCAAGTTCTTCAGATGAAATTTCTGAACAAACTACAAGTTTTTTCACGAAGCATTGTCAGTAGAATGAATGTAAGTTTCAGAATTTGTTCCCAGGGTCCTGAGTTTATCACGTCTTACGCGCAGAAAATACAACACCTACCACATTTACTGCACTCTTCCATTTTATGTTATTTTTAAAGGTCTTATTTTAGTTTTAAATATTTTCGAAAGAGAGCGAGAGCACACGTGAGTGGGGGAGGGGCGGGGAGCGAGAGGGACACAGAGGATCCGAAGCGGGCTCTGTGCTGAACCATTAGATCATGACTTGAGTCAAAACTGGCCGCTTAACTGACGGAGCCACCCAGAAGCCCTTAAGGATTTTATTTTTTAAGTAATCTCTACACCCAACATGGGGCTCAATCCCACCACCTTGAGATCAAAAGTCACATGTTCTTCCAACTGAGCTGGCCAGGTGCCCCTACTGCACTCTTAACGTGGGCCAGGCACGTGGCTTGGTGGCCCATAGACATCTATCTAGATACATATAGAGCGCTGGCTTCTCTATATTATATAATGTCATTTTATGTATATATCATACATAATGGAATTTTACATATTACTTATATACAGTGAGATTATATGTTATATAGTAGATGTTACAATATATGCAATATATTTTTAAAAATCTCGGGGCGCCTGGGTGGCGCAGTCGGTTAAGCGACCGACTTCAGCCAGGTCATGATCTCACGGTCGGTGAGTTCAAGCCCCGCGTCAGGCTCTGGGCTGATGGCTCAGAGCCTGGAGCCTGTTTTGGATTCTGTGTCTCCCTCTCTCTGCCCCTCCCCCGTTCATGCTCTGTCTCTCTGTGTCCCAAAAATAAATAAACGTTGAAAAAAAAATTAAAAAAAAAAATCTCATTAAAGCTTTCTCAGTGTTAATTCTAGGCTCAAAGGCATGACTGACCTCATTCCTTCAATAGTCAACAAATATATTTATTGACTGCCTACTGCATACTAGCCATCATTACAGGCATCGAGGTAACAGAACCAAACAGAACAGACATAGTCAGGTCATTTGTGTTTAGTGATGGTTGTGGGGAGAAAGGAGAATAAACAAGATAATTTCTGATCGTGGCAAGCTATGAAGAAGGTGAGATATGTACCACAGGTGGGTTGGTGGAGGGCAGGGGAAAAGGGAGCAGGTGTCAGTTAAGGAAGTCTTGCCTGAGAAGGAACAATTGAGCTGAGACTGAATGATGAGAAGCAATCAGCCCTATGAAGACTGGGAAGGAGCATTCCAGGCGTCAAAAACAGCTATTGCAAAGCCCTGAAGACAAGAACAAGCTTGGCATGTTCAGGGAAAACAAAGAATGTATGGCCAGAATCTACCGAGTGATGGGGAACATTATATCCAGTGTTACATAAGGCCTCGTAGCTATGTTGAGGAGTTTGGAAGTTATTCTCGGCAATGAAAAACATTTGGAAGGTTTTAATTAGGGGAGCAACATAGTCTGATTTCATTTCAAAAATATCCTTCGGGTGCTGTGTGAAGAGTAACGTAGAAAGGGCAAAAGAAGACAAAGGCACGAGGTTCAGAGCTCGTGTGTTGGCCCAGTGGCAAGCGATGGTGGGCCCAAGCCAGAGTGGATTTGGGGGTAGAGAAGGCTAGACGTGCTGACCTGTGTGGGGAGATTCAGGGGGAGGGAGGAGGAGTCTCAGGAAGGACTCCTGGCTTTTCGTGTGAGTGGGTTCTCTGGTTCCTCTGGTTTCATAGCTAGTAAGTAGGAGAGCTAAACTAAACCCAAGGTCTGGTTCCGAAGCTAGTGTTCGCCCCGTTCTTTTTTCTGGCGGCTGGTGAACTGAAACCCAGGCTACAACTCCCCATCGTCCCCAACCACTAAATCCCAAACTCCGTGGGGTGGTGGTAAAGGCTGGGCCCACCTCGAGCTGCTCGGGGTACAGGTTTCAGAGCAACCAGAGAGGAGGAGGTCTGGGGCTGGTGTCGGAGAGAGACCTCCACCCTTGCCGGTCCCCATTCTTACTCTCACCGCGCAACCCTCACCCTCCTCCCCATCCTGTGAGGTCTCCCCAGGCAGGCTCTCCCTCTGTGAGAGCCCAGTACTAGGTAAATCAGATCATCTCAGGGGCCACCGGGAGCATATCTACCACTCTGCAGCACGTGGTTCTAGGCCATTCCTTCCACCTCGTGTGAAAGGGACGAAGGGGAAGCAACAGAAAGCAGTATTCGAGAAGGAGAAGAGAAAGTTTCAAGAACGAGAGAAGAGTTTCTGGCCTCGACCATGACAGGGATGCAAGGGGAAAGGAACTGAGACAGGTCACTGGATTTGGCTGATGGGAGAGATGCTTCGGAAGGGACGGGTAGCCAGGTAAGATACTGCGGGGATGAAGAGGTTTCAGAAAGGTGAAGCAGCCAGACCCGAGTATAAATCTGAGAGGCGGTGACTGAGAAGAGGAAGGTAGACCTGCTGCTCAAGGGGAAAACAGGACTGAGAAGAATCACTTTAACATAGGGCACGTATGAAAGCACTTTTAAGCGGTTTGCAAACATAAGGGTTATTAATATTTGACCTTATCAGATGCTGCCTCTCACTTACTTCTTTTTACCTCCATGCCCTGCTTCCCTCAGCAAATTCTTTTTTTTTTTTTTTTTAAGATTTTGTTTTTTTAGGGAATCTCTACACCCAGCGTGGGGCTCGAACTCACAGCCTTGACATCAAAAGTTGCACCACCAATCAAAAGTTCCTCCACCAACTGAGCCAGCCAGGCACCCCCCCGCCCCAGGCAGATTCCAAGTGACACAACAGATCATGTGTAATACTTCTCGGTGTCGCCGACACAATACCCTACACAAAAATATCAGGGGGAACTTAGAAAGTCAAAATACACGGCAGTGTCCAAGATGTTGTCATGCATGTACATTTCTCAATCAATTTGCTTACTGTACTTATGTATATTACTTGAGAATAGTCACTTGAGAACAGCTACTAAGTCCTATGCTTCTTTATACTTCTCACAATACTTACCCCAGAGCCTTGAACATAATAGGTACTCAATTAATATTTGTTGATAGATCCCAATTACTTATCTGAGCCTCCTCACTTTAGATGGCAAACCGTCTTTTGGCAACAACCAAAATTACAATGTAATCACATTAAATTACATTCAAATATATGGATTGTTTCACCCCTTCCCGCACAAAAATTCCTTCACCCAATTAAAATACCCCTTTGTCAAAGTTCCATTAATCTCCTGAAGGGACCACTGTGCTCATTAACTAAATGTCAGGTAGGTGCAGAAGCCACTTTGGATTTCACTTAATAAACCAGAGCAATTTAAAGTAATTACTCGTATCTTGTGAAAAGAAGCCAATGTGTAGCCAGTTTAACCTGCTGGAGATCCGTGGGTGAAGGAACTCAGAAAGTAAGGCGATTGGGAAGCCATATTCCCTTTGCCAAGGGAATTAAGGGAACCAAGCAAATCATTTACCTTAAAAAAAGGACATAGTTGACATTAGGAAAACTTTATTATTATCTTTTTAAGTTTATTTATTTATTTTAGAGAGAGAGGGAGATAGAATCCCAAGCAGGCTCCATGCTGTCAGCATAGAGCCTGATGCAGGGCTTGAACTCACGAACCATGGTATCATGACCTGAGCCAAAATTAAGAGTCAGGCATTTAACCAACTGAACCACCCGGGTGTCCCTAGGCACACTTTAAAAAGCTACCTCAGGGGCATGTGGCTGGCTTAGCATGTGACTCTTGATCTTGGGGTTATGAATTCAAGCACCACCTTGGGTATAGATTTGTTTAAAATTGAAATCTTTAAAAAAAAAAAAGCTATTTCAAATGTTTATAGGAGATTTAAAAAATGTTAAATCACCCAATTTACTGCCTAGATTTAGCTTATTTATCTGAAAACTTATCTTAGTAACTATCTGAATTATTGTCTCCCTTTTAATCTAGTCTCCCACATTAAGGTGATTTACTTCCCAGAAAAATGAGCAGTGACTTTATGACGTTTGTAATAACAGAGAAATAAAATGTATGCCTTTCCACTTGGTAATTTTTGATATATGGATAATCATTTGGACTTCTTTTAACTCTGCATACTTATACATTATTTAGTAGACTTAAAAATGCTTTCAAGAAAGGAGTGAAATTAGGCTACTTTTGTTAATGTGCTAGTCAATATCATAGGCTAGTTACTATAATAATCAGGAAAATTATAGATGCCTCTATATTATTTTTTTTTATTTTTTAATATTTATTTTTGAGAGAGAGAGAGAGGCAGAGTGTGAGTGGGGGAGAGACAGAGAGAGAGAGGAAGACATAGAATATGAAGCAGGCTCCAGGCTCTGAGCTGTCAGCATAGAGCCCGACGTGGGGCTCAAACCCACAAATGGGGAGATCATGACCTGAGCCGAAGTTGGATACTTAACCGACTGAGCCACCCAGGTGCCCCTAGATGCTTCTAGGCTATATAAAAAATAATTTATATAAATTAATGACTATCAAATGAATTTATTCCACAACTTACCAAGTTATCATAATTGAATAATTGAACAAACAGGCCAAATGTTTAGGTATTTAGTTTCTAGAATCCATATTATCTGAAGGCCAAATGATATGTTTCCCTCATCTGAAAATGGCATTATCTGTTTAGCTAAAAGCTATTCAAAGAAGGGAAAGCTGGGGTGCCTGGGTGGCTCAGTCGATTAAGCGTCCGACTTCAGCTCAGGTCATGATCTCACGGTTTGTGAGTTTGAGGCCTGCATCAGGCTCTGTGCTGACAGCTCAGAGCCTGGATCCTGCTTTGGATCCTATGTCTCCCCCTCTCACTGCTCCTCCCCCACACATGCTCTGTCTCTCTCTTTCTCAAAAATAAATAAATATTTTTTAAAAAAAAGGGAAAAGTAATCAATATGTACTCAACACTTACTATATCCAGATACTTTTATTTATTTGGTTTTTTAAAAATTTTTTTTTAACATCTATTTATTTTTGAGAGACAGAGACAGCGTGAGCAGGGGAGGGGCAGAGAGAGAGGGAGACCCAGAACCAGAAGCAGGTTCCAGGCTCCGAGCTGTCAGAACAGAGCCCCACTCGGGGCTTGAACTCACAAACTGTGAGATCATGACCTGAGCTGAAGTCGGACCCTCAACCGACTGAGCCACCCAGGCGCCCCAGTGTGTGTTTATTTTTGAGAGGGAGAGAGACAGACAGACAGACAGACAGAGAAACAGAATGTGAGCAGGGGAGGGGCAGAGAGAGAGGGAGACACAGAACCCGAAGCAGGCTCCAGGCTCTGAGCTGTCAGCACAGAGCCCGACGCGGGGCTCGAACTCACAAACCATGAGATCATGACTTGAGCCGAAGTTGGACGCTTAACCGACTGAGCCACCCAGGGGCCCCTTATTTGTTTTTAAGTAGCCCCACCCTTGGGGCCTGAGATTAAGAGTGGCACACTCTACAGACTGAGCCCGCCAGGAGCCCCCAGATACTTTTGTATAAGTCTCTCACTTAAACTTTCCAACCCACATCCACGGTAATCCAACTGTCCTTTTGCAGATGAGGAAACTAAATTTCCCAAGTGTAAGTGGTTCATCCAAAAGCAAACAACCCGAGGGGCCTTGTCTTGGTGCTTGCTTTCCAGCAACACCCAGGTTCTATCACCTCAAGGAAGGGGCTTCAATGAAACAGCCCCCAAAGAGCAAAGACATGTTTCTACTATAATCAAGATATCCACATTCCCTACCACAATATGACTTCATTTGTAAGTATCTTTAAATTTTTGTTATGTTATTACATTTAAGTTATGAAACGTATTTTCTATCTCAATCGGTTGCCTCATTTACGCTGCATTCAGTGAGCGTACATTAGCTGATGGCCCCATTCAAGGTGGGGCGCTTATGAGGACCAGTAAGACACAGGGGCTCCCTCCAAGATTTTGTGTTGAATAGGAAAGACGGACAAACAGATGGTTATGAAAGAAGCACTTGGATAGTCACAGGGTGGTAGGGATCACATCACAGGTGACCTACCCAGACTGGGGTAGGGAGAGCCTGTGCTGCTTCCTAAGGAAAGAGCATGAATCCCGTGAAGAATTAGAGAAAGGGAATATCAGGAAGGCGGGAAGCCATATAACAGAAGCACAAAGGTGAGAAAGCGTGGTCTATTCTGGTAACTGCCACAGTTCAGTACTGCTGGGATATAGTATATAGAGGTTGGGAGCAAAGGAGGAAGGAGGGCTGGTAATAAATGGCACCAGGAAGCTAAATCGGGACCAGTCCCCAAGAGTACTGTAAACCCCGCTGGAACCTTCAAACCCCCTGAAGGTGAGGCAGAGACCATTAAAGGGGTTCCAGTAGAGGAATGAAATGATTGGATGTATATGTTAAATAGACTTTGTGGACACAAGTGGGTTGAATGGACTGCAGTGAGACAGGACCGAACAGGACCACAGTCCAAAAGGTGGACAATAATAAGGTTCCTGACTATAGCAGTGGCCACAGGAATGGAGTGAAAGGTAAATTCTAGAGACATCGGGAAGGCAGGCTGGAGAAGATGAAATCACTGGAGGTGGGGGTGAAGGGAAGCTGGAGAAGGAATCTAGAGTAGTTCTCTTTGAGGAGCTACCCCAGTGAGGCACCTTTCTGGCTCACTCTTGATCTCGGGGTTGTGAGTTTGAGCCCCGCATTGGGTGTAGAGATCACTAAAAAAAAAAGAAAGAAAGAAAAGAAAAGAAAGGAAAAAAAGTAGAGAAAGAACAGTCTTTTTTTTTTTTCTTTTCCTTTTTTTTTTAATTACAAAAGTTTATTCTGAGAGAGAGAGAGAGAGAGAGAGAGAGAGAGAGCACATGAAGCAGGGGCAGGCCTTGAACTCACGAACCAGGAGATCATGACCCAAGTTCAAGTCCAATGCTTGGCCAACGGAGCCACCCACGCGCCCCTAAAAAGTTTATTCTTTTTTAATTTTTAAACATTTATTTATTTTTGAGACAGAGAGACAGAGCATGAACGGGGGAGGGTCAGAGAGAGAGGGAGACACAGAATCCAAAACAGGCTCCAGGCTCTGAGCCATCAGCCCAGAGCCTGACGCGGGGCTCGAACTCACGGACCGCGAGATCATGACCTGAGCTGAAGTCAGACGCTTAACCGACTGAGCCACCCAGGCGCCCCAAAAGTTTATTCTTAAACATGTAACAGGATCTAAGACAACACTTCATTCCAGCTACAGGTGGCTACGACCTATGACCCGGAACCCAGATGTTCAGGGAGGAATGGGATTAAGGATCACCATTGCCTCAGGCACAAGGAACTACTCATTTTTTGCCAGATTTCTTCATTCCGCCTGTGGCCAGGGGCTGTTCCCGGGGCCTTGGCTCTTAGGTCCTCACGTTCCACTCCTCCTTCTCTTTCTGCTTGAATGCCTTATCTTCCTGGTGCAACTCCTGGGCCTGCTTCTGGGGCTGCTATAGGGCCTTCTACTTGCCATCGCGGTGGCTGGACGTGGCCGGACGTGGCACCTGCCACCCCTTCCCCAGACCCTGCTACCCGAGAAAAGAGCAGTCTCGAGGGGGAGCCCAGGAGTTCGTATTTAGACACATGAGTCAGAAATCAATGTGAGACATCCACACAGACCTGTTCAGTGGGTTTGGAGCACAGGAGAGAGGCCAGGGCATTTAAACACAGATTCTGGAAGCCAATAGTTCATACATCATTTTTAAAGCCATGGAAGCTAATCAGACCATGCTGGTTGGATGCTCTTACCAGAGAAGCTGGCAGGGGCAGTGAGAGGACAGAGGCTCAGACCACCAGTATTTCAGGTGTGGTCCACGGCAGAAGAAGGAAGCATGACCCACGGGAAGCTTAGGAGACTCTGATGTCACAGAAGCCAAAGGAGGAAAAGCTTCAAGGGGGACCTGTAATACTTCCTGGATTGGGCCAGTCCAATCAAGGTCAAACAGCACACAATGGAGTTAGCAACAAAGCTGACATTGACTAACAAGCCAGGTCAGTGGAGACATGTGGGAACAGAGGCCCGAAGAAAGCTGTCCTCTGGTGGAATTGCCTGCATGAAACAGGGAACCATCCGCAACTCTTATTTGCTAAAGGCTTTGTGCCAATGCTAAGGTTTAAACTTTTTCCAAGCACTTTCATTTAGTTGGCAGTTAAACAAGAAAAGTACTTGTACATGCCCTTTCCTTAAGTACGGCTTTCATAATCTACTCACTTTCATGTACAAACAGGCTCATCTGTAAAATGGGTTTGCCTCAGCATCAGCGTAAAGCAGGGCTTAGGTGCAAAAGGTATCATTCGCTCAAACCAGGAACACAGTTTCTGTACATGGAATATGATTAGAAAAAGACCTAGAACATGAGTCCAAACATAGCACAGGGATTAATTTAAAGCTAAATCCTAAAATGTTCTGTTTTCCATATACACATACATTTTAGGAGATTAAAGTTTTTTTTAATGTTTATTTATTTTTGAGAGAGTCAGAGATAGGATGTGAGTGGGTTAGGGGAAGACAGAGAGGGAGACCCAGAATCCAAAGCAGGTTCCAGGCTCCAAGCTGTCAGCACAGAGCCTGATGTGGGGCTTGAACTCACAAGCTGTGAGATCATGACCTGAGCTGAAGTCGGACGCTCAACCGACTGAGCCACCCAGGCACCCCTTAGAAGATTATTTTAATAGAAGTAACTGGTTTCTTATTTTTATTTATTTATTTTTAAAGTTTTTATTTCTTAACTTATTTTGACAGAGAGAGAGGCGGGGGGGGGCAGGGGGGCGGGGAGGGATAGAGATAGAGGAAGACAGAATCTCAATTAGGCTCTGTGCTAACAGCAGGGCTTGAACTCGGGAAATGTGAGATCAAGACCTGAGCCGAGGGGCGCCTGGGTGGCTCAGTCGGTTGAGCGTCCGACTTTGGCTCAGGTCATGATCTCATGGTCTGTGAGTTCCAGCCCCGCGTCGGGCTCTGTGCTGATGGCTCAGAGCCTGGAGCCTGTTTCAGATTCTGTGTCTCCCTCTCTCTCTGACCCTCCCCCATTCATGCTCTGTCTCTCTCTGTCTCAAAAATAAATAAACGTTAAAAAAAAAAAAATTAAAAAAAAAAAAAAGACCTGAGCCGAAATCAAGAGTCAGACGCTTCACAGACCGAGCCACCCAGGTGCCCCAGAATTAACTGTTTTTTTTTTTTGTTTTTTTTTTTAATTTTTTTTCAACGTTTATTTATTTGGGACAGAGAGAGACAGAGCATGAACGGGGGAAGGGCAGAGAGAGAGGGAGACACAGAATCGGAAACAGGCTCCAGGCTCTGAGCCATCAGCCCAGAGCCCGACGCGGGGCTCGAACTCACGGACCGCAAGATCGTGACCTGGCTGAAGTCGGACGCTTAACCGACTGCGCCACCCAGGCGCCCCAGAATTAACTGTTTTTTAAGTACTGGTGCTGGAGGTTAGAATTAACCCCTCATGTATAGTTATCGTATTGTATTGGGTTGGTGTTTTAAAAAATAAATTTTTTTTTAAAGATTATAATTTTACGTAATCTTTACACCCCATGTGGGGCTTGAATTCCTGACCCCAAGATCAAGAGTTGCATCCTGGGGTGCCTGGGTTGGCTCAGTTGGTGAAGCGTCTGACTTTGGCTCAGGTCATGGTCTCGTGGTTCGTGGGTTCGAGCCCATTGTCCGGCTCTGTGCAGAGCGCTCAGAGCCTGGAACCTGCTTTGGATTCTGTGTCTCCCTCCCTCTCTGCCCCTCCCCTGCTTGCTGCTTGCACTCTGTCTCTCTCTCTCTCTCAAAAATAAATAAACATTAAAAAAAAAAAAAAGAGGGGCACCTGGGTGGCTCAGTTGGTTAAACGTCTGACTCTTGATTTTGGCTCAGGTCACGATCTCATGGTTGCTGAGTTTGAGCCCCATGTCAGGCTCTGCACTAACAGTGCAGAGCCTGCTTGGGATTCTCTGTCTCTCTGTCTCTCCTCCCTCTCTCTCTCTCTGCCCCTTCCCCTCCAACTCCAAATAAACTTAAAAAAAAAAAAAAAAGTTTAAAAATAAATAAATAAAGAGTTGCGTCCTCTACTGACTGAGCCAGTCAGGTGCACCTTGTATTAGGTTTTTACTGGTAGAGTCTTTCAGAGAAGGTGATTTATCAACCAACATGCCTACATCGGGGTGATAATGAGCCTCACCTCTTGTGTCGTTTCAAAGATTTCTTATAGTGTCTCAGTTTACTTATATAACTCTTTAAAAAACGAGGTCAAGTAGAATTAATTTTTCTTGCCTTAATAATGTTCCATGACCCTGGTCAAAGTACAGCTTATGTTTGCAAATTTTACTAATATTGCAAATCCGTGTATGTGAGACACAAAATATAGGTGTGCGCACATGTTTACAGGACTGTCTTTGGGAAAGTTTTTCCTGCCTGATTAGAGAGAGACAGAGAGAAAAAAGGCAGATGACAGAAGACACTTTTCCTCCCTCCTTGCCTGTCTAGGGGGGATGGGGAGCTGGCACCAAGCCTGTTGGTTTGGTCCAGTTGAGGCAGAGCAGTGAGCAAAGAGCCTGGGGTCCCTGATGACACTGTGGGGTTGTTCTGTCAACCAGGAGCTCACTTGACTTCTTGTTGGGTGGAACGTCTCTAATAATTAAACCCATTTCTAAATAGGGGTTTGGTTCTTTTCAATCGAGAGAACTGATTCTACACACAGCACACACATACACACACAGAGAACGTATTATGTGCCCAAGACTACGCATGTGGTTCCTAAAAAGTCAGGATGTCACGGCTCACTCAATAGATAAAGGAGCTCTTACACCATTTAGTCAAAATCGATCTGTCTTAAACATCTAGAAAAGGCTACCCTGCTCCAACACAAACGTAGCATTGAATTTTAAAAGAAAGAAAAAAAATTGAAAAAAAAAAAATTGCTTCAAAATCTTTCAATTGAATGAACACAAGTCTGCATGGTTTTTGACCCACTGTTCTAAACTGTAACACTTTAAGGGGAAAATGTTATATGAAGTCCAGTAAGGAGGAGACTATAGAAACGAGTGAAGAATAAAGAATTCTAAAAACATGAACAAAGAATATATTTTTTCCTTCGTTTGTAGCGATTTTAATTAATTTTGAAATCACTGACTTTCCCTTCTACACCGGAATTTGAATTAATTAGAATTTCTAAAGTGGAATTTGGATGCTTTTTCTGGACTTACTCTTGTCAGGAAAAGAATTCTTCAGTACAGTGGACACGCCAAGAAACTGTGGGAAGGAGACCCTCAGAATCATAATCATCTCACAGAGAAGGAAAAGCTAAATAGAGTCCAACATTCTCTTTTCGAGACTGGGAAAGCAGATTTCAAAAATATCCAAAGACAGGTAAAATTAGATGGCCAGAGATTCAAAAGTGGGAAATAGCGCGAGAGAACAGACGACTCTCAAAATTGGAATCATTTGTGATCGTATTGTTAGAACCTTCGTGGGGAAGAACAGGTGAAGTAGGCCGCTGGTGTGCTCAGACTTTAAAAGGGCAGGAGCTGAAGATGAAAGTCAGGACGATGAGAAAACAGCACCCACCCGAAAGACATTCAGGAAGCTTCTCTCCCAGAGGCCTCTGAAGCACATCCCTCACAGCAGAAAGGTCTGTGGCTCAGAGATGCAGCACAGGCAGGAAGGCTCAGGCCCACCGCTTGGCCTAGAGAACACACGGAACAATTTCACTTCCATTCTGTCCCCATTTTTACTATCAGGAGCTTACTCTGAAAGCCAAGTGCATGCTGGCTGACAGCAGCCCGGGGGCCCCAAGCCCATCCAGGGCTGGCTCTGAGGCCCCACCTCCCAGCGCCCCCAGAAGGCATACAGAAGACAGAAGGACCACCTTCGGGGACATCTCCAACAATCACGGCAGGAGGCAGAAAAGGACAAACGTTCTTCTTTTTCCAGGAGGAAGATTAAGCACAGACTCAAGTGCTTACATTAAATTCCAGAAAAGTTCAAGAATTGCACCGTGACCATTGAGAAAATAATTCAGCAAACATGTGGGGCCAAATTAAAGTTATAAAATCACTACATGCCGGTTTCCCTACAAACAAACAAAGAAAAAACGGCTGCCAATCTGGTAGATATAACATCATACTTAAGGGAAATTCTGGGGGCGCCCGGCTGGCTCAGTCGGTTGAGCGTCTGACTTTGGCTCAGGTCATGATCTTGAAGCTTGTGAGACAGAGCCCTGCATGGGGCTCGCGGCTGTCAGTGCAGAGCCTGCTTCGGATCCTCTGTGACCCCTCTCTCTCCGCCCCTCCCCCGCTCATGCTCTCTATCTCAAAAATAAATACACATTTGGGGCACCTGGGTGGCGCAGTGGGTTAAGCGTCCAACTTCAGCCAGGTCACGATCTCGAAGTCCGTGAGTTCGAGCCCCACGTTGGGCTCTGGGCTGATGGCTCAGAGCCTGGAGCCTGTTTCCGATTCTGTGTCTCCCTCTCTCTCTGCCCCTCCCCCGTTCATGCTCTGCCTCTCTCTGTCCCCCCAAAAATAAATAAATGTTGAAAAAATAAATAAATAAATAAATACACATTTAAAAAATTCCATAGGAAAAGAGAAATTCCGATTTCAGCACATTTCACAAAGTCACGTGACATCCCCCAAGTCTGTTTCAAACCTCAGATTCGATAATTCTTCAAAAGTTTCCTTTCTTTTGTGACCCCACGCTTGGCAATCTTTTATTATTTCCGATATTGGGAAATCTTGCAAATTAGATCTAATGAATTGCTATGCAGAATAAGTGTGAAAATGGATGCGTATCAATGTACATGTAATGGTTCAGTGAATGCTGTTACGTATGAACAAAACATGTAACTAACCATTTTTCAAAAATTGCCTTAAAACATAAGCTGTACTTTATTTTTTTAATCTAACTTCATTTTATTTTTTAGTAATCTCTACACCCATCATGTGGCTCAAACTCGTAACCCTGAGATCAGGTGCCACATACACCACCAATTCCAGCCAGTGCCCCCAGTGCTGACTTTATTTTTTTGTTTTTTTAGTGTTTTATTTATTTTTGAGACAGAGAGAGACAGCGTGAGCAGGGGAGGGGCAGAGAGAGAGCGAGACACAGAATCCGAAGCAGGCTCCAGGCTCTGAGCTGTCAGCACAGAGCCCGATGCCGGGCTTGAACCTGCGAACGGTGAGATCACCACCTGAGCCCACGTCAGACACTTAAGTCCTCCCAGGCACCCCCCAAAATATTGTTTTAAATAATAACTATCTTAAAGGGCCAGTATTAAGTGAAACCCTAGATATATAAAGCACAAGTATGTAATGTGCCTAATAAATGTTGTTATGGGTGCGATTAGTGGTGACAAGGGTGTTTGTAATGATTTGTAGTAATTTCATTTGCCTCAGAGCAAGCCAAGCAATACGTTTCTGCATGAAAATGGGCCTTCCTGGGAGGGTGGGTGCTGGGTATGGAGGAGGTCACCTGTTGGGATGAGCACTGGGTGTTGTATGGAAACCAATTTGACACTAAATTTCATATTTTAAAAGAAAGAAAGAAAGAAAGAAAGAAAGAAAGAAAGAAAGAAAGAAAGAAAGAAAGAAAATAGGCCTCCCTAGCTGTATCAGGGAAGATTTTGTTTGCAAGCCACAGACTACCAGCCTAAAAGTGACTTGGTCGATGTGGATTTGTTTTCCCCAAGAAGACAGAAGGTCAACAGGGCCTTCTGGAATTGGTTCCATAGGTATCATGTCAAGGCTCCAGGTCAGCCCCTCCAGCGTGCTCCTGGGCTTACTCCTGGCCACAGGATAAGCCACCACAGCTGCTCCACCGGAAGGAAACAGGATGGGGCACTCAGCAAAGGCCTCTCACCCATTCTCCGGCAGGGGACTCGCTCTCACACCCCCTCCCTTCCCCCCGTGGCCCCTCCCTCAGATCGTCTGGTGAGACACACGGCCCTTCTTGGCCACAGACGAGGCCGGGAACTGACTGCATTTTCAGCCACAACAGTGGGAAAAGACCCGTCCTCTTTTCCCCGTGAGTTTCCTTTTCATCACCCAGCAGATGTAGGAGTTTCAAAGGTTTATTTCAGATGCCTTGGCCAAAATATAATGTCCTACCTCAGTCTCTGCCCAAATGTTCATGGTCAACGGTAAATAAATAAATATACCCTCCCGGCGCCACTCCCTGGCCGCCCTAATGCAGCAAAACCAGCAATTGTCCACCAATTGAAAATTTTACAAATATCTTTCTTTTTATTAGTAAAGATTTTATTTTAAATCATCTCCACACCCAATGTGGGGCTCGAACTTACAACCCTGAAATCAAGAGTTGCATGGCCTACCAGCTGAGCCAGCCAGGTGCCCCAAGACTTACAAATACCTCTTTTTTATTAAAAAAAAAAAATTGGGAAGCACTGAGCCAGATGGTCTCTCATGATTGCCTCTGGCCCCATGACTCACTCTTTTGTCCCGTGTGTTTCACACTTTCTTTCCCAGAAATCCCCCTGATCTCATCTCCCTGTTTTCTTCCTCTTCCATTAGATGGATCAAATGTCTTTCAAAATATCACCTTCCTTTTCTGGCAATGCAACAGGGGAACAGCAGTAGAAACACGATGCCATAAGGGATTGCATAAGTGACTGTGCGTATAAGTGTGTGTGTGTGTGTGTGTGTGTGTGTGTGTGTGTGTGTCTAGAGAATGTGGACAGAGAAACTAGGTTTGCCTTTTAACTTTGCCCTGGTAGCTTTCAAACATAAAATTAAAATATCCATCCACACCTTTCTGATAATTCCCAGGCTAGGCTCTCTCTCCACCCTCCCCCTTACCACTCACCCTGGCCCCACACAATCCCTGCTCCCCACTTCCCCAAAAAGGAAAAAGGTGGGAGAGTAAAAAGATCTCGGTCTGCTGAAGAACTAAAGCAGAAATCAGGAGACCCTGAAGCCCCCTCTCTGTGGCAGAAGGCACAGCCAGCTGGAGCCGAAACTTCTCTCCCTCTCCTTTCCTCTTCTCTCATTGCGGGGACTCACCTACCCAGCTGTCCTGGGCCAGTTTTGTTCCAGGAAGATAACAGGGAATCCCAAGCACGGAGCATGCTTCACGCACTGCCCAGTGTGGGCAGTAATCATGGAGTTGGGCCGGACAGGTCACCACGTATGTACCACTGAAGAAATAAGATCACCATCATTCTACTCTGGCCGAAATCACTATGAAATAAACTTTTAGTGGGATAGATGGTGGGTGCCTCGAGCATCAGATAAGGGTGTTGAGGCTTAACAGCCATATGAGAGAAGTCCTCATTTCGAAGGGCAGGAAGGTCACAGGCCGCATCAGCATGACCAACCCCCTAGAAGATGGGGTGGGGACTTTAGGAAGGTTCGGGGCTCACCAGACACACGTAGGCTTTATGCCGAGTGACAGGGTCCTCCTCAGTCTGCAAAGGCCTTTCACAAATACGAATCGTCCAACAAAGAACCAAGAGGGGGGATCGCCTGAAATACTGCCCAGGGGAGAAGCATCGATAAGCTCTTTGGGAATGTTCCCCTGGAGCGGAACAGCCTGGGGCTTCCAGGAGCAGAGAGCAGGGCTCCCAAGCTGGCTGCAGTTGGGGGTGAAGGGCTCTGTTCCTGGGGTCCTGCTTCCTGAATTCAAATTCTGCCCCTGGTGATTAGGGGTAAAGGCCCTACCGGCTCCGTGAGAACTAAATCCCGCAGATAATCCACGCAGACACAGAGAACCTGCCCCCATTAATGTCAGTATCAGCTCCTGCTATTAAATTCCTCCCATCCTGATTTAGATAATGCGGCAACTTTCCACAGGTGCCTGAGGCTGTAAAGAAGCATTTTGGGGGGAGCTCCAGGTAACCTTTTCAGGAAAAGTGACCTTATCATCTGCGGCTTGCAAAATAAATAGGTGGCCCTCATACCCCCGTTTGAGAAACACTGAGAAAGCAGTCCATCAGGGGATAATCCTATTAAATTAAGAAAATTTGGCTGAGTGGTGATTTGCAGAGGAAAGTGATGTTCTGTGGAATGTCTTAAGTGTCTCTAAAAACCCGGAATAAATGTAATAACAATAACGTGAGCTGTTTCTAGACATCAAGTGCGTACACATGTGTTGTTTTATTCCATGTCTGCCAAATGATCAGAAAATCCTACCTGCTGGGGATTGCTCACAGGGTCCTGTAACAAATTTCTGGCTCTAGATCTCCTTCCCTTGTAGGGCTGGCTTAGAGAGTGACTTTGTTATTGTTACTTTTTTTGGCGGCTATTCCACTGGGAGCGGGAGTCCCCTTTGCCGCTGGTGGAACAGAGTATCACCCGCAAAATACAGCTATCCCCTGAAACAGAGGTGTTTCAACAGGTGTGGTTTGGCAACCACCTGCATCAGAAAGGGTTTTATCGAAAAGCACAGATCTGCAGAGTTCCAAATTCCACGTCAGCATAGTAAATCCCAATTTCTGGGCACCAAGGCTGGAAATCTGCGTTTTTAACAAGTACCCTAGACGATCCTTAGACCAAACGATGAAAGGAGAATCGTTCCAATGTTTCAAGAGCTCCACTCAAAAAATACGTTACATTCTGCCCAGCTGGCCGCCGGGCAAATGGCAAATACATAAAACACAGGCATATAAAAGAGACTCAGATATAAGGACATTTACCCAGCCAGCAAAGCACACACCAAACCTACGCTCGGGAACCCAGGCTGTGGGTTAGGACGAAACAAGTAAGGAGCTCACCCAGGCACAGAACATAAGGGGCAGAGTCCATAATCAAGAAGAATAGTACCTTCATGTAATATTTTAAAAAATCAGAATGCCAAAAATCTACAATGAGCAAAGTATCAAATGTTTTTTTTTTTTAACTTTTTAAAAAACATTTATTCATTTTTGAGAGACAGAGAAAGAGCATGAGCAGGGGAGGGGCAGAGAGAGAGGGAGACAGAGAATCCCAAGCAGGCTCCAGGCTCTGAGCTGTCAGCACAGAGCCCTGTGGAGCTTGAACACGCAGACCATTAGATCATGACCTGAGCCACCCAGGCGCCCCAAAGTATCAAATAAAAAAAAATAAACACAGGATGGGTATTGCCCAGTGTTTCCTTTTGCTCCAGGCCCTGGTGTGGCTCCACCTGGTGCCATTGGGACCACTCTCTGGTTTCTGGTTCAGCATGCTGACCGCTCCAGCCTTTTATTGAACCTAAAGGTGGGGGCGGGGACACGAATGCCATCTCACCCTCATGTTGCCATTCAGAAAGTTTGAGGTCGGGGCACCTGGGTGGCTCAGTCGGTTGAGCATCCTACTTTGGCTCAGGTCATGATCTCACAGTTCGTGGGTTCGAGCCCCGCGTCGGGCTCTGTGCTGACAGTTCAGAGCCTGGAACCTGCTTCCGATTCCGTGTCTCCTTTTCTCTCTGCCCCTCCCCTGCTCACACTTTGTCTCACTCTGTTTCCATAAAAATAAATAAATGTAAAAAAAAAAAAAATTAATTAAAAAAAAGAAAGTTTGAGGTCAAAAACCTAATTTCATGAACTTGGACACATTGTTCCCTCCTTTAAAGATAAAAGTTAGGTTGAGTTCTGTGGTCCTTAACCAAACAGAATTTTCTTCCAGTGACAGGATTCACTTGCCTAAGACATATAGGCTCATAAGAGCCTCACTCACTCTGCTGATGCTCAGTTTAAGGGGCTTTCAGCAGCAACTGAAATGGCCAGATAGGCCCCTCTGTGGGTGTCCCTCTGCCTCCGATGCCGCTTTCTGACAGACTTTTCCTGGGTGTGTAAAATTTTAAATCCTTTATAAACATCAATGATTGGCATAATTGGTGTAATTATAGGTATCTAAAAAGCAGAAAATGCCTATGTAACAGCTGCCAATAGTTGGTTTCAGGAAACATGCAGTCACTTGTGGAGAACCAGGCTCCGGGTGTAAACGCTTGGGTAATATTACTTCCAGATGGACCAACTTGAATCAGAGATGGCACAGAGATAGAAAAGAGCTCCTTCCCAAGGGACCGAGCCATGCAGGAATCAAGGGGTGGGACATGCTCTCTGAGGAGGGCCTTGACTGACTGTATGATGAGTGTGAACAGGTTGGAGAACCACAGTGGGCTCCAGTCACCTGGGAAGGGAGGACGAGAGGTGAGTGATTTCAGGGATCTGTAGATGTTCCACAGTTGTTATGGCCTCCGTTAATGGTAGCCCAAAGGGGAAAACAATTGGCAATCATCGTCTGCAAACGTCCGTCTTCTTACATGGGGGAAATGGGAATATCTTGGGTTTCTCTACTCCCTAAATATTTGGGGGTAGCCTTCATCAATAAAATGCTTGTGAGTTATTGAGAAGTTCTTTCGGCCAATTTGCTTAGTAATATGTATTCAAATATATTAGGTAAAGGTATTTGAGCATAATAGGTATCTGCAACATTTGAACGCTGACCATAACACCCTCCTACTTTTTTAGAGAACATGTGAGTTTGAAAGGCAAAGGGGAAATAATTGGGAGATTCCCAAGGCCTGGTGTCAGTGAGCCTTTCAAAATGGCAGCCAATTACCAACCTCTAGCTAAAGATGGTCTCTCACGTTTCCTGAATGTTCTCACTTGACTTTGTCAAATTACCCACCCCTCCACAAGTGGACAGCTTCACGGGTTTTTAGCATCTTGTTTTTAAAATGTATGTCTAGTAGTTAAGAGACTAAGAATCATTTCATTTAAAAGTTTCAATCATATTGATGTTCTCCTAATACCAACCTAACAGTAGTCCTAATGGAAAGGCACTGGGCTTTATTTGGTTTTGAGGGTTCAGTGCTTTAAAAAAAATTTTTTTTTTAATGTCTATTTATTTGAGAGAGAGAGAGAGAGAGACAGTGTGAGCAGGAGGGGAGCAGAGAGAGAGGGAGACACAGAATCTGAACCAGGCTCCAGGCTCTGAGCTGTTAGCACAGAGTCCGACATGGGGCCCGAACTCATTGACCACGAGATCATGACCTGAGCTGAAGTTGGACGCGTAACTGACTGAGCCACCCAAGCGCCCTGAGGGTTCAGTGGTTTTAATAACAATTTGGATAATAACAGTTAATTTGGGAGTATAGACCACTGCTTTTCAGGATTATGTGAAAATTAGGGGATTTGGCAGGATTAACCTAGGGAAGTGGGTCAAACTGCCTCTCAAGTTTCTTTATAATCTACAAAGTTTAGAGGTGCCTGTGTTGCTCAGTCAGTTGAGCACCCAACCCTCGATCTCGGCTCTGGTCACGAGATCAAGCCCCGCATCAGGCTCTGTGCTGACCGCACGGAGCCTGCTTGGGATCCAATCTCCATCTTTTTGCCCCTCCCTCCCTCCCGCTCTCTCTCTTTCTCCCCCAAAGTAAATAAATAAACTCAAAAAAATAAAAACGAAAAAGCTTAAAATTCTGTGACCAGTGCTCCATATCATATCCCAAAGCATTTTTTTCATTTTTTAAAGCAAACTTTTTATGCAAAATAGTTGAAAGAGGAACTGTTCAGGTTTCATGTCTATGTGTGATTTTCTTTGAGCACATCTGTTTAAAGGGGAAAGAAAGGGAGAAGTGAGTTTTGGGCTTCACGATGACTACATGGGACAAACTCCCTTTCTTACTTAGCTATGAAGGAGCCTTACGCCCATCCCCGAATATCATTTACCAGTTTGCCACACAGATGTTCCACCAGGACAGGAGAGTGTGATAAGATTGGCATCATGGTGCAGGGAAAAACCAACGCAGAGTGTCTAACGACATTGTGGTATGAGCCCATAACTTTCTGGTCATTTCCAATTATGAAAAAGTCCAAACGGTTTTAAGGGCGCCTGGCTGGCTCAGTCGGCGGAGCATGCAACTCTTCATCTTGAGGTCGTGAGTTTGAGCCCCATTGTTGGGCGTAGAGATTACTTAAAAATAAAATGTTAAAACAAAATAAAAAGTCCATAGTTTTAAAATTCACCCTCAAACTTGACTTAAACCTCCTCTCTTCTTGGCAGCCAAGCTGAGCAACTTGAAGGGGAAAAATAGTTTCTCCTCAAGCCACTTTGAAACTTAGATCCTCCAGTGTGTTGGGGGGATGGAGTAAAGACAGGGAACAATACTAATATCTCTTTACATAACTGGCCACTGCCAGAGTCCCCTGTCTCTCCTTTTCTTAAATTTTTTAATGTTTATTTATTTTTGCGAGAGACAGAGAGACAGAGACAGAGAGTGAGCAAGGGAACGGACCGAGAGGGAGGGAGAATCCGAAGCAGGCTCCAGGCTCTGAGTGCTCAGTGCAGAGCCTGACGTGGGGCTCAAACTCATGAACTGCAAGATCATGATATGAGCCAGAGTTGGACGCTTAACCAACCGAGCTGCCCAGACGCCCTCGTCCTCTGTCTCTTTGTGTCGATTCCAACTCAGCTACCTGAGCCCATGACCAAAGAGAATACCAATCCCACTTCTTACAGGTACCCTAATCCCTTGCAGAATCCCTCAGAACCTTCCCATCACTTGGCTTTGGAATGGGATGAGGATCTCCTATGCTCCCCACAGGGATGTCTCAAGACCTTTCGATTCTTTTCTTTCCTTGTCTTGGGGGACTTGGGGATGGGGTGGGGCGAGGAGAGTATTAATTATATTAGATCAATTCTGCTCTGGATGATTACAGTAGGGGCTTTGGCTCACAATACTGGGCACTCTCTTTAAGAATGTGGTATACTTGGGTCACCTGGGTGGCTCAGTTGGTTAAGCAGACTTTCGCTCAGGTCATGATCTCACTATTCCTGTGTTCAACGCCCCCCCCCCCTCCCATTGCAGTGGGGAACCCGCTTCGGATCCTCTGTTTTCTTCTCTCTCTCTCCCTCCCCCACTAGCGCTCTCCCTGTGTCTCAAAATTAAATAAATGTTAAAAAACAGAAGAATGTGGTATACTTAATCCTCACTGTTTATAACTCCAGGCCTCCATGCCAACATTAGGGCTACAGAAAAAAGACCTAGTGTATTAAAGAGATAAAAAACCAAACTGTTTTCAGTGAGAATGGTGTGGACAGTAGAGGAGGAAGTGTACGTGCTTCACGGACCCTGGGCTCACTCTCCCAGGATAAAGAGAGGACAAAGAAAGCATGTAAGAGGAAGTATTAAGACTTTCAGACCCCAGAAGCAAAGGCAAAAAAAAAAGAACCAGGCACCCAAACTTCTGTTTTAAAGGGAATTCGAGGATAATATATGGAAAAAAGAATCAAGGATTTGGTATTGGGAGAAAGTCAAGACACACAGGAAAACCAGGAGAATGCTCAATCCGTATTAATATCTGTACCTTCTTGATGCTAAATTAGGCAACCAATTAACAGTGCTCACTAGAGCCATGGATTTTAAATTATATTTCTTCCAGAACTCTCATGAAATTTCTAGTTCCCTTGTAGTCACGTGTTTCTTTGAAATAAAGCCCCATGATGTGAGGTTACTTCGGTGAGCCCCTGCTTCTGGCAAATACAGAGCCTAACAAGAGTAGAGCCAGTAACACATTGACGAGGAGGAGTCTGGCGAGTTCTAATGAAGGAAAAAGACCAGGGGCACCTGGGTGGCTCAGCTGCTTGAGAGTCTGACTCGTGATTTTGGCTCAGGTCATGATCTCACAGTTTGTGAGTTGAAGCCCCTCATCAGGCTCTGTGCTGACAGCATGGAGCCTGCTTGGGAGTCTCTCTCTGCCCCTCCCCCATGTGCTCTTTCTCTCTCTAAAAAAAAAAAAAAAAAAAGACAGAGAGTTGATCTCTGTCCTCATGTTCATTTTGGTTGTGGTACAGTCCCTACACTTTGGCACTATGGGGGGCTATGGGGGGCTATTTCTGTGACTGTTGTGTTTTGTAATTTTTTTAATGTTTTATTTTATTTTTGAGACAGAGAGAGACAGAGCATGAATGGGGGGAGGGTCACAGAGAGAGGGAGGCACAGAATCCGAAGCAGGCAAGCTCTGAGCTGTCAGCACAGAGCCCGATGTGGGGCTTGAACTCACAGACCGTGAGATCATGACCTGAGCCGAAGTCAGACGCTTAACCGACTGAGCCACCCAGCTGCCCCTGTGTTTTTTTAAATCATGTATGTTATCAGAGACTTGGGATAGAAGACAGAATGATTTACAAACAGCCCTGTTTACCTGTTATAACAGTCCATCCACCTTCTCTGGGGGGGTGGGGGTTGGTGGAAATGACAGTTTCAAAGTTTGGTTTAATTTTTTAATTTTTTTTTAATGTTTATTTCTGAGAGAGAGAGCATGAGCAAGGGAGGGGCAGAGAGAGAGGGAGACACAATATCGGAAGCAGGCTCCAGGCTTCCAGCTGTCAGCACAGAGCCCAACGCGGGGCTTGAACTCACAGACTTCGGGACCATGGCCTGAACCAAAGTCGGACGCTCAACTGACTGAGCCATCCAGGCACCCCAGTTTGGTTTAATTTTTAATCTTAGTTCACTTAGACCTATCACTGGTTTTCTCCCCAGCACACACTTCGCACCTAAGCAGGTCCAGGGTGGGAAAACTGCTATGAGCCTATGTTTGGGGCACTAAGACCTAGCAATGCCACTTCTAGGAGCTACTCGAGAAAGACTTTCCCATTTGCACACATACACGGTTGCAACAATTAAAAATTGGAAATTTTCCTAAGCAACGTGTTTTTTTTTATTATGAAATTTATTCTCAAATTGGTTTTCATACAACACCCAGTGCTCAACGGTTTTTAAATCTCCTTGACTACAGCACACCTTTTAACATCTTGAAACAGTATCTGGGAATAGTCTTTGGGCGGCCCTATTTGGGGGATCCAAGGTACCTCTCACTTTCAGCAATACCTTCCCCCCCACCCGTTTTATTTTCCCCTCCAACTTTTGGATTCACTGGGGGCTCACCCAAAACTTAAAACCGTTAGCCCATCTGCAAATGAATTTAGCATCACCTCTTTCAAAGTCAGGCTTCTGGGGATGCCTGGGTGGCTCAGTTAGGGGTCCAACTGTAGTGGCTCAGGTCATGATCTCATGGTTTGTGAGTTGGAGCCCCTCATCAGGGTCTGTGCTGACAGCATGAACCTGTTTGGGATTCTCTCTCTCTCCGTCCCTGCCCCTCCCCCACTGGTGCACGCACGTGCTCTCTCTCTCTCAAAATAAATAAACTTAAAAAATAAATAAATAAAATCAAGTCTTACTCAAAATATCCTAATTTGAATATCTTGGAAACAAACAAACAAACAAACAAAAAAAGACAGGTTTCTGGACCTGCTTCTGCCAGGGGGAGGAACAAAGTGCAATGTGTTTTTAGACTAAAGTCCCACCACTTCCCAGGAACTTCAAATAAATTATTCAGTGTCTCAGGGGATTGGCAAACAAGAGAGATAAAAGGGCCACATGGAGAGTGTGGGAAAGGGGAGGGAGAGAGCAGAGGCCAAGATGAAGGTCAGCAGTTCCAGAAGAGGTATTTTCACAGGTTGTAGGTGTTGGCAGCCGGGGAAGTTAGGACAGGCACTGGGAAGGAGGTGGCAATTAACCACAGAAGCAATGATTGCTAATTGATTGTTAAACGAGATTTGGCTGCTTAGCTCTCATAAAAGCGGAGACAAGCACCCTACACGTTAGCCGATCACCTGGCTACAACTGCCGGACGTTCACTGCATTCACTATAAGCAGAGAGCCTGCTAATATTGTTTTCATTTGCGTCCTGGCTTTCAACGGCAGATTGTGTCCGGAAACAGCACATTCAGTATGTGTTTACAAACTCATCCAAAGAATTATGTTTTAGGGAAAACATATAAGGAACCAAGCAAGCTAAATGACGGTATTTCATCGGATTCTTCTCTTATGCCCTATCCTTAAAAACAACAACAAAAAACTCCAATGGAATAGCATTTGAATGTCTTACGTGTGATGCAGAGCGATGTCGTGCATTGGTGTAGACGAGTTAGAGCCCTGTCCTTCAGCAAAAAGTCTGCAGGGTACAGGAAGTCTCTACGTGAAGCTTCCTGCCATGACTTGACTTAGGCCTGGCGTGTCTGGCCGTCCTCCATAAACCAAGTGCCCTGAATTCAAAGTGGCGGAAGAAAATAAAACGGGCTAAATTTATTATCACCTGTATCCAGGGACATACTCGGATGGAGGTGCGTTGTTAACTAAGGCGCAGACCAAAATGCGGCTGCCTCCTCAAAGAGCCCCCTGGGAAATACCGTTTGGTGATGTGAGGCTTTTTTTTTTTCTTCTTCTTCTTTTTAACATTGAGAAGGAAAACAACACATGCAGGAAACCATAAAACCCTTCAAGTTAACTGTAGCCAACGGTCAATCTCATTAGGTTAGAATGGGTAGCTGGTAGCCTTCTCTGGAAAGGCTGAATGTGTTCCTCTGAGTAATTTCCAGTTTTCTCACTTGCAGGAATCTGCCTTTCAGGCTGCAAAGCAGAAGTCTCACTCACTGTATTTACGCCTTTCTATTCTCTGGCTCAGTCACTCGATCCAAGCCTCACTCTCAGAGTTCATTTTATCTGAGCACATTTTTTTGAACTGGACTATAGACAAAATATTCAACCTAGCTCATCACCCAACCTTGCTCTTTCAGTCAGGAAGGCAGGAGGGCATCCTGGGGAAATGGCTAGCAAGTTGGAGCGCTGAGGGAATCCTTACCCACAGGCCTGAGGCCTTGGCTAAAGCCTGTTTCTTTGTTATTATAGTGGAGAAGACATCTAGTTCGGAAACAACTATGGCTCAAGAGAAGGGCTTCCGGTGCCCTTTCGCTCACTTCTGACCCCATGACCTCAGACCAATCATTGAACTACTCTGAACTCAATTTCTCCATGTAACAAAAGGGAGTCATAATCCCTTGTTGCAGATTTATTGGGAGAATATGCTAACATACCATTGGGGCAGGAATCTGAAACTCTGGTTTCAGGGATTCTGAAACACTGGAAAAACATTGGGGGGGGGGGACTTCTTAGGGCCCCAGCCCAGAGTCTGATAATCTTTGTAATCTCTGCCATTTAACAAGAATTTCCAGACAATTCTATTGTAGTGAAGACACTGATTCTGGGGGGATTTATCTTCAAAAATATGTTGCTAGCATTGTACTAGGCCTGTACATGGGTTACCTTTTCTAGAACAACCTGTAAGGTAAGGAACTAGCATTTTATGAGCCCTTACAGTAGGCTAGGCATCTCACCGGGTATTACAATACAGAAGCATAAAGAGGCTAAGAAATGTGATCAGAGGCCCTGAGCTAGAATTCTAAGCCTGGTTTTCCCAAAGTCCACGGACCCTGCTTACCACAGCTGCTATAATCAGGCAGCATAATATGCAAAAGCATTTTGGAAGCTCTTAAGGACCCACTGAAACAATGTAAATGTAAAGTCAACAAGTTGAGACTTAAACGTTTATTATATGCAACTGAACCAGGGAAGGCAAATTTGGGGATACAGGAAGTATTTAAGGCCTGGTTCCAGTCCTCCAAGAACTCCAGTCTAATGGGAGAGACCAGTTTGGCTACGTTGGAGTTTTGGAGAACTGGAAAGGGGGGCTAAGACCATTTTGTGCAGGGCCTTAAATGGCAGCACGTGAATTTTGCATTCTTATTCTGGATAGAGGGGAGCCTGGTGGATTTGGGGCAGAGTCGGAACATCAAGCAGATACCTAGAGATGCTTCTTCTGACCGTACGCTCTCCACTCTAGTTTTCGAAAGACAGCCAGAGTAAAGATCTAGAAATGTATACGGAGATTAATTTTTCAGGATGGATAGGAGGGGTAGGGGTGGAGGTTAGCAACTATGGGTTTAAAAAGTAGTTTATAGGCCTCAAAGGAGGAGAAAAAGTGGGTGTAAAACAAAACCAGAAGAAAAATAAAGCAGATCAATCTTTCACCCTGAGAAATTCACATGGGTAAGATGCACTTACATTTCTAGCAGAATTCTTGGTTTTCTTGGATACAGGGATCTTTCCAATGCTTCCTTGGGATCCTTAAATTGTTTTAAATTTTGATGAAGCTTTCTGACCCCTGGCATTCCCCAAACCATGTTTTCTAATTCATGAGTACACTATAAATACAGGAAATACTCAGTAAATGTTGACATTCACTTCCCAACCCTTTGCTTTCACTTTCTTTAGGATCCTTTAACGTCTCCAGCACCCCCAGGCCAGTCCCTAGAGCAGCTGGAAGAAGCCATTTTAGGCACTCCGCCTACTACTGTATCAGCTTACAGGCTCTGTATTTTTTTCTTGGCACTTGTAGGTACTCAACTAGGAAGTGACAAAAGTTACATCAGCAAGTGTACTAAGTGATTCACATTTCTGATGGAGCACAAGGGCCTGAAGCAGTGTCTTTTTTGATCAAAAAATATTTTTTTAATATTTATTTTTGAGAGAGACAGAGTGTGAGTGGGGGAGGGGCAGAGAGGGAGGGAGACACAGAATCTGAAGCAGGCTCCAGGCTCTGAGCTGTCAGCACACAGCCCGATGTGGGGCTCGAACCCACAAAATGCGAGATCGCGACCTGAGCCCAGAAGTCAGAAGCTCAACTGACTGAGCTGCCTAGGCCACCCCCCCCCCCCCCCCCCGCAGCACTGTCTTTAAAGAAAAACAGTTTGATAGTCTTAAAAGAAAATCTGAAATTTATTCCTTTCTGTTGATCCAAATTCTCTGAAAGAAAAAGCCATACTAAACTGTTCGGTTTCTCAGGTTTTTTATGCCTTGTACCTACCACCCAACACGTTAGTATCCTTACACTAACGAATGAAAACTGCTTAAAGTACAAAAATGTTTCTTACACCTTATCCTATCACCTGCGAAGAAGGACACACACTTAAGCTTTCATTTTTAAAGGAACATTACCAAAATTCTTAAAGAAAACATTTAAAGCATATGCCCTCACATGGAAAATACAGGAAAAATATATAGTTCTAGGAGAACCCTACAAAATAAAATGTAAAAAAGTGCATCATATAGGCTTCATTTATGTCAAGGTTTTGATACTTTGGATCTGAAAAAACTAAACAATCGTCATAACTACAATGAACAAAAATTAAATTTAAGCGCTTTATAAAAGGAGCCCCCCCCCCCCCCCCGCAAAGGTTTTTGAAGAGACTTAAGATGCCATATGGTCTTAAGGTCTTCTTTAAAAAAAAATGAGATCTCACAGTTTCAGGATAGAAATGCAATGAAAACAACTCTATTGGAAAAACGCAAAAAAAAAAAAAATTGGAAAGTAGTATCTATAATCATCTTGAAAAGGTGAAATTATATTGAAACACAACAGTTACAACACTATTTTGGAGGTAGAGATTGCCTGCTCTTCACTGAACAACAAAATGTGCACGTTTTGGACTCGCCTCCAAAAACCTCTTCTTCTAGGATGAAGGATATTGCTTTACGTACAAGCCATCCTGATGGCTGAAAGGGTTACTTCCAAACATTTCTGCGTATTAACTCCACCTCTCCAGGGCTAGAAAACTAGAAAACACACACAGCACACATTTTTAATCAACCAGCGTTTGGAAGTAAGGACAGGTTTTGTTAGTTAATGGCAATAGTTAACTCTCAAAGTAAACAGGAAATAGTGCTACTTAGCAAGATGCAGCTTCCAAGCCAGCACTAATGGGCCTGTTTTCTCCCCCACCCCCCCACCCCCCTGCATACAGGTCTCAGTAATACTGCTGTGCCAGACGCATATAAAAAGTATAAATCTCCACTAGGTGAAAGCGTGCTATTCACAGATCCAGAGTGGGGGGTTGGGTTTCCCTTCGGCCTTCAGGAAGCCAACTTCTCCAGTTCATCTCTATTGTTGCATTTCACTTACATTAATAACCCACAAAATGGGCATGGCACAAAATGGAGACTTTTTAGCACCACACGAACCTTTCTGCTTCTAGGCAAAAGATGGATACCTTTCCATTTCAAAATCACTGATGGCCTCCTCCTCCACAACAGGGCGATCATTGCACAGGCTCGAGTGTTCTTAATCTGTGGAAAACAATTCTAGCCACTGCTGGATGGTTAGCGAGCTGGGGGTAAGTCACGGATAAAGCAGCTTTAGGAACAGAAGGCTTAGAGAAAAAAAAAAAAAAAAAAAGAGCAGCCGGCCAGTTTTTGTCTGTAAAGGATTCTGTCCACATCGCCCTTCCCCCTCCTTTTAAAATTTCAAGACCAACGGCATTTATTTAAATGTAAAAATCAGAAAATTCCTAGAAAGCGTGCAGAGTTGACACGTATTCAGCGGACGCCGTCATTTCACGGTCAGGGCCTGCCAAATCTGGCCAAGAGGAACTTCTTATTCCTCAGTAAGATCGCATTGAACAGGCAGTCCTGGGAGAACTTACTTGTTTCACAGCTAAGGCAGATGGGGGCCCTCCCAATCTTAGAGGCTTTGGGTCTAATAATAATGACAAAAGTCGAGATTTAGGGTTCAGTTCCAGCTGATTTTATTTCCTTCTCAAAAAAAGTTATTTACAGAAGGTATATATCAACAATCTGACAGGCAGTGAACTTGACATGATTAGCTGGCATGATTTTTTCTTTCTTTTTCCCCCAAAACATTGTTTTTGTGGCCTTGAATTTTAAGACAAATATTCTACACGGCATATTGCACAGGATGGATGGCAAAAAAAAGTTTAAAAACAAAAACCCTTAACGGAACTGCCTCAAAAAGGCAGACGTCCTAGTGCCTGTCATGTTATATTAAACATACATACACACAATCTTTTTGCTTATTATAATACAGACTTAAATGTACAAAGATGTTTTCCACTTTTTTCAATCTTTAAACACAACAGCTATAAACCTGAACACATATGCTATCATCATGCCATAAGACTAAAACAATTATATTTAGCGACAAGTAGAAAGGATTAAATAGTCAAATACAAGAATGAAAAACGCAGTACATAGTGTCGCGAACTCAAATCGGCATTTAGATAGATCCAGTGGTTTAAACGGCACGTTTTTGCTTATAAAAAAAGTGCAAAAAAGATGTGGTTTACAAGTGAAAGCTACAGGATCCCTTTTTGCTGTAAATGCACCAGTTTTAAAGCCTCTGGACAGAACAGTTTTTATTTAAAAAATTTTGTTTTTTCTGAAAAGCGTACAGTGTTTGGCTAATTCTCCCCCCCCCCCCACCCTTTTTTATAAGACTGGGGTCAAAGGGTGGACACTGGTGGCAGGATAAGGGATACTGTCACTTTAAGAAGCCTGCAGATTGAAGTGTAAACATGGAGAAATTAGGGGCTGATTCTTTAAACTGTGTGAGATATTAACCAGCCGCCCTATTATAAAATCAGGAAATCCAAACAGCGATTTACACCGATTAACACCCCCTTTATATATTTTTTACAAAAATACACTGAGAAAATAATCAAACGTTTTCATCTCTCTTGTCTTTTTTTGTTTTTTAAAAGTGTCAAAAGTCTACATTTAAATATAAAAAATTAAAAGTTAAAACTCTAGCCCTTCAGTGAAGGAGACGTAAAATGGCGTGGGTAACAACAAACTACCAAAAACCAAAAAAAAAAAAAAAAACCCAAAAAAAAAACAACAAACCAAAAACCAAAAAAATCCAACAAAAACAAAAGAAAAAAAAAAGAAAAGGAAGGAAGAAAGGAAGTAAAAAAAAGAAAGCAAACGAAAAGGTTAAAGTAAAAAAGGGACAAAATAAGAAAAGAAAAATGTTTGGCCAGTATAAATACGTCCACATATAAAATGGCATCTGATTACATTTACAAGGAAAAAAAAATACGAGGATGAAGCATCGGTGAGGGAAAAAAACACGTCTTCTCATTTACACCTATAAGGAATAAACACATACACACTGAGAAAAAATTTGGTCCTGAATTGTGGTTTTTTTTCTTTCTTTCTTAAAGTCCAGCACAGATTTGAGTTGCGTTTGAATCCTTTAAAGAGTTAAGAATGAAAAAAAGCTGGTGATAATTTTGTTGTAGGAATCAAACATAGCGCCATCTATCTGCTTTTTATATTATCCTACACTATTTTAAAAACTGCTCAACAGTCTTATACAGAAATCTTTAAAAGATAGACAGGATAACATGCTATATTAACCCCACCAGTGAAATAATCCAACACCATCACGATTCCGATTAAGAGAAGAAAAAAACCTCTTTTTTTTCCCCCCCGCCCGAAACCACTCGCCCCTCCACGGCCCCCCGGTACCACATCAAACAGTCCGCGCTCCTGCACGCCCGCGGGCCGCCCAGTCTCACCTCTCTGATTGCGGGGATGGCGCGGGGCGGGGGCCGCCGGGACGCGCCACCTGCTTGCTCCCCGAGCGTGCACACCCGTCCCAGTTCCTCCGCGGCCCCCCACCCCCGCGTCCCGCCCCGCGCCCCTCGCCGGGCTCCCCACCGGGCTCCCCACCGGGCTCTCCGCATCACCTCCTCCTCCGGCTGCGGGAGGGGGCAAGGAAAAAAAAAAAAAAAAAAAGGGAAGGAAGGAAAGAAGAAAGGGAAAAAAAGTAAAAAAGGAGGCAAAACCCAGCAAAACGGGAATCCGCCAGCGTGGAGTCTCTCAGTCCCGGCGCGTCTCGAGCCTGCGCGACCCCCCAAAAGATCAGCCTTCGGTCCAATTCCACGCCCGGAGCCTTCTGTCTTCTTCAGGGGGAGGGGGGTGGCGGGGGTGCTGAGAACTAAATCCCCAGGGGCGCGTTGGGTTTCTTTCTTTTCTTTTCTTTTTTTTTTTTTTTTTTGTTGTTGTTGTTTTTTCCCCTCCTCTCTCGATCAAGAAATGAGATAAAATAAAGCAAAAACAGCAAGGGGGCGATGAGAAAGGGACGAGATTCCTTCAGTCTCTAGAAAAAACTATCAAGTCGGCTTCTTGCTGGGGGAGCAGCAGACAAGTCCGGAAGCTCGTTGGAAGTGGGGGGGGGGTGTGTGGGGGTGTCTCTTCGGGCAAAGGGGAGGAAACTCCAAGTAGCTTTTTTGCCATCAACAACATCAAGAACAATAAAAGGTCGCCCCCCCCCCCCACCCCGTCTCCCCGCCGCCTCCTCCGCGTCCCCGCGGCCGGGCAGCTGGGGGATGGGAGCGCGGGTCCCCAAAACGCCGCCGCGCTTTCTCCCGCGACCGCGACGCGGCCCAAGCCGGCCCTGCTCGCTTTTTTTTTTTTAATCTTTTCTTTTTTTTTTTTTTTTCAATTTTCCCTTTTCTCTTCCAACTCTTCCTCTGTCCACTTCTCTCGCTCCCTCTCTCTTTTCCTCTCCCCCCCCCCTCCCCAACCCTGCCCTCTGCTCCCGGCCCGCGCGCGCGCGCGCGCCCCCCTCTCAGTAGGTGAAGACCAGGTTGGAGATGCTGGACTCCAGCCAGTCTCCCGAGATCATCTCGCTCACCTCGGGCGTGCAGTAGTCCGGGAACTCGAAGTGCGAGCCGGAGCCGGGCTCGAAGTTAAAATCCAGGTCCCGGTCCAGCGCCGACGACGAGCTGAAGCTGCCCAGGGACATGCTCTCAAAGTTTGAGCTGGGGTTCAGGTCGAGCAGGTCGTCTTCGAACTCGTCGTCGGAGGACGAGGAGCCCGACGACGAGGACGACGACGAGTGGGACGAGGCCGACGAGGACGCGTGCGACGGCGCGCTAGACGGGGCGGGCGAGGCGGCGCGCAGGCTGGCGTAGCTGCGGTGGTCGGCGGGCGAGCGGCCGGCGGCCGGCGACGACGCGGCGCTGCTGCGGCCGCTCAGGCTCGGCCCGTCGGGCGAGCAGCCCGCGCCCCCCTCCTCGTACAGGCCCAGGGGGTCGCTGGGGTCGGCGCCCGCGCCCACGCCGCCCGCGGGCGACGAGGACGCGCCCAGGCCTCCGAACAGGTAGACGCGCTTCACCTTCTTGTCGGCCAGGTGCTTGCCCGGGGCCGCCAGGCCCGGCGCGGCGGAGGCGGCCGCGGAGGCCGAGGCGGCCGCGCTGGGAGTCCGCGCCTTGTACAGCGAGTGGTGGTCGGCGGCGGCCGCGGCGGCGCCCAGGGGCAGCAGGGCAGCGGCCCCCGCCTGCTCGGGCGCGAAGGAGGAGGAGGCGCCCGCGGCCGCCGCCTTCCCGCCGCCGCCGCCCGCCAGGATGAGCTTGGCGTGCGGCTTGCTGACCCCGCCGCCCGCGCCGCCCGCCACTTTGGAGCCGCAGCTCTTTTTCTGCGCGGGTTTGGAGTTGGCGCCGCCGCCGCTCGCGCCGCCGCCTCCTCCCCCCGCGTTGCCGCTCCCGCCGCCGCCGCCGCCGCCCCCGTGGCCGCCCCCGCCACCGACCTTGTCTCCCTTCTCCCCCGGCTTGGAGGAGGCGGCGGCCGAGGCGCTGGAGTTGGCGTTGCCGGACTTCACCTTCTTCCTGGGCCGGTACTTGTAGTCGGGGTAGTCAGCCATGTGCTTGAGGCGCAGCCGCTCCGCCTCCCGAATGAAAGGGATCTTGTCGCTGTCTTTGAGCAGCTTCCAGCGTTTGCCCAGCCGCTTGGAGATCTCGGCGTTGTGCATGTCGGGCGACTGCTCCATGATCTTGCGCCGCTCGATCTGCGACCACACCATGAAGGCGTTCATGGGTCGCTTGATGTGCCCGCTCGGCGTCTTGCACCAGCTCGGGTCGTCGGCCTTGCCGCCCGTGGAGGCGGTGGAGCCGGGCGTGGGGGAGGAGGCGATGCCCAGCTCGAGGCCGGCGCCCGAGTCCGAGCTCTCGCCCGCCAGCAGCGCTTCCGTGTTCTCGGCGTTGTTGGTTTGCTGCACCATGGCCCCGGCTCGGCGGGCGCCCACGCGCGCTCACACCCTCGCGGCGGCCGCGGCGCGATCGCCGGGCCCTCCCGGCTCCCCGGGCCAAGCACACGCCGAGCGGGAGAACGCGCGCGGCGGCCGTGCGGGCCCCTCCACTCCTCGCCGGGGCGGCGTTGGGCGAAGAGAGAAAAGTCTCCCAAAGATGCGGGGAAGGAGTAGTCTGCCTCTTGCAGAGGAGTTATAGTTCCCAGGCTGGAGAGTCTCTCCCTCCCTCTCCTTCTGGCTCTCGCTTTCTCTCTCTCTCTCTCACCGCGCCGCAGTTTGCTCTGTCTCTCGGCTCTGAGTCTGGAGACCGTGCTAAAGTGGAGAGGAGTTTCTTGAATGCTGGTTGCTGAAGCTTCCAGTGCAAGTTTCTCGCCGCCTCCCAGGCAAGTCTTTTTTTTTTTTTTTTTTTTTTCTTCCCCTGAAGCAGTTGGTTCCAGTTCACGAGCGCTCTCTCAGGAGCTCAGGAAAGCGACATAGTCTCTATCACTTAGTCCCTTTCCTACAATGCAAAGCAAAAAAGACTCTGGCTCCAGGACTCTCTGTGGGCGGAATCGGCACTAAGGAGTTTGTGCAATTATTTTGTTGCAAGGTAGGAAGCCAAAAAGCCTTCGTGCAACAGACTGGCATGAATAAATGTATGTTTCCCCCTCCCTTCTGCAAGAAGGGAGCTGGTAATGGCAGAGTTCCTCTAATGCAGACTCTTAAAGAGCGTGCAAGAACTAGAGACCCGGGAGCGAAACAGGCCTCTTCCCCTCACACAGTTTCTCTTGCTGCAGCTTAGAGCAGACCCCAATTCCGCCTCGCGCCTCTTTATCCTTTCACAGTCTTGGCCACGGCCAATCAGCCGCTGTAACCAACGCTTCCTCGTGCCAAGCCCCTCCCCCGGGCTTCCCATTGGCTTGGAACCCGATGCAATAATAATCTCCGCGTGCAATGAGAAGCTCCAAATCTGACCTCATTCCAATTTACAGAGCAAACTTTTTAAAAGGGCTAGAAGTACAGCTGAGATTTCTGCTGCCTTTTTTTCCTTTTGCTGTGTGTGTGTGTGCGTGTGTGTGTGTGTGTGTGGTGTGTAAAGAGGATGTTAATGCATGAAATTATTAAGGGGAGAGACGGAAATGTATTCTAACCATTATGTTAGATAACAAGGGGCTTGGAAGTGTGTGTGGGGGGGTGGGGAGTAAGGGTGAAATACTGTAAATGGAAGCTTTCTGCTTAAAAGCCAAGTGATTATTTTTATTAGTTCTTTTCAGTACTGGAATAAAGAATCAGCCTCTCGTGCAAAATCTGTTCCTCGGATCCTTCATAAAGCCAAGGATGTAAAAGGGGGAAGGAAAGCCACAACAATAAATCAATGGATATTGAAAACCATTAAGAAAGTGGTACCTAGACACCTGTCATCACAATTATTTTAACAACTCTAGGTACAGCACAGATGTTGATGTATTGTGTAAATCCCTTCAGGGCAATTTTTGTTCTGTTTGTGGAAGGCAGAGGAGAGGAATTTTTGCAACAACTGCTTGCTCTCTTAACCAAACAGGGGTTAACTATGGTTATTTAACGATTTAAACCCCCCTGTAAATCCTAGATAGCCCAAACAGAGGAGCTCTCCACTGGTACACATCAGGCAGTGTTCCATACTTAATGGCAGAATTTCCATAGAGTTTTGTAGAGGATGATAATGTTGAGTAAAGGATTGGAATCGATTTACTTTCTCAATATTTGTTTCCCACATTTTCAAAATTCAAGGTTGCTTCACTCTCCTCCCTTCTCCCCCCCCCCCCACCCCAACCCTTTAAGAAGGGTTCTTTCTTATATATATTTTTCCTCTTAAATATTCTTCCTACGTTGCTTCTATGCTACTTGAATCAAATGGAGCTAAAAGGCCAAGGCAAAGGGAAAGAAGGAGGTGGTAACTGGTGGCAGAAGACAGTGGAGCCTCTGGATTTATGTTAGACCTAGATGCTAGTCCTTCTTACTTGGTTTTGTACTCTGGGCATATGATTAAGTCTCAGTCTTCCTCATCTGTGATATGGGAACACTAGGAGCTACTTCATACAGGGTTGTTGTGAGGTTTCAATGAGTTTGATGCATTGTAAGCCCCCAGTGAATGTTATTATCCTTCTCTTGGTAATTCAATGCCAGAGATACTCCTTCTAATAGGGGCAGCATTTTGTTGTTCAAGAGACTAAAATTGTGGATGCTCACTGATTTTTTTAAAGTAGTCTCCACACCCACGGTGAGGCTTGAACTCAGATCACGGACTGAGCCAGCCAGGCACACTGAGGATGGTCACTGACTTGAAAAGCAATCAGAGTATGGATGTGACCCATACAAGGACAACAGTGGCAATCCTGTTGTCTTAATCATTTTAAAAGAAAGTGAAGACTATTGTGGAGAGTGTGGCAGACGAAAGGTACAAGGGTGATCAGAATATAGGTTTATTTGGCCACAAAAATGATCTCTACCACAAGGTGTGAAAATTAGGGTTCAAGTAAAAATTGGTCTTTCCTTAAACTGTTTTTCTACAGGCCAGGGATAGTTGGTTAGGTAGGGCCAACCCAACGTAATTAAGTGAGCTTTTGATTCAGATCAGACTAGTGGGAGGCAGCAGATTTCTATTTATCTTGTCAAACTTTTAAAGTATGTAGCTGGCGAGAGGCCCGGGTTGTCAGATTTAGAATTTTACTGTAAATAACACCCTTTGGAGACATCTGACTGGATCTTCAAGGATCAACCCAAGCAAGAATGTTTTATGAGTAAAAGCAACTCATTCTTGGCCACTACCTACCCAAGTTATATTTTTTTCTTTTAGAAGGGGGAACAAATCTTAAACAAAAAAACCTTTTTTTTTTTTTTTTTTTTGCATATAACAAAGTTGGGTGTTTAATCAGGCGTTTTCTTTTCTTTGGTATGCACACTCAAAAACCCCAGCAATCCTAAATGTTATACTCTGACATAAAAATTACCTCTTAAGAGTATACATACAGTTGTATACATGTATGTACACAAATATATACAGGTATATGTATTTTATACATGTAATTTATGTATAAAATTAGTATCTTCACTAGAAGAAAAAAAGAGAATAAATACATTTATTTTGGGATTTATACCAACTAATGATTTGAGAGCATAGCTAGTTTGTGATCATTCAGTCAAGACGACTGGCAATATAATTGATTACATTTCTGAAACCATTTCTGCTCCCACCACTGAAAAGTATGGGGGAAAGTGGGACTTAATCAAAGTGGGCCTAGTAATTTTGTTTATGCTGAAAACACATGGGTTTTCAATTTTTAAACATTTTAAAATTAAAACAATTTAAGATTTTTATGTTTAAGCAATCTTTACACCCAACGTGGGGCTCAAACTTACAACCCCGAGGTCAAGGGTTGTGGGCTCCATGGACTCAGCCAGCCAGGTGCATTACTTACACACAGGTTTTTAAAAGTATATACTAAAAAGATAGCCACCGGCCTATTTGTATTGTGAGATGTATTTTCTTTATTTTAACAAATCCAGTAGCTTTTAAGACACGCCACTGTTACATGCAACTAAGGAAGAAAAATTGCCAATGAAGCTGTGACATCCCCTCAGTGGTAAGATATCTTAGAGATGTTGAAAACAAAAAGAACACGTTCTTAGAACTGAAGAACTAAGGTATTCGTAATTTCCATTGGCTTTATAACATTAGAGTATATATGAATGCTGAGACCTCTAAAGTAGGTTTGTTCTTCTATGTCACTATTTCTTTTCAAATGGAAGAAAACATTTGACAAATGGCTTTTATTAAAGTCCTCTTTCTCACCACGTGCATGCTGGAATGTATCGGGCCTCTCAATACCAAGTAACGAGAAGAGACCTCTGTGTTCTCATTACCTGACTTCCTATGCTTTGTAACCAGTTCGACATTACCGATGTTTTTCCCCCAAATACCAAATATTTGGTGGCCCCTTGTAAATCAGTACTCAGTGATCCCTCTGCTGGCTTTGCAGCACATGAAGGAATTCTTAATGCTACTCTTTAAGCCATATTAACAGGAAACCAAGACAGTTTTGCAAAAAGCAAAACCAAACAAAAACCCCACCCTATTTTAGAATAATAAACGAATTGTCTTTGTTAGCACTGATGTCAGACGATTCAAATTTTGAATGATGGTAAATTATCTTTTCCATTAAATAATGGAATTCTGTTTGAGATGTAATATCTGCTCATTCATTTCTTCTGCTCTCACATACCTGTGCAACATAGAATCTCACATCCATAAAAGGGGATGGGGTATAGATGGAAATAAGATTCCATCTCACTGCTCATTATATGCTTATGGCATGGTGCGGGGGCGGTGGGGGGACAGGGCGGGGGGGGGGGGTGGGAACTGAAGGGAAATTACTTTAACAAATCTCCTGGATTTGCCCTGATTTGCAAGATTTTTGCCTTGCGTTGGTTATAGAAACCGTGACTGTGGGAGCTGGTCTGACAAGTGTTCAGTTCAAGCGAAGTAAAGGGGGTGGGGAACCCCCCGTGTTTGGTACTTTAGCGGGCCGGGAGCAGCCCTGGGAAATCTGATGTCATTGGACTTTGCCAACTGAAAGGCCCAGCGTTTTCTGTTGCACACTCGAGGGAAGACTGATTTACTTCTCAATCAAGTAGACAAATTACAACTTCCACTTCATGAAGTTGTAGGAGAACCGGACTTCCCTTTCAGGGTTTGTATTGAAAACATAACATGGAAGTAACTCATATTTACAAAAGAGCAAGATAGGGCGTCTGGGGCAAAATGAAATCCATGATTAATTTCACTCCCAGAATAAGCTAAGAGGGAAGACTCTCTAATAATTTTTTTTACCACTTTCTCACCCCTCCTCACCAGCGAGTAGCGCCTGGTGGGATTAGGTAAGCACTCGATGGCCATACCAAGCCACTTTTCCTTTCCTTCCCTTTCCGTCGTCTCACGAGGACAAGCAGAAAACGAGCGTTTGCCTGGGCCGCTGGAGTATGAATTCTGAAGCATGAATTCGAGCTGCTGCTGCTTTCGGCGAGGCCCAGGCCGGGCACACCCACCGGAGTCTGGGAGTGCTCGGCGGCCAGCGGGCTCCCAACCCGGGGAGGAGCGGCCGCCAGGTGGCAGCGCTGAGCCTCCCTGCGCCCGCGAGCAGACGTGGGAAAACGTGGGGATGGTCAGACTTCTTTCTTCGTCTCCTCCTCCTCCTCCTCCTCCTCCTCCTCCTCCTCCTCCTCCTCCTCCTCCCCCTCCCGCACCCCTATCATCCTCCATCCACTACTCTGCCTGCCTTAGGTAGCAGTTTAAACGATCAGCCGTTACTAGGGTGTGTCGGCGAATTCAGATGATTTTCCCCCCATAAGTCAAGACTTAAGGCCGCCCACCGCCTCCTCGCGTCCACTTGTCAGATGCTCGCGGAGACCGGGGAAGCCGGGGCTGGCCTCGCGTTTGGACACGGTAACTGAACCCGGGACATGATCCGTGACCCCGCATCATCCTGCGGCCGCGGGCACGGGTCCGAACGCAGCGTCCCCGCCGGCCGCTCTCCGTTTTGGACAGCGGCTTCGGAGGAACGGCGCGCAGTACTCAAGGGCGCGCAGAGGCCACCCCGCCTCCTTAAAACATGGTTTCCCGCGGGCCGGGACGCCGCGCTCGGCGGCGCGCAGCTCGGCGAGGCCGGGGCTACCAGTCGTGGTGCCCAGCCTCCTTCCGCCGCCGCGGCTGCGCCTCGCCTTTCGGTTAGTTACAGGGAACAAATAGACTGGAATGGACTCAGGCGGTGCTTTTGGAGGACAGTCTCTCCTACTGTAAACATGTTTCAGGCGGTCCTGTCAGCAGCGTTTTAACGCCCGTCTTCCGTGGAGGCTCTACGACCGGGGAAGGAGCCGAAGACGCGCGCGCGCACACGCGGCCCGAGGGAAGACGCCCCCTCCCCGCGCGCGCGCTCCCGGCCCTCCTTTGAAGTCGTGACTGGCCGGGGCTGCGGGGAGGGGGGTTCCCCCGCGCGCCGCCCCCCGCCCCCGAGCCGGCCAGACCCTCGGCGGTGCCGCCCAGTTCCGTCGCTGACCGGAACCGACAGCCACCCCCCCCCCCCCTCCTCGCGGCCCACGACCTCCGCTCTGCACGCTGACGTGCTCTGTGCGCGCGCTGCGTCGGGAGCCCACGCTCGGGCCGGCGGGCGACGCGGGGACCCCCCGCCCGGGTCCCTGCGGGCTGAGGCCCCGTGGAGCTCGCAGCCGCCGGGTCTTTCTGGGCGCCCGAGCGGGGCGCGTGCGCGCGCGGCGGACTAGGCGAGGAAAGCGCCGGACGGCGAGAGGCGCGCGCGCGCGCGCGCGTGTGTGTGTGTGTGGACGGCGAGAGGCGCGCGCGTGTGTGTGTGTGTGTGTGTGTGTGTGTGTGTGTGGACGGCGAGAGGCGCGTGTGTGTGTGTGTGTGTGTGTGTGTGTGTGTGTGTGTTGGGGGGAGGGGGGACAGTTGGTTGCACCCCAATCCTCAAGCGTTTCCCCGAGCCCCCGGGCCTTCGCAGGGGCAGGAGTGCCTCAGTGCCCTCCCTCGCCCCTCGCGGGTGCGGGAAAGGCGGGAGCGGGGTGGGGAGTCCCCGGCGCGGCAGAGGCGCCCTCGCCCGGGGGCACCCGAAACCCCCAGGGATTCAGTTCCCGGTTTCAGGTCAGGGAGGAGGGAGCTTCTGGCGGGCGGGTAGCTGGTGGAGGCTGCGCCCCAGGCGCGGTGACCGGGAAGCAGCAGGGGCTCGGCTCGCTTTGTCCCCCTCGGATTCGCAGGGCACCCGCGGTAGCCCGGCCTGAGAGTAAGCGTCGTGGGGGGCGGAGGGGCTACCTCCTCGCTCCCGGGTACCCCGAAACTATCCCAGGAACCCTAGCGTGCGGTGTGGACAGGAGCGCACCCACGGGATCCCCACCCCCAACAGCCCAGTAGAAGCAATTACAGCAGGAGCCGTGGGGAAAGCGGCCGATTTCACTCTTGGAAAAACGCTTAAAGCAGAGAGCAACCCTCGGCCAACGTTAGCAAACCAGCTGACCTGCGATTGGAGGTTGTGCGAGGGCGGGCTAGGGCGCGTCTGCCAGAGAGGGAGAGCCGCTGGGGAGTGGGCAGAGACGTGCGAGCAAATGTCAGATAAGAAGAGAGGAGGGGGAGGAAGAAAGGCGCTTGATTGCAAAGCGGGGAGGTGGGAAGGCTCGGAGACAGCACGGGCGGCCAAGTGACGCGGGTCGGAGGAGGGGTGGGGGCGCGTGGCGGGCAGTGGGAGCGGGACGCACGGGCTCCGCCAGGCACCGATCTCCTTGTTCCCGGCCCTCCCCTCCCGGGGTCCCGCTCCCGCCCGACAGCACGTGTGCCGCAGACCGCGGCGGTGGGGGAGCTCGTGGGACGGGAGGGGTCGGGTGGGGCCGGGACCAAAGCACTCAGTGCCCGGTCCCGAGCCGTACGCGCCGCACACCTGGCACCCGGGAGTCGCCATCTGCTCCGAGCTCACCGCCTCTCGGGCCAGGGGTGTGGGCTTGGAGAGAGATAAGGATACTGCCTGGTGACGGGAGGGCTCCGCGTCAACCGCCGCGATGAACTCAGTCAATCAACGTTTATGGTGCCCCTACTGTGTGCCGAGCGCAGCCCGGGTCCCTTCCAGCTGCTGGGCTCGGGAGCTGCACCATCTGTTCTGTTATACCCGCGAGCTGGTATTGTTGTATAATAAATTCACAATTCGAACAACAATCTAGAAGTAAATTCACCGTGCCAAGGAGGGAGGTTGAGACGGTTTGGGGGTCTTGGAGAAGGGGAGAGTCTGGCAAAGCAAGGTTTGACAGTTTTGTGATTTTTGCACTGCTTCCTGAAACAAGAGATCCCCCCCCCCCACTGTTTTCTGTCCTAGTCTCAAAACAGAAATAAAAATTACCAATACCTATTGAAAAAAATAATTTAGTGACACTTAATCTGGCTAGCAGGGTTTGAAAATAACTGAAGGCTCGTCGTTAAACAGTCAAGCTGAACTCGTACGTTTCACAAATAATGGGCCCCCAACACTGCCTCGTCTAAGTATTTTGTAATGTAACTTTACTATTCTGAAAGAAAACTCATGGATAATAAAACCTACTTGCTGCTGATATTTTTATAAAAATCAACATAATGGTCGGACTACAATATAACAAGGTACATAGTTCATAATAAAACAATATACATTTCAAATGTTCATTTTCTGGCTATATTTCACTAGCACACTCAAAATATCTAAAATGTATAAAATTCTCCCTAAGGATTACTACTACTCACATGTGAATTATGGACTGTGGACATCAGGCAAGTATTAAGTAATGGGAATGCTATTGATTTCCTAAATTCTTAAGTTTATCCTGGATGTTGGTACATTCGTATAATAAATCAACCTGATACTGTTGCCTTTATGTGGGCCTTCCCCCACCGACTCTGGATTTGGTCGTGTGACCTGCTTGGGCCAATGGGACACTGGCAAGCATGACCCACGCAAGGCCTTGATAAGGGCCTCCATATTGGGATTTGTGCACTTGAGACTAAGGGAGCTTTGTGTTGGGAAGAATCTAGTCCAACTTAACTGGAGGCTGAAAGGCCCTATGGGGAGAACAGAAACGCCTTGCCAGTGCTGGTGTTCCAGACATGTGACCGAGGCTATCTTGGACTTCAGTGGGGTTGTCAGATGACTGCAGACACATGAGTGATCCCAGATGAATCCCACAGAAGAATCACTCAGATTGACAAACCCACAGACTTAGGAGGATAATAAATCGTTGTTTTAAACCACTATGTTTTGGGTGGTTTGTTATGCAGTAATAGAGGACAAAGTAGAACTAACACAACACCACGTGATAGATGCCAAACTACAAATCCACCCAAGAAGGCTATCTGTTTGCTTTTTTTTTTTTTTGAAAGACATGATGTTTATTATTTTTTAATGGAGGTATAATTGACATATAGCATATTAGTTTCAGGTGTACAGCATAATGATTTGATATTTGTATGTGTTGCAAAATGATCACTACAGTGTCTTGTTGACATCTGTCGCCACACCTATTTTTACCTTGTGATGAAAACTTCTAGGATTTACTCTTTTTAATGTCCAATATGCAATACAGTATTATTAACCATAGTCACTATGCTGTACGTTAGATCTCCATGACTTATTTATAAATCGAAGTTCGTACCTTTTGACCCCCTTCACTCAACCCTCACCCCCCAATCTATTCTGTGTATCTTTGTATCTATGAACTTGTTGTTGTTTTTTTAAGTTTACTTATTTATTTAGAGACAGAGAGCAAGCAGGAGAGGGGCAGAGAGAGACGGGGCGGGGGGGGGGAGAGAGAGAGAGAGAGAGAGAGAGAGAGAGAGAGAGAATCCCAAGCAGGCCCTGGGCTGTCAGTACAGAGCCCTACTCATGCCTTGAACTCACGAACCATGAGACAGATCATGATGTGAGCTGAAACCAAGAATCAGACACTTAACCAAGCCACCCAGGTGCCCCTCTTATACCCATTTTAAAGTTTATTTTTTTTTAGTAATCTCGACACCCAACATGGGGCTTGAACTCACAAATCCTGAGATCAAGAGTTGCATGCTCTTGCGACTGAGCCCGCCAGGCGCCCCTATGGTTATCTTTTTTTTTTTCAACGTTTATTTATTTTTGGGACAGAGAGAGACAGAGCATGAACCGGGGAGGGGCAGAGAGAGAGGGAGACACAGAATCGGAAACAGGCTCCAGGCTCTGAGCCATCAGCCCAGAGCCCGACGCAGGGCTCGAACTCACGGACCGCGAGATCGTGACCTGGCTGAAGTCGGACGCTTAACCGACTGCGCCACCCAGGCGCCCCTGGTTATCTTTTTTTAATGACTTCAGGTCTCCATTATGAATTTAATCCATATACTCATCAATGCCTCCTGTGGATATAGGGGTTAGTTAGACTTCACTAACTCTAGACATCTTATCTACTCTAGTTGCAAATGGTGTTTCTTTGCCTTTTTCCAGATATTCCTGAAATTCTTTCTCCCCTCAGGAGGCTTGCTGCTCACCAGCACTGTCATTTTTCATCTCTGTCATTCCTGCTGTCTGTGGCCCTTCCCACCTATCTCTTCCCTTTACACTTCTTTCTTTTTTCTTCTTCCTGGTCTCATTTGTCTTCATTGTTGGCTATCACCTCAACATTTATTTCCTTTTGGTCAGTAAACCAAGCAACCACATTAAGCCTTCACTAATTTGCTTCTTTAGCTTCGCTTGGCTTTTTTGCTATTTCTTCTGCTTATACATTTCTTTCAGTCAGTTGTCGGGGGTGAGATAAGCATCCAATCTGCAGACCCTGGAAGAGTAGGGTGTTCACACGCAGGGTGTAATTCTAATGCCATGGGATAGTGTTTCTCCAGAGAAACAGAACCAACGGAAGATCTATATCTACATCTGGATCTATTCATCGGTATATCTAGATCTATTATGGAGGCTGACGAGTTCCAAGATTTGCAGTCAGTTAGCTGGACACCCGGGACAGCTGATAGTGTGGCTCCAGTTTCAAAAGCCAAGAGGCTCAAGACCAAGGAAAAGCTGATGTTTTAGTCGGAATCCTAAGGCAGGGGAAAAACCAGTGTCCTAGCTCATGGGCAGTCGGGCAGGAGAAATTCTCGCTTACTTGGGGGAGACTCAGCCTTTTTGTTGTATTCAGGCTTTCAACTGATTGGATGAGGCCCATCCACATGACAGAAGGTGATCTACTTTATTCATTTTATCAATTTCAATATTAACCTCATCCCAAACACCCCCACAGAAATACCCAGAATTGTTTGACCAATTATCTGGGCACCTTGGGGCCGAGTCAGGTTGACATATAGAATTAACCATCACAGACACTTACCAAGTTCTGCCCAAGAGAGATGACTTTACCCGAGGATGACCTTTATGAATAGATTGAATACGTAGCCACCCAAAAAAGTATTTTGATGGAAAATGGAGATTTTCAATCTGGCCTTCTGATATCTTACCCTTCCAACCAATACACGATAGTAACACTTTCATAAGTAGGATTTATCCCTTTATATTATAATATATATTTTTCTAATTACAATGTAGATTACTTGGGGTGCCTGGGTGGCTCAGTCAGTTGAGCGTCTGACCTCGGCTCAGGTCATGATCTCGTGGTTTGTGGGTTCGAGCCCTGCGTCAGGTTCTGTGCTGACAGCTTGGAGCCTGGAGCCTGCTTCGGATTCTGTGTCTCCTTCTCTCTCTCTGCCCCTTCCCCACTTATGCTCTGTCTCTCTCTGTCTCTCAAAAATAAATAAATGTAAAAAAAATTAAAAAAAAAAAAGAATGTAGATTACTGAAGAAGAATTGTATTGAGGCACTATTAAGCAACACTAGCTTATAGAGCAGTTCTTTACAATAGCTTTTCTAGTAGGTTCAGGTAGGGTTTAATGTGGGTGGGAGAGGTTGGGGAGAAGGGAAGATCACTTTGAGAAGGGGAGGTTTGAAAGTAGTGTTCTTAGCTAAAGGGTATGGTATGATAGATGAGAAAAGGAAGATTTAAGGTTAAAATTTGCTGCCCTCTTTAAATACATAGCTTTAATTTCTTAAGGCTGGAAAGTCCCTTATGTTAATATGCTAAACTGCATCACTAAAATTACTTTAAGGTATGATATAGCATAGCTCAAAATAGATATATTTTCCTTTTCATGTATATGCCTCAAGGGTAAAATGAAAAAAAAATATTCCTAAGGAAGCTCCTACCATGTAATTAAAGGATATTCTTCATTAACCATCCTTTTAAAAAAATGTTTGTTTACTGGGAGAGAGAGAGAGAGGGAGGGAGGGAGGGAGGGAGGGAGGGAGAGAGAGAGAGAGAGAGAGAGAGAGAGTGCACGCACAAGCTGGGGAGGGGCAGAGAGAGATGGAGAGAGAATCCCAAGCAGGCTCCTTTCTGTCAGCAGCACAGAGTCTGATGTGGGACTTGATCTCATGAGCCATGAGATTATGACCTGAGCCAAAATCAGGAGTTGGATGCTCAACCTACAGAGCCACCCAGATGCCCCCCACTAACCATCCTTTACAACTAATTTATTATGATAACCATTGCCTATCATATCTAGTAGTCAAAAAAAAAGTTTCTAGATTATTAGAATTTCAGGATTTAAAAAAAAACAAGTAATCAGAGAAAAGGCTATGATTTTGTGTTAGTTTAGGTATTCCTTACTATATTTAGCTTAATTAGGTGGACTATGCTGAGATGTAGGTATGTCCAGAAAACTCAATGACTTAACACATTGAAATTCCTTCTTACTGATGAAAAGTCCACTGCGGGGAGAGAAACTCTCCAAAGTGGTTGCCTTTTCCCAGCAGCGGCTTAGAGAACCAGGCTGAGTGTCTCCATATGTAAACATGCCGTCTCCTTGGTTTCCATGAAAAGAAGCATGGAGAGAACTCTCACTCACTCTTAAATGCCTCTTCCTGGAAGAGACACATACCATTTGTGCCTATAACCCATCGGACTTACCTAGGCACCTGCCCCAGCCTGAAGGCTTGGAAATACGACTCTCCTCTGTGCCCCAGAATAGAGGAAAAATGGGTATGGGTGAACATTAGAAACCTGTTCCACATTACTTCTGGAACTGATACACCTCATCTACATTTTCTATAAAATAAGTTTGTTTTAAGTGAGTCCTATTTTCCTTTCAGTCACATGTAAAAATCAGCATTATGCTATGCCAGGAAAAATTTTTACCTGGACTAATATTTAATATATTTTCTTTTTTAAAAAAAACATATTAAGGGGCACCTGGGTGGCTCAGTTGGTTAAGTGTCTGACTCTTGATTTTGGCTCAGGTCATGGTCTCACTGTTCATTGGATTGAGACCCATGTTGGGCTCTGCACTGACAGCATGGAACCTTCTCTGTCTCCCTCTCTCTCTGCCTCTCTCCCGCTCTCTCTCTCTCTCTGTCTCTCAAAATAAATAAACTTTACAAAAATAAAAAAATAAGAAAACACATTAAGATTTAAAAGAAAGTCATTAGAGACAAGAGCACTTATGCTTCTGAATATGATAAGGTAGTAGCAGAAAGCTATCACAACTGGAAAAGGAGAGATTACAGAAATCATATTTTTCATAATGTCTTTTATTTATTTTTGAGAGAGGGAACATGAGCAGGGGAGCGACAGGGAGAGAGGGGGAAAGAGGATCCAAAGCAGGCTCTGTGCTGACAGCAGCAAGGCTGATGCAGTGTTCGAACTCACAAATTGCCGAGGTTAGATGCTTAACCGAATGAGCCACCTACGTGCCTCATAGAGAAATCATTTTAAAAAATTTTCTTTAATGTTTATTTATTGTGTGTGTGTGTGTGTGTGTGTGTGAGAGAGAGAGAGAGAGAGAGAGAGAGAGAGAGCGAGCAAGCAGGGGACGGGCCGAGAGAGAGGGAGACACAGAATCCCAAGCAGGCTCCAGGCTCCGAGCTGTCAGCACAAAGCCCAGGAGAAATCATATTTTTAAAGATACTAGGGAGCTATACAAACATGTAAGACTAGAAAGAAATAATTTTTTTTTTAGAGAGAGAGAAAGCGAGAGCACAAGTGGGGGAGAAGGGCAGAGGGAGAAGGAAAGAGAGAATCTTAAGCAGGCTCCACACTCAGCGCAGAACCCAACGTGGGGCTCGATCCCACAACCCTGGGATCATGACCTGAGCCAAAATCAAGAGTCAGATGCTTAACCGACTGAGCCACCCAGGCACCACAGAAATAAGTTTTAGAGAAGCGGCTGAGACTGCTGGCGACTTTCTTGCCTGGGGACATTTGCTGACAAAGGCTGCCATAGGAAAGTAAAAGGGGAAAAACAGAATTTTTCATATCCATGATGGTTGGCATGGACAAATTATAATCTATGGGATCATCAAACAGCCATTTTCTCTCATGGGATATTCGCTGAGTGCCAGGGGAGTGTAACAGGCTGAGTTACAAAGACAGAGAAATCAGCTGCAGACCAAGTCGTGCCAGAGGAAGGGGCATGCAAAAAGATGTTTGTGTATCTGTCTATATTGGAATCTCTGAATCTGTCTATCATCTCCCTTTTCGAATATTTGTCGGATATTGAACTTGAGGATGTGGGAGGCTAAAGAGCAAAGCACCAAATCTCTGAAGGCAAGAATTTTAAGGGTGGAGCAGACAGAGAAAGAGACCCACTAGTCTCTCAATCAAAACTGTAGGAAGTCCATCCTCAAGGAATGGGCTGGGCAAGAAATACAATATAAAATTTCCCAAAGTCTCCTGGCACTTAGGAGGCAAAGTTCCACTGGAGGGGAGAGTCTGCAACAAACACAAGAAGGTCTGGCCCTCAAGACATGTGAAACCATAGATGGATGGAGTCTAACTAGATGCGTGAGCCAATCTGAAACTCACATTCTTAGTTGGGTTGAGATGATCAGCCCCTCACTTGTCTGCTTAACAGGCAAAAACACAAACCGTTTCTGAGGGAAAAAGAGCAACAATTTAAATCTCTATAGTTTTTTGGGGCACCCAGGTGGCTCAGTCGGTTGAGCATCCGACTTTGGCTCAGGTCATGATCTCACAGTGTGTAAGTTTGAGCCCTGCATTGGGCTCCCTGCTGTCAGGGCAGAGCCCACTTTGAATCCTCTGTTCCCTTCTCTCTCTGCACTTCCTCCACTCTCTCTCTCTCCCAAAATAAATAAACATTAAAAAAATAAATCTCTATAGTTTTTTTTTAAGTTTATTTAATTTTTTTGAGAAAGAGAGACAGCATGTGCAGGCGGGGGAGGAGTAGAGAGAGAAGGCGATAGAGAGGGAATCCTGAGCAGGCTCCACACTGTAGCGCAGAACCCAATGCAGGGTTCGAACTCATGAACCATGAGATCATGACCTGAGCCAAGACCAAGAGTCAGTTGCTGAATCAGCTGAGCCACCCAGGGGCCCCCTATAGCTGTTTTGTATACAGTGTTAATTATACAAGACCAAACTATGAGACAGGCAAAAAAAAAAAAAAAAATGTAATTGGTCAAGAGGAAAAGTAGGCAATAGAATCAGACCAACAGTTTGTGCAGATGTTTGAGTTAGAAGACATGACTTTATCACAAATATTTTGAATAGAAGAAAATATAGAAAAAGTAGATGAAAAGATAATCTATCATCTATCTATCTATCAATCTAATCTATCTATCTAAGGAGGGAGTGAACATGAGTGGGGGAAGGGCAGAGGGAGAGAGAGAGGCTTAAGCAGGTTCCATGCCCAGTGTGGAGCCCCAACACGGGGTTGAATCCCACGACTGTGAGATCATCACCTATGCTGAAATCAAGAGTTGGATGCTTAACCAACTGCACCACCCAGGCACCCCCCCCCAAAAAAGTATTTAAACATAGAATTGGAATCTTTGAAATGATTAAGAATTCTAGAAATATTAAGTAAACTCTCTCAAATTAAGAACTCATTGAATATGTTTTACATAGGACTGGAAGAAGAAAAAGACAGGATTAGTTAATCCAAAGACAGGTCAATAGGAAATACACAAATGTAAGTACAGAAAAAAGAAATGGAAAGAATAAAATAGCCCAGGAGATATGAGGGAGAGAGACAAATGGTGTAGCACTGTGTTATTAAAGCCATATAAGAAGAGGGGCGCCTCTTGGATGCCTAAAAAACTGAAGGTTCAAGAATCCTAGTGAACCTCAAACAACTTAGAAACAAAAGTATTCAAAACCCAGAAACCCCAGAAAAACCCAGAAAAAATCTTAAAAATGCCAATGGGTGAAAAAGACACATTATTCTAAAAGAAGGAAAACTAAGATTTATGACTAACTTTTCAACAGAAACTACTGAAGTCATAAGAATATATCTTTAAAGTTCTGAAAACCGAAAAGAAACTATCTAGAATTCTGACAAATGAAAATATCCCTCAAAACTTAAGGTTAAATGGAACGGAATAGGGACCCCAGAAATAAACCATTATATGGTCAACTAATTTGTGACAAAGAAAGCAAGAACACACAAAGGGGAAAGGACAATTTCTTCAATAAATAGTGTTGGAAAAAACTGGATGGCCACATGCAAAATATTGAAACTAGACTATTTTGCACCACACACAAAAAGAACTCAAAGTTGATTTAAGGTTTGAATATGAAACCTGAACCCACAAAACTCCTGAAAGAAAACACAGGTTATAAGCTCCTTGACATCGGTCTTGGAGATGATTCTTGAATCTGACACTGAAAGGAAAGGCAACAAAAGCAAAGATAAATGAGTAGAACTGCATCACACTCAAAAGCTTCTGCACAGCAAAAGAATTCATCAACAAAATGAAAAGTCAACCTACTGAATGACAGAAAATACTTGCAAATCATATATCTGATAAGGGGGTAATACTCCAAATATATAAAATCTCATGCAACTCAATAGCAAACAAAGCAAAACAATCTGATTAAAATGATCAGATAAAAAATCTAAATAGACAATTTTTCAAAGAATACAAACAGATGGCCAACGGGCACATGAAAAAGTCTGAACATCAGCAATCATCAGGGAAATACAAATCAAAGCCACAATGGGATATCACCTCACACCTGTTAGAATGACTATTATCAAAAGAAGAAGAAGAAGAAGAAGAAGAAGAAGAAGAAGAAGAAGAAGAAGAAGAAGAAATAATAATAATAACAAGTGTTGGTGAGGATGTGGAGAAAAAGAAACCCTTGGGCACTGCTAGTGGGAATATAAATTGGCACAGCTACTATGGAAAACAGTATAGAGGTGCCTCAAAAAGTGAAAAAACTGAGCCACCATATGCTCTAGCAATTCTACTTTTAGGTATTTATCCGAAGAAAACAAAAACACTGATTAGGAAAAAAATATATGCTCCACCATGTTCATTGCAGCATCGTTGACAACAGCCAAGATATGGAAACAAGCCAAGTGTCCATCAATAGGTGAATGGATAAAGAAGGTGTGGGGTGTACATGTATACAATGGAATATTATTCCACCATAAAAATGAATGAAATCTTGCCATTTGTGCCAACAGAGATGGACCTTGAGGGCATTATGCTAAGTGAAATAAGTCAGACAGAGAAAGACAAATACCATATGGTCCTACTTACATGTGGATTCTAAAAACAAAAACAACAAACTAAAGCAAGCTCATAGACACACAGAACCGATTGGTGACAGGCAGAGGATGTTGGGGTGGGGAGTGGGAAAATGGGTGAAGGGGCTCAGAAGGTACAAACTGCCAGTTATAAAGCAAATTAAATGATGGAGATATAATATACAGCATGGTGTCTGTTATTAATAACACTGTATTGCATACTGGAAAGTTGCTAAGAGAGTGGATCTTAAAAGTCCTCAAAAAAAAAAGGAAGGAAGGAAGGAAGGAAGGAAGAAAGAAAGAAAGAAAGAAAGAAAGAAAAGAAAGGAAGAAAAGAAAAAGAAAATGGGGCATCTGGGTGGCTCAGTTGCTTAAATGTCTGAGTCTTGATTTCGGCTCAGGTCATGATCTCATGGTTCATGGGATCAAGCCCCATATCAGGCTCTGCATTGACAGTGCAGAGCCTGCTTGGGATTCTCACTCTCTCCCACTCTCCTTGCCCTTCCCCCGCTCATGTGTGCATTCTCTCTCAAAATAAATAAATAAACATGAAAAAAAATTTTTAAAGAGAAAAGAAAAAACATTTGTAACTATGTGTGGTGATGGATGTTAACTAGATTTATTGTGGTATTTATTCTGCAATGTATACAAATACCGAATCATTATTTGGTACCCCTGAAATCAATATGATGTTATACGTCTGAATCACACCTTAACAAAAAATGGTTAAAAAGAAAAATAGGTTGGGGCGCCTGGGTGATTCAGTCAGTTAAGTGTCTGACTTCGGCTCAGGTCGTGATCTCGCAGTTTGTGAGTTCAAGCCCCGCATCGGGTTCTGTGCTGATGGCTCAGAGCCTGGAGCCTGCTTTAGATTCTGTGTCTCCCTCTCTCTCTGCCCCCCCGCCCCCTGCTCATGCTCTGTTTCTGTCTCTGCCTCTGCCTCTGTCTCTCTCTCTCTGTCTCAAAATCTCTCAAAAATAAACATTAAAAAAAATTTAAAGAAAAATAGGTAAGCAGAAGCTAAGAGATTTTGTTTCTAGCAGACACATATTGTAAGGAAGATGAAAAGTTCTTCGGGCAAAAGGAAAATGATCCCAAGTTACAAGCACACAAGCATAGTTGGAATGGAAACATAAGAAAGGGTAACTACATAAGAATAGTGACTATTTAAAGCAATCATGGTACTTACATCTTACAGAGTTTATATACAGAAGTAAAATGTATGGCAACAATAGCACAGAGTGGGAGGGCAGTGCATAGTATTGAACTGCTGTAAATTTCTTGCACTGGTAGAGAAGGAGACTGTGATAAGTCAAGGATACATATGCAAATTTTTAGTGTAGCGACTAAGCCACTAGAAGAACAATACAAATAGATACAATTAAAAGCTAACAGAGGATATCAAATAGAATATTACAAAATATTTGATTCAGAAGTAAGGCAAGGAAGGAGAATCAAGGAAGAAAGCACAGACAGAACAAATAAAAAACAAACACCAAGATCACAGACTTCCAAGCAAACCAAATTAGTAACGACATTAAATATGAATGGACCAATCACTCCTATTAAAAGACGAATTGCCAAATTGGCTTTTTTAAAAAATATGAAATTTATTGTCAAATTGGTTTCCGTACAACACCCAGTGCTCATCCCAACAGGTGCCCTCCTCAATACCCATCACCCACCCTCCCCACCCTCCCACCCCCCATCAACCCTCAGTTTATTCTCAGTTTTAAAGAGTCTCTTATGGTTTGGCTCCCTCCCTCTCTAACTTTTTCTTTTTCCTTCCCCTCCCCCATGGTCTTCTGTTAAGTTTCTCAGGATCCACATAAGAGTGAAAACATATGGTATCTGTCTTTCTCTGTATGGCTTATTTTACTTAGCATAACACTCTTCAGTTCCTATCAGACAAAAGGCTAGTATCCAAAATCTATAAAGAACTCACCAAACTCCACACCCGAAAAACAATCCAGTGAAGAAATGGGCAGAAAACATGAATAGACACTGCTCTAAAGAAGACATCCAGATGGCCAACAGGCACATGAAAAGATGCTCAACGTCGCTCCTCATCAGGGAAATACAAATCAAAACCACACTCAGATATCACCTCACGCCAGTCAGAGTAGCCAAAATGAACAAATCAGGAGACTATAGATGCTGGAGAGGATGTGGAGAGACGGGAACCTTCTTACACTGTTGGTGGGAATGCAAACTGGTGCAGCCACTCTGGAAACAGTGTGGAGGTCCCCCCCCCCCAAATTAAAAATAGATCTACCCTATGACCTAGCAATAGCACTGCTAGGAATCTACTCAAGGGATACAGGAGTACTGATGCATAGGGGCACTTGTACCCCAATGTTTATAGCAGCACTCTCAACAACAGCCAAATTATGGAAAGAGCCTTAATGTCCATCAACTGATGAATGGATAAAGAAATTGTGGTTTATATACACAACGGAATGCTACTTGGCAATGAGAAAGAATGAAATATGGCCTTTTGTAGCCAAATTGGCTTTTAAGAGGACATGGTTATATGCTGTTTACAAAAGATACATTTTAAATATAAGAATATAGTCAAATTAAAAGTCAGTAGACGAACTATTAGCTATAAATGCTAACCACAAGGAAGCTTGTGTGTCTATATTAATGTGAAAGAGACTCTAAAATAGAAATATTCCTAGAGACAGAGACATTTCATAATAATACATGGATCAGATCAATAGGAATATAATAAAAAAGTTGATTTGTGAACACCCAGTAACATAGCTTTATTGTTTTTTAAAGTTTATTTATTTATTTTTTTTGTAATCTCAACACCCAACATGGGGCTTGAACTCACAACCCCAAGATCAAGAAATGCATGCTCTTTTGACTGGGCAAATCAGGCATCGCAAAAGCTTTGAAATGTATAAAACAGGGGCGCCTGGGCGGCTCAGTCAGTTAAGCAGCCGACTTGGGCTCAGGTCATGATCTCACGGTTTGTGAGTTCCAGCCCCCTGTTGGGCTCTCTGTGGTCAGCACAGAGCCTGCGTCAGATCCTCTGCCCCCCTCTCTCTCTGTTCCTCCCCTGCTGGTTCTCTCTCTCTCTCTCAAAATAAATAAACAAAAAAATATGAAAATTTATATTTTTAAAAAATAAAATAAAATGTATAAAGTAAACACAAAATGACAGAACTAAAAACAAATTCAAAATCAAAGTTGGAGACTTTACAAATCAAAACAATTAAACACCAGTAAGGATATGAAAATTTTTAAACAACACTGTCAACTCACTGGACCTAATTAACATGGATAAGACAGTACACCCAACAACTGCAGATACATAAGCCTTATCAAGACATTAAATTGTGTTTAATAAATCAATTTTTAGTAAATTTCAAGACTGGTATTTCACAGAATATTCCTCGATCGCAGCAGTATTAAACTAAAAGTCAGCAATAGAAATGTGATCAGAATATCCCAACATGTCTCAAAATTAGACAATATAGTTTTAACTTTTTTGAAGTAAGATCTATGCCCAACATGGGGCTTGAACTCATCACCCTGAGATCAAGAGTCACACGCTCTACCAACTGAGCCAGCCAGGTGCCCTTAGGCAATATGCTTCTAAATAACCCACACTCCAAAGGAGTATTCATGTTAGAAATTAGAAATTATTTGAACAAATTAAAAATGACAATGGGATGTATCAAAACATATGTATTCACAGGAAAGTTTATAACTTGAAATGCATATGTTACAAAGGAAAATTAAAGACCTCTTTGATTCCAACTGAAGAAACTAGAAATAGCAAACTAAACCCAAAGGAAGTAGAAGGAAGAAAAATTATAAATATAAGCTCAGAAATCAATGAAATGGAAAGCAAATGCACCACAGAGAAAAATAACAAGTTGGTTCTTGGAAGAGAGTAATACTCCTAGCAAGAATGATCAAGAGAAAAAAATGAAAACACAAACTATCAATATCATACATTAAAGGGGTACATTCATAGAAATTATACAGATATTAAAGAAATAATGATAAAATATAATTAACAGTGTTATACCAATCAATTCACAGCATAAAGGAAAAGGGGGAAGTACTTAAAACACAACTTAAAAAAACACAACTTACAAATGTTGATCCAAAAAGAAATCTGAATAGTTCTACACCTATTAAAGGAATTGTGTCTATAAAGTAAAAACCCTCCCACCATGAAAATGCAAAGCTCACATCAGTCCACTGGTGAATTTTCCAAAAATCTAAAGAAGAAATAACACTTACTTTACAAGAAAAATTTCGAAGACTAAAGAGGAGGTGATTCACAACTGATTTTATGAGTCTACACAATTTCAATACCAAAACCTGGTGAGGATATTACAAGAAGAGAAAATGACACTCTAATATTTCTACTGATCAGTAGATCCAAAAATTATTTTGGAAATATTAATAAATCAAATCTAGCAATATATAAAAAGGCTAATACATCATGACCAGGTAGGGTTTAGTCTAGGAATGCGAGGTTGGTTTAGCATTTAAAAATAAAAATCAATATAATATACTACATTAACAGAATAAGGGGTAAAAGCTGTGTGATAATCCTAATAGATACAAATATTAAAATAAAAAGCATTTGACAAAATACAGCATCCAGTTAGGATAAAAACTCTCAGCAAACTAGGGCTAAAAGAGAACTTTCTCAATCTGATGAACCTAAAATTATAGAATTTTGAACATTTTCTGCCTGCAGTGGGAAATAGTACAAGTATGTCTATTCTCATCACTTTCATTCAGTCACTGTATTGGAGGTCCTAGTCAATATAATAAGACAAGGGAAAGTAATACAATATATAGAGATCAGAAAAAAAAGGAACAAAGCTGCTTTATTCAGAGATGACATGATTTTGTATACAGAAAATCCAAATAATCTATAAACTATTAAAATTAACAGGTGAGGGGTGCCTGGGTGGCTTAGTCGGTTAAGCATCTGACTCTTGATCTCAGCTCAGGTCGTGATATCATGGGTTGTGAGATCAAGGCCTGTGTTGTGCTCTGTGCTGACAACTTGTGGAGCCTGCTTGGGATTCTCTTTCTCCCTCCTTCTCTGCCCAACCCCCCCCCCCCATAATGTCTCTCTCTCTCTTTCTCTCTCTCAAAATGAATAAACTTTAAAATTCAATTAAATTAACAGGTGAGTTCAATATACTCAAGGATGCAAAAATCAGTTGTATTTCCATGTCCTAACAACAAACAAAACAAAATGCAAATGATACACCACTCACAATAGTATTAAAAATCATACAACACTTAGGAGTACATCTAATGAAAGACATGAAAAGCCTTTATCCTAAAAATTATGGAGCTTTTCCGAGCAATTAAAAAGACCTAAACTAAGAAGCATATCTTGTTTCTGATTGGAAAACTGAATATTGTAATGATGCTGATTCTTCAAAAACTGATCTCTAGATGAAATGCAATCTCAAGCAAAATTCTAGTTTTTTGTTTGTTTTGTAGAGATAACCAAACTGATTCTAGCATCCCCATTTTCTGAAAGTTTGTGTTAGGTCACTTGGCTTTTATAGAAAGACCTACATTAGTATGGTAATGGCTTTTTTTTTTTTAAAGTAAAAATCCTCTTTGGATTTCTTTCAGTTAGCAGGTATTAATGCAGGTCTTTTGTAAAAGCAAATGTCAACTTTTGGAAAGTGGGGGATATTGTTAAATTTTACAGCAGCTTGGCTTACAAAAGGTTTCATAGGAATGCTCTCCTTTAAGATGGCAGATGAAACCTATATAGCCAAGTGAATTATAAAATAAAATAGAAACGCAAAGGAACCTATTGGTCAAAAAAAAAATCTGGAAGAATAAAAACAAAGGTGGAGAATCAATTACACTACCAGATTTTAATTAACACAGTGTAGTATTGGTGTAAGAGTAGACCAATTACAGACCAAATGAACAGAAAAGAAAGTCAGAACCATGCCTCTACAATTATACATAATTGTATATATACAACCTATATACAGAAATATACCTATACCTCACATCTATGCAATTACCCGATTCTCAACATTTATTTATTTTTGGGACAGAGAGAGACAGAGCATGAACGGGGGAGGGGGCAGAGAGAGAGGGAGACACAGAATCAGAAACAGGCTCCAGGCTCTGAGCCATCAGCCCAGAGCCTGACGCGGGGCTCGAACTCACGGACCGCGAGATCGTGACCTGGCTGAAGTCGGACGCTTAACCGACTGTGCCACCCAGGCGCCCCTGCAATTACCCGATTCTAACAAAGACACCACTTGCAATTCTGTGGGGAAAAGGAGAGTGGGTTTGTGTGCCACCGAAAATGATGCCAAGATAATCGTATATTCACATGGGAAAGAAATGAAGTTTGACCTCTACTTCACACCATATACAAAAAATAACTTATATATCACAGTTGTAAATGTGCAGAGAAAATATAGGATATCTTTATGATCTTGGAGTAGGCAAAGATTTTTAACACGGGACACTAAAACCCTACGCATAAAAGAAACCAAATACTGGTAGAAGATATGCATCATACAATGAAGGATATATGTTTTTCGCATTAAAAAAGTGGGTAACACAGTTGAACAGCCGTTTCAAGAGGGTATGCAAATGGCTACTAAGTATATGAAAAGACACGTACCAGGGACATACAAAATACAACGGTAGTTAGATACTTCTATGGACCTACAAGGATGGGCGAAAATTAAAATAGTGACAGTACCAAGTGTTGTCAGAAATGTGGAACATCTGAAATTCTCACATGTTTAGTGGGTGTGTAAATTGGTAGAACCAGTATGGAAAACTGTCACTACTTATAACATGTCCAGTAAACTCACCCCCAGATATATACGCAAAAATATATTATGGAATTTTCATCTGATGGAATTCTACACAGAAACAAAAGAATAGACATTATGTTGAGCAAAAGAAGTTCACAAAAAAGAGTATGTGCTGTATAATTCCATGTATATGAAACTCAGAAACAGGCAAATATAATTGTAAGTGACAGATTTAAAGAGTGGTTATCTGCTAGGGAAGGGCTGACTGGAAATGGCCATGAGAGAACCTTCTAGAATACTTGAAATATTCAATACATTTATCTAAGTAATGCGTGCATGGGTGTATACATATACAAAATTTTATCGAGCAGTACACTAAAGTCAGTGCTGTTTATGCCTTTAGTGTGTGTGTGTGTGTGTGTGTGTGTGTGTGTGTGTGTGTGTATAACTCAATAGGAAGACAAAAAACAAATCTGAGGATACCTAGGTGGCTCAGTCAGTTAACCGTCTGACTTCAGCTCAGGCCATGATCTCGAGGTGCACGAGTTTGAGCCCCACGTTGGGCTCTGTGCTGACAGCCTCCTTCAGATTCTGTTTTCCTCTCTCTCTGCCCCTCCCCCACTAGTGCTCTGTCTCTCCCTCTCTCTCTCAAAAATAAATAAACGTTTAAAAAAAAATCTGAAAAAGACAAAGATACTTAAAGGAACCTGCTTTTCAATACTTTAAAGCAGGAGTCAGCTAATATTATCTGTAAAGGGCCAGACAGCACAGATTTTAGGCTTGTAGGACATTTTCTCTGTCACAACTATTTAACTCTGCTGCTGTAGCACAAAAGCAGGTGTAGACAATACGTAAATAAATGACCATGGCTGTGTTCTAAGAAACTTAATTTACAAAAAACAGTTTACCAACTGCTGCTTTAAAACTTTAGCAAAGGGGCACCTGGGTGGCTCAGTCGATTGAGCATCCGATTCTTGGTTTCGGCTCAGGTCATGATTTCAGGTTTGTGGGTTCAAGCCCCACGTTGGGCTCCACAGTGACAGCACAGAGTCTGCCTGGGATTCTCTGTGCCCCTCCCCTTCTTGCTCTCTCTCAAAATAAACACACAAACTGAATTTTTTTTTAAATTAGCAAATATATCACCCTACAGTTAAAATAAGTCACAAAATACGAGTCCTTTTTCTGTAATATGAGGTTATTGTAGTAAACTCTTCTAGCCCAAATATAGCATGATTGTTTTTTGTTTTTTTTTAAGATTTTGTTTTTTTCAACGTTTATTTATTTTTGGGACAGAGAGAGACAGAGCATGAACAGGGGAGGGGCAGAGAGAGAGGGAGACACAGAATCGGAAACAGGCTCCAGGCTCTGAGCCATCAGCCCAGAGCCTGACGCGGGGCTCGAACCCACGGACCGCGAGATCGTGACCTGGCTGAAGTTGGACGCTTAACCGACTGCGCCACCCAGGCGCCCCTAAGATTTTGTTTTTTAAGTAATCTTTACATTCAACATGGGGCTGGAACTCACAAACCCAAGATCAAGAGTCACATGCTCCACTGACTAAGTCGGTCAGGCGCCCTAGTATGACTGTTTTTAAAGTACCAAAAGCAAGGGTTTTGTTTGGTTTGGTAGAGACAAAAATGAGTCCCAAGTAACCATATCAAAATAATGGTAAAATATCTCTCCCACCTGTCTCTCTTTCCTATATATTCTCCCTTCTTTCCTACTGAATCAGGAATGAATTTTCACTCAGCATTAGTTTAACAATTATTTCTGGGACCCTCATTATATAGTATGTACTATGTCAGGAGACAGTATGTAGTGAAAATCAAATTACAGATGGTCCCTTGCCCCCAAGTAACGACCGATAAGAGTCAGAAACTAAGGAAATATACAGAGAAATAAGTAACTATATAGGCGATGTAAAGAAAAATAAATCAACAAGTTAGGAGGAACAGAAGGGGCATAATTTAAAGATGGAGTTGATCAAGCAGACTTCTCTGAGACTGGGTCATCAAATGTGGGACTCAAAGAATGAACAGAACTTGTCCAGATAAATGGTGAAAAATACGGGAGAGGGAGGGAGAGCACACCATGCAGGGGCAACTGATTGTGTCAAGGCCGGAGAAAGGAGAGCTTAGTCCATAAAGCTAGTGTGCCCAGCACGTAACGAACAAGAAAACAAGTGGCGGAGATGAAAATGGAGTGGTGGGTAGAACCCAGACCACACCAGGTACGGGGTTATATGAAGTGGTTTCGATTTTATTCAAAATGCAGTGGGAAGCCACGGGATGGTTTTACATAAGTGAATGGCAGGACCTGATTAACTTTTTTTTAAAAGACTTTTAAAATTTTTAAGTAATCTCTGTACCCAACGTGGAGCTCGAACTTGCAACCCCAAGATCAAGAGTTGCACACTCCACCAGCTGAACCAGCCAGGTGCCCCAACCTGATTAAGATTCTATCTATCTATCTATCTATCTATCTATTTCTTTAAATGTTTATTTATTTATTTTTGAGAGAGAGTGAGAGTCTGTGTGTGTGCATCAGCAGCGGAGGGGCAGAGAAAGAGAGACACAGAGAACCCCAAGCAGGCCCTGCACTGTCAGTGCAGAGCCTGACATGGGGCTCAAACCCACAAACTATGAGATCATGATCTGAAATGAAATCAAGAGTCAGATGCTCAACCAACTGAGCCACCCAGGTGCCCCAAGATTAACATTTTAAAAACATCACTCTTGCTGCTCTGTGGAGAATTCACGGAGAGGACACTAAGGTGGCAGGGAGAATCTTTAGAAGACTACTGTGGTGACCCAGCCTACAGATGATGGTGGTGGTTTGGGTGCCCATGAAGGAGAGCAGTGAATGGTTTGTGATACATTTTGGGGGTAAAACTGATAGAATTTGGTGATGGACTCTTTTAGGGAGAAAAAGATTCAGCATTAGGGAAGTACCAAATAATCATTTAGGAAGTGATCAGCTGAGTTTACCAGAGACACAGAATTAGGTTGCCAAGCGGTGTTTAGGTTAGAGACATTGACTTTTCATCCATACCAATCACTTCAGTTGTATGTTTTCTCCAGTGTTCATCTTGGGTGGGGTTTGGTATGTTTGACAAGGGACAAAGAAGCGTGGCAATTCCTACAGTGTTTGCAAAGGAGCTATTAACACTGAGAAGGGCTGTAAGTCTCTATGTACATAGAGAAGTAAAGGCAAATGGGGCTGATGGGTTGTGGTTTGGGAGTTTTCATGAAATACAAGATAGTGGAAGAGTGGGATGATGGACCGAATAACTTGAAAGTAAGACAGTTTTACTGGAGAGTGGGATGTCTGATTTGTGTTGAGGTAGATATTTCAATGAACTAGCAGTTCAGCCTTTTGGACTGGTCATCTAATATATGTTGACATTGTCTAATATGATGGCAGGAGTTAAAGGAGACTAGAAGGTTGGAAGTCAGGTGTTGAAATCTCAAGTGAATGGAGAGAAGTGACAGCAGATGACAGCAATGAGGAAGATTCAGCTGAATGGTATGAGTCCCAAAGGAGGGAGGATATTTATAAGAGGAAGCAGGTTCAATGCCTGAAAGTAGACGAATGTTGACCCAACTACAAAACCCGAGCTGAGAATAAGCAGTTTCCACTTAAGAGGCTGATGGGGAGAATTGATGTTCTTGGGCATCTTTTGGGTTTCACGGAGGGTGAGAGGCGAAGAGAGTGTGGAGAGCAGAGGTGAAGTGCACGTGAAAGTTTTGTGAGCACACGCCAGCATTTCCAAGGGCATAATGAAGTCCAAAGTTGGGTCACATGAAGTATGGATAAAGTAAGGGGTTGGGGCCGAGGTTGGGGCTGAGCGCCGACAAGATACAGGATTTCTGGAGACGCTTTTAGTATTGGCAGAGGATTTACTCCTGAATGGTTCTTGGAAGAAGGTGGGCACTTGGCCTGACACTGAAATCTGAACTGGTTTTTGTTTTGTTTTGTTTTGTTTTTTTGTAACAACAAATTTGGTAACCATTTGGGTCATTTTCATTTTAAGGCTCTCTTCACAGTTTAAAGTTGATAATAAAAGCACACAACAAATTAATGAGTACATAATTTCTGCTTGGGATTATGAAAATGTTCTAGAAATGGATGGTGGTGATAGTGGCACAACATTGGGAATATACTTCGTGCCACCGAATTATCCACTGAAAAAATAGTGAGAATGGTAAATACACAATTATATTATGTATATTTTCACACACACACACACACACACACACACACACATACACACACACACACACCCCATGCAACATTTAGTAAAGGCTGTAAATGAGCAGCCTGTTGGCTAAATCTGCTCTTAGAATGTTTTGCTTGGTCCCAAACTGTTCTGGCCACCATGTATGTACAAAAACAATGAAATTAGTTTCTGACATTCAGAATCTGGAGATTTTGTGTAAAATCCCTTCCAAAACTGGGCTGCCTAGTAACTGTGGGCACACACCCTTACTTGGGTACAACCAGTTGGAGACCAGGCAGGTCTGGTCCCTTACATGAAGCCTGAACCTCCCCCATCCACACTAAGCTCTTGTCAGCACTGGGGTCTTAAGCTCTCCTGTTGTTCAGCCTGGTGCCTGCCCTGGTTTTCTCGTTTCACAGTTCACAGAACGGTGAAATAATTTTGTAGCTGAGCCTCCACGAAGATGAGCAAATGAAAGGTAGACTGAGCAGGTCCTTGTGTTTCAAGACGTTCTTGGTGGAAATGAAGCTGTGTGTTTAACATGTAAACAAAGTTACGTCCCAAGAATACAATCTGGCCAACTTCAGTTATTTTTATTACCTGCCCAGCTCCTGAGGGTAGTTGTGTTTGCCTCCCTGATTTATATAAGCTGTTTATTGCTCTAAGTTTTAAATAATTTGTGGAAGGCCGAAAACCTAACACAATCTGGAGGTGGTAGAAAATCTCTAATTTTCATCAAGTCTTTGGCTAATAAAAATCTTATAAGCTTTGAGACTTTCAAGAACGTCCATGGGGCATTCATTAATTCGCTGATTAAATGACTGTTCTCAATATTTGTTAATATGAAAAAAGTTACATTTTCTGGTCTGTGTGTGTGTGTGTGTGTGTGTGTGTGTGTGAAACACAGAGGGAGAGAGAGAGAGGTAGAGAGAAAGATGTCACCTAGATCTCTCTTATTCATTGGCACATCAATGCATTGTTTGTGCCAAATCAATCAGTAGAGATGGGAACATTAAATCATTGTGTGTCAACATTGCTGTGAACCAAAAAAGTTCTAGTACACAAAATGGGCACGTACTGTCACCAGAAAAAAGTGCACTGGCTTCTTTTGAAAGTAAAAATACAGTAAACACCAGGTATTCTGGCACTACGATTGACTCTAGTCTAAAATACCCTCACACTTCTAAATTTACAGACAAGGCATTTTGAACCTTTTTTTTTTTTTAAGTCCTCTTCCTTTTGGATGAACCGAACTTTTGGACATCTTTGCTTGGGAATAACAGTACAATGAATTACCGTATCGCTGGATGAGAGCTGAAAATGACACTTAATGAGAATGGAAATGTCCTATTTCTACTTAGAAATGGAGGACTGCCCCAGTGCCTGTCAACCACAGGCTGACAACTCTTGGTGTCCTGTGACATTAGGAAATATGCCCAGGACCCAGGCTAAGTCATATATAAGCATAAAGGGTGTATTCATTGCTTAGAGCTGCTGTAACAAAATACCACAAACAGGTTAAACAACAGAAATCTGTTCTCTCTCAGGGATCTGGATGCTTGAGATCTGTAATCAAGGTAGTCAACTAGGCCATGCTGTCTTTGAAGGCTCTAGGAGAGAATCTCTTCTATGCCTTTCTCTTAGCTTCTGGTATTTCCAGCAAACCCTGGCATCCCTTGGCTTATAGACACCACTCCAATCTCTGCCTCCATTGTCACGTGCTGTTCTCCCTGTGTGTCTTTATCTGTGCCTCTTCTCTTTTTATAAAGACATCAGTCCTGGTGGCATAGGGCCCACCCAAATGACCTCTTCTTGATTTGATTACATCTGCAAAGACCCTATTTCCAAACTAGGTCTCACATTGCCAGGAACCAGGGGTTAGGGCTTCAGTGTATCTTTTTGGAGGACACAATTCAACCCCTAACAGAGGGACAGAACAGTGGACAGACCACAATCACTGAATTAACTCTTCCGTTAGACTCTGGCCCAGCCATATCTCGTCACAGTGGTTGCTGACCCATTTCCTGCTTTATCTTTCTATTCTGGCCAATGAATCCATGTCCGCCAACTTTCATTACTTTACACACATTCCTGTTTGTGACTGGTCTCCCTTCCAGCATGCTCGCCTTACCGGACACCCTGGGAATAGAATCCCTTGAATGGAGCCTAGAACACTGTTCCCAGGAACGTCTGCTATCAATCATTGCCCTTGTCTTTAATTCTTCTTATTCTTAATATTCATATGTAGCTTAGATTTACTATTGCCACCACTTTTGCACCTTGCAACTCTCTTCCCCTATCATTGTGATCTTTCCGCCAACTGTTGAAACCCCCCTCTTGAGTAAGTCCAACTAGTTAGTCTCTGGGATCATACCTGGGTCACTGAGCACAGCTCCCTCAACAGTGCTCTCTCAGATCCTCTGCAGAGGCATTTGATTCCACCCACAAGCTTCCCTACAACTGTGGCATCCACCGATTTCCCCTCATTCACGCCTTTCTCGTCAATGTCTAATTCACGGGGAAAAGGCACAGGTATTTTTCTAATCTCATGCCACCAAATTTACAAATTAGCCTTGGTTGGGACCCGCCATGTTTCTCCTTCCTACTCCTGACAAAGGAAACAAAGTCCGTCGGAGGCCTGAAGCTGCTTCCCACCTCCTCCCTATCTGGGTTCTATTCAGGTTGTTTTTCTTTTCCTTCCTTCCTTCCTTCCTTTCTTTCTTTCTTTCTTTCTTTCTTTCTTTCTCTTTCTTTCTTTCTTTTTGGGGGGGGGGTGTGGGGCAGAGAGAGAGAGAGAGAGAGAGAAAGAGAGAGAGAGAGAATCTTAAGCAGGTTTCACACTCATTGCAGAGCCCGACACAGGGCTTGAACCCATGACCCTGGGATCATGACCTGAGCCAAAATCAAGAGTAAGACACTCAACTGACTGAGCCACCCAGTCGCCCCTCAGATTTCTGTCTTCTAGAGATCTCTATGCCTTTCTAGCATTTCCCCTACACCTTTGATCTCCATTTCCTTCATTTGCTCTTTCCTATCAACAGTTTAAGAGTCTCTTCCATATTCTATTAACAAACAGTCCTTTGCTCATCCATACCCCCTCCCTTAACCTGAGATCACCTTTGGTTTTAAGAAATCATTAAGATATGCTTTATTTATACAATCTTTTTAAAGTTTTTTTTTATTATTTGAGAGAGGGAGAGAGGGAGAGGGAGAAGGAGAGGGAGAGAGAGGAGAGAATCCCAAGCAGGCTCTGTGCTGTCAGCACAGAGCCCAACACAGGGCTCAATCCCATGAACTGTGAGATCAGGACTTGAGTCAAAATCAAGAGTTTTTTGATAACTGACTGAGCCACTCAGGTGCCCCTATATATACAGTCTTTTACAGGAACTAACTATACATTCAGTTTTAATTTTCTCTAGTTCTTTCCAATCCCAGTTAAACTTCTTGAGTTTTCCATATCTGCTATCTACACCCACTCACACCCATGCATTCTTGGTTCCAATGGAATCTCTTAACCTACTATTCCAAGATCACTAAAGACTGGCTTGTAGCTGAATCTAAGCACATCTTCTTGTCTTTTATTTCTCTAGCTTTCTCAGTAGCACATGGCACATTTTTTTACTTTCTACTTGTTGGCTTCCAGGTACCTAGAACTTCTGGTTTTCCTCATAACTCTCTGATGTGTTTTCTCATTCTTTTTTGCTGGTTCCTCCTCCTCTCATGCCCCCTAAATATGGTGCTTAGTTTCTGCCCTTGGCCATCTTTGTTCCTCACTCCATACAATTTCCCAGGAGATTTCTGCCACACTCATGAGTTTACATGATGACAATTTCCACATCTGTAACTGTAGATCAGATTGCTTCCCACAGACTCCTATTCACATAGCCAACTGCCTCCCAGATGACTTCACTTAGATGTCCTATGGGCAGCTCAAATACACCATAATGAAAACTCAACTCATACTCCCTACTCCTCAGCACCCCTCTATCTTGCGTTAACCCCTGGGTTTCCCATCTCATTTAACCCTGACCCCATTTACCCCCTCCAGAGACTGTGTGTCATCTGTAGCCCATATCTTTTGGGCCTTACCACTCCAGGTACTCCTCTTCCATTTCCAGTGGCTTATACTGGTATGTTTTGTTTTGTTTTGTGTGAGGAAAGTAAACAGCTGTTCTGCTGTGAGCAGAGCAGGCTGGAAACGTTGGGGAATTAAACCCATCATTCAATGACTTGTGGGAATTGGTTTATGAATTCCCCAGCTCCTCAACCTCTTGGGTGGGATAACTCTGAGATATTTGTTTTTATATCATCTCCTAGGATTTGTCCATGACATTCATGGTCTAGTTGGCTTGATAAAACACTCTTTCCTGGCTACTTTTCCTCCTCCGTATCACTTCCTCCCTTTCTTACCCATACTCCCTGTTCTCCTAAAATGAACTACTTACACTTGAATCCTTGCCTTGAGGTCTGTTTCTGGAGGAAACCAAAGAAAGATATCATCCTTCTTTCTATTCCTTTCTTTTCTTCTTCCAGTCAATTACCAACTCGTATTAATTCTACTTCATAATCATCTTGAGAAGCTTGCCACTTCTGTCCAGCCTTACTGCCACTAGCTTGTGGCCACTGCTGTTATCTCTAGCCTGGATCTCTGCAACAGCTCCCTACCCCATCCCTTCACTACTGTCCTCCTCCAATCCTTCTTCTTCCTTCTGGCAGGGATCTTTCAAATATGCAAATCTGACAAAATCACCAGCAGAGTACACTTTTTGGGTGTCAGCTGAGAATTGAGAAGCTAGCCTCCATCTTTAAATCCCAGAGCCCTATTAAAAGGAGCACCTTGTCATTCCCCTGTTAAACCTCTTTTCACCTTTACATGAAGTACCTGTTCACTCAGCTGTATTCCTCACCTGACTGTAAATAAACTCTAAGGAGAGGAACGTTCTATTTGCCTTTCCTTTCTTTTCCTTTCCTTTTGCCCTCTTTGTTGCTGTTGTACTCCTAGAGTGTAACTCCATGTTATAGTTAGTCTAGCTAAAGTTTTGTCAATATTGTTTATCTTTACGAGAAACCAGCTCTTAGTTTTGTAGACCTTTTCTATGGTTTTTCTGGTCTCTATGTCACTCATTTCTGCTCTGACTTTGGTCTTTTTTCCTTCCTGATAACTTTGGTTTAGTTCTTTTTTCTAGTTCCTTGAAGTATGAAGTTAGGTTGTTTATTTGAGATCTTTCTTTTGTTTTAATGTAGGCATTTATTGCTATAAACTTCCCTCTTAGAACTGTTTTGCTACGTCTCATCAGTTTTGGTGTGTTCTGTTTCCACTTTTATTTATTTCAAGATATTTTTGGTTTCCCAAATGTTTCCTTATTGATTTTCTGCATGGATGATCTACCCAGTATTGAAACTGGGGTACTGAGTTCCCCTATTATTATTGTATTGTTGTCTATTTCTCTCTTCAGCTATGTTAGTAGTTGCTTAATATAATTAGGTGCTCTAGTGTTGGATGCATATGTATTTACAGTTGTTATATCCTCTTGATGAATTGACTCCATCATTATATAATGACCTACTTTGTGTCTTGTTATAGTTTTGAACTTAGGGTCTATTTTGTCTGATACAGGCAGAGCTATTCCTAGTCTCTTTAAGTTTTCATTTGCATGGAATATTTTTTTCCAACCCTTCACTTCACTTTGAACCTGAGTGTGTCCTTAAAGCTGACATGAGTATCTTGCAGGTGGCAGATAGTTAGGTCTTCTTTTTTTAATGCATTCAGCCACCGTATGTCTTTTGATTGGAGACTTGAATCCATTTACATTTAATGTAATTATCGATAGCTAAGGGCTTACTAATGCCATCTTGTTGTTTCTGGCTGTTTTGTAGTTCCTTTGTACTTTTCTTTTGTCTTGCTGTCTTTGTAAATTGATGATTTTCCATAGTGGTATGCTTTAGTTCCCTTCTCTTTATCTTTATGTACCTATTAGAGGTTTTTGCTTTCTGGTTACTCTGAGGCTTACACAAAACATCTTATTATTATAACACTCTATTTTAAGTGGATAGCAACTTATTTTTTATGTGTGTGCAGTTTTATACCTTTATTTGACAAGCAGTGATCAGCTCTCATCCAAGTTCACTGTCCATAAATTTTGAAAGTGGTGTCAGGCATGTAGATAACCAATGTATAGACCTTGTTTGGTGAACCTTCATCCTCATTATGTTTTCTGGACGGCCGCGCACAGATACAGTGTGGAACATTCCTTGTTCCTTTGGCCCAGACAGCTTTGTTGAGCCTGGTGTCAATGCTCACATCTGGAGCTCCCATCTCCTTCATGGCAGAAGGGCCCTTCTTTTTCTTGTCAGCCTTCTTTATGGGAGCCATTCTGCCAGGCCCAGGTTGGAAAGGAAAGATAGCAACTTACATTTGATTACGTGCCAAAACTCTGTTCTTTCACTTCCCCTCATTTTATGTTTTTGATGCCACAATTTATATCATTTTATACGGTGTTTCCATTAACAAATTATTGTACCTATAGGCTACAACAATTATAAGCTCCAATATTTTTATGCTTTAACAGACATAAGCTTTAATGCTTTTGCCCTTTAAACTTAATACTGAAATTAAGTGATTAATACACTACCATATTACGGTATTAGAGTATTCGGAATTTGACTACATAGTTACCAATATATATGTAATATATTTTCAGGCTATTAATTAGTGTCCTTTCTTTTCAGTTTGAAGAATTCTTTCAGTGTTTTTTTTTTTAACGTTGGTTTATGTTTGAGAGAGAGAATGTCTGGGTGTGCACACGAGTTGGGGAAGGGCAGAGAGACATGGGGACAGAGGATCCGAAGCCAAGCCGGCTCCCTGCTGACAGCAGAGATCATGAGATCATGACCTGAGCCAAGTCAGACTCGTAGCCGATTGAGCCACCCAGGTGCCCCTCCTTTCAGTATTTCTTATAAGGCAAGTCTAGTGGTGATGAACTCCCTCAGCTGTTGTTTATCTGGGAAAGTCTCTATCTCTCCTTCATTTCTGAAGGACAGCCTTGCTGAATACAGTGTTCATGACTGGCAATTTTATTTCTCTTTCAGTGCTTTGAATATATCATCTCATTCTCTCCTGACCTGCAAGGCTTCTGCTGAGAAATCTGCTGTTATCCTTAGGGGGGGTTCTCTTATATGTGAGACTTGTGTGTTTGTCTTGCTGGTTTTAAAACTCTCTTTGATTTTAGATAGTTTTATTGTAATCCATTTTGGAGAAAATCTTTTTGAGTTGAATTTCTTTGGGGACCTTGGGCTTCATAAATTTGGATGTCCAGATTTCTCACCAGATTTGGGGATCTGTCAGCCATTATTTCTTTAAATAATTTTTCTGCCCCTTTCGTTCTCCCTTCTCTTTCTAGGGCTCCGGTGATGCCTAGATTGCTTTTCTCAATGGTGTTCTATGATTCGCATAGATTCTCTTCACTCTTTTTCATTCACTTTTCCTTGTTCTCCCCTGACCGTAATTTCAGATAACCTATCGTTGACCTCACAGCTTCTCTCTTCTCCTTGATCAAGTCTGCTCTCTATTGAATTTTTCATTTTATTCATTGCCCCAGACTTTCTGTTTGGCTCCTTTTTACTTTTTAATGATTTCTATTTCTCTGTTAAATGTCTCATTTTGTTTGTGTATTGTTTTCTTGAGCTCACTGAATTGTCTTTTTTTGTGTTTTCTTGTAGCTCACTGAACATCCTTAAAACAACTATTTTGAATTCATTATCGGGCACATCACAGATCTCCATTTCGTTAGGGTTGGTTACAGGAAAATGACTGTGTTCACTGGGTGGTGTCACGTTTCCTTGATTTTTCATGTTTCTTGAAGTCTTGCCTTGCTAGCTTCACATCTGAAGGAGGAGTTGCCTCCTGCAGCCTCCACTGATTGTCTCTGGGAGAGAAATACCTTCTGTCAGCCCTGCGAAGCATTCGAAGACTCTCTCAGACATTTTCTATGGATACACATACTCCACACTTCCTGTTCTCTCTTGGTGGATGGGGGGATGATTCTTAATGGTGTTCTTTCCCCTGACCCTGCAAAACCCCCAGCTGAATGCTGACAGCCTCCCATTTGCCTTCCCGAGGGCAGTGCTGAATGCTCAAATTTTGTGCTCTTTCCCAATCCCGCAGATTTGGGCTGGCTTTCTGCACGTGCTCACTAGCCATCTGCAAAGGCTTGTGCTTGTTGACCTTGCCAGCATGAGCAAGGAGCGGACCGCATGGTGGTGGGGTGGGGGGGAGGGCTGAGGGTGAGCCACGCAGAGTGCTGGGGGTGTCTGTGGGCCAGTGGGGGGATGCACAGATGAGGCATCCCCAGTGGTTCATGGCTGGGCTTCTGGATGGAATTCACATAACAGGATCTGCATCACTTCTGCCCTCCAAGAGCCCTGCTGCTATTCTCCCAACCTCTGCTGACCCTTCAGTCAAGTAGCACATTTCCCTATCCTGGATGGGGCAAGAAGGGGCGGGGCCTCTTTGGCAAGCATCCTGCATAGCTGGGGAAGCTAGGCACTCAGTCATAGGCTCCCACTTTCCTTGTGAAGAAGTGACACAAGGTCTCTCTCAGCGCTGACCTGTGCCACTGTGGCGGAAGGGTGACGGGGTAGAGTCACCTCTTCAATGTGTCCAATCTTGGATTTCTCTTAGCCTCCAACAGTGTGTTGGAGCTTCTCTGTTGGACTCCTGGACTTCCACAAAGCACTGTTGTTCATGAGTGATGGTCAAATTTGGTGGGGTTTTTTGGTGGGGGAAGACAGTGGAAAACTTTTGTTCCTCCATTTCACTGTCACCTCCCTCTGCATTTTACGTTTAGCAATGCAGATTGCCACAAATATCTAAGCTTTTTGGAAGAAAATAATGTTAATTTCAAGGTAACAACTATGGATTTTGTGTAGTTTTGTTCAACATAGGCTCAGGCTGAAAGCCTCTGCTCCTTGGAAATAACACTTGGAACTCTGCTGGAAAATGTAAGCGTTCTCTTTTCTCTATAATATTGATATACCTGTCACATTCAAGCAGGGCCCGTGATTCATCTTAATGTGCAGGTGTTCCTAACTGAGGCTGGATGTTTGAATTTGCTTCATTCCATGCAGTCTGTTTTAATTTTGATTAATTGCCATCAGGAATAATAACTCCTCAGGGCAGATCATTAGGAAGCTACATAACCGATGATGTTTAGCTACAGGATATGGAAAACTAGTCACCACCACTGAAATGGTCAGAGATACCCTTTCGGCTGCATGAACAAAGAATACTTTGGTCATTCCAACTGGATTTCAGAAACAAATTGAAATGGAATTAGAAATGCTTTTTCATAAATACGTTAGCTTTCAAATTTGCCCTTTTTTTTTTCCTTAACAGATTTTCCTAATTCTGACCTGAAAATCAGTAACCACAAGTGATAGTCATGGAGGGTAAGAATAAGGTATATGCTGGGGGAATACATCTCAGTACATATTTGCAACAATTAACTGACAGAATCATGAGCTCCTGATGTACACATAGAAAAGGACGTGGGCTTACCCATTATTCCCCATCTGAGACCAATGCCTTTGTTGAGGCACTGACTGTTTCACTTTGTGCCTTGACGCACTAGGCTCCTGACTGCCTCTAGTGTCCTTACCTCTGGTGTAGTTTCCTCTTGGCCCACTCATACTCAACGATTTGCTCTTTCCCTTATTTTTTTTTAAGTAGTCCCCACATCCAGTATGGAGCCCAACATGGGGCTTGACCTGAGGACCCTGAGATCAAGAACTGACCTGAGATGAAGAGTGGGTGCTTAACCAACTGAGCCACCCAGGTGATCCTGTTTGCTCTTTCCTAAACAGAGCACATCAGCTCCTACCTCTGCCCCTGACTCTCGTTATCCCTGGAAGCTTCTTAGTCCCCTTATTCATCTGGCTACCTCATATCGAGCACGTCTCTTAAATGTCACCTATTCTGGGGGAGGCTTTGTTTGTTGCATCACCCCCCTCAGGTGGCTCTTCTATGTGTCTCGTTGCATCCTGGGACATTTCTACATAACTGCTGTCATATTTTATTGCTACTGAATGTCCGTCTCCTCTTTTAGTTGTGAGGTCTCTGAGGGCAAAATTTCTGTCTTGTATCTCTAGAGCCCCTAGTTCAGGACATCCTAACATTTTTTTTTTTTTTTTTGCTTCACATATCCCTTTAAGAATCTTATGAAAACTTTGGGGCGCCTGGGTGGCTCAGTCGGTTAAGCATCCGAGTCGGCTCGGGTCATGATCTCACACTCCACGAGTTTGAGCCCCGCGTTGGGCTCTGTGCTGACAGCTCGGAGCCTGGAGCCTGCTTCAGGTTCTGTGTCTCCCTCTCTCTGACCCTCCCCTGTTCACGTTCTTTCTCTGTCTCAAAAATAAAGAAACATGAAAAAAAAACAATTTTTAGAAAGAATCTTATGAAAACTTGAAACTCGCTCTCTAGATGAAAGCACTCTAAATTTTGCACATAATTTCAGGGGGTTCTGGGATACTCTAAATTCATCTGTGGACCTTCGACATCCATGGAGCTCTGGTTAAGAACTCCTGCACAAGCTCCTGGGTGCATCAAAATAATTATCACGTAACAAATGATTAATGTGGGTCAGACACTGTTCTGCACGTCACAGGATCTGCCCCATTTCGTCCTTACAACAATCCTATGAGGTAGATACTGTAATTATCCCCAGTTTAAAGATGAGGAAGCTGAGGAACAGCTTGGGAGTAACTTGCTCACGGCTATTCTGAGCTAGCATTCTTAATTAGCCTGCTCTGTCAACCACAACGCCGCCTTCCTCCTGGCCCCACTATGGCGCTGTTCATAGTACTCTGCCTAAAGGGCACTGCAAAATGTTGAATGAGCCACAGAATGAGCAATGCTGTCATATGTACCAGAAACTACGAATAAGGTTAAAATCATGTGGAAAATTAAAAAAGGCTTAGCATTCAAATGGTTTGAGCTCTCTCAATGGACTGGATAGCATAGAATATAGGCTACACCCAGCCTCCTTTTAGCTTTAAGTTTAAGGAGTGGGAAGGTAAAGAACTTTTACTGAATGTTTGATACACGAATGACCTTGAGTTTGGTGTTTCCTAAACAAACCCGATCACACAATAGCGGTAACAGAGCTTGGACTAAAATTGAATTTTGAGTCAGGTATTGACCTCAGGGAAGGACAGGATGGGAAAATACACAGTGCTGTGTTTTATATATTTTTATATTTTTTAATGTTCATGTTTTTATTTCTACATATTTATTTCTGAGAGAGACAGAGAGAGACAGAGAGAGACAGAGAGAGCGAGCGAGCCGGGGAGGGGCAGAGAATCCAAAGCAGGTTCTGTGCTGACAGCCGAGAGCCCAATGCAGGACTTGAACTCACAATCTGTGAGATCATGACCTGAGCCGAAGTCAGATGCTCAACTGACTGAGCCACCCACGTGCCCCAAGCGTTGTGTCTTTAAAAGCAAGCATTAATAAAGCACAGTTTATAAAAGCCAAACTGTTGGCTCCCTGTGACATCACCGAATGGAAGTTTCAGTGCTAGAATGGAGAGCGGTTAAGGAGGTACGGGTGGGCTAAACTTTTTCTTTCTTTTAATAAAAATAGGCCTTTCGTGTCTTTTGTGATAAGGAAGAGTTCTACAATTCCAGTTGGACGTGAATAGGGCCTTCACTCAAGTGTGCATACACACGCACATCTGGATTCAGAAAGGAAGGAAGGGAAGGTGGGAATGAAGGAGAAGAGAGACCCATAAGTGATTATCATGTGCCAGCAATCACATTAACTGATTCCAAATAGAGTCTCTCAGCTAACCTAGCCTGTGGTGCCCACTATAGTCAACGGTTCAAAAGTCAAACGTCAGGCACTGCTTGGGGGAGGAGCCCAGTAGAACAAAATAAAAACAGTAGCAGGGAGACTTTACTTGCTCAAAGAAACTGTAGTCTTCTTCAGAATCTTCTAAGAACACTACCTTACCGATTCTAATTGTTGTCCATGAACAATCAAAAAAAATTTTTTAACGTTTATTTATTATTGAGAGACAGAGAGACACAGAGCGTGAGCAGGGGAGGGGTAGAGAGAGGGGAAGACAGAGAACCCCAAGCAGGCTCCAGGCTCTGAGCTGTCAGCACAGAGCCCGACGCGGGGCTTGAACTCACAAACTGCGAGATCACGACCTGAGCTGAAGTCAGTCACCTAACCAACTGAGCCACCCAGGCGCCCCTGTCCATGAACAATTGTAACCACCCCTGGGAAAGCCTAGAAGTAAGAAAATGCTCTCGGTGTCCTTCATCCCCCCATTGTTGCTGGGGCTGATCTTACTGTGTTCTGCATATTGGACTCAGGAGAGCCAGTTCCAGGTAAGACTCGAACCCACTTCTGGCCTGTGTGTAGAGGGGGCTCAGGGCTTCATAGGGCCAGTGTCAAACCCTGAAGCTCCTGGGGATGTGAATCTACATGTCTGGTGGGGAGGACAAGGGTATGTGATGTTGGTCATTGTCCAAGTTTGTGCCCTCATGGTGGGTCTCCTCAGTGCTCAAGGTGCTTCCAAGTCTCTCTCACAAATTGTGGGTGATACTTTCTCTATCAGCTGTTTTTATTGCCCGTGCTTATCCAGATCACTGGCCCTAGACATCTTGGTTTCTCAGTGCCAATATTTGGGTTATGGAGGATGACATAACAAACAAACTAACACAGGACTTTCTGGAACTAAATTTGGGGAAATTTTCTGGTTTTATTTTTTTAAATATAAGAAACAAAGTGTCCTGAAATGTTATATTAGCAAGTCATTTAAAAATATTTGGCTGGCAATGTTTTGTTTTTTTTTTTTAGTTTTTTAAAGTTTATTTATTTATTTTGAGAGATACAGAGACAGCATGAGTAGGGGAGGGGCAGAGAGAGGGAGAGAGAGAATCCCAAGCAGGTTCCGCACTGTCATCACACAGCCCGAAGTGGGGCTCGAATGCACGAAACCGCGAGATCATGACCTGAGCCAAAACCGAGAGTCGGACGCTTAGCCGACTGAGCCACCCAGGCGCCCTATGGCTGGAAATATTTTCTAACTTTTTCTAATATTAGCTTGGCTTTCTTTATAACTTAGCTGTCTACAAGCCATCATCTGAAGGGGGCTAAGTCAAGCCAGTTTTCCACTGAGTTACAATAATGGAGACTCTAATTATCCAGTCTGCCTCTCCAGTTGTGTTGCAATTCATTAAAATTCCTTTTGCCCCTTTTCAGTTGGATACATTTTCAGCTTTCTAAATTCTAGTCTCTTCTTGTTTCAAAAATGTAGACAGTTAACAGATATATTCATATCCCATTTGTTTGTTAATTTGCTTTTACGATGATCTCTCTATCCCTTTAATTTCTAACCCACGGCTGTACCTCTGTTTCCCGTTAAAATGCAAATTTTCTTAGAAGCTGGCCCCTACAGCTGATAGCAGAAGAATTTTGATCTTGCAAAATAATCTGCCTTTGGATGAAGGATTCCCACCACATGTATGAATTTGCCCCTGGATGCAAATCCAGCGAGAGTGGGCCCTGTGGCGGGGTTGGGGAGAGGCAGGTGGTGTCTTTGGGGTGAAGAAGGTATTACACTCTATGAAGAATGCATCCCTGTGCTACGGAACAGGACTGAGAATGAAGCCTTTGCTTTTTGCCCTTTTAGAAAGTCTGCATAGGTGCATAGCCATAAGATGCCGGCAGGTCATCTGCATATTATCAGGGCAGTTGACTTTATGTAAGTCTGCCCTTTGGCTTTTAAAGATCTCTCCGGGTAGCCTGATTAGGAGAGGTTATCAGGTCCCCTACCTGCTTGGTAGAGGTCACTATTTAACTTGTATAAATGCTATATGGGAATGTATCTTTCGTCACCGCGGACCACATCATTCTTGTAACCAGGCACCCAAGGAAGTCCCAAAGTATTCCTCCTGGGGATGCACAGCCTTGGAGCTGTTCGGGTAAGCTTTACCTTTGCTTTTTCTAATGTTTGCTATCTGGAGAGCATTATCCAGGGAAGAGTTTGGCTTCGGAGGGAGGCTGAATCCCTTTTCATTTCTTCTCAGCCAGTGGAACATCCTTCTTTAGATTATAAACCGAATATAATTCCATCAGGAAGAGTAGACTCCCAGGAGGAAATATCAATCAATAGTTGAGGATTATTGAAAAATAAGATACAGTGTTTTTTTTCTTTGCATTTTTTTTTTAGAGAAGACAGGACTATAATTCACACTATAATTCTGCTTTGTGTTTTTTAAGACACAAATTAGAGAATCTTGCGAAAATCATTGCTTGCTTCAACTCAAAAGGGAAAATGAAGCTAGAAATAACTCTAAAAACATATCCGATTGCCTGAACATTATTTTACAGGTCTGAATAAAGAGAGAATGTGACTTAGATTATATATGATAACTCAGTATTTGTTAATCTTATATACAATTAAATCATATTGTGCATTATGTAGTCTGTATTTTACTTAATTTAGTTTTACAAAATAGGGATTTTCAACTGTAGTCACTCTTACCACTGTTACAGTGATTATATTGGTTAAGGGTTATGCACTATAAGAAGATTAAAAAATCTTAAAAATTTTTTTTCATGTTTTATCTATTTCATGTTTTATCTAGAGACAGGGAGAGGCAGAGGGTGAGTGAAGAGGGCCAGAGAGAAAGGAAGACACAGAATCTGAAGTAGGCTCCAGGCTCAGAGCTGTCAGCACAGAGCCCGATGCAGGGCTCGAACCCAGGAACTGGGAGATCATGACCAGAGCCGAAGTTGGACACTCAACCGACTGAGCCACCCAGGCACCCCAAGAAGATAAAAAATCTTTAAAAAAAGTTTTTTAAATTAAGCTCTATGCCCAACATGGGGCTTGAATCTCTGACTCTGAGAACAAAAGTCACACAGTTTACTGATTAAGCCAGCCAGAGGCCCCAAGAAGATAAAAAATATTTGAGGTGACTATGAATTTTATCTAATTGCATTGGTCTGTTAAAAAAATACAGTACTCACCCCTATCAAAATAACACCAGCATTCTTCACAGAGCTAGAACAAATCATCCTAAAATTTGTATGGAATCAGAAAAGACCCCAAATAGCCAAAGCAATCTTGAAAAACAAAACCAAAGCAGGAGGCATCACAATCCCGGACTTCAAATTATACTACAAAGCTGTAATCATCAAGACAGTATGGTACTGGTACAAGAACAGACACTCAGATCAATGAAACAGAATAGAGAACCCAGAAATGGACCCACAAACATATAGTCACCCAATCTTTGACAAAGCAGGAAAGAATATCCGATGGAATAAAGACAGTCTCTTCAGCAAGTGGTGCTGGGAAAACTGGACAGTGACATGCAGAAGAATGAACCTGGACCACTTTATTACACCAGACACAAAAATAAACTCAAAATGGATGAAAGACCTCAATGTAAGACAGGAAGCCATCAAAATCCTCGAGGAGAAAGCAGGCAAAAACTTCTTTGATCTTGGCCGGAGCAACCGCTTACTCAACACGTCTCCAGAGGCAAGGGAAACAAAAGCAGAAATGAACTACTGGGACCTCATCAAAATAAAAAGCTTCTGCACAGCGAAGGAAACAATCAGCAAAACTAAAAGGCAACTGACAGAATGGGAGGAGATATTTGCAAATGACATATCAGATAAAGGGTTAGTATCCAAAATCTATAAAGAAAGGGTTAGTATCCAAAAATTCATAAGGAACTTATCAAACTCTACACCCAAAAAACAAATAATCCAGTGAAGAAATGGGCAAAAGACATGAAGAGACACTTCTCCAAAGAAGACATCCAGATGGGCAACCGACACATCACTCATCATCAGGGAAATACAAATCCAAACCACAATGAGATACCACCTGACACCTGTCAGAATGGCCACCATTAACAACTCAGGCAACAACAGATGTTGGCAAGGATGCGGAGAAAGAGGATCTCTTTTGCATTGTTGGTGGGAATGCAAGCTGGTGCAGCCACTCTGGAAAACAGTATGGAGGTTCCTCAAAAAGCTAAAAATAGAACTACCCTACGACCCAGCAATTGCGCTACTAGGCATTTATCCAAGGGATACAGGTGTGCTGTTTCAAAGGGACACATGCACCCCTATGTTTATAGCAGCACTAGCAACAATAGCTATATATATATATATATATATATATATATATATATATACATATATATACATATATATATATTTGTATATATATATAAAATGGATAAAGAAAATACACACACACACACACACACACACACACAATGGAGTATTACTCGGCAATCAAAAAGAATGAAATTTTGCCATTTGCAACTACGTGGATGGAACTGGAGGGTATTATGCTAAGTGAAATTAGTCAGAGAAAGACAAATAATCATATGACTTCACTCATGTGAGGACTTTCAGAGACATAACAGATGACCAGAAGGGAAGGGAAACAAAAATAATATAAAAACAGGGAGGGGGACAAAACAGAAGAGACACTTAAATATGGAGAACAGAGGGTTACTGGAGCGGGTGTGGGAGGGGGGATGGGCTAAATGGGGAAGGGGCACTAAGGACTCTACTCCTGAAATCAGTGTTGCACTATATGCTAATTTGTATGTAAATTAAAAATATAAAAATAAAATACAGTACCCATAGGTGGGCTAAATTGTAGGAGCATCACACCTAACGTTATTGCTGGAAATTCAAAAACTATCTTCCTAGCTTTCTTTTCATCTGTCCTGTGGAACATGGCATATCGAAGATCTTATTCCGCAAGGTTTTGCAAGATTATTTTAACAGCCCTCTCTCTACATTCCTTCTGTAAGAGTCATTCGCTTTCGAAAAATGACTATGATTTATAATTTGGGCCTCGAACCCCTGGGAACCCTTGGAGTTTCTTTAAGGAGTGCTGAAATCTATATTTATATCAAGTGTTATCGAGGACAGAATAAAGAATGTACTGGAATATATGTACCACTTTTCATACATAAGTAACTGTTGTGATGATTAATAAATACAAAATATACTGCGTTCATGGTAGCTTCTGGTAATCTCAACCAACAAAGACTAAAACAAAACTAGTAGAATTAGGTAAAACATGGGCTCTCATACTCGAAAAGTTTGGAAACTACTAGAAAATCGGAGTGGAGAGTGCCACCAATATGGCAAGTTTCCATTGCAACTAAAGTTCCTTGTGTGCCTCTGAACTCCACATGGTCAAAGGAGTTATTCAATTCCAAGAATGATTCATGCTTATATAATATACTGGTAACAAGAGTATAAAGCATTAGGTTTTGTGGAGGAAAAGGGGGGGGGCGCATTCAAATGATCTGCTAATATGGAGTCTTTTTTTTTTTTTTAATGCTCTCAAATTACCTACCACATTGTGGCTAAGTAGATGAAGCTGGCTGCAGTCGTCTATAAACTCTAAAGAGCTTTCAGCCGGCCAGAATCCACTGAATCATAATTACAGAGAGGACTCCATGAAAAGCACCCAGCTCTGCCTCCACTTCTCAAGCTGCGCCCCACTAAGGATCAGTGCTGTGTCACAAAAAAAATGAGCAGTCAGGGCAGAGACCGTCTGGGGGCAGATGCAGCAGAAAGAACCAGGCAGAGTTCTGGATAGAACTTCGTAAAGCTTTGTAAAGGGCAGAGTCACTAGCTCCCAGACAGACCACACAGTGAGTTCACTCGCATCCCTCTGACACAACCCAAACCTACCGTCTAACATTTGAATGTAAAGGACCCGGCGAAGGGGGCGCCTGGTTGGCTCTCTGGGTGGAGCAGGTGCTCTTGGTCTCGGGGTTGTGAGTTCGGGCCCCACGGTGGGTGTAGAGATTACTTACAAAAAAAAAAAAAAAGATCTTAAAAAAAAAAGAAGAGAGAAAGAAAGAACCCAGTGAAGACAAGGCATTTCCTTGTCAACAGCCAGGAAAAGTTCTGCTTCCACTCCGAGTAGGCAAATAAATCCATCCGTTTTACACACGCCACACAAGTTTTTATTGTTTATAACTAATTACAGCTCTCTTTCATGTTTTCACACTCTGGGTCTAAGGAGAGAAGGGAATTGGGCCTGTTAACCTTCGTATGCAACTAAGAAGCAGTTTATGGCTGGCCAGGTGCAAATGCCGTATCTAATCTCTCCTGTGTCTGTCTTACAGCAGCTGCAGCAGCTGGAGGGGGTTAGGGAGCTATTAAATATCAAGGAAATGTTTGTGCCAATGTTGTCCGCTTTCAGGGTGGTTCGAGAAAGTCACAGATTGTCTTCCGCTCAGAAGCATGGCAGGTTATTACTGGAGTAAGAGCCATTCTTACCGAGATCCCCTCAGGGAGGGCGAGGGCAAAGTGATCCGCCCCAAGTTCAAGGGGGAACCTGAGGCCCTTTATCAGTCTCCTTCCTTTTTGGCACCGAAGCCCCGATAGCTGCAAAAGCGGTCTTAAGCCTTGTGCCTTACTATCACTGGTTCTTTGTGACTGTGGATAGGACACTATGGTACTCAGAACCAAGAGAACTCACCCGGAAAAAAAAAAACCTTTCTTTAATCCCGCAGAATGCCCAAGGATACTTAAAGAGTTAAGAATATATGTTTGAGTAAAGTAAAATGACATCCTGGAGAGAGAGTATAAGACAAAAGGAAGGTTTTCATGAGCTACTCAAGCAAGGTGATGCAGGGCAATAAACACTGGCTGTGAAAATATGGGGTAAGAGCCAGCTCTAGAACTTGCTGGAAGCCTGAGTTGGAACAAGGCATCTGAGTCCCTGGGAGCTGATCAGGACACGACTGCTTTTGGTTTTTACAAATCTATAGCCAGGGCCCACCACCTACCCAGAAGACACAATCTAGACCACCTAATCATGGAGACAAGACTGACACAGGTACAGTTATCACCTAGAGACAATTTTTGCAAAGTAAGATATTCATGGAAGAACAATCTATATGTGCACAGAAAATCAGCACGTTTGTTTACTTAAACTTGCACAATGTTATACGTCAAAAGTATCTCAACAAATCTGGAAAAAAAACAAAGTGGAGATGCTACAGTGTTCTATCTTTAGCTCTGTTCTGTGTAGGTTTCTTTTCCTGTCCCCAGATATTTAGATGGGACTGCAGATGGCACCTGTAGCAGGTAGAAGTTGTGTCTGCCGAATGTAACAAAATCCTGATGCCAGAGGCTTAACCCAATAGGGGTTGTTTCTGTCACACGACAGGGGCTCTGGTGACGCACAGTGAAGGGCAGGCTACTCTTCCTTCTCCATCGTTCTTAGCATCTGGCTTTCTTTCTCCTGGGGCTAGCCTCCTTAATAAACATACCCGGATGCCCACCCAGTGACTTCTGCTTTTACCTTACTGGCCAGAACTGTGTCACGTGACCACCCCTAGCTGCAAGGGATGCTGGGAGACACACTGCTTTGGATGCACCAGATCAAGCATCTGTCAGTAGGGAAGAAGGCAGATGTGGATACTGGGTATGCAACAGTAGTGGCTGGCACAGGACTCAAGAGATTCACAGGTCACCCAGGCTGGAGAGGGCAGTGAATCCATGGAATGATGGAGCCACACACCCCAGAAGGATCTTAGGAGAATGGCTTGATAAAATGGATCTAACATGCACACTTGAATAGGGTTACTCCGAGTCTAAAAAAATCAACTGTATTATAGATAGAATGGGGGACATGTTTCTTCATAATCCTATAAAAACATCTATGAATTTTCATTTACCACAAGAGCAATAACAGCAGTCAAAATAACATCTTGTATTTCCTGGATGTTTACTATTGGTTATCTTCCATTTAGTGCTCAGAGTAAGTCTCTGAGGCAGACTTGTTGTTATTATTATTATTAATATCCCTATATTATTTTTCGAAAAATTGACAAATATAAGTAACTTGACCAAAATCCTATAGCTAGTAAGTAGGTGGGCCAGGATTTGAACCTAATGCCAGAAGCCTTATTATTTACTTCTATATTATATTATTTCCCAAGGAAAATTGATTTAGTTCTAAAAGAGCTAATTCAATATTTTTTTTCTTTTTTATTATAGTATATATTATATTTTATTTTATTTTATTTTTTAAGTATAACTTATTGTCAAGTTGGCTAACATACAACGTGTACAGTGTGCTCTTGGTTTTGGGGGCTAATTCAATATTCTTTAAAAGGATTTCTTAAGTGATCTCTACACCCAACATGGGGCTCAAACTCACAACCCTGAGATCAAGAGTCACATGCCCCACCAACTGAGCCAGCCAGCCACCCCAAAGGTGAACTGGATCTTGGACGGCATTACTAGTACTATAATATCTATAACAGCCTCTGTCTCTGATCAGAACATATTTGTGGCATTACTCTTAATTCTGGAAGCCACGTTCTTCAGACAGACGAGAACAGCTAAATCCTTCCTGTACCCCTGCCACCTTTACATCAGTTTCAGAGGGTAAGAAAGATGCTCAAGGCCAACACCCCACCTTGCTCTTGGCCTTGTCCCATGTCTTTCTGGAGCTCCAACACCTGACTCTTCTGTGTCCCATACCTCCAATTGTCACTTCCTACCAGTTCCTTTTTCTTCAGCCAATAAATTTATTTTAAACGTTTCCATCCTAAATAAAGACCCCCTCCAAAACCTCATTTGTAGAAATATGTACCTTTTTAACTATGGCTTCGAATGAGCCCTCGTTCACCACACTTCTTAAAAGAATATTTCACATAGGCTCTCTACCTCCTTCCTTCCCATTTATATGCCCTTTTCAATTTCCAACTATGTTGAACGTCCTCGGCGATTTAAAAATCCAAGTCCGTCCTCAGCGGCAGCCATCTTTAGAAGTCAAACAAGCGGACCAACTGGATGCTTGTTGGAGGCTCATACTTCAGGGCTGCTCATTTTTCTGACATTCCTCTTTACATTTTTTTTAAACGTTTGTTCATTTTTGAGAGACAGAGAGAACAGAGCATGAGCAGGGGAGGGGCAGAGACAGAGAGAGGGAGACACAGAATCCGAAGCAGGCTCCAGGCTCTGAGCTGTCAGCACAGAGCCCGACGCGGGGCTCGAACCCACGGACCGTGAGATCATGACCTGAGCCTAAGTCGGCCGCTCACCTGACTGAGCCGCCCAGGCGCCCCCGGATGTGCCTCTTTAAGGCATTCATAAATCTTTTAAGTCCAGTTTTCACAAACGTGTTCTCCAACTAAATCAATAGGACTTTTAATTCGCTACGAAATGGTGAACTCTGTAATGATTTTGTTGGTTTGCTGTTCATTTTCTCTTTGTGTTGTGCTTACCATAAGAAGGCTGACTACTTCTATCCTTTTATACTGAAATAATTTTGGTGCCTGTGACCGTAGTTAATTCATCGTGGGAATGAAGGCATATTGAGTGATAAAGTAAATGAAAAATGGCTCTTCCGTTTTTAGTTATCAGTAGAATAAGCATCAGTGACAGGAAGGGTCTGGGAAAAGAAAATCGAACATCCTCTTGCATCCACACCAGCACTGTCACTCCCCAGCACCATAGCCTCTCGGGACAGAAGAGACCTGAGTCACTGTGGAAGTAGGTAACTTCACAAAGCCAGGGAAAACCACAACAATGAACCACAAGTGTAATATAACTATATTTCTAACTCCAGCACCTAGAGTTGATTAAGCACACTGGTGGTGTTGGGAAATTCCAATTCTTGCCAATTTTAGGCCACGTCTGTATCCAGTGGATTGTAGAAAACAACATCCCTCATGGAAAAACTCTAAAATTTCCTGAAAGTAGAAGTAAAACCGTACAACTGACCCTGGGAACAACACAGGGGCCAATGCCCAGCCCCCCAACCCATGCAGACAAAAATCTGTGTAAAACTTTTGACTCGCCCCCAAAAACTTAACTACTAATAACCTACTGTTGATCAGAAGCCTTACTGATAACAGTTGGTTAATACATGTTTTGTACATTATGTGCGTTACATACTATAGTCTTACAATAAAGTAAGCTAGAGAAAAAAAAATGTTATTTAAAAAAATCACAAGGGGGCTGCCTGGGTGGCTCAGTGGTTCGGGTTTCCGAGTTTGGCTCAGGTCATGATCTCATGGTTTGTGGGTTCAGGCCCCGTGTCGGGCTCTGTGCTAGCAGCTCGGAGGCTGGAGCCTGTTTCGGAGTCTGTGTCTCCCTCTCTCTCTCTTTCTCCCCCACTCATGCTCTGTCTCTCTCTCTCAAAAATAAATAAACATTAAACAAATTTAATTAAAAAAATATGGAAGAGAAAATACGTTTATAATGCAAGACAATAAAAAAACTCCACATTTAAGTGAACCCACGCAGTTCAAACCCATGTTGTTTAAAGGTCAACTGTAATTGATTTGATCTCTTATTAAAATACAAGGAAATAATTTTCCTACCAGATACTTCTTTGCCTCTTTGTAGTTTTTCAGTCCTGACCATTTGCAAAGCATGGTTAAAACAAGAAGTTGCCAAAGGCAGCAGGGAGGGAGAGGCAGGGTCTAGGAGCAGTAGGGGCGGAGGTGAGCGGTGGCTACAACTAGATCATTCTAGATCACGGCGGGGGGGGTCCCCAAATCATGACGGTTTGACTCATGAGTTTTTGGCTTCACAGTAGTACAAACGCGGTACCAAATCAGTAGAGACTGTACTTCTCCCAGGCTAGCGATACGTGGTCCAATACTGTCTTGTGATGCTCGGCAGCCGCGGGAAGTTTTACTCCCGCTCAGCCACACGCTCACGAGGGGCAACGCCTGGTACACGCCACAGTCATTCTGTACACATCCAACTGCTCTGTGTTTCACTGTCGGTAGGGTGTTCAACAAATTCCACGATATATTCAACGCTGTTATTTACCGGCTTTTCAAGTTGATCGTAAATGCAGTCTGTTTTGGAAGAATGCATATCGGTGCAAGTTTCCTGTGTGTTTATTAATGTGGGGGCTCTCGCTAGCTTCTGTAGGTGCTTGTGTGATGTTTTCCAACTATCCCCAACTTCTGGTTCTGCTTCACTCTAACAACAAGTCGGCCAGCACTTCCTTCCTTCTCCCTTCTTCCTCTCTCTTTCTCATCTTACCTCAGGAATGGAAACACGAAAGTGCGTGCGTGCACGTACGTGGTATGGGGGGAAATCTTTGAGCCAGGAGATAGAAGACATTGGGCAAATTATTACCTTCTCTCTCTCAAGACTATCACTTTTAAGCTGAGTAATGCTCACAAATGCACGATGCGTGTGAACGTGCTTTTTCAAAAGTTTGAAGTGCTCTTTAAAATCCAAAGACTAACCTAGGAATGCCTGAGTGGCTCGGTTGGTTAAGCATCTGAGTCTTGATATCAGCTCAGGTCATGATCTCACGGTTCATGAGACCCAGTCCCACGCTAGGCTCTTGGCTAACAGCATGGAGCCTGCTTGGGATTCTCTCTCTCCCTCTCTCACTGCCCCTCCCCTGCTCATGCTCTCTGTCTCTCTGTCTCTGTCTCTGTCTCTGTCTCTCACTGCCCCTCCCCTGCTCATGCTCTCTGTCTCTGTCTGTTTATAAAGAAATCAACTTAAAAAAAAACCCAAAAACTAATCTAATAGTATTCTTTGGGGCACCTGGGTGGCTCAGTTGGTTGAGGGTCCCACTTTGGCTCAGGTCATGATCTTGTGGTTGGTTGATTCAAACCCCACGTTGGGCTCTGTGCTGACAGCTTGGAACCTGGAGCCTGCTTCTGATTCTGTGTCTTTCTCTCTCTCTCTCTGCCTCTCTCCAGTTCATGCTCGCTTCCTCTCTCTGAAAAATCAATAAGTAAACTTAAAAAAATTAATAGTATTCTTAAACTTTTTGAGTAATTCTAGGGGCACCTGGGTGGCTCAGTCTGCTGAGCGTCTGACTTCACCTCAGGTCATGATCTCATGGCTCGTGAGTTCTAGCCCCATGTTGGGCACTCTGCTGTCAGCACAGGGCCTGCTTTGTTTCCTGTCTCCCTCCCTCTCTATCCCTCCCCAGCTCATGCTTTCTCTCTGTCTTAAAAAATAAATAAAAACATCAAAAACAATTTTTTTGAGTAATTCTAGTACCAATCTTCCTCGACTTACATCCTGCTAAACCCATCATGACTTGAAAATATCCTGAGTCAAAAATGCAGTTAGTACACCTGACCTACTGACATCATAGTTCAGCCTTGCCTACCTTGAATGTGCTTAGAACATTTACGTTAGCCTACAGCTGGGCAAATCATCTAACACAAAGGCTATTTTGTAATAAAGTACCGAATAGCTTATAAATTCACTTTATATAACATAGGGGAAAAATAAAGCTTTATACTGAGTTTCTAACCTACACTTAGAGCCTATACTTTAGTATATTTTACCAAACAACATTCTTCAAAAGAGTTAAGGAAAAAGAATAACCTTAAAGTGTTCCACAGGTACAGAAACAGTTTAGGGGAACATTCTATTAAGCATGTTTTCATGGAGGGATCAAATAGCATGCAATTCTTTTGTGATTGCCTTTTAGCCCCTTGCTATGTAATTATTCATTTGGTTATATATGCTTTACAAATTAGCACCCCCAACGATCTAAAAAAAATTACACAGAACATGGTGATTATCCTTAGAGTTACATTGTTTCTCAAAGGGTAACTGCCATTTAGTGTTCTAGGTCTGAGTTCACATCATGACCTCATGGTGATCATGTACTTATAGAGTAACTTGCCTGGCTGCTGGGGCCTCAAAATATCGTGCACAGCTAGAGCAGGAAAAGTGGTTGGGAACAGGTGCAAATCCAAAATGGTGAGCGTTGTGTGTTCAGACAAGCTCCAGGCTGCCTAGGGTTCACAGTAAATAGTGTTGAATGCACGTGTGTGTGTGTGTGTGTGTGTGTGTGTGTGTGTGTGTGCATGCGCACACTCGTGCACATGTACACATACACCTGCACGTTTCTTAGGTCTCCCAAAGGCCAACCAATTCACAGAGAAAAGCTTTTACCCAACCAAGAGTCATTCCCACTTAAAAACCCACACACATTTGTTAGATTTCTTAGAAGGTCAAGGGAAGAGAAATATAAATGTCTCACTTCCTTTTCAAATTAAGAACAACAAAAGTAAAAACATCTTTCATTAAATATAACAAGTGACAACACATAGCTTGGGAGGGAGAGCAAGAAAGATACGGGAGACTGCCTAAAATCACAGAAAATCCCGGAAAATCACAGAGCTGTGTGTTCAGTATGAAGCCTGTCCCGAATGCATAGGCATTATAAAATGATATGGTTTCTGGAGTGAACAGAGGAAGCCTCAGAGAGTCAATTTACTAGCATACCGATGAGTTCAAGTATCTTTAAAGGAATGCTTTAATGAAAAGCTCATTTTGCTAATATTCTTATGGGACAGGGTCTCCCTGGTCACAAACTCTTAGATTGTAACCCTTCCCTCAGTGACTCCAAGACTAGTTTCTATTTTTCTCTCCTTTCTCTTGGGCTCTTTCAAACCATTTAAAGACTGTCGTAGGAAGCCCATGTTTGAATATTAATGTGTAAGAGCACAAGATTTAAATTTGAACCCAGATTAGACAATGCGGGTTTGAATCCACAAGCCTGTATTTACCAGATGTGTGGTTTGAACAATACTCCTCTCTTTGTGCTTCCGCTTTCCGAGTTGTGACAGGGACCTAATAGTTCCTACCTAATGGAGTCGGTATGAGAATACCTTCCTCACGGGGTTGTCGTAGGGATTAGGTAGGTTATTACATGTAAAGCCGTTGGCACTCTGGCCATAGTGAGCCCTATGCATGCGTTTATTTTTATACTTATTATCTTATTTATTTACTTTTATTATTATGCTTATGATCGGGAAGATATCATGTGTACGTGGCACTTTGTAAACTCTCAATAAATGGTAATTATGTCTATTCTTTTTTTTGCAGTTCTGTTATCATACATTAGTATTTGGGTTAAAGCATCTTTTTCTTCAGGGACTGGGAGGCTGATGTCTCCTGGGCCATAGCCTGGCTATTTAGAGGGTTCCTGTTGTCCCCGCTGATGCCATTTTCTGGGAGTGGAACTTCAGCTCTGAAAATGAGCAAACCCAAAGTAGGTGGGCCAGGAGACCCACAACTCTTGAAGGGAGCCAGGGCAAGGAGAGTCAGGTGACCCGTCGTTTCTAATAGAACTTACTGCCTAGAAAGCTCAGTCTAGAAGAATGGCGTGACTTCATTTTGTATTCCCTTGGGATTTTGTTTGAACCTAGGGTACCGTGGTGATAATCCTGTCCCCCTTTTGCTCTTTTTAAAAAAATTTTTTTCTTAACATTTATTCATTTTTGAGAGACAGAGACAGAGTTGAGTCGGGGAGGGGCAGGGAATGAGGGAGACACAGACAGAATCCGAAGCAGGCTCCAGGCTCTGAGCTGTCAGCACAGAGCCCAATGCGGGGCTTGAATTCATGGCCCATGAGATCATGACCTGAGCTGAAGTCGGACCCTTAAGCGACTGAGCCACCCAGGCGCCCCCCACCTATTTTTGCTCTTTTGTGGTTGGGGTGGGATGAGTGGAAGCAGGGTGGTTCTGCCCCACTGCTTCCAAGATTCCTCTCTACCTTCTCTTTGTAATGGTGGTCCCGTGTCCAAGAACACTGAATTCAGAGAAGCCCAAAAGATGGGACAGCTAACATGAGCATTCCTGTGCGGTTCCTGCGGGGCGCCTTCCATGAGCATTGCCCATGCCAACAAAAAGGGGGAGGGGGCATCTCCTTGGCTTGTTGCCCTCTAGATAGGGCTGACTTGACATTCCAACACCTTGGCTCTGTGGACTAAGTCCTTCAGAGCCTGCAGGCAGAGCCTCTTCCCTTAAAGCTTGATCTTATTAGTGGAAGAATTCTTAGCTCTGAAAAATACACATGTCTCGGCAGGTGTGCAAATTGGCCATGAGACTCCACAAATGAAAACACACCCGTGAAGGGGGCTACGTGACCGCAGGCCGAGAGGCCCGACTGCCTGTCTGTGTACAATCTGCAGCTTGGTCTTTGCCCGAAGACCCCTAATACAGTGTATAGTCTTAATTTGTCTTCTCTAAAACCTCTAAAATCATGCTGAAACCACGTCCCTCGATAATCTCTCTGTTGAATCATGACGCTCTCTTGGATTACAGAATTTATGCAAAAAAGACACCGGTCCTTCGAATCTCTGGTTACCCACATGAGTCAGGAACCACAGGGTAACCCTCCATTCTCCCAAATCCCGAGTTGGTTGGACAGGGTTTTTGTTTTTTGCCTGTAATCTCTTAAACATAGCTTTACCCACCTCAGTGCAAATAATGTCAATCTGCCATGATGACCAACTGAATCAGAAAAAGGAGGGAGAGGTAAGAGAAGAGGAAAATAATCACAGCTAACAGCCACTGGGAGCTCAGTGTGCGCGAGTCCATGCTAAGTAGCTTATGTGCACGGCTTCACGAATACACATAACCTGTGTGCACAGGCTTTGCATCTTTGTTTTACAGAAGAAATTGAATCCCAGACTGAACTTGGGGACTGAACTTACCCCAAGGTCACACAGAGAATCAGGGGTATAGGATTAGAGGCCCTCTGACCTGAGAGCTTTAGGCTTCACCATTATGCTTCATATTCTTAAGCACTTTGGATTCTGGAGTTGAAATGAAAGTACACATAAAACTTATGTAAATTGGCAAGATTAAATAGATTACAACATGTAAGGCAGCCCTGCGGAGGAAAAACAACAACCCAGATTTTAGTGTCTGCCCACTTTTGTGGTGTAAATATTCTCACTGCGGTTGATTCAAGCTGCCGATGGTCTGGTCCCCAGCTTTTACAATCCCTGCACATGGCTGACTAAATGTGTACAAGAGGGGGGTGCTGATGCAGGTGTAGGAGATTTGGGTCCCGGGATCTACTGCCTCTTTACTTACTTACATGCCACTGTAAGCGAGACTCCATCTTTCTGAGCTTCAGTTTTCTCCCTCACTTGTAAAACAAAAAGATGAAAGAATAAATTGCCTCCATATATATATATATATATATATATATATATATATATATATATTTTTTTTTTTTTTTTTTTTTTTTTTTTTTTTTTTTTTTACGCCTTAGGAAGGGTCTATCTAATGTGAGTTGGCGGTTTGGAAAGTATGGCGTGTTCTTTTAAATGTGAAAATGGGGAATGTGCGAGTCATTAGAAAGGTCACTTTTGAGAGGAAACACCATTTCAAGTTTAATGAAATTCAATAAATACAGTCATCTATTCTCCTTCCCACCCCTTTATCTTGTCTCGGCTCTTCCTGAACTTGTTTTCTTATTGGACAAAAGTCGGACCAGAGACAATCGGAGTCACTTTGTAATTTCACTTTGGAGGGATTTTGACTTTCCAAGGCAAGAGTTCTTAAGCTAGAATCTTTAATACAATTAGTTTCCTTGATAATCCTATTTATTGTATTGCATATGCGCATAGAAGCACAGAGAAGTGATCCCAAGACTTCTAGAGAGTGGATGGCGGAAGAAAAAAAAGTGCACGTATCAGAGTGGAGATTTCCGGACAGCTTAGGAACAGACTTTTTTCCTCGTCTAGGCTGGGGACGGCAGAGGGCTAGCCAAGGCAAGCAGGGTCACCACCTCACTGGCCTCACTGTGCCAAATGCAAAGCAAAATGAAATGTGTGCTTTCGATTTCTGAATACCTGAAACGAAGGGAGATTTAGTCATTAAACACATACAGGGCTTTGACTGACCACACACCCTTTCTAAAATTGCTATGTAGGTTTTAAGTCAGTATTTGTGGTTGAGAATTAGTGTTCTTTTAGTCCTTGGGAGCACGATAATCTGCAAGGAAAGCTTGCTGTTCTCATGGTGGAACCCTGGATGTCTCTGAGCTTTCTTCTCTAACCGGGAGATGTCTCTTGGCATTCTGGCTGTCCTTCTGCAAATACTGAAGAGGCACCCCTTGCCAGGCAGAGAGAAAGCACTGGGGCCATCAGGGTGACTGTGTCATGGCCCTGCCCTCGAAGAACTCTCAAGTCCACCGAGGAGGATACTAGGTCAACAAAAAGTCTCAACACAAGGCGGCCGGCACTGTAAGAGAGGAAGGAACAAGGCGCCGTGGGAGGGTGTGACTACCGCGTGTAACTAGACTGTCCCCGTTACAGATATGTGGGTGTGTCATAACCATGTAGATTTTCTCCGTTAAAATCATTTCCTTTTTGGGGCGCCCGGGTGGCTCAGTCGGTTGGGCGTCCGACTTCGGCTCAGGTCATGATCTCACGGTCCATGAGCTCGAGCCCCGCGTTGGGCTCTGTGCTGATGCCTCAGAGCCTGGAGCCTGTTTCAGATTCTGTGTCTCCCTCTCTCTCTCTGACCTTCCCCCATTCACGCTCTGTCTCTCTCTCTCTCTCTCTGTCTCAAAAATGAATAAACGTTTAAAAAAAATGAAAAAAAATCATTTCCTTTTTGGGCTTCCTGGGTAGCTCAGTCAGTTGAACACTGGACTTCAGCTCAGGTTATGATCTCATGGTCCGTGGGTTCGAGCCCCACCTCTGGCTCTGCACTGACAGATTCTCTCTCTCTCTCTGCCCCTCCTTTACTCTCTCTGTCTCTCTCCTTCTCTCTCTGCTCCTCCCCCCCATCAAAAATAAATACATAAACTTAAAAAAATCATTTCCTTTTCATTGATTTGTACAGAATGTTAACAGTACAGAGAGGCAAGCTGAAGCCCTCGTTTTTATATTTTCATTCTTGCAGTCAACTATAATATGCACCGTATGAATTTCCAAACAACAGATTCACACATTGCAAAACAGGAGTGCATTTCATCTTCAATCGGTAGTTCCCAATCTTGGGCACATGGTGGAATTAATCGCCTGGGACGCTTTCTAAAAACACCAACGCTTGAGTCTCTTTTCCTCAGTGGGCAAGGACCTGAGGGAAATCACGAGCAAAGGTGGGATGCCCTAGATGCCAGTGAGAGATGCTGCTGGCGTCTCTCCCGCCTGCCCCAGGGCCCCACACGGACCACCCACATTCACAGTGCGTGCTGGCTTGAGGAGATTCGAGGCTGAGCCTTACCTACGCCAAGGGGAGGTCAGCCCCACGGGCACAGATGTGCCCTATGGTGAAGGAGAAGGCCTCCTTGCCCCTCGGAAATGAATTAGTGCTTGAAATGCCACAATTGATAGCCATAACTTTGCTGGAAGTTTTATTTTCCTCAAAATGATAAATGTCTCCGAAGAAGGACGCTAAACCTGATTGGTTATTTGTATCCTTTGGGGCTCATTACCTGGTAACAAATTCTGAAACAAGGGAGCAAAGGCCAACTTAAGAGGTTTGGATCCTCTAATGAGAGTCTGGGAAGGAAAGAGCTATGTTGGGCTCAGTGCAGGTAGCAGCCCTCAGCTGGGGCCACAGCTCCTCCCACCAGCCCACCGCCTCCAGGTAGAATCAGTCCTTCATTTAAGTACTTATAGTAATTCTGGTTTTGATACTCGTAGTATTCCTAATACAATACTTCTGCAATTACACGGATGATGTTTTTCTCACCTAGGTTTCGCCTTCTGTTTGTTTCCAGGGGGGGGTCATGTCAACACAACCAGATAAGAAGGAGGCAGAAAAATAAAATTCCTAAGACACAAAGAGGGAACAAAACAAAACAAAACCCTGCCGAATCCTGACCAAGTGCCTAGCATAGGCCCATGGAGCAATCCCCTGTATGCTATTCGTACCACAGGGACGCGTCACTGTGGCTCAGAATGACAAGCACCTGTCCTCGGAGAGGCTGGCCCATGGACTGAAGCACTTAGCACATTCTGAGTGCTCTGTAAACGCGGAGGGTATGAGATGGTCTTCAGAGGATGTCTCCTCAGAGGAAGGTGCTATGCAAATACTAGCATTGTTATTCTTCTAGCACAAATTTATAATTGACTTTCTGTTAAACATTGCAGCAAGTTAAATTAATTCAGGATGATTACAGTCATTAAACAAATGCCTGGTAATGACTGCTTTCTTCTTTCGGCATTCCTCAAACCACTGGGGTAATACCATATAAGGCTTTGGCTCCATTGTCAGATTAATTGCGATGCACAACCCGCGGTTCGTAACCGCGCATGCGCACTGCTTTCTAGCAACCGGACCGTGATTTAGGGTTACTGGCTGATCTCCTTCACCTCCGAGATTTTCCTATCGCTCTTGCCATTTGGTTAGGTACAATTTATGGGTTCACTACAGCATACAAGTGGCTGAAGGCAACTTCTACCTGTTTAAAAAAAAAAAAGGAGAAGGAGAAGAAGAAGAAGAAGTTGTGCTTTTAAAATCAAAACGCGGGGCAGGAATTCTCCCCCATTGACTCATCGGATGCTGGAGCCAACCAACACGATAGGCGCAGTGACGATTTGCAGCCTCTTTGCGCCTCGGGACGGTCACGCCAAGAATCACCTGGCATCTCACAGCAAGCAGGACAGAAATGGTTAAGTCCCCAAGGCTGCGAGTAAAACACTGTGCCCGAGAGCAAAGCGACGGGAGGTGTCCCCTGGCAGGTGTGGACGCACAAAGGCGGCCCTCCTTCAGCCAGGCGGTGCACTCGAGGTCATCTGACCGGTGCCCCACCCTGGAGACTGGCCTGACTCCGCGGAGGCCCCTGCGTGATAACACCCTGCGAGTCAGCTGACGGCCGCGTCAGAGCCCCTGCCTCTTTGCACGCTCACGCCTGCCGGAGCCCGGCTCCTGCAGCCTCCTAGCCGCAGCGCAGCAAAGCCGAGGCCGCCAGCCAGGCACAGGGTGCCGTCCTGCTGCCACCACTCAGCATGCCTTACGCGAGGAGTATTTACCTTTGGCTTAGCCAGGAGCAGAGAAGCAGTCTGAATGTGCACGGGGGCTTCTAGGTTGGCAGCGTGAATCTGCAGCAGAGCGGGTACTGCCGGGAGCCTGGTGGCCAGACTGCCCCTCGTGGAGCGCGGCTGGGTCCCCGTCCCCTGCGGGCGCGGCCTGGGGGCGCGGCTCAGGCTCAGGCCGCGCTGCTAGACCCGCAGGAGTAAAGGCTAGGACAAAGGAGACGATGCTGGCCGTGGTCCGGCCGGCCGGGGCCCGTGCAAGGCTCGTCCACCCAACCGAAGCCAGGGGACAGTTGAGGCTGGTCACAGGGGCTGCCGCGGGTCCCCCCTCCTCAGTTAGAACACGGTATCAAGGAGGAAACCAGACTCACTGACCTAATTCAATCCCAGTCCTCTCTGGATGCGGGGACGGCTGCCGAATAGCAGTGACACAACCAGCCATCAGTGGAGAATTACTGTGAGTGCAGCCCGAGACAAGGACAGCCTGATTCCGGTCATCTGATGGCTTCTTCTTATTTTCCTAACTTAGCGTGCTCGCCAGAGCACACAGTTGTGTGCATGAGCCTGCCTTGCGTGCGGTCTGCGTCTGCTCTGGCTGGAAATCAGGGTGCCAGGCGAGCCCGCCTTCGTGCTGGCTCCTCTCTGCCGCTAGGAAGGGGCACGCAGACAACAAAGAAGGAAGCAGAAAGCATCACTTTATCTTCACTCGTGATGCTGGCGGGACATAACTTCTTCGCAGTGATGCCCTCCCGTGTGCCTGTGTGTGCGTGTGTGCGCGCGTGTTTGAATCCATCTAATCGAGGAGCCTCACAGATACCATCGTGGATGTGGCTTTTAATGATCTGGAGGAAAAAAAAAAAAAAAAGGCAGCCCGTGGAGACGGCCGCACGTTTAGGTGATTGCCAATTCGAAATACTTTGGTTTGTGAAGCCCGGCCCTGAGGGACCAGCTCGGTAACTGAGAAAGAGATCGTAGATAAAGAAATAAAAATGACAAGCGTAATAATGCAGGCTCTGCGAGAAGGCTGTCAGAGCGTGAGTTCATGGATGGCAATTTCACCAGGCTGAGACTGAATAATTCATAGATTGAAATTACCCTGCTTTTCACCTTTCCATTTAAGCCGGCATGATCTGAATCTCTAATAAATGTTCGAGATAAAGTAAAACGCCAATTTGAATCTGAAGAGCTTTTAAAACCAGATGCGGCACCCCGAATCTTTCGGTATCTTTCACAATTATCCTGTGAGGACCGCACTTCATCACGAAGCGCCATTACCAGGGAAAATGACTGTGATTACAATAGAAACAATAGAAGGCCACCAAACGATCTCTCATTTACCTAATTTGCTAAGACTGACTGTGTGCTGTGAATGCCCGTTGTGAGTCACCTTGCCTCACACCCGTGGATCTGCCTCGCGCCGGAACAGAAGCAAGGCGGTGCGTGGAATCAATACCCGAACTCTGAGAGCCTAGCAGAGGGCTCTCTCTTGGGTTGCAATGCGTCTTTGGTTTGTGTTTTTGCATTCTTCCCCACCCCCCGGTGCTTACACTCCAAGTGCCTGTTTGGGAGAAGTGGTGAGCCTGTGGTGGATGGGGGGGTGATGCCTTGATGCGGGACGGCACAGACTTGTTCATTTACATACCCCCTTCACTTGAACGTATACCCGCATGCGTTTACTAGGAGGGAGGAAAGATTCTGTTTTGGGGGGAGTGGCTTAAAAATGCAGCCCCGATGAAGGCTAGGTCTTTGTTTCTTCCTCGAAACCCCTGTCTGCTCTCAGGTGAGAGATCCCTTCAGGAAACTATAGTCCTGGTGTGATGTGTTAAAAACCTCTCGGCTCGAAAAGGGGCTCCTGAGACACATCCACTAATCAGTCTGTGCAGCTTGTATTAAAAGCACGTATTTCCAACTGAGTGATTAAATGAAGCTTTCTTTGGCTGTGGCTGTGCCTGCTGGCCCTCCAGTGGAGTCTAACCTAAAGAGGGCTCTTTCTGACAGCCTGCACGGTCCATGTCAGGGCAGCTGTGCCCCCGCGAGAAGGAGGCAGGGCTCAGAAAGCCTGGCCGGAGAACGGACGTTGTGCCGTCGTTTAAGAGGCCCGGCGACCCCCAGAGTTTTACTCTCAGGGGCATGAAGACAGTGTGTGGGTTCTTGCGGAGTCAAGTGATTTAAGTTTGATGAGCTAAGGCAGGGTTTCTGAGGGATGACGGTCCTCGGGGAGGAAGGTAGGTTTGAAACACAACCTGTCTAATATTGTTGAGTGCTCTGCTTGAGACCCTGAGCTCTGATAGGCTTCTTAATCCATCATGGTGGCTTTGGCCCTTCCTATACACCCCCAAATACCTTTGTCAGAAGGAGGTAAGTCGTATTTCTAATCATTAGTCTAACTGATTATGTTCTTCTCGTCTGGTTTCGGGGGGAATATGTTTTTTTTTATGCTGTACTTTCCACGTACTGTTATTCTCACCACCCTCAGGATAACTAACAACTTTTTTTCCCTGTGTTTTTTTTTCTCTAAATACAAATGAAAATGTAGCATTTTAAAAGGTGATTTAAATATGGTGTCTCTTCCCTTTATGTAAATACGTTCCAGGTTCTAATGCTTTTCAAAGGAAAGGGGAAAACAGTTTTACCTAGGAAATAATTTTTTTAAATCGTAAGCAACTCACTAGGTATCAATTATGTTACCATATTGTTTTCTTTAGATAACTCACATTTCTAATACGGAACCCATTATTCTTATCTTTCAAGAAAGAGGCTGTTAGTGACAAAGGGCTTTTCACAAACCCGCACTGTCTCTGGGCCAGTGTTTTCTTTTTCATTAAAACAGAGTCTTGATGCTCTGCAAAGGGTTTTTCATTTCTGCACTTTAAAGCTCTTTAATAGTCAAAGTTTGAACAGGGTAATCATCCAACAAACTGGTTTATGTGTCTGATGTTTAAGTAATGCAGGTATACTAAAATTAAGTGTAATTGGAAATCAGACTGTTACCTTTTTGGGGCTCAGAAACATAATGAGTTTCACTTGATAAAAATAGCAAATTTGAAGGTCATAATTTTCTGATTTAAGTATGTATCCTTTATATTCTTGGGAAATGAGGTGTTTCTTTCATTTTTTCAGGATGCAGGTGCCTGTCGTGCGTTAACGCTATCGTGTGTTAGTGCTTGATGATCCTGCAATTTACTGGTTTTGCCACAAGAAACAGGTAAAGAGCTGTACACAGCTAAAAATCTCGAACTCCGGTCTTTCCCTGAAATTGGATTTTCTTTTCAAACTCTGTTTAAGTAATTGAAATTGTATATACATCATTAAAACAAATGAGTTCACTAGATAACTTTTCATCTATTATTGACAATTCACTCATTGTCTATGGATGCATCTTACCTAGAATGCTCTGGACAAGCATCACATAGGTGAAAAAGACTACAAGGGTAAGTACAGTTGCAGGTGACTTGAAAAATAATCAACTCTGGAAGTATACCATTAGGGCTTAACTTGGGTGAATCTCAGACAATCATGGCTCAACACTATTTTGTAGTGCTTTCTCTGGTTTTTTTTTTTTTTAAGGTGGGCATGAGAAAGACAAGCGAAAAGTTAACCCCTCCCCCCCTACTTCTAACTGCCCGTCACTACGGAGCATCAACTGTAGTTACAAGGAGTGACTTGAGATTTAAACACCCAGAAGCACACTCGTAGAATCCAGCAAACTGCCTTGTGCTTTAAGACGGAATGGGTATCATAGATACAGAGAACACATCGGCGGTTACTAGAGGGGTGGGCAAGATGGGTGGTGATGGATGGCAACTAGACTTTTGGTGGCGATCACTTTGTAGTTCATACAGACGTCAAATTATAATGTCGTGTACCTGAAACTTACATAATGTTATGTACCATTTTTTTATCTTAATAAAAAACCTAACTATATAAACTAAGTAAAAAAAAGAATGTATAAATTTTACCACTTAATCATTGAAGTCTTTTCTGGACATTTGTGTATTTAATTTTATTTACTTATTTACTTTAACATTTGTTTTTGAGAGAGAGACAGAGCATGAGCGGGGAGAGGGGCGGAGAGAGAGGGAGACACAGAATCCCGAGCAGGCTCCAGGCTCCGAGCCGTCAGCACAGAGCCCGACGTGGGGCCTGAACCCATAAACCGTGAAATCGTGACCTGGGCTGAAGTCAGACGCTCAACCGACTGAGCCACCCAGATGCCCCTGTGTGCTATCTTTTTAAAGAGTCTCTTCTCTCCAGAAAGAATCTTTCCAACATTTTAGTATGCAAATTTGCAAACACACAGAAAGGCTGAAAATGTGTAAATACCCTTATACCAAGACTCTGTAAATAATACTTTTCTGGACTTGCTTGGCCACATACATATCCAACAATCCACCTCTTTGTCCATCCATCAATCCATCTTAGTGTTTTGACACATTTCAGAGTAAGCTGCAGACGTCAATACACTTGGCCGCTAAGGATATACCTGCTGAAGTGTTTAACTGGAATTCAACATTTGTTTATAGAGCTTTCCTTTAAGTAAAATTTACATATGATGAAGAAAGACGGGCACCTGGCTGTCTCAGTTGGTGGAGTGCGTGACTCTTGATCTCGGGGTTGTAGTTTTGAGCCCCATATTGGGTGTGGAGATGACTTAAACATAAGATCTTTAAGGGGCGCCTGGGTGGCTCCGTCGGTTAAGCACTGATTTCGCCTCAGGTCATGATCCCAGGGTTGTGGGATTGAGCCCAGCACTCAGCGTGGAGCCTGCTTAGGATTCTCTCTCTCTCTCTCTCTCTCTCTCTCTCTCTCTCTCTCTCTCTCTCTCCCTCTGCCGCTCTCCCCTGCTTACGTGATCTCTCTCTCAAAAACAAATAAAATCTTAAAAAAATTATATATGATGAAGCAAGAATTTGGAAGGACAGTGTACTGTTATTTCTTAAAAGGCAGTAACAGTTTCTTTAACATGATGCACGGTTTGATGCAAACCCCAGTGACCCTGTGATTTAACTTGGAATGTACAAAGCCCACATCTATGGTGGAAGGAAGCTGGCTCTTCCCAGTCTCCGTCTCCATCGCCAGGCGAACTTTCACCCACTGTGCCTGGGGAACACGGATAATGCGGCATCACTATCAGGATGGAGGGGGTGTCGGGGCACTCATAATTAATTTCCAGGGTCGATTTCTGTTCTTGGAGCAGTTTTCCCTTCTCTCTCCTGCAGGTGAGTGGTGACCCATGCCCCTTGAACAATCACCACCTGCCCTTCCACATGGGCTCTTCTCTGCCTCTCCCTCTGCTCCCCTGTGTGTCCCACTCAGTTTCCTCCCTTCCGTGTTCCCCCAACTCTTAACTATTTTTTTTTCCTCAGAACAAGGGGACAAATCTCATCATTTTGCAAGTGATTCTACGGCATCAGGGAAATTCTTACGGAAAGCAAAAATAGAGAGTTGAGGAATCACAAGAACTCTTCAGAGGATTAGTTTCTCTTGGTCTTAATAATAAAAATGAGTCAAGGATTGCCCTCTCAAGGCCTCTTCACGACTTCACCTCTTGGATCCAGCCTTGTGGATGAGATTCAGCCGTTCTTCTCCTAACTGAGCCCTAGACCAAGCCTCTCTAAGATTTGCACTGGTAGGGTTGAAGGCTCCTGCTGTGCTTCCAAAGTCTGCCACGTTTTGTAGACCACAGCGTCCGGGCACTAGTTCTGGTCCATAGCATCTCCTTTCAGTAGTCACACAAGGTCTTCTGCCCTTGGCCCCGCCCCTTGGTGGGGGTGCAGGGATTGTCAAAGCTTTTTTCCCCAGGCTTTGGTCCACCTCCCCATGTCGGTCACTTTCTAGGTGGCTTCTCCCTCAGGCCATCTTTCTTCATTGGGTTCAACATGCTTAAAGCTTCCATTAGATATTAAAGATATTCAATAGTTCAGGCTGGGACTGTCTTTTTAAAAAGTTTTTAATGTTTATTTATTTTTGAGAGAGAGAGAGGAGGAGGAGGAGAGAGAGAGGGAGACACAGAATCGGAAGCAGGCTCCAGGCTCCGAGCTGTCAGCACAGAGCCAGACGCGGGGCTCGAACTCACCAACCGTGAGATCGTGACCTGAGCCGAAGTTGGAGGCTTCACTGACTGAGCCGCCCAGGCGCCTCAAGGCTGGGTCTGTCTTTGGCTGGGATTCCACTGATGTGCCTGTTTTGTTAAAGCACTAATTCGTTCTAATGGACTGGTTAAGAGGCTCTATAGTACGACAAACCTGGATTGTAATCTGTGTTGTGACTCTACCAGCAACATGACTCCGGGCCAAGTTAAGGAAGCATTCTGAGCTTCACGTCCTCAAAAGTTTGCTAAGTGTTTGGCGGTGCTTGGCAGCTACTTTGTATTCACCACATGTCAGTGTCATCATCATCAGCACCATCATCATCTCAACAGAAGGCGCCATCATCCTAGAACTCAGCTGGCCCTCCTTCCACCAGGGCTATTTAATAGATCCCAGCAGGGACGTCCGGCTGGCTCTGTAGGTAGGGCATGTGACTCTGGATCTCACGGTTGTGAGTTCAAGCCCCACACTGGGTGTGGAGCCTAATTAAATAAATTAATTAAATAACTAACTAAATAATAATAAAGATTTTTTTAAACGCCCTAATTAAAAAAAGAAAATAGATACTAGCGGACTGCCTTCTCTTCTTGTGTCCAAATCTGCTCCTCTTGAGGGACCTCCTACTAAGGTTCTCTTTTTTTTTTTTAAGGTCTAAAAATGTCCCCAGCTTTTAGCTCAGTGTGATACAGAATCAACCAATAGAACTCACTGAAGGCTTAGCTGGAGGAAGATCAGAGGTAGCATCATGGAAGATTAACTTTCTGCCACATCATCTCCTAATCCTTTCCATCCCACAGAACACAGCAGATGACTGAGGATATTCCAGAGAAATACAGCCTTTAGACGCAGCAGGAGGGGCCACTGCCCCGGGCCCACACTTTTGAGAGCTGCACTCGGGGGGCCCAGATTTGCCCCTTTGCTGTCATTCCCTGTTACAGGCTTCCCCACAGGACAAGAAGTCAGTGCGTCAAGGGGACGTGTCCACCCAGAGCCTGTGTTTTACCTCACGCCTACAGCACGCATCCTGGAGTCTGAATCCCCACCCAGACACATCCTGAATCCCCACCCAGACATTGCTGTGCCCCAGGGCCTGCGTGGCTGAGTGAGCCGTGCTGCTGGCTCAGGCACTGGTAGTCCTCGGAGGTGAGCAGAGGAGGCCGGGGGGAGCAGCTTCATGGGGGTCGGATACCCACAGGTGTGGGAGAAGCCTCTTCTAATGCCACAAAGAGCTGGGAGTGGGCAGAGGAGGGAGTCAGGCCAGAGCCGGCCAACCACATTCTGGGATGGACGCCAGAGCAGGGGAGGATCCCAAGGTCCGTTCTGGCCTTGCGTTTGTCAAGGTGAGAGAGCAGACTCTATTTTATTTAACAACACGTTGGCTTGATTTGTACCTTTTAAATATTTGGAGGCACGGTATAGAGGCCACCTGAACTCCTGCCCAGGCCCTGCAAATGCTGGGGCAGGCCAGAACCTGAGCTAGTTTTTGGAGGTCTCTGTTCTCCAAAATCCTGACTGGGTTGGTAGTTGTTGCACTGGTGGGCAAATTTTTACTCGCAATGCCAAGGGAGGAAGGCTGTTACCCACTGAAGTCTGGCCAGCCCATTCTTCGGTTGAAGTTTTTAATCCAAAAAATTTTAAGTTAGTCAATTCCAGAAGTATGAAAGTTTCATTTTGTATTTGCATATGTTCTACCAAGTGAAATAGGTCTTTCTCTCTCCTGGCAAATCGAAGAGGTAAACAGTGCTGGTGGTGTTTTCATTTTGTTTTGTTTTGTTTTTTACCTGACCTAGTCCAAAAGCCAGCAGTCGGCTGAATTAGACATGCGACCACAAGGATTGCCATATGGAAGGACATGGACTGAAAGGGGCTATTTTACTGAGCCAGCTAAAGACGTGATCTCTGTTTCATTGCCATGAAGTCAATATTCAGTACTGAATAGGTGACTTTAAAGATTTGTTTTAATGTTTTTTATTTGTTTTGAGAGACAGAGAGAGGGAGAGAGAGAGTGGGGGGGGGGGCGGGTAGAGGGGGACAGAGAGAGGAAGAGAGAGAGAATCCTAAGCAGGCTTCTCACTGTCAGCACAGAGCCTGATGCAGGGCTTGAACTCATGAACCATGGGATCATGACCTGAGCCGAAACCAAGAGTTGGATGCTTAACTAACTGAGCCACCCAGGTGTGCCCCATATAGGTGACTTTAAAACAGAGAAGTTAAGAAATTAATATATGATAGGAGAAGAGTCATTATTTCAGAAAATACAACCTGGCGTGAATATGATCATTTTCTGAACTGGATTTCTGTAAGAAATTTCAGGAGACAGAGAGGAAGAGGCTTGAAGTCTGGGCAGGGAACGTGCCTGGGACCGAGCAGGGGTTTTACACACAGCACATGGCAGACATTGTCATTTAGTTCGGCAAAGCACAGCACACGGGCTAACAGAGCCTGTGGCCAGACAGCAAGGGTTTGAATCCTGTTTTGTTTTTTTTTTTAATGTTTGTTTATTTTGAGAGAGAGAGAGAGCAGGGTAGGGGCAGAGAGAGTGGGGGAGAGAGAATCCCAAGCAGGCTCCGTGTTGTCGGCACAGAGCCAGACGCAAGGCCTGATAGCATAAACCCGTGAGACTGTGACCTGAGCCAAAATCAAGAGTCAGAGGCTTAACGGACAGAGTCACCCAGGCGCCCCTGAATCCTGGTTTTGTAGCTTCCTATCCATGGGACCTTTGATGAGTTTCGAACCTTTCTTTGTTTCTCAGTTTCCTCATACACAAAGCAGGGATAACAGTGCTCTCCTTGTAGGGCAGGAGTGAGGATCAGCTCAGTTAATATTTGCAGAAACACTTAGGAGAGTGGCTGGCATGTAGCAAGGGCTATAGAGGCATTTGGTGAGTAACATTAAAAACGCAAGGTGAAGAAATGAAAGTCCAAAGAGATGACCGACTTATTTTTAATCACACAGTGAATAAAAGACCCACCATCCAACAGATACTCAAGCATCAGGCCTATTTCTGAAAGCTGCACGTCGCCCAGGAGCTGATGTTGGCCAGACTCAAAATGATATTTGTGTCACTTACATTTCCAAAGGAGAAACTAAAAACAACCTAAAAAAATACTACAGTACAGCTATCCTGATAAAATTTGAAGTTTTGTCCTCCCTCTTCTGTATTTTGCTTTTCACAGTGTCATTCCCTTTCCAAGTTAACCTCTTATGCCCAACCAAGAAGTCTGTCAAGATCGCTCACTGCCTCACTTGAGTTAACTACTCCAGAAAAAGGGCCAGTGCCATGCGTGTGTGCACACACACGCACACATACACACACACACACACACCACACACACACACACACCATCGTACCATGCAGTGTCATCACAAAACTAATACAAATAGAGGCGACTGGGTGGCTCAGTTGGTTAAGCATCCAACTCGGGTCACGATCTCGTGGTTTCAGGAGTTCAAGCCCCATGTTGGGCTCTGTGCTGGCAGCATGGAACCTGCTTGGGATCCTCTCTCTCAATCTCTCTCTCTCTTTCTCTCTCTGTCTGCCCCTCCCCCATTGATGCTGCCTCTGTCTCTCCCAAAATAAATAAGTAAACCTAAAGAAAAGTAATACAAGTAGATAAAAGGAATTGAAAAAATGCACAGAAGCGTAAAGAGGAAAATAAACCTCAACTATCATCCCACTCCTCTTGAGATCAGCACTGTTGTGTGTGTGTGGAAACAAAGTCTAAAGATTGGATTTAAATTGCATACTCTTCTCTGTAACGTTTTTTAAACAAGTCTATAAAGAGTATTTTTCCAAATCACTGAAACAGTTTTTAAAAACAGAGCCCTTTAATCGCTGTGTATTATTCTAATATACAGTCCTTTCAGTGGGAATTTAAGTTTTTCCAGATTTTTACTAGTATGGATGTAATTGGATGACATTAAAGGTTTAATATGGTAGAATTCATGGGGACATAAAGTAGGCCTGTTTTCTCGGCTGTAGGTTCATTATAAAGCAACAGAGGTCCTCCCTTCTCTTCCCAAGGACCCACGGAGCGCTTTGAGCTGGGGCCATCTGGACTTTCCTTGGTCCCAGGAGCAAGTTAACAGGCCTCTGCTTCAAAAGTATTTGCTCAAGAAGGAAAGCCAACTGAAGTCCAATAAACTAAGAGTCCTAGATAGAAAATGATTAAAGGTGCTTTTTTGGTTGTTTTCTTTTTAAGTTTATTTTTGAGGCAGAGAGAGACAGAGCATGAGCAGGGAAGGGGCAGAGAGAGAGGGAGACACGGAATCTGAAGCAGGCTCCAGGCTCCGAGCTGTCAGCACAGAGCCTGATGCAGGGTTTGAGCTCATGAACCATGAGATCATGACCTGGGCCAAAGTTGGACACTTAGCCGACTGAGCCACCCGGGCGTCCCAAAGGTTTGTTGTTGTTGTTGCTGTTGTTGTTTTAATTAATTTATTTTTTAAATTAAATTCAAGTTAGTTACCATACAGAATATTCTTGACTTCAGGAGTAGAACCCAGTGATTCATCTCTTACCTATGATACCCAGTGCTCATCCAGAAAAGTGCCCTCCTTAGTGCCCATCACCCATCTAGACCATCCCCTGCTACCCCCTCCAGCAAGGGGTTGAAGGTTTTGAATTCCTAGAGCCCAGAGGGATAGGGCCGGACCAGAAGCAGAAGGGTAGAATACTCTGCCACTGGGAACGAGGGGCAGATTCCTCAGGAGGGAAGGAATCCTCAGGACGCTGGTGGTGGTAGAGGTAGCAGAGCTTTGGGTAGGGGTCTTGGGGAGACCGGGGACTCTTCTACATTTACTCCTGTGGCTGAGTTTGATCCAGAGGGCTGTGAGGTCCGTGCAAGCCTAGATAATAAAACTCACAGGAAATATACCTTTCTTCAATTCCAGCACTGCCTAAACCCAAGGATTCTCCACAATCCCAAAGGACCAGAAAAATGATTGACTGAGCTTCCCACCATCCAAACTAGACTTAATTTGTTTAGAGAGAGTATGTGGTACCCAGGCATCAGGTGTACTTCATGACCGGGGCGCCTGGCTGGCTCAGAGGCTGTGAGTTCGAGCCCCGCGTTGGGTGTAGAGCTAATTAAAACACAGAGTGCTAAGGTGGACTTCATGTCTGTTACTGAACTAACACTATTCTTATATGTGCAACTTAGTATGCCACATTATCTGCTTAGGATAAATTCCTACAAATGAAATTACCATAAAAAAAAACCCAGACAGTTTGAAGGTTTTTTTGTATATACGGTGTCTTCTTTATAAGTTTCTGTATTGCTGAGGTCCACTGATTCTGTTTATCCCACACAAAAGATTATTAAGGAAAGGAGGAAAAGCAAAATTAGCCAGGTTAATTGATCATTAAGTATAATCGACCATTAAGTATAAATTTCCATTTATAATCTCCCCGGTCCCAGAAGACTTCAATTACTGGGTTACTTTATTGACAAGCCCAAGAGATAATCATTAAGTATTTAAGCAAAACAACACACATTGCCCTGGAGAGAAAGGGCTGTATACTTTATCAGTTATGCGGGCTGTCATGAAACGATCTAAAAGACTGGAAACAGACACTAGAATAACTAGAAGTAAATCTGAACCAACCCCCCACCCCCACCCCAGCCCCGGGGAAATGCTTAAAATCTCAGTATCTTCTCAGTGGTCCTAGGACAAAACCCAATTCCCTGGTAGCCATTCTAGTCGTAGGATGTTGGCCAAGTTGCTTAACTTGTCTGAGCCTCACCTTCTCCTTCCACAATGAATGGGTAACAAGGACTGACCTCACGGAGGAGGCAGGAGCATTAAAGAGTTGATACCCGTGATGAGCGAGCGCTCTGCTCGTCCTGAGTTCTATACGAATATGACCCTCATGAGCCCACAGCATGTCCCCCTCCCCTTGCTCCAGGGTCATCTCTCCCTCACACTGGGCCCCAGTGTGTGTCATCCTCTGACCTTTCCACCATGTCATTTCTCTTGCCTTGGTGCATGTTGCTTTTCCGCCTGGAAGGACCTCCACCCCTTCTGTGCCTAGCAAATCCTCCAATCGTCCCTCCAGATTTAGCTCCTGGGCAACCCCTCCCCCTGCAAAACCCCTTCAGTGTGAGCTGGGCACCCTTCTTACGTTCAGTTATGAGATTCAGCAGAGTGTATTTTAACTGCCTGTTGCTCTGTCGTATCCACCCCGGGGGTGAGCTCCCTTGAGCCCAGGGGGACACGCCGTATTGATTGTCATATCCCCAGGGCCCAGCCCAGTGTGGCCCATCATAAACACTCAATCGTCGTTGGCCAGATGACTACATTTGTCATAGGGTCACTGCGGGGGAAACGGGACTGCTCATGTTTGTAAAGTGTGTTCAAACATTTCCGCAAACGTCTCATTTGATTTACATGGCACACACAAGAAGAGATAATTCCCGCTTTTACTCATGTAGAAACTGAGGCCCAGGGTGCCGCCTGGTTCCTCCCGCCCCCTCCTGGCAGGCCGTTCTGGGCATTACACGCTCTGTCTCCCTGAAGCGGTCTCTAGAAGGCATTGCGTGTGCTTCTGCCTAAGGGCTGACGTCTCCAAGAAGGCTAGAAAGGGCAGCATATGTCCCTGAGACAAAGCAGCTGGATGTGGATGTGGATGTGGAGTGGGCTGATGGAGCAAAGGAACGCAGAAGACTGAACAGTTTGGGGAGGTGCTTTGGGAAGGTGAAGGAAGGGGCTGGCTGACGGGCCCTGCCTCTGGGTTCGAGACGTGGACGGAGAACCTCTATCACTTCCACAGAAGGCTCTGGGCCAACAAAACCACGCAGGTCCTCTTTCCCCCATCGCCCGCCTCTTTAGGCCTCCGGAACTTTCAACCTGCTTCCGTGACTCTTGCCCATGGCCACGTGGATGTGATTCAGGGTTTGCAAACCAAATGGAAATGGCTGCATGCCCTCTGTTCTCCAACTCCGAGGAACTTTCCACTCTGAGGCTGTGAGCAAGACCCCACCAGTTCTCTGCCTCTGCTAACCTATCCTACGGGCCTTGAGAAAATCGGTGGGGCAAGACAACCCACTCTTGACCTCAGCGGCATTTGTGTCTAAGAAGGAGGAATGCTCTTGAGAATCTCATTCCCCAGATACCAGGAAGCAAGTGGCGTGGTCTCATTACCCTCCTCGGAGCCTCCTAATTAAATGACATTTTATTAGAAGTTGTGTGACGTTGAGCTGAAGTGCCATGTGCCCTAGTGTTTGGTCGCTTCTGGGTGTGAGCTAGGAGGGTGATCATTCTTTTTTTTTTTTTAATTTTTTAAAAAATGTTTTATTTATTTTTGAGACAGAAAGAGAAAGAGCATGAGCAGGGGAGGGGCAGAGACAGAGGGAGACACAGAATCCGAAGCAGGCTCCAGGCTCCGAGCTGTCAGCCCAGAGCCCGACGCGGGGCTCGAACTCCCGAACCGCAAGATCGTGACCTGAGCCGAAGTCGGACACCCAACCTACTGAGCCACCCAGGTGCCCTAGGAGGGTGATCATTCTTGATACATCACTTTCCAATTTTCCAGATATTACCTCATTTGTTTCTCTCCACCCTGAAGTTGGAACACACCGAATTGAAAAACACAGAATGTTGTCGGGATGGTGAGGAAGCGGATCAGAAGCTCAGGGGCTCCTGACAGCAGAGTCAGGGTTCTTTCCTCGCCCCTCTGAGGATATTCCAACCAGGACCCACAGGACTCCCAATCCAAGGCTGGCCTGCCAGGAGTGGAAGTATCAACTGGCCGGCCTCAGAACTAAAGGCTCCTGAAATCGAATTTTGAAGACTGAGCAGTTTGGAAAGAAAAGGGGCGAGTGAACTACTTTTATACCAGGTTCAATAGAGGCAGGGACCCCTTTGCATTTCCATATCGTGAGCGTGAGCTCTTTGGCCACAGGAATTGTAAATGTTCATGAATTGTAGTCTAGAAAAAGATGCCATGCATTTACAATGATGGCCCGTTATAATAAGGCCAGTCAACAGCAGGAAGGCAGGAAGATACTGCTTCAAACTCACGGAGTATGGAGTGGCTCAGACCTGGCTCTAAACCCAGCTTTGCTGTGCACTTGGCTGTATGATCTTGAGAAGTTGTTCATTCTTTCTGGGCCTTAGTTTCTTAATTTTTACAAGGTAGATAATAACTACCTTGTAATACTGTGAGGGGTCATGACAGCATGTGTCTCTGACACTTAGAACACCAGCTCGTGAGTAGGTGCTCAGTACAGATCTGCTAAGCAGATGGGATGAATTTGACGTACCGTATGGTACACCTCATGTGGAGCCTGGTGCATGATGGAAACCAGAGCTTTCGGCTAGCAAAATCCGTGGAAGTCCCGGAAGCTAGTAAGTTTCCCTAAACTAAGGCGGCCATGTAATAAACATAAATGTGTATGAAAGAGATGATTTGTTTGATGACTGTGAAACGAAGCCCAATTCTCATTCTGCCCATTTGAAAGGCTAGAGGAGAAGAAAGTGTCTTTTTGACTGTCTTTAAACGCAGTTAAGAAAGGGGACTTTTCCCCAGTCTTCCTCATGCTTTCTGGCTGACAAGCAGAGGCTAGCTGGAATCTTTGGTGGGTTTGTGAAGTTCAGACCGCTGGAACACCAAAATTGCACCATATTTGCAAATCTTGTGTAAGTTCACAATGGGGCATTGTCTTCTCCGCTCCGGGGCACGAAGGGATGTCTGGAAAAGGTTAGTCGTTGCCATCAGGGAACCGTGGAGCCAAGACTTCAGCGCAACGTGAAGCAGAAATAAACCGTGGGCTCTCGACACTTTTGCCAAGTGATTTACAAATGTGTTTACTTCCAAAGTAAGCATAGCACATAATCTTGTATAATATTATGTCTGGGGAAGTTTTGTGACTCTACTGTAAAACTCGAGTCATTGCTTCACGTCTAAGAGGATCTTAGACCAATTTTTAGTTTTATCCGAATGCATTTCAGTAAACTAAATAAATCTTGATGTTCTGATTTTTTACTTATACCTCATTTATCAAATTCTTTTATTTTTTCTTGGCATACCTGAAATTAGTTTTGATTAAGAGGAATAGCATTAGCCTTAGAGCCTCTAATAGCAAAGTGCCGGTGGAAATTTTCCAGTGAGGTAGATGCAGGAGGGGGAGGGGGAACGCGGTTGATGAAGAGGGATGACCATCTTGTATTTTTGGGCATCTCACAATGAGAGGTAGGGAATGTGTAGCTTGGAAGAAGTGAATCAAACAATCATAGACCTAATGAAACAATCTGGTCCAGTCTCCAGGCTTTTGGCAACCGAATGTCTAAATCTTCGAAGACAGAGAATCATGAATATTTCTCAACATGAAGATCTGAACATTGCTGTCTGCCTCAGTAACCTTTTAACCAGAGGGTTAAAAATGCTTTTCCTATGTCCAATTGAAACTTTTGTTTCCTAAATAATAAGTAGAAAATAATCGATCAGTCCTTTTGTGTCAGACAAATAGACTGATAGACCTGAAACCCATTTCTAATCACTTTTTCCCTTCTTGTCTCTATTATAAAAGCTGGGAACGTTACTACTCACTTTTCCAGCTTTCTTTGTAGACAGAAGGGATGATGTCAAAATGCAGGCTAGGGGTGCCTGGGCTCAGTGTATTAAACATCCAACTTTGGCTCAGGTCATGATGTCACGGGCTCTCTGCCTGCTTCAGATTCTCTCCCCCACCACCCCTCCCCCGCTCACACACACTCTCTCTCTCACACAAAAATAAATTAACATTATAAAAAATGCAGGCTAATGCTCAGCAGATTAATATCTTCTGAGGGTGGTGATGGAGTGAGGGACTGGATAAGTTTTTGTTTTCCTTTTTTCCTGTTTTATATGCATACATGATGCCGGGAGTTACAGCTGCCATCTTGGAATCATGAGGGAAAGGCCACGAGAATCACACAGATGCTGGCCCTTCATTTTTGAGCTATTGAATCACTGCCAGGAAACAGCAACCTCCAAACTTCTAAGAAAATAAATCCATCCTTAAAACCACAATGAGATACGGCCTCACACTTGTCAGAACGGCTAAAATTAAAAACACTAGGGGCGCCTGGGTGGCTCAGTCAGTTGGGCGTCTGGCTTTGGCTCAGGTCATGATCTCACGGTCCGTGAGTTCGAGCCCCGCGTCGGGCTCTGTGCTGACGGCTCAGAGCCTGGAGCCTGCTTCCGATTCTGTGTCTCCCCCTCTCTCTGCCCCTCCCCTGCTCATGCTCTGTCTCTCTCTGTCTCAAGAATAAATAAAAACATTAAAAAAAATTTAAAAACACTAGAAACAACAGACGTTGGTGAGGATGTTAGTGAGGATGTTGGTGAGGACGTTGGTGAGGATGTTGGTGAGGACGTGGAGAGGGTTCCCCTCTTACACTGTTGGTAGGAATGAACACTGGTGCAGTCACCCTAGAAGACAATACAGAGGTTCCTCAAAAAGTTAAGAATAGAACTACCTTATGACCCAGCAATTGCATTACTAGGCATTTACTTAAAGGATACAAAAATACTGATTTGAAGGGGCGCATGCACCATAAAGTTTATAGCAGCATTATCAACAGTAGCCAAATTATGGAAAGAGCCCAAATATCCTTTGACTGATGAACGGATAAAGACGATGTGGGGTATGTACACACACACACACACACACACACACGCACGCACGCACACACCGGAATATTACTCAGCCATCAAAAAGAATGAAATCTTGCCATTGGCAACAACATGGATGGAGCTAGAATGTATTATGCTAAGCAAAATAAGTCAGAGAAAGACAAATACCATATGATTTCACTCATAAGTGGAATGCAAGAAAGAAAACAGATGAACATAGGGGAAGGGGAAAAAGAGAGGGGGAGGCAAACCATAAGAGACTCTTAACTACAGAGAACAAACTGAGGGTTGATGGAGGGAGGTGGGTGGAGGGCAGGGATTAAGGAGGGACTTGTCACAGCACTGGGTGTTATGTGGAAAGTGATGAATCGCTAAATTCTACTCCTGAAACCGTTATTATACCGTATGCTAACTAATTAGAATTTGTATAAAAACTAAAAAAAATCTTTTAAGATAAATGAGTAGTATAAACCGTATATGTTTAACGAATGCAAGTTGTCTCAAGCTTTATAAAGTCCATCTCTTTGTTCATGGCTCTGACGCAGGCTGGAATTTTCAGACAGGGCCAACTCTTACCCAGAGGGGAATCTGACACAACCTTTCATGCTCTGGAGGAGAAAAGCAAATGGAAGAGGTGAATCTGTAGAACGAATGACTAAATAAAAACTGTCCTTCCAAAAACAAAAGGTAGATCCACCCCTATTCCCTTAAGCCACCATGGTTGGAGTTTTCTATCATCTGCAGTTGACCTCAGTCCTGTCTGAAATGTGTCATCTAAAAGACTCCGTGTGGCCAAAGAGACAGAAGTCCATTCCACTTCTCAAGACAGGCTCTGTTCTCTCACCGCACCCTTGAGAGTTCCTCTCTTCCCCAGTGAAATCAGGCTGCTGAAGGCATTGGCTCCTCAGTGGCTTTCCTCCACTGATCCTGGGTCTACTTTCCTCTCTGCGCCTCATCCCTAAATCTGTATCTTTAAAGGCACAGCCTTGTCAGTAGTCTTTCCTACAGCCTGAGCCCCATCTAACTTCCCAGCAAGACACTTAGCGGTGGCCACTGTCGCTGCCTACGCTTTCCCACGCAGTCTCCACTGTAGAAACATTGTCTCGGTAAATGCCTTTATACTTGCTAAACCACATGTCCTGGTGTGTGTGTGTGTGTGTGTGTGTGTGTGTGTGTGTGTGTGTGTGGTGGTGGTGGTGGTGGTGAGACAGTAATAAAATTAGTTTCTCTTAGTTCAACATCAGTCTAAAGAACGAAGTCACTGCTGCTTTTGTTTTAGCTTCTTCACCAAACAAATTCTCCAGCTATAGTTCTGCTTCTCCAAGTCTCTCTACTGGAAACACAAAGGAGGGGCAGGAGAAACACAATGAATGGGATGAATGAAGCATGTTTTTTCTTAGTTAATTAATTAATTAATTAATTAATTAATTTAGAGGTGGGGGAGGAGCAGAGAGAGAGAGGGAGGGACAGAATCCCAAGCAGGCTCCACACTGTCAGCCCAGAGCCCAATGTGGGGCTTGAACTCACGACTGTGAGATCATGACCTGAACTGATATCAAGAGTTGGATCCTTAACCGACTGAGCCACCCAGGCGCCCCTGAAGAAACTATGTTAAGTAGCCCATGTTCCTTAGAAAACACCATGTAGCAGAGTTTCCCATCATGCCAGTAACCAAGGAGCTTCTATAAATAAGAAGGAGTTTCTACAAAGCAGTGGTTCTAACTCCAGAAACTTCTTTATAATCTCAGCTCCATTAAGTGCAAAATACTTCTTACAAGACGCAGTTTCTGTTTAAAATAAGAAAAATTTTAAAAATAAGAAAAATTATCCCTAGAAATCAAATAGTTACCAAATAAAATAAGATGGTTATAGATTATCTCTAAGGTTCCTTCTAGCTTCAAATGTATTACTATAGTGAACTTTGTAGACTTTTGCTTGATAAAACCCTTCTCCCCAAATAATCAGGTGATTATTAGGGAACTAAGCAAAATCTGTTTCCTTCTCTTCCTGAGGAGGTCAGCTCCGAAGCCATTAGATGAAGCAGAGGTGAATAGAAGTTCACGGTGTGGGGAAGGAGCCGGACACGATGGCACAGAATGGGAAATCAGAGCCCAAGGAGGGTGAGCAGGGGGCATCCCCATGGAGAGGTAGTCCAATGTGGAGGGCCAGGGGCCCCAGTGAGGGACACCGATAAAATAAATACATATATTAGGAACAATGGAAACCATGTATATTAATCTGGTTGGGCTGCCACAACAGAGTCCTATAGACTGAGTGGCTTAAACCACATAGCTATATTTTCTCACACTTCTGGAGACTGGAATTCTGAGATCAAGGTGCCAGCACAGTTGGGGTCTCTTTGCAGCTCACATACAGCCGCCTTTTCGCTTTGCCCTCACACGGCAGACAACTCTGCTGTCTCTTCCTCTTCTTCTAAGGGCACCAAATCCATCACGAAGGTACCACTGTCATGACCTCTTCTAAATCTAACGACCTCCCAATGGCGCCATCTCCAAATACCATCACCTTGGGGGTTAGAGCTTCAACATACGAATGGGGGAGAGACACAATTCAGTCCCTAATACCATGCTTCTCATTGCCAGAGAAGGGAGGTACAAATGACAAATTCTAGAGAAAACTAGAGTAAACCTGTGGGGTTGGAAGTGCAAACACTGGTACGAGCCCATGGTTTTCTCCGTATAGACAGATACAGAAATACAGATGTAAGCGTATGTGTGGACATGAGTACGTGCACATATAGTCCCTACCTCTGTCCCCTGTGGGTGACGAGACGCAGCGATGCCAGTTGAAATGAGTACATACAGGGTCCAGACCTTGGCGTCTCCACTACACAGGACCAGAGCTCCTTGAAGAAGTGGCTAACTCCAGGGTTGGGGCAAGCGAAACCCAGTATTTTTGCACGAGACATTAAAGAGATGCTCCAAGAATGGTGGGGTCACGTAAAATAGCACAGAAGCTACTGGCCAAGTTAGAATAATTTGAACATTAAGAGAAATAATTTTAAAGGTAGATTTAACCCGTTAAATAAAATAGCAAACTAGGAATCCTTACATACGAGTCAGTTACAATTTGATGAGGGATGGAACATTTACATGGTTTCAAAACATCACCCAGGAAATCTTATTCATTAGAAAGTGGCGGGGGGGGAGCCGGGGAGGCAGGCGAAGAAGGCTGGCGAATGTTATCTTAAGCAGTTGGACCGAACGGTGCCTGGAAGGCGGCAGGATGAAATTGCACATCACCTAACAGGAGGCAGAGAGAACAGAGGGCCACTTCCGTTATTTCTGCCAAAGATGCATAATCTGAATCTAATCGTGGGAGAGTAACCAATAATCCAAATAGAGGTGGGCTCCATAAAGTAATGGTCCGGGACACTTCAAAATATGTCAGGTTCATGAAAACCCAACAAGACTGAGGAACTGTTTCTGACAGAAGAAATGTGATTCTGGACTAGATCTTTGTGCTGGAAAATTGAGACATTGTTAAAACAATCGGAGGGGCGCCTGGCTGGCTCAGTCGGTAGAGCATGCCGCTCTTGATCTCGGGGTCATGAGTTCGAGCTCCACGTTGGGGGTAGGGATTCTTAAAAACAAAAACAAGGGGCGCCTGGGTGGCTCAGTTGGTTAAGTGTCCAACTTCGGCCCAGGTCACGATATCACGGTTCGTGAGTTTGAGCCCCACATTGGGCTCTGCGCTGACAGTGCAGAGCCCAGAGCCTGCTTTGGATTCTATGTCTCCCTCTCTCTCTGCCCCTGCCTTGCTTGTGCTCTGTCTCTCTCTGTCTCTCAAAGATAAATAAACATTAAAAAATAAATTAAACAAACAAACAAGTGGAGAATCTTGTATAGACCCCAAGGGTTGGAGGGTGGTAGTGCATCAGTGTTAATTTCCTGACGTTGATGGAAGTGTCCATGATGGATGGTTGATCCATCCTATAGGAGGACGTCCATGATCTAGGGAAAAAAATCTACACTAAAGTATTTGGGTGATGGGACATCAGGGCAGCACTTACCTTCAAGTGGCTCAGAAAGGAAGGTTTTATAAAAATTTATGTTTATTTACTTTGCGAGAGAGGGCGAGTGGGCAGGGGAAGGGTAGACAGAGAAGGAGAAAGAGAATCCCATCCATACAGGCTCTGTGTTGTCAGCACACAGCCTGGCATGGGGCTTGATCCCATGAACTGAGAGATTGTAACCTGAGCCGAAATTAAGAGTCAGATGCTTAATTGCCCGAGCCACCCAGGCGCCCCCAGAAAGGAAGTTTTATAGTGTAGCTGCAATTTTTCTGTAAATTTCTGATTGTTTTAGAATTAGAGAGAAATTTTAAAAAGAGTTTTAGGAGTCTAAAACCAAACCCAATAAATCTTTTTTTTTTTAAGTTTATTTATTTATTTTGAGTGAGAGAGAGTGAGGGAGAGGCAGAGAGAGAAGAAGAGGGAGAGTCCCAAGCTGTCTCCACACTGTCAGCACAGAGCCTGACATGGGGCTCAATCCCACAAACCATGAGATCATGACCGGAGCAGAAACCAAGAGCTGGACGCTCGACCAACTGAGCCACCTAGACACCCCCAAACCCAATAAATCTTAGGGCAAAATCACTAAGTGGCCATTATAAAAAAGCTGCCAGCCCAAACCCATGAATGCACAAGAGGAAGAGTGGACCCGAATGTCAACTATGGATTTTGGGTGATTATGACAGGCCAGCACAGGTTCATCAGCTGTGACACAGGAACTACTGTGGGCGACGTTGATTAACTGGGGAGCCTATGCATGTGTGGGGGCAAGAAGGATACGGGAAATCTCTGTACTTTCTTCTCAGTTTTGCTGTGAAGCTAAAAGTACTCTAAAAAATAAAGTCTTTATTAAAAAAAAAATCAGACCACAATCTTTTGGAGAGCCTGCACCAATACAAACTTAGCCTTATTACCAGATACAAATATATACTAAGCCTACTTGACAGGCTCTTACTAGACACCTATTTAATGCAAAGCTTAAATGTCATAAGGATTTTTGAAAAACTAGCCCAACGTGCACTCTGCCTGCAAGGAACTTACAAGCTGGTTACAAATGCATGCCCCTAACCACAATTCCATCCCGTGTGATTCTGGTGAATAAAGCATTTATTTAAACCTTTCCTTACACATGTGTTAACAACTAACTGCAGAAAGGAAAGGAAATTGAGCTAAGCGTCCAGAGCTGACTTAATAACACAAAAGCAAGCAGTCACCTTCATAGGCATTGTCGATTCTTAGAGCTGGGCTCTCGAGGCATTTGTGGACGTGTGGGCACAGCTCACATCATTGGAGTATCTACCACATAGGTATGGGTGTCTACTTGATAAAATCTCTCTGGTGACTTTTTTCTTTTATCTTCACTGTGGAATGATGACACATACCCTGAGATTAGACTTGCCAAATAAGAACTGGTGTTTTTTTTTTTAATTTTTTTTTTCAACGTTTATTTATTTTTGGGACAGAGAGAGACAGAGCATGAACGGGGGAGGGGCAGAGAGAGAGGGAGACACAGAATCGGAAACAGGCTCCAGGCTCTGAGCCATCAGCCCAGAGCCTGACGCGGGGCTCGAACTCACGGACCGCGAGATCGTGACCTGGCTGAAGTCGGACGCTTAACCGACTGCGCCACCCAGGCGCCCCAGAACTGGTTATTTTTTGAAGCAATGGATGCTTCTTAACAGTCCAGTTGCTGGATGGGTGATTACACTTCAAGGACGAACATGCACTTCCTCAAGTAGCCTCTTGCTACATAGGCGACTTGCTCTGAAGCACATGTCCACTGCTGCTACACTGCTTTGGTTTCCACTTGGAAAAGCCAAATCCAGATGCTAGCATACCTCCAGTCAAAATTCTCCAAAAGCTGCCAATTTAAATTTCGTCCTTCACCAAAAGAATGGATTAGGAGCAGTAATAAAACAGGAAAACAACAACAACAAAAAAACCCTAAGGATTTCAGCTTAAATATACAGGGAAGAGTTATTTTCCTTTTTTGAATTTAGACCTCAGATAAACCTAGGCCACATGGTTAAGGCTGTACAACCAGATCTCGGGGGATAATCCTTCATGTGACTGGCTAAAGCAAGGGTTTCATCCATTTTGGTAAAACCACACTCTTATTTCTGTGTTTATTGGGTGATCTTTATCAGCAGTCACAGGCTCTTTAACTCTATTTGTTTAACAAATGTCTCTAATAGCTTCTTGCCTTCCACACATCAAACTAGGCACTGAGATCCATGAATTAACAAGATGGTCACAGTTCCTGCCCTTCCAGAACCTCACCTTGTCCCTCGGATAACCTAATGCCGGACTGACCGGAGGGCCATATGCAAATATGGGGAAATTTGGTATGTTTATCTGCCGGCAGGGGTACTCAGGAAACAAATTACCACAGGACATTGTGAAAACCTTTACTGGATATCACTGATGTTGTAAGACTGATAAACACTTAACCTTGGTTGGGTTACAACCACGTTTTCTAGAAAAATAGAGTAGACAACCTTTTTGTTGTTTTTGTTTAATCTACATAGTACAGGAATATCTTGCTTGGTTTTCATACATAATGATGACTCTGTGAGCCAATCAATGATCTGGTTTGCTTTTTCCGGAAGTTGGGATACGTCTGCCCCCTTCGGTCCACATTCTCCCATCAGGTTTAACGATGACATCCATCAGGTGCTTGATCCAGAAATCTGGGGGGCTTGAGGTTAGTGACCAGTGGGAAACGGGGAAGCTCATTACCTGCTCAATACGATCAGGAGGGAACAGTCTAGATGAGCATCCTGGGAGGCAGCAAGGAAAGAACGTGGTCTTTGGCATCGCACTGGCCACTTTTATGTGATCCTAGGCAAGTCACCTGAGCTCTGTGATTCTCCATCCTTGGTCCTCCCATCCGAGGAAGGCAGGTGGTAGTAGCTATCAGTCGGTGCTGTTGTGAGAGTTCGAATGAGCTCCTTCACGTGATGTGCTGCAGGCCTGTATGGCAAGGGCCTTCGCACGCACAGAGCTACCCTGAGCTGACTCCTGTGTGTCCGCCCCACCTCGGGTGTATGTGTTCTCATCAGTTCCAATCTCTTACATGTGAACGCACTCAGTAACAGCTAATCAGGTGCTGCATTCGTTAGAACAGTCTGGGTCATCCGGTGGTAACAAGCAACCCCTAAGTCTCAGTGGCTCTCAAAGACTCTCAAAAGGTTTTTGTTTTCTTTTCTTTGGTTTTCTTTCACGTAACCAGAGGCCACTGCAGGTCTGCGTGACTCTTGAGGGAAACTATCCTCCTTCGGATGGCTCAGCAAGACACCTCCTTAGAGAGGTTTCACCTCCTGCAGGTCCTGCAGGAGGACCGTGTAAGTGAGCACTTGTGATTAGAATGCTTTGGATCGGATATAGAGCCACTGACAGTCACTTTTCATTGGTAAAAACAAAACCCAGACTCAAGGGGCTAACACAATCCTCTGTGGTCCCAAAAAGAGAACCGTAAATACTGGTGGGCAGCAACGAAGGCACCAGTCGACCACCCTGGGCGATCAGGGCAGGGCGGGGGTGTGCCTGTTGTATTCTCAAAGTTACTAGAAAAGTTATTTGAATTCTAAACTTCGTAAACTGCTGCAATTTCTTTTGTGGCCCTTCCAGTCGTTTCTGGAACGATACTGTTTTAAAATAACAAGGCTGTTTCCCTTACTTATATGGCTCTTGACATGTTTTCTGTTCCCTGTTTTTCCATCTTTTCTACACTGTTGGGAGTCAGAGAAGTGGCAATAAATAGGACCAAGCATACAGCGAGTGCTTACAATTCATTTGCAGATTAACGCCATCCTCAAGAAACCATACTTGCAAAGGCAATGAGTTGACAGATTATGTTTCGTGTCCAAAGTCACAAGGCAGGGAGGGAGCTGGAAAGAGACTTCCATGCTTACTGTCATTAGCCACAAGGGTACATTTATTACTTCCTTGAGAAAAGTTGGCCCCGGAACAGTTATTCCTGTTTGTTGGCAGTTTCCAAAGGTGATTACCGCTTTTAGCCTTGGACTATAGTCATGCACGGAAGGCTAGGAGCAATAATGGTGCAAAGCAATGTCAGACACAACCAGAGATCCTGACTGCAGGTGACCTCCCAGTATCTGCCTGAAGAGTGAAAGCACACGTCTACAACTCATCTTTCATTATTTTTTTAAACATTTATTTTTGAGACACAGAGAGACAGAGCATGAACAGGGGAGGGGCAGAGAGAGAGGGAGACACAGAATCCGAAACAGGCTCCAGGCTCTGAGCGGTCAGCACAGAGCCCGACGTGGGGCTCGAACTCACGGACCGTGAGATCGTGACCTGAGCCGAAGTCGGACGCTTCACTGACTGAGCCACCCAGGCGCCCCTACAACTCATCTTTCAAAACTCAGCTCAGATGTCACCCCCGCCCCGTAAAATCATGGCTAATCCCCAACCAGAATTAGTAACGTCTACAGCTCTTTATCCTGTGGGTGCTAGGTAGTCAAATTTGTATTAATATCATTTCCGAAATAACTGGATTTGCGTCTCGCTGAAAATCTGGTATTATTCCGACCTTACTGCCTCATTGCCCCAGCACCTACCTGAGAGACTTCTCAACAAAAGAAGGACAAAATAAGTCTTTCCTGAATTCAACAGAAGCCCTGCATTCACTTTAAAAACCCAGGCTGTAGTTCCTGCTTTACCCCTTGCTGTGTTTTCAAATTACAAATGACAACATCTATATGCAAAGGAGGAAGATGGGGACGGTCTGTGTTTTTGTATCCTCAGTCCGACACATGCCCAAGATAGACTGGGATTCCATTTTAGAGCCGAGGTCTCGGGTCCAATTTAATTTGATCCCCAAATGACCACACTGATTAATTGTGAGCGCCAGCCTTTCTTCGAAGTAAACCTTAATCCCTCGTAACGTGCCATGAAATTAGTGGGAGTTGGCTGTTTTAGGCATGAATAGCGTAGGTCTTGTTCCAACCTCCCCAGGCCTTATTTAGGCAAGGTGGGGATGGGGCCGGCCGCCCGGCCCTGGAGAGGAGCAGATGTCATGAGCACAGGGTCACATGGTGGAAAGGGGGCTGCAGTGGGCAGGCAGCTGGTGAGATCCCAGGTGTGTGTGAACTGGCACGGGTACAAAGACAGGAGAGCTGCAAACAGCTCAAAGTCCCTGGGCTGTGCAGCTGCTTGTTTGGCACTTGTTTCGGACCCACCTGTAGTGTTGACGGGTGGGCGCAACCCACTCCCAGGAGCGGGGAGACATGAAAGGTCTCCGGGGAGCTAGGGCGCTCCGCCCCTCCCAGGCAGAGGGGGCAGGAAGCAAGCTTCCCTACCGCCTGCTGGGGAAACAGCTCTCTCGCGCTTTGTAATCTCCCAACGCTTACGACGACAGGCAGCTCTGGCTTTTCTTTCTCAAAAGGCAGCCCTCGGAGGGCTAAGATAAAGATATTTATTTTCTTTGCAATCCGGGGCTTAGTCCCAAGTTCACCTACAAGGTAGGTGAAATACTCCCTGAGCTGGAGAGTAAGTCAACAGGCAGAGATACGCAGCAGGGGGAAAAAACAGTCTCAAGGCCGAGAGGCAAAAATAAATGATGATCCCTTCTCTTGGGCTGCAGGGAGCTCATGTAAACAAACTCATCATAACAAGCCTCTCTGAATCTCTCTCTGTCCCACTGCTAATCGCTTCTGTGGTTTCTGCAGGACGGAATGCGTTCTCGCTGCCCAGCTTAGGGCTTCAGATTGAGTTACTGTGAACTGCGGAATTTCTCTTGATCTCCAAGGACAAAAGGGAGATGCTGGCCGCAGGATCCGAACTGCCGTTCACGCCAGGTGAACTACCGCCCTCTCTCAAGTGCAGGGGCTCATAAAGGGTGGTGATCACCCTTCCCTCCCTAGGAAGGCTTGCCTCCTGACCAGTTGTGAAGCAGGGTAAGCTCATCTTGAAGTGCAAAACGCAAAACCTGCCCATCCGCCTGCTCACAACAGCAATCCCCCCACTTGTCGTACTGACGGAACATCAGCTGGGGAGCAGAGGGCCAATGGCCATCTGCAGTTACCACATACTCACAGTCAGACTCTGCAGCGTCTGGAGATGTCAGCAGAAGATGTCTGGGAGAGAGGTTTGTTTTCTCCATACAGGCTCAACCCACTCTGAATTTGCCCTTTTGCCGACCTGGAGTGCAGATGCGGCATCAAACATGAAAGCCGTGTACTAACGATGCCAGGGCAGGGGGAGAGAAGGAGCCGGGTCCTCCGTGGCATCATTGCACCATAGTACCGGCCCTGGCTGCTTACCCCGGACTCTCTGTTACAAAGGCTGAGCCTGTGGTTCCCAAACTCCAGCGGGCATCTGAATTACCTGGAGGGCTCATTAACGCACGGGGTTCTGGAACCTTCCTCCAGACTGATTCAGAAGGTCTGAGGTGAGGGCTCGAAACAGGTTCGTAGGTCATGCTGACTGCACTGGTTGGAGGCCGGGCTTGAGAGCCACTTGGACAACAGAACTGCCCTCTGGTGAAGCCTCGGTTTTCATATATTCATAGCAGAATACAGTCCCAAATGATACGCTGACCTCTAGCCCTTCAGTAGCTACGACAGCTCACCTAATCCTTCCCCTCCAGAGAGGGGTTGAAAACTCATTTAACCACAAGGCATAAAACCAACAAGGCTTACACTCTATTTGGGTTCTGATGAAAGAAGAATCATTCATTCAAAGAAAAGAATCTCTGCTTTCAACTTTGAGGCAGCAATGGAGCTGAAAGGGGGAGAAAACCTGGGAGCAGTAGAGCTCTCCTGGGACGTCTGAAATCATACCACAGAGACACCTTTATTACTCACATATGGATGTGCTCAGGCATTCTTATTTCTAGAGGCCATTAACCTAAGGCAGTAGAGCATATTAACGATAGGACCGGGGTTGAACTTTTAAACTTCTCTAATCCTCAGTTTTCCTCTCTCAAGGTGTGTGGGGGGTAATACCTATCACCCAAGCTCCTTGTCAGGCATTAAGTGATGCTGGAGAATTAGAAGCAACCTGGTGTCCATGATCGGGAAGGATGGACAAGTGAGATGTGTGGGTGGAAATCACAGAACGTAGCAGTCAGAAGGAACATGCTAGGTGCACACAGAGCCACGTGAATGGGCCTTAAAAACACATTGCTTAGCGAAAAAAAGACATACAGTGCAACTATCTTACGAATCAAAGACTTAAAAATAGGCACATACCAAATAATAGCCATTATGCATAATAGAAAACACAGATATATGTTAAATACATTAGTCTGGTTGTCTGTGAAGGGGAGAGAATGGGAGTAGTTTATGGATATAAAGAGGTTTTTCAACATTTATTTATTTTTGAGAGAGAGAGACAGAGCATGAGCAGGGGAGAGGCAGAGAGAGGGGGAGACACAGAATCCGAAGCAGGCTCCAGGTTCTGAGCCATCAGCACAGAGCCCAATGTGGGGCTTGAACTCACAACCATGAGATCATGACCTGAGCCAAAGTCGGACGCTTCACCGACTGAGCCACCCAGGCGCCCCTATAAAGGGGTTTTTTGAAAAAACAAAACAAATGAGTGTCCATCAGATGGACAAAAATCAAAGTGACCGACAGTAACCACATTTTATTGAAAACATGGAGAAAATGGAGCTCTCAGATGCTCTTAATGGGTGTGTAGGTTGGTACAAGTCTCTGGTACAGCCTACGAGTCAGTCTTGACACCTATCTCCCAGTCTTCCGCAAAGCTGAATCCTTGGCACATGGCTGCTCAGATGAACCCTTCACTTCCCTGACTCCTTTAAAGTTAGGTGTGGCCACGTGAGTAAGTTCTGCTCAATGGTGTATGATTGGAAATGCCATATGAAATTTCTGGGGAGTGTCCTTAAATGAAGGGGTCTCCATAAATGATGGGTGATGAAAGAAGATGGCGGAGAAAGATGGGAACGATCTGCAATGTCTAAAGCCCACCCCTTGCCTGACCCAGCCCCAGACTGGGCAGTAAGTGATCCTGAACGTTTATGCTGTCCTCGAAGGAAGAGGGGAAGAGCCCTGGAATACGCAAAGTGTCCATAGTATGTAATGTACCCTAAGAGGGTGAAACTGCTGGCAGGGGTAGCCATAAATAAATTTAAAGTGGAGAGGTCTGAAGCTTTAGCACAGTGGTAAAAGAAGTTTCCAGACTTACTCTGCAAGCCTCTGCTTCTGCCTGGAGACACGTTAACAAAAACAGTGCCCCCTGTTTGTGCACTATTCAGCATAAGCATAAACAAGTATCTTAAGAGCTCCTTTTTGGTGATTGGGCCATCCCTTGAAGAAAAAGATAACAGATTCAACTTGTTAATATTTCTCTTTTCTGGAAAAAGAAGATAATACGGCTCGTAGCTGCTTGTTTCAATAATAGTTTGTCTACCACTAAAAGCCATAGCCCCACATCTGTTCCTAATCAAAATCTATAATCAGCAATACCCATTGCCTTTCAAAACTTATTTTCTTCATCCCCAAACTATGCGCGGACCTGGCCAAAGCTTACTTCGGTTGTCACCAAGACATGATGGCATCGCATTTATTCCAGGATAAATAAATCAGCTGTGATTCCAAGTAGAACCAGGGTCAGCCAATTAGGCCGTTGCAAATCTGAGCCCTAACGACAAATTGACATTTTCACTTACTGAAATGCCGGAGTAGGCAGGGTTTTGTTTTTTGTTTTTTGGTTGTTGTTGCTTTTTAAGTTTATGGCATTCAAACCGTTGTGATACTTTGTTTCAGGTCACAAGGCTAAAAGACATTTGATAAGAAAAACACATTTTCTGGCAAAACAGATTCTCAGAGCAGCGACTTTAAAACACCCTTTCTACAAGAAACATTTTCTTTTTTTTAAAAGACATTTCTTTGTACAAATGTTGGACTGGAAGCTGAGTCTGTGAGCACAGGGCTTGGGCGGGGGCTAGCCTGGGCCCTGCAGGCCCCTGGGGGGGGGGGGGTGGAGATTCAGAAGCTCTCTGCAGACCCGCTTGGGTGGACGGTCTGGTGGCTACGTGAGAACCAGCCAGGGTGTTGAGGAACAGCCTTTAGACGAGGACTGTTAGTATCCGGTTCTGGGTGAGCGTTGAGTGTCACTTTCCCCGGCGGTGACGAATCCTACATATTTTCTTCTTCCTCTGAGAACAGCTGATCGCCAATGTTTTTTCAGCTTTGATCCGTTTAAAGAGAGAAGCACACATTGATTGGGAGCCTCGGCAAACTTCTGTTTGTCCTCAAGCCACGGCAAAGTAGGGCAAGTGTGGAGCAGAATGACAGGAGCCATGGTAGGCACAGCACAGGGAGACGCGGGCAGATGGAGCTGGGGTCCGGGGGCGGCCACACAGCCTCAGGAGCTCACTGCCGAGGACTTATGACTCCAGGGCCGCGGTCTCTCACGGTTCAGGGGTCGGCACCAAGCATCGACCACTTTGGACGGCAACATCTCCTGGCCCCCCTGCTTGTATCAATGGGCCTCTTTTGGTGACAAGCCAATCATTAAAAGAGGCGAGGGAAAAAAGCATATTTGTTTTGAAGGCTATGCATTATTTTGTGAAGATCCATAATTTTTTTTAAGTTTTTTTAACGTTTATTTATTTTTGAGACAGAGAGAGACAGAGCACGAGCGGGGGAGGGTCAGAGGGAGGGAGACACAGAATCCGGAACAGGCTCGAGGCTCTGAGCTGTCAGCACAGAGCCCGCACAGAGCCTGACGCGGGGTTCGAACTCGCGGACCGCGACCTGAGCCGAAGTCGGCCGCTTAACTGACTGAGCCACCCAGGCGCCCAAGATCCATATTTTTCAAACCCAAGGCCGGTAAGGTGTCACCACCTGGCTGAGGCTTTCTGTGGGTAAAGGGAGGGGGACCAAATGCACAGAAGGTATGTGGAAAAGGCATCATCTTGGATCTTAAAAGGAAAGGAAGACACTATACGAAGATGACTTTAGGGTGATATTTTTTCTCTAGCCAAGAAATTTTTTTTTTTAAGCTTATTTGATTTACTTTGAGACAGAGAGTGCACGTGGAAGTGTGCGTGCGAGCGGGAGAAAGGCAGAGACAGGGAGACAGAGAATCCTAAGCAGGCTCCGCGCTGTCAGCGTGGAGCCCAATGTGGGGCTCAAACTCACGAACTGTGAGATCGTGACTTGAGCCAAAATCAAGAGCTGGATGCCCAACCGACTGAGTCAGCCAGGCGCCCCTATAACTGCTTTAATTCTAATTCCAGTGTAGGTAACATACAGTGTTCTACTAAATTGGTTTCAGGTGTGCAATATAGTGAATCAACAATTCTATACATTGCTCAGTCCCCATCCTGATAAGTGCGCTCTTAATCCCCTTCACCTATTTCACCCATCCGCCCACCCACCTCCCTTCTGGGAACCATCAGTTCTCTATAGTTAAGAGTCTGATTTTTTGGTTTCTTAAATTCCACATGTAAGTGAAATCATATGATATCTGTCTTTCTCTCATTTCACTTAGCATTATACTCTCTAGATCTATCCAGGTTGCCAATGGTGGCAGTAATCCATTCTTAAAAAGCAAGATGACCGATTTGAGGTGTCAAACACACACACACACACACATACACACACAGGCAAGTGCCAGAGACTGTATAGTAACGCACAGCAGACAGGAGACTGGAAGGGCGGGTTCTCGTTCTGGTCCCACTCCGTAGCAGCACCCCCGATGTAAGATGGTTCCAATACTACAAGTCCTGTCTTCTGCTCCCCAGGAACATTGGGAAGAACATAAAATGGTTGTTAGGAACGTCTTTTGAAAAGAACAAACGCTGTCGAGATTAAAACTATTATAGCTATGGATGACCATTATAGTTTGTTTTTTTTTTTAAATGAAACTTTTCTTTGAATTACTCATGATGCAGCAGCAGCATAATCCTCCCCCATCAAGACCGGGCTCTGTTCAACGAGACGATCGCAGGCATGGTGGCCCGTCAGAATCACCGCCATGTAGTAGACACAGGTTCTCAAACATCTTCAATCATCTGTGAAGCTTGAGTTTTCTGAGTTGATATAAAGGAAATGGTATTGAAAAAGAGTTCACCAAAGGACGTTGGTCACTTAGCCTTAGGATCCACTTTTTTTTTTTAATATTTATTTTCGGGAGTGTGCAAGTGGGGGAGGGGCAGACAGAGAGGGGGGCAGAGGATCCGAAGTGGGTTCTGCACTGATAGGCTAACAGCGGTGAGCCCAGTGTGGGGCTGGAACTCATGAACCACCACATCATGACCTGAGCCAAAGTCAGACGCTCAATGGACTGAGCCACCCAGGTGCTCCAGGATCTGCTTTTTAAAAACAACTTTTTTGTGACTGAAAAAACTAAAGTATGACTCATGCAACTGTTTCTATTATTTCCCTGGTTGATGTGATGTATCACGTTCATTGATTTATGAATACTGATCAACCCTTGCATCCTGAATAAATTGCACTTGATTGTGGTGAATGATTTTTTTTTTCAATGTATTGTTGAATTTGGCTTGCAAATATTTTGTTGAGGGATTTTGCATCCATGTTCATCAGAGATCTTGGCCTGTAGTTTCCTCGTGGATTTTCTGTTTGGGTGATCTGCCAATGATGTAGGTAGGGTGTTAAAGTCCCCTACTATTATTGTATTACTATCAGTTACTTCCTTTATTTTATTATTAGTTGCTTTCTGTATTTGGGTGCTCTCATGTTGGGTGCATTCCATGTGCATGATAAATGCTTTTCCATCCCTTCACTTTCAATCTGCAGGTGTCTTTAGGTCTGAAATTAGTCACTTGTAGGCAGCATATAGATGGTCTTGTTTCTTCATCCATTCCCTCACCCTACGTCTTTTGATTATAGTGTTTAGTCCATTTGCATTCAAAGTAACTATTGGTAGGTATGTACTTTTTGCCGATTTGTTACTTGTTTTATGGTGTTTTTTTGTAGTTCTTCTCTGTTCTTTTCTTTCCTTGCCCTCTTATGATTAGCTGGCTTTCTTTGGTGATATGCTTGCATTCCTTTTTCTTTATTTTTTGCATATATGTTAGTGGTTTTCGACTTGTGGTTGCCATTAGGTTTGCGCATATAGAAGTCTGTAAGAAGTTGCTGCTCACTTAAGTTTGAGCCCATTCTTTATTCCTCCCCCCACATCGCACTTTAGGTATATGGTGTCATACCTTTTATTTTGCGAATCCCTTCCTTGATTTTTATAGATATACTTAATTTTACTGCGAATCCCTTTTATTTTTATTTTATTTTTATTTTATTTTGCGAATCCCTTCCTTGATTTTTATAGATATACTTAATTTTACTGCTTTTGTGCTTCCTACTTTTCCTACTCCTAAGAATATAGGAAATTATACATGCAATGTTAAATGGGATGGTCAGGAAAGGTGTCACTTGAGAAGGTGGCATTTGAGTGCAGATGTAAAGGAGGTGTGAATCGAGGTCTGCAAATATCTACAGAGGGGCATTCCAGGCAGAGGGCAGAGCCTGATGCAGGGGCATACCTGCCATGCCAGAGGGACAGCGAAGAGACCACTGAGGCTGGAATGGAGTAAGAAAGAGGGAGAAGGCATGAGGTCTAAGGGGGGACAAAGGCCAGATCACCCAGAGACCTGAGACCATTTTAATCACTATGCATTTTACCAAGATGTGAAAGTGTGGAGCAGGGGACTGAAGGATGTAATTTGAGGAAGGCATTTTTTTGAGGAGGGAGAGAATTTGCACTTTATATCAGAACTCCTCTCTCCGTTGGAATGTTTTTTTTTAATTGTTTTTAATGTTTATTTTTGACAGAGAGAGAGAGAGAGAGAGAGAGAGAGAGAGACAGATCATGAGCGGGGGAGGGGCAGAGAGAGAGACAGATCATGAGCGGGGGAGGGGCAGAGAGAGAGGGAGACAATATCTGAAGCAGACTCCAGGCTCTGAGCTGTCAGCACAGAGCCTGGTGCAGGGCCTGAACTCACAGACCGTGAGATCATGACCTGAGCTGAAGTTGGACGCTCAACCGACTGAGCCACCCGGGCGCCCCAGAATGTTTCCAAGGAGAGGTTCATTAGGAAAAAGTCACGGTGCTGCAGTACCTTTGGAGGTTGGGAACTTGCATTTTTAGAGCCTTGGGCACTCATCCCACCTTCTCCCTGAGTAGTAAGCTACCTAAAATCAAAGTTCCCCAAGGATAGAGCAGTTTCCAAATTGTGTTAAATATGGAGGTCTGAACATGAGAGGAATCAAGCTGATGTAGTCAACAAAAGCCCAAGGAGAAGCAGTGGGGGCCTGAAGCCACCCAGGGACTCTGCCCTTTGACTCCCAAACATGAGCTGTGTAGAGTGTCCCCGTCCCCACAAGGGGATTCAGGCACTCGTTCCTGCTAAGCATGTGACCGATGGCCAGAAGCCCACAGCTGGCATCTGAGGAGACTATGACAAGAACAAGGAACAGGGCACTTGAGTGCACGCAGGCCTGGCTCAGACTCTGAAGCTGCGACCAGCTGCATATTTTCTTTAAAGTTGCGGTGATACTTCCGGACCTATGTTTTTGTTTGGTTTGGTTTGGTTTCCTTTTTTGAAAATGTGGTAAAGTACACATAACACAGTATTTGCCATCTTCACCTGCCTTAAGTGTACAACTCAGTGTTATTAAATATATTCGTAATGCCATCCATCTCGTAATACTGTAAGTCTATACCCATTAGATGATAATTCTCCATCTTCCCTCCACCCAGTCCCGGGAAGCCACCATGTACTTTCTTTCTGAACCTACTTTCAATCACCCTTTGAGGTCAGGGAAAACCTCTTCTAAATTAATGGATTCATTCTCCAGGGTTCTAAGGTAGAGTTCTACAGGGCCCACACCTTGACCGAGGGCTGCTGGTTCCACTGCAGCAGAAAAGCAGGGAAGAGGTCCATAGGCATACCCCCAGTCTTCCCACTGTGCTTTTTCTCCAGGGAGACCGGCCAAGGCCCAGAAAACTGCAAAAGGGCCCTCTGGAGAGACCTTTGAACTCTTACTACAAAGCAAGAGCCCGTATTAAAATATGGGATATTTCTATTTCTTAGATTCCTTTTCACTGGAAAAACAAGCTATCTAGGGAAAATTGTGGCCGATACAACAGCAAGGAAGATTGGACTGTTGGAACGCAACTGATGTCAACTACCAAGCAGGATGAAACTTGTCTTTATTGAGGGAAGAGTCTGAGGCAAAGAGGTCAGGTTTGCCTACGGGTTGAGATTTGCGCACAGAATTTCCAGAGTGCTGGATTTTAGTCGGGAGAACTATGAAGAGGCTAGAGCTCATCGTGTGCAAAGCTCTCAGGTGAGGAGGGACTGGACAACTGAGACTCCACTAATATGTGACAAAAATTATGTGGGCAATAATTTGACATTTTTAGCGTTAACGTGTCCACTGAAATAGAATGCGTAAATTAATACTCTTAGGAGATCTGCTTGGTGGAAAAACAGAATGGGGATCACAAACCCTATTAACTCCTATGTCTCAAGCCTCTAATGGAAGATTCCCGATGGGATGAGGAGGATGCTTCGAGTTCATAGAAACTTTGTAAAGCTCACAAGCATGTGTTTTATAAAGTCATGTAGCAGAGTCCCCCAACTGATTTTATAACTGAGATTTATGTCTCTAACAAAATAAGATACACAGCAAATGAATGACTCTGCTGGCCTTTTCTGGAGAGCGGATGATAAGTTCTCTAAAGATATTGTTTACTTTGCCCAGTTATCTGTTTTTATTCTGTAAATTCTCCACAGTGCCCCAGGCCGGAACTCCAAATCTACTGTTCCCATCAAATCAATTTCCCCACAGAATGAAGAATGCTGTAAATACTATGCTTAAAATTCATTGTTATCTGTGAAGAACCCAACTCAACAGGAATCATTGAGATTAAGAGGGTCTATGCAGTGAAGGTGGATAGAATGTGTAGAAAAAAAGAGATCTACACACTGATTATTTTCTAATAAAACTGTTCCTTCTATCAGAGAGTGGAGGGAATTAATATAAACAGACAGATTTGTTTAAACCCAATTTCGCTACCATTCTGTAGGTTGCTTTAACCCTGTTCTGACATCACTTATTAAACAAATGATGGTATTTTCACAGATATGAAACCACTGAGCTAAAGTTATCCATTCCTACAGGATGGTCCTGCATTTAATTTTACTGTACAAAGGCTGAGAAAATTATATGGCTATCGACCGTGTTCACAGATTGTACGAGCTTGGAATTCCATCCAACAAAATGACTATTTGTCAGAAAGCGCACCAGAGTTTTTAAAACATGAAAACAGAAAACGAAAACAGTAACAGCAAGACTTTGTGGTATGGCTGATACGTGACAGGGCCTTTACATGTCCTTTATATTTCTAGTTCTTCCAACAACCCTACAAAGTACTATTAATATTCCCATGTTACAGACAGGAGACCTGAAACTCATAGAAATGATCCAAGTTTACATAAAGTCTCATCCATAGTTAAAGAAAGTGTAGAACCAAGGTTTAAGCTGTATCTAATTCCTAAGTCCCGTGTACTTTGTACCACGGTGCTGTGTCCCATATTACCATTAGTTGTCAACCAGAAATTCAAAGATGCTAGCTCTCATAAATAAAATGCCAAATCCATAATTAAGGGACGTAAGATTATTCCAAATCTATTTGTGTGCATGCTTCCCTAATCAACTTCCTTGACTGAATTCCAAATTAATGGACTTATTTTATTCCAACCCTAACCCTAATCCTAACCCTAACTGCTTTCTCCCACAGACCAAATGCCTTCCTTGCCAGCATGGCTGTTTGGTTGCTTATCCAGGACAGTCCTGCACCCCCTGGCCTATAAAAATCTCCTCCAGTTGGAACCTTCTCCCTGATAGCCCTGGTCTGAAGGGAGACCCCTCCCCCGCCTCCGCTCTCCCATAGCACCTAGCCCTTACTTCTCTGCGAATGACAAGCTTCACTTCTCTGCGAATGACAGACTTTCGTCTAATCCTGTCCTCACCCTTCCTGCTCCCTTCACAGTGGCAGAACAGTGCTCTACAGAGTGGTGCTCAATCAACGTTGCCGAGTAACTGAATCGATTTTTAATTAGCACGTGGAAGGGGTTAAGGAAGAAGGTCCTTTTCCACAGCCAGGCTCCATTCAGTGATGATTTCAGTCATCAGAAAGACGTATAGAATACAGGTAATTACAAAATTTTTTTTTATGTTTCATTTTATATTTGAGAGAGTGAGAGATGGAGTGCCAGCGGAGGGAGGGGCAGAGAGAGAGGGAGACACAGAATCCGAAGCAGGCTCCAGACTCCCAGCTGTCAGCACAGAGCCCGACGCAGGGTACAAACTCAGAAGCAGTAAGATCATCACCTGAGCCAAAGTCAGAGGCTTAAGTGACTGAGCCACCCAGGCACTCCCAGAAAAAAGGTAGTCTTAAACAGCACATTTTCCAGTGAGGATATGATTCTTCACACTTAAAATCTCTCACAAGACTCCAATAAGGAAGTGATTTTGAAGTGATCTCCAAAAGTTTTGATTGTGTACTCCTATCATGAAAAAGGTATTTTTTTTTAAGTTTGCTTATGTATGTTGAGATAGAGAGAGCATGTGAGTAGGGGAGGAGAAGAGAGAGCGGGAAGGAGAGAGAATTCCTAGCAAGCTCTGCACTGTCAGCACAGAGCCTAACGCGGGGCTCAAACCCACAAACCATGATAATATGACCTGAGCCGAAATCAAGAGTTGGACACTTAATTGACTGAGCCACCCAGATGCCTCATGATAAAGGTATTTTAAAAAAACTTAAAAAAATACATACCTTGTATTTTGTGTGTAAATATAACACAGAATTTTATTTTACCTCAATATACATATATTTATGTATTTATAAAACATGTATATATCCTACTGTGTTAATATAATATATAAGATACACACAGAAGGGGCGCCTGGGTGGCTCAGTTGGTTAAGCATCCGACTTCGGCTCAGGTCATGATCTCGCGGTCTGTGAGTTCGAGCCCCGCATCAGGCTCTGTGCTGACAGCTCAGAGCCTGGAGCCTGTTTCACATTCTGTGTCTCCCTCTCTCTCTGACCCTCCCCCATTCATGCTGTCTCAAAAATAAATAAACGTTAAAAAAAAAAATTAAAAAAAAAAAAGATATACACAGAAAATGTAACTTTCAATGAATAAATGAAAATAACATTTTAATATTTTCTTTTTGCACCCCAATAAATAGTCTGGCACGAGAAAAGACTAATCTTGGCTGAGCAGCTATATTTTCTGGTAGAAGAAAGGAAATCATGTTTTTCTTTTCCTAGGCTATGCCCCAACATTGGCTACTTCCTCTCTTTATTCAGATTCTCTTACAAGACCACCAACATACTTCAAACATCAGTGAAATAAAGCAGGAGGAAGGCTTAGGGCTCTGGATTCTCAGTCTGGAAATGTCACGATTTAATCTCAGAGATTTGCTGTGAAGTTGTAAGCATGACAGTGTGAAACCCAACAGATTACTCCTGAATTCCTTGTTTGTTTTCATTGTGACCAAACTCTCATAAAATTTATTTTTTTTTAGCTTCAAAACTCAAAGGATGTGTGGACACATGACTTAAATGGAGAAAAACATCATGAAAACAATATTAAGAAGTAATTACTTTTATATTGTTTTCATTAAATAAAAACCCCTCATATTCAGATAATCACATAGTATAGTTTTTATCTCTTTTAAAGAAAAAAGTCAATAAATATTAAAAGGGTTTGGAAATGATACGTGCAGTGCCCACCACATTAAAACCATTTTAATTGTTTTTAAACACACACACACACACACACACACACATGCACACACACACAGGAAAAAATATCAGATAGATATTCTCCAAAAAAATGAACAAGCTATATCCCAAAATGGTGAGAATAAGTTTAATTTTCTTTTCCTCTTTAGGCATTTCTGTGACTTTTCAAACACCCTTTAGTGGCCACGTATTTTTTTTTGAAAGAGTATAAATATAACCAATTGTAAATAATTCACATAGATTTCTATATTTTAATAGAATGAGAATCCTATTCTTCTAATGGAACATTTTAACTCCTTTTGGAGTTACTAGCATTCGGAAGAAAAGTGCCTATTATTTCCATGTTTTAGAATTCATTTTGACTTCAGTACAATTTTTAATGTTACTTTGGTTTCACATAAGAAAGTTGCACTTTTAATAATCAAAACAGTATGGTACTGGCACAAAAATAGACACATAGATCAAGAATAGAATAGAGAGCCCAGAAATAAACCCACACTTTTATGGTCAATTAATCTATGACAAAGGAGGCAAGAACATACAATGGGGAAAACAACAGTCTCTTCAATAAATAGTGCTGGGAAAACTGGACAGCTACGTGCAAAAGAATGAAACTGGATGACTTTATTATGCCACATATAAAAATAAACTCAAAGTGAATTAAAGGCCTAAATGTGAGAGCTTGAAACCATACCCCCAAAAGAAAACTTAGGCAGTAATCTCTTGGACATTGGTCTTAGCAACATATTTATGAATGTATCTCCTCAGGCTAAGGAAACAAAAGCAAAAATAAACTATTGGGACTACACCCAAAAAAGCTTCTGCACAGCAAAGGAAACCATCAACAAAATGAGAAGGCAACTTACTGAGTGGGAGAAGATAATCTGTAAATGACATATCTGATTAAGGGTTAGTATCCAAAATATATAAAGAACTTACACAACTCAATGCCAAAACAAAAACAAGAATAGCCAAACTGATCTGATCAAAAAAGGGCAGACAACCTAGATATTTTTCCATAGATGGCCAACAGTTACATGAAAAGATGTTCCACATTGCTAACCATTAGGGAAGTGCAAATAAAACCACAGTGTGATATCACCTCACACCTAATGCAATGGCTAGTACCAAAAAGACAAGGAATAACAAGTATTGGTGAGGATGTGGAGAAAAAGGAACCTCTTTCACTGTTGGTAGGAATATAAATGGGTGCAGTCACTGTGGAAGACAATTATGGAGTTTCCTCAAAATATTAAACATAGAAATACCATGTGATCCAATAATCCCACTACCAGTTATTTACCCAAACAAAATACTAATTTGAAAAGATAGCTGCATCCCTGTGTTTATTGCAGCATTATTTACAATAGCCAAGATATGGAAGCCACCCAAGTGTCCATCAATAGATGAATGGGTAAAGAAGATGTGATACACACACACACACACACACACACACACACACACACACACACACACACACAGTGGAATATTACTCTGCCATAAAAAAGGATGAGATCCTGTCATTTGCAACCATATGGATGGACCTACAGGGTATAATGCTAAGTGAAATAAGTCAGAGAGATCAAGACAAATACCATATGATTTCACTTCTGTGTGGAATCTAAAAACAAAACAAAGAAACAAAACAAACAGACTCTTAAAAAGAACAAACTGATGATTGCCAGAGGGGAGGTGGCGGGGGGTGGGGGATGGGGATGGGTGAAATAGATAAAGGGAATTAAGAGGTAGCAACTTCCAGTTATAAAATAAATAAGTCACAGAGATGAAATGTACAGCATAGGGAATATAGTCAATGGTATTGGAATAGCATATGGTGACTTATGTAGTCACACTTATGGTGAGCATAGCATAATGTATGGAGTTGTTGAATCACTATGTTGTATACCTTAAACCAATGTTACACTGTATGTCAACTACTCTTCAATAAAAAAAGGAAAATGGCACTATCCACAATAGCCAAAGTATGGAAAGAGCCCAAATGTCCGCTGATGGATGAATGGATAAAGAAGATGTGGTATACATATATATATAATGGAGTATTACTGGGCAATCAAAAAGAATGAAATCTTGCCATTTGCAACTACATGGATGGAACTAGAGGATATTATGCTAAGTGAAATTAGTCAGAGAAAGACAAATATCATATGACTTCACTCATATGAGGACTTTAAGACACAGAACAGATGAACACAAGGGAAGGGAAGCAAAAAATAATACAAAAACAGGGAGGGGGACATAAGAAACTGTTAAATATGGAGAACAAACAGAGGGTTATTGAAGGGCTTGTGGGGGGGGGGATGGGCTAAATGGGTAAGGGGCATTAAGGAATCTACCCATGAAATCATTGTTGCACTATATGCTAACTAACTTGGATGTAAATTAAAAAATAAAATAAAATAAGAAAAATGACATTTTAAATCAAATGCTTCATAACAGAGACCCAGTTATCCAGAATACAGATACATTTTAGACTGAGGATACAGAGAGAGGCAGCAAATGGGTCCAAAGGAACTCGTAAATTAATGGAATCAAGGCAGAAAGGGAGAGTAAATTAGAAGGTAGGTCTGTCTGGAGAAGATTAAGATTATGGAGAGCCCGTGCAATCTAAACATGTGACAGTTCTTGTAAGGAAACCCATCATCATCTAAATAAATAATATGGAAAACAAATAAATAATATAGAATCCTAGTTTCTGCAATTATTTTCTGGCAGAGTCTCAATTTTGCTCAGGTGTTCACCTTTCCATGTGCTCAAGTGGGTCTAACCTATATATGATGGTCTCATTCCCCTTGTCATTGACTCTTTTAGTCAATTCCTGCCATTGAGGTGTCAAGAATTCTGCTGGGGGCATTCTGGATAGATTCTTCCCTCCTTATCAAAGCTGAATAAGGGGCACCTGGGTGGCTTAGCTGGTTGAGCGTCCAACTCTTGATTTTGTCTCAGGTCATGATCCCAGGGTTGTGGGATCGAGTCCCGCATTAGGCTCTGAGCTCTTCCCTCTGCCCCTCTCTCTAAAATTAAAAATTTTGTGCTCTCTCTCTAAAATTAAAAAAAAAAAAAGTTAAAGCTGAATAAGAAATTTAAACCAACTATTGAAAGGCACCAGAGAACAACTAAGGCAGACAGAACTTGATTGGCCAGAATCCTGGAGAGAGAGGGAGAGAGATACTGAAAGAAGCCTCATGTTTGCCTCTATTTCCACCTAGTATGGGATGGAGAATAGAGATGGGCAAAAAAGTGGGCTGGGGATAGGGACAATTTTTCTGGGATGGAAAATGGCAGGGTTTGGCGTTCCCAAAGGGGACAGACAGATAGAGTTTGAAGTGTGGGGCCTAGAAAGATTGAAGGGCTCTGGCACCATTGAGACTCCAGAGGACTCTACCATGAGAGCAAGAGAAAACCATAAAAAAATCAAGTCTGGGGCGCCTAGGTGGCTCAGTCAGTTAAGAATCTGACTTCGGCTCAGGTCATGATCTCATGGTTCATGGGTTTGAGCCCTGCATCAGGCTCTGTGCTGACAGCTCAGAGCCTGGAGCCTGCTTCAGATTCTGTGTCTCCCTCTCTCTCTGCCCCTCTCCTGCTCATGATCTGTCTGTCTCTCAAAAATAAATAAATGTTAAAAAAAAAAAAGATCAAGTCTAACAAAGCCTAAGACTCATGCTCAACCAGATCAAGTCTGTCTGCATAAAGCCTGTCTGTCTACCAGAAAAGAATTAAATCTTCTTTGGGTAGAAGTGCCATTAGTCAGAGCTTTACAATTTCTCATACACAATGTCTGACATTCAATAAAAAAAAAAATCTACCAGTAAAAAAAAATAAAAATCTACCAGGATATGAATAAATAGGATCAAATGATGAAAACCAAAAGAAGAAACAGGTAATATACACAGACCTAAGGGTGATGATTGCCAGAGGGGAAGTGGTGGGGGGTGGGGGAGAATAGGTGAAATAGCTAACAAATTATTGGAGTTATCCGACAAGAAATTAAAGGTAACTCTGGTTAACATGCTTAAGAAAATAGAAGAGGGGCTCCTGGGTGGCTCAGTCGGTTGAGTGTCTGCTTTCAGCTCAGGTCATGATCTCATAGCTCGTGAGTTCGAGCCCCGTGTTAGGCTCTGTGCTGACAGCTTGGAGCGTGGAGCCTGTTTCAGATTCTGTGTCTCCCTCTCTCTCTGCCTCTCCCCTGTTCATGCTCTGTCTCTCTCTGTCTCAAAAATAAATAAACGTTAAAAAAAAAAATTTTAGTCAATTCTTTTAGTCATCAAGTCATCAAGCTAGACATCAAGCTGAACATTTAAGATTTGCATATGGGGGGCACCTGGGTGGCTCAGTTGGTTACGTGTCCGACTTCAGCTCAGGTCATGATCTCATAAGCCGTGGGTTTAAGCCCCGCATTGGGCGCTGTGCTGACAGCCCAGAGCCTGGAACCTGCTTCGGATTGTGTGTCTTCTTCTCCTTTCTCTGTCCTTCCCCCCACCTTTCACTCTGTCTCCCCCTCTCTCAAAAATAAATAAACATTAAAAAACCCATAAAATATGTGTTTATTGACTATGTTATTAGCAAGGCTTCTGGTCTATAGTAGACTATTAGCAGTTAACTTTTTAGGGAGTCAAAAGTTATAGGCGGATTTCTGACTGTGTGGGGGGTTGTTGCCACTAACCCCCATGTTGTGCAAGGGTCAACTATATATCCAAGTGCAAAGCATGGTTGTGTTAGGGTAATAGGAGTGCAGAATTTTTTGGTTGTTTCTTTTCTCTGTATAGCAAGTAGAATTATATTAGTTGTATTAGTGGAAAAATTTCAAATTAAATTAATTAAAAATAATATGATTTGAATACATTGTGTATTCCTGGAAATATGAAACTAAGGGCCAAAGAACTGAAACAAAGTTATGTGTATTCTGAACACTTCATATAAATCTCTATCAGCTGCCTAAATCCTATGCTATAAATTCACCTTTTTATTAATTTCAGTGACACCCCATTTAGATAATCAGCTTAAATCTCTGGAATGTGGTCAGGAGACAGATAAAAGTAAAAAGTAAAGTTTCTTACAAGCAAAATGACTGTCAATGCCCCTATGCGTTATTCACAGGTACTTACTGAGAGCCAGGTAGGCTCATTTTTGCCATAATTCGAACAAGCTAGAATTTCTAGTCCAGGAAATGGAAAAGTGGATGGGGTTGCAGAAAGTGACATCTGCCAGCCTGACAGTAAAGTCCAGAGGTAGAAAAAACAACCCCAAAGCAGACCAAAATATACTGAAAACGATTTAATACTGGGTACCGAGCATAACTATATTCCAGCATTTTCTATGGCAGTTGGCTCTAATAATGACTAGAGCTCTCAATAGCAACACACTTACCCTACTTGGGAGGCTATCTAGTCAGAGAAGCATGTGGAATGCACATTTTGGAAAGGATTCCACTTAATATGGTTTCTTTTTAAAATATATTTTTGGTTGTTTTGCCTGAACACACACGTGTGCACTCTGCACGCACACACACGTATCCCTGTAAGGAACTGCTCACTTTTCCTTAACAGGCAATAAATGAGGAGATCTACTCAAGCTTTTCTGGAGACAAAAAAAAAAAAGTGACAATTTATCAAAGCAACTCGCTCCTCAAATTTCCCTCATTTTGCTGTGTTACTAAATGAAGCACTAAGAAAACATTTTTCAATCTCAAGGCTTGTCTCCTGTTCCATACTCGCCTCCACCCACCCCTTCTTCCCGCTACCCTCCGTCCCCCCACTTGCTTATCGCAGCTGCGAGCTGCACCAGTCTGGGGGGGGGGGTGGGAATTAACTCGGAGATATGTAAATGTCAGTTGCTATTAGAGCCAACGAGAAACTCTTCCGCCAGGGTCCCCGCAGCACTGCGGGCCGGGCCGTGGGAGCTGCGTTCCACCGGAGCTGGGCTGCCTGTGGCTCGCAACAGTCAGGGCTGTCTGGAAAGTTTTCAGGTTGTTTGCTTTCGTGGATTCGCTCCAAGTGAGGCACATGTTTTTCAAAAATGAATGCCAAAGATAACAAAAAAACGCAAAGGAGAGGAGAAAGGGAGGATTATCCAGAATATACGAGTGAACCAGGATAAGGCTTAGCAAACGACACAACGGTTCAAGGGCACTTGGCTCCCCACCACATTTAGAACGGCCCACAGAGACTGAGGTTAAAAACAATGTACATAATGACTTGAAAGACAGTTATTTGGGCGCCTGGATGTGTTTTACATCTTCTTCATATTGCTTGGGGCAGAGGTCACTGAATTATTCCGTTATTTAAGCTGTTTACAGCTATATTTGAGTGGTCTTTGTTGACAATTTTGCTTCCAAGTAATTTTCTAAAAACATCCTAATTACTGTTCCCTGTCATTAGCTACTGTAATTTGTTTTCAGGGCTGATGGTCAGCACTGTGACTGCATTTAGAACACCGAATGGGTTTGCATGATCATTCAGTGCGTGTCCCTGTTAAACCTATTGCTGTTTCTTCAAACCACTTCAGGTTTTTGGGTTTTTGTTTTTTAAGTATGCCATTTACATCTTTAAAGAAGAAAATGGAAGATGATTCTTTTTGTGTCATTATAATTTAGTGTTTCCATAGGACTTTCATTTCTAAAGGCATTACAATCATTTATTAATTACCCAGCCCTGTGCCCTTAAGCTCTCAGCCATTTGGAGTCTCTCTGATTTCTAGATAAGCCACTGAGGCTAGGGAAGGGCACTTGGCTGGGGAGAGGTTCCTCCCTTCCTGTTAGGATTCCCACCCTTTTTCCAGGCCACCCCACCCAAGTGGGATCTGCACAGGCTGGCTTCATTGCTGTATTTGAAGTTTCATGTTTGATGTTCCCTGAATGTGTGTATAAAATACATACCAAAGGAACATATAGATTATTTTTGGGTTATTTGATGTTTCGGATTTTCCCTGTTACTATTCATTTCTGTTCATTCATTTACCCCTTCATGGAACCCTGTGTTGGGCTCCCCCTCTACGTCAGTCAGTGAACCGGGCTCTGAGGAGAGGAGAGCCACAGTCTCACCATGCAGTTAAGAATAGGGCTGAAGATACTGTTAGACGAGGTGCGTGATGGCATCTGATGAAAATGCCATGGGAGGGGGGAGTGTGCAAAAGAGACGGAGATAAATAACATTATTCCAGGGAGATAAACCAACATGGAAAATGGGAATTCAGGGAGCAACAGGTCACTTAGTTGCCCTACCTGGAGGGTTTATTGTGAGGACTAATGGTAAATGAGGCTGGGATCGTGGTTTAGAGGAAGATTTCGGATGGTGCTGAACTGCCTGCTGGGTGAACCTCTCCAGCCAACGCAAAGTCTCCCCAACCGGACTGTAAGTGATCACTAGTAGCCAGAAAGACAGAGAAAGCAAGGGGCATAATTGCATTCACTATATGGCAGAAAAATTCACAGAGAGATTAATTAATTGTATGGCTGAAAGACCAGTAGGCAAACGACCAGGTGATCTAAAACAAGGCCAAGAAAATGGGCTTTAGGAAGGAAAATGGGTAATTATGCAACAGATTAATTATCCTGAAGAATGTCGAAAGCGACCAGATTGTGGGAAGTTTTCTGATTTTACAGCAATAGAAAATCATACCTGAAACCACACGGGCTTCACACACTCATGCATTCATTTATTTGTAGGTGATAATACAGGGTTTCATATTCTGCGAATTTCCGATCTTATTTACTTACAGAGTCCTCTGTCTCTACTCCCTTCTGACTTTCTGTCTCCACCCTGTAGTCAATACCAGACTCATGCCAAGCTTCATTTCATGCCAACTTCCACAGGAAATCCAGTCATATCAACAATCCTATGATTTCTGCAGTTTACAGATACATACAGGATGTTGGGGAGTGTGGGTCACATCACAAGCCTCTATCATGTCCCTCTCCTCAGCATCACCCTGCTTGTAAAGCCTCCCTCTGACTCACGAGGCTCCCTTTCATGACAAGTGACCCTCGCCTCCTACTCTCAGTCTGTGGACACTGAAGATCTGGCCCCGATCCACAATTGGATGTGTATAATGATCCAAAAATACAAAAATAAAGTAGTAGAAACTACCGTTTATTGGGCATTGACTATGGGCCAGGTCCTAAACTGAGAGCTTACCCGCATGACGTCATCTGACTGTCCAGCCCCATGGTGCGTATTATTAAGCCATGTCACAGATAAGGAAAAAGAAACACAGAGACGTTAAGTGATGTGCCCAAACGAATCCGAATGTTAAGAAGCAGATCAGTTGGCTGCCAAGCATGGCATCTTAACAAAGGATCATTCGAGTTGTCTTCCAGACCCAATGCGAAAGACGTATTGTTCTAGGCATCCCCTGGATAATAGCGAAAGAGACCACGGCACAATTTTAAACACAGGAACACAGAGGACTTAATCTGACTGCTTCTAGAAGGCTTGTCTTTGAGACACTGAAAGCATTTGTTATTGTACTGAGTGTAGCAGGTGAGGCTGTCAGGGATCAGTGCCTTTACGGCAGCATGCGGTTCTCACATGGGTTTTCGCTAAATGCCACACTCTGCTCCCCAATTATGGGTTGAATTTTGTACCCCTGAGATTCATATGTTGGAGTCCTAACACCCAGTACCTTAGAATGTGACCTTATTCGAAGACAGGGTCTTTCCAGAGGTAATCAAGTTAAAATGAGCTCATTAGGATGGGCCCTAACCCAGTATGACTGGTGTCCTTGCAAAAGGGGGAAATTTGGACCCAGGAACACTCAGAGAGGGAAAACCTAGGGAGGAGATTGCTATCGACGAGCTAAGAAGAGAGACCAGCTCCAGATTCTCCACCAGCCTTGGAAGGAACCGACCCCACTGACACTTTGATTTTGAACTTCCCAGCCTCCAGAACCATCAGACAATAAATTTCTGTTATTCGAGCCACCCGTTCTGTGATACTTTGTCACCGCAGCCCTAGCAAACGGAAAGACCCCCCCATTCCATACTGCCCCAGTTGGAATTCTCTCTCCTTTCCTCAGGTTCATCAACACCAAAAAGAACCAACAGAACTAAGTGTTCCAGGACTTAGAACCAACAGAACTAAGCTGCTACATTTTGAACAAGGTACCAGATAGTGAGCCTGTCCCAAAAGAGTTCCCTTTGATTTGATCCACTCGACTGATTGAGTATATAAGAACAAACATTTGAATATTACTTCCTCTGGGTTAAAAAAAAAAAAAAAAAAGAAGGGGTTCTTTAGGGTCCGTAGCAACTTCAGGGTAGTAGGCGCTGACCCTGATCATAGAGGGACTCTTCTGGAAGACAGCTGGGGAGTGCCGGTAGTATTCCAAACAGATCTTAAAACAAGTATATGCAGCTTCTTGTTTAAGATGTGTAAATAAACTGTCAGCCAAGTCAGCAGCCCCTTGTCTGTTCCTTTTTTTTTTTTTTAAGTAATTTTCAAGACAAGCTCAAACATAACTCTCACAGTTGGTTACTAGAGGAGTTAATGGCTTTAAGCTCAAAAGGAATGACTTTTTTGAATTATCCATTTGACAAAAGTCTCCCTAAGGCAACACTTTTACCCCCTGCCCGCTCCCCTAGTTGAAGTTAGCAACCATGTATTAATTAACTGAAGCCAATCTCAGGAAACACTAAACCTCTGTCTTTTCTTTTTAAGAATACAGAGTTTACATTAGAAAACAAGTAATTCTAAATTACCTGAGAGCTTCTTGTTATGTGAACAGAAAGGTTTCCTGGTAAATGTTTTCCACAAACCACCTGAATTAAGGGGCTCTCATTTCAGTAGGACTGATGCTCTAGGAAGGCAGTCAGTTGCCTAACGTGAGATGATTAGAGAGTTAAAAAGAACGTGTTTCTCTCCAAAACATTTCCTTCGCTGGCTTGTTGCAAATGTCTGAATTTCACAACGAATACATCAACTTTAGAGTTCGTCATTGCTTTTGCTTCTGCATCAAAATGTACCCCCGAAAGGAGTAACTTCTGGTTCCTACCTGAACTCAGCCGTGTGGCGGGGTCCAGCGGAGACAGGCCACGAGGGCCACACCAGGCATAGTTTCGCAGGAAGCACTGGGGCAACTGGTAGCAGAGGGTCACTCCCTTGGCAGTGTCTGAAGATAAGGTTGGCTTTCCAGAGCTTCTTCCTGTTGGGAGTCAAATACACGCAGTTGATGGTTTGGTGGTACTATCTGGGTAAGAAGTCCACCGTTGCATGAACATGTAACTTTTTTTTTTTTTTTTAAGACATATAGACAGAGTAGGGGAGGGGCAGAGAGAGAGGGAGACACAGAATCGGAAGCAGGCTCCAGGCTCCGAGCTGTCAGCACAGAGCCCGATGCGGGGCTCGAACCCACGAACGACAGGATCATGACCTAGGCCTAAGTTGGATGCTCAACTGACTGAGCCACTCAGGCGCCCCATGAACAGGTAACATTTTAAGTTGCTTGCACATTAGTAAGAATTAGGCTTTTGTGTCTAATGTTCTATGTGATCAAAATGATGCCAGCTGGATAAGAGGACTGTTCCCCAGAGGAGGCTGGGGGAAGGAGGGAGTGTTGGGAGGGGGAGGGGCGGAGACACCAAAAAAGGGTAACAGAAGAAACTAAAGACAAACATCTAGCCTCTAGAAATGTGAAAAAATAAACTGCTATTCTTTAAACCATCCAGGTTGTGGGACTTTGTTACAGCAGTCCTAGCGAACTGATGTATTTGCCTTGTTTTTAGTCTCTTTATTTGTGTGAAATTCTATACAAGATTGGAAATGCCTTTTGCCAAATACATTGCTTCTTTCTGGGGTGAGCTACAACAATACATTCAGCCCACATCTGGGGTCATGATCTCACAGTTCACAGGTCATGATCTCACAGTTCGTGGGTTCGAGCTCCAAGTTCGGCCATGTGCTGACAGCTCTGAGCCTGGAGCCTGCTTTGGATTCTGTGTCTCCTTCTCTCTCTGCCCCTCCCCCGCTCACGCTCTGTCCCTCTCTCTCTCAAAGATAAATAAACATTAAAAAAAATTAAATTCAGCCCACATTCAACCCTCTTGGAACATTCAAGGTACATTAAAATCTATCTGCTAAGGCTTATTCATGATAAGACACTTATCAAGTCTGCTAGTGAAAAGATATACCCAGAGGAGATGATGGGATAGTTCTTTTTTTTTTTTTAATTTTTTTTTTTTAACGTTTATTTATTTTTGAGACAGAGAGAGACAGAGCATGAACGGGGGAGAGTCAGAGAGAGGGAGACACAGAATCCGAAACAGGCTCCAGGCTCCCGAGCCGTCAGCACAGAGCCCGATGCGGGGCTTGAACTCACTGACCGCGAGATCATGACCTGAGCCGAAGTCGGCCGCTTAACTGACTGAGCCACCCAGGCGCCCCTGGGATAGTTCTAAATGTAAGTAAAGTTCACAGAGCCAGTGATGACGATAGCTAATAATCAATGCTTACTGTGCATCTGCATTTTAAATGCACAGACTCTGTTTCTCAGGACAATTCTATAATTTGATTTTAATGCACACTAGTGAGGTAGTTACTGCCTATCCCCTTTACATATGGTAAAGGTGAGGCATGGAGAAATGAGGGAACTTTCCTTAAGATCACACATCTTGTAACTGGAGAAGGGAGGTTGTTTTACAATATAGCAGCTGGACGCTGGAGCCTGAGCTTGTCATCACTCTGTTGTTCTACCAAGACATTTAATTCTAGTGACAGAAAAACAAAATGAAGTTGGAACCCTACCTCACACCATATAAAAAGATGTATTAAAGACCTAAATGTAAGAGTAAACTCTAAAACTCTGAGAAGAAAATATACATCTTTTGGACCTGGGATTAGGCAATGGTGGTTTCTTAGACATGATACCAAAGCATAAATGACAAAAGAACAAGTGAATAAACTGGACTTCATAAAAATTAAAAACCTTTGGGCTTCAAAGGACACTATCAAGAAAGTGAAGACACTCTAAAGAATAGGAGAAAATATTTGCAAATCACGTATCATATAAGGGGTTAGTATCTAGAATATATACATATATATATATTTTTAATTTTTTTAACATTTACTCATTTTTGAGAGACACAGAGACAGTATGTGAATGGGTTAAGGGCAGAGAGAGAGGGAGACACAGAATCTGAAGCAGGATCCAGGCTCCGAGCTGTCAGCATAGAGCCTGATGTGGGTTTGAACCCACGAACTGTGAGATCATGACCTGAGCTGAAGCCAGACACTCAACCGACTGACCCACCCAGGCGCCCCTAGAATATATTTTTTAAAAAAACTCTTAAAACTCAACAATGAAAAGACAACACAATTTAAAAATGGGCAAAGGACCTGAACAGACATTTCTCCAAAGCAGATATACAACGGCCAGCATGTGAGGTGCTCAATATCATTACTCATCAGGGAAATGCAAATCAAAATCACAATGATATACCATCTCTTACCCACTGTGATGACTGTAATTAAAAACTACAATAGAAAGGAGAATAACGCGTGTCAGGGAGGATGTGGAAAAATTAGAGCCTCACACCTTACCGGTGGGAAAGTACAAAGGTATAGCTGCTGTACAAATCACAGTGCGACAGCTCTTCAAAAACTGAACATAGTTTAAATCAACCAATTTCGTTCCTAGGTATATGCCCAAGAGAATTGGAAATGTACCTGCACACAAAAAGTTATACGTTGAGTGTTTGTAGCAGTATTATAATAGAAAGTGAGGGGGACTGGGTGGCTCAGTCATTTGGGCGTCCAACTCTTGGTTTCAGCTCAGGTCATGATCTCACAGTTTGTGGGATGGAGATCCGGGTAGGCAAATTCTGTGCTGACTGCGTGGATTCTGCTTGGGATCTCTATCTCTCCCTCTCTCTGCCCCTCCCCAACTCACTCTCTTCGTCTCTTTCAAAATGAATGAGTAAAAAAACGTAAAAAAAAAAAAAAAAAAGATTCCCTCTCACCTTCTTCCCCATGCTCTCCCTCTCTCTCTCTCAAAACACGAAACCCACAAAAACCACTGAAGTGCACACTCTAAAGGGTGAATTTAATGGTATGTGAATTATATCCTTCTAAAAAATTTTTTAGGTCTCACAAATTTTAGCCACGATGAAAAGAAAATGATTTTAGGTGCTACTTGATTAAGAAGTGCCTTTTGTCCCTTGCCTTTGCTATAGGTAGCACATTAAAAAAAATTTTTAAAGCTCTAGAGATGACTTTCAAAATGACTTAAAAAAAAAAGCTGTCACACATACGGATAATATGGCTAAATGGAAGTTCTGGGAGAAAGTTTCTAAGTTGTTTTGTGGAAAAGATAAATTTCTTATGGCTTTGAACTAAAAGTTCCTCAAAGTAATTGAGAACGAAAACGAACGAGGTTTAACAGATTATTTTTAAAAACTCAGCAAGTTCTAATAAGATTTATAGATATTAAATCATATAAAATTTTGGGTTTTCAACTTAAGATGGTTGTGTTGATTATTTGAGTGATGAGGACTAAGATACGACCACCTGATTTACCTTTCTGTTAACTGAATAATGGATGCAAACGGAAAATGTTGACTCTGTCTTCTTGGTCTTTATTGTAGTTAGGGAAAACTGGTCAAACCAATGGCCCACAGTTGCCCAGAATTCAACAACTCATGTTTCATACAACCCTACACGTTCACACACTTAGGCACAGACATTCAGTGTGGTACACTGAGAGGGCTGTGTGGTCCCACGTGGGCTTTCCTCTTCACTCTGCCACTGGGAATAGATGCCGGGCAAGCTTCTTCATCTCTTCGAACGTGACTTTTCCTACTTGCAAAATGAGCAAAACAGTGTCTACGGTGCAGGGGATTTGCTAACATTCAAAGAACGCACCGAAAGTGCCTGACACACTTTTCGTTACACGCTGCCTGCGTGGATGATGGCGGTGGCGTTGGTGTTGAACACTGCGAGGATCCCTGAATGAGGTAAGTTCCTGCAGACCAACTGGCCCGGGCACAGGGCTACACATGAAGTAGATCCTAAATAAATCCGTGTGAGTTGATGAATTACTTCCTACTGGAAACCACACAAATCAAAAACATTTGTCTTCTGACTTGTTGCCTTTCCTCAAGTGATGTCCAACCCCCGGACTTCGGTAGGTGCCCTCTCTGACTAGCAAACCCACCTTCCCATTCATGAATAGTGGCTAAGGTCAGGCTCCTCATGACATTATTTTCTTTTGATAATATTTTCCCCACCGAAGAAAGTTTACTCATTCTGTATTATGCCAAACCGCATCATCTGGGGGGACGAGCTACAACTCCAGTTGGAAAGACCTAATTGGGTTCCAGCCATTTGCCGGGAAAGTTGTAGTCCTTGTTTAAAATTATTATTTTAACTGGCCAAGTGCCTTTTGTTCTCAGATTAATAATCTCTGCATCGTGCCTGAAGCCTTGATGTTATTTTCACTTCTACATTAAATATCGCCCAATTAAACAAAAAAAATAGCACAACTCTCAATTTCAGAAGTCAAAACTCCTGTTTTTCTAATTGCCTATTTCAGAGGTCTGAGCTTTTGAAAATAAATCTCATCACACTGGTTTTAGTTTTCTTTGGCTGGTCCATCCAGCTGGCTACTTTCACTGGCAAAAGGAAACAATATTTGGTTATTGTTCATTTATTTGTTTCAGGGAGACTTTGTCATGCCTCAGTTTTAACCATACATGTTAACACTGGTCCAGTAAGAAAAAAAAAGCAATATTTGGGGGTCCAATTGGTCTCAGACTGCGGTGTTGAGATATTCTAGCACAGCGAGTTATGTACAACAGGGTATAGCCTACAAATGGTCTTGCCTGCAAATTGTAAATTACTACAAAATCTAAAAGCAAAAACATAAGCTGAAGTCAGAGTGGAAAATGGAAGTGTTGTTTCTTCAATAAGGTGTTTAAAGTTTTGAAACTATTGGGCTAATTCTCAAATGTTCCCTGTTAATTAACTGGGCTATTGAAAACCTGAGGTCACCCAGAACTTTACTTTTACCTCCTCCAAGATAAAATTCAAGTTCATTCTCGGTAACAAGGGAAATAATTTACTGGTCTCCATGCCTCTGCCTCCCTCTCTCATGCTGTCACCTCCAGGCTCTGAAATAGCTCAGACTCAGGAACACATTAATGCTCAACCCAAGGGCAAGTTCATTGAGAATTTGCAAAATTAGGCTCTGAAAATCTGAAGCTGACTGCAATTCCAGAGAGGTCTGTTTGGAAGAGACAGTCCAGTCGGTCAGTCCAGGAGGCTGTCGTTAACATGTCACCGTGGGGCCCGCTCTTGCCGGCCCCGTGTGCGCCCCGACCAGGGGTATCTGTGGGCGAGAATGGGAATTGCCCTCGGATGTTAACTCCTGTCCCCTGTTTCCTCTCAACTGTCTGTTATTGATTTATTGTCTGTATCTTTGTCTAAACCCTAAAGCTATTTATCTTTTCACCAGGGTAACAAGTTTTGTATGTATCCAATCTGCTCCATAAAACAGAACTTCTTATTTTTTTCCCCTAAACTGGCTCCTTTAAGCTTCAAAAAGATTCCTGGATTCGGGGAGCAAGTTCTTACACAGATTTTCCCTACCTTTCATGATTTTATGGACTTTCAGCAGTGCCCCTCCGCTTTAGTCTTTTACTGCCAACACTTTCATCCCAGTGAGCATGCAGAAAGGGGTGGGACACATGGTAAACCCTGAGAAGAAGCGTAATGGGAGACACTAGGTGGGGGTGCTGGGGGAGAGACGAAGGCTTGAGCGATTGGCCACAGCACAAGTAAAGGCTTCTGGTCAATTACCAGTGGTAACTCGGAAGAAAGTTTCACGTGAGTTTATTTGTTGGTCTTTTCAAGTGGTAGGTCCTTGAAGGAAAGAGATACAGGTTGAGCCTATGGCCACACATGCCAAAAGGATTAAAAATAGTCTTGCTGATATAAAACCTTTCGAAGTCACATACAGTTAAACCACACTGACCGAAAAGGTCTCAGAGTGTATGACTCCATTTACACGAAATATTGAGAGTAGATAAAGCCCTAGAGATGGAAAGCAGATTAGTGGTTGCCAGGAGCTGGGGTTGAGCTGAAGTATGAGGGTGACTGTTTACTGGGTGTGGGGTTTCTTTCTGGGTTGATAAAATGCTTGGAAACTGGAAAGAGGTGGTGATTTCACAACATTATGGATGTAAAAAATGCCCCTGAACTGCATGCAGACTTTAACGTAGTTAATTCCGTATCATGTGAATTTTAACTCACTAAATTATAATCCTGTCTTGTGTGTGTATGTATGCGCGTGTGTATTCAATTTAACAAATATTTGAGTGTGGACAGTGTGCTGACCACTTTGCAAACACTACTGGAAACAGCTGTAGGGGGACATTCCACCCAGACTTAGAGGATCATGGGAGGTTTCCTCCAAAAGTAACATTTAAAGGGAATATAAAGCTGCCATTCGTTTCACAAATGTGTACTAAGCACCTGGGATCTGTCAGTCATTGATACAGGCCCTGGGGATACAGGAGTGAACAAAACAAAGCCCTTTCCCTCATAAACCTTACATCCCTGCAGTGAGAGACAAAAGAAAGCAAGTAAATACAATCGTATCCACGAAAACGCCTTGGAGAAAAATAATATAAGGAAGGCAGATGGAGAGTTGTGCGTGGAAAGTTCCAAGTGCTGCTCAACATTTGGGTCAAGGTCCCCCTCGCTGCCGAGCTGATGTTTGAGCAGAAACCCGAAGTTAGCGAGCCAGGCAGCCAGGCTGCTATCTGGGGAAATGGCAGTCTGAGCAGGGCAGAACAAGCGCAAAGACCCGGATGCAGTAGAATTCTTGGTGGGCTCATGGAAAAACCAGGAGGGCAGTGGGTCTGGAACCCAGTGAGAGAGAGGAAGAGGACAGGGAATGCCACTGGGAGGATCAGCGTGGCCTTCTTGTCCATAGGACATTGGTTTGACTCTAAGATGGGAATACTTTGGGCAATTTTAAGCACAGCAGCAATTTTAAAAGAACTCCTCTTGCTGTTGTGCTGAGAATATCAACGCTAAAGGCACAAGTGAGGAAGCAGGAAGATGAGTTAAGAAGCTGTTGCCATTTAGGGGCACCTGCATGGCTCCTTCAGTGGAGCATGCAACTCTTGACCTCAGGGTTGTGAGTTCAAGCCCCATGTTAGGTGTAGAGATTATTCAAGGGTAAGACCTTTAAGAAAAAAAAAAAAAGAAAGAAAGAATAAGAAGCTATTGTATTTAACCGGGCAAGAGGCAAAGGGTCCCTTGGGCCAGATACAGACACACAGGCAGTAAGAAATGACTAGATTGGGGAAAGATGTTCTTTGAAGTTGGAACCAATCATTTTTGCAGATAGATTAGATATACTTAGTGAGAGATGGGATGACACCAAGGTTCTTGGCTTAAACAAATGAGGAGGGAGGTAGCATTGACATCTGCTGAGATGCATAAGGCTGCAGGAAGAACAGGTCTGCTGATTGGGAGCCAGGAATCAAGGTTCTGGACATGTGAGGTCTGAGATGCCTATGGGATGTCTTAGTGGGTGATAGTGAATGAGAAGCAGGAGTTTACGTAGAAGTCTGGACTGGGAGACATTAGCAAGCAGACGGTATTTAAGCCGGGGAACTGAATGAGATCACCTCAGCAGCACGTTACCTGATGCTTAAAAGTCAACTGAAAAACAGAGGACCCCAAGTCTTACACTAAGCAGATCATTTATGTGGGGAGGGAAGAAGAAGCAGTCATTACAGACCTTTTCACCAGACATCTCAAACATGGCTCAGGAAAGAGAGCCCATGCACATGTACAGACAGGAAAGACAGCGGCTTATCTCCAAAGACAGACAGGAGTTGATTTAAAAGGGAGAAGTCTGACAGTCATTGATCACAGCATGTTTGTTGTACTACCCCCCCCCCCACTACAGATTTCAGGGAAATTGGGCACCTCACAAGAATATTATCTCAGCCCAAGAAAGCTGGAAGCACAAAATGGATTGCCTATGAATTTGTTCTCTTTCATTTCATTATTTTGAATAAACACTTGTATTTCTAGTAGGGCAGTTGAAGGAACTTCTCAGAATATTTAGTCCGAGGATTTTCAACCAAGAAGATCATTTCTTTTTCACTCTTTACAACTAGCAGAATGGTATGGAATAGACCAACTTTTGCTATTGGAGGGACTGGTTGGTAGACAGGGCTCGGTCATCAGGCAGACCTAGGTATCAATTTCCCCAAATGTTCATTCCCTCCTAGAAGACCCTTACAACAGAGGTGCCCTCTAACATGCACCTGATGATCCCAGACACATTTGCAACACTATACTAATGCAGGTAGAAATTTTACTTCCTGTTCTCATCAAGTGTTCAAGTGAATGGTTCTTTATGTTTACCCTACAGGTTACTGTTGATTTGTCTGTCTTCCCAATTCTTTGGCTCTCACTCACCCCAGTTCCCCATTACTGACCCCGAACTCCCACATTTACTGGTAACCTTATTAAAGTTAGACTCTGCATTTCATAATCTATGATGGTAACACTTGGTTCACTTTGCTGACACACTTAACCTCACCAAAATTACTTGGGCAAAGAGCTCTGTAACAACCATTGGTTACAATTCTTCCTTTCCTGGGGCAAAAAGTTTCCATTTCCGTTGAGACAAGATCCCTGTCTTCAGCACCAGATCTGTTTCCCAGGAAAGCTACCAAAAATTCTGACTCTTGTCGCCAGTTGTTGGGGAATACCAAGAACATGATCTGCTCTGACAGAGCCAACGTACAAATGGAGGGATTCGGTAGCCTCTGCCCGGTATGATTTGAGGCTCCCTTGCAGAATTCTCTTCTGGACTACCTGAGCCCTGCTACCTGAGTCTCCACCACTAGTGAATCATGTCTTTGCATTAAGCATTGCCTTCTGGAAAACACTCTTCAAAGAGTTATCATATTTAAGTTAGCTGGTGGTCAAAGGGGTGGGAGGGGAGACAGCAAGGAGAGGAAAAAGGAAGAGAGCTGAAATAAAGGTGGTAACATAAAGCTTTGTGTGTTGAGAGTTTTATTCAGGACTGCATTGCAACATTAGTGCAAACAGAGTAGGTAATAATTATGACAGAATGATTCTAGCACGGCTCAAACCTACAGGCTTATGCCTAATGTGGTCTTATTCTTTATTTACAGGAAGCTTAGTAAATAGTGTAGATTTCACCTGATGTGTAGTTGGCCTACTGGTTCAGTACGAATTATAAGTTCCTTTAGGAGAGTGACTCTCAACTATGGGCAATTCTGCCCTGCTCTCCCAGGAGTTCTTGGCAATATCTGGAGATGTTTTCAGTTGTCACAGTTGGGGGAGAGGGTGCTACTGGCATTGACTGGGTAGAGCCCACGAACGCTGGTAAGCATCCTACAATGCACGGGGCAGCCTCTCCCAGAAAAGACCTGTCCAGTCCAGAGTGGCGATCATGCTGCAGTTGAGAGACCGGGCTGTAGGGTTATAGGCCAGCAGCCAGGGTTGTGGAAATGATAGAACTGTAGTGTAGTAGCTTCTAGTTATGTCTTGCAGAGGAACAGGAATCCACGGGTGTAAAAGCATGAATGCAAAGAGTGGCCCTGGAATGTTGTCCCTCTTCAGAAACCCCCTGTTACGTTCAGCCCTGTGACCCGCTATTGGGAGAGTTGTTTTGTGGACCTTATACTTGACTATCCATTGCCATTTCAGTAGCCAGAAGGCTACGAATCTTTACCAATTCATTTGAAGAGTTTTATGGGGGAAAATGTCCTAGAAATGAACCGCTCGGTTGACGTATCTTGAAGAGTGGCAAACACGCTTTCGTTCCCAGCTTCTAGCTGTTCCAGCCAAACCAATAGCACATAGGTGTCCCTCGATGCCATCTCCCCTGGCCCCTCCTGAGGGCAGTCACTGCCTCCTACCTTCCTGCCAACAGTGTATACTCTGAAGCCCTCCCCTGCTCTCCTTCTCCTCCATCCCACTCCATCCTTCCCAAAGAGCCACAGCAGCTAAGAACAGAGAAGGTCCCATCATCACCTACTTCCCTCTATTGACTGATGCACTTGAATGGCTACTCACCCTTAGGAAACGGATTACCTCACAGGATTTTATTTGTGGAATAAAAGGGTTTCTCCATTCCACCCTCCACTTTGGCAAAGCCACTCCAGACATTAAAGGTAACAGGGAGGGACGCCTGGGTGGCTCAGATGGTTAAGGGTCCCAACTTTGGCTCAGGTCATGATCTCACGGTTCGTGGGTTGGAGCCCCGTGTCGGGCCCTGTGCTGACAGCCGGGAGCCTGGAGCCTGCTTCGGATTCTGTGTCTCCCTCTCTCTCCGCCCCTCCCCTCCCTCAAATATAAATAAACATTAAAACACACACACACACACACACACACAAAACTTTACAAGTTGCAGGGAGACCTTGGGCGAGGGCAAACCCAATCTGGAAATTTCATGAAGCACAGGAAAGTCCGTGTTAGTCCCGAAAGCTTACCTGGGGAAGGGGAGAGGTGTTACGACTGGTTCACGCCCAGGAGGGACCCAGCACGGTGAGCCTGCACCACTGGACACTCTCTGAATCAGGGAGGACCCGCCAACTTGGCCGACCTGGGAAGAAAAGAAATTTTCTTCAGTGTTTCCTGAACCCAACAGAACCATACTCTATTTTTAAAAATATGTATTTATTTATTTATTTACTTATTTATAAATTTACATCCAAGTTAGTTAGCATATAGGTTTTTAAAAATTATTTATTTATTTATACATACACACATACATACATATATAAAAGAACCATGCTCTTAAACAATAGCCTCTTCTGGCGACCCCCTCCCTCTCTCTGGTTTCTGTCGGTCAGCTAACCAATCCATCGATTGTTCCCCTTAGCATGGAGGCTTCTAGATACCCATTTCACATCTTCTGGCACATAGCTGCTGGAACGGACATTCATACTGGAGGACTGCTATTCCTTTGGTGCCGCAGGAGCCCTGAGATAGCGCCACAGAGCCCGTCTTTAACCCTCCTGTATTCTGACTCTGATTGTGTGCTTTCTGATAATCTGTGTCCCTGGAATGCACCCTCGTGGCTAATGGAAGCATCATTTTCTGCAGTCACGATCCCTTTTCAGGAGACTCTGGTTTTAACCTGACTGGTATCTGTAGGATAAAAGAGAAATGTTGCTGAGTAGTGAAGAGAATATGTGCAGACCTCCAGCCAGAGGGAGAAGAGGAGAGGGGGAGGGAGGGAACCCAACTAATCTTCATTCTCCCAGCAGAGATATAGAGGCTGGGAAACATCTCTGTAACAACCAGCCATGGCTCGCTCCCTTTTACGCTCCTTTCCATAAAGCACTTAGAGAAGAGGAAAAAAAAAGAAAAATTCAGTCCGCCTATTTCCCCGAGGCTGTATTCTCTCAGCCAAGTTGTGACAAGCCACTGATTTCTACCCTATAAATTATTTAAAATTCCACCTTCACACTGGGATTGGAAAATCAATCTCCCTGATTAAAAAGTGACCAGCTTCACATTTCCAAATGTCTCTTTAATCTTTTAATTATGTCTGGTTACAGACAGCACGAGTCTCCAAGAAGCGGAGAGTGGCATTCTGTGCTAACGGAGCTCCAAAGATCTATACGCCCATCAGCCTTTCTACTTAACCATCTGGCATTGCTACCGTCAGGTGGGGCTGCTTTTAGAAATACTACCAGAAGAGCAGAATCTTGATACACTCCTATTTCAGCATCACACGTAAAGTATTGTTGTGTGTAATCTCTCAGCTAAATGAAATATTATGGGACTAGCCGGAGACTTTGCAGATATGAATGCCACTTTAATAACAAGCATTGGGGCATATGGACGTTTGGGCACTGGCCTGAGAATTCAACCCAAACCCACCGTCATACATAGGGCTAGCCAAAGTAACCCAGGCAAATGTATACGTTTGTAAATCGATGCTGCGTGCCAAGATTTCTGGGAGAAGAATTACGATCAATTCAACAACACAATTCTTCATGGAAAAAAAAACCCAAAAAACCAAAAAACCCTGCTTCTCTCTAGTAAGCCAGATGAAAACCAGTCTCCAGAAGACGTTGAAATGTAAGCAACAGATTACTGAGTGCAAAACAAGGAGGAAGGGATCCAGGTAAGACTGAAGAGTGATTCCTGGAGAAGTCGTTTATGGTGTGCATTGTTTAAAAACGCAGCGAAGTCTGCGATAATGTGGCCTGAGAAACCAAACCACTTTAAAACCCAAAACAAGGACATGTAGCCAGTTATTCTTAACTTTACACCCTGAGGACCATCAGCAGAGATCCCTGCTGGCTAATCAGCTCGCCTGAACACTGTTTTAAAATCTCCTTGCCATGGTATGAACCGCACTATAAATCTCACTGCCCCTTTCCCAAGTGTCCAGTGGAGAAAAAGCACCACATTGGGCATTTCAAAGTCTAGTCTAAACAGAGACCAGGTCAGAGGCTCCAGGGAGACACCTCAGAGCTGACACGGCAAATTCCAGTTCCCTCCCTTGTAAGTCTTCATGGCTGGGATGTCCGGGAATTATTAGAAAACACTGGTGAATCTGAACAATAATGATGTGCTCCATGGTCTTGGCATGGTGTGTTTATGATCATGGGAGTCTGGACAACTCTTGAACTTAAAAGACCTTATCTAGCGTTGTGTTTCAAGAGCCACACCTGATATCTCTTAGAAGTAACGAAAACTTGTTATTTTCCAAGGCTATTCTGAAAGAGATGATTTAACTCCTGCCCTCTATAAAATTGCACAAAATTGCTCAAATCTCTGCACTAGATATCTCAAAAGTCTAAACTTCAGCTAATTTAGACACTTCAGTTGAGCTGATTGTGGTAATGTAATGGTCTGATATTTTCCCTTACAAAATCAACTTTTACATGTTGTGTATCTATGCCCTTAAAATTTTATTTTAAATTTGTTTTGTCTTAAGTCCTATAATCTTCTCTGGAGAACAGACTGGACCCATTCCTTCCTTTGGGATTAGAAGGATCCTCAGCTCAAAGCACTGCCCTCCCGACCAGACCTTATTTAATTGTAAAGGCCAAAACAGTGACTCAAGATAAACCATCAAACATTCATTAGGCATCTACATTGGCCAAGTGATAGGGGGTAATTGGTATAAATACACATAGTGGTGCCTGGGTAGCTGTTTGTTGGGTGTCCGCCTCTTGACTTTGGCTCGGGTCATGATCCCAAGGTCGTGGCATCCAGTCCCACATAGGGCTCCACAGAGCCTGCTTGAGATTCTCTCTCTTTCTCTCGGTGTCTCTCTCCCTCCCTCCCTCCCTCCCTCCGCCACTCTCCTCTGCTCATGCTTTCTCTCTAAAAACAAAACAAGTATTTAAAAAACATACAGAGATATCAATTTGATATATATTTCGATCTACAGAGTTTAAAATGAAGAGAAACATACTAAAAGTAACTAAATAAATACAAGATAGATAAAAAAAAATCCAGAAGACAGGAAAACCCATTTGGGCCAAAGTATAACAAATTTCTTTTTAGGTTCATTGATTATGAATTTCCTAAGAGGTGCAAATGAATGCCACGATTGGCTGTCAGTTGCACAGACGTCATAATCCCAGTCCTGGGCGTGGATGGGATGTCCCCTGGGGGGAAAATGAAGGAAGGAGACCCGATGAGCAACCATACCCGAGAGTGCGAAGTGGGGCTCCTGGGCGCGCTGACAGTACAGGGCCTGCTTGGGATTCTCTCTCTCTCCCTCTCTTTCTCCCTCTCAAAATAAATAAATAAAGCTTAAAAAGGGGGGAGGGGCAGAATAAGCTCAAAGAAATCTTCGGAAGAGAGTTGAATCCAAACAGGTGTTGCAGAGAGAGCGGTGCGGCAGAGAGGCTCGGGGGACACTATCAGATAAGAGCCCTCCGGCCGGTGGGTCTCTTCGGAGCAAGGTGCGCGCCCGCCAGCGAGGAAGGCACGGTCTCGGCGCACGACAGGCCTCCCGCAGACCCCAGGGCAGGACGAGCCCGGCCAGGAGCGCGGTAGGAAACCTCAGGGCCAACGCGCGGGACGCTGACTGCAGGAGCCGGGGCGTCTGCCGCCAGGGGGACGGGAGCCCAGGGCCAGCAGAGGCACGTGCTGCTCGGACCGCTCGCGGTGACGACGCCACTGAGGCTTGTTTCGTTTTGTGTACAAACAGCCCTGACGCACTGTCAGCGCCCCAGCCACAAAGTGCCGGACGGTGGGTTAGCCGAACACGGCTCCCGCTCTCGTGAACGCAACGGTGGATGGACGATCTGGCCGGGGACCGCTCTCCAGCTCTGTGCAGGGAGAGCCACCACCATCACGTGCAACACACAGAACTCCTCGCCTCACCCTCTCCTCTGCCTTTGAGTCTCAGCGCGGAGCCTCACGACCGAAGATTCTCCTATCCGGGAGGCTGCTGAGAGACATGATTGCCAAATGGCCTTTTAAACTAAGAAAGCGGAGGGGCGCCTGGTGGCTCAGTCGGTTGAGCAGCCGACTATCTCGCATTCTGTGAGTTCGAGCCCCGCGTCGGGCTCTGTGCTGACTGCTCGGAGCCTGGAGCCTGTTTCGGATTCTGTGTCTCCCTCTCTCTGACCCTCCCCCGTTCATGCTCTGTCTCTCTCTGTCTCAAAAATAAATAAGCATTAAAAAAAATTTTTTTTTAACTAAGAAAGCGGAGACAATCTGCTGCTTCAGACACCTCTTTTATTTCAGGGGCACTTCTTTATATGCCCTACCGCGGGGTGCATAAGCGGGTTTGAATTTCAAGTGTCATTTGGGTGTTTAAAGATCGTGTTAGTGTTTCTTTTTTTTTTTCTTATTTATTTTAAATTTTTTTAAATGTTTTTATTTATTTTTGAGACAGTGAGGGACAGAGCATGAGCAGGGGAGGGGCGGAGAGAGAGGGAGACATGGAATCTGAAGCAGGCTTCAGGCTCCAGGCTGTCAGCACAGAGCCTGATGCGGGGCTCGAACTCACAGACTGTGAGATCATGACCTGTGCTGAAGTCAGACGCTTAACCGACTGAGCCCCCCGGGCGCCCCCCCTGTGAATGTTTCTTAGCTCTGTTTGCAGCACCACAGAACTTGTAATCCAGGAGCTCAGAAAAGAATACTGGCTTATTAGTATCAGCAAATAGTTAAGAGCAGTCTAAAGGAAGAAACCTCAACCCGTGGAATCCAAACATCCTTTTATTTATTCCTTCATTGAATAAATACGCATTAAGTGTCAGCTGCGTGCCCCGCCTTGCACTAAGGGTGGGATTACACATAATAATAGCATATGTTCTCAGGGGCGCCTGGGTGGCTCAGTCCGTTGAGTGTCCGACTTCAGCTTAGGTCATGATCTCACAGTTGGTGAGTTTGAGCCCTGTGTTGGGGCTCTGTGTGGACAGCTCAGAGCCTGGAGCCTGCTTCAGATTCTGTGTTTCCCTCTCTCTCTCTCTCAAAAATAAATACACATTAAAAATATGTGTGTGTGTGTGTGTGTGTGTGTGTGTGTGTGTGTGTGTGTGTAGAGAGAGAGGGAGGGAATAGCATATGTTTTCTGCATTTGAAAGGATCACTGTCTTGTGGGAAAGGAAGAAAAAAATACTATCTATCATTCTGCACCTACTTCCATTAAGAACTGCCCTTGGCCCTTTATCTGTTTTTGCTTATTTAACAGAATAAATCTGTGAGTCAGGTATTATGATCTCAGTCTGATATAGTAGGAAATGTAGACGTAGCGAGATCAAGTAACTTGATGAATATCACACAGTTAATATGTGGAATTCAAACCCAGCTCCCCTGGCTTCAAAGTTCATGCTCTTTGCAATGCACCACTGGACCTCCTTGAAATGAGTAAGACCTTCCACCTGCCCCCAAAGAGTCTGCACATGTGTTTACAAACAATAACATGATTACTGCAATAAATAGAATCACATTCAAGGCTTACCTAGGTCTCTTCTCATGGAGGAACAGTTTTGAACCCAGACATGCTACTGTATCAGCTCTGAAGGGCAAAGCTTGGGGAGTCTCCTAAGGAGAAGACGCATTTAGAGCTTCTGTCTATCTCTGGTGACATTTCTGTAAGGTACAGGGCCCACTAAAATATAGCATCTATCGGTTTCTCTATGTATCCATCTGTAGCATCTAGCTATATATCTAAAATATAGCAGATAGCTATATGAACTGATTTCTAACCTTTCCACTAGCCAGAGTCTTGGATTCCCACATGAAGAGCATCAAGAGAGTATTAACTAGGCATTTTTATCACTTTCGGGGGAATGGCGCTCCCAAATTGCTAAGCCAAGATGTATTACATGGCCTTGTAGTTACCTGTTTTCTTGTTAGTCTCTCTCACTAGCAGTGAAGCCCTCCAGGGTAAGGACCTTTGTTCATTCCCCGTGGTATCTCCAGTTCATACAGCTATTTCACTACACTTCATAGGTGACCACTAAAATGTTTATTGAAAGAAGAAAGAAAACTGTAGCCTAGTGATTCACTGTTTTGTTGCTGTTGCTGTTTTTAAGTTTCTTTGCAAAAGTATGTACTAAGTCCTAAGAGAATGGTCAACACAGAACCGGATAACACAAACCCTGGGCCTGGTCTTTTTAAAAATTATTTTATTTTAATGTTTGTTTATATTTGAGAGAGAGAGAGGCAGAGCGAGAGAGACAGAGACAGAATCTGAAGCAGGCTCCAGGCTCTGAGCTGACAGCGTAGAACCCAATGCGGGGCTCAACCTTACGAGCCATGAGATCATGACCTGAGCCAAAGTCAAACACTTAACCGACGGAGCCACCTAGGCGCCCCACCCTGGGCCTGGTCTTACCTTGGTTAGCATATCCAACTTTAGCATATTATTATTTTTAAAGCTTATTTTATTTTTTTTGAAAGGGGGGGCAGAGAGAGAGGGAGGGGGGAAGAATCTCAAGTGGGCTTCACGCTGTCAACGCAGAGCCCGATGTGGGGCTTGATCTCACAAACCTCTGAGATTATGACCTGAGCTGAAATCAAGAGTTGGATGCTTAACCCACTGAGCCACCCAGGTACCCCTAGAATATTATTAGTTTAATTTATAAGGGAAGACCCAGTCCTTGCAGGTATCAATACTAAAATAAATGATATGCTAATATGATTTACTTATCAGTATGTTAAGGTCCAAAATTCCTTTAAAAATAAGCTGTAGCTCAGAAGTAATCATCAATTAAATCACAAAGTTCATGTTCATTTTATATACTATTCATCTCCACTCCTTCCTGGAAACCCACTTGAATGTCAGTAAAAGAATGCAAGTATATAAACCTACAAGAATGAACAGAACTAAAAGGACAACAGTGGGCAAGAATGTCAACAAATGCCAACCTTATGCAAGCTATTAGAGCCATGATAACAGTTTAAGCAGAACACAGATGGCTGGAGTCTATGCCTCCCATCGGGGCAACCCAATAAGAAATAAGCTAGTCATCCTTCAGAACTTGGAGGGCTCAGGAACTGGAGCCATAGGGACCACAGAGGATACTGGTATGGAGTCAGTGGTGGACTAACCACCCACGTAGAGTGCGGTTAGCTCCTTAGGTCCATTTGTCATCATCATCTCCAACCCTCAAAGACAGCTGACTTATTCTGAACCAGACAGGCTCAGGACCAGGGATCCAAGGCACAGAAGACATAGAAACAGGGGCTAGTAGCAAAAGTCTGATCATCAAACTCTTTTAACCTCATTTTTTCACCTACTACGCAGAAGGCCACAGCCAGGCTTATAATCCCTAGGAAGATATTTGGAAGATCCTTTTGTGGAGAAGTTAAAGGGCGTCCAGGAAAAACCCTGTAGAATTCAGTGGTATTCTAGTAAAAATGTTGGCTCACTGACCTATAATTCTATAGTGAATCCCTCAGTCAGTGAGCCTTATACATGCACACAGAACATTCAGTTGGCAAGGGACAGCCTCCAACATGAAAGACAGAGACAAAACAAGCAAACAGAAAACAAAGAAATCAGAGGGAAGATAGACAATACAGGGATTAGAAGAATACTTCCAATAAAATATGATGAATTTTCAGAGAGAGGCTGAAAAACATATTTCATCCTTGCAACAGCAATCTTAGAACATGAAAGATTCCTTGGAAATTAAAAATATGAGCCATGGTATTTTATTTTTTTTTGTTAATTTTTTTAACGTTTATTTATTTTGGAGACAGAGAGAGACAGAGCATGAACGGGGGAGAGTCAGAGGGAGAGGGAGACACAGAATCTGAAACAGGCTCCAGGCTCTGAGCAGTAAGCACAGAGCCCAATGCGGGGCTCGAACTCACGGACCGCGAGATCGTGACCTGAGCCAAAGTCGGATGCTTAACCAACTGAGCCACCCAGGTGCCCCGAGCCATGGTATTTTAAAAAAATCTAGAAAGTTTGGGAGATGAAGTAGATAAAATCTTCCAGAAAATAAAACAAAAAAAAAATAACATGGGCATTAGGCGAGAAGAAAAAAGAAAATATGAGATTAATCCAAAAGTTTCAATAGTTGCCCAATATGAGTTCTATAAGAGAAACTGGGGTTGCAAGAAGGGAGAAGAAAACAAACTGTTGAAGAAACAATACAAGAAAATTTCATAGACTGGAAGGATAGGGACATTTAAAGGCTATGACCACTTAATGCCCAACACAATAAGTAGGAAAAGACTCAACCAAAGCATATCATTTTGATATTTTAAATTCAGAATGAGAATTATTTTTAACCTAGAATTAATTCTCAGCCAAATTACCAAAAAAGTTGCAAGGGTAGAATAAAGACATTTTCAGGTAGGAAAGTTCTCAGTAAGTTTACCTCACATGCACTCTTACTCAGGAAGGGTGTGCCACTCAAATGAGGGAACAAAGCAAGAAAGAGGAAAACACGAAAACCAGGAAGGAGAGCCTCTAATACAAGAAGGAGGTACAGAGAATCACTGAGATGATGACAGAGAGAAGTTCTGGGATAACAGTGATACTATGGCCCAAAAGAAACAGTGGTCCAGGTTGGAAAAAAAGAAGAAAGGGGCCCCAGGAAGGAGGTCTTTAGATTCTCATAGATTATCTCTTCTATATTACTATGTGGAAAGTTTTGGGAAGACTGTTGGATGTTGTGGCAGAATTTAGGGACAGTTATATACAAAGTCAGGCTGATGAAAAACAAGGCAATTATTAACTCCAAGAAAAACAAAAAGGTGTACAAGAAAGGAAAGGTAATTATAGTGTAGTGTTAGCTCAGTAGAGAACATTATTTACATAGTTATAATAATATACACTCTGAATATTGATTTAACCAAAAAAGGGAACAAGAGGAAGCAGTGTTATGGGATAGCAGACTTAAATCCTCTCCAACTGTTATTTATTAAATAATGATCTAGTAGAACATATATATTACTTAGATATATGCAGGTAAATACCAGAAGAAACTGCTAAAATTAATTATAAGTAGCTGCCTGCAGGGACTGGTGGTGAAAGGGTAGAACAGGAGAATTGCTGTGGGTTTTTTCCCTTTATGTAAAAAAGCTTTTTAGTAATATTTGGTTCTTAAGATGTATATATTTATCTGGATAATTTTTAAAGACGACAAACTGCCATGACTCTGATTTTTAAAAAATGTGTATTTATTTTTGAGAGAGAGAGACAGCGCACAAGTGGGAGAGGTGCATAGAGAGAGGGGGACAGAGAAACCAAAGCGGGCTCCATGCTGACAGCAGAGAACCCAATGTGGGGCTTGAACTCACGAACCGCGAAATCATGACTTGAGCTGCAGTTGGCCACTCAGCTCACTGAGCCACCGAGGTGCCCTCATAAGTCTGATTCTAATGAGGCTTACGGTCAACAAATTAGATCATATAATTTAAAGGATCATATAATTTAAACACAAACCTCAGAGAAATCAGACTATTTTCTAATGTAAAGAAGCCTAGGACATTTCAGAACCAATCTGAATGCATTTGCTCCTTCTTCTTCCATCTGTAGAAATCCTTAAAGTGTTAAAAAGTTGCACGAGTAGATACTCCCATATTTTCCCAAGATGTTTAAGAGATTAATTACGAAACCGTCACCACAATCTGGAGTGAATATTTGTGCACCATACCACTCGCTAACCAAGGCTGAGAAACCGACTGATGTTGGAAGAATTTGTACTGTCTTTTTATCTAAGTTCAGAGAAGGCACCGCGGATAGACGGGGTGGGAGCCAAATCTTCAAGCAAAATAGATGTGCAATGTGGCGACTAGGAGACAGTTTGTCCCTGATTTGAATAGAACAGCTTGGAAAGGAGTATGTAGGTCAAATTGAGAGTCAGAATGGCCCCGGGGGTTCTCAGAAACCTGCAAGGTTTGGTGAAATAAGACACTCAGAAGTCACAGCGAATGTAACCTGCTAATTCGTCCCCAAACTGGAATTTCTTCCTCACAGCAGAAATCCCTGGGAGACTAAAAAGGACTTTTCGCCTAAAGTGGCATCTCCGAGACCAGGCAATAGCTAGCCTCCCGACAACAACAATAACGTGTTAATGACTTTGATAAGGGAGGACGCATATCATTATCACCTCTTAATTACCTTTTGCGCAAGGGGAACGCAGCTGTAGAATACACAGATGGAGGAGGCCGGGGAGGAAGTTTCCCGTAAAGTGGTCCCTGTGATTCTCTGCCTCCATTTTGTATTATTCTGCCTCCATTAATTATCTTATTTTTGAAAAAGGTTACCATTAGTCAGGAAGCAAAGTACAGGTTGCGGGTGGTTCGGTTTTAATTACAAGCATGGTGCTTACCTACAGGAAGATCATTTCCTCTGGGCTTAGTGTGTAGGTCCCCCGCTGATATCCCTCCCCATCTTCACATTCATGGGCAAACCAAGAACCAGGAGACACTTTGTAGGGCCGTGATTCCTTAAGAAGACAAGCTCCACTTTTTATGTGCCATGGCACCTTGCCCTACAGAAAGCCCTAGAGCAAATATTAGGTGAGAAAAATACATCTGTCTACTGCAGGGATTAGAGAGGTCTCACTGTTTTGGTTTGGATATTGCTTTGAGATCCCTATTAACACACTGTATTTGTATGGATACGTCTACAGCACTGCTGTTTGCTCCACAACACAGCAAACTTCCTAAGCAGGAAAAGGATCAAAACTTGCTTCCATGGGTCACACACATTTCCAGGTAAGAGGAAGAATGGCTTTCTTTTTTTTTTTTTTAATTTTTAATTTTATTTTATTCTAGAGGGAGAGAAGGAGCACGAGTCGGGGAGAGGAGTGGAGGGAGAGAGGGAGGGAAGGAGGGAGGGGGAGGGGGAGAGAGAGAGAGAGAGAGAGAGAGAGAGATGATCTTAAGCAGACTCCACACTGAGTGCAGAGCCCTATGTGGGGCTCCATCCCACGACCCGGGGATCATGACCTGAACCGAAATCAAGAGTCAGACACTCAACCGACCGAGCCACCCAAGTGCCCCTGATTCTTATTTAGCAAGCTTTTCAAACTCTTGCCCATCCTTTATACATGTGGGATGTGAGTCCCCAAAACTTCAGTTCTGAGGTGTCTTGTTCCCCAAAACTCTGCTCAGTGGCCAGCCGGGGAGTAATTCTTGTGCAGTAAATCAATACTTCTCTCCACACAAAAGGCAGTCATCAACTTTACATTTCCTTTGCAACATGCTCTCTGGGAGTTGAAGGTTACCTGAAAGCAATTCCCGTTATCACTCCAGAATTCCTCTGTCTTAATGTTATCTGGCCCTCAATGGAATTATTTTTCAGCTGTACAAAATTCCACCCCAATTCCCTGTTCATTTTTCACTGTTATCATCTATAATATTTAATGCTTCTGTGACAATTCATTTCAATTTACCTCTCTCAACAGGTTTGCAAAATCACTGCCCACAAGAAAGAAAGATAGGAGAGGGAAAGAAAGAAAGAAAGAAAGAAAGAAAGAAAGAAAGAAAGAAAATGGAGAGAGAGAGAAAGAAAGAAAAAAAGAGAGAGAAAGAAAGAAAAGAGAAAGAGAAAGAGAAAGAAAGAAAGAAAGAAAGAAAAGGGAGAGAGAGAGAAAGAAAGAAAAAAAGAGAGAGAAAGAAAGAAAAGAGAAAGAGAAAGAAAGAAAGAAAGAAAGAAAGAAAGAAAGAAAGAAAAGGGAGAGAGAGAGAAAGGAAGAAAAAAAGAGAGAGAGAAAGAAAGAAAGAGAAAGGAAGGAGGGAAGGAGGGAAGGAGGGAGGGAGGGAGGGAGGGAGGGAGGAAGGAAGGAAGGAAGGAAGGAAGGGAGAGAGAGAGAGGAAAGCGGGAGAAGAGGGGAGAGGAAGGAATGGAAGGAGGCAAGAAAGCAAGAAATTGGCCTGTGAATATTTTCGTTCTTAAAGCTTGTCTTGTTCTGTTATTTTTATTTTTACAGATTTTATTCTACTTAACTGTTTCTGGCCTAGAGGCAGAGGAGTTACAGAGGCTCTTTATATTCATGAACTCAGAGCAATCTAAATCTAAGATGATCCCTCAAATATGAAGTTATCAGGAAACCACAAAGGAGCAGTGGGCTCATTTTGAGATGACCACAGATCCCATTCTTTGGACGGGATAACATGAGATTAGAGAAAGCGCTGTCTAGATTAACAGTCGTCCTGATTTTCCTATAGTGAGTCTGCGTTGCACGTCTAACTTTCAAAAGCTCAGTGGGGCATCTGAATTTTGTGAAACGTAGTTCACCGGTTTAGACGTATTCCTCACACGTAAGCGGAGGGAGAGCCCCTGCTCCAGCCTGCTACCCTCGTGGCCCTCTGGCTGCTGGGGTCAGGCACGCCCCTTACGTCGCCCCAGGTACATGGCAAAGAGGGGGGAATGAGAGAGAAAGGAGAGAGAACGCTCCTTTCTCTCCCACCCCACCTGTGGCGGCCTCCCCACTTCACCAAACCCGCAGCCTCACTTTCCAAAAGCCCCTGATCCTTCTTTTTCTTGGTCCTAGAAATCAGTCCTCAGTGGTGCTCCGAGGCTGGGACTTTACTACAACAAACGGTAATTTTTACTATAGACAATGGTGTTTAGGAATAACCTAACCTATTATCTCACGCATCTATCTCTGTCCGGGGTTGAAGTTGAAGTTGCAGGGCAAGGGCGTGGGGGGGCGGGGGGGGCGAAGCCCCGAGCTGCTTCTGTGTTTGCTCTCAGGGCGGCAACATAAGACAACCGGGGGGGGGGGGGGGGGCGGGGGAGGTCAAGGCAGACAGGAGCCCCGGCTTCCGACAGGTGTGCAAGTGAACACGAAAGTCCCATAATGGGCCAGTGGAGCGGGAGAGAAGGGGGTGCCTCAGAGCTCACGCGGCCCCAAGCAGGTGTGTGAGTGGGTGGGCGTGGGCGAGCAGAGACTGCAGACGGGTGGTGCTGGCCCCCAGCGCTCTTGGTACTCCCACCGCCCCTGGTCCGCTTTCACGCGTCATCCTCCAGCCCCTCTCCTCAGCCCACCCACTGGAAACTACCAAAGCACATGTCTGGAGCTTTCCATGACGGCCTCTGTTCCGGGTGTCTGTTCTACTGACCCTACGAGCAATAACAGCAAAAGCCAGGGTGCTGGGCTCCGGCCTCAGACTGCCCAGTTGTGAACCTCAGCTTTGTCCTTATTTACTGGGTGGCCTTCCTTAACCTTCTGTCTCCGTTTCTCATCCGTAAATGGGCTAGAACAGCCCCCTGGGGTGCTGTGAGAATTAAAAGTGACATCGAATAAGAAGCCCTATCGAATAGTATCTCATTATTCTCTCCTAGTAAGAGTAAGCTCTCAGTAAATACTAAACTTACTCTACTCAGAACTGTCATTCGCCCATAAGTAGAAACCTTATATACACTCTCTCTAATCCTCCTCTAAGCCCAGGAGGGGGTAAAAGGTCTGAGAAACTCCAGAACTTGGTGACAAATCATCATCTCCCAGACTGCCTCTCCTACCAGGGGAATATCCAAAAACCTTCTGTGACACTGCTTATCTCCATTTCCAACTGACGAAATGTGGCTGCGGTACACAGAGCTCTCTTAACCTGCCCCCGTGTTCTCCATGCTCCTCCAGGAAGCCTCACTCCCAGCCACCATGGGAGAGGCTGGATGACCACTTATCCCCATGTAGTTTGCATGGAGGGAACAGGGAAAGAGGGTGCCCCCTCCTTCTTGAATGGTAGGGTAAGGGGAGCACAGAGAAGCAGGTGAGAGGGGGCGGGTTGCCATGGTCCCAGTGGACAGATGTGGAGCTCTGCTGCTTTCTGAAAAAATTCCATTTACATCTGGTTAGATTTTATAGCATTAATATTATGCTGTGCTAAACTTCAGGTACACAGTGGATATAACCAGCTTTCATGCGTAGCCCAAGGACAGAATCACTATCCAAAACTGTGTTTGAATTTGAAAAAGGTGTCCCAAAGTTCCAAAGAATATTCTTAGCAATGAGCTCTTAGGACATAACTGGTATAATGTGCAAACTCTCTGTATGAATTTAAGTCAACCTTAGTCATTTTCTTCCTAAGAATTTGTAGCAAATCTCCACAATTGGATCAATGAGAGTTAAACCTCAGTAACCATCTGTTTTGACCTCACAGGGCTGCAAAGCTGTGGCCTTCGGAGGGAGGGAGTTGCTCTCTGCAGTTTTAAGTGTCTCCTCAGCTTAATTCTTTCCACATTGTATCACTGGTTTGTCTTTTCCAAGAGACCTAGCCAGGTTGTAGTTACTTTTACATCTCCATAGCCTAACACGGTCCACCTTTCAGTAGGTGTCTGAGAATTCAGGTTAAATGAATACATTGATAAAGGTCATAGTTGAAGAGATATCAACTCTGCAAGCATGTGGAGGCTAGGGAAGGAAGGAAAGAGGGAGGGACCAGAGGATGAAGGAAAGGATGGAAAGAAGAAAGTAAGGATTAGGGGAAGGAAGGAAGGAAAACTGGATGGAAGGATGGAAGGAAAGACGGAAGGGCTATGGAAATGGTTCTCTCTCTAATACAGCAGAGTTCATTTGCCCACCTACTAGTTGAATTTAAAAGTTCCAACTCTAAGATCTTATGAATTATTGAACATCTATTAGTGGACTGAGCACTTGATGGCTACTGAGTGTCCATCCCACTGGGTGAGGAAAGGGAGAGTGAGGAGAGTTTAGCAAATAGACATTAGTCACAAAAGTTATGCTAACTGGGGAATTAAAGTTCACTCACGACACAAAGGACGGCACATGCTAGCTCCTAATTAGGTTCTAAATGACTTGTTATGGGTGAAATTGTGAGGTCAGAGGGGAGGAACGGTAGTAGGTATTATAAGCTGGAGGAATCAGGGAAGATTTCTCGGAGATTTGACACTTGGGCCGTCCCACCTGGAAGGATCATGGGGAAGAGCAAGAATCTCAGTGAAGACCGAGGCTGAGATGACTCTGTTTGTGGATCATGGGGGCCAATTTGGCTCTGGAGAGAAATTGGCAGGGCGGGGCCAAATCAGCAATGGCCTTGGAAGTCAGCCTGAGGAATGTTAGCACAGGATGTGGTGGCAAATAGAAGCAGGCTGGGAGGTTTCTGAGCAAGACTCCTTCCCCATTATTTCTCTTCTCTTCCTCTTCCCAGTGGATGAGGTGACTTGAATTGGCCAGATCACCCCGTGGGTGGTGAATTTCCCAGAATGCAGCAGATTAAAGTGGTGGTGGCATCACCAGGCATCTCATTGTGGTTCCCAGATGGTGATAAATCTAGGCCAGGAAGTGCCACTATTTCCTCCCCAAGTTCTGTGACTTCACAGAAGTTGCAGGAAACAGGGTGGAGATGGGAATAGAGAGCTTTTCTCCACTGCCTCAGAGGGTGGTATTTTACAAGATGCATATGGAGCTGGCTTAGAGCTGAGATGGTTTCCACATGTGTGCCACTGCTCATGACAGATAAGAAACTCATCAGAGAAGTATCCTCTCGGCAACACAACTCAACGTTGGGTGATACTACGTTCCATCTTTCTAGATCATCAAGATTTTGTATGGATAGAAAAGTTGTCTCTGAAGACAAATCCTAAACGTTACTTGATGGATTACATAATAATGGCTATCCATGAAAATAAATTCACCACAAAAATTGAGCTATCATAACATCCTGATTATCTCAGAATAATAACTGTTTGAAGCCATTGTGATATTCATAAAGCATCTGAGCTTTCACAAAATGAAAATATGCCAGAAAGTAAATTCCCTTCAAAATTTATGCAAATTACTCGATTTGAATAAAATAAATGTTAATTAAGTTTACATATGCAGATTAATTCTAGCTAGCCATGTTTTCATACTTAGTTATTAACCACAGTTTTCTTTTTATGTCTCATTGAAATTAGTCTTATTATTTAGAAAATATTGATGAAAGAATGCTTTAAATTTCTGTGCGTTAAATATGAAATATTATCCAAATAAGAAAAAAAGACATATTTGAAAATACACTATGAAACAATAAGAAATGACTTTATGGGATGAATTTTACATTAATTTGAGATTTTATTGGCGATCAGAGAAACCATGTGTATTTGCGCCTATCTTTATCGTATATATTATATAGCTGTGGTCCTACTGGGTCTGTATCTCCATCAACTCAGTCTTAGGATGATTTCTTATGGGAACAATACAAGGGATCTTCTATCAGTGAATAAAGTAGCAAAAACATGTTTGGGGGTAAGTACTGAGAAGCAAATTTGATCTTTTGTTTTATATGCCAATGAATAACCATAGCGGTTTTCATCCACGTACCCCCTGCAGCCTAAATACTTTTCAAATCACTTTTGCAACCAACATAAAGGATCATTGCTTACAAAATCTATTTTATAGGCAGAAAAAAACTCGTAAGAATAGACGAGGTGTTTGAAAAGGGATTGTTACTAGCAGATAAAATCAAATCTGGCTGTCTTCACTTCGAGCTCAAAGTACTTCTCATTGACCTCATGTGCCACCTACCACTGGACAAGATCTTAGCCCAGAGAAAGGCTCACAGAAGGAAAACAAAGGATCTTAGGATAAGACTCCCTATCATAGACCACCTCTTTTGATTCATACAGGAAATGAAACCACTGGTTCCCAAATATGGCTGATCCTTAAAAATCGCCCATGAGATTTAAAAACATGCAACGATCAGGGCCCACGCTAGAGCTAGTGAAATATGACCTCTGGGGGTGGAGTCTTTTCAGACTTCTTTTTCCAGAAAAATAACATATGTTTACTAATCAACTGCCTGACACACTTCTGTATTGCTTTTTATTTCCTGTTTCTCATCATCCTCTTATTTTTATTTATTTATATATAAATAATAAATATATAATAATAAATAAATATATATATAAATATAAGTTATAAATAAATATATAAATATTCTACATTTTCTGGGCCCTTAGTCTTTTAAACAGCTCCCTCCAAAGGATTTTGATAATCTTGCAGGTTTGGAAAGCAACAACTACTACTAAAAGGTCTCAAGAACACTCTGTTTTAGAATGAAAAAAAGGGAAATAATTTGGGCTGCGGGTGCCTTAGTCATCATCTCAGCAGTGTTTATGGAGATGGTTGTCAGGGCAAGAAGGTTCGTGAATGAAACAACACAAAGGGAAATATATACAAAGAGGAGATCATTCTTAGCCTGGAAGAAACAGACCCAGCTACACTAGTTCAATATTCAAGTCTTACTCTGAGGCCTGTTTCCATTCTCTATAATGGTAGTCTTGAATGAAAAAACGCTCCCTACAGGGAAGAATGGCTATCAAAGAAGTTTCTTTTATCTTCTTTGCTGCACACGGTTCTATTAACCACTGTTATAATAGGATTCCTCTGAAAACCGAATACAATGGCAAAAAACAACAAAATCACAAACTTAATATTCCTCCCGAATGTTTGGTAGAGAACTTCAATTAATCTAGCATTGTGATACACGGGTAATTAGGATGTTTACCATTTCATATAATGTATTTAACAGTAAACACAGCCTGAATATAATTTTTTTGTGATAAACCAAAGAGCATGGTGGATGGTCAGTCATGACTTTAGTTCTCATTGTGCCAATTCTTTAAGTGCAAAGGCACGCACACAAAATTGGCATGAAGTGACTAAATGGGAATACGTGAGTCCTCTCTGCCTTTCCATCATGACAACGTGTAAGAAGACACAGTCAATGGGGAGAAGGCATCATGCATGGGTGCACACATATTTGTCTAAGCCACTGGTGGCCTACACAACGAACATTTATTTCTCACAGTTCTGGAGGCTGAAGTCCAAGATTAAGGCTTTTGGATGTCTGGTAGGAGCACTCCTTGTGTTTGCAAATAGCAGTCTTCTTGTTGTACCCTCACATGGCTGACAGAGCAAGCTCCAGTCCCTCCCTGGAAGGACACTAATCCCCTTCATGGGGCCTTCATCCTCATGGCCTCGTTTAAACATAATTACCTCCCAAACTCACTGGCTAATACCATTCCTCATGGGTTAGAGTTTCACCATATTAATTTTGTGTAGCTATTGAGATGATCCTAAAATTTTCATCCTTTGTTAATGCGGTGTATCATGTTGATGGATTTGCAGATGTTGAACCATCCTTGTATTCCTGGAATAAATCCGACTTAATCATGGTGTATTTGTTGAATACCATTTGTTCTGATGTATTTGTTGAATTTGGTTTGCTAAGATCTTGTTGAGGATTTTTACATATATGTTTCTAAGGGATATTGGCCTGTAATTTTCTCTTATTGTGGCATCCTTTTCTGGTTTGGGTATCAGTGTAATGCTGATTTCATAAAATGCATTTGGGAGCATTCTTACCTCTTCAGTTTTTTAGAAGAGTTTGAGAATGATAGGTATTAACCTTCTTTGAATTTTTGGTAGAATTCACTGATGACTTGGTCCTGTCTTGGTCCTGGACTAATGTTTTTTGGGAGAATATTGATTACAGATTCAGTCTCCTCACTAGCAATTGGTTTATTTAGTTTTTCTCTTTCTTCATTATTCTCTTTTGGAAGACTGTATGTTTCCAGGGATTTATCCATTTCTTCTACATTGTCCAATTTGTTGGCTTATAATTGTTCATAGGTCTTTTACAATCCTTTGCACTTCTGTGGTATCAGTTGTAATTTCTCCTCTTTAATTTCTGATTTTATTCAAGCCCTCTCTCTTTGTGAATCTGGCTAAAGATTTTCCCATTTTCTTTATCTTTTCAAATAACTAGCTCTTAGTTTCACTGATCTTTTTAATTGTCCTTTTAGTCTCTATTTCATTTATTTCCACACTGAACTTCATTATTTCCTTCCTTCTACTAACATAGGGATTCATTTGTTCTACTTTATCTAATTCTTTTAGGTATCAAGTTCATTTGAGATTTCTCTTGTTTCTTGAGGTAGGCCTGTATCACTATGAACTTCCCTCTTAGAATTGCTTTTGCTTCATCTCATAGACTCTGATATATTGTATTTCCATTTTCATTTGTCTCAAGGTTTTTGTTTTGTTTTTGTTTTTCTTTTCTCCTTTGATTTCTTGATCTATTGATTGTTCAGCAGCATGCAGGTTAATCTCCACGTATTCGTGATTTTTCCAGTCTTCTTTTTATAATTGATTTCTAGTTCCATACCATTGTAGTCAGAAAAGATGCTTAATATGATTTCAGTATTCTTAAATTTATCAAGACTTGTTTTGTGGCCTAGCATGTGATCTATTCTAGAGAACATTCCATGTGCACTTAAGAAGAATGTATATTCTGCTGCTTTGGATGGGATGTTTTATATATATCTATTAAGTCCATCTGGTCTAATGTGTCATTTAAGACTGATGTTTCCTTATTGATTTTCTGTTTAGATGATCTATACATTAATGTGAGTAGGGTATTTAAGTTTCCTACTATTATTGTATTGCTGTCATTTTTTACCTTTAGGTCTGCTAAGATTTGCTTATGTATGTTTTGATGATCCTATGTTGGATGCATAAGTATTTCCAAATGTAATATCTCTTGTTGGATTAACTCCTTTTTGTTACGTAATGCCCATCTTTGTCTTTTATTATAGCCTTTGCTTTAAAATTTAATGTTTTTTTAAATTTATTTTTGAGAGATAGAGAGAGACAGAGCATGAGTGGGGGAGGGGCAGAGAGAGAGAGAGAGACATGGAATTGTGTCTGATGCAGGCTCCAGGCTCTGAGCTGTCAGCACAGAGCTTGATGTGGGGCTCAAACCAGTGAACTGCGAGATCATGATCTGAGCCAAAGTCAGATGTCTGACTGAGCCACCCAGGCACCCCTACAGCTTTTGCTTTAAAGTGTATTTTGTCTGATATAAATTCAGCTACCCCAGCCATCTTTTGGTTTCCATTTGCATGAAACATCTTTTTCCATCCCTTCACTTTTAGCCTGTGTGTGTGTCCTTCCACCTCTTGTAAATAACATATAGATGAGGCTTGTATTTTTTATCTATTCAGCCACTCTATGCCTTTTGATTGGAGAATTTAGTCCTTTTACACTTAAACTCATTATTGATAATTATTTTAATAATTTAGTTTAATAATTAATTTAATAATTTAATAATAATAATTAAAATAATTATTGATAGTTACTTTATGGCTATTTTGTGGAGCTACTCTGTTCCTTTTTTCTTCTCTTGCTTTCTTCCCCTGTGGTTTGATGGCTTTCTGTACTGTTGTGCTTAGGTTCTTCTCTCATTATCATTTTTGTTTAGAGAGAGGGAGTACAAGTGGGAGAGAGGAAAAGAGGGAGAGAGAAAGAGAAAGAGAGAGAGAAAGAATCCTAAGCAGGTTCCATTCTCAGTATGGAGCCTGATGTGGGGCTCAATCCCATGACCCTGGAATCATGACCTGAGCTGATATCAAGAGTCAGACACTCAACTGACTGAATCACCCAGGCACCCCTTTCTCTTTATCTTGGTTTTGTTTTTTTTAAACATAGTTTGCACAGATCTTTTTTTTAAATTTTTATTTATTTTTGAGAGATAGAGACAGAGAGAGACAGAGCATGAGCAGGGGAGGGGCAGAGAGAGAGAGGGAGACACGGAATCTGAAGCAGGCTCCATCCAGACTCTGAACTGTCATCACAGAGCCCGACATGGGGCTCAAACTCATGAAATGCGAAATCACGACCTCAGCTGAAGTCTGCCACTTAACTGACTGAGCCACCCAGGTGCCCCTATCTTTTGCGCATCTATTATAGGTTATGAATTTGTGGTTACCATGAGGCTCACGTACATGTGTGTGTATATGTGTGTGTGTGTGTGTGTGTGTGTGTGTGTGTATGCCAATATACACACAGATCAGTCTATTTTAAGTTGATATCAAGTTAAATTTGAATGCATTTTAAAGCTCTGCATTTTTACCCTCTCCATCCCATGTTCTGTTTTTGATTTCACATTTTACATCTTTTTAAATTTGTGTATCCTTCAGCTAATTACTATAGTTAACATTTTTACTACTTTGTCCTTTAAATTTCATAGTAACATCATAATTAACCTCCTTTCCTTTAAATATAGATATTTGCCTTTACCAATGAGATTTTTACTTTCATATTTTTTCTTATTACCAACCAGTGCCCTTTCTTTTCTGCTTAAAGAAGTTCTAACATTTCTTGTAAGGCTGGTTTAGTGATGATGAACCCTTTTTAGCTTTTGCCTGTCTGGAAAACTCTGTGTCTGCCCTTCAATTCTGAATGATAACTTTGCCAGGTAAAGTTCTCTTGGTTGGAAGTTTTTTTCCTTTCAGTACTTTAATTTATCATGCCATTCCCTTCTGGCCTGTAAAGTTTCTGCTGAAAAATCTAATGACAGTCTTACAGGGGTTCCCTTGTGTGTAGTAAGTTGTTTTTCTCTTGCTGCCTTTAAGGTTTTTTCTTTATCTTCGGACATTTTAATTGTAATATGTCTTGGTGTAGGTCTTTTTGGATTCATGTTATTTGGAACTCTCTAGGATTACTGAATCTGAATGTCTGTTTCCTTCTCCAGGTTAGGGAAGTTTTCAGCCATTATTTCTTCAAATGAGTTTTCTGCCCCATTCTCTCTTCTCCTTCTGGGACTCCTATAATGCAAATATTACCCTACTCGATGTTGTCCTGAAGGTCCTTTAAGGTATCTGAACTTTTTAATTTTTTTTGTTGTTGTCCTTTTTGTTGCTCTATTTCGGTGAATTCCACTTCCCTGTCTTCCAGATCATTGATTGTTTCTTCTGCTTCTTCTAGTCTGCTGTTGAACCCCTCTAGTGTATATTTCAGTTCAGTTATTGTATTCTTCAGCTCTGTGACTTATCCTTGGTACTTTAATATATTTCCTAACTCTTTGTTGAAGTTCTCTCTGTGTCCGTCCATTCTTTTCCCCAATTCAGTGAGCATCTTTATGACCATTACTTTGTATTCTATATCATGTAGATTAATTTATCTGTTTCATCGAGATTTTGGTTTTTGTTTGTTTTTAGAAAGAGAGCACCAGCAGTAGAGGGAGAGAGAGAATCTTGAGCAGGCTCCACACCCATCATGGAGCTTTATCTCATGATCCTGAGATCATGACCTGAGCCAAAATCAGGAGTTGGACGCTTAGCTGACTGAGCAACCCAGACACTCCACATCCAAGGTATTTTTTCCTGGGGTTTTATCTTATTCTTTCATTTGGCAGGTATTGCTTTGTTCCTTCATTTTGCTTGACTCTCTGTGTTTATTTGTATGTGTTAGGCAAAACGGCCATCTTTCCCAGTCCTGAAGGGGTGGCCCTGTATAGATGATGAACCTTATCATTTAACCTTGCCCAAATTCTTGATTGTCTCTCCAATCATCTGTCCAATTGTTCACATGTGTGGGGCCCAGAAACACAATCCTCCATGGCCACCAGACCCTCACAATCAGGAGGCATCCCCTGTGTGGGCTGCATATGCCTGCTGGCTCCGGGAAGGTGGCATGCTTGCCCACTGAGAACCTGGGAAGCAGTTCAGTGGAGGGGAACTTACCCACTACCTGTGATGGGTCCACAAGCAGGTGCTAGTAAATTAGAGTGAGCACGCAAAAATGGCTCCCTCCAGCATGGACACTAGCAAGGTAAAGGGAAACTGTAACAATGGTGCCTGCCAACATGGGTCCTAGCAAGGTAGAGAGAGACTGTAAAAATAGTGCCTGTCAGCTATCCAACCCTGAAGAGTTTCCCAACAGGCTTTTGCTCCTCTGGCAGATGCCAAATGAATCTCCTTCGCATATGGTCTGGGCTCTTTTCAAACTGCTGCTTTTGCACTGGGTCCTGGGACAAATGAGTCTGCATATGAGTTAAGAGTGGGCACATTATTTGCTATAGCCCTGTGGTTCTCCTGGATATAATAAGTCCCATTGTTTTTCAAAGCCAGACTTGGGGGTTTGCCTCTCTAGTGCATGTCCCAAGGGTTGGGTGTGCTTGACGTGGGGCACGAAGAACTCTTCAAGGGGGAGTTCCATATTTGTAAGGCCCCTCTGTCGGTGGGTTGCTGCAGTAGGGGTTCGGGTTTTTGGTAAAAGTGCATCTCTGTCTTTTTTACTGGTCTCGATGTGGCCCTTTTATCCTTCATTGTGGAGTAGCCATTCAGCTAGTTCTCAGGTTCTTTCCAGAAGGAAATGTTCTATATGTGGCTGTAGATGTTTCATGTCCATGGGAAGAAGTGAGTTCAGGAGCTTCCTATGCTGCCATCTTGAACTGCATCCTCAACATAGGAATCTTGGAGGGACACAAACTCACAGTCCATAACAGCCATCTAGTCCTGTGCTGTCCTGTTGGTAGACAGCCATTAGCCACATGTGACAACTGAGCACTTGTCCAAGTTGAGGTGTGATGTGAGTACAAAATCCACACCAAATTTCACAGATTTGGTAAGAAAATAAAGAAAAACAACTATGGAAAAGATGTCATGAATAATTTTTACATTGTTACATATTAAAACAATACTTTGAATATATATGGTTAAATTAAAAATCATTACAATTCATTTTGCTAATTTCTTTTTAATTTTTTTAATGTTTATTTATTTTGAGAGAGAGACACAGAGAGTGAGAGCACACGAGTGGGGGAGGGGCACGCTCTTGCTTTTGTTTAATGTAGCCACTAGCAAATTTGAAATTACTTCTAAGGGGGTGCCTGGGTGGCTCAGTCAGTTAAATGTCTCACTTCGGCTCAGGTCATGATCTCATGGTTCATGAGTTCGAGCCCCACATCGGGCTTTGTGCTTGACAGCTCAGAGCCTGGAGCCTGCTTCGGCATCTGTGTCTCCCTCTCTCTCTGCTCCTTCCCTGCTCGTGCTGTCTCTCTCTCAAAAATAAATAATATAAAATACATAAATAAATAAACCTTAAAAATTTTTTAAAAATAAATAAAATCACTTCTGAGGCTCATACTTACGAATTGCATTATGTTTCTGTTGGACAGAAGTGGTCTACCCTGGTGGTTCTCAAATGAGAGTGATTTTGGCAGGGTACCTGGGTGGCTCAGTTGGTTAAGTGTCTGACTCTTGATTTTGGCTCAGGTCATGGTCTCATGGTTTGTGGGATCAAGTCCCATGTAGGGCTCAGTGTGGAGCCTGCTTGGGATTCTCTCTCTCCTTCTGCCCCTCCCCTGCGCATGCGCGCATGCTCTCTCTCTCTCAAAAGGAATAGGTGAACGTTAAAAAAAAATATTCGCTCCAAAAAAATGCTGGCAATTTAAAAAAAAATGGGAGTGATTTTGGCCCCCAAGGGACATTGGCAATGTCTGGAGGCATTTTTGTTTGTTACACTGGCATCACTGACATCTGCTTGGTAGAGGCCTGGGATGCTGCTGAACATCTTCTCACTCATAGGATGGCCTCCACTCCATTACAAAGAATTACCCATCCAAAATGTCTAGCACCATGGTTGACAAACCCTGATCTAAAAAATCAATTAAACAAGTATAAAAGGAGCTTAAAGTGAACAAGTGACAAATCTATATCTATATGATGGCATATATATGATATAGTAATCTACAAGCAGTAAGCTGCCATTTGTAATATAAAGGGCCTGAGGCCAGAAGCATCTTGACTACAGAGAACACACAGATGGTTCCCAGAGGGAAGGTTGTTGGGGGGGATGGGTGAAACAGGGGAAAGGGATGAGGAGAACACTTATCTGGGGGCGCCTGGGTGGCTCAGTGGGTTAAGTATCTGACTCTCGGTTTTGACTCAGGTTACGATCTCACAGCCTGTGAGTTCGAGTCCCGCATCAGGCTCTGCGCCGGCAGTGTGGAATCTGCCTGGGGTACTGCCTCTCTCCCTCTCTCTCTTCCCCTCCGCCACTCATGCTGTCTCTCTCTCAAAATAAATAAGATAAACTTAAAAAAAACAAAATGAAAATTTAAGTAAAACATATAAATAAATAAATAAATAAATAAATAAATAAATAAATAAGTAAGTAAGTAAGTAAATAAAAATAAAATAAGGGGGCTGAGGTCAATAGCATCCTGGTTGTCTTATGTTACCAGCATGCTAATGAGGGAGGAATGAAAGGTGCTCTCAGGGCCCATAAGAGATGGTTGGAAGTTTACGGCATATACTCGCGGGTATGAATATTCCCAACAAATCTTCACAACAGATCTCATTAGGTCCCACGTTGAAGACCACGTTACTTATAATTCAGGTGAGTTGGAACCTTCTATAATACGGATTTCAGATTTCAAAATGAGCGAAGTCATCAGGTAAGTGGTTCATCCTGGTGGAGTTTATTCCTGCCCGAATGTGCCATGTGTTTTAGAGAGGTTAAGAAATGGGCTGAAATCAGTCCCAACCCTGTAACGTTCTGGATCTGCCTTTCTTCTGAACGTGTTCCTGATTTCAACTGGTTTACTTGCCACGCGTGTTGTCTTCCTCCAATGCAGTAACGAGTGCTGATTATTTCAGCCTTCTGCTTATTTGGATTTTCAGCAAAGAGGTGTAACCAGACTTGGATAGGATGCACGACATATTTGCAGCTGCAAGATCAAACGGGTTTGGGTCTGTGGCTAAATATCTGGATCCCCTGCTTCTCTGTTTCCATCTTTCCGCAAGAGAGAAGCCCAGTGCTGTCACTGCGGTTCTTCCCAAATAACTGCTGGAAAATAGGTTTCCTTCCTTAGTCCCCAGAGGTGCACATATACTCTGCTCCTTCCCCGTTCCACATGTCTCATCTGAAGACTGTACTGAGATCCTCTAGATCAACAGGCCCTGCTCACCTTAACCTCTCCTGCTGGCAGCACAACTGTTGCCCTGAGATTTAGATGAATAAGTTTTTCTCGTTCGCGCATTAGCATTTCTACTTCCAGACCACCTTGGGTCATTTCCTGGGCAGAAAGTGGTGTTTGCTTAAATTCACAATCTTCAGAAATTGGGCAAAAAGAAGGCTGCACTTGGAAGCGAGAGTAAATTGGTTAGTGATTAGGTGAAATAAAATTATCTTGTTATAGAAACCACTTAAGGAAGACTGGTATTGGTCTGTAAATCCTGTGCTGTGCCATTAAACCGCAAGAAGAAGAAAAAGGAAACCACATTACTTTACATAACTTTCGTACCTCATATAACCTCCCAGGCCCTCCCTCTTTAGCCAGCTTCATGATCTTGCCTTCAAAGTACAATAATTTTCTGGGGTAAACCGTGTCTAGGGAAAGTTCCTATACTTTGGATAAAAATAAACATAACCAGTTTATATTCCAGGTGAGGTATGAAAATGTTGACCAGCAGGAAGAATCCCAGATTGAGTTGGAATGTGTCCCAAATGCTCCACTTCTCCTCTGGGCACATGGCGGAATGGCATTTTCTCCCTCTTTCGAATACAGAGAGAGCCCTGTGAAGATGGCGAATGATCTACGATGAACATCGCTTCCGGTCAGCTTTGAGAGGAAGCGATCACGGCAGCGCAGATCAGCACGGATCCCTGAGTGACTTGCACAACGAGGGTCCTCCCGAAGACTCAACGTTGGGTATGTAGCCTGAGATGTTAAGTCACAGAGGTTTGGGTGTTTCTGCTGCTACGACATTCCCTAGCCCATTCTGACTGGTAAACACATCGCGTGGTATTTAGTCTCTTGCTTTTACCTTCTGTGTACCTTTTCTAGGTATCGCTTAATTCTTCCCAACCTAACACAGGAGAGAGAATTTCATAAGCACACGTGATAATAAGAATTGCAAAGATGGGGCGCCTGGGTGGCGCAGTCGGTTAAGCGTCCGACTTCAGCCAGGTCACGATCTCGCGGTCCGGGAGTTCGAGCCCCGCATCAGGCTCTGGGCTGATGGCTCGGAGCCTGGAGCCTGTTTCCGATTCTGTGTCTCCCTCTCTCTCTGCCCCTCCCCCGTTCATACTCTGTCTCTCTCTCTCCCCAAAATAAATAAACCTTGAAAGAATTGCAAAGAGAAAAATACATGTAAGGCAAGAGAGTAGTATCAGGGAAGAAGAGAGTGATCATCTGACGATAGCCATTTCTGCTGCCACAGTGTGTGTGTGTGTGTGTGTGTGTGTGTGTGTGTGCGCGCGCGCGTGTGTATGGAGTGTTTGGTTTTTACAGCACCGCTGCTCCATGTTGAATAATGGTGATTTGCTCCACTTTTTAATCATGCCAATTCAACAGCGTTACCACAGAATAATCTTTTTTTTTTTTAAACCACAGAATAATTTTTAATGACCGATTTTTCCAGGCCCCGATTTTGGCGGCAGCCAGCATTCCATTATTTTTGATGTTTGCGGTCCTTAGTTGCGTCCATTAGAATGGAGACTACCAGCTTGGAGAACACCTGCAGTGTCTGAGACCCTGCATCCAACTTTTCCATGTGCTGTTTTCAATTCTCCCGCTGTGTACTAACCACAAGTATGTGAGTACGAAGACTGAATACTAATCAAAAGGGAAAATGGGGCTGGTTGTGGGAATGTCTTAGCAGGAAATTCCTCTAGCCACCAGGGCATGTGTTGAACACATGACTATCGCTGGCAATGGCGAACGCTCTACACCAGCTGACTATCAATAACTTGGGAGTTCAGTTACTTTTCTGTTTCCACTTGGTTGGCAGTTTTATCCAAGTGAAATGTGTACATAATTTTCAAAACTCAAACCATTCTAAAAAGCCTCTGATGAAAAAGCACAGTCCTCCGCTTGGCCCCTCCTGACATCCCTCGGGTATCCACTTGAGCATCTACTCACTGTCTTGTCCCCGTGTTCCTAAATGACCTGCTTCCACTGTATGGCTTGATTTTCCAGACTTAGGTAGATGTAGTGATTCCCCGTTACAGAACACGAAAACTTTGTGCATTAACGGCTTCCCGTAGACACACGCGCACATACGCACAATATCAATTAGTTTTTACCGTGCAACCAAGCACTTTGAAACATATTGGCTTAAAGCACCCATGTATGTACTTACAATGCCAAGGATCAGCAGTTGAACCAGGCTGGGCTGGGCTGGGCTGGGCAATCCTTCTGGACTTGGCTGAGCTCATTCATACAGCTGTGGCCCGTTACTGGGCTGGCTGGGGGCCGGCCGGCGTGAGTGGCCTCAGCTGGGGTCGCTCTCCCGCATTCCACTGGGGCCTCTTATCCCCTGGCAGGCTGTGTCGGGCTCGCTCACACAGAGGACGGTCAGAGCTCCCAGGCGCAGGTGCCCACGAAGCTTCTTGAGGACCAGGCTCAGAAATGGTAGTCCCCACTGCATTCCGACAGAAGGCCAGCTGGGTTTGAGGGCAGGAAAAATAAACTCCACCTCTTGACGGAGATGCTATGCCTCACGCTGTGAAGGACACAGGGAGAAGACAATTGCGGTCACTCTCACAATCTAGCGCGACAAATGGCATATACACACATCTGCGCCCCTCACCACTGTTCTCTTTGCACAGCCATGAGCATATCAGGCATCATCAACTGGGATTAAATCGGTGTTCAGTATTTGCCCTATTGTCACGCTGGACGTGTCACTAGATCTCATACCCAACTAGGATTACATTTTCTTTTACATGTACGGATTTCTGCTCTGATCCTCAGAGTAAATAATTGTCTTGTTTTGAGTTGTTTGCTCAGTCTTCCAAGGTGCTTACCACTAATTCAGCTCTAAGAAAACTCTCTTCAGTAAGTATGCATCTCCCAAGGGCAAGCAAAACAGATGAACTGTCGGATGCCTCTCCCTCCACCACCCCCTTGGAGTCATCCCTTCTGAGCTCTCTGTCCTTCTATGCCAATCTGGACTGGGTGTTCTTTGGGCCTGCAACATAGTAATCATTCCGACCTTCCCTTGGCTACTTTTTTATTTAGAATGCCCTGTTTCTTGGCTAAGAATGTCTTCTTTCTTGGAGGAACATCACGTCTAGTAGATACCTGAAAAACAAGTGCATGGGAGGCAACTTTTTGAGACTTTGAATGGCTGAAGAAGCTCTCCTACTTGGATGGAAATTCCATGGGGAAACTGCTTTCTTCAGAAATGTTCAGGTGCTTTTAAGCCTCTGGGATCTGATGCCCGATCCTTGGTCCCTCATCAGGTTTTCTTCTTGAGAAGTTTCCAGAGGAATCATCTGTATTACTGGACTTCTGAAAAAATACAATGATGTATCTCATTGGGGGTCTTCTGTTCCTGCTGTAGGCTTGTAGACGCTGGGTCCAATAAATTTTCCACCTTATTCTGGGACACCTGTTGGGTATCCTTTACAGAGACACTTATTTTCTTACTTATCTCTTATTTTTAAAACTGTTTTATGAAGGCTTTTCTTTCTTTTCTTTTTTCCTTTCTCCTTGTTCTTTTTACTTAGCTGCTTGGTCAATAAGTTTGCCTTTATCTGAACAATCTTCCCAGAAAATTGTGGTTTGGCTGGCTCCTGAGCTCTGAGGAAGCGTGCCCGCTGAGGTTCATGATCTCTCTTCGGAGCCAGAGGTACTTTGGAAGACTTGTACCTCTTCTTTGGAACTTCTTTCTTAGGCTTCTTCTCATGGACTCTCCCATCATAGGGATTCTCTCATACAGTAGTATTGAGCTGTCTTGTGCACATCCTCCACCGTGTCTGGAGTCTATGCTGCTCTTTACGTAGCAACAGAATTGTTTCCTTAAGAATCTTTGTTCCTTCTAATAGGGGACACATGTCATCTGCAATGACTGGACCCATGGTGTGCCTTCAACATACTTCTGCACTGAATTCCCTGCTTTCTGAATCACAAGCAGGGAATCCTGCAGTACTGTGAGGGCCTCCAAAACTATTTCCGGGAGCAGTTCTGGTGAGGCCTGCATTCCAGCAGCAGGTGAAAGTGCCAGGTTGACCATCAATGCCTTCCTCGTTGTTTTGCCTTTAATGTTAGATATTTCCTTCACATATCCGTTATTCCTTGGATGTTCTAAAAAGCTAACGGCAGCCCAGAGAATATGGGTGGGATTTGCAACTGATGGAATTCACTGATCTGGTATTGGGAGCCCCCCCTTAGTATCTGCATTAGTTTTCTATTGCAGCGTAGGAAGCCCCCAGTGATTCGGCTCCTTAAAGCAACACATTTGGGGTGCCCGGGTGATGCAGTCGGTTAAATGTCCGACTCTTTTTTAATGTTTATTTATTTATTTATTTATTTTTGAGAGAGAGAAAGAGAGAGGATGAATGGGGAGGGGCAGAGAGAGAAGGAGACACAGGATCAGAAGCAGGCTCCGTGCTGTCAGCGCAGAGTCTGGCTTGGGGCTCAAACTCATAAACCATGAGATCATGACCTGAGCCTAAGTCAGATGCTTAACCGACTGAGCCTCCCAGGTGCCCCTAAGCCTCCAACTCTTGATTTTGGCTCAGGTCGTGATCTCAGTTTGTGGGCTCAAGCCCCACATTGGGCTCTGCGCTGATCACGTGGCATCTGCCTGGGATTCTCTCTCTCCTTCTCTGTCCCTCCCCTGCTTGTGCTCTCTTTCTCTCTCTCTCAAAATAAATAAACTTAAAAAAAATTTTTTTAAAGCCACCTATTTTAATTACCTTACAGTTCTGGAGGTCAGAAGTTTGACACAGTCTCGCTGGGCTAAAACTAGAAGGTGTCGGGAGGACTGCATTCCTTTCTGGAGCCTCTCGGGAAGAATCCTTTTCCCAGCTCTAGAAGCCATTCATATTCTTTGGGTTTGGGTCCCTTCCTCCATCTTCAAAGCCATCAACGGTGGGTCCATGCCTTTCACGTCACATCACTCTGACCCCTTCTGCCTCCCTCTTTTACTTTTAAGAACCTGGTGATTACGCTGGCTCCCCCTAGGTCACCCAGGACACCTCGTATGTCAAAGGCGGCTGATTAGCCACCTTAATTCTTCTTTGCCATGTAATTAACACACTCACTGGCTTCGGGGACTAGGACGCGGACACTATTCTGCTCGCCCTAGTTGCCACGGTATCTGTAGACACTTTCTCCTGGGAAGATTAGCTTATTCAAAAGGAAGCCTCCTTTCTCCTGCCAGTGCATGTGCCCGGCTGCCCGCAATCCAGGAGCAGGAGCACAGTGGTGCTGGTGATGCCAGTGTTTGGTCTGCACATGCCCCCTCGGTCTCCTGGGGTGCCAGCTGTGCCCAGTGGTCCCCAGTCCAGGAGCTTCTTGCTCAACCTCTTTTGAGAATGAACCTCCTGTCTTACACGAGGTAGGGAAGGGACACTCTAGGGGATCTAGGTGGATCTACCCCTTAAACAGACTTTTCACCTCTCCTCCCGGTTCCAGTCCTGCCCACGCCCATTCCGAGGCGGCCAGTGCCATATTGCTGAGCCTCTCCAGACGTCTGTGGCCCCATCAATCCTGGAGTTCGACTTCACCCCTCCTGGCGCTCACCCTCCAGCTTTCGCTTGCCCTGGTCAGTCAGTCATTACATATCCTGCTCTCTGGCTTTCAAAATATCGCATTTCCTCTTTTGTTCGCGTAGTCCTTTATTTATGTTTGCCTTTTCTTTCTGTTACTGTCATCTTAGTGGGAGTTTGAGAGGGATTGGACGTATAGTCATTTTTTTTTTTCCATCTGCCACATTTAACTACAAGTCCCTATGGTTTGTTTTTTAGGAGCATTAAGTAATTGTGAAAGCAATTATATTCTTTGTGTTCTGCATCACAGTCCGTTTCTATTAGTTTTCATTAAACACTAGTGACAAGAGTTCAGAAATTTTTGTATTCCTTGTGAAGGAAAAAAAAAAAAAAGAAAACAATGGAGTGAAGGTGGCAATTATTACCAAGTGGCAATCTCAAAATAGGAATGTCAAAACTGCCTTCTTCGCCTGGACCGGAATTGGTCCTCAATGGGGCATTTGTACGAATTTGCACGATGCCTTAAACGTACTCCAAGAATCGTGCAGGTGCAAACCCTCGTCCCCGAATCTGAGCACAGGCCTGTGCCTGTTGAGTTGGTGCTGAATAAATACCGGGTGTTTTTCTGAGGTGAAGCTCGAGAAGCAAGCTCATTGCTCATTCTCAGCGTCTAAAACGAAAGGTGAAAGCAGCTCCATTCTAATCAATTTCAGCGAAGGTAACATATTGAATTCCCTGGGATGATCAAAGGGAACTTTGATATCTGATGTGCCCGGGATCCCATAGTAGTAGATCAGACAGATTATGCAGCCGCGACGTGGATTTGATCACCTCCTTGTTATCTTACACTAATTCCACAGTATCTCTCCTCCTCCCCGCAAAGCATGCCATTTCATTAATCGTTGCACTCTTGCCTGATGACTTCCGTCCCAGGAACGAAAAGCCCGGCCAAATACAATACTGACAGTGCAGGGGGATGGGGTGGGGACATCCCCCCAGCTGCAGGTAGAGTGGTGGCGACAATTCAGTTTCTTTCTCTTGGCTCTATGGTTCTTTTCACGAGTACTCGCTGTTTCTTTCAGTGCCTGCCGTTTGTTCCATGTGAATAACTGTCCGAGGGGTTGGGAGCTAGTGCTGGGTGACCAGGGGCCTGCAGGCATCCAGTGGTTTGCTCAGACCAGTGGCCAACACGGCGACTTGGCAGGCTCCAGATGAGTCGTTGGCCTCTCTCAGGAGACTTCTCCCAGCCCTGGGTAATGTCTCCACTGTGTTGGGCTTTGTTGACGCCTAAAAGCAGCAGCTGTACCCTGCATCGCAGCGACACAGAAACTTGGTTGTGTTAGCAAGGTCTACTTCTGCTCTGAAATGCTACTAATTAGCCATTAACACATGACATCTTCAAACACACACCTCAGTGCAAAGAACAGCCAGTTCAACCCATGCATAAAAAGCTGACAACAAAAGTGCAAAAGAATCAGTGGTTATGATACATTCTGTTCCTACAGGGTAAAAAAAAAAAAAAAAATCATCAGTTGATAAATTGTATATAGTGGTACTTTGTTATGCCATATTTATGATTCCAACCATGGGGGCCTCATCTGGAATGCCTGGTGGCTGGGAAAACAGAAGGGGAGGAAAAAATATTTCTTTTTAATCTGTCCTGCAAAGACATGAAAGGAATGGAAGAGATACTTATTAAAACCTCAACCAGCTTTGTGACCTTGGGCACAATCTTCCTTCTCTCAAGACCTCAATTTTCCTCATTTACAAATGAGGGGATTGGATTATTTATATATTGAACTAAGAGGTTTCTTTCAGTGTTAAAAACCTGAGATTCTGAGACGGACCACTTTTCCTGAAGCGCTGGGGCAGAGAGCCTGGGAAGAAGCGTATCTCCCGTTCCATAGGATTTCTTGCAGCTGACTCCATTTCAAAATGACAAACGTTTTGAAAGCCAACCTTCTCTTTTGTGGGTGGTAGATGAGAGTTCGGTGTTTGGTTACCCGTGACCTTATGGCAAAGAGGAATGTTCCATTCCACTTCCCCCCCACCCCGGTTTTCCATGGCACGACCAATATTCCTGTTGGACAGGGAATTAGGGGCTGATAAAATGGTACTGACGAGAACTGGCTTAGGAGCCTCGAGGGGGGAGTTTAGAGCCTAATCCTGTTATTAATGAAGCAGGTGGGTGGTTTAGGGTAAATCACTTTCCTTTCTGGACCTCAGTTTCTCTACCGGAACATAACGCCCATGTCTCTACACTGTTGGAAAGAGTTTCTGTGAGCAGAGTTGGCTCTGTGGAATAATGCCAGGCTGGAATTTTTTTTTCTTCCTTCTTTTTTTAAATATTTATTTATTTATTTATTTATTTATTTATTTATTTATTTAGTTTTTTTCTTTAAAACTCCTGGGAATAGCTTAAATAAGGAGAGGTATTATGATCAAAAACTTATTTTTTAAATTTATTTTAAGAGAGAGAGAGAGAGAAAGAAGCAGTGGGGGAAGGTCAGACAGAGGAGACAAGATCCGAAATGGGCTCCACCCTGTCAGCACAGAGCCTGCCGGGGGCGGGGGGGGGGGGGGGGGCCTCGAACTCCCGAACCACAAGATCATCACCTGAGCTGAAGTCGGACGCTCAAACCACTGAGCCACCCAGGCGCCCCACTAAAAACTTATATTGGTATGTTAATTGCCATAAACAAAATTATTAGTTCTGTAGTTGAGGAATGAAGGGACCATGTGATCAAAATCTCCATCTCCTATGTTTTGAAGTCTCCTCCTGATAGTCTAAAAGGCCAGTACACATTACATTCTGGCTTCCTGAGTACCTTCTGGTTTTCTTCTTGCTCACACTTCAGTTCTCTGGTACTCCCTGCCCTTCCAGAGTATTAGAACTGCACTGGGGGCACATTCTCTGCTCTCACCAAGGAGAAGGGAAGATGCCCTTTAGCACACGATTTTTGATCTTCTTCCTCTCCCTTGTAATGGTTTGTATATTATTATTATCTGGGCGGAGCATCAATTTGGGTCTTGCTCAAGGGTTCTTTGTAATTCTCTAGCCTCTGCTCTTTCCTATGACTATATTCAATTGGGATTAGGTTTGGCTGTGAATAATGAAGCCCTAAATCATGAAGACCTACACAACACGCAGAAGCCTTCCTTCTCTTTCATGTGTGAGAAGTCTGGAGGCAGGGGGCACGCGGCTGGCTCAATCGGTTAAGTGTCTGACTCTTGGCTTCATCTCAGCTCATGATCTGACGGTTTCGTGGGTTCAAGCCCCGCATCGGGCTCGGCACGGACACTGTAGAGCCTGCTTGGGATTCTCTGTCTCCCTCTTTCTCTGCCCCTCCTGCACGTGTGCTGTCTCTGTCTCTCTCAAAATAAATAGATAAACTTAAAAAAAAATCTGGAGGTAGGTAGTCTGGAAGTGCATCTTCAGAAAGTCATCATAGACTCAGGCTCTTTGTATCTCATTCCACGGTCATTTTTAGCATAGGGATTCCACCTCAGCATCTAAGATAGTTGCTTAAGCTTCACGCATTACCTTGGCATCCCCCTTGGCTGGAAGGAGAAAGGGTCCAAAAGGGCGAAACTTCTGACCTCAAAAGCCATTTGGGTTTCCATCTCCTTGACCAGAACTTAGTCACATGGCCGTACCTAGACGCAAGGAAGCCTGGGAGATGTAATCTCCATTCCAGGCGGTCATGGAGGAGGCGGGCTCTGCCCTGTTCACATAGCCTGAAGAATTCTTTCACGATCGAATATTCGTGAGCTATTTCTCTAGAAAGGCTACAAGATTAAATAGGAAATTCTATCAGAAGGGACAATCCAAAGAAGTGATGAGATGGACAAAACACAGCCTCACGCTGTATTAGACTGCATCAATAATGCCTTCACATGCCCACACAGAACATATTAACCTATCAGAGTGATGCCAGGTGGCTGGTGGTGGTGAGTTCACTAGAAAAGTTTTCATGGATAAATTTTATCCAAAATCAGAAAGATGGGAAAGATATAATTTGGAAGGACAATGAGGCAGACTACTTCAGAAATGAGCAGAGATGCTTTTTGGCAAAACGCTAGGTGGAAGGTGTTCTCCTGGGTGCCCCTCAATTCTAACCTCTACACATACTTTCCCTCCCTCTCAATATTGTTCCCCTCCCACGAGCATGTCCTCTCTCACACATACGCACACACGCACACGCACAGACGCACACACACTAATGTTTCCATGAACCATAATTTGAGGAAAAACCAACTCTGCTAAACTAACTCTTACCTACCTACGTCATAAATTGCTACCCCATCCCAGGAGTCAGTATTGCTTCACTTCTAGCCGACAAATGCCTTAGAGACTATTTCATACAGAACCCTCGGAGGATGAAAAACAATACCTTTCTGCCCTCAAAGAGATCATACTCTCTGGTAGACAGAGAGCCACGCACATACCTTCCAAGAAAAACACAGGAGATGACCTTTTTTCTTCGTAAAGTATTGTGAGGGTTTTAGGGAAGCAGAGTTCAATCCCAGCTGCAGAGAAGGATGGTGAGAAACGGGAAAAACTTTGTAGGGACAATTAGATGGGATAGAAGGAGGACATGCCATGTCGAAAGAGCAGCCTGAGAAGGGCGTCGAGGTGGATGAAGCAAGGAGTCCACGTGATGGAACGAAAGGTAGCAGCGAGAGCATGATGAGATGCATTTGAGACCTTGTCTGGAAGGGACCTGAAAGCTTAACAGTGAACGAAACAGGCAATACAAGAAAGTCAGATGAGAAAGGGCCCTGATCGAGACTATTCTATAAGAAATGTCATCTGGAGGCAGCATATGGGCTGGAGGTTGGAGAGACAGGATCCAGGCAGACAAACTTGGAGACAGAAGACTTGAACAAAGTTAGTGGAAATTAAGACAGAATGTGAATTTATCACTGATGGCGGGTGCCTAGGTGGCTCAGTCGGTTAAGCGTCCAACTCTTGGTTTCAGCTCAGGTCATGATCTCACAGTTTGTGGGTTTGAGCCCCGCATCAGGCTCTGCATTGGCAATGTGGAGAATGCTTGGGATTTCTCTCTCCCTCTCTCTGCCCCTCCCTGGCTTACTTCCTCTCTCTCAAATTATATATATATATATATATATATATATATATATATATATATATACACACACACACACACACACACACACACACACACACATATATATTTTTAAAAATGTATCACTGATGGTGAAATTTCAAATGAAAATTAGGTGGAATACTTGGGGAATGGAGCCTTTCTAGGTACTTCCCAGGTAACATTATGTTAGGCCCCACACTTCCCAATGGATGTGTGCCCCAGAGCCGGAGCTCAGGGAGGCAGAGGGAGGGGAAGGCAGAGGAAACTTAGTAAACCAGAATGTAGGAAAATAGTACTGGAGACTTGCAGAGACAAGGGGGCTCTGGAGACCACCTATAACACAGCTCACATTTTTTTAACAGACTAAAAACTAATGTTTTGCGACGCTAACAGTGACACCAAAAGAGATGTGGGACTTGCCCCCTGCCCCAGTATTAGGGTCTTTGCAGGGGAAGTAAATACTAACTATCCCAAATCCCCATAGGGAAAGTCATATGAATGACAAACTGGGAGAAATATTGGCAATACATATCACAGAGAAATGGCTAATCTCTGTAAGAGAAGGCACCCAGATAACAGGAAGGAAAAGATTAATCACCCCAATAGAAAATGGGCGGGGAACCTGAAGATGCACTTTCTGCACAGAAACACTACCAATGGTCCCGAAGCACCTGGAAAGATGGTCAGCCTTACTCAAAATCAGAAAGATGCACATTAAAACCGCACTGAGCACCCCTTCTCACCTCCCAATCACAAAGTTGGACAACATGACTGTGAAGCTGTGGGGAGAAATGGACAATCCTGTTCTGCTGATGAAGCCACAATAGGAAACCGCTCGCCGCTCACAGGGAGGGTGGTACGCTGAGAGCCACCAAAATTACTGATGCGTTTATCCTTGACCCGGCAATCCTACTTGTGGGTCTTTGCTCTACAAGGAACCTGCATACGCATAACAAGGAGACACATGCGTGCACACAGGGGTTATTAACTGCAGCACTACGTGTAACAGTAAAAAACCAAAAACAATTTAACTGCCAGCATAAGGAACTGGTTCCATAAACAATGGAAGAGTTACACAGTGGAATTCTATGCAGCTATAAAAAGAAGGAGAAAGGTTCTTTATGTCTCAATACAGAATAAGCTCCAGAGTATCTTGTCAAGGAGGAAAAAGCATTACATAGACCAAGTGCAAAGTATGTTATCTTTTGTGTTAGAAAGGAGGAAAACAAGATATATATTTAGGATATACATTTGCATTCGTCCTTGCAAAAAAAAAATATTGGAAAGATAAATAAGAAACTAATAAAAAAAAGTTTACCTCTAACGGGAGATGTAATGGAATATATGAGAATGGGGATCAAAGCAAGACAGCCTAGTATAAACCTTTTTATTTCATTTTAATTTTTGTAACCATGAAAACACATTAAAAATTAAAAATTGTTTTTTATTAAAAATGTCAACTGCAACAAATATTTAAATCTTTTTAATGTTACTTATTTTTTGAAAGAGACTGAGTGCGAGCAGGGGAGGGGCAGAGCGAGAGGGAGACACAGAATCCGAAGCAGGTTCCAGGCTCTGAGCTGTCAGCACAGAGCCCAACGTGGGGCTTGAACTCACAAACTGCTTATGAAAAATGAAAAGCAAGCACCATAGCGAGCCAGCTATGAAGAGGGCTGGACCAATAGGCTAGGCAGACCCGACCACGTGGGGGTTGTAGACCACGCTGAGAAAAGTTTTTTCTATCCCAAGAGCAATGAGAGGTTTTTTTGTTTGTTTTTGTTTTGTTTTGTTTTTTTAAGCAGGCAGGGAGGAGGAGGTCCAGGGAAGTTCGTAACTTGTTCAAGGGAATATCTGTAGTCACTTAAGATTTAGAGGAAAGGTATGGCATGGCCACTACATTTGTTCTTTATTTTTTTTTCTTTCATTTGTTCTTAGAACTGTCAAGTCCCACCCATCTCACAAACTCTCCTGTAAAATCACAGCCAAGGCTTGCTAACAACATTCCACGTATTTCAATTATGACCCATCAGTTGCTATTTGCTAAAAACATTACACAAATTGCACAAAGGATAAAGTTGTTATAGTCTAATTTACATTGGAACTTATCTCCGTTTCTAGGCAACATCATCGCACTGGATAACGATGGCTCCGACCCTCAGAATCTTTCACAATCTGGTAAGTGGAATGAACGAAGAAACCAATTTCTGTGTGTTCAGGCCGGTATCTCAAACTATTAGATCCAGCCTGGGAATAAAACCCATTTTTAATGCACCATTTGATAAGAACACTTAACCTCAGTATGTGTTGTAATTAGAGAGATAATTAGAACTTCAGGAGAACGTCTGAAGACGAGGAATCCATTTGAAATTCACCTAGAATGAAAATCGCATTATCTAACACCAATCCAAGTTATTTTTCCTTCCACCTTTACCTTGCCTCCCCCCACCCTCACTCCAAAGATTTTGCAGCCTAAGGAGTGCGAGAAGATAAGAATTTTATAGGTAGTGCATATTACAGACGGCTAATGGATTCAGTTGAAAACTGCTCTACAGTTATTTGAAAGGAAAAAAAAAAACACCTTAATTTTGAAAATGAGCTTCAGAGGGCGAGCATGAAGACGAACTGTGAGTCATGTGTGCAGACAGAAAAAAACTGCTCTTGCACGAATCCACTCATAAAATGTTAATATATGCATAAGAAAATTGTGTTCCTTAATCTCTGAAGAAACACTTATCACTAAGAACCCTTTAATTCCTTTCCTGTGCTTGATTTATTAGCTTATGAAATTATGTTAATAACCTTCATGTTAATGGTTTGGGGGCTCAAATGACCTGATTTTAATAATGAAGTAATTTATGCAATAAATGTAATCAGCATCTATGAATCTCACTTAACAGAACATATTGGTGATTAGCCAATGCTAAAACAAGTGACTGTCAGCATGGGGCAATGCATGTGCTTCTGTAGAGAAAATAGATCTCGCTGATGGGCGCAGAGGTGGGGGCGACTGGGGGCACGTGATCTGAGCTGCCGCTCTTGGCCGCAAAAGCTTTGCCAGAGACTGAATTTGAAATTAATTTACGAGCTGTAAAATGAGTCTGATACTTCAGAGTGAATCTACATGTGAGGTGTATCCATGACAAGGAAACCGTCTGTCTTTCTTGGAGCGGAGTGATTTCCTGGAAGGAAATTGGGCAGTACAGAAACGGGCTGAAGGAACAGACAGACAGCTTCCGGAGGGGAGAGAGGAGCACCAGGCGGGGAGACACCCATCCGAGGAGGAGGTGGATGGAAGCCTAGGAAGAATGAAGGGTTTCCAGTCCTTCCATCGTGAAATCCACATCCTAGGATAACGTGGGTGCTAGTGTTACTCAACTTTGTCTTTTCAGAGTATTAGGCTGAGTTACCCTGTTCGCTTTGCTTTGTTTGTTTGTTTGTTTGTTTGTTTTCACTTGCTTTCCATTTCCTATAGGTCTAAAGCTTAGGAACAACTAATTGCCACTCTTATCTACTCATCTGAGTGAAGACACACTTTAATCTTGCTAGATGGATGAGACTTTCTCCTGTCTTCAGAGATCCCCAAGGAAATGAGTTTCCATTTCTTTCCCTTATTATTTAAACATTGGGTCAAGAATGCTGTCTCCTCCCTCCCAACCAAAACCTACTAAATCATCTTCTGACTTCCTATAATGAAAGACAGGTGTGGTCCTTGCCCCTCCTACTGACTCTGCAAAACCCTAGCCCAGGTTGAGGAGAGCGGGTCCTTGCACAAAAGCTGTGTTTCCAGCAGGGACCAGATGCCACAGTGGAGTCCCCTGATCCTTGACCTTCACCTTCGACAATGATGTTCCACAAGACATCACTTTTAGAAGTCCAGAAACACTTCTGGAGTATGAGATAGAATGTTATGCCTCCCTCTAAGGAAGTTTTACATCAAACATCCTTTTGGCACAATGTTAAATGAAAAAAAAGCAAAATGTTAAAATAGTTAAACTCTAAGGTATGATCCAGTGAAAACATTAGCTTTGAAATCAGAGTCTGTGGATTCCTAACTTGGCTTCTGCCTCTGACTACTTGCGGAACTGGTTGAGGTCCTTGACTCTTTAAAAGAAATTTGTATTCGTTCCTGTTTTCCCTATATTTTAATGAATGGGCGTTAATTTAATGATAAAATCATGAAACGCGTACTTTTGGAAACTATAGACTGAACACACCTTGCAAAAATTTGAAATCTTTAGAATTTTAATTCCTCACCCCCTGCGGTCTGTTGGCATGGTACCGGCCAGAGCAGAAGCCAGAGGCAACCTCGTGTCTCACATGAAACAAAGTTCTACTCTTTCTTGGGATTTACATAGAGTTGATCATAATCTTACTACACCGTAAAGCATGAAATAAAATGCCTTTGGGAGGCTTTCTGTGCAATCCGCCATAAGGGCTGCTCTGTGTAATCCCATAACTTAAAAAACGACAAGGGGTAATAATGGTTTGCACTCTGCGGCATCTAAAAGTCTCCAATCCCTTGGGGCACCTGGGTGGCTCAGGTCACGATCTCATGGTCCGTGAGTCCGAGCCCCGTGTCGGGCTCCGTGCTGACAGCTCGGAGCCTGGAGCCTGTTTCAGATTCTGTGTCTCCCTCTCTCTCTGCCTCTCACCCATTCATGCTCTTTCTCTGTCTCAAAATAAATAAACGTTAAAAAAAATTAAAAAAAAAAATAAATAAAAGTCTCAAATCCCTACATGCAGGCCGTCAAGCTTGGTGCTGTGTTGGTGCTGAAGGAACGGTCAACACCACTGTCTCATGAATCCCCACTGCTGGAAAGCATCTGCAAATGTTGTTGCATTTCACAAACAGAGATATCTGCGGGGAGGTCTTGTACCGGCCGTGCCCATGTCTCTAGGTACATAATCTGGATTCTTAGCCCACCGTAAGAATCACGGCACGGCCGTATTTTCCTCTCCCACGATTCTCGGCAAACATGGGTTTAACCTGTGACCTCACAAGTAAATAACTTAAAAAAATTGCAACTGCACTGTCCCCTCCCAGCAGAGGTAACGTCTGAAGTTATGTAAGCCATTTCTCCTCATGCAAGATTGCGAGGAGTTCTTATCACATAGCCAGAAACTATTGTAAAAAGAGATAAAACCATACCTTTCCCTCATATCGATGTAGAAAGTAGAGATCTAAGCTAAGCTCTCCTTGGACCCTAAGTGACGGCATCCAAGATGCACAGCCGTTGCCGTTCTTGTGGGATTCCATGGCTTTTAATATTTTTTTCCAAGCTCTTACTTCTGTGATCACTTTAGGTGCCCTCCCCCCTCACCAGTTAGGGCTTTCAGAATCACCAGGGCATTTTCTTCCATTTTTGCGGCGAACGTGGTACCTTGCAAAGCGGGAAGGAGAAAGGGAGGGGTGTTAACAGCAGTTGGGTTGGAGGCGGCCATTCCCGGGCTTCTTCTTTTATCCCTTTACTGGGTCCCTGATTCTGCACAACGCTCCACTTTACTGGGGTTAGAGGAGGGGACGGTGAATCTCTTCCTCTTTGCTTCAACCTCCTCTCCAGTCTGCCCACCTGCACTCTCTACCCTTCAAGAACACCGGCTAGGTCACAACCATGTGGACAGGCTGTGTAAATCATTCTTTGGGTGGCAGAAACAGATGCTACTTCTAACCCCGTGGTGCGGGCACATCCATCACGTCAAGAGACACAGTGCTTCCCTTTGCTCTGAGTGTGGCGACCAGCTCGTTCTTCTCCTCTCTGGGCAGCTTGCTCTTGGTACACAGGAGCCGCTCACACCTTCCGACTTCGGGGTTCAAAACACGTTTCTTCCGCGCTCTTTGTTAAAGCATTTCTTTTTTTATCACTCCCCGCTGCTGGGTAAATTAAACCAGCCATTATGTCGCAGAGAAGAAAATGAATGAAAAAAATAAAAACCAGTTCCTTAAATTTTATTTCCATTTTTTTTTCTCGCAAGGAACATATCATACTCGATCCGTGTTGGACCAGGGAGACAACACAGTCTCTTCTCAACGCATGCTTTTCTTCCCCACCCTCCCCACACCTTACTGCAATCTTTTTGGCAGTGTGAAGACTGACTTGGTTTGTATTGAAACTCATTTTACGAAATGAATGGGTAACAGAGGGGAGACTTCCTCCTGCTAACACAACTATTCCCCCGGTAAATGAGTATATCTTCCCACCAATGGCCAGAAATAGATTATTTTAAAAATTCCGGTATCTTCATATAATGGGACCACCACAGTATGGTGGTTGTTGAGTGTGGATTCTGGAGTCAGAATAAGTCAGATATGAATCCTGCCTCTCTTGTTAAGAAGTGTGTGACCTCAGACAGTGACCTAGCCTTGCTGGTCTCATCTTTAAAATGGGGATAATAAGAATAGCGCCACCTTTGATTGTAGGGAAGACTAATTGAATTTGAACATATAAAGCACCTAGAATGGTGTTTGGCATTGAGAACAAATGCTCAATTGCTGTTATCTGTTGTTCACGGGATATAAACAGTCCATGAAAAATCCCATTGATAAAAGGCCCTCCACCCACTGCAACTCCAGGAGGATTCTGGGAATCTCCAGGTAGGATCATGAATGAAGAAAATGTCTTGCATCTTATTTCTTCTCCAAACGTTTTCCCCCTTTCTACTCAAAAATTCTTTTGATTCGGCGTACTCTTGTGCCGATAAAGATAACAGTTCAAGGAAGTATATCCTTTAAATATGATAACTAGCGTCAGCTAGATAAGCGTTGGACTCACAATGTTTAGAACTCTTAATAACTTGGGTTTAAGCCCTCTGAAATCGAAACAATCCAAGTGGTGGCTGTGTCAGCTTCTCAGCAGAAGCAAAAAATCATCAGAGGCCAGAGGAAGTTAAGACATTTGCCTTTCTCCTGCAAGGATTTCTCATCTTACGTATAAAATACAGATTACTGGTCAAAGCATCACGCTTTAGGGAAATTAAGATCTGGCTTGTGGAAGGAATGAAAAAGTATTCATCTGAGGAGTTCTGCAATGCTCCACGGGGGTGGGGGAAGGGCACTGCTTCTCTTACGTCCACCCCATCAAGATTACCCTCCAATCTGACATTTCTTAATCTGAGTTTATTTTCCAGGCCATTACGTTGAGTTCTCAATGTTTCACCCCCTTTAAAATTCTCAGTTAAAATAGCATATTGACACTAATCATTCCTTTTCCTTAGTTCCTTATTTTTTTTTCTTCTCTCCCACTATTTTTGTTGATTTCTTTCTTTAATGCTTTTTCCATCACTATTTTTGAGTAGACTCGGACATTTCTTTGCGTCAACCCAAGCCGATCAAACTTAATAAATGAAGTTTGAGTCTCCCAAAGGAGACAAACAGAGAAACAGGCAGGCCTGTATCCTGGATTGTGGAAACCAAAGGAATAGCAACGTGGAAGCAGATATTGATCTTTACAGTATTTTTCCTGAAAAACCACAAACTAGGCTACCAACCAAGAAGATAATAGCACACATGCAAAGCAGATCTCCTAAGCACATCGTGCCACCAACTTCCCTTTCATTTGCCATCGCTGTCGTAGAGCTGAACCATGAAGATCTTTCTCTCACCAGTGAACGTGCTCTTTCTGGTTATAAACAGAGAGAGCTTCTCTTGACCTCATTTTTAGGCAAATCAGATCTCCCAGAATCCTGAAACCTCTAGGTGAACTGGGGTTTAAGTTCAGAAGAAAGAAAAATACGAAGAAGAAAAGGTAAATTCCAGGAATTTTGTGGCCCCGTTATCTGAAACAGAAGTTCAGTTAGTTCAAGTGAATGTACTTAAGTCTTAATATCGCCACTTAATAGTTCCATGTCCGGGATCTCAAGTTGAGGGTGTATGCACACATTTGTTTAATTAGTATGTCTGGGTGCGTGTAAAACTGGGGCCACTTATCCAAGAACAGACTTTTGGGGTTTTCTTTAAAAATGCTCTCAGCTCTCTCGCAACTTTCCCTCATTTGTATTGTCTGGTGTCAGGGGAGCCTGGACTATTTAACATCCACCTGCAGGTGACCGTTCCTAAAAGGCCATGTGAAAGCATTTCCATGGCTCTCCAAAAGAGAAGAGATGCTTTCTTCTGCTATGTATCCCGGTGTTCGATCATCATTTTTTAGGCATTCAAAAGCTCCCTTTCCACATAGAACCCTTCCTAAGTATTGCTGTCATGTGTTAAGTCGTTTTGTGCTTGGGCTGATGAGATGCATATGAAGGATCTGGCTAGAAATATCTTTGCAAGGTTTTCCTCTGTTTTTGTTTTAAATCCAGAATGCATTTGCTTTTTCTGAAAAATAGAATTCTTTGGGTGGTTAGGTTTCTAGGTCAGTCCTCTGAAAATTTATTTAAACTTCAAGGCAGCTGAATTGGAGTGTTAAAGTCGTTCCCAATTGTTTCTTTGGGAAAAACAATGAACTGGTCCTAATGAATTTTGAAAGCAGGCTGAGAACTCTGCTCTAAATACAGCTCCAGTCTCCAGAGTTGAATTTCCCTTACATCTCTCTCCTCCTTTTCCACTCAAGGACAGATGAGTTTTCTCCTCCCTTTCCCATTTTAACTCTTTCCCAGGGAGTTAGAGTGGATTTCTCCTTCCCGCTCATGTCTCTTCACATAACAACAGGACCCTCAGAGGGTACTGCCTAGCGGCAGGAACAGTGAATCCAATTGTGAACAATGACAGCGGGGTCAAGAGACAATCTTCCCACAGCCCATTCCTAAAAAGGGAATATCTGATGTCAGCCATGTAGTCCTTAGGGACCATTGGTAATAAAGGATAGCAGTGGCAAAACTATGAAGACAGTAAAAAGATCAGTGGTTGGCAGAGGTTTGGGAGGGACGGATGAAAAGACAGAGCAGAGAGGATTTGTTGAGCCGTAAAAATACCCTGTATGATATCGTAATGGTGGATACATGTCATTAAACATTTGTCCAAATTCACAGGATGTACAACACCAAGAATGAACCCTAATGTAAACTATGGATTTTGGGTGATCATAAGGTGTCACGGAAGATTCATCAGTTGTAACAAATGTGCCACCCGGATGATGATTATGGGGAAGACTGCATGTGCGGGGGCAGGGGGTATACGGGAAATCTCTGCACCTTTTTCTCAACTTTTCAGTGAACCTTAAACTGCTTTGCAAAAAAACATCATCTTAATTGTTTTAAGGACAAGAAGGGGGAGAGGGAAGAAATACTGAAAGTGGAGCAGTTCTGGAAAAAAAAAATATAGTCGCTCACATTGTAGAATAACTATAACCTTGCAGGGTAGATATGATTTCACCTCCATTTCACAAAGAAGGTGACTGAAATAATGAGAGGGTAAATGACTTAAACAAGGTCCCTTGGTTCACAAGCGACAGAGCTTAGGATTCTAAATTCTGTTCATGTCAATCAACAGTATCAGCTCAGTCTTTAATGTACAATTGTCAACAAGTATACTTCAATAAAACATGCAATTGCCTTAAAAGCACGAGGTCAGAAATGCGGTACAAACTTCTTTTCACTGTTAATAATCAACTTGCCTTTGTACATTTAAGAAAAACAAAGTGACTGAAACAAGTGGTTTTGCTTTTTTTTTTTTTTTAAAGCATGCTCTATTTTAAAGATTATTCTTCTACTTTAGCCATTTGAATGTTAAGGTCCTGAAAATTTGAAAAGCATACCTAATATTATATAAAATAAAAGTTTATTATAGGAATCAAGGAAGGGCTGAGCATTAGGACTTTTATCAACACAATTTATTCTATTAATAACTTAGGGGGAAAATACAGGATTATACTATTACATGATAAGAGAAATTGATATAATTCAGTAGGCATTTTTGGTAAAATCTCTAGGTAAAATGAAAATGGAAGAAGATTCCTAAAGAAGATAGAGTATTTATTAGAAAGTAACAAATAATGAATTATTAAAGAAATTCTTGTTAAAACCAGAAACAAGAAAGAGCTGCCCAATATTACTGCTATAAAAAGTGTTTTGGAGGCAGCTAGAATTAATGGGAGCATGGCCAGAAAAAGGAGGGAGTTACACAAAACTGGGGACCAATAAACCTGCATGGAGATTCCCCTCAGATCCTGGGCCAGGAGCTGAGAGGTGCATGGATTAGTCTTGACTCTGTGAATCCTGCTGGTGGGAGGCTGAGGGCTGAACAGAGATATCAGAGATCACACCGAGCTTGAAGATACTGGGACTGTGGCCCAATCAGAGTGGAGAATCCTCAATGAAAACAAAAGGCATTCATTAGATCGAGACCCTAGAAAGCCAAATCTTATGAGTAAAATCAATATCCTAGAGTCAGGGCCATACCCTAGAACACAGAATAAAAATAGCAATAGACCACCTTCAGAAAGCCTCAGCAAAGTCTGACTAGATCAAGATCGACCAATGATGTAACTACTACCAAAACAAAACTCAATAACCTTTAAAAGAAGACAACATAATCAGTTCTCCCTATGATGTATCATCTACAATGTCTAACATGCGATAAAAGATTACTAGACTTGCAAAGAAGTAAAATGGGAAAAAAAAATGGGAACAGATCCGAAAATGACTCCGATGTTAGGACTGGCGGATGAGGATTTAAAAACACCTATTATAATATGCTTAAGGATGTGATTTTGAACATGAATAAACGTGAAGAGATGAGGAATCATAGTAAAGATAAAATCTATAAAAAAGAGCCAATGGAAACACTAAGCTGAAAAATACAGTGTCTAAAATAAAAGATCCCCTGGATAAGCTTAACAGCAGATTGGACACTACAGAAAAAAGTACCAATAACCTTGAAAAAAGCCCAACAGAAATTTTCCAAATTGATGAACACAGAAAAAGAAGATTGAAATAAAAATAAACAAAGCATCAGTGACCTGTAGGACAATATAAAGTGATCTAACAGAGTGTAACTGAAGATATAGAAGGAGAGGGGAAAGAATAGGAAACAAAAAATTAAGCAATAGTAGCTGAGAATTTTTGAAAACTGAATAAAACACATTGATCATCAAGAAAATCAAACCTAGGTATATCATAGTCAAAGAACTGAAAATCAAAGATAAAACTGTAAAGCAGAGAGAAAAGAAAGACACATTGTCTACTAGGGGACAGAGATAAAAATTATGTATGAGTATTCCTTCTGGAAAACGGTAAAGGTCAAAAAACAATGGAATGATATCTATAAAACACAGAGGAAACACTGGCAACCTAGAATTCTACAGCCAGTGAACATATCCTTTAATAAATGAGGTTTAAAAAAATTGCTAGAAAAAAGAAAGCTGAGAGAATTTATAACCAGCCGATCTTCACTCCAAGAAATGCTAAAGGAAGTTCTTCAGACTAAAGGGAAATGGTAACAGATGGAAACTTAGTTATACAGAGAGAAATCAACACTACCAGACATAGTAAATATGGTGGTAAATTTAAAAAAAACCTGCCTTTTGAAATTTAAAAAATGTCTTTAAAAGAAAATTGACTCTTTATAATAACACTGGGTTGTGAATTTTATAATATATATAGAAGTAAAATATATGCCAATTTATAAAGGATGTAAGGGAAGTGTATGGAATCATACCACTGCAAGATTCTCACAGTTTACATGGTTTACATGGTACAATATTAATTTAAGTGGACTGTGACAAATTAAGAATGCATAATGTGAACCTAAGGGCAACAATTAAAAAAAAATACAAAGAAGTATACATTTTAGGTTATGTTAACAGATGATCAATAAATGTTGCTCTCACAATTGGAAATCCATATGTAAAAAAAAAAAAAGAGCTTCAAGCAATCCCTCACACATACACGCATATCCACGATACCTACACACATATCCACTCAAAGTGGATCATAGACATAAATCTCAAAGCCCGAAATCTAAAACTGATAGAAGAAAAAAAGGAGAAAATATCTGTGACCTTGGGTAAGGCAAAGGATTCCTAGATAAGACACTAAAAGAGAGACTCATAAAAGAACAAGCTAATAAATTAGACGTAATCAGAAATAGAAATTTCTGCCATATATAGGGAGAAAATGAAGAGTGCAGAAAGACTGGCTACCCCCTGGGGGAAAGCACTTGCAAATGATGCATCTGATAAAAAGACCCGTGTCCAGAAAATACAAATTCAATTGGGAATTCAAAATCAAATATTCAAAATTCAATATGGATTTTAATAAGAAAACAACAACCCAATTTTTAAAAATGGTCAAAATTTGAATATTCCCATCACCAAAGAAGATATACAGACAGCAAATAAGCAGATTTTTTAAAAATGCTCATCTTAGTCATTAAGGAAATGCAAATTAAAACCACAATGAGATGCCATCAAACATCTATTACAATGGCTAAAATTACAATGACCATATCAGTGTCAGTGGAAATGTAGAGCAAATGAAACATTCATACCCTGCTGATGGCCATATAAAATGACATGACCTCTTGGGAAAACAGTCTGACAGTTTCATAAAATGTTAAATATACACCAGCCATAGGATCTAGCCATCCTGCTACCAGATATGAACCCAAGAGAAAAGAAAGCATGTGTCAACACAAAGACTTGTGCACAAATATTCACAGGAGTTTTACTAGGAGTAGCCAAAATTTGAACACGATCCAAATGTCCATCAGTAGGTAAATGGATAAACAAATAGAATACTTCTCTGTAATAGAAAAGAATGAACTACTGACGTGCACCTGAAGCACGAACCAAAATTCATCATGCTGAGGAAAGAAGCTAGATTAAAAAGGGTATGTATGGTATGGGGCGCCTGGGTGGTGCAGTCGGTTAAGCGTCCGACTTCAGCCAGGTCACGATCTCACGGTCCGTGAGTTCGAGCCCCGCGTCGGGCTCTGGGCTGATGGCTCAGAGCCTGGAGCCTGTTTCCGATTCTGTGTCTCCCTCTCTCTCTGCCCCTCCCCCGTTCATGCTCTGTCTCTCTCTGTCCCAAAAATAAATAAACGTTGAAAAAAAAATTAAAAAAAAAAAAAAGGGTATGTATGGTATGATTCCATTTGTATAAAAGTCTAAAAAAATCTAAATAATCTGCAGTGACAGAAAGTGGATAAGTAGTTACTGTGTGGGAATTTTTAAAAAGGTGGGGTGGGGGTGGGGGTGGGGAGGAGAAGAAATGGGGGAAAAGATTACAAAGAAGCATCAAGAAAACTTTTGAAAGTGATGGGTATGCTTATTATATTGGTTATGGTAATGGTTTTACAAGTGTATACATGTGACAAAAGTTATCAAATTGTATACCTTAAATGTGTGTAGTTTACCTGTTGTCAACTATGCTTTAATAAAGCTGTTTTTAAAAAATGCTAAAAGAAAAAATAAAATAGAATACTAATTATATGTGTGTGTATATGTATATATAAAATATATTTTAAGTGTATTTATTTTGAGAGAGAGACAGTGGGAGAAGGGCAGAGGGAAGGAGAGAGAGAATCCCAGGCAGGCTCTGTGCCCAGCCAGAGCCCAAGGTAGGGCTCAGTGTCACCACCATGAGATCATGACCTGAACCAAAATCAAGAGTCAGACACTCAACTGACTGAGCCATCTGAGCGCCCCAATACTAAAATATATTTTATTAACCCAAAAGAAAGCAGAAAGGAGAAATTAAAATTAAATATTTGTACTAATCAAAATATACCATTAATACAAAGGCAAATGATAGGAGGAAAAGATCTCTTTCTCTTTCGATAGACAGATAGATAGATGGTTTGAATCCAGAATATGTAAAATTTTGTATAAATCAATATTTTAAGAAAAGAAAGCTCATTTCAAATGGGCAAAAGTAGTTAAATAGACACCAAGGTAGATTAAAATGGTCAAAAGACATGAAAAGGTGGTCAGTATTCTTCGTCAAGTGCAAATACAAATTAAAACCACCATGAGATACTACTTCATTTCCACTGAAAAGTCTACGACCTCAAATGTTGGCAAGAATGTGCTGTACTGGCACTCTCATACATTGCTGGGAATACAAAATGGTTCAAGTACTATGGAAAAATTTTGTCAGTATCTTATAAAGTTAACTATGTACCTCCCTATGACTCAGCAATTCCATTTTAAGTATTTAACTACAACCATCAACAACAAAACAAACCCCCAAAATGAAAAACAAAAAACCCCCACAAAAACAGATATCCACAGCTCCATTCCAAGATGGTGAGATAGGGAGTCGCCTGGGTGGCTCAGTTGGTTGAGCTTCTGACTCCGGCTCAGGTCATGATCCCCTGGTTTGTGAGTTTGAGCCCCACATGGGCCCCTGTGCACAGAGCCTGGAGCCTGATTCAGATTCTGGGCCTCCCTCTCTCTCTACCCTTCCCCCAGTAGCACTCTGTCTCTGTCTCTCAAAAATGAATAAATGTTTAAAAAAAAAAAAAAAAAGGAGAAGGCCAGGTAGGAAGACCCTGAACTCACCTCCTCCACAGAACACACAGAATCACACCTGTTAAGAGAACAATGCCTCCAGAAGAAGAACTGAGGAATGACTGAACAGCTTGTGAACAACCAAAGACAGAACAGCAAGAATGATAGAGACACAGTGACGTGGGGAACCCCCACCTGTGACACTGTGAACTACAGTGCGGAACTGCAGCATTGAGGGACCAGGAACAGATCCCTCTGTCCTTGGGCACAGAAACAAAACAAAACCAAACAAACAAAACAACCCATGGCTTAAAAGTGCAACTAGCATATAAAAGAGACAACTCTAGAACTCTGCCAAGCAGAGCTGCAGGAAAGCTCTCCAGGTCAGAGGGACTGGAGAATTACACATTAATGCTCCCACCCCACCCTAAAAACCTTGATCAGAGCAGCATCTGGACGTTGTAATAGGTGAGACTGGTCTTCACAGTGAGCTTGTGACCTCAGCTAGCCCAGTGGCCACATGCCCACACCAGCCCCAGTAGCACTGGGGCATGAGGAAAAAAAAAAAAAAAAAAGCCAGGGCTTAAAAGGGCTGAGCAGAGGAGCTGCAGTAATGTTCTCTCCCCCTCACTTTAAAAGCCCAGAACGGAGCAGGGTATGGATGCCGTAACTAGTGGGTCTGGTCATCACAGTGAGCTTGTGACTTTCCCAAGACAAGGATCTGCAAGCCCACAGTGGCCCCAGGGGTGCTGGGTCATAGAAAATAAGCTATCTTTTTTTTATTATTATTAAAAAGACTTAATTTTAAAAATTTTAATTAATTTTCTTTTCTTTGTCTTGTTTTTATTTTTTGTTCTTTTTGGTTTTTCCTTTTATTTTTCTCTCTTTTTTCTCTTTTTTTCTTTTTTACTTTTTTCTTTAATTTTTTAAATTATTATTCTTTCTCTATAAACAAGCAAGCAAACAAACAAAACACCCAAAACTGTGGTTTACAAGAGTAACTAGCATATACAGCCACAGCTCTAGCCAGTCAGCAAACATCACCATGCACACATTGTCTACAGAGGGGACACCATACACAGGACCATTCTGTTAAATTTAGGAGAAGTAGCCATTCTACCTAATCCAAGGAAAAAACACATAGTCAAGCAAAATGGGGAGAGAGGAATATGCACCAAAAGGAAGAATAAGAAAAAAAAACTCAGAAAAGAAACTAAATGAAACAGAGATAAGCAATATGCTGGATAAAGAACTTAAAGTAATGACTGTAAGGATACTCACTGGACTGGTAAAAAGAGTGGGAGAACTCAGTGAGACCTTCAATAACGAGATAGAAAATAGGGGCGTCTGGGTAGCTCAGTCGGTAGAGTGACCGACTTCGGCTCAGGTCATGATCTCACAGCTCGTGGGTTCAAGCCCCGCGTCGGGCTCTGTGCTGACAGCTCGGAGCCTGGAGCCTGCTTCTGATTCTGTGTCTCCCTCTCTCTCTGCCCCTAACCCACTCACATTCTGTCTGTGTCTCTCTCAAAAATAAATAAACATTAAAAAAAAAGAGATAGAAAGTATTTAAAAGGACTAATCAGAGTTGAAGAAAACAATAACTGGAATAAAAAACACCCTAGAGGAATGAACAATTGATAAGATGATCCAGAAGAACACATCAGCAATTTGGAAGACAGCGTAATGTACAGCACAGCACACAAGCTGAAGAGCAAAAAGAGAAAATAATTTTTTTTAATGAGGATAGATTAAGAGATCTTTTGGACAACATTAAGCAAAGAAATATTCACATTATAGGGGTCCTAGAAGACAAAGAAGAGAGAGAAAGGTGTAGAAAACTTATTTGAAGAAATAATGACTGAAAATTTCAGCAGGGAAGGCAATTAGGGAAGTAGGGAAGGAAACAGACATCCAAGTCCAAGAAGCACACAGAATTCTAAACAAGATGAACATGAGGACGTCCACACCACAGCACATAACAATTAAAATGTCAAAGGTTAAAGATAAAGAGAATCCTGAAAGCAGCAAGAGAGAAACAAAAAGTTACATAAAAGGGAAACGCCATTAGGCTATCAGGTGATTTTTCAGCAGAAATTTTGCAAGCCAGAAGGGCGAGGCATGAAATATTCAAAGTGTTCAAAAGAAAACCTTCAACCAAGAATACTCCACCTGGCAAGATTATCATTCAAGTTTAAAGGAGAGGTAAAGAATTTCCCAAACAAAAGATAAAGGAGTTTATCACCACTAAACCAGCCTTATAGGAAATGTTAAAGGAACTTTAAGTGGAAAAGAAATGGCCAAAATTAGACATAAGAAAACTATGAATGGGGCATCTGGGTGGCTCAGGTGGTTAACTGTCTGATTCTTGACTTTGACTCAGTCAGAATCTTACAGTTCATGCGATCGAGCACTATGTCAGGCTCTGTGCTGACAGCATGGAGCCTACTTGGGATTCTCTTTCTCCCCTCTCTCTACCCCTCCCCTGCTTGCATGCACTCTTTCTCTCTCAAAACAAATAAACAAACATTAAAAAAAAGAAAAATATAGGGCATCTGGGTAGCTCAGTCAGTTAAGTGTCCAACTCTTGATTTTGGTTCAGGTCATGATCTCACAGTTCGTGGGGTTGAGCCCACACCAGCTATACAATGACAGAGTGGAGCCTGCTTGGGATTCTCTCTCTCCCTCTCTCTCTGCCTCTCCTCTGTGTGCTCTCTCTCTCTCTCAAAATAAATAAAAAACATAAAAAAATAAAAGGAAACTATGATAAAAAGATGTAAAATATTAATACATATACATAAAATATGGAGAAGAAAGTAAAAAGGGAAGAGAAGGGGGAAAATAAAAAGAAAGAAGTTTTTTTTTCCTTTTCTTGTCTAAAATGTCTTTGAACTTAAATGACCACAAAATTAATATAGACTTCTATTTATTTAGGATGTTATATGAACATCATGGTAAAAACAAACCCGAGAGCTATGACAGATACACAGAAAATAAAGAGAAAGAAAGCCAACATAACACTATAGAAACTTATCAATCACAAAGAAAGAGAGGAAGAAAAGAGGAGAAAGAGACATAGAAGAACTATAAAAACAACCAGAAAACAAATTTTTTAAATGGCAATTTTACCTATCAATAATTACATTAAATGTGAATGGCCTAAATGCTCCAATCAAAAAACATAGAGTGGCAAAAGACATAAAACAACAAGACTCATCTGTATGTTGCCTGCAAGAGACTCACCGTGGACCTAAAGACATACAGACTGAAAGTATAGAAATTGAAAACATTCACTATGCCAATGGAAGTGACAAAAAAGCTAGGGTAGCCATGCTTGTATCAGACACAATAGACTTTAAAACAAAGACTGTAACAAGAGACAAAGGAAGGCATCACATGATGGTAAAAAGATCAATCCAACAAGAGGATATAACAATTGTACATAAGTACATATGTAACACTGGAGCACTTAAATACATAAAGCAAATATTAATAGACAAAGAGAGAAATTGATAGTAATACAATAATAGTAGGGGAATTTAACACCCTACTTATATCAATGGCCAGATCATCCAGACATAAAATCAAAAAAGAAACAATGTCTTTGAATGATATATTGGAGCTGATGGACATAACAGATATATACAGAACATTCCATCCAAAACAACAGAATACAAATTCTTTTCAAGTGCATATGGAACATATTCCAGAATAGATCCATACTAGGCCATAAAACAAACCTCAATAAGTGTAAGAAGATGGGAATCATACCATGCATCTTTTCTGATGACAATGGCATGAAATGAGAAACAAATCACAAGAAAAACAAAACTGGAAAAAATAAACATGTGGAGAATAAGCAACATGATACTTAACAACCAAAGGGTCAACAAAGCAATCAGAGAAGAAATTTAAAAAAATACATGGAGACAAATGAAAATGAAATCACAATGGTCCAAAATCTTTGGGACACAGTGAAAGCAGGTCTAAGCAGGAAATATATAGCGATACAGGCCTACCTCAAGAAACAAGAAAGAGCTCAAATAAACAATCTAACCTTACACCTAAAGGAACCAGAAACAAAGAACACATAAAGCTCATGGTGATTAGAAGAAAGAAAATAATAAAGATCAGAGCAGAAATAAATGACATAAAGAAAAAAAAATCAATGAACCAACATCTGGTTCTTTGAAAAGATAAACAAAATTGAAAACCCTTAGCCACACTAACCAAGAAAAAAACAAAGAGCCCAAATAAATAAAATCAGAAACGAGAGAGGAAAAGTAACAACTGATACCACAGAAATAAAAAGAACTATAAGAGAATACTACAAAAAAATATAAGCCAACAAACTGAAAAACCTTGAAGAAATGGATAAATACCTGGAAACATACAATCTTCCAAAACCAAACCAGGAAGAAATAGGAAATCTGGACAGACCAATTACAAGTAACAAAACTGAATCAGTAATCAAAAAACTACCAAAAAATAAAAGTCCAGGACCAGGTTGATTCACAGGTGAATTCTACCAGACATTTAAAGAGTAGTAATACCTATTCTCCTTCAACTATTGCAAAAAATGGAAGAGGAAGGAAAGCTTCCAAATACATTCTACAAGGCCAGCATCACCCTCATACCAAAACCAGACAAAGACACAACAAGAAAAAGAAAAGTACAGGGCAATATTCCTGATAAACATAAATGTAAAAATACTCAACAAAATATTAGCAAACTTCATACAACAATACATTAAAAAGATCATTCACCATGATCAGATGGGATTTACTCAGGGAATGTGAGGATGGTCCAATATTTGCAAGTCAATCAAGGCCATACACCACATCAACAAAACAGGATAAAATCATATGACCACCTCAACAGATGCAGAAAAAGCATTTGAAAAGATTCAACATCCATTCACGATTAAAACAGGGAACATATCTCACCATAAGAAAGGCCATATATGAAAAACCCAGAGCTAACACACCCAATGGTAAAAAAAACTGAGAGCTTTCCCTGTAAGGTCAGGAACTAGACAAGGATGTCCACTCTCACCACTTTTATTCAACATAGTACTGGAAGTCCTAGCCACAGCAATCAGATAAGAAAAATAAATAAGAGGCATCCATATTGGTAAAGAAGAAGTTAAACTGTCACTATTTGCAGATGACATGATACTATACATAGAAAATCCTAATGACTCCACCAAAAAACCACTAGAAGTAATAAACAAATTCAGAAAAGTGACAGAGTACAAAATTAATAACCAGAAATTTGCAGTGTTTCTATACACTAATAACGAAGTAGCAGAAAGAGAGAATTTAAGAAAACAACACCATTTACAATCGTGCCAAAAAAAAAAAAGGAAAAAGAAATACCTAGGAATAAGCTTAACTGAAGAGTTGAAAGATCTATATTCCCCAAATCATAAAACACTGATGAAAGAAATTGAAGATTACAAACAATGGAAAGGTATTCTGTACTCATGAATTGTAAGAATTAATGCTATTAAAATTTCCATATTATCCAAAACAATCTACAGATTCAATGCAATCGCTATCAAAATAGCAAAAGCACTTTTCACAGAACTAGAACAAATAATACTAAAATGTGTATGTAACTACAGAAGTCCCCAAATAGCCAAAGAAATCCTGAGAAAGAAGAACAGAGGTGGAGTCAGATTTCAATATACACTACAAAGGAGTAGTAATCAAAACAGTATAGTACTGGCACAAAAGTAGACACATAGATCAACAGAACAGAATAGAGACCTCAGAAATAGTCCCATACTTTTATGATCAATTAATCTATGACAAAGGAGGAAAGAATATACAATGGGAAAAAGACAGTCTTTTAAATAAATGGTGCTGGGAAAACTGGGTAGCTCTATGTAAAAGAATGAAACTGGGCCACTTTCTAACATTATACACAAAAATAAGTTCAAAATAGATTAAAGATCCAATGTGAGATTTGAAACCATAAAACTCCTAGAAGAAAACATAAGCAGTAATTTCTTTGACCCTGGCCTTAGCAACATTTTTCTAGATATATCTTCTCAGGAAAGCAAAACAAAAGCGAAAGCAAACTATTGGAATTACACGAAAATAAAAAGCTTTCATAGTGAAGGAACCATCAACAAAGCCAAAATGCAACCTATCAAATGGGAGTAGATAATTGCAAATAATATATCTGATAAGGGCTTAATATCCAAAATATATAAAGAACATCTACAACTCAACACCAAAAACCCCCAAATAATCCAATCAAAAATGGGCAGAGGATCTGAATAGATATTTCTCCGAAGAAGACATACAGATGGCTAGCAGACACATGAAAAGATGCTCAGTATCACTCATCATCAGGAAAATGCAAATCAAAACCACAACGAGATATCACCTTACACCAATTAGGATGGATAAAATCAAAATGATAAGAAATAACAAGTGTTGGTGAGGATGTGAAGAAAAAGGAACCCTCATGCACCATTGGTAGGAATGTAAATTGGTATAGTCACTGTGGAAAACGGTATGAACGTTCCTCAAAAAATTAAAAATAGAAATACCATGTGATACAATAATTCCACTGCTGGGTATTTACCCAAAGAAAATAAAAACACTAATTCAAAAAGATATATGCACCCTTATAATTATTGCAGCATTATTTGTAATAGCCAAGACATGGAAGAAACCTATGTGTCCATAAGTAGACAAATGGATAAGGAAAATGGATATGGAAAGCACACACACACACACACACACACACACACACACACACACACGGAATATTACATGGCCGTAAAAAAGGTTGAGATTGTGCCATTTGAGACAACATGAGCCTCGAGGGTGTTATGCTAAGTGAAATAAGCCAGAATGAGAAAGACAGATACCATATGAGTCCACTCATAAGTGGAACTTAAAACAAGCAAGCCAATCAACAAACAGAAAACAGAATCGGACCTATGAATACAAAGAACAAACTGATGGTTGCCAGAGGGGAGGAGGCCAGGGGGATTGGGCAAAATGGGTGAAGGGGAGTGGTAGACACAGGCTTCTGGTTATGGAATGAATAAGTTATGGGAATAAAAGGCACAGCATAAGGAATACAGTCAATGATATTGTAACAGGGATGTGACAGGACAGATGGGAGTTACACTTGTGGTGAGCACAGCACAACGTATGAGGTTGTCAGACCACTAAGGTGTACATCTGAAGGTAACCTAACATTGTGTGCCAACTATACTCAAATTAAAAAACAAACCAACAAACATGTCCACAAAGAGACTTTGCATGAGAATATTCATCCCAACTTTATTCATAATAATCTCCAACTGAAAGCAATTCTAAAGTCCACCAGGAGGAGAATGGGTAAAGCCATTGTGTCATATTCGTAAGTTGAAAACTACTAAGCAACATAAAGACCACTGCTAATGTGCAACAACATGGATGAATCTTAAACCCGTTATGTTGTCAGACACAAATCAGTGGGCACCATACGAATTCATTTAAATGACACTTAAGAGCAGGCAAAAATAATTGTGATAGAACAGGATTTGCTTTTCAAAGGGCAATTTGACTGCAACATGGCGCAAATGAACTTTATAGGGTGATGAAAATGAACACTGCTATTGCGATGTTGTTTACACAGGTGTATATATTTGTCAGAAGTCACTGGACTTGGGCGCTTGGGTGGGTCAGTCAGTTAAGTGTCTGACTCTTGATTTTAGCTCAGGTCACGGTCTCGCAGTTCATGGGATCAAGTCCCGTGTCGGACCGTGCACTGAGGGTGCAGAGCCTGCTTGGGATTCTCTCTCGCTCTCTCAAAATAAATACATTTCAGAAAAAGAAATCACTGGATTTACACTTACTCATTGTACATTTTACTCTCCAAATGTTGCCTCAATAAAAAATAAAACTTAAAAAAATCTTAATAAATTACTGAATTCAGAGCTTGAGCAGAAATTTATCCTGAGTATCACAATGCGAATTGTGGTAAATATTGCAAATGTGGCAAAATGTTATCACTTCAGGAAGCTAGGTATATGGGGTGTCTAAAATCCATCTTCTTTGAATTTCTGCGTGTATAACATATTTCAAATTAAATTGAAATGAATACAATATGATGTTTAAAATACCTCTCCAACCTTAGATGTATGTTTACAGTGAGACTTGAGTCATGATGCCGTTGTTTTAAAAGACTCAAGAAAAGAGAACTTCAGGTTTCATGACCCATGATTTCTGCAAGTGAAAAGTCATTCTGTGGCCACTTCCCAGTGTGGAATATAACCTTTGTCTCAACCCAAGATGGCAACTTCCTAATTTGTTAGGTTTATCACAGTATCCTAAATTTTATGAGCCAATGTTTTATCGGCTGGGTTGGTTAAGAGAGTTTTATCGGATGGGTTGGTAAAACAATTTCTGCCCTGTCTTTTTTTTTTTTTTTTTTGCTGTTAATTTGCCCTTGGAATTTGGGTATCTGACTGTCTCATTCAATTGAAAAGCCAACACCAAGCCCTCTGGGTGATTTACTTTTCCGTTTTAAATGCAAAGAACTTGCCAAGCGAATTGATACTTTGTTTACAATGTCATTCCATTGTTATCATTAAATTTCACTCACTTGGACCTACCAGAGGGACCGGATCCTTAAGATTTCGTTTTTTGTACATTTCTCACATGGAGGTGACATTTTAAAAAATCAACTGCATAATTAGTGTTCTTACTCTATGACTACACCAGTTAGTGTTTGCTGAGTTCTCAGAGGGTGGGTGGTAAATCAGTCTAGCAGTATCTGATTTTTTCCCAACAAACTCTCAGCGCTTTTTGTTAAACACAGACTCTATTCCATGCGGGAGATATGTACGATAGAGCCCCGATTCTCCAAGACTTTCCAGTTAGAAAAAGACACGTGGTTCACACAAATAACTATGATGCCTGAAGAAATGTACAAGTAAAGGGCTTTTGGATTCAAAGGACCAAGCACTTTCTGGCACCTGGGAGGACAGTGTGGGTTATCAGAAAAGACATTTTTACTAAGGCTTTTAAGAGCTAGGATCTCAGTAGCTGGGCAGATGGAGGGAGTTATGGGGGGCATTTATGGAGAATCATAGGTGCACCTGGCTAAGGATCCTGAGGTGTAAACATCCAGGTTGGAGTTAGGCTGGATCAGAAAATGAGAGTGGAAGGTTGTGCATGATGCTTTTAGCTGCAAGTAGTTGAAAAGCTGACTCTGATTTAAAATGAGAAGTTGTATCATCTCATCTCATCTCATCTATCACGTCATCGTATCAAATCATGTCACAGCATCTCCAGAGGCAGAGCAAACTCGAGACTTAGTCGCTTCGGCAGCCTGGGGATGCCTTAAGGACCCAGGTTCTTACCATCTCTCTGTTCCTCCATCCTTGGGGTTGGCTTATTTCCAGGAATCATAGCCAAACATGCAACACCCAAAGACAGACTCTGCCTCTACCCGAGACTCTCTAATGAGCAAGGAAGTTTTTCCAGAGGCTTCTAACACACTTCTGCTCACATCTCCTTGGCCAGAACTGAGTTACCAGCGCATCCCCGAAGTGATCACTGGTGAGGGGATTCGGATTATTCTTAGATGAATCAGGGCCTTCCTCTCCCCCTGAGATACATCTCTAAGTGTGGGATAAATGGAGATCTGAGCAAAATAAAGGCTCTCTTAAGACAAAGGAAGGAGGAAAGGATGGGATTTGGATGGAAACCATTATATCCACTATGGGGACCAAGAGTTGTCACCTGCATGCCCTCTGTGCACAGCCCGGGGCTTGCTATAGATTTTAGTTTAACCTGTGTGTGGATCTAGGTAACGAAGCGCTTTTGCAAGTACCAGGCTGAGATATCTGGACTTTATTGCACAGACATAAAATGACTTACAGGATTTTGAGCAGGGAAGCGATATAGCCAGGTCATGGTATTTAGAGACTTAGAAGAAAGAATTTGTGAGAAATGGAGAGAACGCATATGTACCCAAAAGCGGTCCCGCTATTTGTCAAAAAATATGACGTCAGATTTTCACTAGCTTTCTTTAGCCTCCATCCCTAGTAGCAATGCCCCCCAGCCCCCCACATCCTTCCATGTGGCATCTGGTCAGTTCAACTGTACATGTTCAGCTTTACCATCAGAGGAAGAAAATCTGAGGGGCAAATGGAAGGGGACAGAATATAACCCATAAAGTTCCATGCTACTCTGACTGGCATTGTTTCCAAGCAAAACCGGTACCTTTCTCTGCCTCTGGCACAGATTCGAGTTCCGAGATTCTGCTTTTATCTACTTTGTGGGGTATTCAGTTACCCCGAGTTCAACTTCCACGACCCTCCAGAGTTTCTGAGCTCAGTTCTCCCAACAACTTCCTTCATTCCATCTCTCATCAACCCCCTTCTTCTACTCTTGCTATTAAGACTTCCCCAGGGATGGCCTGTGGTCCTACTATGTCAGGCCTCTCCCCTTCTTCTCATTTGGGGTTCTCCATATGCCATCTTGCCACTGAAGCCAGACACACCACATCCTCGCTCCTGTGTGCACCAGAGGGAGTGAGGTTATTTAAATAAATGTTTTGTTTTGTTTTTTTTTTTTTACTTCTGGGGCACCAGGGTGGCTCATTCCATTTAGGTGTCTGACTCTTTTTTTTATATATAATAATTTATTATATATTTTCTTAAACATTTATTTATTATTAAGAGACAGAGAGAGACAGGATACGAGCATGGGAGGGGCAGAGAGAGAGGGAGACACAGAATCCGAAGCAGGCTCCAGGCTCCGAGCTGTCAGCACAGAGCCCGGCACGGGGCTTGAACTCACAAACTGCGAGATCATGACCTGAGCCGAAGTCGGACGCTTAACCGACCGAGCCACCCAGGCGCCCCTAGGTGTCTGACTCTTAATTTCAGCTCAGGTCATGATCCCAGGGTCATGGGATTGAGCCCCATGTTGGGTTCCACATGGACAGTGCAGAGCCTGCATGGGCTTCTCTTTCTCTCCCTCTTTCTTGGTCCCTCTCCCCTTCCTCAAAATGAATAAATACCAAAAAAACGTATTTTTACTTCTTAATCATATTTCTGAACTCATCTTTAGGAGTCAATATTTCTATCTTTTACCTCCAGACTTTAAAAGGGTCCAAAAGAATAAAATTTAGAGGTTAGGTCACTAAAAATGCTCAAATATAAAGAGACAGAAAAGGCCTCGAGAAATGAAGTCAGTAACTCATCTTTGAGGTGGTGAGTAACTATGTATGTTCAAATAACATTTCAAGTGCTTCTGACTTTGGTATCGTCCTTACATCCTAGAGACACGTAAGGGGAGTCCCTTCTCTTGGGTGCTTTCTTTTCTCCAATGGCTCCCGTCCTGGGCCAGTCTCCAGTGGGAAATCACCAGTGGCGTCTTCGCTTGGGAAGAAAGGAAGCAGAGAGTGAAGGCCAGTGCCAGGTCTAGTGGGAACCCTTGTGCTCCTTTTCCATGTCCCCTAAGCAATGACATCAGTACTCGTGTTACTGTTAGTATGAGGAAGTGCTTCTCGGTGTTTCCAAGGGACTAAGGGAGTCTCCAAGGGAGACTGGAAATGAGTGATGGCCATGGAAGAGAACCAGGACAGCTAAACCCAAGGTCAGTGAAACAGAAGCTTAACTAGGGAACTAGGAGCTCTTCCCTCCCATCAAGGTCTGACTTCAGGATTTGCAAATGTAGAACAATCCCCAATACTGCCTCCTCTCTAAGTCCTCATCAGCCTTTGGCCAGCCCACTGGCAACAGAAGGAGCATGGGAGGGACTCTGTTTCCAAGAAGGATGGTCCCACTCAGTGCCACCGTCCCGGGGGCAATGCGTTCCTACCATCATCCCCTATTAGGGTTTTGAACTGGTTCCCCCCAGTGGAAGATGTTACCTGGGCAAAGCAGGTTTATTGTGTGGCTGAGACTCGTGTGTACCTATGGTACACGTGGCCTAGAAATGGAAACCCAGAGAATCGAACCCATTGTCCCAAACCACAGAGCACTTTAGTTCCAGACCCAGGACTTACAGCCCAGTCTCCCAACGGCCAGACCCTATTCCCTTGTAATTACCCCATTAGGAACCAACTGGGCCTTTACAGGGTGAATCTGAAGCCCTGAACACTTGTGCTTACATAATTTATATGAGAGGAAAAAGTAGGTAAGATTTCAAACGATCGACTCTGCTAACAGTATAAATAAGGGACATCTTGTACTGAGCTTTAAGCTTTCTTTGTTGGGCTTTTCCCTTAAATGCCTCTAGCACGTCTTCCTAGTATTGAACAAACATCCACTCTACCTAGGTCATGGATTTTTGTCCATACCAACTGAAAATGTGTTTTTTTTTTTTTAGTCATCACTAACAGCTTTCTTAATTAACCTGCTGCTAGAGTCAACAGCACAGTTCACTGTGCTGTTTGCTCTCCAGCCACTCTAGAGTCAAGATGCTCTTTGAGAAGTACAGAACACTCGCCCGAGGCTGTTTTGATTTCCAGAAAGAAAGAAAGCAGGGGAGGGGGGGTATGGTGGGGGTGGAATCCTTATAACCACAGTGAATTTGACTTAATTGCTCAAACTTCCTTCTGATTGTTTTGCCCCGAGTAACAGCCCTTCCTTAACTAATAACTTTAATTATAGCAACCACTAGTTACACAACTGTACCTCCTTTCTTGACTTGCTCTGTTCCTGCAGACTTCTCATTACAAAACCAGGGATCAGCAAGTCACTTTCCTAGGTTTTCATTAGATGGGATGCAGGGTCCTGGAACCATACACACACCGCATGTTCCGTGCTCTGTGCATCAGTCTGTTGTGGCTGAAGTCGATCTGTGGGGTTCCATCTTTGAGATTTGCCTGACAGGATGAGTAGGAAGTGAAAACAGGATCCTGATTCTCAGAGAACTCATCTTCAGAAAATAACAAAGTTGAGGATATTATGTACCATATATATATTTTTTAGTTTATTTATTTTGAGAGAGAGAGATAGCACAAGCAGGGGAGGGGCAGAGAGAGACAGGGGAAGAGACAGAGAGAATCCCAAGCAGGCTCTGCACTGTCAGCGCAGGGCCCGAGGCAGGGCTCAAACTCATGAACCAGGGGATCATGACTTGAGCTGAAACCAAGAGTCAGATGCTTAACCGACTGAGCCACCCAAGTGCCCCAGAGGACATGGTGATGATGTACTATCTTTAAGACGAATGTAGGTTTCCCCATAAAACCCAAGTCCCTCGTTTCATCCCAAAAGGTTTACTAGGATGCTGCAGTGATTGTTAAAAAAAAAAAAAAAAAATACAGCTGTTTAACTTGAAGTCACCAGACCACATCCAATACAAGCGTGCTCTCTGGCTCTGAACCCACAACATTTTCGTCTGATGAGGAAGAAAATAAACGTTTCCTGCACTTCAGACTATTCGGCCAGGGTTCTTGTTATGGGATGGTTATCGAGCAAAGCCACACTGGGTTCAGGAACAGTGAGACTGCCGAAATGATCTGTTTCAGCTGCATTACTGCCAGGTGAGGACGATCTCGTGTTTGATGACGACACATATTCAGCGGTTGATTGTGCAAGAAATGGCAGTGTTTTTCCAGTTTGTTTTTGCCTCCTGATGCGTGGATCCGGCTTGCGTTCCCTGTGCCGCCCTGCGGAGCTGACCTTCCTCTTGAAAATCACTCAGCTATTCCCAGAGGCCTCCCCACTTGCTGGCGCAGCCCCGCCCACTCTCCTGTAATGCTGGGGAGGGGGGGCATTCTCACCCCCCAGCCCGACCTCCACCCGCCAGGCGGTCGTGGTGGCCCTCACTTTCATATCCAAGTTGGGAGAAGCAGGAAGGGCGGTTCACCGCACGTGGCCACCATATGTGGAGGGGCTGAGGGCTGGGTGGGTGGTGGTGCGCTGGCCATCCCTTCTATCGTGATGATGGACACCGCCCCCCCCCCCCCCCACACACACACCACAAGAATTTCCCACAGCCTCAGCTGAAAAGCTGGATCCCGGCAGATGATTTCCAACCAGCGACTGTATCTACTTAATGGGATGCTGACTGACAAAAGTTTCACAGAGTTCTTTCCTGGTCCCTCCTCCGGTGACTCCCTTTCTCTTACTGCTGTTTGTCATTTTATAGAGACATATAATATTAAATGGGTACCTGGTTAATCAGCATTGTTAACGTTTCTTCTTCAATGGAACTAGCTAGTTATTTAAAATTTGCAAGCCACTTCTCTATCCTAGAGATGGAAAGTCCCCCTGGGGGTCTCCTGGCTCTGAGAACAACTTTAATGCAAATGGGTAAGTCTGCACAATAGTCTCTGGTGGACTGAAGTAGACTGACCGAGGTCTGCCGTCGGGAAAACATGCCAAGGGCCACCAACGGGGACTCACCATGATGGCAAAGGAAAGGTCTAGAAATGTACTGGAACTCTACAGCCAGGGGGTGAGGGAGAGGTGGTTCTAGGGTAGGGGGGACAAGGTGGGTGTGTGGCGACACAGGGGTGCAGATGAGCAAATGCAAACCAAGAGCTGTGCGCCTTGACAGTGTGGCCATCGTCCTGCCTTAAAGACCCACTCAGCACAAAGATCTGGGCCAGCAATGGCTTCGTTACAGGACAAGATGGGGGCACTGAGCTGTGACTCTGCAGGTCTACAGTGAGGCAGCGACGGAGCAGAAGCAACCACAAATGGGCTATGTAGTGGGCTGGTCATATGTGGCAGTTCTCTCTCCAAAAGGCGCTTATTACCAGAACGGAATGTAGACAGAGGGATTGGATATCCTGCCAAGCTCTGGAGACCCAAGTTAGACTTAATTTGAAAGACAAGAGAATGTGGCTTCACAGGTACCCAAGGTGGGACTCCGGTCATACAGGCTTATTTAGAACCGAACAAGGACCTCAGAGATCATTAGCTCTCGTTTTGCAGAGAAGAACTGATCAAGTGCAGATCCCTTTACCCCATCACCAAGCAAGTAATGGGTAGAATTTGGATAGAAGCCACATTGCTGACTGCCACCCAGGGTCTTTGCCATGGTCAAAACTTGTTAACTCTCCCTAGACGCAGTATGGTTTCTTTAAACCATCTGAGATTTAGGAGGGTGCAAACTTTAGCTCCTACTCTGGAATTTAGTGGCAAAGACTGGATTCTCCAGTTTCACACATTGGTATGTATGTTATTAGGTTTTAGTAGCCACTAGGAGGGCCTTACCACTTGGTTGGTGAGATAACGACAGAGATGCACCTCTTAATTTTTACCCTAATCCTGGAGCTCTGGTCCTTTATTTTATTTTATGTATGTCTGTATGTATGTATTTATAATTTTATTTGAATCCAAGTTAGTTAACATATAGTATAATAATGGTTTCAGGAGTAGAATTTAGTGATTCGTCACTTACATATGACACCCAGGGCTCATCCCAACAAGTGCCCTCCTTAATGCCCATCACCCATTTACTCCATTCCCCCACCCACCTCCTCTCCCTCAGTTTGTTCTCTGTATTTAAGAGCCTCTTATAGTTTGTCTCCCTCTCTGTTTTTATCTTATTTTTCCTTCCCTTCCCCTATGTTCATCTGTTGTTTCTTAAATTCCACACGAGTGAAATCACATGATATTTGCCTTTCTCTGCCTGACTTATTTCACTTAGCATAATACACTCCAATTCCATCCACGTTGTTGCAAATGGCAGGATTTCATTCTTTTTGATTGCTGAGTAATAGTCCATCGTGTATATATACCACATCTTCTTTATCCATTCATCAGCAGATGGACATTTGTGCTCGTTCCATAATTTGACTATTGTTGAGAGTGCTGCTATAAACATTGGGGTGCATGTGCTCCTTCGAATCAGCATTTTTGTAAACTTTGGATATATACCTAGTAGTGCAATTTCTGGTTGTAGTGTAGCTCTATTTTTAATTTTTTGAGGAACCTCTATACCGTTCTCCAGAGTGGCTACACCAGTTTGCATTCTTACCACCGGTACAAAAGCATTCCCCTTTCTCCACATCCTTGCCAACATCTGTTGTTTCCTGAGTTAATTTTAGCCATTCTCACAGGTGTGAGGTGGTATCTCATTGTAGTTTTGATTTGTATTTCCCTGATGATGAGTGATGTTGAGCATATTTTCGTGTGTCTGTTACACATCTGGATGTCTTCTTCGGAAAAGTGTCTGTTCATGGGTTTTGCCCATTTCTTCACTGGATTATTTGTTTTTTTGGGTGTTGAGCTTGATAAATTCCTTATAGATTTTGGATACTAACCCTTTACCCGATATGTCATTTACAAATATCTTCTCCCATTCCATAGGTTGCCTTTAAGTTTTCTTGATATTTATTTATTTTTTTAAAGATTTTATTTTTAAGTTATCTCTGCCCCCAACTTGGGGCTTAAACTCATCATGCTGACATCAAGAATTGCATGCTCCACTGACTGACACAGCCAGGTGCCCCAGCTCTGGTGTTTTATGTGTAACCACCTAGATAACCAGCATGGTTAAGGCCTAATGTGTATCTTAAGTGCCCCTCAACCAGCCCCTTCTCCTCCAGATAAAATCCTATTGCTCATCCTGAGTTCTCTGTTTGGGGAAGAGCATCCACCAGCTTTCCCCTCAGCCATACAAAGTCCCACAGATTCCAGCTCCTGAGGAGTTATTCTATTTCCTCTTTTCCATTCCCAATGTTGCTGTAGTACTTAGTAGGATCTTACCACCTGCTATGTGGACTGCAGTAATTTCCTACCTGGTCCCCAGGGTTTTGATCCCATTCCAGATCTTCTACCTCACTGCCACCAATGCGATTTTTTCATAACCGTTAAGTCTGATCATGTTATTCTTTCAGTGGCTCTGGAATCCATTCAGAAAAGCTCCAAACCCCTTTGTGTGTGCCAAGGTCCCCCCACGACCCACCTTCTACTTTATTTCATCTAGGCCTTCTTCCACCCAGTCCACCAGCCTCCCCCTGTACCATGCTCCCAAGACCCTACGAGCTGGCTACTCCAAGCTCTCGGAGTTTCTCTGGCCAGCCACCTCTTTTTCATGGCCCCCATTCTCTCATTGTGAGTTCACCCTCATTGGGGAATGTCCCTCTATCTTTTCACCTGATGACCACTTACATGTTTGAAGACTCAATTCAGGTGCCACTATCCCCATGGAGATTTCTCTAACCTCTCAGTTCCTCAGGGTAAAGATGAACATTCCACCTTGTGTGCCCTGATGGAACCATATTTAGATTTGTATCCTGGCACCTCTAACACTGTAGACAATTATTTGTTTCATTTCTGTCTCTCCCCCAGGATGTTGGGGACCACTTGATGATAAAGAGCATATCTTATTTATCTTTGATTTTCTAGGACCAAACACAGTTCCTGGAATATAGTAGGCATTTGACAGTGTTTTTAGGATGGAGAAAGGAAGGAAGGAGGGGAGGGAGGGAGAATTTATGTCACAATATAATATTGTTCCATTTTTTATTTCCAGAAAAAAAGGCATGTGGTAAAACTTTGACCACTATTTCTATAAAACACTGAAGCTAATTACTCAAGGAAGTCCAGGAATTCAATTAGTAGTATTAGGAAAGATAAATATTGGGGCATCGGGGTGGCTTAGTCAGTTAAGCGTCCGAACCTTGATTTTGGCTCAGGTCATGATCTCACAGTCTGTGAGTTCGAGACCTGCATCTGGCTCTATGCTGAACGTGTGGAGCCTGTGTGGGATTCTCTCTCCCTCCCTCCTTCTCTGCCCCTCCCCCACTCACTCATTCACACACACACACACTCTGTCTCTCTCAAAAATAAACATTAAAAAGGAAAAGACAAATATTATTCATTTTCATGTTGTACTATGTGGCTGTTGGTGAGATACCTCCATCTTAAGATTTAAAATTAATCTTAGTGGCTATAGTGGACACTGGTCATGTTTTTCGCTGTCCAGATGCCCTTCCTATGTTTGGAGAATTGCCCCGTATGTCAGTCTTTGGGGGAAGGAGAACCCTTGACTGTCTACAACAGCTGCAGATGTGGGCTACCCACCTTGTCAGTATCCCTTGCAGACAGACTTATGGGTGCACAGGGCCCACTCATTACATACGCCCATAAGGAATTGGGAGCTGATGACAGTAAGGTTTAGAAACAAGAGGACAGTTCTTCTCTGGTGGCAGTGATGGCACCAGTAGCCTCAGAATTCAGCACCAGTGGTCATGTGGACCACAGTGACCAGGGGGCAGAAGGAGGGGGTCAGGAGCAGTGTCTCCACTGGAATACTCTGCATACAGACGTTAGCCAAGGGTCTGAGCTATCGTCTCCTTCTGTTTCTGTCCAGTTCCCAAATCTGGTCCTCCAGCTGTTCTAGTGGTTCTCTACAGCAACTAATCTTTTCAATAAATTCCTTTTCTGCTTACAGTCTTTTCTGTTGCCACTAACAAACCCCAAAGATCCAGAACTCTTTGGTGAGTCACAAATGCTTCTGGCTTCCAGGATTTGGGTCTACAAGTGTGTATGATTTGTAGGAGTCTGGCTGATAAAATCTCTCATCCACAGGTGAGTCAATGGTACATTCATTCCATGTTATTAGATTTTTCCAGGCAGACTTTTTTCCATAAAAGCTTCCTTGGGGAAGGTTTTCTTGCCCTAAATCACACCCCTTTGTGTTAGCACAGTGCCTGGCATATCTTAGGTACATGACAAATGCCTGCTGAAGGAACTGTGGATGAATATTTCAAATCCAGGGGACTCATTTTCCTATATCAAATTTGGTGATGTTAAGGTAAAACCTTACAAAAAGAAGTAACAAAGATGGTCTTTAAAGAACCTCTTCCCACATGAGATTTGATGATGAACCTACTCAAGAGTAATGCTTGCAGATATTCTAGAAGGAGTTCAATTCAACAAATGTTTTTGATCCTTACAGATCCTTTCCTGGAACTGTTCTAGGATGTTCCTGCTGAAACTCTCTCTTGATCTTAATCTTAAGAGATTAATCCCAAACTTAATCTCTGTGACCCTTACTTTCCTCTTCAGAAAAACCGGAGATGATAATCCTTCCTCAAAGGGTTGTTACGAAAAACAAAATGTTACCGGTGCTCATTTCTTTTGGTCTTTATTGTTCCTGTCTATATTCCCAGCATCCTCCCTTAAATTCAGTCTAAAAACCCTCATGAGTACCTTCTCTGCTCCACCATCGACTAAGTTACCACGGATACGAAGTTGAGTAAAGGGATGTGCCTACTTTCAAGGAGTTTACAGTGTAGTCATGGAGATGGATGGGCAAAACAAACAAACAAACCTGTAAACATGGTGAGTGATGGCAGCCAACATGAGTATTGCTAACGAAGTACAGGAAGGGTAGCCGAGGGATGGAGAGACAGCAAATTCGAAAAGATTCCTGGAGATGTCCTCAAGGGGAGTCTCTAAGAGGGAAAGCTGAGGGAAAGAGAAAGGAATGGGCTTCCAAGAAAAATGAACTACCGGGGTAAAGGCAAACCTGGAAAACTGCATTTCAGAATTTCTGGAAGGTGAAGTTAAAGATGCATTTGGAAGGAAGCCCAGTCTGTAGAGGGAGGTGGATCAGATCACGGTGACTAGGTATGTTGGAAAAGGGGCATGGGACTCTGGGTGATGGGGAGCCTCTAGAGGAATCTGAACAAGTAGGTATTTTCAAAAGTTCCGTCTGGCAATAGTACGGAGGATGAATACCAGAAGCCACAAGACTGAGAGAAGGAAGGTGCAGTAGGAAGTCATCATCCCCTGTCCAGGTGAATGACTGTGTCAGTCCAAACTGGGGAAATGGTGGAGGAGACAGGAAGGGAGGAAGGGAGAGAAACAAAGTTTAGAAGACGTTAAACATGTTATGAGAAGGCCTGTTAGTGTCCTCAGGGTTCACCTTTGTTCTGCTTCCTGAATATTATCATGGTGCAAAGGGGTTGAGCTGATGATGATAAATGGTCCCTTGGCCGCCACATTCCCCACCCCTTCATCTGCAAATAGGATGGCATTACCACTGACCAGACACTGTGCCCAGCACCAGGCTGCGACGGCATGATTCCGAACCACCTTTGATCTACATTCAAAGATCACACACATGATGGAAAGGCTTCCAATATTTTCCAGGTCAGGAAACATTTCTGACCTGGTGAAAATTATTCACCTTTCTGGAATCCCTTGTAAGGTATTTTACATTTTTCAGACAATCCTATTCAGAAGCTCCAAGGAATCTTTAACCAGGATTTCTTTTCATATTATTTTCACCGGACAGCCTACAGACATTTAAATGAAACAGGAAAAAAAGCAGCAAAGAGGATATGAAGGCAAACACATGATAACATTGACCAAAAATGTCGGGAATGGCTTCCCCATTCTGTCAAACAGAAACGAGGCCAGACGGCTATTTCATTGGGATTTACATTCTCCACCCCAAACAAATCTAATCTCATCCTGGTGTTCACAGGCTCGGCCAGCAGGAAAACAGTCTAAATGTGGAGTGCAGAGATGTAGATATTCTGGCTCTGTTCCCAGGAGGCCAGGTCAGGATGAGAATCAATATTTCAATAGCTTGGGATTAGGAAACACACACATCAAATCTTGTCCATTAAGGAAACGCTGAACCCACAGACATTCTGCATCTCTCATGGACTGATAGGGATGAACCGTTCGACTCATCTGTGGAAATGTACCCCGTTATTCTTGCACTCTATATGGAGTAGTACAAGTTGTGGAAACGATTCTCAGAATGAGACCTAGGTTGCTTACGGGACTGCCGTAAATAAGATCTTAAAGCCCCTGATAAGCAGCTTTTCGGGGCAAAGGGAAGACAGAGCAGGTCTCTAAATGCGGTTGTGTTATTTAGAAAATAAAGCTCACAGAAATCAAAAGAGGTAGCGTTTGGCTTGGGTATGCAGCAGGCTTTGCTCAGATTTGACGGACCTCCCCTGGGGACCCCTTGCCCCCAAACATTTGGAAAATCCAGGCAACCAAAAGATAGTCCCAGCCAATTGGTACCTTTCCTGTTTGTATCAAAGGAAAAGCATTTGATGAATATCAGTTCCCACACTGGGACGTGTGTCTGCAGGTACAACTGAGTGGGGGTGGGGTGGGGTGGGGATTTCACATTTACCCCTTTTCCCCTCAAAAATGATGAATGAAAGCAACTGTAGTTAGAAAAGGGGTTTTCCTCCAGCGGAGATTATGTCTCTCGTGTCCCAGGGCGCGCTCACATTTCCCATAGCCACACAGGCTTTTTCTAGGGCATGCCTTGGTCTAACACTTCCAGGTGCCCATGAAAGAGAAGAAATGTGAGGGAAGGGGGGCGGGGGGGGCGGGGCGTGGACCCGAGCAGAGTCTCAAAGATCTAATTTCGACTCTGACAAGCATCAGATCAAAGGAGTCTCTCCTTGGTTCTTTGATCTCTTGATAACCACATTTAGCACCCTCCCCGGGCTGTGCCTGAGGCAGGCAGCCCTCCCTTCAAACTCCCTCATCTTTTTCTCCTTTAAATAATTCAACTGCTAAACATTTTCAAAGGGGTGGAACTAAGCAAGCGCTTTAAGATCCGACTCGTTTGCTAGATTTAGTAAAGCCTCTCGTTACCAACACCAGATTGGAAAATAAAAATAAGCACCACGGAATCCTAAAAAAAAGGAGGCTTACCGCTTTCAATACCTCCTCTGACTTCCAGTGGTGCCGCAAGTGCACAGAAATGGGCCACTGAACACAACTTCACCTCCAGAGATGCCTGCTGGTGCAGGAAGGGGGAGAGGTGGCCCCTGGTCCTCGTGCTGGTAGAGGCAAGGATCTGAGGTGCAGCCACCTCCACGAGAGCCCTCGCCCCTCCTTCCTTCCCTCCCCCATGTCCCCAAGGTGAAGAGATGGGCCTCCCCGCCTCGGGCCCCACATCATCCCGTGTCTTCCGGTGCTGAGTGTCCTTCCTAGGTGCACCCAGCATGTTCCACTCAGAAACAGCCTTTATTAAAGCATCAGGCAGGGAGCAGAAAAGCCAAGCCACCGAACTTGCTTCTGCCGTCGGATGATCCTAGGTGGCCAGATTTAGCAAACAAAAATACAAGACAGCCAGTTAAATCTGAATTTCGGATACATGACGAAAATACATATATATTTCACCATGAGTATGTCCTAAATGTTGCATGGGACACATTAATAGCAACTAAAAAGAATGTGAAATGCAAATTTAATTGAATGCACTGTATTTTATCTGGCAACCCTCTGTCACCAAAACTTGTGAGAACATCTCAGGGTAGCCTGGCTTCAGAGAACAACAAAGATTGATTTGTGAGTGTGGCCCCGGGGGAGTCCTTTTACCAGGGGGGTGAGAGAAAGGCAAGGGACTATCATCTGCTGAGCCCCCGTACACATTGCGTCCCATGTGATCCCCCCCAACACCCCCCCGGGATAGGGGCTACAACACCCTTTTCACTTGGATGGAACTAAAGCCCAGGAGAGTCAAGGAGTTTGTCAGCTTCCAAGTAGTGCAGGTAGGATTCTCCCCCAGGCATTCCCAACTTCGAGTCCAAGATCAGTTCCATTACCTGCCACTCTCTCCTTCTCTCTCCCCAACAAGGCACGACACATCCGGAGCCTAACATAAGCAGGCCCTTTTCATTCCAGATATATCTTTTCATGTGAATCCAAAGTTCTAGATCTTATCACCTAGAACTCCCTGTTTTGGCATTAGAAACTGAGGGGTGTGGGAAAGCCGCTGTAAGAGAGGTAAGGAGATCTGAATGGGGGTGGGGGATGAGGGCGTCTTAGGTACTTAGGCCAACTGAAGACAGTCACCAGCGATTTGCCTCCCACCAGTGAGCCTGTGTAAACTCATTAATCTGTCCCGAATTCAAGCTGGGACACCAGCATATTGTGGAATGCTGACTTTCTCACTCCCTAGGGCAGTAGTTCTCAAATTCAAGTGTGCTTCAGAATCACCTGGAGGGCTTGTAAAACAAATTGCTGGGTCCCGGCCACGGCCCCAGAGTTTCTGCCTTAGTAGGTCTCGGGTGAGGCCCAAGAATTTACAATTCTTCCTTTTTTCTTTAAGTTTAGTTTTATTTATTTTGAGAGAGAGAGAAAGAGAGAGAATCTCAAGCAGCCTCCACACTGTCAGCACAAGAGTCCAGTGTGGGACTCGAACTCACAGGACTGTGAGATCATGACCTGAGCCGAAATCAACAGTTGGACGTTCAACTGACTGAGTCACCCAGGCGCCCCCAAGAATTTACATTTCTGACATTGCTTCTGGTCACCCTGATGCTGCTGGTCTGGGGACCCTACTCTGAAAACCACGGCTCTGGAACAAAAAAGGAGGCTTCCCTAAAAATAATACAGGTATCCACTTTTCCCAAAAGTTTGCGTTATGTCACTTCGCTTTTACGAAAGACCTATTTTCACTCACTGAAAGAAATCCTAAGAGGATTTTCACTTTTACGCAAAAAGCGTAAATAGCATTCAGCGTGTGTTTTGCAGGGAGCCCCTTCTAGAAGAGGCAGAGTGCCCCGAGAAGTGAGAGAGACCTCACAGAGCCCCTTCCCCGAAAAATGTGCTCAGCATCAAGTCCCCAGGGTTCTGAACCGCGTCTGTGAGCATCTGTGTCTCATCTCGGTTTATTCTGTGCACCTGCTAGCAAGGTGTGTCCCAAGGTGTCAGAAAAGCCTAACAGGTGGAGGTCTGAGAATGCTCAGAAAAACTTTCTTGATAAATTAATGGTAATTGCTTCTTTGTTTTGCACCACCTACAGAAAGTTTCACAGGAACAGTCTACTTTCGGATCATGGGAGAAACCTGTGTACGGTATTTGCTCTTATCCACGTACCCTATGGAAGTCAAGGCCATTTCTACACCTGTCATAGCCAGCACCTGAGAGTCTACCCCTTTAATGAAGTCTACCTGCGTTCCTTCACTCAGTCGTCCCCACGGGTAGGACTTAGGCACCCACAACGTAACAGATATTATGTGGGAGCGCAGGACACACGGATGGGCTCTGCCCAGTTTCTGCAAGTGCACAGGAGACCAGCACGTAAACAAAATAACACCAGTGGAATGAGAGGTGTAATCATCAAAGCAGAGAAAGTCAGTCACAAAGGAAGAGACAAGTGGAAGGAAGGGTCCTCAGTGGACACAGCCCTTGGGCTGCGTTTGGAGCACTGAGTTTGGAAATGAAGGAAGACAACAGGAGGAGGGACAGTCCATGCAGAGGGAAGAGCATCTGCAAGAGCACAGGGGTGGGAAACAACATAGGAAGTTCAAGAGCTGCAAGAAGTTTACCATGACTGATGTATATGGTCAACTTGGTGACGGGCGGAGAGTGGGTGCTTGTGAGGGAGCCCAGCGGGTAGATCCTGATGAAAGGCTTGAGTTTCTTTTCTGTTAAGATGACGATGAGGCACTATGTGGCTTTTAGGGGAGGGATGCCATTCAGGCTCTGTGCTGACCTGCGCTTTGGAAAGGGGTCAGGGATGTGAAACTTGAAGCCTGTTTCAGTAGGACCCGCTGGAGGTAGAGAGTGTGAATGAGGGTAAGGGCTCTCGGAGGTGGATAGAAAAGCAAAGACTGATGGTCTGAAAAGAAACTTCCATGCTCGCTCTTGCTAGTCTCCGGTGCCAGAACGATCCTGGCTAAATTTGGGGGAATAGATACAAACATTTCTGTGTGGTTTTGTACTGCTATCTTAGTAAGTCTGTGCCTTCCACTCTGCATTTCTGTTCCAGCAATGACCACCCTTTATACAACATTTTAAAAAAATGTTTATTTCACGACTGGGGGAGGGGCAGAGAGAGGGTGACACAGAATCCCAAGCAGGTTCTAGGCTCCGAGCTGTCAGCACAGAGCCTGACGTGTGGCTCGAACCCACGGACCGTGAAATCATGACCTGAGCCGAAGTCTGATGTTTAACCAACTGAGCCACCCAGGTGCCCCAAACTTCTTTCAGTCAGTATTGATTGTTCAATTTTACTGTCCTTCCTATCACCATGTATTTATTCACCCCAAATTATTTAGTAGCTTACTGGCAAATAAAGGTACAGCTGAAATTCAGTATGAAACACAAAACAGTGGAGAGATCTCCAAAGACCTGTGAGACCACAGAGGAAAGAAAGTTGAACCTAAAAACCGTCAGTTGTACAACAATTAATTTTCAAATCACTTTGCAATTAACTTGTGGACTTGAATAGAAAATATCAATTCATTCCCTAGATTGAAAATGACTTCCCGGCAGATTACGTATTTTTTTTTTTCTTTATACGATGCCTAACAGAGCCCCTGTAGCGCCGGCACTTGATAAATCCAGTTGGTAATTGAGAAGAGTGCCTGTTTTAGCCTATTAATTTCACCAGACTATCAAAATTCTAAAATAAATAGAACAGTCTTCATTATTCAACTTTCCCCAAATAATGAATATTTTATTTGATTTTTTTTTTAAAATGTTGCTTTACATGTAGTAATATCAAGAGTGTAATATTGAGTTATCACATATGGAAACCTGGCTTTGGGGTTGGGGAGACCTTGACTTTACAGAGGCCACTGGTGATCGACACAATCAGAGCTCACTCCTGAGGACACAGGAGGAAAATAAACACAAATGTTCAAAATATTTTTAATGTTTATTTACTTCTGACAGAGAAAGAGAGAGAGAGAGAGAGAGAGAGAGAGAGCAGGGGAGGGGCAGGGAGAGAGGGAGACACAGAATCCGAAGCAGGCTCCAGTCTCTGAGCTGTCAGCACAGAGCCCGACACGGGGCTCGAACTCGAGAACCATGAGATGGTGACCTGAGCTGAAGTGGGATGCTCAACCGGCTGAGCCACCCAGGCGCCCTGAGAATGAGCAAGAGTCACAATTTCAGGAGATGAAAGCCTCTTACAGAGATCACCCTCACTCCTACGTTGGGAAAGTGACCCGGCAGCCAGGGAATGACCAGTCATTGCAATCTCTTTAAATCATCTTCCAGCAATTTGATGCCAGAGGCTTAAGGTGGAGAGACTTTACACCAAAGTGCAAACCCTTCCCTGGGCTTCCTGCGGGCTGTGGGGTCAGCCGGATGTCCCGAGCATGGCAGCTTTCCTCTGGAGAGTCACCCGCTGCGGGGTCCATGTCCCTGTCTGCCTTTTGAGAGTTGCCAGCAGCTGTATCCACTGGGAGCCCAAGAAGGTATAAGTCCTCCCCAAGCCCAGGGCCTTGACCTCAAGGGGTGGGGGCGGAGGGAACCCATGGCTTTGCAGCCGCAGGAACTTCTGAGATAAAACTGAAAAAAAAAAAAAAAATTAACTGGGAAAAAAAATGAGAGAAAAGAAATTAAATGGGATGATTTATGATGTCTTCTCCTTCTGGCTTTTCCACGGAGGAGGTCATGATGGCTCTTGTTGCTGATAAACGAGTTCAAGATTGGCCCTGAGAGTCTGTAGTGAAGTGAAGGCAGCTCCAGGGTGTATCACGGATCCGCCCGGAGGCCCCAGAGCCGCGGTGAGGACCCGGCAGACTCCCTAAGGTGCCCGGGCCAATCAGTTCCTCGTCTCCTCCCCCCAGCAGCCTTGCCTGTGCCCCAGGTTGCTCACATGTCTCTTGGTCACCTGGAGATCATGGGCATGTGTGTTTCCAGCAGGCATCTGTGAAGTTCAGTTTGGAGGTCAAAGAAAGCACGGGGAGGGGCGCCTGGGTGGCTCAGTCACTTAGGTGTCTGACTCCTGGTTTTGGCTCAGGTCATGATCTCAGGGTCCGTGGGTTCGAGCCCCACATCGGGCTCTGTGCTGACGGCGTGGAGCCTGCTTGGGATTCCCTCTCTCCCTCTCTCTCTCTGCCCCTCCTCCACTTGTGCTGTCTCTGTGTCTCTCAAAATAGATAAGTAAACTTAAAAAAAAAAAAAAAGAAAGAAAGGCACTGGAGAATATTTTTAGAAACTAGTGCACCAGAAAGATTGTCAATTCTGGGAAAATTACAAAATAAGTTGGGTTCATCATTGTTGCCATTCCTTTCTGCTTTTATTACCCCTGTTGGATGCTGGGGCCCTATTTCTACCTCGGGGCCTCCAACTGTCTGGCTGTTTTCTGTCTGCACAGCAATCTGCACTTTGAACTCCTCAGAAAACCATTTTCTTGTGTGTTTTTTAATTATTTTTTTAAATTAAGCATATATATTTATTTTGGCACAGAGAGAGAGAGAATCCCAAGCAGACTCCATGCTGTCAGCACAGAGCCCAATGTGGGGCTTAATCTTACAAGCCATGAGATCATGACCTGAGCAGAAACCAAGAGCCTGGCACTTAATCGCCTGAGACACCCAGGTGCCCCAAACCCGTGTTCTTTTTTTTTTTTTAATTTTTTTTAATGTTTATTTATTTTTGAGACAGAGAGAGACAGAGCATGAACGGGGGAGGGGCAGAGAGAGAGGGAGACACAGAATCGGAAGCAGGCTCCAGGCTCTGAGCCGTCAGCCCAGAGCACGACGCGGGGCTCGAACTCACGGACCGCGAGATCGTGACCTGAGTTGAAGTCTGACGCTTAACCGACTGAGCCACCCAGGCGCCCCCAAACCCGTGTTCTTAAAGCACACTGTCCATTGAAACCATCCTTCCTTTTCCTCGCCCTGGGTCTATTTCCAGTCTGTGGACCTCTCCAGATTCCTTTCTCACAGCATAACTGATTTCAGGCAAAAAGCAAACTGACCAGCTATTTTTACTAAGGTGTGAACAGCAGCAGCCAGTGGACACAGTCACTCGCTCGCCGTGCTCGTCTTCCTTGGAGCCATCAGCCAGCTGACTCGCTTGTTTGCCCAGTCTCCTTTTTAGCCCGGCGTGACGGCGAGTTATGGAGACACAAGCCCCCGACCGGGGGGGAGGGGGGGGTGTCTTTGAGAGGGTTTTCCTGACAGGAGGGGACAGACACGTCTGGTAATCTTCTGAAATTCTTCTACCTGCACGCAGCTACGTCAGCCGGAGGTGCGGAAGTGATGCTGCAGCCAGCAAGAGGGAAAGGCCGAGACAATCGGGCCAAGGCGAGCGGTGGCCTGACTCCCCCATCTCCCTGTGTGGGATCCTCGATCCTTCCAGCATATGCTCTTGCTGAAGCAGTCCATTCGCTGTGACCCCCGGCCCCGACCCTCTGCCCCTCAAGCCCACCACTCAGGCTCTATCCCTTTGAACAGATTTTTAAACATCCGACACAGCACTGTGAACTGTAGACACAGTGATGCACAGATCTCCGGAAGGTACTCATCTTGTACGACGGAAACTTTATGTCTTCTGAACAGCAATGCCCCCGCCCCCCCCCCCCCCCCCCCCGTCGTCCTGTTTCTAGGAGGTTGACTGGTTTAGATTCCTCGTGTAAGTGGGATCATGCAGTGGATGCTCGTCTGTGACCAGCTCATTTCACTTAGCACAGGTTCATCCATAGTGTCACATACGGCAGGATTTCCTTCCTTCCTTGAGGCTGGATGATATTCCGTTGGGTGCACGCATTTGACCTTTTAGCCACAGTTTTAACTTTCCCCCAGGCCCCATCTGCAGCTAGGAACACACCTATCCTTCCCCGAGGCTGAAGGAAGGCGGAAAGTACTGGAACTCAGTGACTTTCCCTGGCACTCCCAGCTCCTGAATCTTGAATAACCCTGCTTTCAAGAACACTCCGTGATCTCCGCCTCCCTGTTTTCCCGGTTCTTCCCCCCAGGTTATTACATAGTAACGGTTTCGGTTTTGGTCAGAAAGACCCCGGTTCCTATCTCAGTTTTGCCAGGAGAACTGGGTAACGTGTGATTTCTTTCACCCTCCAATCCCTCCCTTTGTAAAATGAAATCATGGCGCATTTCATCGCCGGTCATTATTACATACAAACGACTTAACGTGTAAGCGTGTAATACGTGTTTAATGACCATGAGCCATGACTGGTCTTATACAAGTAGGGCTTATACAAGTAGGCAGAAACACCTGTGCCACCCGGGGCCACCTGACTTGACAGCAGGGATGCATTCCCTGGGTCGAGCATCTCCTCGTCCCCCAAACTCCCTTAATTCTGGAGAGGGGAAAAGCGCATTGTTACGAAGACAGATTAAATTAGTTTTTAACTTTATTTTTAATGTTTATTTATTTTGAGAGAGAGAGACAGACAGACAGACAGACTCCAAGCGGGCTCCAAGCTGTCAGCACAGAGCCTGTTGGGGGGCTCGAACCCACGAGCCCTGAGATCATGACCTGAGCCGAGATCAAGGGTTGGAGGCTTAACCCACTGAGCCACCCAGCCGCCCCAGTTTGAATTTGTTTTTAAACGTTCGTGTCTTTAGTGGAAGAAGCTGGGATGGAATGAGAACCCGAGAGCTACAGCAAGAGAGAGGAGAGGAGGCCGGGAGTGTTGGGAGGGAGACGAAGGACATCCAGAGGGAAAGCGGGAGGAAGCGGGGCTGATACGCAGTATGTCCCAGAGACAGCCCTAATTACACTCTTTCCTTCTCTGTTGCTGTTTTTGCTTCCTTTGGTTTAAACATAAAGTGTCCTGTTTTAGCTCTAATGACGCCTTTTAATTTTCATATTTATAAGATTAAAATTGCATAACCTGCCCGGGACAAACTGTGATCTAAGGCATTTGATATCCCTTAAACGGGGAAGGGGGGAAGAAAAAGCCCCAGGCTCAACCCGATGAGGCAAAATGCTTCCGTCCTAGGAGAACCTTCTTGACTTCAGTTTCTGGATTGTTCTCCCAGGCAAGGAAAACCATCTTAAAAAACAAACAAACTTGTATTCTCGGCCATTTCCCAGAAAAGACGCAGGTACGGTTTAGTAAGACAGGATTTGGTTTTGTTTTTGGAGCTTCGGCGGGGTGGTAAAAGGTCAGCGCTGTGTTGTAATCCTCTCTGGTGCCTCGCTCCCGTAATCCTAACCACAGCCCTCTGCAAGCTGTGCAGCGTGGCAATTAGTAAAATGAAATTTCGTTTTCTAAACATCTTCTCCTCGGTGCCTTAAAAAGTTACTGCTGAGTTTTGAAATGCCCTGGAAAAACTCTGGTGGTTGAAATTCCAGAATAATTTCCTTAGGAGGAGGATGCTAAAACTATTTCCCCCTAAAATAAGTTAATAGGATGGAAAGATGGGGGCAAAACAGCGTGTCGAACATGACATGTTGAGAAGGGGTTAGGGGGCAAAGGAGGCAGTGATGTGTGGGGAGGAAGAGGTTTTTTATTTTTATTTTTATTTTATTTAAAAAATTTTTCATGTTTATTTATTTTTCAGAGAGAGACAGAGCATGAGCAGAGGAAGGGCAGAGAGAGAGGGAGACACATAATCCGAAGCCGGCTCCGGGCTCTGAGCTGTCAGCACAGAGCACGACGCGGGGCTGGAACTCGTGAACCGTGAGATCTTGACCTGAGCTGAAGTGGGAGCCTTAACTGACTGAGCCACCCAGGCGCCCCCAGAGGTTTTTAAAAATAAGGGCTGTATTGCCTTCTGGCCTGCAAACAGGGCTGTTTGTGGGTAGGAAAGCCCACCTTCTCATGCCCTCGTCTGCTCAATGAACCACCCATCCTGGGCCCTGGGCCTCCACACAGGGCTGCTCCCTGGAGTGAGGGCGTCATCAGGTCAACCTGGAGCAGAGACAGCCCCCTACACACTTGAAGGTGTCAATCAAACAAATCCCACGGCAGTGAGCACCGTTAGAACAAGACACGTAAGGCATGCCTCCTGACTTCAAACTGGATGACTGGTGTTTCCTTCCGCGTTGGTACTTACAATTAGTTCTGACTCTTTCGTACTCGGTCACCACCTCGTTCTTCATCATTATGATGGGGAGCCACCTATACCCACTATGAACTAAAAGCCTCATTTGACCCCCAACCTGTTACCAGAGCTTTAGTGCAACAAAGTGAGATATAGGGGCTTGAACTTTATTGTTTTCCCCTTTATTTATTGACTTTTTTTTTATTTGAGAGAGAGAGAGAGAGAGAGAGAGAGAGTCTTGAGCAGGCTCCATGTTCATAGCATGGAGCCTGATGCAGGGCTTGATCCTATCACCCTGGGATCATGACTTGAGCAGAAATCAAGAATCAGATGCTCAACTAACTAAGCCACCCAGGCACCCCTATTAACTTTTTAAAAAGTATGATTTTAAGTTTGTGTTTATTTATTTTGAGAGAGAAAGAGAACGAGAGAGAGAGCAAGTGGGGGGAGGGTCAGAGAGAGAGAGGGAGACACAGAATCCGAAGCAGGCTCCAGGCTCTGAGCCATCAGGACAGAGCCCGATGCGGGGCCTGAACTCACGAACCGCAAGATCGTGACCTGAGCCGAAGTCGGACACTCAATGGCCTAAGCCACTCAGGTGCCCCTGTTAACTTATTATAAGCAGTTTGGCAGCAAAATAGAAAAGAGGGTCAACAGCCTGTATTATCTATAAACCCTTTAATAAACTCCTAAGTTAAGAGACCAACTCTTTTGTTATGGCTTGAATTGTGTCCCCCCTGGTTCCTATGTTGATGTTCTAATGCACAGCTCCTCCGTATGGGACCTTATTTGGAAAGGGGATCATTGTAAAGATAATTGGTTAAGATATTGTACTGGAGGAGGGTGGGCCCTACTGTAGTATGACTGGTGTCCTTATAAAAGCAGGAATTTGGACACAGACACAGGCACACAGGAGAACGCCGTGTGAAAGTGAAGGCCGAGGCCAGGGTGCTGCTTCTCAAAGCCAAGCAATGCCAAAGATCGCCAGCAACCACCAGAAGCTAAAGGAGAGGCCGGGGACAGGTTCTCACTCCCGGCCTCAGAAGGATCCGGCCCTCCCCACACCTCGATCTTGCACTTCCAGCCTCTAGAACTGGAAGGCAGGAAATTTCTGCTGTGTGGGCCACCTGGTCTGTGGCCCTTTGGACCACAGCCCTAGAGAACTCAGCACGTCTTTGTATGGAAAAAAAAAAAAAAGAAATCACAGGATTTATACACAGGGCCCTCTGATCATGAAGAGTGTGGGCACCCACGTCACTTCAGACAGCTTCCTGGAGGTCCCCTAGTCCGCCTTGTGTTTGCAGAGTGACGTGTGAGGTTCTCCTGGTCTCAACGGGAATCTTCACCATGATTAAGAGTGTCATTTCTCAGTCATTGGCCCCTGGGTCAGGTCATTAACAGGCTAATTTAGTTCCTGTACAGCTGAGGTCTGATGAAGACGAGAGGGATCCTAATCACCGTCTCCAGGGCCTCCTATAAAACACCTCACTGTATTCTTCCTGCTACTTTAACTTGCCCAACACGTGCCATCCCCACTCCAAGACCAAGGAAAGACAGCTGACGGGGCCTCGACATCCACATTTCCTCTGCCACGCGACAGCGATTCTGCGTTAAACCCTTAACTATATGGAAGTCTATTACCGACCAGACCAGTTACTAAGGGCGCAGCAGGAGTCAGGAAAGGAGGCGGGAATCTTCCGAAGCACCAATTGATTTTGTTCGGTTTCATGAATGTAATTGCCAGCAGATCCCAAATGGGACCGTCCCTACGTTACCCAAAGCAGACCGATGTGGGAAGGCTTCCAGCCTCGGATCGCACCTCCTTGTGGCTTGGGGGCACCTGCCTATGCTGGGAAACACTGGCATCAACGGGAAAGCAACGCAGGTTGAATGACTATTATCAGGCAGATTTTTTTTTCTCCAAATGTTTTATTTATTATTTTTTTAATTTTATTTTTTTAAATTTACATCCAAATTAGATAGCATATAGAGAAACAATGATTTTAGGAGTAGATTCCTTAATGCCCCTTACCCATTTAGCCCACTCCCCCTCCCACAACCCCTCCAGCAACCCTCGGTTTGTTCTCCATATTTAAGAGTCTCTTCTGTTTTGTCCCCCTCCCTGTTTTTATATTATTTTTGTTTCCCTTCCCTTATCTGTTCATCTGTTTTGTCTCTTAAAGTCCTCATATGGGTGAAGTCATATGATTTTTGTCTTTCTCTAATTTCATTTAGCATAATACCCTCCAGTTCCATCCACGTAGTTGCAAATGGCAAGATTTCATTCTTTTTGATTGCTGAGTAATACTCCATTGTATATTTATACCACATCTTCTTTATCCATTCATCCATCGATGGACATTTGGGCTCTTTCCATACTTTGCCTATTGTCGATAGTGCTGCTAGAAACATGAGGGTGCATGTGTCCCTTCGAAACAGCACACCTGTATCCCATGGATAAATGCCTAGCAGTGCAATGGCTGGGTCGTAGGGTAGTTCTATTTTTAGTTTTTTTGAGGAACCTCCATACTGTTTTCCAGAGCGGCTGCACCAGTTTGTATTCCCACCAACAATGCAAAAGAGATCCTCTTTCTCCACATCCTTGCCTACATCTGTTGTTGCCTGAGTTGTTAATGTTTGCCATTCTGGCAGGTGTCAGGTGGTATCTCATTGTGGTTTTTGATTTGTATTTCCCTGATGATGGGTGATGCTGAGCATTTTTTCATGTGTCGGTTGGCCATCTGGATGTCTTCTTTGGAGAAGTGTCTATTCATGTCTTTTGCCCATTTCTTCACTGGATTATTTGTTTTCTCGGTGTTGAGTTTGATAAGTTCTTTATAGATTTTGGATACTAACCCTTTATCTGATATGTCGTTTGCAAATATCTTCTCCCATTCTGTAGGTTGCCTTTTAGTTTTGCTGATTGTTTCCTTCGCTGTGTAGAAGCTTTTTATTTCGATGAGGTCCCAGTAGTTCATTTTTGCTTTTGTTTCCCTTGCATCAGGCAGATTTTCTGAACTCACTTTTGCCAAAATAATCCATCCGGGTGGCTACTTACAAGTGAACCGATCACGCAAATACGTTTCTTCTTGGAAATACACAGTGAGATGGACTAGAGTTTCATCATCCTCTCCAGGCCGTTTCCTTATGTTTACATTTCCTCACATTACCTCACTTTGATCTTACTTTTTCCTTCCAAGCTCCCAAGCTGGAATTTCAACAAATTCGCACCCCCACCCCCTATAGAAGCTGCTCCCTGCACAACCGGTCCTAATGATTTTTATAAACAGAAAGACAGAAGTTGGGTATAACATGAAGCAGGCAGAAAATTATGGTTTTCACTCTATGCCCCTGAAGGCAGCACCTTATGTCCAATCTGCAAAGTTGCCAAAGAGCATTTGGTGCTAAAAAGGAGAGAAAGAATGACCCCAAATGGGATCCGATATGTGGTTCTTCCATGAGGGTTTTCCAATCGAGTCATTGCGAAAGGAGAGGTTTCTGGGCAAGGTTGTTTTAAGCAGTCGTTTGCAAAAGAAAAGATGGAAGTAATTTGGCAATTAGATGCTGCGCAAGGGATCGAGTATTTGCCTCACACGGGCACGCAGAAGATACGCCTTCTGTAAACCTTCTGAGGGTCTTGCCTTCATTTCGCTTCTCCGTGACTGCTTTGGAGCCCTCTGCTTAAGAGCAGTGACCAGGAACGGGAAGCCACGTGCACTGGGTAACAGTGCTGGAGACAGAAGAGCTCAGCAGCTGCAAGCAGAGAGGCCTGGGTGTAGCTGGGGCTCTGCCGTCTTGCCCCCTGCCGATCCTCAGGAAATGACTTAACCGCACAGGGTTGTTGCGGAGGATTAAAGGAGCTAATGTGTAAAATGCAAGCGTCGATGGGGAGCAAGTACTCAGCAGTAGCTTTCATGCTGCTGTTCCAGGCCCCGTCGGGCACGGCGGGAAATCCGGGCGGGAGCGTAGTGGGCTCTTTGGCCTGACCCCTCTCGGTCTGCCGCGCGGAGCACTAATGGGACACAAGCACGAGTATCTGCATCTGTCCCCTGTTTGCGTACTTGCGTCTCAGGCGGTCTATTCAATGTCCTAGCGGATTCATACATGCATTTCTCTTGAAGCTGCTGGGTCCCCCTCTGCCGGCCGCAGCTTCTCATGCACGGTCCCAAGTGCCATTCCCAGCCCTAGGGAATTCTCACCATCCTCTGCTTTCTTTCTCTCGAGCCCAGGCTGCCGGGCACTGTTGCAAAGAGCCAAGAGATGGATCGATCATTCATTCATTCATTCATTCAACAAGCATATACTGAGGTCCTTGTACGTGTGGAGGGCACTCTGTGGGGGTGGACAGGACAGCCACCATGGTCTTCATGCTCCCCACACTCACAGCCTAGTGGGGACAGCAAGCAGACGCACAACCACATGCGCCGTGTCACAGAGTGACAAGTGCCATAAAGGAAACAGCCAGAGGCTGTGACTCGGGCTGACGAAGGCAGAGGGAGACCACTTCGCCAAGCAGCCTAAGAAGGATGAGTGGGGCTGTTCACAGGGAACAGCGTGTGCAAAATCCCCGGGGAGGGAATGCGCCCGGCGCACTGGGGGACCTGGGAAGGCCTGTGCGGCAGGGGTGAGGATATTGGGGTGAGGAGAGGGATACGTCAGGGTAGCGAGGTACACAGGGTTCAGGTCGCAGCAGGCCCGCAGGTCCTGGCATGCTTAGAATTTTATCCGCAGAGAAACAGGGAAGCACAGGCAGATTTTAAGCAGACATTGGACATGACTAGAACTCTAACCTATGCATCATACAAACCACTGGCCACTCAGGGTTGGGAGTAAATTTCGCTCGACTTGAGGCACCAGGCAACGAGGAACATTTATGAGCGTCAGCCCATGTCCCGCGCAGAGCAGACAGGCTCCTTTGCCTGGGCTCGTGGCCCTTCTGGCTGAGGTGTCCTGTCTGCTTTTCAGGGAAAACCCACATCTTCTCCCAGGTGGCTCCTCGCTGGTGGTCAGTCACCTTTCGGTTCTTCCCGGGCTCCTCAGCTCAGCCATGGAGGCCTGTGCTGACCCAGGGCTGATCCCATCTCCACATACTCAGTCTTTCCGAGGCCCTCGCTGCCCCAGGAAAGCCTGATTGCAAATAAATCTGGTTCCCAATGGGTCTCCTGGGCAGACTTCCCAAACCCTTGGTCACATTTTCAGTCCTACTGTTCCTCACCGCGGAGCGTCTGTGCCCCAGACCTCCCGGGGTACACGACCCTGCTGAAGGACGGATGCGAGGGCACGTGGCCCCCAGCCATCCTGAAGGTTATTCAGGTGAATGCTCTCCAGATCCAATGCTGCAGACATCTGCTCACTGACTTGCAAATGGAAAGGCTTTGAACCCTCTATCCCAGTAAACAGCCGTCCCAGACTAGGAGCCTATATATACTGTACTTAAGAAGGCGAAGAGGGGCTCCTGGGGGGCTGAGTCAGTTAAGCATCCAACTCTCTCGGTTTCAGCTCAGGTCATGATCTCACAGTTTGTGAGTTCAAGCCCTGCATCAGGCTCTGTACTGGCAGTGCAGAGCCTGCTTGAAATTCTCTGTCTCCCCCCGCCTCTCTCAAAAGAAATAAACATTAAAAAAATAATAAAAAAGGCAAAAAGATTTTTCTACTCCCTGGCATTTGTTTCTACAGTAAAACCTTGGTTTGAGAGCATAATTCATTCCGGAAACATGTTCGTAATCCAAAGCACTTGTATATCAAAGTGCATTCCAAGAACCATCGGGTCAGTTGTGATCGGGTGACATTCGGCTTCACATACGACTCGTCGTGCAAGACATTGCTCGTTTATAAAGTTAAAATTTGTTAGAAATGTTTGCTCATCGTGCAGAACACTCACAGGACGAGTTACTCACAATCCAAGGTCTTACTGTATAGTTTACATGTCTGCCTAGTACCTATGACGCTCAAGGGCTAACCCTAAGGAGAGCGCGAAGGAGGTATTGTCACGGACCGTGCACGCATGTCCCCTGCCCTACTGCTGTGTACCTGCCCAGCACCCCTCTTCTTCTGGAGAAAGGATCGGACTCGGGCCACACACAGCTGGATGCAGAATGGCCCATGCCGGAGTCCATGTGGCACCCCCATCAGGAAGCCCTTGGGTACTTATCAAGTTGCAAACTCTCGGCCTCACCCAGACCCACGGAATAAGGATATCAGGGACTGTGCTCGGAGGGCTGTTTCTTGCACTTAGCATGCACTTTTGTTCATGTGCTAACATATGTCAGGGATTTTTTAGTGGAAGGTGCTATGGGGGGTTGGGGATTCATGGCCAATTAGCACGGAGGGTGTGGGAGGCTGGAGATGTGTGGGGGGCATATTTTGAAAACCAGGGGTCTTATTAATAATGTTGAAGTCTCGCTGCCTTTGGGTCACAGCACCTGAGTTTATTCATATATTCTGCTCTCAGTAGCTGGCACCTCAAATCTGTGCCAGTTTAGAAATTCTGAAAATAGTTCTGTCGCTGAGCTTTTGAAATGAGCTGTTGGCGTCACGAATGTGACACCCTTCTTTCAGGGGTTTTAACTTCTCCCCACATTCAGTTATAACAATTATATTTCATGCACCGTTGGAGGAGCAAATGGCCAATTAAAACTATTCAGAGCTCTGCTCCCTCTCCTCTCCCTTATATGCATACAACCAATATATATCCCCTATCTGCACACAATTTCCTTATATAACACAGGGACGTTCAGCCACAAGAAGCCTTCACAACAGATTTGAGTGATTTTTAGAATCCAGCTAAAAGAGTTTGTGGAACAGCCCCATGCTGCATTTTTTTTCCAAAAATAATTCTCATGTGATACAAAAATACTCTTTACTAAGGAGCATTAATATTTTCCAGCCTTAAGTGAAAATTGTGTCTGTATGTACCTTAATTTTATTCATACAGACATGTATATATGTATATTTAAAGTGTAAATATTAGGTACATAAAATATACACATGCATGTATATATGTATGTGTGTATATAAGTGTATGTATACGTATATGTGTATATGTATGTGTGTCCGTGTATGTATGTGTATATATGTGAGTGTGCATATGCATGTGTGTATATGTGTACATGTATGTACGTGTATATATGTCAGTGTGTATGGGTGTGTACATGTGTGTATACATATGTATGTGTATACATGTGTGCGTGTGTATATGCGGATATGTGTATATGTATGTGTGTATATGTCTACATATATATGTGTATATGTATGTGTGTGTGTCTATATATGTGTATATGTATGAGAGTAATATGTATGTATATATGTATATGTATGTGTGCATATATGTGTGTATATGTATGTGTATATATGTGTGTATATGTATGTGTGCATGTGTGTATATGTATGTGTGTATATGTGTCTGCGTATATACGTGTATAAGTATGTACGTGTACATGTATGAGTGTTTAATACATATGTATATGCGTGTATATGTATATGTGCATATATGTGTATATGTGTATGTGTGTATATATGCATGCATGTATGTGTATGTGTGCATGTATGAGAGTGTGTATATGTATTGTGTATATGTATGTGTGTATATGTGTGTGTACGTGTGTGTGTGTGTATATATCTCTGAGACTATCTTTCAGTGCATGGGGTGTGAGATTATCTTCTTAGCTGGGGCCCGTCTTTCCTGCCTAACAGTTTTTAAACAGATGAAGCCTGGTATAAATGACAGCTTTGATTGGTTGCATCCAGAAACCATGGGTGCTCATGAGAATGCATATTCCTGGGCCCTGAATCTCACTAACTACATCAGAATCTCGGGGGGTGAAGTGCAAGGGACTTTTTAATAAGCTTCCCAGGAGACGGTCACCGTCGTGATGTCCTATTCCAGAGCCTAACTATCACCAACCTCTCCGTTGGAAGGTAGACGTGCTCTTGCCAGGCTGAGTTCATGAGAAAGTGCCTTCGTTATCTAGCGGGGCTGGGTGGCAAGGTAGGAAGCCACTCTTTCCCTTTGGAAATACCTCACAGCGTATAACAGGTGCCCCAAATGGATGTGTGCATCACTGTTTCCCCTGCTTTTGATGGAGAAAAGAGGGGTCATGAAATGTTAGAATGGCTGGGCGGGGGGCCTCACGCTAACAGCATTTACCCTATTGACCCTTATTCTATCAGCCAGCGAATGGTGATTTCTGCCCCATGTCCCAGAGCCCCTCGGACTTGGGATGGAAGGATGGTCCCACTGTGCTCTTCCGGGGGCTGGTTCTACTGTCCCTGTACCAGTAGCAGACTTTAGCCTGAACCTTCGCTTTAGTTTGAATTCAAGTACCACAGACTTCTTTTTTTAATATTTATTTATTTTGGGGAGAGTGCAAGCGGGGGGAGGGCAGAGAGGGGGGGGACAGAGGATCTGAAGTGGGCTTTGTGCTGACAGCAGCAAGCCCGATGTCGGGCTCAACCTCACAAACCGCGAGATCACGACCTGAGTTGAAGTTGGACGCTCAACCGACTGAGCCACCCAGGCGCCCCAGTACCACAGACTTCTATTTCATCTTTTCTACTGGCTAAAGACACTTGGACCTCAGACTGACTGTAAATTCTTTCTAGAAATCAAACAACACTTTGCCAAGCAAGTGTAAGAGTATGACTTGATAGTGTCCACCACACCCTCTTCAGAAAAGGGAATACTTGCTTACTGGCACTTGCAATCACCCTCATTTTAATTAACCCTCCATGGCCTATGGAATTAAAGGCTTAGAAAAGCAGCATCACAATGTATCTGGCGACTGAAAACACCCTTCAGAATCGGGAAAGGACATGGGAAGACAGGGAAAAGGACTAAATAATTCAAGAAGTAGTTTTTCATATTACTGATATTAAGAGCTGTAGCAATTGTTATAAAGTGTTAGGATTTGAATTTGGGACACTATACACTATAAAAAAAAAGACATTGAGTTTATTTTTTAATTTTTTTACAGCCCAACTCCAGGCACCATCTAAAGCTACGTATTTCAAAATGATAATGCTGGGGCCAAGTTTTTAACAAAAGAAATTCTTTAAAACTATCATTTGGAGTAACAACCATGCATATTCCAAATAAAAATCTCATTTTGGTTTCCCTGCGTTGCAAGATTCTAGGCCTGGCTGGAGCTAAAGTTTTCCTTTCCTGAGTTGGTTGGAATTTCCATGAAGGTCAGGGTGGATCCCTGCAACAGAGGGTTAGACAGGTCAGTGATTTGGCAGGAGAATAAAGAGTTCGGGAGGGACCAAAAAGCAAGATCACAGAGAGCATTAAAGTACAGTCTTACTCCCCCAAATGGAAAACAGTTTAGCATACCATGCACATACATGATGCAGATGAACAGAAATGCTTAGAAACCAAGGAAAGGAGGAAAACTGTTTTCTTTCGCGGCTATTCCCCCCCGCCCCCCAAAGATCTTGGAGTCTGCACAGACACGCCCAACACATCTGGCTTGTTCCCAAAACTCCAGACTCTAGTGCTGCTGTAAAAATAGCTGTGAGCTAGGAGGAATGAAGGGGAGCAAAGGTCTGTGTTTCTGAAAGAGACCTTTTTCGGCTTTGGCCTCAAAGATTCTTATGGTGTACCAACTCATTTGTCCGTGTGGATGAATGCAGTCACGACGAGAATCACATTTACAGGGCAAATAGTCACACGAAGTGAAAGTCTCCGAGAGTTGTTCACGCTTTGAGGGGAAAAGAGGGAGAGTCATTCCAGATGTTGCTACGATAATGCTGAGCTGTTGCCATAAAAAGCTGTAGGAATGGCATTAGCTCACATGGAAATAATGTTTTAACTAGCTGGGAGTGGCTCCTGGAGCTTGCCCCAATTCTGCCCAGATCTAATGCACCCTGGGTCATCGCAGAAACTATCCTCAGGAACCGAGCTGGTAGAGATCGTCCGGCAGAAATTCTGGTAGAAAGAGACACCACTGCCAGCCTGGGCAGGGGTGAAGATGACTCGGGGACCAGGAAGAGAACTCTTAGGACAGCTCTCGGTCACGAGAAATGCTCGGATGTCACCACAGAGATGTAACCGGGGAGCCCAGTTTCAGAGGACCCGGTGGAACCCAGTACCTCTGCGGCCAAGAAAGGCATCTTCTCCCTCCCGTAATCATTGGGTGAAATCTGCCACTGTTCAGTTATATATGTATTTGTATCCATTCTCTGTAATAAACAATCCGGGTGACATGAATTGATTTTACATGATTTTGGTGCTAATGAAATGTCGAGATTGTCAGCTCGAATTAAAATCTTTTTTATTTCAGGGTGAATAAATATGAAAGTGCTCTTTGGAATTAGACTTTGAGCTTGAGTCTAGAGCTCCTGAGGAAATTATGCGACACCCCTACCCCCCCCCCCAATCCTAGTACTGTATTATAACATAAAACAGTGTAAACATGCTCTCAGATGTGCCTCTGCCTTAACCACATGATGCTAAAGAGCTCACTCCTCACCCCACAGGGCCTGTCCGAGCATCCATCACTGAGCACCTTGTAGAACTCAGCCTTAGAGAGGCTCACCGTAAGAGGGACTTCTCTCCTCGGCTCGGCCACTGTGGGCACGACATTCTTGACGTGAATACTTCAGGCAGGATCTAGCAGATCTGTCTTGCTATTAGGGGTATTAGCAGAGAAGGGTGCAGAGAACCATCCGGGCCTCAATCCCAAGTCAGCTGCTACTTGCAAGGAGGCAAGGCTGGCTCCCAGCTGCGGGTTGGGAAGCAGAGGGAATCTACAGATGACAGGAAGGGGTCGCCTTGGGAAGCAAGAAACCATCTGAAAAGCCAAATGGTGGAAGAGTGGGTAGAAGGAAGAGGAAAAAACTAGAAGAAAAGGTTAAGAATAGAAAACCACCTGAAGGACCCAGCCGGTTTGGAAGGCGGGAATCTGGGAGTGTTTCTTGCAGCCACTGGGATTCAAGGGAATAAGATTTTACAGGGAAATTGGAGAAACATGTGGCGAAGCTATTGAGGACATTAAGTCAGTTCAGAGGACCACAGAAATACCTGGACGGCCTTGAACTCAAGTCCTTATGAGGAAAACAGCAGATTTGGTTGAGAATGTTGAATAGGATGACTCTCTAATGAGAATTAGGCTCAGTTTACACTTGTCCTGCAAGATACAGGGTAGATACTGCCCAGGACAGATGCACACGAAACAGTTATTCACTACGGATCTGAAATTCACATTTAGCTAGGCATCCTGTATTTTTATTTGTGAAATCTGGCAACCCAGATTCAGTTTACAATGCATCCCTGTGATTACTTGTACAAAATCAACTACAAAGTGTACACAGTGGGGTTCACACATGCCTCCGATCCTGTTTCCTCTAAGGAACCAGGGGGCAGGAGGAGGGTAACCTTTAACATGATGCAGCTTCGGAAATAGTTCCCCTTGATCTCCAGTCTTCATGCTACCGTGCACACCACATGTGGCTTGTGAACCACAAACCACACCAACTGCACTATGGCGGCCCCTTACTATCCCCAGGCCCTTACCGCCAACTCTTCATCTCCCTGATGCATTTCCTCTAAGTACGGTTCTTCAGCACCAAGTCTATAAATCGTTATAAATTAATTTCTACAGAAGGCTTTGTTTGCCTTTGTTTGTAAGCCTCCAAAGGCTTAATAACTTACATTCCTCATTAACTTAGGAAAAGCGGCACAAAATGGCACAGCATCCGTTTTCTGTGCCATAGTCATTCTCTACATGGTATATACAGCTTCCCAATTGCTATACTTTCTTCTCTGTTTTTTCTTTCTCTCAGGTGTAGGAGATCAGGCCCCATGGAGCTTTTCTACACCTTCTAGAGGATTCAGGGTGCCGTGGGATCCTGTTTCCATTTTCCAGGCCCGTGGCTGACAATCTTACCCTCTGCCATGCTGCCAACTAATAGCTCTGTGGGGATGACCGAAACCCCTGTCTCCAGCTGTGGTCTCTCTCCTAAGTTCCAGACCTACATATTCAACTGCCCGCCCCACCTGGCACAAGGGTGCTTCATCAAAAGACCCAGAAAAACATCTTGGACCCACGGACTGCAGGCCATTCCTAAAAAGGCATGACAGGAGACGAAGCACCCTGTAATCACAGGAAGTGGTTTTACACTGGAAAGAAGACTGCTCTGCAGGTGGCCTTTCTCCAGGGGCCTTTGAAGGATAAAAGACCATGGACTCACGGACGGGAGCTCTACTTTGAAGAGTAGATGTGGGGCAAACAGCCCCATTTTCTGAGACGGAGGGGCCACGGGAGAGTCTCTGTGGTTCAAGGAAAGTGAGAGAAGCTCCCCAAGGCTTGATGGAGGAGTGAGGGACAAAGAGGGGCAGAGGAGAGGATGCCACATGGGACAGGGGCTGCGCCTGGCTGGAAAGGAGCTTCTCTTTCCTTCGTTTATATGAATGAGGTCAGGCAAGTTTGGGGTTTGTTTTGTTCTTTCCAGTCTTATGCAGGCTAACATTTCACGGGTGGTCACTAGAAGTTCCATAGCACCCTCCTTAAGAATAAGAGTGGTAGCATTTTGCCAATAGTATGATATGCAGGGACTGGTGGTGAACCAGCTCTGTGGTTCCAATTAGCTCTGGCTTTGGGTGATATAGGTGACTCTCCTCTTTAAGGCAAAAGCATCTGAAAAGGCAGATGTGGTCAGTGCACCGGAATGTTCTCAGAGCTTAAAACTTCAAATTAGATTATTGACTAGGTTAATTTTCTGTGGGATATTGGATTCGGTTTGCATTTCAAAATAAGAGTTCATTAAATTTGCAGTGCAGTTGAGTATCTCCCATTAAGAAGCACATCTTGGACTGTCATTACAGGGAAATGTGTGTGTGTTGACTTGTCCTTAGTTCCAATGCTAAGTATGCAAATATAGGCGCTTGCTGTTGCTTTCACTAAATTTCACTAGGCAGCCTACACCCATATTTTATTTTAAATCCCCATTCCAGTTTCTTGAAAAATTAACACCACTACTTACATGTAACTCAAAGCAAGGCTAGCCTTAGAAAACTGCTGTTAAATTTTATGGGTCCTTCACATAATGAACAAAGAGTAATTTAATGAATAAAGATGCTTGAAACAGTATCTCTGCCTAACTTAGCAAATATATGATTCAATACCTTTTGAGGACAACTTAACTTATAAGTCTATTTGAGAGTTGGGTTTTGTTTTTGTTTTAAATACCACCATCCTTCTTCAGGTTTTTAAAGCTATATTGCAGATTGATAATCCAGGGGTGGTGAGTCAGATCACAGAATCTGAGCTCAGGAAAACCATCACTTGAAATCATAAAGTCAAAAATATACTTGAGACCAAAGAAATAATCCTATGAAACACCACGTCAGCTTTGCAGAACTGAAAATCTCTTCCAATTAGCTCTGGCTTCGGGTGATACAGGTGACTCTCTTCTTTAAGGCAAAAGAGTAGGTTCAAAGGAAAATGAAAATTTCAAAGGAAGAGCTCACAACTTGCAAACATTTTTTTTTAACCTCTCACTTGCAAGAGACCAGGACTCCTGCAGGTTTTAACCAAAGCTGCTGAGATCTGGGCAGTTCTCACTTTTTTTTTTTCTTTATCAGCCACACTGGAGACCCCATCCCTCAGGATAATACAGGATAGATGCAAGGTGGCTAAGTCCTAATAAAAGTGTACAAGTGTTCTACCTTATTTCTAAATTCTAGAAGCCATACGTTGTCCTTTCTCTTTTCTCAATAGTCAAATGAGGAATTTTAGACAACACACAGGAATCCCACGGTAGAGGCTAGGTGGTTTTTTTTTGTTTTTTTTTTTGTTTTTTTTGCCTCATGTGGAAAATTTGCCCCATAAGGCAGTACAATTTACTAAGGCAAAGTGTGAACTGTGGTCACACCATCTATCCACCTGTTCAAAGGGGCAAGGAGTTCTATGTCTGGTTACTGTCTCGTTGGAGACCCCTTACAAACACCACCTTCCAGCTTCCTCCCAGGTCTTAAGCTCAAGAAGTCATGAGGACAGCAAGAACCCTGAATACATGTTTTTACAGCCTTGGGGTTGTGATCCCAGATGCTCCCCATGACCACATGTCCTCTTTGTTTAATGTATCACAGCCAGAAACTAAAGGAGGAACCAGAAAACCACATCCTGGTCACTAGAATCAAAAGTTCCACTAACATGCTTTCGACACGATTGGGTTTTTCTCTAGGAAAAGCCATATCCAAGAAGGCTTGCATAGGAAAATTGCAAGTTTCAGAGGCCAAGTAGGCAGTAAGTTGGGAGAGAAGATAGTTACCAAAGGTTAAAACCCAGGCAGACTGGAGAGTCAGCACAAGGCCAACTCAATAGAAGTCAATACAACAAAAGTATAAGGTTAACCCTACAGAGAACCCAGATGTACATTCAGGTGAGCATTGATTCTCAGCTCTGGCTAAACATTAGAATCAACAGGGCTATGTTTGACTCCAAATTAAATACCCAACCATTCCCCATACCAACTGAGTTCAAATTTGGAGCATGGGTATTTTTATGTTTAAAATAGGCAGAATAAAAAAAATACTTTAAAATAGGTAGAATTGAAAAGCATTACGCTAAAGATTTCTTAAAAAGGCAAGCTGGGGCACACAGTGGTCTCATGTCATGGACAATGAGAGCTCAATCCTACGTAAGAACAAGAATAGATCCTACCTGGCTGGAAACAGAGTGGGAGAGAGTAGATGAAAAGAGAACTTGATATAGATGCTCAAGCAACTGTAACTAACCTGGTTATAAAACATGTTGGGGCCAAGGAAAATAAAAGAAAGCCGGACCCTCAGTCTGTGGTCATCACGTGGCAATCACCTGGCTATTGTTCCCCAGGTCTACACACACAATTCCTTCAACATCAAGTGGCTTGGCTGTTGGCTCCACTCCCTCAGTGCCAGGTTTGTCAGTAGGGATCATGGCACTCTAGTCTCCAGTTAAACCCCCACACTCCCAAGGTCCTGCCACCTCAGAGGCTCTGAATGTGCCTGAGCTCAATTATCTACCTCCAGAAGTACCTGCATTCCCCCATCATCCTTCCCAGTCTCCATGCATCCAACACAAGGATATTTCAGATCTGCTCCATACCTAGCAGGAAGGAAAGTTACCACATGTATATTTCTTCCAAAAATATCTTTGAGTGTTGTATTAAAATCTTGCCACCTTCTTTCTTGTCTGATTATGAATACCTTGAGAAGCACTAAGTCCTATCACAGCCATCTTGCAGAAGGCAGTCATTGAGAAGAGATATATAATTTCCTGGTCAAGTTCAAAGACGGCATGACTTCCTCCTCGGGTGGCTCAGTCTACCCTCTAACAATAAACACAGTCAATCCCCAGGTGATTTCTCTGTTTCTACAATAATCTTCCAGGATTAACAGATTGTGGATACTTTCCCACATAACTGGAACCATCCTGACTTTTACCGTCTTACCTTCTGGGCATCATTTTAGATTAAAACGGTTTAGTAGTTGAAGTTCCTTTGTGTGATAATTCTGGGTTCTATTATTCAACCAGTATAGAAACCACCATCTGTTATTAGTGTTGATGTCAGCACTTCCTAGGTTAGGGGTAGAATATATCCGTCAGAGGGATCCTTCTGGCTGTATCGATATTCCCCAAATTGACCATTGCAGTTAAGAAAACCAGCACTAATAGAATTATTTTTCCCTTGACAATCATATTCCCTTTCATGCTTCTCTCTTGCTTTCATTCTCTTAAACCTTCAAGAGTTGTCCCTGTTACACCCTAAGACTCCCAGAACACGAAACTTAGCCTGCTCTCCCATTACTTTAATAAATCCACTTAAAGGGGGCACTTTATGATGGTTTTTTCTCTACAGATCTTACTGGAGATTTGTGGATTTGCAGGAAGTAGTCACCCTGCAGACCACCTGGCCTTTGACTATCTCATTTGCTCTGCCTTTATTTCTCTTCTCTATTGCACCACACTGAAAAGATCTGATAAAGGGTTAATATCCAAAATCTATAAGGAACTTACAGACTCAACACCCAAAAAACCCCAAATAACCCAGTTAAGAAATGGGCAGGAGACAGGAATAGACACCTTCCCAAAGAAGACATCCAGATGTCTAACAGACACATGAAAAGATGCTCAACATCACTCATCATCAGAGAAATACAAATCAAAACCACAATACCAGTCAGAGTGCCTAAAATTAACAAAAGAAACAACAGGTATTCGTGAGGATGCAGAGAAAGGGTAACCCTCCTGCCCTGTTGGTGGGAATGCAAATTGGCACAGCCACTCTTGAGAATAGTATGGAGGTTCCTCAAGAAACTAAAAACAGAACTGTCCTAAGATCCAGCAATTGCATTATTAGGTATTTACCCAAAGGATACAAAGATACAGATTTGAAGGGGTACCTGCACACCAATGCTTATAGCAGCATTAGCAACAATAGCCAAACTATGGAGAGACCCCAAAAGTCCACTGACCAATGAACAGATAAAGAAGATGTGGTATATATATACAATGGCATATTACCTAGCCATCAAAAAGAATGAGATCTTGTCATTTGCAATGATGTGGATGAAGCTAGAATGTATTAGGCTGAGCAAAATAAGTCAGTCAGAGAAAGACAAATACCATATGATTTCACTTATATGTGGAATTTAAGAAACAAACCAGATGAACATAGGGGAAGCAAGGGTTAGAAAAGAGAGGGAAATAAACCATAAGAGACTCTTAAAGATAGAGAACTGAGGATTGATGGAGGATGTGGTTGGGAAACAGGCTAGATGGGAGATGGGTATTAAGGAGGGCACCTGTTGGGATGAGCACTGGGCATTGTATGTAAGTGATGAATCACTGAATCCTTCTCCTGAAACCAGAATCTCATTGTATGTTAACTAAAACTTAAATTTAAAAAAAAAAAGAGAAGAATAAATCTTCTAAAAACAGTGCTCTCGAAGGAACCATAATGAAAATGTGGTATCTCCCTCTCATTGCTTTTAACAGAAAACTTTTACAAATCAACATTTGATGTGTTTGTTGGAAACAAAGCTTTTCAAATGAATTTTTTTCTTCCTTTCCTTTCTTTCTTTCTTACCTTTCTAAAAAGTCATTTCTAATAACCCAAGGTCCGGAGCATCCCCGAATGCATACTTCATAAGTTCATTGGTTCATGGTACCCATCAGGAACGCTATAGCTTTGGCTTTGGAAGTTGACTCTCCCCACAATGGGAATGGTTTCCTGAGAACTTGTAAGTTTGTTTGTTTGTTTCTTCCCCCAACAGACTGTTTTTCACAGCAGTTCACAGCAACATTAAGTGAAAAGCACAGAGAGTTCTTACATATCTCCTGCCCCACATAGGCACAGCCTCTACCACTATCAACGTCCCACACCAGAGGGGTACATTTCTTACAAGTGATGGATCCACACTGATACAGAATTGAGTCCATAGTTGACATGAGGCTTGCTCTTGGTGAACGGAAGCACTTTTGGCAAAGGGTTTTATGATACCTGCTCTGTGATTTGGGCTCTGCTAGGTTTTATGAACTAATGAACTTATGAACTGCTAGGCCTTAGGAACTAATCTTGTATCCCCCATCAGAGGCCAGACAACCTAAGGGCAGTGACCTTAACTCTAACTTCGGTCTAATTCCAACTGCCTTCAACATCCTGCATAGCTATTGCTATGAACTGACCTTAAAGTTCTGAAACAGAAAAACGAACCGATCTTAAAGTTCTAGAACTGTCACAGGAATGACTTTATTAGACAAGCCCTCATGGGCTGTTTCCATGACACCATTCGCGTGAGCTGTCAGGACAAGGGCGTCTGTGGCGCCCTATACGGTTATACGGTGAGCCAGAAGAATCCACTGATACTCGGGCAGGGCCCGGTGCGGGCTGTTCAATTCACACCCGCAGTGTGACAGCATTAAGATGTGGGTAACAAGTTTTAAGTGTTGTTGAGAAAGAACAGAGAGCCTGGTCCTTGCTTCTTCGATTACATCTGGATCCTTAGCTTATTTCTAAACCAGTCTTCGTTCCAAAGCAAACGCATCTCAGTTAACGTGCCCTGATGCGTGCCTCTGAACCCGACCAGGCTCCGACAGTCACTCTCTGAGGAGTCTCGAACACACCACGGCTATTGCTGACTTTCCCACTGTGCGATTGGGAGAGGCCTTGGTTGTCAAATGATTCTGAAGACTGAACTCGTTTGAGAGGACGCTTTCTCAGGGAGCTCATGGATAACAAACTGAGAATTCTGAGGACGGTTCAGCGTATTTGTAACCCCTAAACTTCCTGCTAACACACTAAGCCGGAAAATAATCGTAATTTTTTGGACACTGGAATCCAGGACAACAGGAGAGCAACTGCTACTTGCTTTAAGTTTGTGGAAAAGCAGCTTTTCTTTTTTCCGGAATCAGGGCTCATTTAAGTGACCACGAAAGAATGGAAATTAACCTTTCCAAGGGGCCTTTTCCACAGTGAATGAGGGTCATTTTAACATAATCCGGAGGAGCTTCGCTTTTGTTGCTTGCTCTCTTAAACATAAAGCTTGATCGCTCTTAAATACAGACAGCAAGCTGAGGGTTGCTGGAGGGGAGCTGGGTGGGGGGATGGGCTAGATGGGGATGGACATCAAGGAGGAGACTTTTGGGAATAAGCACTGGTTGTCGTGTGTAAGAGATGAATCACTGGGTTCTAGTCCTGAGGCCAAGACGACACTGTATGTTAACTAACTTGAATTAAAATTTAAAAAAAAGCAATTAATAAAAAAATAAAGTTTGGTCAAGCAACTTCGTAAAGTTGTAAAAATTATCATCTTTAGGGCGCCTGGGTGGTTCAGTGGGTTAAGCGTCTGACTTCGGCTCAGGTCACGATCTCACAGTTTGTGAGTCTGAGCCCCGCATCAGGTTCTCTGCTGTCAGCACACAGTCTGCTTCGGATCCTCTGTCCCTCTGGCTCTCTGCCCCTCCCCCACTCATGCTCTCTTTCCTCCCTCTCTCTTTCAAAAATAAATAAACATTTAAAAAATTATTAAGAAAGTAAAAATGATCATCTTTGGAGGATAGAATAAAAGGAGATAATGTTTTCATCTTTTTTAAAAAAAAATTGTCAGCATTTATTTATTTTTGAGACAGAGAAGGACAGAGTGTGAGTGGAGAAGGAGCAGAGAGAGAGAGAGAGGGAGACACAGAATCCGAAGCAGGATCCAGGCTCCGAGCTGTCAGCACAGAGCCCGATGCGAGGCTTGAACTTATGAACCATGAGATCATGACCTGAGCCAAAGTCAGATGCTTAACCGATGGAGCCACCTAGAAGCCCCAGCTTCTTTTTTTTGCTTCTCTGTAGTATCTTAATATCCCATAATAAATATGTGTTGCTTTTATCATTTTTAGACCTTGTTTGTAAATAAATACACATATATTGACAAATTCTAGGGGCGCCTGGGTGGCTTAGCCAGTTAAGCATCCGACTTCGGCTCAGGTCATGATCTCATGGCTTGTGGGTTCGAGCCCCGTGTCAGGCTCTATGCTGACCGCTCAGAGCCTGGAGCCTGCTTTGGATTCTGTGTCTCCCTCTCTCTCTGCCCCTCCCCCCTCTCAAAAACAAACAGACATTAAACAAAAGAAAAAGAAAAGAAATCCTAGGGTTCTTTTAAGACGAATTAAAAGCTTTCTTGCGCATCGATAGGGACTAAAAATAGGGGTGAGAAGGTTGACTTTTTTTTTTTTAATTTTTTTTTCAACATTTATTTATTTTTGGGACAGAGAGAGACAGAGCATGAACGGGGGAGGGGCAGAGAGAGAGGGAGACACAGAATCAGAAACAGGCTCCAGGCTCTGAGCCATCAACCCAGAGCCTGACGCGGGGCTCGAACTCACGGGCCGTGAGATCGTGACCTGGCTGAAGTCGGACGCTTAACCGACTGCGCCACCCAGGCGCCCCAAGGTTGACTTATTTTAAGGATACAGCAAACTCTCTTAGATCAATGTGGCCATTCCCTACATACCTCCAGAGGCTGGAGGCAGCGGTGTGTAGGTAAATGTGTGCCAACCAGCCTTCCCACAGGAAAGAAAAAGCCCTGATTGGTGGCACTATTCATTTTCGTGGTGGACGTCAAGCTGCCGTGTGATGTCACGAAGGCAGAGGAGAAGCAAGGTGCGCACGCTGACCTCCTCTGAGCCCATGTTTCCTTGCCAGTGGGTACCAGGTAACAGAATCAGGGCCAACCTAGATGACATTCCAAGAGTACAAGTGACCGGGCTTGCCGCATCCTTAATGCCTGTCTGTACGGGGACAGAGGTGCCAGGACACTGTTGCCAGCTGGCCCCGGGCATCTGGAACATCACTTGGCTTGACAATGACAAACGCGTTCTCGCATCTCCTGTGCCAGGTCGCAAAGCTGCTGCTGCTGGAGACAGCCAAGAAGTGAAGCGTCGAAGGAGCTACATGTGGATGCGGGACAGAGGACAACAGACGGCCGGGAACCACCTCTGGGCGGGTGTTCTTGCCCAAAGTACATACTACCCACTCCACAGTAGGGATTGAACACCCACGTCTGTAGATCTCATGCTGTGCTTGTGGAATGAATACGCCCCTGGGGCTAAGGAAAGCTGGTGCCAGCCTGGCCCCACAGCGATCCTTCCGTCCCACTTCTCATCTGCCTCTGTGAAGGAAGAGCAGCCAGGATGAAGGCCTTTGGGCAACTGGACCACTGGTGGCTCCATTGGCCATGCTGATCTAATGTCCTGGTCTCTAGACTTGCCTGCAGGACAAGTCTATTTGTTCAGTCCCATGGGCTTGGGTTAGCAGCCAGGCTTTGGGGGTTACTTGGGGGAGGGAGGTGGTAAAGACAGAAGATAGCCAAGCAGCCCACAGAACACTCAAGGCAGGACATCGGCATTGAGACACATGATGCTTCCGCGGGCTCATTTCATGGGATCTCGGCCAATGTCCACAGCCACCGGTCACGTGACCTCGGGCAAGCCACCTAGTCTTTGGGGGCCCCTATTTCCTCGTCTGTAAAACAGGGAGATGGTGTGATCGGGTAGCTGATGAAAGAGAGCCCATATAATGCTGCCACAGACATTGCAGCCAATCAAATTTTGAATACCGTTATTAAGCTTGACTAAGTGACCTCAGGCGAAAAAAATCATCATTATTAATCTTGACTGACTGACCTCAGGCGAAAAAATCATCGCTGATGTCATGTGACAAGAAACTCTGTCTTTTTTAGTTTATTTTGAGAGGGAGAGAGGGAGAGAGAAAATCCCAGGCAGCCTCCAGGCTGTCAGCGCAGAGACTGATGCAGGGCTCGATCCCACGAACCGTGAGATCATGACCTGAGCCGAAGTCAAGAGACGCTCAACCGACTGAGCCACCCAGACGCCCCAAGAAACTCTTTAAGGACATGAAATCGTGTCTTATATCCCTCGTTGCCACCTTCCTCCTCCCTCATTCCCGTCATTTATTCTGAACCCAGTTTCTCGAATCAGTTTATCAATCTACCAATTAATGAACCCCCTTATTTTGTTTCTTCTTTTTTTGTTGTTTATTTGTTGTTGTTGTTTTGACATTATATTGATTCCTGACTTGAGAACGATGGAGAGGGTCTGGGCAGGAAATGGGAGAAAACGCCCCGTTAGCACCTTTACACACTAACAAAATAAGAGCTAAAAACAGTTCATCGATTATTCAGGAACAGAAGATCGGGATTTGGCAATCTCAGCCTGTCATTTCTATTTCTGCTTGACTATCATGCCTCCTACTGTTTTAACCTAGTTTTTAAAAAATTTCTTTTGCGCTCCAGAAGCATCCTGCCTGTCACGAGTAGTTTTTTATTGCTGTGATATGTCATGCCAGGAGATTTGTTGCTGCTGAGAACATCTTTAGGGGATAACATGATTTAATGATCAAGCCCCTGTAAGTAGATGTGTAAGCACTAACATATGCAGGAACACATCATCCGTAGACACTCTCGTGTTAACAAAGATTTTCCAGTTCCGAAAACCCGGCCCAAGACTCAGGACTTTGTGCTTTCCGTTCAAGTTCCCTCTGATGCCCTGATTACACACTCCGCAAAAAGTGTCAAGTGGGGTCTGGCGGGCAGGCCCATGACCGCAGCATCCTTCCGCCCTGTCAGCGCCGCCTGCTGAGGGCCTGGCTGACAAGGGGTGAGCCAGGGCACAGCGCCGAGGCGGCCGGCCAGGGAGGGGCAGGGGGAGCTCACGCCTTCCCTGCTCCCTCTGCCCTCTCCTCACAAGCCTGCAAGCCCAGCGAAGGCCTCATGCCCGGCCCGAAGTCCCCCCCCTCCCCCCCGGGGCCCCCTGTGCATCATCTTCTGGGGCTGTGCCTGCTGCACCTGTGTCCTTGCCTTGTATCCAGGCTTCCCTCAGGACCGCCCCCCGGGCAGGTGCCCCAGGGTCGGCGGGTCCCCGTCACCAGAGACAGCATTCTACGCGCGCCCCCCCCCCCCGTTTTTCCCCAAGGCCCCATATTAGGGTGTAAAGACCGAGAGGCAGATATTAGTCTAATTCCTATTTCATGGCGGAAAAGATGATGCTCGTACCAAATAAAAAAGGGAGGTGATTGCTCAGTGGGGGTATGTTATTTAAAAGAATTTTTTTAATGTTTCTTTATTTTGAGAGGGAGAGAGAGCGAGCTCATGCAGGCCAAGAGTGGGGGAGGGGCAGAAAGAGAAGAGAGAGAGAGAGAGAGAGAGAGAGAGAGAGAGACCCAAGCAGGCTCCGTGACATCAGTGCAGAGCCCGACGTGAGGCTCAAACTCCATGGCCTGAGCTGAAATCAAGAGTCAGATGCTTAACCGGCTGAGCCGCCCAGGCGCCCCTCGGTGGGGCTATGGAAACATTCGCTCAGGCAGAGGCAGGTGCCTATGGCTCTGATGGACACAGTTCTGGACAGTGGTGCAGAGCTGTTGCAGCCAGAGGGCATCAGTGCCACCTGGAAGCATCGCAGACTCTCTACCCTCCACTCCTTAGCAGGAGGGGGAGAACCCGAGGGCAGGAGGGATTCCTCTTCCACCCACAGCCACAACAGGATGCCCTGGTGGGGCAGATTCACGAATGCCCTGAGTATGGAGGGGAGCAGAGCCATGCATCCCTGCACAGACACAGAAAATCCTCTTTTCCCTCTTAAATAAAATGAGCTGGCCAGCTCCTGGAACAAGGAAGAGGGGGGAAGGTGGGATACTGAAGCAACAAGGAAGCTGTTCTGCAGAACAAAGTGCTGGGGGTTTGGGGGTGGAGGAGAGCCTTCAAAGCGGGTAGGAAGGGAGGGAGGAGCCCCTTACAGTCCCCACTGAGGTCTGACTTCCCTCTGGGTGCTTAGGAACGGTCACCTTGGCCTCTCTTCCCTGTTCAAGCCCCCGCTCCTGCTGTCGTCTCGCCCCAGGTGTAGATGGGCCTACCTCTACTCAGACTGGGCTGTAGGCTGGGTTCGGTCAGGCTCTGGGCTCCAGGGAGAAAATCTCCATCAGCTTCTTGTACTTCACTTACACTCCCAAAACAGTATTATAAGCACATAGAGATAATAAACGTATCCAGATAAGCACATATAGATAATAAATGTATATACAATCAAAGCATATAAACCAATGTTTTATTTAAAAAAAATCTACTTCTATTAACTTTTCTTTTCAGGGGCTTTATTTAGCTCAGTGCCTAAAGAAAAGAATGATATTGAAGACTGACACATACGTTTCCATTAAAGATGCCTTTGTTATTGGTTGAGCTGTGTTCCTAAAAAAGATGTGCTGATGTTCTAATGCCTGTACTTGTGAATGTGACCTTATTTGGAAGTAGGGTCTTTGTGGACGTGATTGAGTTAAGACGAGGTCATTGGGCTGGGCCCCCCTTTTTTTTTTTAATGTTTATTTTTGAGAGACAGAGAGACAGAGCATGAGCAGGGAAGGGGCAGAGAGAGGGGGAGACCCACAATGTGAAGCGGACTCCAGGCTCTGAGCCGTCAGCACAGAGCCTGACGCGGGGCTCGAACTCACGGACCGCGAGATCATGACCTGAGCTGAAGCTGGACGCTTAACTGACTGAGCCATCCAGGCGCCCCTAGGCTGGGCCCTTAATCCAATATGACTGGTATGTTTCTGAGAGAGAGAAGGGTATGTGAAGACAGGGACAGAGCTGGGAGTAATGGAGCCACAGGCCAAGAATGCTTGGTGCTACCAGAAGCTACAAGAGGCAGGGGAGGATCCTGAAGGATTCAGAGGGAGCACAGACCTGCCGACATCTTGACTTCGGACTTCTGGCTGTGAGGAAACCAATTTCTGTCGTTTCACACATCCCACTCTGTGATACTTTGTTCTAGGCAGCAAAGGAGACAAACCCCTCCATCTTTCACGGGCCTAGAGGCCTTGTCCGAGTATCATGACCCTTTACCCTCTGTTCCCTGAGGATGAGCTCCTTCCCAAGACAGTGGCTCCTTGGGTCAAATGCAAATGGACCTTGGCAAGCCCACCCCTGGCCTTCCAGATGCATCTGAGTCCTAGAATGAACACGGCTAACACTCTCCAGCTAGAACTTCTGCTTTTTTTCCTCTGAAACATGTCTTCCCCCTCGCCCCCCGCCCCCTGCCTAAATGTTGTAGACAGAAAGACCCCCTCAAAACCTATCTTCATAATTTCTCATTTCCAACCGCGTTTACCGATGAACTACCGTATTCCAGCTACGACTTGGGATCAGTGGGGCAGGTTCAAGTGACGTAGACAGTCCCTGCCTTCGAGGAGCTAATGTTCTTCTTAGAGGGAAGAGAGTGTATATATGTTTTCAGTGGGCCCTAACTAATAGCATCTAATTCAATGTGAAATACAGCGTAGGGCTCAGGTTCTCAGAGTTCTGAGAACAGGCTCCATGCAGACGGGCTTGGCAAACAGGAGGGCAGCAATATGAGGATGGGGAGAGGAGGGGGAGGTGGAATACTGCGGGACAGGGATTCAGCCACCTGCCCCCAGCAAAAGTCCAGAGAGTCATGAACAACATGCTCCCAAGATTGTAGAGGGTCTTGGAGCCTGAGCAGGGGGAGGTCCACTTGCCTTCAAATCACTAAGGGAAGTTGACTGGTCTGCAGGGTAAAACGGGCAGAACGATAATCGGCGAGGGTGCCCCCGAGTTATGATGAATTTTTTTTTACCCTCTGTTTCTATGAGTTTCCAAAATCCTTAGGGACCAGCTGTAAGTAGTCACTCGTAAGAGCAATTCTCGAAAGATTAACAGAGCACTGAAATGTCACGGTGACTCTCCCAAACATTTCGTCCCTCCCTGCCATAAACAGAAGGGCAGCACGTGGTGGGGAGCAAGGCTAGGAATGCACGAGGTGTCTTAAGTGTGCTCTCCGAGACAGGCTCCACAAATAGCCCCGCAAGCGTTCCTCAGCCAAGAGCCGTGGATGCCAGATGCTGTTAGCAGCTCGGGACTGTGAAGACCAGAAACGGGCTGTAGCGATACGGCCACAATCTAGCTCCTGGTGGTAAGGCTCTTATCACACTTACTCACCCACCTACTGAGTGGAGAACATTCTTCCTCCCAGGAACGGCTCCCGGCTTTTAGCTCGGCTATTGGCGTGCCTGGGTCTGTGAACACCGGGCAGCTGAGTGGAGGGGGGGCGAGCTCCAGAGAGTCGAGATGGATTTTCGGAACGCTGGCCTCCCTGAGTGCTCCGGACCGTCGAAGAGTGGAGACCCAGTGGTCCCAAACCCCAGCTCGCCCACCACGGGGGCCAAAGGATGAAACGTTTGCGAGTGTCACCCAGACGTTTCAGTGCTCTGTTAACCTTCTGGGAATTACTCTTGCAAGTGAATACCTGTCTCTGGTTCCTAAGGATTTTAGAAACCACGACGACCCTCTCTGCCTGTTCCATAGGCCCAGAGCTGTGTCCTCTTCTGCCCTTCCTTCTCCTCGGGTGGAACTGGGCAGTCTTCCAGGATTTGCTGCAAGTGTCCAGACAGGTTCATCACCCAAGTTATTATCTGGAGAAAGTCTGTGTGTGGGTATTTTGCTACCTGCCTGCTAGGCCTGGAGACCTTCCCATTTGATGTTCCTGGTGAGGCAGGCCAGGCCACCCGCACCCTGAGACAAGGATCCATGCCAGGGCCCCTGCCCAGGTTCCCAAATGAAGGAGAAACACATCTGGCCATCTCTCCTTCCGCAGACACAATGTGCCCTTGAACAGAAATTATTTCTCATTACAGAAAAGGGGTCGGCACACTTCTTCCGGAAAGGGTCAAATAATAAACATTTCAGGCTTTGCGAGCCCCATGGTCTCTGTTTCAACTACTCAGTTCCCCACTGGAGTGCGACAGCAGACGCGGACGATGATAGACACGTTAAGTATGGCTGTGTGCCAATAAAACTTTATTTGTAAAGGGCGGTGGGACAGAGTTAGTCCACGGGCCATTCTCCTGTCACAGATGTACATACACATAACTTTTTTGAACGGTCTACTGTAATGTTAGGTGAGCTCTTATGGATACTTTTATTGCTCCCTACACCGGCAGGCAGGTAGGCCAGTGTCGTACACATTCATTTTTTCTATAAGGCAGTTGAGGCTCCCTAACAACTTATCTGATGCCAACAGTTAGTAAGTCACAGAGTAGAAGATTCAGCCCCAGGCCTATCGTTTCAGAGTCCCGACACGTCTTGAAGCACACCAGTATGTTCCAGAATGTGTCTCTCCCTACTAATACCGGTTATGTGAAAGAGGAATTCCGGAGTCAAATAAGTTTGGGAAACTCCACTTTAACGGAGGTTAAGGAGGCTTTTAGTGTTTATTATCAATTTCCAAGCGGGGATTACAACATGCTGAGTTTTCCAAACATAGTAGACGCCAGACCCCTTTTATTTTCCTGTCAAAGCAGCTCTTGGGACTCCATGCTTCTTGGATCCGTGTCTAGGAAATCCTTTACGAAGCATAAATGCAAGCTACGGAGAAGAAGACGTTAGAGAGAAGAAATGTCAGATGGGGAGTGGGACAGGGTGAGGCCCCATGGCAGCCCGCTTCGGACAGGCCTAGATTGTGATCAAACATGGGGGCAGCACAGAGATAACTGAACGAAACAGAACCCCCTGCACCCCGGACTCGAGCTCGGTGTAACCCAGGTAACCAAAAAAGTGAGGAGGGAAATGTAGTTGGCTTTTCCCACACCAGATGTGCCTCTGCTTTTTCTCCTCGCTGGGAGGGGTTACTAATCTGATTGGTCACCATCCAAGTTGGTGACTGGGCCTCTTTCCCCTTGCCATCTCGTGAGTAGAGGGCGCAGGACCCAGTCAAGATGCAGCATGGGATTTGGGCACAGGCCATAGTTTCTAGAGAAATTCTCCTTCTTATGATGCCAGATGCCAGTTCCACTGAATACAATATTTCGCTGAGCCAATCATAGAAGTGAGTGTGCCCTGAGAAAGGTTTTGATGGGGTTTTCAAGGCATTTTGACTAGAAACCCAGGAACGTCCGAACCCCGTCTGCAAACACCCCATTGCCCTCCAGGATTCTGGAAGGAGTGATACTAAAGGAACGATAAATGGTAGGAATCCATATTAATGTTATTTTTTATTGCTATTAAATTTTTTTAGTGTTTATTTTTGAGAGAGTGAGAGAGAGAGAGAGAGAGTGAGCGAGCATGAGCAGGCGAGGGGCAGAGACAGAGGGAGACACAGAATCCAAAGCAGGCTCCAGACTCTGAGCGGTCAGCACAGGGCTCAAACTCATGAACCGCGAGATGATGACCTGAGCCGAAGTCCCATACCCAACTGACTGAGCCACCCAGGTGCCCCTCCAACTCTTTTAAAAATATTTATTTATTTTTGAGAGAGAGAGAGAGAGAGAGAGAGAGAGAGCGTGCACACAAGTGGGTCAGGGTCAGAGAGAGAGGGAGACACGGAATCTGAGGCAGGCTCCAGGTTCTAAGCTGTCAGCATAGAGCTGGATACAGGGCTCAAACTCACAAACTGTGGAATCACGCCTTGAGCTGAAGTGAGACGCTCAACACACTGAGTCACCCAGGAGCCCCCGTATTCATGTTCTTAATAATGGCACCAATGCTCCCAAATCCCCAGTGCTGACTTCCTCTGGTGAAACTGGGACTGCGGCCCACAGCCGAGGCTCACGGTCCAAGTGAGGGCTCTGCTCACCCTTTTCCATCAAATCCACTCAGATGTGTTTGTGAGGAGCTAGAGTTTAAAACATGGCAGGGCCTGCCCTCACAGGGATCCTGGCTCAGTTTACCAGTGATGCTACGTGTAGTAAAAGAAGATGGGCAAGAGAGGGATGGCTTGCCAACTTCAGACCAGGGACAAGGAGACACAGAAGAGGGGAACGTGGCTTTCCAGTCTCACTGGAGCTTGTTGGCCGCACGGCCTACTGCAAGGCGGAGAAGTTAATACTTGTCACCAGACGCCCTCTGTCTCTTCATCTCCGGTCACCTCACCAGGGAGTATTCTGGAATGCTGAGGACATCTCTCCCCTTCAGTCCTCAGGAGCACTATTCAACAAGCAGTCGATGAGGGTCTATGACTGCACGAAGGCAGAGAGTCGCTGCCTCTCAAAGAGCACGTGGGAGAAGCGTGCTGGGAGGGGAGGCCCCACTGGGATGAGGAGGTCCTCGACGGACCGCGGGCAAGACGGCAAAAATACCCACCCCCTCCTTTTGTGAACGGGTGCTCCTCATGCTTGGGGGTGCCCGATAAGGGCTTCCAGTCCCCAGAGACCGCAGGGTCTCGTCGCAAGAAACATACAGAATACGCGTGACTTCTCTTCATGAGCAATGTGTGACCTTGCGCATCTATCTCAAAACCTCTCTGGAGCAAAGTGAAGTGTACCAAAGAAATAAATACATCTATGCCATTCAGTATAACATATAATATTACAATAAGGCACCTACTTCTAAACATTTTGCTGTGGGCAATCAACCAGTTTTGGCTACTGCAGTGGCAAGGTGGTGTGTCCCCTCCCCCGCAGAAGAGATGTCCAGGTCCTAATCCCCAGAACCCGGGACGGCGATCTTATCTGGGTTATTTAGACAGGTGTAGGTGGAATCTAAGCGATCAGCAGGACGCGGGGAGCCCAGCATCCTCCTACACCGCCATCTTCCCCAGGTCCCGGCGATCTTATCTGAAAAGAGGGTCTTTGCGGACGGAAGTAAGTAGTGGATGTTGAGATGCAGAGATGGTTATGGGCTATCCAAGTGGGCCCTGAATCCAATGACAGTTGTCCTCAGGGAAGACACACAGACGAAAAGGTGATATGAAGACGGGGGCAGAGATGAGAGGGATCTGAGTGCAACCAAGGCAAGCCAGCCGTCCCAGGAACCAGAAGAGGCGAAGGACAGATTCTCCCCCAGAGCCTCAGGGGAACACAGCCTCACGGACACCTTGCATTTGGACCGGTAGCCTCCAGAACCATGAAAGAATGAATTTCTGTGGTTTTAAGTCTCCGGAGTGTGGTGATTTGTTATATAGCAGGAACAGGAAAGGAATAAAAGTACTCATTTTTTAAACGCATTTTGTGTCATTTCAAATGTGTGTGCGCGCGTCTGTGTGTGAGAGAGAGATTCGCTCATATAGGGCTTCTGCAAGTCTATACCTCCCAGGATCAAGACCTCACAGGTGGCCCGTCACACAGACCCAGTCTCAGCCCCTCTCTTGGCTCTGGAACAGGCAAGAAGCATCCTCCTTGGCTGCAAAGTGCAGCACTGTTAGGTGGGAGAAAGATCTCCAGGTGGAAAGGACGGGGTCCTTCTCAGAGGGCCACCCGAAGGAGCTGGAGGTGGTCGCGAACGTTCACCAGGGACTCGACTTGTGTTTCAGAGAAAAAGTTAAGGTGACCCCACCACACTCAGATTCGCCTTCCCTCTCTGCTCAGAACAGCTGGGGACACCTCACTGACAGCTCCTTTCTGAGTCCTGAGATGGGGTTCCACTGAGCTGACTTATCTAGTGCAAACCTCCTCATCCCCTCGTCCCAGTCAATCTAGGGCGCTGTTACAATTGTGTCTCAGTTCACCACCTTGGAAGAAGTTGCTGTTTCACCCACAGTGGATTTTTGTCCCCCTTGAGAAACCACAGGGCGAGGGTAGAGCCTGGGTGAACCAAGGCAGACGGTTCAGTTGAGAAAATTATCTGGGTGCCCGACTTGCACAATTACATGGAAGGCTTTTTGTGTTTTAATCAATGAGGCCAAAAGGCATAGCAGATTTGAAAGAAATGAAATGACCAAAAGGCACCCCCCCCCCCCCCCGGGGTTTGAATAAGCCCATTTCAATTAAGTTTGTGACCGGAAGGCACTTGATTTTTTTCTAATAAACAGGTATCCAGCAAGAAGGCAGCTGTAAGCAAATTCTAGGAAGAAAGCAGTGGGCAGTGTTCTCAGCAGTCACTTTTTGACTTTTAGGGTCTGGTGCTGTATTTTTCCATTACCAAAAAAAAAAAAAATAAAATAAAATAAAATAAATAAAGACTAGGCATAGAAAAAAAAGAAAAAAAAGGAAACTGGAAGTTACTGCCAAAACAGATCAGTTCCACCAAAAATGCACCAACGAGCACTCTTTTCCCTGCCCTGGAAATTATGTGGCTCTCTCCACCCTTCTAAATTACACTGTCCTGCTATACTTTATTTTCCCACTAACTATACAGAGTGGAGATATTAGCTGATAACATGGCCTGTGCTACTTTTGGCAGAATGTGGGTTGTGTGTGTGTGGGTTTTTTTTTTTTTCCAAGAGCACAACCAAGTTCTGGATCACAAGGCCTTTAGACATTATGGCCGGTATTTTTTTTTTTTTTTCAAAACTGTGGTGCCTGACTCTTACAGCATACCACAGATGGGACCCAGAGGCTGCAGCAATAATCCATACATCATTGTTTCAAAGAAATCACAGCTGAAGGAGGGGTGCATTAATACCGCATTTGGATTTTACCCAATATGCGTGTGTCCCTCTATCTGTGGCAGGTGATATTCCATAAATCATAAATATTCCAGAGCCTTAGAGAAAAGAGTGACAGTGGCATCAGTTTCCAAGTTGAAAGCAACTATAGTGCTGATGTGAAAACAGCGGCCAACAGCCTCAGTGTTGGTCACGATTTGGGTTCAGGTCGGCCTGCAAAGAAACCCACCAACATGAGAACCCTGCCTGGTCCCGACACTTACTTCCCACAGAAATGAGAGCGTACGACTCCTTAATGGTGGTTTCAAATAAAGGCAATAATTTGTTTCCAGCTGGTACAATTGTTTAATAAAATGCCGGCTGAGTCTCCCCAAGTAATATTCTCCTCTCCTCAGCAACAATGAAAATTACCCCATCTTGGGGACCACTCGCTCAATCCATACAAAATGTTCTCGACTTGAAGTACCGTAAGATTTTCAATGACAGTCATTTGCCATATGGAGGGATGAGAAAAAAAAGGTTTCGGAGATACATGGTAAACTGGAGAAGGAAAAAAAAATCTTAACAGAAGGCTGAAGCCATTTCGCTATTGTAATAATTATTCCGGTAATGTTTTAATCAAAGGAAGCAGCCTGTGTCCCTCCCCTCATCTATATTCAAGCCATCACACTTTGTAGGTGTTAATCTCCACGCCTTCAGGCTGTTACAAGGCAGCGGATATTGGCAGTCCCTGAACTGTAGAGGCCCGTATGATAACAGTACCTGGCACTGCCCTTAATTATCTCAATTATGTTAATATGTGTTGTTTGTCAACAGCTAGAAAGCGGACGTGACCTTTAGGCTGTTGGGAGAGATCGGTTTGTAGATGTAGGTTTGGGCGAGAAGGTTTCCTTTCTGCTAGGATTTTTCTCAACTTTTTAAAAAAGGATTTTATATTTATGAGAGTAAAAGAAGAAACTAAAAGATCACTCATAATCTCAGCTAGCACGCATTTCCTTAAAGTCATTCGTCCAATGTGGTTTCAGTAGTTTTTATTTCTTCTTCCGCCTAAGTGACCGAAAACAATATAAATATATAACAAACATAAATGAATGGATGGATGAATGAATGAGTACAACAAATGTTATATACACAGAATATAGGGGATAACTGATTTGTTTTCTAAATAAATAAATTTTAGCAATTAAATTTAATGCGATAGCCCAGTAGCACATACTTTTGAAAGCAACAGGGAAGCATTGTGGGCTCTCCGTATAAAAGCAAACGATGCTATTCAGTATTTAAAACCCTAAAACTAGCTGATCTTTTTTCAGAGCAGGATAGTGAAGCTTGTCCAATAAGCATCCTGGTCATTTTCCTAGTTTCCTGGCACAAACTACCGTAGAACCCAGCCTAGTCTACCCACCCAGAAACCACAGAAGTGAATTTGATTAATGGCAATTGAATTATTGTTAGTCACTGATGAAACACACACAGGGTATGTTCCCATATCAGCAAGGGAAGAGAGAAAGAAGTATGTGTTGGTTTTCTTTTCTTTTCTCTTCTTTTTTATTTGAGAGAGAGAGAGAGTGCACGATAGAGCAGGGGAGAGGGGTGGGGAGGGGGGAGAATTTTAAGCAGCCTCCATGCTTAGGAGGGGCTCAATCCTGGGATCATGACCTGAGCCCAAACCAAGAGTCAGACGCTTAACCTGGGACGGAGCCACCCAGGTGCCCCAGAAGTGTGTGTTGTTTTCCTTAGGCCATATCCTCTTTATCACCTACCCTGAATTCAAGCGTTTGTGAGTGTTTCCCAAGCCACCTGGGCTGAGCACAGCCTAATCACTGGAGGGAGGGAAAGAGAGCAAGGGCTTGCCTGAATGTCTGGGTTCTAATTTCAACATCTGGAGCCACAGTCTCCTCATCTGCTGAAATAATGCTTATCAAACTGGTTGGTGTTTTTCATGTTTGTTTATTTCAGCGGGGAGAGAGGCAGAGCAAGACAGAGACAGAACCCCAAGCAGGCTCCACACTGTCAGCGCAGACCCTGATGTGGGGCTCGATCCCACGAACTGTGGGATCATGACCTGAGCCAAAATCAAGTCGGATGCTTAACTGACTGAGCCACCCAGGCACCCCTTTCCCACCCCTTTTTAAAGCCAAATCCTGGGGCACCTGGTGGCTCAGTCGCTCAAGCGTCAGACTTGATCTCGGCCCGGGTCACGAACTCACGGTTCGTGGGTTCGAGCCCCGCGTCGGGCTCTGTGCTGACAGCTCGGAGCCTGGAACCTGTTTCTGATTCTGGGTCTCCCTCTCTCTCTGCCCCTCCCCCACTCACCCTCTGTCTCTCCCTCTCTCTCTCAAAAATAAATACACATTAAAAAAATTAAACAAACAAACAAAAGGCAAATCGTGCTTCTCCATTCTGAGTACTCTTATTTTCACTGAGATGCCGGGCATGCCAGCCTCCTAGAGTGAATTTCAGTCCAATGCATACAACACCCAAGATTTTCCACGGAGAAGCCACCTACCTCCTTGGTCACGTGTTAGAATTTAATTCCATGGAGAAAGAAAAAAAATGGTCTCCTTCTTGCGAGAGGGGGTTTTCTGTTTTTTGTTTTCTCAAAACAACGCTGATGGGAAATGAGGCCAAACCCAGTGTAAGTTTGAGGTTTCTGCCTCAGAAGAACTGGAGAGAATTTAGTTTGCAGGGTCCCCGATCAGAGACAAGTTGACTGGGACAGTGGGCCTTTTCCTGCCTTGCAGCCAGGGTGAGCCCGTGCCATGGGGGTGGGAGGGAGCCGTGGTCCCCTTGTCGCTAGCAAGGCAGTGGAACCCGGGTTAGCGGGCCTTCCCAACAAGATATGAACAGGGGTAGCGTTCCCAGAGACAACAGAGAACACCCAGTGAAATTCGAGTTTCAGATAAACAACGAATACGTTTTTCGAATAAGTAATGCCCCAAATATCGCGAACTCTGGCCATCCTAAACTGTTGCCGCAGGAACCACAGCAGTCCTCCAACTCAGTCTTCATCTTATGTATGAGAAAGAGGAGGCCCGAGAGCTAAGGCTGCTTGTCCCCTAAACAGCCGCAGGCCCAGGAGTGCCCGAAGGAGCCGACTGTCCACCTCCAGCAATCTTACGACTGTTCTTTTTTAAAAAAAGGCATTGAATACACAGCACCCTCAATTTTTCTGACTGTCTGTTCACATAAACCCAGGAAACTACTGAGCTGTGATCAGTGGTTTTGCTGTTTTTACACCGAAGCCTTTGTGTGTTTGTGGCCAACAGAAACAGCAAGCGCTAAAAGGTTAATTAGTGACCGTCTACACCTACCTCTGCTGACCACAGGAGGCAAGAACAGGGGGGGCTTTGTCTAAGATCAGTGATTTCACAGGATTTCCACCATGAGCTAACTTGAGACAATTTGGCCATCAAGCCAGAAAGGGGCACATTAGAGAGAAGAGAGGGGCAGACCAGGAATGGGCTTTTACCTCAGAATGGAGAATCGGGGGCACCCGGGTGGCTCAGTCGGTTAAGCGTCCGACTTGGGCTCAGATCATGGTCTCATGATTTGTGGGATTGGGCCCCACGTCGGGCTCTGTGCTGACAGCTCAGAGCCTGGAACCTGCTTCGGACTCTGTGTGTCCCTCTCGCTCTGCCCCTTCCCCACTCGCACTCTGTGTCTCTCTCTCAAAAATAAAACAAAACAAAACGAAAAAGAACTGAGAATCCAAGTATATGTGTTTGGTCACAGTCCCACCCTTTTGACCTTCGTCCTTTGACCCCGATCCACGTGCCGACCCAAGGATGCCCTTGTCTCGTTCCCCTTCCACAGCTGGGGTACTTGTGGGTGCGCCCATCCCTCTGTACGCCTCCATTTCTTCTCTAAGATGGACCAGGGAGAGAGCGTTTGCACACAGATTTCTACCTCAAGGTCGAAGCATGCAACAAAAAGCCGCGTGGCACAGTTCGAGCTGGGTCTGAAAGAAGGCTGGAAGGCTCACCGTGCTTTAGGTGGATACAAGGGGATAGACGTGATACTCTAAGGCTCCCGTTTCATGAATATAAACCAGTACTTTTTTTTTTTCCTTTTCCTTTCAAATATTTTCACCTTGTGCTATGAGACACTTGGTACACACAGAGCATTATAAAAAGAACGCTAGGAGACAAGCTTTGTCTCATCAGTTTTTCTCCCCACACTTCAGAGCTGGCCAAAACACTCTAGCTCTGTACTTGGCCGAGTCTCAATGCCTGCAAAGTGTTTTTGGAACTGATATTTATTGTACCCTCTTCTGCGACTTTCCTTTCACAGCTCACACGGCCCACCAAGGGACTTTCCCTTTCGCGTTCGGCAGTTAGCACCGAATCTCCCTGGCAAGGCTCTCGGTGACTGCACAATCTCACACCTGCCAGTGCTGGAAAGTTCTGGAAATAAGGGCTCTGTGCCAGACATTCCTTTGGAGCACTTCACCTCAGCCAGTTCCTCATTCTCCCGGCTGTTAGACAAGCAACCAACTTCTCGAACTTAGCTAAACTTTTTGCAGTGACAGTGCGCACGGAGCATATCCAAGATCCGAAGTGGATGCCAAGGTCCCCGGTTCTAACACTGGCTCTCACGCTGCCTTTCTTAATGCCTCCCTTTTTTATGTCATGCCTCACACTCTCCAGAGGGCCCTCGCATCTGTTCCTCCTTTGTTCTTGGTGACGGTTCTGTAGGATGGAATGGGCAGGTTCAGATCAAGGAGCACATTCGGAGGGTTCACCTCGCGCCAGGCTCTGTGCCGGGCATTTTCGCGTAGTCTAGCTCATGTGATCCTGCTCGCAGTCCTGCAAGGTGGGCAAAAGGAAGGTACCCCCCATGCAGAGGAAAAAACTTGAGCATCGGAGAATGGGATGCCCCAGGGCTGAAAGTTGACCCTTTTCTGCACTATATATCCTCTGCTTTAAATTCTGTGCCTCCGTTACAATTCTCTCCCTGATTACAGTGAGCCTAAGAAATGGCACCTGCTCAAGTGAATGGCATCTTACTTGCATAGATGTGCACTCACGTTAGACTTAACAACAAAGACCACAACTTGTTACGCATGCCCATGCATGGCCTCTTTATTCCTGGACAAGGGAACTTTATTCCCTACCGGGCCCACTGGATGGATAAGGCTTCTCGAAGTTAGAGGAACAGTGCTGGGTGCCTCTGCTCTGAGCTCTTGGAACCCCCTCAATCTTCTCTGCAGCGTTTTATTAGTAATAAAACCGCTGATGTTAAAATTCTCTATGTTTAGTATTTTACCGCTGTAACACAATATGAGGCGTACGAGAAAAAGGCTAATCATCTACCCAATCCCATCTTCCCGCAGGAACCAGATTAAAACTGTGCTAGATATCTGTACACACATTTCCCCTTAATCAGATAAATACATAAGAGCTTATACTTATATTTGAGTTTGCTGGCTTTTCCCTGAAAGAGACTCATGCATTTTTCATTACTGTAAAACTCTTTGTGTCTTTCTTCTTCATGGCTTTTTGTTTTGTTTTGTGTTTTGGTTCATAATACATCACGGATATTCCTAAATCTAATTCTTCCCTAACTTCTTTATGCACACACACACACACACACACTCACACACACACAAGACCACCTAATGGGGATATCGTACAAGAAATCATGATAGCACTAAAATTCCCATGTAGTGGCTATACTGTAACTCCCTTTTGATCTGTTTCTGGCTTTTGCCACTGTGAGCAAAGGTGCCATGAACACTGTCGGATGTGCAGGGAAGGGATAAAAGCCCAATTTTTTCCTCTTCCCACTTAGGTGACTGTGGCCTGCTCACCAAAGTGATGAAAGACAGATTCACAGGAAAAGAGTTCACTTCACGTGCACACAGGAGTTTTACAGGAAAAGAGGGAGAGGCACAGCAATGGTTAAGGCCCCAGAGTGTATATACTATTTTAACAAAGGGCGATGAAGTGTGGAAGAATGACCGAAGGCGAAGGGGTTTGGGTTTCCCAAACGGTAAGCTGTAGGCGGCTACACATATGTGGAGACTAGTGGAAGACGGCGGTTAGGCTTGTTTATGTAGCATCAAGGAAACGCTGTCCCCAGTGACAAGGAGGGAATATAAGGAGACCTCTATGAAGGGAATACGTACCCTGTTTTAGGAGAGAAAGGGAGGGCAGCGTTGCTTCCGTGACTCCTCAAACTCAAAATAATGCTTCTGTCACAGTGGCATATTTTGGGGATGGCATACTCTGATCTTGTTCAGACGTATGTTCTTAAACACAATTTCTATGGCATAAATCCGCCCCCCCCCCCCCCCACCGCCGACCGCCGACCGCAGTGTTGAGTTAAAAGTATATGTGCATTTTATATTTATAGATGTGGTCAGATTACTGCCCTGGAAGGCTGTAATAATTCACCTTTCACCCAGCAAATGTGAATCTGTAAGCACCCCAGTCTTCCACATCCTGGCTGGCTTTGGTGTTTGTTGGTTAGTTCGGGTCAACCTGATGGACGGAAAGTGGCACCTCCTTGTGATTTCAATTTGCATTTTGTTCCCTACCAGGGAAGACTGAACGTCTTTTCACATGTCTATTAACCATTTGAAGTTGCTTTCTCTGAGCTCCCTCTAATTGTTTAACCGGTTTCCCTCTCTCCCTGGGGTGTAAGCTCTACTACAGCGGGTCCCAAGTATGTCTTGTTATTCTGATATTTCTTTCCGGCTCCTAAGAGAGTTGCTGGCAAATAGTAAGCACAAAATAAAGAGTCGCTTAATGAATTAGTGAATAATCCTTCCACCTAGCATTTCTTCTCATAGGAACTATATTAAAGAAATAATAATGGCTATATATAAGGCTAAAGTCATGAAAATATTCATTACAGGACTGTTTATAACTGGAAATAAAATAGGTAATGATATTTGATAGAGAAGGAAATAATAACTTTTATTTAGTGTAAACTCTTAGGTAGTAGGTTAAAAGTTTTTTTATACAATTTATCCTGTTTAATCCTACTATAGTACATTTTAAAAAGCTACTGCAACACTGCATGCATAATAAAATCCTAATTGTTTAAAGAAATGCTTCTGCATGCATAAATAACTGGAAAGATACACGCTGTTGGCAGTAGTTTATTTGTGTGATTAAAAAACAACATATTATTTTTATTTTTGTTTTGCCTACACCTACTTTTACCTAAGTCTTCTCCACCTCCTGCAAGAAGAAAAAGCATGTAAGAAAAGCTACCCCTTAATGATATTCTAGTATGTAGTGCTTTCTTCTTGGTCTTTTTAATAAGGTGCTGTATGTATACATACACATGCATAATATACATTATTATATGTAATAAAGTATATATAAGTATGTACACACAAACTAATATATATCATATATAACAAAGTGTATATATATTCTAAATATATCTGTATATTCATAGAGACCTCTCTTCAAACACCCATATATAAATATAGATGTATATAAAGGCCAAATAAAGTGTTATAATAAAAAAGTAAAGCTGATAAATACCCAATGAAATAGCTCATTGGCCATCTCATTTTTCCTAGATAATATATGTCCTGGGGCTTGCTTCCCCATGAATGAGGTATATTTGTCTCCTCAGTCTTTTAGGGTCGGCTCGAAGGGCCATTAATCATCCTGTCTGGAGCTCAGAGAGAACCCTCTGGAAACAGGAACAGGCCCATCCAGCCTCAGCAGCAGTGATGGAGGTGCCCAGCCACTGCAACGGAACTGGGCACAGGCATGAACGTGATGATGAAGAAGGTCATTTCCTGCCTCACTGGCCCGCACTGCAGGTGAGGTCCCCACGCGCCCCACTCACACCCTCAAAGCAGATCTATCCCCTCATGTCACACGAAAGCGAATGAGGTTTTCCTCCCGGTGGAAATCAAGACTGGGATCCAGACAGCAGAATTGAAATGAATAGTGAGCACTACAACATGAAAACCAAGAAGCAACTGACAATTATACACAAGGAATCTTTCTCTTTAGAGGGAAAAACACCCCAAAACCAAACATAAATAAATCAGAAAAAAAAGCCTACTCTAGTACTTTCAAGCGTTTCACCCAAAAATTCCATTTCTGGGGAGCAGTGACCTCAACGGAAGCTGCTGTGAGCAAACCTCCCCATTCCCTGTCCCCAACCTTGGGCTGGTTGATTTCAGCTACCTCTAAGGACCTCGTGGGCATGAAGCAAAGCCCAGACCCTGTCCAGAGGCTCAAGGAAACCTGGGTGGAGACAGTGCAAAGGACGCAGGTCAATCCCCAAAGAATCCAAGTAAAAGCCGTAACCTAAGTATGGGAACTGATCAAACCATATCTTCCTTCATGGCCTCTAGGTCAGCGAGACTCCGCCCCCAACCGTCCTGCTGTGCATGTTTCTGAAAGTTCAATGACAAGATACCCTGGCCTCTTCTGTGAACCACAGTCAGGTGTCAATGGAAATCAGCCAGGGTGGGGGGTGGGGGTGGGGGGGGGGTATTCCCACACATCCTTACTGATCCGCATAAACTAACTACAGCTCCCTTGACCCAGGTAGTTATTCCTAGAGAGGCAGGTCGTCAGATGGACAAGGAGGGGCAGAGCCGAGCTGGTGTCAGGTGCCCATGAGCTCCGAATGGCTATCGTCTCTCCTCCTTTGCGGCTTAGCCCTTCTCTTCCTTATCCCGAGTGTGTTTATTTGCCCTTCTATACCTGACCTGACAGGGAGCCTCGCCTGTTCCTGACTCCCTGGGCGCTGCGCTGCAGAGGCACGAAACCTCCCTCCTGGCCACAGAGGGAAAGTGCCAGGAGTCAGGGAGGGGCGGGAGAGGCAGGCACAGAAGCAGACAGCCCAGTCCCAGAGGATATTTGGGGAGGCGGGTGAACCAGCACACAGAACCCCCTTCAGTTGCTGCGGGAGAAAATAGAGAGATTCTGTCTGGAGCATCGTCGGCTCACGAAAGCCCACGATTCAGCTTCTCGGCAGGTCTGGGAGCCAGCTGGGTTCCCGCTGGAAGTCTCAGCTCTGCCAGAGAGGGAGCACTGAACCACGGAAATCTGCAATGACTATCTGCTGAGAATGAGGGCTCTTTTTGGGGATGTTGGAGAACTGGTCGTGAAAACATTCGCAGGTGGCAGGTGTCGGTCGAGGGGAGGCCTGGGTCCCCTCCCGGCTCGTCCACTGGCTGCGGGGTCCACACTGGGGCGTCCCCAGCCTCCCTGTGCTCCCTATGGAAGGACTAAAGGAGTAAGTGGAGTTAAAATGCTGGAAATTCTGCCTGGCGCCACGTATTTTCCATTATTACCTATTTTTTAATACTTTAGGGCACAGAATGGATGAAGACTGATTAAAACACACAAACACTTCCCTCCCATGTCCCCTGAACCTGAAGGTTTAACAAACTAGTTTCGGGGTTCAAGTGGGGCCGGCTACTTGAAGATGTCTAGGTACTAGAACTTTGCAAAGTGAGCTGAGAAAATGAGCAGAAAAGAAACAAGGACTCCTCGAAGACGCAAAGAAGAGGGAACACGTAGATGTCAAAATGCACGACGGCCTCCTCGGCTCACCGCCCGTCCAACACACACAGTGGGGGTGAAGAGACGCGACCGTGGTCAGCTGACAGCCTTGCAAGTCCACCTGAGAGGCCGGATTCCTTGGTAGCAATTATTCCCGTGGTGTTTCCTCTGCGTACAGAAAAAACTCCCGGAGCACTGAATTTCCGGATGCAGAAACCTCAGGGACTTCTCACGCGTTTCTCAAAGCTGCAGCTGGAGCGAAGCATCACCGTGAGGTGCGTGGGGACCAGTACGTATCTGGGCTTGGGTTTTCTTCCCCATATGAAGACAGTTGTATCTTGTCCAAGTCTTCACTCGCCTGGCAGTCATAGACAGAGATTCAAGTTCGGATTCCTGTTTCCCGCTTTTCTTCCTAGAACACGTGGCCCCCTGCCTTCTTTTGGACTCTTTGACTTCAGATGTTTAGCATTTCGGGGGGGGGGGGGGGGCTTTGCCAAAAGTATTTTGTTCTCACGCAGAACACAAAAAACAGCTGCATTTCGAAAATGACCCAACTGTCAGGTTTCTGATTTTTGAATCCGTCCAACCGGTTTAAAAGAAAATGCTGCCATTTGAAATAATCACCTGAATCTCCTGAGCAGCTTTACGTCATGACAGGGAATTAAACGGATCCCCGGCTTCGCCAAGGCCATCTGTGTGTGTGGGTAGCACGTAAGCAACAGAGTGGAGCCAGAGGTGATAAGAGGAGGACACGTGCAGGTGTAAGCGAGGTCTCTTCCCCAAGAAGAGACCGCATCTCCAGGGAGCTCTGATAACATCCCCACGACTCTGGTCAGCATGATGTGTCCAGCACAGTTTTGTTGAGACTCGAGGCCTTTTGTGACGGCAAGACCACGTGGGCTCGGACCCCACCCTTGCTTTCTCACATTTAAGAAGTCAGAAGAAAACGGAGGTAGAGAACATTACTTCTAAGACATGAACTTTCTTTTCCACGATTATTTAGAGCAGAGCGGGTGCCTGAGAACACAGCCAGTGGGGGAGGGGGGAGGCTACCGTCATGGGATCACCCTGGTACCAAGGAGAACAAAGGGGTCATCGGGCCCCTGAGCATCGACATCTACTGGACCTGGTGACTTTGAGGCACAGAACGGATGGCCAAGAAGAGGAACCACGATGCACGTAGGCAGAAAAGAATGCTCCAGCCTCAAATACATACCCTGATCGAACACAGCTTTTGACTTGGAATCACTTCACTTACCAACCTGACAATTCCTTCTGACGGAATAAAAAAGGCTGGTGAGGAAATCGGAACAGACCTGCGCGAGGCTAGGCAACAGGCGAGCGAGGTCTGTAACTTTAGTGCGTGCGGTACCTGTGGTGACGACGCCCAGTTGCCTTGCGAGAGCTGGGTGACAGACCTCCCTGGAGGCCCTCCGGCAGCAGACGTGAAGAGAGAAAGACGAGCGGTCATGGCAACCGAGGGCAAATCCACTGCTACTCTCTTGAGAGCAGCCAGGAAATGAGTTTCAGGAAAGGCAGTGGCTGAGGGTTACGGGCAAGGAATGTACATGAGGTTCAGACAAAACAGGCAGGAGGCGAATGGACGCGGATGAACCCAGGACGGGAGTTGAGAGCATCTAAACGAAACTCGAGGATCCTTCTAGACTTCACGGGTGGAAAGGCGGCATGCAAGGAGCTTGAGCCGGGTTGGGGGTGAGGGATGAAGACAGGACAAAAGATCCTAATCATGGACTCCAGCGCAGCGGACGGTGAGCTAACTCAGAGCAAGGTCAGGAGAGAATGCTGTGTTAATGTGGGGAGATGCCTCTCCAGAAAGGACCTGCTTTATACCCAAGCCAGTGGTTGTAAGAGGAAAACTCACCCTCAGATCTGTTTCTAAGCTGAGCGCCCGGAATCATAGCCCGGTGGATAACTTACACTTCTGTATTCCCCATTCCATATTACACATTGCACTTTAGAGGGTTCCAAGATTATATCTGAAAGAGGAAAATCCTTTGGGTGCTGGCCCTAGAATCTACTAGAAGAAAATAGAGAGAATTTTTGCTAAATTTCAGGCATAAACAGAGATGAGAATCTGTCTCTTAGGAGTGATGGCATGGATGGTGTGGAAGAGAAGGTTTTCTCAGATTCTCAGAAGATGCTTTTAGATCCACGGAAGAGAAACAGTCAAATGTGGATGTTCCTGACAGCATCTCACAGCTTTACTTGGGAGAAATGTTAGCAATGTTTTCTGAAATTTGGAGAATTTTCAAATTTATATTCTGTAGCTTTTTTATATATATGTATATAAAGCTATATTCTGTAGTGCTGGAATATTACTCGTCTACCTTGTAAAAAAACGTTACACTTTGGCTGCATGAGGTGCCAGGCTGCAGCGGAGGCACCTTTGGGAGGTCCCAGGACAAGTTCCATTATTTATTAGCTACGCGACATTGGGGAAAAATCGCTCCAACTCTCCAGCCTTCAGTTTTCCATCTGTAAGCGGAGGGTGACGGTACTGTCTTATGGAAACCATCGGGAGGGATGTGGATCAAATCGGATGCAAGAAGGTGTTAAAAGGATTTAAGAACATAGTATGGAGCTTCAGCGGCATAGCAGATGAACCTGATGTCGCCTGGGACGACGGTTACGGAGAGACCCAAACGTTGGGTGAAACAGAACATTGAAAGATGTAGAGGAAAATAAGGGAAGCTGCTGGGTGCCAGAGACGAAAGAAACCTAAGCCCTCGGGGGAGTACACACGAGCTGAGGAGAAGCAGCGCCCGGAGTCTCCACGGGATGGGTTTCCAGTGGCCACGAGGTAAGAGGTGGAGGCTTTGCCCGCAGAAGGTGATGGGGGGATAACGCCCTGGGTGAAGCACCACCGCCGCCTTTCAAAGGGCTGTATTCATTTGCCCAAGCTGCCGTCACCAAACACCACAGAGCGGGTGGCATATGGGAAATTGATTTTGTCATAGTTCTGGAGGCTGAAAGGCTGAGATCAAGGTGCTGGCAGATTGGGAGTCTCCCGAGGCCTCTCTCTTGGGTCCTCACGGGGACTGTCCTCTGGGTGTGTGCGTCCCGGGTGTCTCTTCTTACAAAGGACACCACTCGCGTTGCACTACGATGGCATTGAACCTTAACTGCCTCTTTAACGCCTTCCCTCCAAACACAGCCCTATCCGGGGGCTCAATGTATGAATTCTGGGCGACACAACAGAGTCCGTGACAAAAAAGCTCTACGTGTCAGGGAGGCAATAAGAAAGCTAGAGAAAACTTGCCATTTTATCAGGGCCCTTGGTGGGAAGGGGCACAGATCACCAGTAGGAAATAAAAGCCCAACCTTGCAGCAGGTACTGGTGTGGGCTTTGAACCCATCATCCCTACACGTAAACTAAGAAACTACTATAACGTGCTGGTCTAGGGACACTGAAGTTTCTGGAACCCCACCCGAAACTTAAAAAACAAACAAACAAAAACAAACCCATCCCAGAACAATTAATTGGAACAAAAATTTTACAAGTCAGGCTATCACACACATTTTTTTTTAATCCTGCTGAAAAATGAATTCATTAAAAATATATACCTAGGGTGGCTGGCTGGCTCAGTTGGCAAAGCAGATGACTCTTGATCTTTATGTATGATATACATACACACTGCACAAAGAAAGTATGAGACACACACTATACAATACACACACCACACAAAGAAAGTACGAGACACCAAATTGCATCAAATACAAAAGACCAATCATTCTCAAGGTGTGTTCCCTGGACCAGCAGCACTCCATCACCTCGGAACGTGGTAGATGTACAAATTCCTTGGGTCCCATCCAGACAGGCTGAATTCAAAACCTTGTGAGTGGGGCCCAGGGATCTGTATTTTCACAAGCCCTCCAGGGGATGCTGCTGGCTGATGAAGGGCGGTGAGCACCGACGCAGGGGGATGGGCACCCCGGTGGCTGCGGAAGGTGGCACTCCCAGACAGCAGCCCCACCTGGTCCCCAGGAGCTGCCAGCCTAGACCGCCAAACACGCCCCCACCCTGCCCTGCCTTCCCCCGTCAGCATACGTTTCAAGCCCGGTCACTCGCTTGCCTTCCGGGAGGGATTTGCCCCAGCTCACTAGACTCCCCTGTGCTCTCCTCAGGGCTTGGCGCAGAGCTGGTACTCAGCACATTTTTTTTATTGAATGAAAGAAAAAATGAGGGCTGCAGATGGCACTGGGCTATGTGTTTTGTTTTTGTTTTAAATGTTTATTTATTTTGAGAGAGAGAGCACAGGGGAGGGGCAGAAAGAGAGGGGGAGGCAGAGAGAATCCCAACCAGGCTCCATGCTGTTAGCCCAGAGCCCGACGCGGGGCTTGAACCCACGAACGGTGAGATCATGACCTGAGCCGAAACCAAGAGTCAGACGCTTAACAGACTGAGCCACCCAGGTGCCTGTTTTCTTTAAAAACAAAAACAAGAACAACAAAGACAACAACAAAAACCCCTTGAATCCAACATTTGGTATTTAAAATGGGGACAGTAGGCTGCTACCCCCAACATGGCCATGTGTAGAGAGACAGCGTATCAGTGGGGCGAAGAAAGCCGACTTGGCAGAAGGATCCTGAATTCACCCTCTTGGGCTGTCTAAACAAAGCACCATGGTTGGGGGGCTTAAATGACCGAAATGTGTTCTCTCACAGCCCTAGAGGCTGGAAGTCCAAGATCAAGGTGTCCGTAGGGCTGTTTCCTCCTGGGGAGGTGTCTCAGACTCCTCCCCCAGTCCCTGGTGCCTCGGGCATTTCTTGGCTTCCTGGAGGTATTCACCCTCTGTCTTCACATCGTCTTCCCTCTTTAGGTGTTTCTGTCTCTTCCCATGGCATTCTTTTTATGAGGGCACCAGTCATGGGGACTCCCCCTCCCCCGGATCGTGACAGTTAATTACACCTGAACTGGCCCTTTTCTCAAAGAAGGTTGCCTCGTGAGGAAATGAGGGTTAGAACTTCAACGTATGAATTTAGGGGGACAGAACTCAACCCACAACAGACACATTCAGCATACTATGTAAAATTTTAGATTACATAAAATTTTTAAAATACAAAACAATGCAGTGTATAATTTATGGGCATATAAATGCTTAGTGGAAGGACAAAAACATGTGTGGGAGAAAAAAAACCACCTTCAGCATGGTGCGTCCCTCCAGGGAGGGAGAAAAAGGAGTGAATGGGTACCTAGAGGGATCTGGAAAGGGGATTTGACTGTATTCTGCACCATTCAATTCTTTCATAATATGAACCAAAGACAGTTCAGTGTTAACATTTGCTAATGTCAGTTGGGGGTATTATTTTATTCTCTGCATTTTTTTTTTCACATCTGAAATATTTCCAAGTATTTGTTTGAGAAAGTAGCATCAGGGAAGAAGCATCCCTTGCTGTGATGAACACGATGTTAAGACAGACTCACATGCAAGGCAATATCGACCCAGTGCAGGCGAAGACAAATTGAAGGGACAAATGGAAGGGCTTGGAACGAAGATCCGGGCCAGACTGCAGGAGGTGGGACGGGCCCCCCCCGTCAGGCCGCGAGTCCCAGGACACGGAGGACCAGGCAGGTGCACACAGGGGAGCCCCAGGGGAGCCAGGTCCGGAGACGCTACCCAGACAGAGGAGCACCCGAGATTCAAACTTGCTGCAGGTGGTAACTCATGCTGGTGGAGGAACAGGAAGTGTAACCTGTGAAGTAGGGCTGGACTAGAAAGTTTACCACAGAATTCTAGAGCGAGAATTCCACAATTTCCCAACTGAAGCTTGGAAAGCGAACGACCACAGTTTAGCACAGGCCCCCAAGCAACCGGGGTCTGGGGAGGGCGGGGTATTAGCCTTGACCCCTCTCTGCCTAACATGGAAGAGCGAATGTTCTCCAGGCTTGCAGCTGGGTGCTTTACAAGCACCATCTCATTTAATCTCACCCCATGAAGGTGGTACTATTACTTCCTTGTTACAGACGAAGACGCTGAGGCCGGAAAAAGGGACACAGCTCGTCAGGGACGCAAGGCCAGTAGGTGGCAAAACAGGAATCCAATCCCGGGGTGGTCGGATCCAGAACCTGAAATCTCACTCCTGTGTTTCACTCCCATCAGAAATACCTGCCTGACTCTGTGGCTCGTGCTAGACGTACAGCACTGAGTTTAAGTCCGATGAGGTCTCTGTGTTCACGGCACTGGTGTTCTCGAAAGGAGCTGACCACCCCCGTCTTAAGTAGCATATGCAGGATGAGAGGCTTTTGGAGAACACGCCCCAGTAACCTTGGCCTGACATTTTTTCATCAAGCGGGGGAGGAGGGGAGTTTGAGGGAGGAAGTGAAATCAAGAGGTTGTACAGGCACCAGGTCCTGCTACGTGGAAAGGCCGGGATTTCTAAGAGATACTTCTAATCGCTTTTGATGTGACAGGACTCTAACGATGACCTTTGAGCTAAGAGGAAGAGAAGGAGGCCCATCCCGACGGGATGCCCACTGACAGGGAGGCCCTGGTCTGGCCGAGGTACACAGTGACTATGATTCCAGCCCGGGGAGAAAAAAAAAAAAGTCAATTCAAAAATTGCTTGTTCATGTCATGGTAAATCCTTAATGCTTTTAATGAAAATTCTGCTCCTTCATGAAATATTTTCTATTTTAAAGAAGAATAGCAAATTAATACAGCATTTCCAATAGCCTTTAAGTCAGGTTTAATTGGGGCGATTCCCTCCAGTGAATCGAAAGATGACATTTGTCTTCATTGCCTGGGTGGAATGTTAAACTGGAAGCAGGGATGAAATGTCAAGGTAAAATAATGCTGATAATTATTCTGAATGTTACATTCCCCTTGACCTTGGAATTTAAAGGGCCAAGATGAAGGCTTTTTGTCAAAAGTCAAGAAGTCATCTAGAGACGCTGCTGACATTTATGATTAATGTAATCTGGGATTATTAGGGGGAGAAATGCAGAATATGATTAGCTTCTAGTATCTCGGTAATTCATTTTTATATCATTATAGAAACCGTATAGTATATGGACATAAAAAGAGCTGACATGCTGTGGATAATCCTAATCTCTAGGAATTTAAAAGGGAAACCTCTAAAGATAAGTAAGACTTTTTAATTAAAGCAGCAGTGACCAAATAATTAAATTTATAGGTCTGTAGGAAAAGAGGGAAGAAAATGACCCCCATCTAAGGCAAGATAATGATTTTCTCTGCATAATACACATGTACACACAAAAGAAATCAGGCCCCTATCTGCTGGGGCCTGTCGCTTCAGAGAATTTTCTGGTTCATTTGCAGTGACAAGAGAAAGTGCAGCTCCGGGAAGGTTCCCCCGGCACTGTGCCCTGAGCTGGCAACTCAAGCGGCCCCTGAAAAATGAGACTCTGGGTGACAGCGAGGCACCTAATGGGAAAGAGGGCTCTCTGTGTTTGCTGAGGGAAAATGCAGCTCCCGTTTTAAACAAAGCCTTTGGTCCAAAGCTCGAGCTGGGAGAAGTGCAAAGGTGCGGAGGAAGCCCCACTTGGTGACCAGGCTCTCCTGCCCCTCCGCCCAGCCCAATACATCTCAATTCTTCCTGTCCCCTCTTCTCGCTCAGCCTGAAGCAGGAATGCGGGGTGGGGTGGGGTGGACGGGATGGAGTCTTAGAAAGGAGAAAATAAATAAATAAGAAAGACTCACATATAAACTAAAAACAAAGCATGATGGGGAATAAAAAGGGCTTTTGAGAGAGGAGAAGATAGTTCCATTCTGAAGTGAAAAGCTGGAAACCTGAAGCTGTATGCCACACAGTCATGGAATCCTAGACTTGGAACATATGTCCAAACGGCGTATATGCAGGTGACGGATAATACGTGACGTGCAAGGCGGTCATTTCCTCCGTGGTTCTTTCCCCTGCCAGGGACAGATGAGGGGTAGTGAGGTGAGGAAAGGCGAGGAGGTGATAGAGCCAGAGAAGGGCATGGAAGGGGGAGGGAGGAGAAGCGGGGGCACAACAGAGAGAGGCCCGCATGCAGGGGCTTTTGTTGCGTCCTAGGACCGCGGGGGCGCCGCGGACAGTTTGTGATCCGCTTTCTGGTAACCGGAAGCGGATTGCCTGGTTTCAAGTCTCTGTCTCCAGGTGTGGCCAGCGGGGCCCCAGGCCTGGTAGGTTTCTATGGGGGTGTGCAGATCAATACGCCCCACGTGTGAAAGCTGCGGGGGCCAGAGCAAGGCTCGCTCTTCTGTGGGTCTGTGCCCTCCGCCTCACCCCACGGACACTTGGCATCCTCCTGATAAATAATATTTCAGGGGGAGTTAAGACAGCGCTGTTTGAAAAGGAATCACGTGAGCATTTCTTACGTTGTATTGGAGCTCCCTGTGAAGACAAATGAATGGACTTGCAAGATCCCAATAAGGTTGAGAAAATGGTGATGGAAAATCCCACTGAATATGGGGGCGCCTGGGTGGCTCAGTCGGTTAAGGGTCCAACTCTTGGGTTTGGCTTGGGTCATACCTCACAGTTCGTGGGTTTGAGCCCCACATCCGGCTCTGTGCCAAGAGTGCAGAGCCTGCTTGGGATTCTCTCTCTCTCACTCTTTCTCTGCCGCCCCACCCCCCCCCCCCCCCCCCCGCTCTCAAAATAAACTTTTTAAAAAGTTTAAAAAAAAAAAGAAAAGAAAATCCCGCTGATTCGATCTAGCCAACACGAGGACCTGAGAAACCTTTGAAGCATCTGAAACGAGACAATAATCACAGTGTATTCTACTCAGCCCAACCCGCTAGATGTTGCAGTCTTAAATATGCACGCTTTAAATGGACATCACCAGCACCTTCCAAAAAGCACAGTCATGGTCCAAGCTGAAAGAGGCAAGTGGGAAAAGCCTCCAAGTGCCACAATTCGCCGTGGCCAACAGGCGGATGGGGGCTGTAACGGTGACCACTAAAACCTCAGAAGTAGCTTCATTTCATTTCAACAAACCTTCTCTGTGGACCACGTGCAGACACTGTTCTAGGACCTGAAACATGGCGGGGAGTAAGCCACGGTGCTCGCTGTCTAATGGAGGAGACCGGCAAGCAAACTGACCACGAACGGGTGGTACAGGCATCAACACACAGTGCTAAGGGGTGTGGAGGAGCGACCCCCACCATGTCCCACCACTGGGTGGGAGGAAGGGGGGATCGAGTTCCCCGAGGAGGTAACTCTTGAACTGAAGTTTCTAAGAAGGAACGGGAGTTGGCCAGGACGAGGAGGAGGGGATGTCTGAGTGGGTGTTGGGGCAGCTAGGCTGTGGGGGTGCCCCAGCGGCAATTCCCGCCACAGGGAGACAATGCACGAAGACCACTTCTCCGTAAATGGCACTGCTGTCCATCCAGTGGCTCAAGCTAAAACCCGTGGAGTCACCTTGATCCCTTTCTTTCCCTCACTGCCCGTATCTAACCATGGAGCCCTGCTGACTTTACTCCAAAATATGTCCCAAATCCATCTAGTTCTTTCTCCAGGCTGCTTCCTAGCAGAAGCCCTGTCTTTCCCCTCTGGACTCTGCAATGGCTTCCTAACTTGTTATGAGCTGAATTGTGTCCTCGGCCCCCACTCCACCCTCTAATTCATATATGGAAACCCGAACCCTCAGTATATCAGAATGTAACTACACTTAGAGATGAAGCCTTAATTACGTAAGTTAAATGAGGCCATTCAGGGGCTCTAATCCAATGTGACTGGTGTCTTCACAAGAAGAGATTAAGACACATGAAGAGATACCAGGGGTACAAACGTAGAGGAAAGACCACGTGAAGACTCAAGGAGAAGGTGGCCATCCGCAAGCCAAGGAGAAGCCTCAGGAGAAACCAGCCCGCTGACAACTCAGTCTTGACTTCCAGCCTCCAGGACTATGAGAAGTAACTTTCTGTTGTTTAAGCCACTCAGTCCACTTATTTTGTGATAAACCGCCTGAGCAGACCAGCACACCTGTCTTCCTGCCTCCACTCAGGCCTTCTAAGATCCACTGTCGGGCAGCTAGACCATCCCACACCGCCACCTGGTTTAAAAATCTCCAGCGGCTTCCCCTACATTTAGAATAAAACACAAACTCCCTGTCCTGGTTCAAGAGGCGCTCCAGGTAAGCTGATGTCCTTCCAATTTCAGATTAAATGTCATTTCCTGGGGCACCTGGGTGGCTCAGTTGTTAAGCATCTGACTTTGGCTCAGGTCACGATTTCGCGGTTTGTGAGTTCAAGCCCCGCGTCAGGCTCTGCAGAGCCTGGAGTCCGTTTCAGATTCTGTGGCTCCTTTTCTCTCTGACCCTCCCCCCTCACACTGTGTGTGTGTGTGTGTGTGTGTGTGTGTGTGTGTGTGTGTGTCAAAAATAAATAAACATTAAAAAAATTATTTTAAATGTCATTTCCTCAGAGAGGCCTTCCCTGGTCCCTGGTATATGTGCTTTCTTTTCTTCATAGCATCCATCACTATCTGGTAGTTTCTTGTTTATGCAGTAGTTTATTTCTGTGCCTCCTACTGGAATGTAAGCTTGTCCCTCTCCCTCCGGAACTTTTATCTGTCACATCCTGTCTCTTGAGCTCAGAACACAGAAGACGCTCAAATATTGTTTTGATGAATGAACGAGAGCAGAGTGCATGACCTGTTAGAGAAATGCAGGTAGTTCAAGGACGGGGGAAAGGGAAGGGCCTGGAGAGGTAGACAGGAGCCAGGATACAAAACATCTTAGATGACCACGATGCCAACAATATCATGGCTGAACAGAACTGATACCCCCCTACTCACACCCAACACCTTCTGTACGTTCTGGTCAATGTCTCCTTAATTGCTATGGAATAATTATATAGTCACAGACTGTTTTATAAAAGGGCTAAGGAGCCCCACGAAGAGGGACCCAAATCTTGTCCACAACTGGGGGTCAACAGCCACTAACGTGGTTGATGGATCCTGGGAATGGATCAGGGCTGGAGCTGGCAGATGACACAGGAACAGACAGCCACCGACAGAAAATCACCAAGCCAAAAATGAACCTGGAGGAATGGGCTAAAGAAGGTGACTGATTGTGCGTGACAAAAGGTGCAGGTCAGGATGCAGGGTAAGGTTCACATTTGCAGCATCCCTACCTGTCCCAGAATATCTGTGTGTCATGGAGGGGAAGAGGGCTTTAAAGGAAAGCGGCAAATTTTTCTCACTAAGGACTGGTTCCTCTGCAGCGGTCCTTTCCTCTCAAAGAGATGGGCGCTTCCAGTGGGAGAAAGAGTGAGAGCCAGAGATGGGAAACAAAGGGTATTTGTGGGGTAAAGTCCCTCAGCAATGGAGAGTCAAGGTGAGCCATGACAGCCCTTCTCAGAGACCTGGAGATGTCAACAGAGACAGGATTGACCAGCAGAGAATCACAGCTGGAAGGGAGGAAGGCAGAGTGGTGGCACTGGGTCCATGTGAAACGTCTTCCTCCTGCCGGTGAGGGGGAGAAATGGAACTCTGGGGACCCCACTGAGGACTCAAGTTTATAAAGCCAACAGGTATGAGCTTTTGGACTTCAGGGAACCAATGAAAATGTCAAAGTGGGAATACACCAACTCGCCATTTTAAAAGATCACTCGATGCCAAACAGGATAGAGTGCAGGGAAGAGAAAGTCAGTGCTTCGGCTCCCCACAGATGGAGGGCTCTGACCCTCTCCAACTCTCCAAGAATCCTGAAAAACTCATCAGGGTGTCTAAATTTCAACTCAGTTTGACAATGTGACTTTTATAATTCCCAAGAATTACACGGTGATTAATTGCGAGACTAAAAGATTTCTCCTACTCAATGTCACTAGAAAACCCATCTCCATAAAAAGAAAGCAGTGCTCTGATATCTACAGATACTGCAATTTGTTAAAAATTGGTCAATCACATCAGTAAAAACCTCAGTACTCAATTAGGGTATTCTGTTTTCAATTAAAAATTATATTTCCCAACCTGATAGACCATCTTGATCATCAAATTTGGCCCCGAAAGACCCCCATTTGTTTCCAAACGTCAAATCATCCCTCTTAGGGCAAAGATTTGTTGAAAAAAATCCTGAGACAAGTCTTGGCACTGTTTATTTTAAAAAGTCAGAATAGGTTTGAGCAACAGAAATGTTTGAGCAACATTGTTTTAATAAGCTTACAGGCTCAGAAAGTGCTGAGGTGACAGAGGTCACGGGGATGTAGTTTCTAGCATGTGTGTGTTTTAAAAATCAGACTTATGATTTTATATCATATATTTGTGTGCATTGGAGTGACAAGAGACAAGGCAGAGAATATATGTATATGTATTTCGTACATGAAAGCCATTGTCAAGATTCTAATGGAATCCTCCTAGAATCTCATTATTCTTGAAATGGGCCAAACAAAATGTATTTCTGGTGCATGCAAACCAGCTATATTATAATCAACCATTCTGTTCAGTTTCAGTTCTATAAAACAAAGGAAGTAATAGACTTTCTTTGGTTCAGTTTCTAAATTTCTGCTGCCTAAAAAAATGACACTAATTTGGATACACTAATACACATTTATGCAAGAGCCCATTAAATAGTCATAGAGAAAGGCCAATTACTCTTGCTTCTGACAACACATCTTTTCCTGGCTAGCCCACACTGGCTCGAACCAATTCAGAGGACAAGATAACAGTTACAGTCTGCAGCACTAACTCTCCTCTTCTCCACGAAATATATTCTCCTACCAAGTTGCAAAAGGTCATTTTTAAAAATCTGCAGTGAAATTCATGAACTATTGGGGGTAGGTGATGAATATTCTGTAAGAAAATCTACCGTTGGAATTAAATGTATTTCATCAGCATAAGTACCAATTACCCAATTACACAAATACATTTTGAAACACTGTTGGCTGGCTACTCTGCTTACTTCAGTATAAGGGTTGGTGCCAGAACCAACCTCAGATACGTTCAGCATTTAAAAAGTCAACCAAGAGACAAAGGGAATTAGAGATTTCTCTTTTCCAACTTTACTGAGATATAACTGACAGACAACACTGTGTTAGTTTAAGGTGTACAACGTGTTGATTTGATGTATATTACAAAATGATTACCACTAGGGCATGAGCTAACACCTCCATCACGTCACGTCATTACCAATTCTCTTTTGCGCTGAGACATTTAAGATCTACTCTCTTAGCAACTTTCAGGTATGCAACTCAGTATTATTAACTACAATCATTATGCTGTATATTAGATCCTCACAATTTATTCATCTTATAACTGGAAGTTTGTAGCTTTTGACCAACATCTCCTCAACCCCAACCACCAACCAAAACCAAAACCAAAACCAAAACCACCGCCAAGGCAAAACTCCTGGTAACCACCATTCTATTCTGTTTCTAGGAGTTCAGCTTTTTCTAGAGTCCATATATAAATGAGATCACACAATATTTGCCTTTCTTGGCTGACTTATTTCACTTAGCATAATGTTCTCAAGGTCCCTCCATGTTGTTGCAAATGGCAGGACTTCCTTCTTTCTCATGATTGAATAATTTTCGTGTGTGTGTGTGTGTGTGTGTGTGTGTGTGCATGTATCACATGATCTTTATCCATTCCTCTGTTGAAATATACTTACATTCTTCCCCATATCCTGTCCTTTGTGAATAATGCTGCAGTGAACACAGAAGTACAGATATATCTTTGAGATCCTGTTTTCATTTCCTTTGGATATATACTCAGAAGTGGAACTGTTGGATCATATGGTAGTTCTAGTCTTAACTTTTTGAGAAACCTTCATACTGTTTGCCATAGTAGCTGAACTAGTTTACATTCCCACCAAAAGTGCACAAGGGTGTATCTTCTTTGGTAAAATGATTACTTAAATCTGCCTGTTTTTAAATTGGGTTTGTTATTTAGCTATGAGAGAGTTTTAAAATACATATTCCATATAAAATCTGTCAGATTTGCAAATATATGATTTGCAGTAAGATTACATATGATGTATATAACGTGTGTGTGTGTGTGTGTGTGTTGTGGACACAAGTCATCTATCAGATTTGCAAATATTTTCTCGGTCTGTGGCTTGTCTTATTTTCTTTTTTAAATCTTAGAGCATACGACCAGGGGAGAGGGAGACAGAGGAACAGGGAGGAAGAGGGAGGGAGAGGGAGAAGGTGGGGGGGGGGAGGGGGAGGGAGAGAGAGAGAGAGAGGGAGGGAGAGAGAAAATCTTAAGCAGGCTCCACACTTAGCATGGAGCCTAGTGTGGGGCTCGATCATACTGGGATCGTGACCTCAGCCGAAATGAAGAGTCAGATGCTTAACCAACAGAGCCACCCAGGCACCTCATTGTCTTTTTATTCTCTTAATGGTATCTTTTAAAGGGTAAAGATTTTTAATTTTGGTGAAGTCCAATTTATCCATTTTTTTTGGAAAAAAAATGGGAGGTGACTTTTTTATGGAAGGTAACTTTGGTATTTATCTAAGAAACCACTGGCTAAACCAAAGTCAAAAATACCTTTTCCTATTTTTTTCTGTACTTTTTCCTATTTTTTCTGGAAGTTTTAGAGCTTTAAATCTTATATTTAAGTCTGTGGTCTATTTTAAGTTCATATTTGTGTGTGTATAAAGTTTAGGTGGAGGTTTCTTCTTTCCTACAGAAAAAAAAATTGCTGAGGCACTTGGGCGGCTGTCAGTTGAGCATCTAACTTGATTTCAGCTCAGGTCATGATCTCATAGTTCATGGGATTGAGCCCTATGTCGGGCTCCACGTTGACAGCATGGAGCCCACTTGGGGTTCTCTGTCTCTTCCTCTCTCTGTCCCTCCCCCATTCATGTGTGTGTGTGCTCTCTCTCAAAATAAATAAATACAAACTTAAAAAAAAGACAAAAATTGCCAATTCCTCCTGCAACATTTGTTGAAAAGTCTGTCCTTTCTCCCACTGACCTGCCTTTGTACTCTTATCAAAATCAATAGATAAACTTAAGAGATTATTTCTGCAGGGGCTCCTGGGTGGCTCAGTCGGTTAAGCATCCAACTTCAGCTCAGGTCATGATCTCATGGTTTGTGCGTTCGAGCCCCGTGTCAGGCTCTATGCTGACAGCTCAGAGCCTGGAGCCTGCTTCAGATTCTGTGTCTCCCTCTCTGCCCCTCTCCCACTCACACTCTGTCTGTCTCTCTCTTTCTCAGAAATAAACAAACATTAAAAAAAAGAGATTATTTCTGGATACTAAATTTTGTTCCATTGATCTATATGCTCTTCCCATGCCAAGAGTACAGTCTTGGTTGCTATACCTCTATGGTGAGTTTCAAAATTGAGTAGTGTGTATCATCTAATTTTGTTCCTTTTCAAAATTGTTTTGGCTGTTCTAGACCCTTTGCATATTCACCTACATTTAGCCAATTCCTACCAAAAAACTCAAACACAAAAACAAAAACCTGTTGAGATTTTGATATGGAGATTGTTGAATCTACAGATGAGGGTGGGCGGGGGGGAGGAGACTCTCATCTTAACAATATTGATTGTTCCAAGCCACGTTCATGGAATGTCTCTCCCTTTACTTAGGTCTTCCTACACTTCTCTCAGCAATTTTTTTTCAAGTTTTCAGCATAAAAGATTTGTTCTTTTATATTTTTCCTAAATATTTTCTTCTTTTGTAAGCTACTATAAATGAAATAGTTTCCCAATTTCATTTTTGGATTGTTTGTTGCTAATACATAAAAAAAAACCCAACTGATTTGTGTATAATGATCTTTTATCCTGGAAATTTGTTAAACACGCTCACTAATTTTGGTAGCGTTTTTGTAATTTCCTTAGTATTTTCTATAGAGAATCATACTCTCTAAAAACAAAGCCTTATTTCTTCCTTTTCATTCTACATACCTTTAATTTCTTTTTCTTGCTTTATTTCATTAGCTAGAACCTCTATATGATGTTAAACGGAGTGATGAAAGAATTCAGTTTATTATGAAGTATTTTGTCAACTGTAGATTTTTCATATATGTCCTTTGCCAAGTTGATGAAGTTCCCTTTTATTCCTTGAGTTTTTATAATAAGTGGGTGATGAATTTTGATAAATGCTTTTTCTGCATTTAATGAGATTATCATTAACTAATCATATGAGGTTTTTTTGTGCTTTATTATATTCATATGGTATGCTACATTGCTTGATTTTGGATGTTTAACCAACCTTGCATTTTGGGGATGAATCTCACTTGGTCATACTATATCATCTTTGTTGTTGTTGTTGTTGTTGTTTGTTTGTTTGTTGACATTACTACACTCACTTTGCTAATTTTTTAAAAAGATTTTTGTATCTATGTTAGTGATGAATACTGATGTGTGGTTTTCTTTTCTTGTGATGTCTTTGTTTGGCTTTGATATCAGAGTAACACTGGCTTCAAAGAATGAGTTTGGAAGTGTTCCTTTCTATTCTATATTGTGAAAGAATTCGTCTAGAATTGGTATCATTTCATCTTTAAATAGTTAATGGAATTCACCAGTAAGCCATTTGACACTGGGATTTTATTTGTGGGAAGATTTTTGTTACTATTTCAGTCTCTTTACTTGTTATATATCTATTCAGATTTTCTACTTTTTTCTTAAGTTAATTTTGATAATTAATGCCTGTCTGAAAATTTGTCCATATTATCTAAGTTGTCTAATTTAGTGGCATGAAATTATTATATTCCATTTGTAATTTTTATTTCTGTAGGGTCAGTAATGTCCCTTCTTTCATTTCTGATTTTGATGATGTGAGCCTTCCCTCTTTTTCTCTTCATCAGTCTGGCTAAAGGTTTATTAATTTTCTTCATCTCTTCAAAGAACCAACTTTGACTTTATTGATTTTTCTTTACTGTGTTTTTGCTTTCTATTTCATTGATTTCTACTCTATTTCCTTCATTTTCTTTTCTTTGGTTTTAATTTGGTCTTCTTTTGCTGGTTTACACTGGAAGCTTCGTTTATTGATTTGAGAACCTTTCTCTAACACAGTTATTTAAACCTACAAATTTCTTTTAAGTACTACTCCAGCTGCATCCATAATTTTTGGTTTGCTGTGTTCTCATTTTCACTCAAGGTCAAATATTTCCTAGTTGCCTTTTTGATATCTTCTTAGATCCATGTATTATTTATAATTGTGTTAATTCCCAATAAGTTGCAGTATTCCTCAAATTCTTTCTGCTATAGATTTCTACTTTAAGTCTGTTATGGTTAAATGGTTATGGTTTTTAAAATTATTAAACTTGCCTTCTGATATAGCATATACTCTATCCTGGAAAATATTCCTTTTGCATTTGAAAAGAATATGTATTATGCTGTTGTTGGGTGGAGTTCTATAAATGCCATTTTACCCCAATTAAGGTCAAATTTGATAGTGTTGTTCAAGTCTTCAATGTCTTCGCTGATTCTCCGTTTAGCTATTCTATCAATTATTGAAGTGGGAGTATGAAAATCTCTAATTGTTGAATTTGACATTTCTTCTTTCCTTCCCTCAGTTTTTGGTTCATGGATGAGGGGCCACTGGTGTTAGATATATATACATTTATCAACTGTAGTATCATCTTCATGTATTGATGTTTTTATCATTTTATCGTTATATTTTATCATTTACAATTATCTTTTTTTTTAACTTTTTTTAACGTTTATTTATTTTTGAGACAGAGACAGAGCATGAACGGGGGAGGATCAGAGAGAGAGGGAGACACAGAATCTGAAGCAGGCTCCAGGCTCTGAGCGGTCAGCACAGAGCCCGACGCGGGGCTCGAACTCACGGACCGTGAGATCATGACCCGAGCCGAAGTCGGCCGCTTAACCGACTGAGCAACCCAGGCGCCCCTATCATTTACAATTATCTTATCATTCTTTTCTACATACTAGTAATTTTTTACTAAAGTCTATTTTGTCTGATACTAATATATTTACTCCAGCTCTCTTAATGGTTACTATTTGCATGGTATATCTTTTCCTACATTTTTACATTCAATCTATTTGTACCTTTCATTTGTTGCAAACAACATATTGTCGGACCTTGCTTGTTCATCCAATCTGGGAATCTCCGCCTTTTGACTTGGGTGTTTAGTCCACGTACCTTTAATAAAGTCATTGATTTGACTGGATTTACATTTGCCATTTTGCTATTTGTTTTCCAGGCCTCAGGTCCTTTTTTTATTTTGTTTTTCTTTTTACTTTATTTTGTGTTAATTTTAAAATTTCTTAAAAATTTCTATTTATTTTTGAGAGAGACACAGAACATGAGTGGGGGAGGGGCAAAGAGAGAGAGGGAGACACAGAATCCAAAACAGGCTCAGGATTCTGAGCTGTCAGCACAAAGCCCAACGCGGGGCTTGAATTCACGAACCTGAGATCATGACTTGAGCTTAAGTCGGATGCTTAACTGACTGAACCACCCAGGTACCCCTTAAATATCTATTTTCTAGTGTGCCATTTTGATTCCTTTTTTTTTTTTTAATTTTAACTCTCTTATTGGGCTATTTTCTTAGTGGCTGCCCTGGGGATCACAGTATGCATCTCAAATTAGAACAGTCTACTCCAACTTGATTCTGACCAAATTCTAGTAAAATACAGAAATTTGACTTCACTATAGTTCCATTTCCACCTTCCTCCTTTGTTATTATTGCCACGCATATTTCATGTATGTATAACATAAACCCAGCAATACAGTGCTACAAGACACACTATGCAATTTTAAATGTCTTTTAAGGAACTTAAGAGAAGAGAACAATTATCAGTCTTTTATTTTTACCCATATATTTGCTATTTCTAACCCTCAGCTTTATTTTCTTCCCATATGTTCTCTACCTCAACCTTCTCTTCTACTTCCCACGAAGTGGCCCAGCCATAGGAAATATCGTAGGTTATCGTAGGTGATAACCACAGAAAACATCCCGAAACTAAAGACTGTCCAGAAATCAAATTTCTGAGATAAATCACGAAGGGAAGAAACTTTTCCAAAAATGACCTAAGTACCATCGTCTCACGCAGCCTCTTATAAGCAATCTTCCAGTGTGAAACAAAAGAGGATTTCAGCCTATGGCCTCACGTTTTTCTGTTTGGAAGGTAACTTACTACAAGTCATGAACCTCATCCTTAAGTCACTGCTGACTTCTTCTTTCCCACAGATATTTCTTGTAGTCTCATGTGTTGTACAGTTCTAAAATCCAGGTGTTCCCCTTTATGTCTCAATGAGCTGGTTCATTTCCTTGGTGTGATTCCTTGGAATGATCTTCCTCGGTATTTTTGAATGAGGAGGTTAGCAGGAGGATATCTTTCCGACCTGCAGGAACTAAACCCAGACTTAAATTTATATTGAACACCACACCAGGGGGAAAAATCCTTCTATGTGCAAACTGTTTCAACTGTAGGATAATTAGAACTCTTGGATGTCTAAGTTTGCATTCACCAAACAAGAGTAAAATAATTATTCTTGGACCTGTTAGAACTTGACCATATATTTCATTAAGATATAATTATGGTTTCAGAACATTGCTAAGGAAATATTCCAACATGCCATATCCGTTTCATTGTATGTATAAACCTATGTATGCGACTGCTTCATAAACATAAATACATGTTTGCTTTTTATTTATTTTTTGTTGCTCTTGCTGTCATGCTGGTGGTTTGGGTTCCTTAAAATACTGCCGATATAGCTTCTCACCATTTCCAAGTAGGGATAGAATGTTTGTAGGTAGGAGGTCACTGACAGTGGGGTCTGCTTAGTACAGTTGAAAGGAAAACAAATGAAAAAAGGAAAAAAAAAGAGAGAGAGAGAAAGAAAATAGAAGCTAAGAAATGCTGGTGAGAATTGGAAAGAAGTTATCGGTGTCTGAGTCCTTTGCTTGATCTAATTATTGCCTAGCAGAGCAAAACCTTGGAGCCCTGAAGAGAAGGAAGAATAGAGAATGAGGTTCAGAGGAAAGTCTAAAGAAATTGTATGTTAGTCACCAACGTGCTTTAATTAAAAAAGGTAAAAAGGACATTCCTCTCCCTCTAAACAAAAGGCCCATTGAAATGGAAACTAATGACATCTTCAGGAAAACAGAAAGGGTTTGATGCGGAAAATAACTAACATCCTACACAGTAATATTTTGTGATTGGCAAACAGAAAGCAATAGTTCAAAATTTATCAAGCTTATCAGTTCCACCTAATTAAGGATAGAGCCAGAGGGTATCGTAAACAAAACCCTAATAACTCACTTTTCAGCTCTGGCCCCAGTGAAATCTAATATCCTTCTTGAAATGTGCTCAGTGGTCTCTGCTCATCTTGACCTTTGTCAAAAAGGCGACCACATGGAAACACTGCGCTCTGTGGAGGCTAAGGACAAAATTATTTGGAGATTACATTCTGGTCGTTTATGACCAGACTCTTGTCTCCAGCCAGAACACTGCCAGAGGATGCATGAAATTTGTATGTGGTTCCTTGAGAACCTGGAGGATAATGTAAGAATTTCTATTTCCATTATTGCCGCCATCTCCACTCCATTTGCTTCAAAATGAAGCCCAGCGTTTCCCCAGAAACCACCCCTCTCAACTTAGATGCTGCACAGTGAAAGTTGTATGTTCATCAGGGTGCTTGGATGAGGGTCACGAAAGGTTCTCTGAAGCTTAAAATTAGAAACAGTTTAGATATTCGGTGAATGCAAATCCAAAGACACTCAGGCTCCTTACTTTTCATCTTCCACCCGTGTCCCAAATTCTCTTTTCTTCCGAAGTCACTTCGTATCCCCTTTCAGTCTTCTTTCGGCCAGAGAGAAGAGTGTTATGACTAGATGTTTGTGTCTACCCAGATTCGTATGTTGAAGTCCTAACCCCCAAAACGTGATGGCATTTGGAGATGGAGCCTTTGAGAGGTGATTCAGTTTGGTGGGGTTATAAGGGTGGTGCCCTCATGATGGGAACAGTATTCTTAGAAGACAAGGGAGAGGCCACAGCCCCTTATTTCTCCATCATGTGAGAACACAGTGAGAAGGTGACCATTTGTAAGCCAGGAAGAGAATTCTCAGCACAACCCAACATGCTGGCACCCTGATTTCACTCTTGCAGACTCTAGAACTATGAGAAATAAATATCTGTTGTTTAAGCCACCCATCTATGTATTTTGTTGTGGCAACCCACACAGACTGAGAAAGGGAGATGTCCTTGAGAAGAGACGGTTGTCCTTAGACCACATCTCTGTGTCACACTGAGACATGGGTGGCCATAGGAGCCAGCAGCCAAGAGGAACAGGGCAACGTGAGTCAGGCAGGTAAGACATTTCTGGCAAGAGTGCTTGTGACTGGAGGGCCAGGTAGATAAATGAGTCAGAGACGCAGGAACCCCACTTCTCAAAGGCATCAAATGCAAGAGGGAGTAGGCAAATGCTGGATATACCGGGTGATAAGTCACTGGGTACTCTTTGGCCAAGAGTTCAGAGAAGCAGAGAGAGAACTAGAAAAGGCCTGAAGGGGATGCATCCTGGATCTGCCTCCCTACAGGGTGGTCAGGCTCCATAGCTTTGATCTTCTGCAATGTCCTCCCATCATAAGTAGCCTAATAAGTGATCCCTGGGAGTGGGACTGGCCCCACGCGAGGTGGTCATAACCTGGAATGATAAAGTCTAAGAACTCAGAGCTAAGAGAAACAAGAGATCAGTGAGCCATCCTGAATTATGCAGAGGCCAAGGAGTCCCCAAAAGACTAGATGATATTTTCTCTCCAAGGTTATAACTTGAGGAGTTACAAAACTAGTTAAGTTACAAAACTTAATGCCCACTTCAGAGCTTTGCCCATTACCCCACGATATCTTGTGTTACACAGTGTTTGAGACTATCACACAGCCTTTTGGCTTAGATCTCAGCATACTGTCCAGGCACAATCTTGTCTCAAAGAAATAATTCCTTAATGGAGAAGTACTTTGGGGCCAATAATGGAAGACCCAGAATGCAAACTTATGGTACTGGATTTTTCTAGAACTCAAGTGTCTTCATATGAAAATGTTAAAGGCTCCTGAAAATTGTAAGTAAGGAGTGTATGTGTGTGCGTGCATGCACTCACACATTTTCCTGGAAAGAGCTTTTATTTAAAAAAAAAAAAATTATCATGTAGGTTAAGAACCAATGTTGTAGATAAAAGGGAGTTTAGCTGGAGAATGCCATGGCCCAGAATCTTTCCTCCTGGGTTGTAAAGAAGTTGAAATTCCGTTTATAAAGTATTACTTTTAACAACCATCGTTACTTTCAAAGAACGTTAAGGGTTTTTTTTTTTTTCTGTCTCTTATACCCTCTCAAAGAAATATATTATGTTACTGTTAGAAACCCCTTGTGAGCAAATACTTCCAGGAATGTAACTCCCATTCTTTCCAATTAGAGCCATGTTGTCAAGATGAGGAAACCCATTCACAGGTCTGAGAGTGCCAAGGAACTCGTTCTGTGCAGGCAGAGGAGAAAGGAGAGTTACCCCGTCTACCCCAGCCTTCACCTAGTGTTCTGGGAAACCATACTTCAGGGTCCGGTTTGCTACTGTGCCATTCTGCCTTCCACCATGCGTGACAGGAGAGTTGCCCGTTCCCAGTCCATCTGCGGGGATCGCCCTCAGCAGCACTGAAAAGTAGGCAAAGTTTGCCTTCATTAGTCTCTGCAAACTTTCTGGCTTTGGGCTTCTAAAAATTGAATCTGACAGTTAAGCACTTTGTGGTTTTCAAATCATACTGCCTGTCTCGCCATAAAATCCTCCTTTTAACCAAGCCCCTTCTTCCTGTTTCGTTGACATCTTCTGTGCCTCCTCTCTGTCACTGCCTTCCTAAGATACAGATCCGCAACTGGGTCTGGGACATTTGTGCCTTTGGAAATTTCTATCAGTGTGCTACTTCTCCCAAAGCTTGCTAAAGTATAGAATTTATATCTAGATGTAGAATAAAAGGCTTTCTCGGGGAGTAATATTGTGAATAAACTATGTGGAGAGCTAGGGACATTTCCTGAGTGCCTACAAATCATGCCAGAGGGTCCTGCCTGTAGGAAAAAGCTGTCTTGCCCATATGCACCTGTAAGCTGGGGTACTGGGAATTTTCCTTTAACACAAAATGTTCGGAACGAAAGTGAAGAATCCTGGCTCCAAAATAGTTACACAGAAATCACCACAAAATCTCCTCAAATACGTATTTAAAATTTTTTTTTTAATCTGTATTTTTGAGAGAGGGAGAGATGGTGTGAGCAGGGGACAGGCATAGAGAGAGGGAGACACAGAATCCGAAGCAGGCTCCAGGCTCCGAGCTGTCAGCACAGAGCCCAACACGGGGCTCGAACCCATGAACCGTGAGATCATGACCTGAGCCAAAGTCAGATGCTTAACAAACTGAGCTGTCCAGGTGCCCCTCAAATATGTATTTTAAATCTGTTGACAATTTCTCTCTAAGTGCTTGTGTGCATATATGATGAATCAATCTATTTAGCACTAAAAAAAAAAGGCTGAAGAAGAAATTCTCAGTTCTACATGCAAATGTTTATTTTTTAAAAAAATGCAGATGTTGCTTGGCTCACAGATCCGCCAGGCATGTAGAAGATCACTTGACGCTAGGACTCCCACAAGGAACTCTGAGGGGCCAGGGATTGTGGGCTCATTTTTCATACAAGCCAGAGAATTGTTTTAAATCCCTTCCACACAATTTTATTTGCAGAAGTCCTGCTAATGCAAACCATACTGTCTTGAGTTCGGTAAATAGCAAACACAAAATGACTCAGCCTTTTTAAAGATATTATTCCTTCGCTAACTTTGAGAGAGGAACCAGAACACCATTTTGAACGCTGGAGAAGCCCAAAGCCAGCTTCCAGATCATCCCCCGCGGCCACTGGGGAACGCAAGCCTTCACCTTGATTGCCTTGGAAAAGGGGCAGCATTCTACCATTTTTAAATCTGATGTGGTCATTTCCAGTCTGCTCTGTCCTGGCCAGAAGCACATCGCCAAGTTCTCTGTTTTTCTAAAGGCTGAACAAGTATGGCTTACAAAAATTCATTCTGACAGGGAGTTTGAGGACTTCAAATCACATGGTATGCCTTGCTGTAGAATTCTAACATTGTAATCAAAATGGTCTGTTTTCGTGAAATCTAATTTTGACCAACTAGTTACAGGCAATGGGCATTATCAGACGGGAAATTCCATAATCCAAACAGACCAGTTATCCATCTTCTGCATTTCAGAAGAATCCTTGATGGGAGTTGAGTTTTTCCAGTTTCCTTCTATATCCATCGATCTGCTGTGTGACGTGCAACATCCCTCTCCCAGCTTCAAGTTCCATTATCTGGACAAGATACTCAAAAATGCCTGCCCCTCCCACCAAGGAAGTAGGAAGAACATTCTAACATGATCCTGGGTGGTTTGTGGCCCCCTTCTCATGAAAGTAATCCCTAGAACCACCCCAAAACACCAAAGATGAGGGAATTCTGGTTCTGAAACCAGAAGATACCTATAACTCACACAATAACAGATAAAGACAGAAAGAAAACAGAGGAGTGGTCAATATCACAGAGGAGGGAAAATTCAAACTTAAATGTTGGCAGGGATGGCCATGGTGAGAAATAAGCCATTCATTATCTCAGAAATCTGGCAAAGGTACTAGAGATAATCACTTTTCAGCATGAAGGAGGTACATATGCAATAGGAGATAAACACAGGGAAACTGTTTGGAGTTTTGCATGGAAAACAAGTTGCCCCTGGTCTCCTTCTCAACATTTATTGAGGGAAACATCCAAAATAGAGAAAACTATAAATAAATACCCCTCCCCCCAAAAAACTCAGAGGAAATTAAAGTAATGCAGAAAGAAGAAAACTTCGCGATACTACATGCATGAAATAATAAGATACCATTTAATCATAATCATAATAATCAGCATTTAAGAGCTCCCAGAAGTTAAAAACATGAAAGCCAAACTTGCAAATTCAATACAGACTTTCACAAAATGATAAAGATGGACAAGAGGACATAAAAGGTAAGAAAATTAAGGGTTAGATGAGAATGTCCAACATCCAAATGATAAAAGTCCCATTCAAGCTGAAAATGTGCATGAGTGAATTTTTTTTAAATGACCCACATCAAGATGCATTATCATATTTCAGAACTCTAGAAACAAAGAACAGGTCCTAAATATTTCTAAAAAGGGAATCTACATTATACCCAAAAGAGCAGGAGTCAGAGCAGCACTGGGCATTGTGTCAGTCTGCTCAGGCTGCCATAACAAAATAGCACTGACTGGGTAGTTTAAACAAAAGAGATTTATCCTGCCATAGTTCTGGAGGCTGAAAATCCAATATGGCGGTGGTAGCATGGTCAGGTTCCAGTGACAGCTCTCTTCCTGGTTTGTCAATGGCCACCTTCTTGTTGTTGCCCTCACGTTCTTCTGTGCATGTAGAGAGAGAAGGAGGTCTCTCTCTTCCTCTTTTTATTAGGAACCCACCCTTGTGACCTTCTTTAATCTTAATTACCTCCTAAAAGCCGTATCTCCAAATATAGCCACATTAGGGGTTAGGGCTTCCACATATGAATTCAGTACGCAGCAGGCATCTAAAATCAATATTAGAAGCTAGAAGATAGTGGACAATTGCCAGGGATGGGACAGGGAGGGGAATCACTAGGCAGGTAATTCCTCAAAAACAGCAACAGTGTTCAAAGGAGACTCTGCAGGTACAAAATATGACAGATGTCCACCAACAATTTACATGACATATTAAAGTTTCACACATGGGTTGAATTTTTTTAAAGTGGGAAAGAGAATGGAGAGGAAAGGAAGCATAAGGGCTAAAATACTATGGATCCCAAAAGGAACTCAGTAATATCTAAAATTGATTGATCAAATACAGTAAAACATTGGCTTGCAAGTAACTTGTTCTGTGAATGTTCTGCAAGACGAGCAAACATTTCTAATAAATTTTAACTTGATAAATGGGCCGTATCTTGCAATACAAGTAGTAAATGACGCTGAATGTTACATGATCACAACTGAGGCAATCGTTCTCTCTCACTCGCTGCGAGATTGTGGGTGATCGAATCCCATGCTCGGATGCTGGGTCTCAGGCCGCGGTGTTTGGCAGAAATCAGTGATTTTTCAGAATCTTGGAAGGCGCTCACAATAGGCACTAGTGTATTTTTTGTTACTTCCAAGCACCTGTGGACAGTCCTTTGCTTCTCCAGAAAGAGTGAGCTTAGGAACGCTTTGCTTTATTCTAGGTCAGGCTGCCTACAGACAAAGACCCTTTCCTCTGCTGCCTTATTGCCAGTTACACTAAATACAGCATAGGACAAGAGTTTATTAATACTGTACTGGAGTCAACATCCATTAGTGACAGTGAAAGTCGTCCTACACAATAACCCTCCTCTCTCTTATCTTCCCGACACTAGCCACGAAGGTTTTCAAAGGTAAATACAGGTTAATTTATTTTTCTTTATATTTTGTATTTTATTTATGATTTTGTGTTATATTACAGTACGGGTATCGTTTTTTATATGAATATCTTAGGGTTGTGGAATGAATCATCTTAGTATTTATTCCTTATGGGGAAATTTGCTTTGATATACAAGTGCTTTGGATTACAAACATGTTTCTGGAACAAATAATGATCACAAACCAAAGTTCTACTGTTTAGCTTTATAGATTGTGATACAGATACTCTATGGTGACCTCAATGTGTGATGCCCTTGGATACCTCCTCCTCTTAAGAGAGGCTAGAAACTGACTTGATAAACAAAAGGGAGATTGTCCTTGGTGGGCCTGAATTAATCAGGTGAAAGTCTGTGAAGAGAGAGGCCGAAAGAAGTGAGAGGCCCAAGTGGCAGCGAACATTGGGTGGCCTTGAGGAGCTGAGGGGAGGCCATGGTGGACAGCCAGCAAGAAAATGAGGACCTCAATCCTACAACTTCGGCCAACAGGCGTGTGAGCTTGGAAGAAGATTCTGAGCTCAAGAATGTAACACGGCTCAGCTGACATCTTGGTTGTGGTGTCGTGAGACCCTGAGGAGAGGACACAGTAAGGCTGTGCTTGGACTCCTGACCTACGGAGATAATGAGCTAAGAAAAGTATATCATGTTAAGCCACTAAATCTGCAGCAACTTACTATGCAACGGTACTTAATACACAGTTGTAGGATTTAGAAATATGAAGAAATGTGCCAAAAGGCATTAACATAGTTACCTTCGATATGCTGAACCAACAGGGGTGGGGTGAGGTGGCTGACTGGTGAACAGGGACTATTTCAACTGTTGTTGTTATAAGGTTTTTATTATTTGACCTTGAAAACCATATCCATGCATTACTTGGGGGAAAAACAAGACCCTAATTTTCACAGAAGCTAACATGAGGGAAATTTGAAGATTATAGGACTCATTTTCAAATGAAACGGGACAGTGTATGTAAAAGTGCTTAAAAAATTAAAAAGTACTGTACAAAGATAAGGACTTATAATTAAGTTTTAAGATCTCAGTTTGTCATTAACTGAATATTTGTGTTCCTCTAAAACATTCATATACTGAAACCCTAACCTGCAGCGGGGCTGTATTTGGAGACGGGGACTCTACAGAAGTAAATAAGTTCAAGTGTGGTCATAAGGGTGGGGCCCTGATCCAATAAGACTAGTGTCCTAATAAGAAGAAACACCATGGGGCGCCTGGGTGGCGCAGTCGGTTAAGCGTCCGACTTCAGCCAGGTCACGATCTCGCTGTCTGTGAGTTCGAGCCCCGCGTCAGGCTCTGGGCTGATGGCTCGGAGCCTGGAGCCTGTTTCCGATTCTGTGTCTCCCTCTTTCTCTGCCCCTCCCCCGTTCATGTTCTGTCTCTCTCTGTCCCAAAAATAAATTTAAAAAAAGTTGAAAAAAAAAAAGAAAAAAAGAAGAAACACCAGACAGCTCCTTCCCTCTCTCTCTGAGTGTGTGCAAACCAAGAAAAGGCCATGCGTTGACACAGTGAGAAAGAGCCTGTCTGCAAGCCAACAAGAGAGCTCTCTCCAGAATCTGAAATGGTCAGAACCTTGATCATAAACTTCTAGCCTCCAGAACTATAAGAAAATAAATACCTCCTGTTCAAGCCACACAGTCTATGATATTGTGTTATGGCTCCCTGAGCAGACTAATACACAGTCGAATATTCCAGCGTGTTTTGTAGATGAATATGACAATGTTTAAAGTTCATTCTAATTATTAAATTTAAGTAGTGGTTTTAAAATGGAAAATACTGTTTCATGGGTGGGAGCAAATAAAACAAGGGCTTCCTGAATATAACACATGAGTTCAACCTGAAATTGCTATTGCTAAGTGACGACACATGTATCCAGAAAATAGCAAAAATACGGAAAAGGACACAACAAAGCAATTATCTGATAAGGATGTGCACTAACGGTCTCACACAAGGATGCTTCCTGTGGTATCACGTGTCATAGTGAAAAACTGGAGACAAGCTAAATGACCAATAATTAGAACATTAGTTAGATAAATTATGTCACTGCCACCCGATGAAGTATAATGTGATCATTTTAAAATCAGTTCTACAGGAGTAATTAACACCTTAAGAAATCATGAACAATATAGTTCAGGGGGACGTGTTACAAAACAGTGTGAGCAATACAATTCGAGTTGGGAGTGTGTATATATTTGTGAATGATCCATGCCAAGATGCTAATAGTTATCACTAGGAGTAGAAGTAGTTTTATTTTCTCATTAGGGCTTTTCTACATGTTCTAAATATTCTGTAATACACATGCTTGCTTTTGTACTGTATATATATGCATATATTTTTTACTTGGAGACCCCATTATGATAATTTGCCTTTCATTAGTTCTCAGAGAATTTGACAAGTTGGTTCTTATATTTTAATGCAGCAGATAAACTCAAATTCAGTTCTGTCTAGCTGATTCTCTTCTAGTAGATGAGAAATGCCAGGGGGTTCCAAGTCTTGCTAATCACAAAAAGCAAAGGAAGTTGTGGTCACAAGCAATCAGCGGACAGTGTAGAGATCCATTCTGGGGCTTTGCAACTGCTGATGCACTAGGTTGCCCGCCATGTCCACCCTATGGCACATGGCTTCCGAGACTTGAAAGTGTGTTCAGAACATAGCAAATTCTTCTGGGGCAAACTTACTCTGTTCTTCTAGGGACAGAGGGTTTGGACAATGCTTTCTGCCCAAGATTTAAACGGAGTTCCCAAAGGAGAAGTGGATAGGATACTCAGCTCTCTTAGCCTTCTTGCCTCCCTCATTCCTTCTCTTCAGTTCCTTCTCCTTACAGCAAAAAACTCACTTCACTCAAAGAGGGGGACACTTGACTCTTGAAGCAGTGGGTGAACCACCTCTCAGTGCAGGGCTGAGAACTGTGTGGGCAGAGCCCTCTTAAAGGAAGCAGATGTTCCCAGGAGTTGGTAAAACTGTGGAATTATAGTGGTAATAATTAATCTGTTGTAATTTTTCCCTCACCAGAATTTGCTGAAACTATTCCAATAAGCACAGATTTGACTCATTAATTCACAATTTTTTTTTAAAAGGAACCATTTCCATTAAGAAAGGAAAGTGAATGGTGTTGACAATCATTGATAAGCCTGTAATTAACTGGAAGTGATGCTTCTTCCCTCTACAAACAAGGGAGGGAGATACACCATAATCAGGGATACTCTAAAATTTCTGAGCCACCCAGCGAATGAGGTCTTTGTCTCTAGACCTCCTCAGTCACCAGTATCCCACGCCACCTCCATTTGGGACTCTTTCTGCTCCACCTAGAATCCTACCACAGAACTGCCTGGCAGATAATTATGGTGATCAAGATGTAGGTGATCAAGGTGGAGGCCTCTCATTTCAAGGGCCTCCAGGAGTCATCCAGACAATTCTGAAGATTAAGGCGGTCTTCCCTTCTCGCCGCTCCATTTCCTGCCTAACTCCCTCTCTTTCTCTCCCACCACCAACTGTCTCTTAGGAAGCAGCAACCTTAACTCAACTTGTACAGGTCCATCCGGCCTCACACAGGGGAGGTAATACTGGGTTGAGCTTCAGAGAAGGGGATGTGGGCAAGTCTTTCAACCATCTCTGCACTAGCCGCTCCTTACCTCACAGCAGTACATACTACTTCAGTGATCCTCAGGTGGGGTTGGCGGAAATAGTATGTCCCCTCTCAGGAGAAGGCATCAGAATAGAGACCTGATGTGTGGAAGTTGGCAAAGCATACTTCATTGATCTAATGTTTATTGACAAAAACTCCAAAAGCCAAGTTCAATGACACTGGTTTAGCTGGTGGGGATCCACAGAGGATAAAATAAGGAAGTTTTACATGAGTTTGAAAAGAATGAGAAACACAGAAGCATTGCAACTCAAATTGAACCAAAGAAAATCTAGTAAGAACTCCTGGGGAATAAAATCAGAACACTCAATGGGCAATCATTTAATCATTAATGTTGTATCTTTTTGCAAAACCTTCTGTGATACCGCTGGGTATAAGGTAAGGACTCCGGGTGACACCCTCACAGCTCTCCTAGTGCTTAACAATTCTTGACACATCCTCTCTCTAGACACTCAGCAGGGCTGAGTTCCTTTTTGGAAGACAGAAAAATAGATTGAGTGGCGTTATGGGTTGAATTGTGTCTTACGCAAAATATGTTGAAGTCCTAACCCTCTAGTATCTCAGAATATAAAATCTTTGAAAATAGAGTTGTTGTAAATGTAATTAGTTAGGTCAGGATAAAGTCCTACTGGGGTAGCATGGGCCCATAATCCTGTATGGCTAGTGTCCTCGTAAGAAGAGAGGAAGAGACACAGACACACAGAGCGAGAAAGCCACGTGATATTAAAGGCAGAGGTTGAAATGATGCATCTATAGGCCAAGGAACGCTAGGGTCTACCAGAAGCCAAGGAAGAATCCTCCCCTAGAACCTGCAGACAGAGCATGGCCTTGTCAACTCCTGATTCAGATGCCTAACCTCTAGAACCGTAAGAAAACACGTCTGTTGTTTCAACCCGCCCAGTTTGCGATATTTTGTTATGGCGGCCCAATACACCGGGTGACAGGCTATGGCAACTTTCCTCCAACAATCTGTTAGGAATGCAGTCGCTCCAGCATGCACTTGGTCTGGTTGAGGATGAGGAGGACTAATGTCAGTGGGTGGGCTTCCTGGGCGTGAAGTACAGATGAGGCAGGTGTTTCATTTTTACAAAGAAGAGTAGTGAGATCCTGCCAGTGGAGATGTTCAAACGTAGACGGACGCCCGTTCGGCAGAGATGTTGAAAAGGATTTAGTTTTCTATATGAGGATATGGACTCTAGAATTATCTTGAACTGTCTCGCCTTCATCCAGAAGGTCCCCCATGAGAGGTATGCAAAATCCACATGGAACCACGCTAAGTCTTTTTTGGTCATGGCCCAGTCAAAAATAAAAATGTTTCTTATTGGGCGCCTGGGTGGTTCAGTCAGTTATGTGTCTGACTCTTGATTTAAGCTCAGATCATGATCTCACAATTCATGAGTTTGAGCCCTGTGTTGGGCTCCATCATGCGGAGTCAGCTTGGGATTCTCTCTCTCTCCCTCTCTCTCTGTCCCTCCCCTGCTCTCTCTCTTAAGATAAATAAATAAATAAACTTAAAAAAAAATGCTTTGCAGATTGTACCAAAAAGCCTGGAATATTGCTTAGTTGTTTCTATCTTTTCCACCTAGAAAATATTCTAGGCCTCTTGACATAGACTTTTGCCGATGCTTTCAAATAAGTATCATGTGTTGAGCACTAACCATGTTCCAAATTCTAAGTTAGTTTCCTTTTACACTTAGAGTCATATTTAATCACGTGCATTTACTCCAAGATGTGCCACATATTAGCATGACTAAGGTAGCATGATAACACCCTTCTAGAAAGACGAGGCAACTTTTCTCAAGAACCATCCTGCACAGGTAGATAACTCACGCTCAAGGTTCATGAATCACTTCAACTTTGACCCATCCAATGTTCACTTGCAGACATAAACCAGTGTAGGATCTTGTCCTAGTAACTGGAGAGGTGGGCCAGGGAGAAGTTCCAATACCAGAAATGGCAGACCACATCTGGGCTCTGCAGCAGTGGAGGATGCAGGACATTATTATTCAGCATCACTCATTTAGACTCATTTAGACCAAACAGATGCTGTGTGGTATACACAGTGATCTCATTAAGGGTATGGGCTCTTTTTTTCTTTAAGTATAAGCAATTATTATCCATTTTCATTGCAACCACTTAGCTTCTGTAGAGCATTTTAAGAATTTGTAATAAAATCAGGAGATAATATGACTTTTAATAACATTTATAGAAGGTACAAAGATCATCATGCAATGACTAACACCTATGTTCCCATGTCCCCAGTTTAAAAAGTTGGCGTTTTCTTCTCCTCCGATGTAACTACACGAGTTTGAGAGCTATCCTGAAAGGGGCTCTGATGTAAGTCTCCAAATACACAAGGCTGAGCTGATCCAAACGAGTGCAGACCTGTGCAAACTGCGGAACTAAGTGTGCCCCCATTCCTCTGGTCTGTGACACCTACCAACCCTCACAAATTTCTAAACCTACTCCCTTCCAAACCAAGGTTTCTAATTACACACCAGAATAGCATCGTTGTCATGTGAGCATGGGTTAGAGATGCCTCTGCCCATGCAAAGCCAAACTCTTCATCTCAGACCTACTGCCAGGCTCCGTGGCTGTGGGGACTCCTGTTCTACATTCCATCCCAGCCTCTGAGCTCAACGGTGCCAGGTGCAGCAGCAACACTGGGAGTCACAGTGAAACGCTGGAGTGACAGAAACCCCAACCCGTGGAGTGTCTTTGATAGGGGATGACTGTTTGCATGCCTGAGGTAGAGATAATTCATGAGTATTGACAACACTCTAGCCAGAAAGGCAGAGGGAAAGTGAGTCCACATACACACATAACCCAGGAGACAGCTCCTGGACCTCCTTCCCAGAACCTCCCAGAAAGCTCTCCACAACCAGTGGGCCCAACTCTTCCCCATCGTAACTCTAATCTGCCAATGCCAGAACCCATAAAAATATCCTCCAGCTTTCAGTGGATCAGTTTTCTCAGGATAATCATGTCTTTCAAATACTTTCCTGCCTGTCAGCATTTTAAAGGATAAAGATGAACCATGAATCTTGCTTTCAGAAAAGAGCCCATTCCTGCGATCTGTTGGCTAAAACACATAGCCCCTTTCTGAAGCTTAGTCGAAGCGATTACTACTAATACAGTAGTATTAATCTATTAATTGGTTGTAGATACTTAAAATTTTAGTTCATGTTGTTAATTAATGTGAAAACCATTTAACCCGTGTCCATCAACTGATGAATGTATAGCCCAAATGTAGTATATCCACCAATGGATAACAGACATAAAAGGGATAGAAATACTGATAGAAGCAGACACAAAAGTCACATATTATACGATCCCATTTATGTGAAATACACAAAATAGGCAAGTATCTATAGAGACAGCAGATTCGTGGTTACCAGCAGCGAGGTGGAGAGAAGGCAGGGAGTGCTTATTTAATAGGTAAGGGGTTTCCTTTCGGGGTGATGAGAAGTTCTGAAACTAGACGGCGTTAATGGTTGTACAACATCACGAATGTAATGGCCACTAGATCGCATCCTTCAAGATAGCCACAATAGTCAATTTTATGTTCCACATATTTTATCACGATATTTAAAAAGGATTTAACCTCTGGGTTCCCATTTCCTCATTGATATTCTCAGATGTATTTTCTTTGGTACATTATAGAAAACATAGAATACACTGCTTTGTGAAAATCGTTGCAGATAGAAACCCATAAGTAAGCGCAACTCAAGAATCACCATGCTGAGCACACACTCAGTGGCTGACACCGCCCAAGACACCAGGTCACTGGGACAAGATGGTAAAGGCACCCCCCACACATCGCGAACCCTACAACTTCCTTATTCTCTCTCAACCCCCATCCCGGGAGAACAACGGCTCCTACGATAAATGGCTGGTCACGATTCACAATCAGAACACTATTTAGAGGCGGTTGTGGTTGTTCCTAATGTATTCTAGGTACCTGATATGCTCAGAGCACAAGACAATTTTTTCACACGACTGAACTCCTTAGGGCCTGTCTTCTAGATCATTTTATTGGTTTAAAAAACACCATTGCTCAATCATTGCCAAGTGTGCCCATGTGCCCGGTGGGGAAAAGAAGGGAAATTTGGTTCACTGTGCTAAGATTTGCCTTTTAAATTTCCAACTACATCTTTTATTTCTTTCAGCAGCATCAAGCGTTAGCATGCCACTTGCCTCTCTGTTCCTAGGAATGAAGACTAGAAATCTTAATACGAAACATTAACTCAGTGGGCTGGTCCAGCAGAGGAATAGATCTTTGGAACTACAGGGACAAAATCCTGCCTGGGCTTCCTCAACTCACAATAAAGCGCCGTGGTTCTTTTACTGAACCAATAGCATTTAAGTCCCAAATATATCTATGCAGAAAATAATGGCAGCTCCTCAAACAGAAGACTGAAGGAACGATTCGGTACCAGCGCTGAAGGGCCCTGGTGCTAAAGGTGAAAATAACAGGTTGGATTAGAGAGAGCTGCTGAGACCAAAAGCAATCAATGACACCTCAGAAGTGCTTATCTGAGCTGGGATCTGTCCTATTTTACATGCAAAGCACGCTGCATTAGCAACCAGATGGTATCTTCCTTTTCCTGGTGGACTTCCTAGAATTCCCGGAAGATTCCTGCCTGAATTAGTTCACTTTCTCTGGCCAGCCTAATAAGATTTCAGCTAGCTGACAAGTCTGAAGTGCAAGGAAAAATGAATCCCAACAGATAAGCACAACTATTTATTGGGCTTATTAAGAAGAGAGGAGAAAGAAAAGAACAACGTGGGCATCAATATAGTTGATACCTTTGAGCCTCATTCCTTTTTTTAACCCCGGAGAACTCGTAAAATCCCAGGTCTGGGAGGGATACCAGAGGTCAACAATTCAACATGCTGGATTAGTTATCTACCGCCACCTAACAAATGACACCAAAACTTGGCTTGAAACGGCATCGTTTATAACCTCACAGTTTCTAACCGTCGGGAATCTGGGTGCAGCTTACCTGGGTCTTCTGCCTCAGGGTTGCCGAAAAGCTGCAATCCCGGTGGGGGGACAGAGGTTGTGGTCATCTGAAGGCTGGACTGGGGAAAAATCTGCCTCCAAGTCCACTCTAGCGATTGTTGGCAGGAGTCAGTCCTCATGAACTGTTGGCCGGGGGCCTCCCTCTGTTCCTTCCAATGTGAGTCTCTCCACACAGCAGCTCACAATATGGCGGCTGACTTCATCCAACAAAGAAGAGCACAAGAGAAGGAATACAAACAACACAGAAGTCACCATCTTTTGCAAACTAGCATTTTTGGGAAAATAAGTAAAGTTATGCACCATAAGATGGCCGACAGGACTAACATAAGCTCTAGTCCCCAGCTTAGAGATTTCTCTTCCGGGTTCTTCTTTCTGCCCCACTTGCTGCATACACCAAATTACTACTAATGCGGAATGCAGAAGTAACTGATGATAAATTGTTCCCCATGCTTGTGCTCGGGACTCAGACCTCTGCAGAAGGATCTCCTCTGAGCCCGCTGGTGTGAAATAAAACCCCGATCCGCCAAGATCTCTGAGTGTCGTTTGGTGGTTCCCCTCCAGCAATCCAGCCTGGTTCCATAACAATATCAGACATGATATCCCATTACGTCCTCTATTTATTAGAGGCAAGTCATAAGGTTCAACCCGCACTTAAAAGGGGGGATTCCACAAGGGCCTGAACACCAGGAGGTGGGGTCCCTGGGGGCCATCTAAGAGGCTGCCTGACGTCTATGCCCATTAAACCCTTTTATCTTCCCCACAGACTCCTCAGTGGCTTTTGCTTTAACTGCTTCTGCCATGAAGAGCTAACTCACAGCCATCTGAGAGCCCTAACTAGTTAAGGAGCTCTCCTGGTTAACCTACCTGCTACTGTTTGGATTCAGGAGATTCTGTTTACTACCCAGAAACTCTTCAGAGACCCTTGAATTTGAGAGATTTATAAGGGAAAGGTTTAGAAATGGGCACTCCGCTCGTGTGACAAGATCTGGGAGTTGCAATAGTGTAGTTATTGTAAGGGGAAGTTTTAACACACCGTTTAGGGTACTCTCAAGCATCATAGATATTAAAGACCAGCTGAGTTAAGGGAAAGCCAAGAACCTTGACCTCCCCATGGCCAAGTTCCTCTTAATCAGCCCCATCCTGGGCCTTCCAAACCATTTTAGAGATGCATACAGTTTTGTCTGCTTGTCCTTAAAGCTTTTAGGGAACGTTTAAAACAACTCTGGACTGTGCTGTCCCTATAGAGGGTCAAAGGCAGGGGGCCAAGGATGGTTGCCTGAGTTCTGAATCTGAATCCCAGAGCTATCTGTAAAAGGGGTGGGGGCCTCAAGACAGCTGTGGTGATAAGCTGGAAAGGCCTTCCAATGAATCAGGAAAGAAAAAAGCCAAAGAACCCGAGGATACAGTCACATCATAAGCCTTGGAGGTCTTGATTTCCTAAGAGACTGCATTGCATCTGGTCAGAAGGGGTTAGACAGGCATAGATATGGACTGAAGACAGGCAGTAGGAAGGCCAAGAGGGGTCAGAGGCCTGGGGCCTGGTCGGCTCCTTTCTACCACATTTCAGTGGTCACATTCATCCTTTCTGGCAGAACGCCAATATGCCGCATTTAAAATAAGGAATACATGGGGTGCCTGGGTGGCTCAGTCAGTTGGGCATCCGACTCTTGATTTCGGCTCAGGTCATGATCTCATGGTCTGTGAGTTCTTTGCTGACAGTGTGGAGCCTGCGTGGGATTCTCTCTCTCTTTCTCTCTCTCTCTCTGCCCCTTCCCTGCTCACTTGTGAGCCTAAGCTCTCTCTAAGTAGATAAAAACTTTAAAAAATAAATACAATACAATACAATGCAATACAATGCAATGCAATGCAATGCAATGCAATACAATACAATACAATACAATACAATACAATACAATACACCAAGGCATCCGTGTGGGAGCTGGGTGGGATGGGTGAGGGAGGGAGAAGTGAAGGGTAACTCATCATGAGTCTGTTCCTTGCTCCATCACCTCCATGTTGTCTCAAGTTCCGTGATGGCATCCTGAGGCCTACACTGGGGGACGGTCACATTATTCATGGATTCAGAGTGTTTGTAGCCAAAATCTAACTGACCAACTTAAAAAAAAAAAAAAAATCACCTAATGAATTAGAAAGCAGAGACACCCGGACAGACATGGTTGCAAATGGAACGCTGTACCGAGGTGAAGGTAAAATGCCCCCGAGCCCATCTGCTGAAAAGGTTATTTCCAGTTAGTGCAACGATAAGATAGCTGGTTGAGGGTGCACTCGTGTGCTCTCATGTTTTAGCTTCTCTCTTTGCCATTTACACTCTTCTCCAGCACTGGACCATGACCGCTCCATGGGGCTGTCCTCAGCTTCCCAGATGATAGCACCCACCAACGGGAGTTAGATTTTTGTCTCTGGCTGAATCATAAGGACAAGAGGCAAAAAGTGCAAGGGCTGTAACAGCTCTCTAACCCCAATGCTTCTCAAAATGCCCCGGAGCAAATTCAGCGTGCTCATTCAGCCTCCGAGGCTGAGTCACCCACAAGAACTCAAATCCCAAACCAATGCAAGAAACACCCTTCCAGAGCTGATGAGAACGCACAGGGTGCACTTCTCCAAGATGTTCTCTTGAGAACCTGTCAGCACTGGCCCTCTGGAGACACGTGAATGATAGTGGGTGCAGGGATATAACGAACCAGAACCCAAACTTGCCCGATAAACCTAAATAAACACACAAGCTGCAGAATGAAGGCTTCCAGAAGCCTAAGAGCCTCTAGGCCAGTCAACTAGTGTCTCCAGTCAAAATGAGCAATCTACATCCATACTTTCCACCCTGTATTGCACGCGGACCTGCAGTATAGGTAAAAAAAAAAAAAAAATCGAGAACGGGGAATTATATGTTTCAAGATTTAATTTCAAGGAAAATGAAGGTGCCTTCTACCAGTCCAATTTACAACTGATCAATCTTCACTCATTACAATGTCAATGTTTCTTTTATGAACCTCAGACTCTGTGGTTTACAAGTAACTCAGCTAAGGATAATACAGCAGTTTGTACTCTCAAAAGATAAATGCTTTAAAGAAAAATCCGCTACCACACTAGGAGAAGGGGGCCATGATGGTTTCTTCCCCAGTCTTTTTCTACTAGGCGAAAATGCATGGTGGGTTTCTCCAAATGTGGGCTGCATAAATCTCCCATGCAGTGTGTCTGCTGGCCTCTTGTGAGATTCAAGATTACAATGAGACCAACCCATGCTTCTGTTTCTGGCCTGACTTAATAACTTACTAATTATAATTGACTGAACACCAGGCTTCAACCCACACATGTCAAGACTCATTTCTATCACCATTTTGGAGCTATTGTATTCTACAGAGAAGCATACTGGGAAGAGACCAATGGGTCACCGGAACATGGCAGACCTGAGGTCGATATCACGATCCAGAATATGAAGCCAGATGGTCTGAGGGCCTGGGGATAGGAGTGGGGATCTGGGGTCACGCAGGCACCGCAGGATGCGGGAACGAGGTCACTGAGCCCTGGTCACTGGAATTGTATGCTCTTAGCGATAAGTGAGTGAGCACAACGCTCTGAAGGGGCATCGCATTAGGGGTTTTTTAAATAGGGGTGATTTCACACCCAGGCCCACTGCCCAAACCATCTGAATACTTTCATGTCTAGATGCCTCTGGTCTAATCCCCGTAATTGGAGTTCATTGCACTGGGGATAAAGGAAGGGGGTAGTGGCATGAGATAGTTTTCTAAAAATATGGATTTATCTCGGTTAAGGTATGATGACAGTGTAAAGGGGCAACACAGCCCACAGCAGTTTGACTAGCCCATCCTTAGCCTCTGTCATCACGAAATAGGATTGTCCTGAGAAATCGACACCGACAGAGGTTAAGTTCCTTTGACAAGTGTCTTCTTTAAAAGGTGGACTGCAAACAGAGCTCAGGACTCCGGACTCCTAACTCAATGCTCTTTCCAAGGATACCCATCGATCTTTCCATGCAAAGTGCCAGTAGGAAATATCTCTTTCCATGGCCTTCCAGCAACATATGTGAGTCTGTGCCAGTGAGAGGCATCTATGAAATGAGGCCCAAGAAACATTTATGGAGATTGTTCTTGGCCTCAAGAAGCTTGAGGGCTGACCCCTTAATCCAGCCCCTGCGTGGAGATACATTCTCCACAGGATGCAACTTCTTCAGGGCTTCTCTGGAACGGCCATGGGGTTAATCTCCCAACCATAGGAAACCTAGTTATTTACAAGTCCCAGTATCTCTTTCCCACCTCTTTCCCTTCTCCAGCTCACATGGAAGAACGCTGGACCCAGCCAACAACCTTTGCCTCAAATCTCATCAAGGTGGAAAAGCCAGCCTGTTAGCAGAGTCTGTCCCCACCCCCACACGTTTGCCAGGACAGATTTCTTCTCTCAACACTGTATTTATTACTGGGGCGTGAAACACAAATCTGCAGATGTCTTTTCCATTCGCCTGCTGTTAAGAGTCTACTCAATAATTTAGCTCTCTCTCCCTTAAGTACATTTGGTTTCTGTTGGCTGTTGCGTAAGACAGCGCGGGATGAATTCGGAGGTAGCCTGGATTCCTCCCACCCTCTCCTGCCTCCTCTGTGCTTGGCTCTTGCGAGCATCGGTTTGCAGCTGCAGGAACAGAATCTCCTTAACTCTTGGGCAGCCACGACCATCACGCTGCTCGCTCGGAGACATAGCGCTCTGCTGTCTCTCCGTTAGATTCTCACAGCAAATGGATAGTTACATACAAAAACAAAACCCAAAAAACTATCACAAGAGGAGACCAGACACTGGCAACGGATAAAACAAAAGGAGGCACCGAGCTCTTTAATTAAGGTTCACGGAGGCATGTGAATCCTAGCTTTCAGTTACCCTGCTGCGCCTCTGCCTGATTAGCCACAATGCATCTGCTCGGTTTCCTGGTATCCATCTGTACTGCTAGGGCGAAATGTATTCTGGTCGCCCTGCTCCTCAATAAGATGGCTTAGAGGCATCAGCTGTAGACGGACTCACGGTTATGCGTGTCGACAGAGTGTTTCCTGCACTCCTTGCTGTGTTGACGTGTAAGATCACACCATCTTACATGTACCTGGGATTAACTCATATCCACACAGCCAGCCCAAATGAAATGCCTACCCCCCGGGAAACCCGGATGGTTTGGGGATGACTCACTTCTCCGCGGACGCACCGCAAGCTGGAAATACACCTCAATCGTATCCCTTTCTTAAAGTCCACCCGTCTGTTCTTCAATGGCTCATGCCACAAAATTCCTCCTTGAGTAGATTAAAAAGACCGTGAGAATTGGGACCTTTCTACACGTTACAACGTAAGGAACTTTTCATTTCGATGTGGCACGGGTGTATTATCTGTATACGAGGATTCTTTCTCACTACGGTGAAGTGACCACCATTTGGAGTCATTGGGTAGAGCGTGCTATGTATAACTAGTTATGTCGGCCTGTGTAATTTTAGTTTCCCCAAAGAGCTTATTTGCCTTCTTCATAAAAATGTGTAGGCACTGGGGCGTCTGGGTGGCTCAGCCGGTTAAGCGTCTGACTTTGGCTCAGGTCATGATCTCACGGTTCGTGAGTTCGAGCCCCACGCTGGGCTCTGTGCTGACAGCTCGGAGCCTGGAGCTTGCTTTGGATTCTGTGTCTCCCCCGCTCTCTGCCCCTCCCATGCTCATGCTCTGTCTCTCAATAATAAACAAAAATGTTTAAAAAAAATGTGTAAGCACTATGTAGATTCTAAAATTCTTTACTAATGTGGCATTCTGTGATCCAATAACATTGATCCCATAAACTCAGGTTCACAGAATTTGAAACAGCTGAGCTGACCTCATATACAAACTCAGACATCTGAGACTTAGAAATGTTTTCCTAAAACTGGTGAAATCCAAATAAAGTCTAGAGTTTAGTTAGAAGTAATGTATCAATAGTGGCTTTTTAGGTTTGACAAATGTATGATGGTTAACATAAGATGTTAACATTAGGAAGAACTGGGTGAGGGGTACGGGAACTCTCTGTGTTACCTTTGCAAATTTTCTGTAAATCTAGAAACTATTCCAAAAGAAACAATTTATTTAAAAACATTTAAAAAAAAAATATATATATATATATATATTTCCTCACTTGGGTATAAATAAAATCAACAGTTAGTTTAAACTGGGTATTACCAAAGTAATATCTTGCTACACCTCCATCAGAAAAGATGATGTGTGATAGGGGCAGCTGGGTGGCTCAGTCAGTTAAGAGTCCAACCCTTGATTTCAGCTCAGGTCATGATCTCACGGTTTGTGAGTTCAGGCTCTACGCTGACAGTGGGGAGCCTGCTTGGGATTCTTTCTCTCTCCCTCTCTGTCCCTCCCCCACTCATACATGCAGGTTCTCTCTTCTCTCTCAAAATAAATAAACTAAAAAAAAAAAAGACAAGATAATAAAGAGATATGCGTTGAAATCTTGTCATAGCTACAAATTTGATGTCAGTACTCATTAGATCATTCAGTTACTCACTGAGCGCTTCATTTCCTCCAGTGTGGTAGAAAGGACCTCAGCCTTTGAAGAATATCACATTCTTTTTTTCTTTTTTTTTAACGTTTATTTATTTTTGAGACAGAGAGAGACAGAGCATGAACGGGGGAGGGTCAGAGAGAGAGGGAGACACAGAATCTGAAACAGGCTCCATGCTCCGAGCGGTCAGCACAGAGCCCGACGCGGGGCTCGAACTCACAGACCGCGAGATCACGACCTGAGCTGAAGTCGGACGCTTAACCGACTGAGCCACCCAGGCGCCCCTCTTTTCTTCTTTTTAATGTTTTTTGAGACAGAGAGAGAGAGAGAGAGAGAGAGAGAGAGAGAGAGCGAGCACATGCACACAGTGGGGAAGGGGCAGAGAGAGAGAGAGAGAAAGAGAGAGAATCCTAAGCAGGCTCCCCACTGCCAGTACAGAGTGTGATGCAGGGCTCCATCTCACCAACTGTGAGATCAGGACCCAAGCCAGAACCAAGAGTCGGATGCTTAACCAACTGAGCCACCCAAGTGCCTCAAACAATTTCACATTCTTTCGAGAATTTCAGACTGCATGTCTTGAACTATGACGATGGAACTGGTATAAAATGTGAGGAGTAAGATAAGCTACAGGAGGGATTTCTCTTGTAAAGTGACCAAACCAGGAAACCTAAGTGGAAAGCTTTATAAATTCTGAGAGTTCATTTACTGGCGAGCACGGACTGAACATTGTTTCACCAGTGCACACTAGCTTTCCCACTACTTGTTCACACTAGCATCTCAATTAGGGTGACACGTGGGCAGTCATCATTAGTCTAGCCCTTTCTTTTTTTAATCCCCACTTAAACACCTTATGGAACTCAAAAATGGTAGCTCCAAAGGGGACCTAAAAAGGGCCTGACCCATTCTCCTCCTGAGGCCCAGAGACAGTTTTCAAATTAAACGAGGACACACAGGCAGAAGTACTGTGAATAAACTGCAGCATAATTAGAAAGGATAATGACTATTGATATCATGACCAGCCACTTGGCCAAGATCACCCGGCTACTTAGACCATGGAAGATTCTAAATGCCAAGGAGCCTGGCATGAGTCTCTGTAATATAATTATGGACTATTCTGAATCCCACATGAGTAAGTGTTTAATAAATAATCAACCGATTGCAACGTGGACTCTAACCCCGAGCCAGTAGAGAGGTTCCCTTTCCTTCTCAGAAAGGGTGAAGCCCGAAGAGAGAGCATTTGTTTGCCACTGTGAAAAGGAAACAGAAAGAAGCCTACATTTATTCCTGGGGGAGAATAATGTAACTGTTATAAGCTGCTGTGTTACATCAATTTAAAAGTAATTTTTTCTAAATTAAGAGAAGATTGAGTGGGGAAAAGGCTTCCTTTTGGAAATTTAATTCCCAACGGAGTATTTATATGCTGATACTCTTTGAAAATATACAAGCCATAAGCTGCTTCGTGTGCCAGCAACATCAAGCAGGACAGGAAAGAAGTCATTCTTCACACAGTCGTCTCCCTCTCACTCTTACCCTTCCCCTCCTTAGACAGCCCCCCCCCCCAACTCTCCTTGATCTCACCAAAATCCATGCCAACTCCTTTAAAAACAGATAGGCATAAAATAATCAAGTTCCATGCTGAATATCAACAAAATCCATGGCAATGAATGGGAATGAAGGAGAACATTTCATTTCATATTTAAAAATGTTAAATTGGGTGCTTATAATTCCCCTGATTTAGCTTTTTTAATTAAAAAATTCAAGCTTTATTCAACATTTGCATATTCATGCCTCCATAATGTGCACTGATTGCATTAAAGGCAGAGAAAAAGCATGTAAGTGCAGCACAAATATAGTTACTCATCAAGTGCACCATCTATGTATGCATAGATAAATATTTCCAAACAAATTAACATATACCCCAGCACAGGTGCTCTGGCCTTACAACCCCCCTCCCACCCCCAGCCTCCAGCGCCTTCAGCCCTACTCTTCCTTCCATCAAGTTTCAAGAGCCAGAGCATCAGTTTAGAAATTTTATAATTTGGTGTTTTGTAGAATTAGCGAGTCCCTTTGCCAAAAGTCTCTGATCAGTGACTGTCTACTACTGGCAATAGTCAGGGGGAAAAACATTCCACTGCACTCTTTATTAAACACGAAACAAACATCTTCCATAATTCAACAAAGACTTCCAATAGTTTGTAGTTGCCGGCCATCGGGAGGGGCAGTTGTCATGTCTGAGACGTGGGTGTCGCAGACCAGGAGAGGGGCACCGTTAATGGCCCACCGAGAGCCAGTCTCCTCTAACTTCTTGCTCACAGAATCAGGACTGTTTGAAATGACAGTGTGCCCACCTCTTAGAAGGAGTCGGTGTTTCATCTAAGCCAGAGGTTGGCAAACTACCCCTGGGCCAAATCCAGCCCATCACCTGCTGGTGTAAATAAAAGAGTGATGGAACACAGACATACCCATTCACTTACTTATTGTCTATGGCTGTTTTCATACTCCAAGGATAGATGAGAGGAGCTGCAACAGAAAGCATATGGCCTGCAAAGCCTCAGATATTTACTACCTGGCCCTGTACAGAAAATATTTCCCAAGCCCTGGTCCAAGCCAACCCTGGCCAATTTCTCAGCCTCCCTTTCAGCTAGGAAGATGTTGGATTGTATGCAGTAGGTGAGGAAGAAGTTGTTACCAGTGGCTACTTTGGGATAACCCCATAGATGATAGACACATTCACTGAAATAAGAATGGTGGAGGGGCATCAGATTTGGGGACTGGAGTGTAGAGAGGAAGACAGAACTTCAGGACATATGAATCTACAACTCGAGGTGCTTTTGGGAAGTCAAGTAAACATGTCAAGTATACAAGTATAGAACTCAGAAAAGAGATCTAGCTATTTAATTCAACGGACACTTCTTGGGTCTTATGCCCCGCAAACTGATATCTTCAATGAAACCATCCTGACCACTTTTTCTTCTTATGACTCCATCTTAACTTAGTTTCTACAGCACTAGCCCTTACTGGTTTCTCTCCCTACCTCTCTGACTGCTCCTATTAGGTCCTTTGCCTACTCACATTTTGTCCTTCACTCCCTAAATTGGGGGATTCTTTTCGGGGTTTATCATCACGTTTTTGCTTCCCTCATTCACATCGGCCTCATAACTTTCAAGCAAATGACTTCCAAGTTGACATTACTAGCCTAGACTTTTCTCTCCACCTTGACCCATTATTACCTGTTGTGTATCCCCAAACGGGTGCCATGTTGGCAGCTCAGACTCTGTGTACCTAAAATGCTTTCTTATCTTCCCCCACATAGAGAAAAGACACCGGCCATACAGTTGAAATTCCTAGTGTTGAGTCCTGGCTGTGAGTCACCCTGACTGTGTGAGTGTTAGCAAATTTCTTCATTTCTGAGCCTCAATTTTGCCATTTCCACGGGCCTCAGAAAAGGTACAAAGTCCCATTCCCGGCTGTACATGAGAAGAAACTGATGACTTGGAATATATGGTGAGGAAACCTGGACAGACTTTGAGAGGATAATATTTGAGCTTGAGAAGTGGGGGAAACTTCAGGAATCTACATGTCCCCCTTTTATAGACCCGCCTGATCTAAATCTGAGTATACCCAGAGGTGGAGCATACTCTGGCTCCCAGCCCTCTGTTGGGAAGCAGAAGACCGGAACCTCATTCGACCTCTGCTCGGCTGGCTAGGGCCTGCATTGAGCACTGTGGTTCTAGTTCACCTTATTCCCTAACTATTCCTGAAAGGGGGGCTTTCAAGTCAGCTCAAACTTGATCTCAGGTTTGCATCTACTTTTCTTAGGCTTTAATCTTCTTGATTTAGAAAATCACGACGACGATGAGGACGGCAAAAACTGACTGCAAATGAGCTTTACAAAGAGGCAGGCGTGTAGAGCGGGTTTACATCAAGCAAATCAGGGAACACAGGCTGCAAGGGGAATGACGTTCAGGGGTGCTCACGGAGGGGACAGCCCGAAAGGTGCACTCAGGCCCTTCCTCGCTGAGATGGGGCTCCTGCCGGTCCCGGATGCTCACCAAGGCATCCTTTCTGGTTTTCTACACCATATATCTACTTGGCGTTTGCTCAAGGATCAGCTCCGAGCCTTTGTGTTTCACCTGAGATGAATCCTTTTACCAAAGGACGCATCTTCTGACTTCATAAGCACTCAAAGGCCAGAGTCAGAATATTCACCATCTCCCTCGTAAAACCTTTTCGCGAGGGCTACCATTCCGGAGATCTACAACGTGGTCTGTGTATTCCTACTCCTCAAGAACATGGGAAAGCAAACTGGGTATTAGAAGAAAAAAGAAAAGAAACCACTTCCAAGCTGGTGTGGTTCCAGGAAACAGGAAGTGAAGAAGGGATCCCTCGTTGCTCTCTCCCGACTGTTGCCCCGGGACTCAGAGCTGCCCAGGAAGACTGAGTTAACACGGGAGCCAAACTCCCCTCCGAGAGTCTAGGGGCAGAGTTCTTTCTTTGTAGTGATGACTAGATCTAGCTGTGCCAGGGAGTGTGGGGCCGTAGGCCTGGCATTTGAACAGGAAGGGAGGCCAATCCTAAATGAAATCAAACTGTGAATAAAGGAGGATTAAAATAAAAATTGACAGCCCAGTTCACAGAGCTAGCGTGCGGCTCAGCTGCCGGAGAGTCTCTGCCATCATATGCCTTGGAGACGAGACATGAAAAATTGCCGACAGAGCTACTGGCTGAGGAGCTTGTGAGAAGCGCGTCTGCCCGCACGTTGTCGTGCCTGTGACGCTCGGAAGGTAAGAGGGGCTGGTGAGAATGTTGACAGGCCGAGAAGTTTCTTTGAAAACAGCCTAGAAAGCCTGCCAGGAGTGCAGGAAGCCCAACGTTCTCATTCGAAAGCTCTGCTCCCCGTGCTTTATAGCCGCAGTGATACTATTTTAAAATAACCATTTCAGAGAGGACGCTGGATTCGGAAGCAGGAACTCTGAACCCCAGCCCCGCCTCTGCCAACTCGATGTGTAACCTTGGCAAAATGCTTTTCCCTTCTCAGCGCCCATGTGGTGAAAAGTGTATTTTCAGCTTGGAAGGGAGAGAGAGCCTGGAGGCGGGAGACTGGGCACAGGGGCGCGGGGAGGGACGAGACTTGGTTCCTGGGTTTCTGGGCTGAGGTTGGGAGACCCAGGGCCCAGAGAACAGAGAAGTGCAGAACAGGATATGGCCAACACTGCTCCAGGGAGGTTTTAGCCATTCACCTCCCATCACCGGTGAAATACGTCCATCGGCAGTGGGTTGAAGAGTGCCCAAGTCCTGAGCATCGGAACCTGTGAATGGGATCTTATTTGGAAGAGAGATTATTTTTGTAGATGTAATTAAGGATCTCAAGATGAGATCATCCTGGGTTTGGGGCGGGCCCTATATCCAATGGCAAGTGTCCTTACAAGAGAAACGCGGAGGGAGGTTTGAGAGACTCGGACACAGGGGAAGCCATGTGAAGACAAGGCAGAGACTGGAATCTATATCCCCCAGTCAAAGGATATCTGGAGCCGCTGGAAGTTGGGAGAGGCAGGGAACGGTTCCCCTGTAGAGACTCAAGGGGTTACACGTTGACTCTGCCAACACGTCAACTTCTGGCTACCAGAACCGAGAGAGACTAAGCTGCTGTTGTTTTAAGCCACATGATTTGGAGTAATTTGTTAAAGCAGCTCTAACACCGCCCTTGTGAATGGAATAGCCTAGCATCTCTAAAAATACTTCCTTACTCTAAGCCTTGGGGTCTCAAAGATGTTCATCTAAACGGGCAGGGGGTTGGAATAGATCTCTCTAACGCCAGGCTACTCCCAGAAAGAAGAGAATTCACTGCTTTAATTCAACTCCGAGATGAACATCAAAGGGGCAGAGTGCTTCAAGTCGTCTGGTGATGTTGTCTGGAGGAGACACCCTTCCTACAGGCACCTGCTGAGAGATGAGGTAGGTTGACGCCACAGGAACGGCCAATGAGGAGCTGTCGGTGCTGGACGTTTCCAGCATGAGTGCTGCATTGTGAGGATGGGGTACACAGTTAGCACCTGATGCGGGAGGCCTCCTTCCATGCCCGCAATACTCCTCAGCCTTCACATGGGTGTGCTGTTCATCCTCAGGCCTCATTCATCCCCTGACTCATTAATGGGGCATGTGCATTCTGAGCCCTGACAGTGGGTGGCCATCCCACACGTTCACCCAACTGCCCAGTGACCCATGACATGACTTACGAAAGGAACGGCAGATATGCGGCAGGAAGTAGAGGGGATGGGTGTGGCCCTGGAATAACTTGAAGCCAACTGGTTGACCAGCAACCCAAGAGGGAGGGGGGGGGGAGAGAGAGAGAGAGGTAGGGAAAGAGAGAGAGGGGGGTGGGGTGGGGGGAGAGAGAGGCAGACAGATGGACTGCAGTACAAATGTTGCAACAATGAATGTTCAATTGGTCAAGAAAACTGAAATGATTACTAATTTTAAAAACCCATAAGATTTTCATTACTGAATTCACTGCCTCTCTGAGCCAAGACCAAAGAACTTCCACACAGACCTTCTCATTCAGGTAGAATAACTTTTTTTTTTTTAAGCTCTTAGGAGAGAACTTTGAGAGGAATCAAATGCGCTTCACAGTTTATAGAAATGTAAGTGTTAAAACCACTTACGAGGGTGCTACAGAAATGCTCTAGGAGGCATTTTCCTTCACACACAAATAAGTTATTAAGATTTTAAGTGCACATTTCGATTTCGATGGGTTAAATGTTTTATTTATTTGTGATTTTTCAAATTGTGGTAAAATACACATAATACAAAATTTACTATTGTAACCTTTTTAAAAAAATTTTTAAATGTTTTTATTTTTATTTTTGAGAGAGAGAGACATACACACACAGCAAAAGCAGGGGAGGGGCAGAGAGAGAGGGAGACACAGAATCAGGCTCTGAGCTGTCATCACAGAGCACGATGTGGGGCTCGAACTCGTGAACCGCGAGATCATGACCTGAGCCGAAGTCAGACACTTAACTGGCTGAGCCACCCAGGCGCCTCATCATAACCATTTTTTTTTAATTTTTTAACATTTATTTATTTTTGAGACAGAGAGAGACAGAGCATGAACGGGGGAGGGGCAGAGAGAGAGGGAGACACAGAATCGGAAGCAGGCTCCAGGCTCTGAGCCATCAGCCCAGAGCCCGACGCGGGGCTCGAACTCACGGACCGCGAGATCGTGACCTGAGCTGAAGTCGGACGCTTAACCTACTGAGCCACCCAGGCGCCCCTCATCATAACCATTTTTAAGTATAAAGTTTAGTAGTGTTAGTATCTACATGATGCCGTGTAACCTGCCTCCAGAACTGAAACACCCTATCAAGCTCCCTATTCTTGCCTTCCTCAAACCCCTGGAAACCACCACTCCACCCTGTCTCAGTGAATTTGCAGTTGGTACTGCACAGGAGTGGAATCACACAGTATTGGTCTTTCTGTGGCTGGCTTACTTCACTTAGCACAACGTCTTCAAGGTTCATCCATGTTGTAGCATGTGCCAGAATTTCCTGCCTTTTGTAAAGCTGATCGTATTCCGCTGTATGGACAGACCACGTTTTGTTTATTCATTTATCCATTGATGGACACTTGGGTTCCTTCTCCCTGTGCACAAATTAATTAAACGCATAAATCTTCTTTTGTGGCTAAAATTCTAGTGCTTTTGTTTGCATCTCATTTTGCATATCTCATTTAGAACTACAAGACACAGTGTAATTGGTAGTTATGAATGACTCTGAAGAGATTCCTGGAGGTGTGAACCAATCCTTCTCAAGTGGCTCTTCTTCTAGCCAGAATTTCACCCAAGGGGACTGCACTACACATTGATGAAACAATTTTTAGCAGCTGTATTCTTGTTTGGTCATGAAGAATGCATGTGGCCTCTGCCTCTTTGCCAAAGGGGCTTATTATTCACATACTTGAATTGAAATTTGACATCCATCTTCTACTGGCAGACATTCACTGGCAAATGCTTCAGTATCCTAAGACATTGTTCCCTGGACTTCCAACCTCTCAGGTTCTAACGAATTATTAATTCTGCAAGAGGAAGGCTATATTCCTCATCCTTAAATTCCAGATGAAGATCTCTATTACCTCAGCCTAGCTTGAAATAGAAATTTGGGGTCCACATTTCCCACAAACATATCCTACGGGTCTGTGAGCATTATAATGCCACGTCACCTTAATTTTTAAAAAAGATGGTCCTTGGGGTGCGTAGGTGGCTCAGTTGGTTAAGCAACCGACTTGATTTCAGCTCAGAGCACGATCTTGTGGTTTGTTGTGACTGGGCCCCACACTGGGCTCTGTGCTTATCATGTGGAGCCTGCTTGGGATTGTCTCTCTCCCCATCTCTCTGCCCTTCTCACACTCATGCACGCTCTCTCTCTCAAAATAAATAAACATTAAAAAAAGACGGTCCTTCATTTCGGGTGAAAAGCTAAACCCATTTTTATGCCAGGCAGGGGGTCCCAGGCCAGGTAGCATCTCTGACCAACTACTTCACTGCAAAGACCAAGGAGAATGCAGACACCACCATGGGAATACAGGACCCAGTCCCTTCTCTGTCCTCTGTACCTACATCACTGTATTATAATTATTAAATGAGTTGACATTTGTAAAGGAAGAGCATCTTGTACGTACTTGGTTCTCAGCACATGCTAGCTTGCCTATCATTATTATTAGATTACTAGTCTGGACAGGATTAGAGCCATTCTTTCCTTTCTTCTCACCCTTTCTCCCTCCTCCAATTACCCAATGAGAACCCCCCAAAGATTTCACTAGTTTTCACCCCACAGGTATTGCTTTTCATTGACCCCAGCCCCCTGAGTTCCTCCTGGCTTCCTACCATCCTCCCCACCCATCCCCACCAGAGCCAGTGAGGACCAGCAGCCACCTCAAGCCTCTGCAGCTGCAGAAATGCAAGATACCAGCCCAGATCCCCGTGGCTGACCTCCACCACCGTGTGCGTGCTGGGGCTAACCCCTCCAACCCTGCACTTGCAACAGCCTCACTCCTATCACCAGCCTCCGCTGTCAGGCGTGCCCCCATGGACGTGCACACCAACAGCCAAAGCCCCTCCTTTGTGGGCTGCTTGTGGGCCCAGATTCAGCCCTGTCTCCTGTCACTGGCCTCCACCACCAGCCTCAACTGAAACTAGATCCCCTCCCCATCCAAGCCAACATTTGCGCACCCTTGACTCAACCTCTGTCCCTGGTCTCCACCGCCATGTGCACGCCCATGGGGAGACCACGTAGCTGCAGGAGGAAATACTGACAGCCAGGACCTCTGCCCACCTGTAAGCCCAGTTCCAGCCTGTCTTGTGTCACAGGCCTGTATTGTACTTACCTGCAACTAGTCCCTCTGGCTCTGTACCTGCATGCTTCTGGTTGACTCCCAACACTGGCCTCTACTGCTATGCTCCCATGGCAAGAACCAGCAGCTATAGTAGCATATGCTGACAGTCAGGGCCACCCCCACAGCCAACACTGTGCCTGAAGATGGCCCTGGTTCTTGCTGTCTGCCCTGGTCCCTACCACTACGTTTGTGTCTGTATACCAGCCACACATGGGAACCTAGGGCCGCCCCCTACAGCCAGGTGTGTGCACTGCTAGCTCTGGCCACAACCGCTGCCTGCCCTGACCCCTAGCTGATAGACCTGGACATGCTGCTGGGGACCTAAACAGTCCTTGTAGCCTCTTTGGACCCTTCCCAGCACTCATCAAGGACAAAGCAGTTGTGACTGCTGTGGATCCCGGCGGCCCGACCTGACGAGGTACCACACCCCCTAGACCCAGAGCTGCCACACACATCCCTGCACTTGGCGCCTTGACCCACCAGAATCTGTGTCATGGCACACGCCACCACAATGCCACCCACAGGAAAACATCTTTCTTTACTGAAGTCAGTCCGTAAAGTCTGCTAGAGGTGGCTGTTGCTTCAAATGTGCAGACACCTACTCAAGGCCCCAGAATCACGAAACAGGAGAGAAATATGACTTCGTCAAAGGAAACAGTGAACTGCCAATAACTGATCCCGAAGAAAAGGATACAGGGATTGCCCCAAAGAACTCAAAATAATTGTTCTAAAGATGCTCAGAGAGATATAAAAGAATACAGGTAAACAATTTAATGAGATCAAGAAACAACACAAGAAAAAAAATGAGAAGTTAACACAGAAAACATAAAAAAGTCAAACAGAAATTTTGGAGCTGAAGAATTCAATGACTGAACTCAGTAGAGACCTTGAACAATGGACTGCCCCAAGCAGAAGAAAGAACCAGTGAGCTCAGAGACAGATCACTTGAAATTAGCTAGTCAGAGGAGCCAAAGAAAAACAAAAACAAAAACAAAAACAAATGAACAGGAATGAAGAAAACCTATGGGAACTACTGGATACTATTAAGAGAAACAATCTATACGTCACTGGAGTTTCAAAATAAGAGACAGGGGTAGAAGGCTTATTTAAATAAATAATGGCTGAGAACTTCCCAAACTTGGCAGATTCAGACATCCAAGTTTGAGAAGTTCAAAGGGGACCTCAAAATTTCAATCTAAAATGATTTTCAGTAAGACATATTATAATAAAACGGTCTAAAATCAAAGACAAAGAAAAAAATTAAAGCATCAGGAGAAAAATATTTCTCTGATACAAGGGAAACCCATAACACCATCAGCAGATTTCTCAGCAGAAATCTTTGCAAGCCAGGAGAGAATGGGATGACATATTTCAAGTGTTGAAGGAGAAAAACCTGCCAAACAAGAATGCTTTACTCAGAAAAGATGTCCTCCAGAAATGAAGGAGAGATAAGGACTTTCCCTAATAAAAGCTGAGGGAGTTCATTGCAGCCAGACCTGCCTTATAAGAAGTGCTGAAAGGAATTCTCAAGCTGAAACAAAAGGGCACTAGCTAGTAACTTGAAAACATATAAAAAATACAATCCAATAGATGATACACTGGTAGAGTTTACAGCCGGATTCAGAACACTCTAATACTATAATATGGGGGTGTGCTAACCATTTAACTCTAGTAAAAAGAGTAAGGAACAAAACTATTAAAAACAGCTATAGCTACACCAATCTCACAATGGATACACAATATGAAAAGATATAACTCATGATATCAAAAAACATAAATGTGGGGGGAGGGGAAGTAAAAAGGTACTGTTTTAGTATGTGATCACAGTTAAGTTGTTATCAGTTTATTACTTTTTTTAAAGGCAATCTTGTTTTTAATTTATTTCAGATTTATTTTTTGAAGCTTTTAAAATTTATTTTGGATGAGACAGAGACAGCATCAGTGGGGAAGGGGCAGAGAGAGAGGGAGACAGAGAATCTCAAGCAGTCTCTGCACCATCAGCACAGAGCCCTACGTGGGGCTTGAACCTACAAAACCATGAGATCACGACCTGGGCCAAAACCAAGAGTCAGACACTTAACTGACCGAGCCACCCAGGCACCCCAAGTTGTTATCAGTTTAAAATAGACTGTTCTCTATCAGATGTTTCAAGTAAGCTATGGGGTAACCACAACCGAGAGAACACAAAATAAAAAGAAGGCAGGGACACCTGGGTGGCTCAGTCGGTTAAGGGGCAGACTCTTGATTTCGACTCAGGTCATGATTTCACAGTCATGAGATTGAGCCCTGAGCTGGGCTCCGTGCTGAGCACAGATCCTGCTTAAGATGCTCTCTCCCTCTCTATTTGCCCTTCCCCCGCTTGCACTTTTTTTCTCTCTCTTGCTCTCAAAAAAAAAAAAAAAAAAAAAAGAAGAAGAAGGGAATCAAAGTATACCACTATCAGCTCACAAAGGAAGATGGAAAGTGAGGAAGAAAGAAATGAAGAAACTACAAAACAGCCAGAAAACAATTAATGAGAAGGCAACAGTTGGGTGGTAGATGGGGGGATGGGTGAAATAGGCGAAGGGGATTAAGAGTACACTTATCATGATGCACAGTGAGTACTGTACAGAATTGGTGAATCACTATTTTGTACACCTGAAACTAATACAATACTGTAGGCTAATGACCTTGGAATTAAAAAAATAATTGTTTTTTAAATAAGAAGGCAACAGTCAGTCTGTACCTAGCAATGATTATTTTAAATGTAAATGGATTAATGTCTCCAATCAAAAGGCACAGAGTGGCTGAATGTATAAAAAACAAAACCCAACTATATGCTGCCTACAAGAGATACACTTCAGCTTTAATGACACACACAGGCTAAAAATTAAGGGATGGAAAAAGATATCCTACAAAAATAGAAACTAAAGAAAGCAAGAACAGCCATACTTACACCAGACAAATAGACTTAAGTCAAAGACTATAACACAAGACAATGAAGGTCATTATATATTGACAATGGACTCAATTCATCAAGAAAATGTAGCAACTAAATATATATGCACCCAACACTGAAGCACCTAAACATATTAATCAAAAACTAATAGGTCTGAATGGAGTAAAGGACAACAATACAGTAATAATGGGAAATATCACTACACCACTTTCAACAATGAATAGCTTATCCAGACAGAAAATCAATAAGAAAATATTGGACTTGACCTGTACTTTAAACAAAAAGGACCTCTTAGGTGTATACGGAATATTCCACCCAACAGCAAGCAGAATGTACTTATTTTCATGTGCACACAAAACATTCTCCAGAACAGATCATATGTAAGGTCATGAAACAAGTCTCAGCAAATTTCAAAAGACTGAAATCATACCAAGTATCTTTTCTAAGCACAATGATATGAAACTAGAAATCACTAACAAGAGGAGAACTGGAAAACTCGCAAGTATGTGAAAATTAAGCAACGCACACTGGAACAACAAGTAGGTCAAAGATAAAATCAAAAGGGAAATAAAAAAGTATCTTGAAACAAATGAAATGACAACACAACATACCCCAACTGACAGGATGCAGCAAAAGCAGTGCTAAAGGGGAAATTTCCAGTGATAATTGTGTGCCTACATTAAGCAAGGAGAAAGATCTCACATAAACAGCCTGACTTTATAGCTCAAGGGACTAGGAAAACAAGAATAAAACTAAGCCTAAAGTTAACAGAAGGAGGGAGATAACAAAGACCAGAGCAGAAATAAAAGAAACAGAATAGAAAGTAATCAAAAAGATCCACAAAACTAAGAGTTCCTTTTTGAAAAGATCAATAAAATTGACAAACATTTGACTATGCTTACCAAGAAAAAAAGAGAGAAGACCCTAATAAATGAAATTATAATTGCAAGAGGATACATTACAACTGATAGCATAGAAATACAAAGGATCATAAGAGACTGGTATGAAAAATTATACACAGACAAATTGGGCAACTTAGAAGAAATGGATACGTTTTTGGAAATATGCAAACTACCAAGTCTGAATCCTGAGAAACTAGAAAATCTGAATAGATCAATAACAAGTTAGGAGATTGAATCAGCAATCAAAAGCTTCCCCCCCAAAAAAGAAGCCCCAAACAAACGGCTTCATCAGTGAATCCAACCAAACATTTAAAGAAGAAATAACACCAATTCTTCTCCAACTCTTTCAAAGACATTGAAGAGGAGGGAACACTATCAAACTCAGCACTACAAGGTCAGCATTACTCTGATGCTAACGTCAGAGAAGAAAACTGCAAGAAAGGAAAACTACAGCCAACGTCCTTGATAAATACGGATGTAATAATCCTCAACAAATTACCAGCACACCAAATTCAACAGCATATTTACAGGATCGTATACCATGATCAAGTGTGATTTATCCCTTCTATGCAAGGATGGTTCAACATGTGAAAAGCAATCAATGGGCTACACCACATAATAGAATGAACGATAAAAATCATACGATCATCTCAAGAGATGCAGAAAAAAGCATTTGACAAAATTCAACATGCATTCTTGATAAAAACTCAGCAAATCGGATATAGAAGAAACGTACTGCAACATCATAAAGGCCTTATGTGACAAGCCCACAGGTAACATCATGCTCAATGGTGAAAGGCTGCAAGTTTTCTACTTAATATCAAGAACAAGACAAGGTTGCCACTCTCACCACTCCTATTCAACAGAGTTCTGGAAGTCCTAGCCAGAGCAACTGGGCAAGAAAGAGAAACAGAAGGTATCCAAACTGGAGAGAAAGAAGTAAAATTGCCTTTGTGTGCTGATGACATGATCTTGAATATGAAAATCCTAAATGCTCCTGAAAAAAAAAAAAAAGAAAAACAAACAAAAACTGTTACAACTAATAAATTCAGTAAAGTTACAGGATACAAAATGAATATACAAATATCAGTTGCATTTCTGTGCACCAACAGCAAACTATCTGATAAAGAAATAAATAAAGTAATTCCCTTTACAGTAGCATCAAAAACAACAAAATACTTAGGGATAAATTTAACTGAGGAAATGAGAGATCTGTACACTGAAAACTGTAACTTTTTATTTTTTAATGCTTATTTATTTATTTTGAGAGAGAGTGCAGGGCAAGGGCAGAGGGAGAGGGGAGAAAGAAAGAATCCCAAGCAGGCTTTGTGCTATCAGCACAGAGCCCAGTGTGGGACCCGAACTCACGAACCATGAGATTATGACCTGAGCTGAAATCAAGAGTCAGATGCTTAACCGACTGAGCCACCCAGGTGCCCCTAAAAACTATAAGATATTGATAAAAGAAATTAGAGAAGACACAAATAAATGGAAACATATCCCACTGTTCATGAATCAGAAGAGTTGATATTGTCAAAATTTCCATACTACCAGAAACCATCTATAGATTCAACGCAACGCCTATCAAAATTCCAATGGTGTTCTTCAGTTCTTTACAGAAACAGAACAATCCTAAATTTGTATGGAACAAAAGACCCCAAATAGCCAAAGAAATCCTTAGAAAGAATAAAACTGGAGGCATCACACCCCCTTATTTCAAACTATATTACAAAGCTGTATTAATCAAGAGTATGGTACTGACCTAAAAACAGACACGTAGATCAATGGAACAGAATGGAGAACGCAAACCTATGTACATATGGTCAATTAATTTACAACAAAGGAGAAAGGAATGAACATCGAGGAAGGGACAGTCTCTTCAATAAATGTTGGGAAACTTGAACAGCCACATGCAAAAGAATGAAACTATCTTACACCATACGTGAAAATGAATTAAAGTGGATTAAAGATCTGCACGTAAGACCTGAAAAAATAAAACTCCTAGAAGAAAACATAAGTGGTAAGGTCTTTGTCCCTGGTATTTGTGATGATTCTTCTGAATCTGACACCAAAAGCAAAGGCAACAATAGCAAAAATAAACAAGTGGGACTATATCAAACTGAAAACCACTGGGGACATCTGGGTGGTTCAGATGGTTGAGCGTCCGTCCGACTCTCGATTTTGGCTCAGGTCATGATCTCACGGTTCGTCAGATTGAGCCCCACGTTGGACTCTGTGCTGAGCATGAAGCCTGCTTAAGATTCTCTGCCTCCCTCTCACTCTCGCCCCCCCCCCTTACGTGAGCTCTCTCTCTCAGAAAATAAATTAAAAATTAAAAATAAATAAAAATGAAAAGCTTCTGTACCACAAAGACAAAACAAACAAACAAAACAAAAAACCTTCGACAAAGTGAAAAGGCAACGTACCAAATGGGAAATAATAGTTGAAAGTCACTGTGTCCTCCATCTGAAACCTGGTCCCACGTTAGCGACATGAGTTAGTTCTAGGAGAAAGAAAGTGCTAATTTTTCTGTCTGTAGGCCCCTTGTCTCAGTAGTCTGTCCCCCTTCCTGTTATTCCTTCCTGCTAGCCCCTCCCACTAATTCTCATGAGTACCCTGGGCCGGATGAGCTGGACCTTCCCTTATCTTTTATGTAAACAGCCTTTCAAGGTCGTGAAAGTAAGATGCTGACCAGCTCCTGAAGCTGGTTGCAGATCTTCAACTTAGCACAACCCACTCCCATTAACAATTCTTTCACACCAAGGTGACCTTAAATTTTCAACAGCCAGTGATGAACCCCAAAGGGGCTGTAACGTGAAGAAGTGTGCTTGTAAATCCAAGGTTTTTGTTCCACGACCGAAACCTGACATCTTTAGAAAATGACAAAGATCATCTTCTTGAGAATCATCACAGAACGAAGGTGGACATGTGTGATGTTTTGGGGGAGTATATTCAAACTAAGGCTGATATGGAATCCCTCTCAGCCTCTGTCTTCTCATCGGGACAATAAGAGGGTTGGGATTATTGGTTTCTGAGTCCCTTCCAGAAGCTTCCAGTCCTTTCTATAATTCTGCTAACATTGGAGGGCCTGTGGACAGGTTACATTTGGGAAATCCTTCACAAATTTGGATAAAGGGGGAACCGGCCCAGACTCTTGTGGCTATTTTCAGACTTGACACAGGACTGACCCGTTCAACCCTCTGATGGGTCCTGCTGCATCCTTCGGAAACATTTCTGTCTGCCTCTAAGCAGGACTATCCTGCCATCAAGACACACATCAACCCTTTCTCGTGGCTGCTGCTCCAGAGCTAAGGGTCTGAAAGTCAGCCTCCCCCCTCCAGTTCCCAAGGCCACACACAGCCCCAGTGTCTTCATCATTCTGCACCAGCCTCTGCCACTCCCGGGACAGCTGCCCTCCACCCCAAGCACACCTGCTCAGCACATCTTTTGCAGAAATGATACACCCACTCCACCTCTCACCTCCACTTCTGCAGATGGGAAGGGAATCCACCCTAGCACCAGGGAGACTACAGCGTGGGGTGAACGCCGGTGGGCCCCTCTTTCCACACCCTGGCTCACCTCTCCAAAAAAGAAGTGTGCATATCTGATCAGGCTACTGTGGCACCAGTGGGTGAGGTCATTTTGGTTCCAAGGTAGGAAGGAAGCTACCTCTCTGTCCCCACTTTTCCCTCAAGTCCTCCCACAGATTGGTGAGGATGACAGAGAGCCTGCCTTTCTTCCAGGTTGCGTGGTTCTCCCTCTCGTGCAGGGCCCTGGGTCTGGGGTCCAGAAGCAGCCTTGGGAGCCGAAGTTCTCTCCTCCACTCTCCAGCACACTGTGTTGTGCTCATGGACTGGGCTCCATACGTGATTGTGACTTTCTGTGCTGGCTGAGCATCTCTGCTGCGGACCCGGCTCTCCAAGAGAGGGGGACCAGCCACCAGCTTTGAGTCTTAGGGAGCGGGAAGTCCATTTGGGGTTGAGGTGTTAGGCTTTGGTTAAGGAAGTGGAGGAGGGCACAATGGCCACAGTTTTTCAGGAAAGGCATGCTTTGGGTGACGAAGCTGTGATCTCTGCTCCTCATTTGACCCGTAGTGTTTGTTCTTAATTAGTTGAATGCTGAAGTGGACAAGGGATGTGTGGTGGATACTCCAAATTTCTAGCCACATCATGCGTTTACTGAGGACCTGCCAACGGCCAGTCAGCTTAGCCACACGTTTGGATTCATGCTTTTTCCTCAGTGCAAATGGCTTTCCGGGCCCATTTCCCACCAACTGAAGAGACCTGCCCACCTCTCAAGCATAGGCTTAAAATTGACCTTCTCCATGGAGCCTCCAGAAATAATTTCGAGTTACTACATACCACAGCTCTACTTAGAATTTCTCTATATTTGTAAATGCCGTGTAGTATATTCATTTTAAACATGTTTAAATACCCTAGCTATCTCCCTCATATTCACCATCTCTCTCCAGACCTATAATTAAACGTGGCATGTTTAGAAATGAAATTTTTTTCCAACATCTCTCCCGCCCTTTATAAACACTCTCACTACCTGAGTTATCTGACAGTTTTAATTTTGCACAATTTTATTAACTTATGGAGCAAAACTACTACTAAACTCCTACGACAGGCAGGCCTGAAGGAGACACAGATAAATGAAACACAGTCCCAGCCTTTGGAACCATGCATTTCCTGAGAATTCCACTGGCAGAGAAATTCCAGTAGGAAATATTGTCGTAGAAGTGTGAACAGAGTTGCTAAAACAGAAGCTAGAGGAACTCACTTTGTCTGAAAAAGAATCAGGAAGGCCTTTCGGGGATGGGGGGGTATGTGTGAGTAGGGTTTTGAAGGATGAACAGGAGTGCCTCACATAGATTAAAGGAAAATGTATTCTGAACAGAAGACATTGTATATGGAAAGGCACAGAACCATTAGTGGACCAAATACAACCCAGAAAATAATGAAAATGTCAGAAGCATCGGAATGAGTTTACATCAAAATGACTGGCAAAGGATTGTTAGTTTGGCAAGGTAGATTGGCAGCTTGTAGAACTTCGTATGCTGAGCTAAGGTGTTTTAGACATCATGGGTTCAGCAACTGGCAACAAATAGCGATTCATAGAATCACCTTTAGCGTTAAGATTTTTTTAACAGAAATACACCGAGGATAAATTTCTGGTTTGAAAATTACCGTCAGGATATGCCCAATGCCCAGGAGAACGCTGGACACACAGAAGGCGCTAAATAAGTTCCTACTGAATATGAATTCAAAGAGAGTCAGGAGGGAGGAACCACGAAAATAGGTGATGAGACCACATTTACGACTTTTCCAAACCTCAGGTGCCATTGATCATTCCACCGAAAATAGGAGGCTCCCTGATGACCCAAACAGAAGTTACTTCCTTTCCCCAAGCACTCTGTGCTTACAGGTGCTGCCCACGCCTCAGTCATCACTCTGAAAACCGCACACGTGCTAGCTGGCCACGGGTCTACACGGGGTTCAGCACGTCTATTATGGCCCCACGGGCTCTCCCCACGTAGCTGAGGCGACGGGGCAGAAGCCACGCTCAAGCATTCACTTCCTACCTAGAGAAGGCCTGTTACAATGCTCCAGTGTCACTGTGGCTGATGAAATGACTCTCTCTATCTAGGTGTGGAAGTGGGGAGGAGTTAGCAGATGAAAATATTTTGAAACATTGGGCGGTTGAACGTTTCTGTAACCCCTTCCCAGATTTCTTCTCCCTCCTCCTTCTCTTTTCGCCCCTCCTCCTCATTCTTCGAAGAAAGAAGGCAATTAAATGAATCCCTTAGCATGAGACCTGGTTTCAAATCTGGGCTCTGTCACTTACTGGCTATACGACTTCAGTCAAAGTCAGTTTACTCCTCCAAGCCTCAATTCTTTTTCTGTAAAATCGGCTGATGTAAGGATTACCTAAGACAATGTGCATAGAGGGCCAAGAACAGCACCTGTTACAAAACAAACAGGTGCTTAATACGTGGTACCTACTTTGATCACAAACTCACTCTCATATTCCAATCTCTAAAGCCTCTGGATGAATTCTAAGAAGGACCAGAGGGTACAGAATGCGTCCGGGTGACAAGTGGGGGATTAGCCAGAAAATTCCCTTCTTACATTTGGTTTCACTGGACTCTGACAGCCAGATCTAGGTTGTCAACTTCAAAACTTCCTTTCACAGTAATTACCAGGGTCTCCAGTCTTCTCTCTTTCATCTTTGCCGCAAAACTGACCGTTTCCCAAAGTGGCCTTAGCTTAGCCTACCCATGAGCAAGCTTCTGGGTCAAGGGTTGAGCTCTGGAAAAGCTTTTAAAAGCATTTTCAAAATCACTAACAAGTCCTCTGAAATGATACGTGCTGCCATAGGTGAAACCATCCAGCTCAAACAGAAATGAAGCCATAATATTAAATTATTAATTGCTATTAATTATAGATGAGTGGAAAAAATAATCTCGTATTTGTTCTGACCTCTTCGTAAACTCAAAGCAGGCAGATCATGAGCACAACACATTCTCTTTGCCCTTCCAGAATCAGCGGGATAGTATGAACACAGGCAAGGATGCACGGAAGACAAAATCCCCAGTAAGAGTGTGAACGACTCACAGGCCGGCCCCAGGAAGGAAACTGATTAAACCCAGAAGGGCTGCTCCCTCCTCCCACCCAAGCACCCTCCTCCCCTACTCCTCACAACCGAGAGGTGACATCTCACCCAGCTGTTGGGTGAGAAGAGACGGGAGATGTAAAAATGTCCAAGGAGGATGAAAACCCCTTACATCAGTTACTCGTGTTGTGCCGGCCTATGAAGATGGAATTATTCCTTTTTCTTAATCACTGTCTCCGAACAGCTTCCACTCCTCTCCGTGGCCTGTCTACAGGCCCAAGAGATACGGACTCTACGGTTCTAGCTGTTAAGAACAGGCAAGGCAGCCCACAGTGGCTCCGTCCCAACCCCCCTGTTCCCCAAAAAAGGAAGCTGCCCTCACGTAGTGGTTCCCAGTGCTGGCTGCACACTGGGAGCACCTGGGGAGCTTTGCAAACTCCCAGTGCCCGGGCGGCACGCCAGACCAATAACCTCTTTTCTCAGGAGGCGCATCAGGTATCGATAGTTCTTAAATCTTCTCAGCGGTTCGGAGTGCAGCCAAGGTCGAGGGCTAGGGGTTCTGATGTGAGGGGTCTGGCATGGGACCTGGCAGTGGCCACAGTGCCCCGGGAGATGCTCAGGGACACAGCTCTTCCTCAGGGGCAGCCCTGAGGAATGGGATCAAACAAAGACGATGGAGATGATGCAGATCGAGACAGAGACACGTGAAGGAATACCGCAAAATGGGAAGAATTCTCCTGGGTGATCTACGGGACTCACGGCGAGCACATTGCTGGCATCCACGGCCGGCTGCCTGTATGACCGCCACATTCCCTCCCTTTCTTTATTTAAAAAACAATAGTTTTCAATGTTTTATTTATATTTGAGAGAGAGAGACAGAGCATGAGTCAGGAAGGGGCAGAGGGAGATGGAGATTGAATCTGAAGCAGGCTCCAGGCTTTAGCTGTGTCAGCACAGTGCCCCACGCGGGGCTGGAACTCACAAACCGTGAGATCGTGACCTGAGCTGAAGTCGGACGCTTAACCGACTGAGCCACCCAGGAGCCTCAACGCCCTTTCTTTACTAACAGAACACCCGTGCTGCTCTGGTGACAGTATGCCCAACTTAAAACCCTGCATTCCTCAGCTTCTCGAAACTATGAGCGGATGTGCGATGTATCTGTGACTAATGAGATTTAAGTGGAAGTCATGGAGGATTCTGGAAAGATCTTTATATATAATACTTATATACATAATATATAATACATGAAATATGCATTTTATATGTATATTATATACACAAAATGTGTATTTATATCATATATATTTATAGATGATTATAATATATATCACATATATATATTATATATATACTTTTCCAAAATATGTGTACATTATATTTAAAACAAAGTGAAACTATTGTTGAACTTTGAACACATATGCACTTTGAATGCATTTTGAACACAGAACATTTCTCTACCCCGTCCCCACCCCCGCAATGGTACGTTTACGTGGGTTTCTTTTCCGCTGAAGGCTGTTAGCTCCTTGAGGATGAAACTAGGCCTCTTTTGCATCATATCCTGATGACTTAGCGGAGCTTAGCACATAACAGATGCCATCAAATGGAAGAAAGGAAGGAGAAATTATAGGTATGTCAGGAAGGGGGACAGGAACCCTTCCTTGGGGGGACATTTCAAGGCAGAACAGTTTTTAAACAACTTCTTGTGCCGGCCACTAGGTGGTGAAGTTGGCTTAAGACAGTCTTGTTATCCCGCCTGTGTAGGAAATGATTCCTTACCTACGGGCCCTTTGGAAACAGTAGTGTAACATTATGGAGTAATGGGAATTCCTCTCCACTGTAGGTTTCTTCTCTGGGCTTTATCAAGCCTCCTGTCAGCTAGCCAACCTGCACAGTAACCAGGGAGGAGCACATGGGACTCCGGGCCCCGGGCTGCTGTCCCGGGGGGTGAGAAGAACCCTGCATCAGTGGGGACTGGGTTCTGCCCCCGTCCCCATGCAGAAGCTTTACCCTCCCCTGAAGAGACCACACAGGCAGCTTTACTGAGCACTTACTATATGCCAAGCTCTGTGCCAAGTGCGTGGGACACACTAGCGCCTTCTGCCTCTCACAAGTGTCCTAAGAAGGTTACATTACAACCATCCCCATGTGCAGAGGAAACAGGGTCTGAGAAGGAGAGGCCCGCACCGTAGGTCGGGCTGGCAGCAAACAGCAGAGCTGGATTCAGGGTCAAAGGGCTCTCGGCCACGCAGCATCACCCTTGAGCAGCGAGTGCCACTGTCTCCCCCGCACCTAACCCAGCCTGGACGCTCGAGGTGCTCCCGCAGCATGACGGCTGTCGCCACTCCCGGCTCACCGGTCTCCATAAAGAAAATGTGGCCATCTTTCATTTTTCGTGGTTTCAATATTAGTAGTTCTGGTCTCAACTCTGTGTAGTGAACGATTTCCAAATTTTGATAACCCTAAAGATGATCAATTATGTTCAGTGAAAAGACTCCTGCAAAGTGCCTACTCTCGTGCGTGGGGAAATGAGAAAGCTTATGTAGGTCTCTTTCTTCCTTTTGATTAGTTACTCGTGAGGAGTGAGACACATTAAGATACTCTCTTCTACTCTTGCCGTGTGTTACTCCAAATTCCAAAAGCAATTATAGAAATTAAACAGTGAACTGGAATCCGCCCCCCCCCCCCAAATTCCAATCCTTTCCTTTTCTCTAATCCTTTCTGACAACAAGATGGCCAGCTGCAGTCAGTGACAACGTGGGGAGAAGGGAGAGGCTCACAGCGGTGAGGGGACCGTCCTGGCGTGTCTTTTTGGATGGCAGTGAGCCCAGGTCTCGCTCTCCTGTGTTTTCCTCATGTGAATGGGCAGTGAACGGACAGCCTCGTTTTCCCTTAATTAGTGTTTTGTGGCTTGTGACATCAGAAATGTGCTGATATTGAAGAGTCTTAGGAAGAAGTTAGTGACGAACAGAAGAAGTAAGTCCATTATTTTGAAAACGCCTGGAGGATTGTGAAGACCCCAGAACCCCAGATCCTTTTAGGAAGTAGGTAGAAGAAGTACTTCTCAAAAATTCACGGTTAGACAGTAATAGCAAATGCCAACCTAGGTCTTTTTCTATATGACTCTAAAATATAAATTCTGATGTCCAAGGAAACTTACTTTAGAGAATCTGATTAATCTTAAGAGCTTATCAAAATAAATTTTCTGCCTAGACAAGTGAATCGCAATTCAAAGCAAATCTCCACTGGTAATTTGAAAGTTATCCCCAAAGATATTTTAAAGCTGTCATGAGCTCAAATACTGCATGCATTCACGGAAGAAGAAAAATAAGATTAGTGTTTGTTAAGTACAATTATTTGAGTGGGTAATTTGGGATGAGGCAATGAGTTAATAAATTAAGGAAGGAACAATAGTTGCTAGGCAATTAACACTATAGCTTTGTAATAACGAATATGGTTTTGTTAAGATACTCCAAATAATAAAATATGACCCTTGAGCAACACAGGTTTGAACTGCGCGGATCCATTCATACACGGATTTTTTTTTCAATAGATACAGTACAACATTATAAATGTATTTTCTCTTCCCTATGATTTTCGTGGTAACATTTTCTTTTCTCTAACTTACTTTACTGTAAGAATACAATATCTAAGATAAATAACATACAAAATATGTATTAATCTACTACCTATGTTACCAGTAAGGCTTCTGGTCAACAGGAGTCTATTAGCGGTTAAGTCTTTGGGGACTTAAAAGTTATACCCAATTTTCAACTATGTGGGAGGTCGGTCCCCCTGACTCCCTCATTGTTCAAAGGTCAACAGAATATGTTACAATGCTAACTTTTCCACTATTGGGACATGGACATAAAGATGTAAAACTCCCCCAGACCACTGACTGCTTACCCTTGCTAGTTACGAACACTCAGACAAGAACACTGAATATATACCAATGTCCAAAATAAAGCATCCGTTGTCCACACTGATTAACATAATCCGCCTATTGATTACTATTTATTTTCATGGGGAATGAGAGCGAAAATTAGTTAGCAACTTTGGTCCGTCACATGTCGATTTAGCACCCTCTCCAGGGCCTTCTGATCGATCTGACACCAACACACGCAAAGATGACAGAAACAGACAAAATTATAATATTGGCACAGCACATGGGCAGCATGAAGCAGCCAGGTAAGCCCACGCTTCTATCCCAGGCCTACCCTACACCCTGCAAGGCGAGGAAATCAATGCTTTGGCAGGCCCGCGGGGGACCTGAGTTTAACCATTTTATTGGATAATGAACTTGTGGGTACCTTAACGTTGCCTCAGAGCAAGGAATGCTGGGTGCTTACTTCTGGTTCATCTAGGGAAGCATTATAGAAGCACACTCCACTCGCACTCCATCAGTTACTTGCTAATTGTTAAAGTTGAGGTGAAAAAAAAATGACTTTAAAATAGCCAGAGCATTTTCCTCGGTCATGAGACTACTGACTGGAATCATCTTTCTTGTATAAACCACATATATAAGCACCACCTTCAGTTTCCAGCTTCTGTTTCTTTTATTTATTTTGAGAGAGAGCACAAGGGAGGGGCAGAGAGAGAGAGAGGGAGAGAGAGGGAGAGAGACAATCCCAAGCAGGCTCCACATTGTCAGCACATTCCCCACTGTCCAATGATGGGTTCCATCCCACCAACTGTGAGGCCATGACTGAGCTGAAATCAACACATGGATGCTCAACTGACTGAGCGCCCCAGGCGCCCCCGTTTTTGTTTCTTTAAAGAGGAGTGAGAATTTTGGTCCCTGGTGGTAAAGAAATCTGGGTGGAAGGTCCTCCTGCCCTTGCACGTTTTTTTACACTATTACAGGTATCTTGCTCACCATTTCTGTCAATCACCGAGACATTCCGTCACTCACCTATATCACGGCTTTCCAAAACTTTCAACTTAGTCTCCAACAAAATCATGACTACACGTCTCCTTCTTTTCCAACTCACATTCCACTTTCATAATATGCATATATTATGCATATAATTAATATATTAATTAATGCATATATGCATTAATAAATTACAGAGCTATAATAAGTAAAATGTCATTTTGGGAACAACCCATGTGCCTCTTGGGGGCAGAGGTCCCGGCATGCTGCACAGAAGCTCCCAGCGCTGTTTCATGGCGTACAGGGGGCAGGAGAGCCAGTCAGGGGTGTCTACTAAGTCATGGCTTGCTACAAGAACTTCTACTGGACTTCCCAGTTTGGATATGTATTTTTTCCTTGACAGCGTTTATCGTTTGTGGGTGTCGTGTGCTACACATTTCCTTCTCTTTGGATTTTTACATTTTTTCACACAGTGTGCAGATGACAGAATGATTTGTCCTGTAACTGCTCAAAGGGTGCACATTCTGGAGAAAATTGTGGAGGGCTGAGAGAACACTGGCCGTTCTGCAGAGCATTTCCACATTTTCCAATATCTTTCCTTTGGGATTTGTTGTTTCATCCCAGCATAAGAGACTTCTAATAGAATTGCTAAACAGGCTACAGGGACCACTGGGGGTCTTCTGTGAGTCTACTGCGATTGATCTGTGATACAGGGCTATTGTCTTCCCTTGGTCATTCTGATATAAATGTCTTCAGGCATTTATATGTTAAATGTGTGCCATATTTAATAACAGACATATTTAATAATAAGTTTTCCTTAGCGACGAGAACCCACTTCCCTTGGTGCTGTTGGAGGTGTGAGGCGTGAGAGGAGGGCCGGTGGTGGGGGTCACACTCATATTGACTCAGTTTCCAGAACTCACGAATTATTCATGAATGCACTATGCCATTACTGCAGAAATAGAATGTTTACTCTGCGAGAGGATGTAAACACCACCACAAGGAAGAAATTAGTCCATTTCATAAACATTAAAAAAATTTTTTTTAAACACTCATTACTGAGAGACAGAAAGAGACAGAGCATGAGCGGGGGAGGGCAGAGAGAGGGGAAGACACAGAATCTGAAGCGGGCTCCAGGCTCCAAGCCGTCAGCACAGAGCCCGACGCGGGGCTTGAACCTGCGAGCATTGAGATCATGACCTGAGTTCGAAGTCGGATGCCTAACCGACTGAGCCACCCAGGTGCCCCAGAAATTAGTCCATTTCAAATGGGGACATTCCATAAGATACCGAGCCTGGTTTCTTTCACAAGTCAGTGACATAGATAAAAAGGAAAGAGATCAACATCACCTTAAAGGACATTTCAGACATAAATGAATCAAATACAGTGAATCTTGTTTGGCTCCTGATTCAAGCAAGTCAGAAGTAACCCAGTATTTTAAGACTATGGGGGACATATAGACTATGTATTGGTTGATATTAAAGAATTAATGTAAGTTTTATTGCGGTTATGTAAGAAGATATCCCTCCCTAGTTTTAGGAGTACACATTACATGATGTCTAATATTTGTTTTAAAATTCTCTGACAAAAATTTAAAAGTGAGGCAGCAGGTAGGGAAAATAGACCAAACAGATATGGCCGCATGGCCGATGGTTACTGAAGATGGGTAACAGGTACATGAGATTTGTTGTACTCCAAACTTGCAAATATGTTTGGAGATTTTTATAGTAAATTGTTAAAAAGATCTAAGGACACAGGAATGCATAATCCAACGGAGTGAGTTGCCAAAGATGGACTTCTAGGAAAACAGTTTGGTGGCTCCTCAAAAAGTTAAACATAGAATTACCATATGACCCAGTGATTCCACTCTATGTACATACCCTGAAGCACTGAAAACAGAGACTCAAGCAAATACGTGTACAGGCACGTTCTTAGCAGCACTAGCCACAGTGGCCAAAAGAGAGAGACAGCCCAAATATCCATCAGATGAGTGGAAAACAGGGATAAATAAAATGTGGTACACACACACACACACACACACACACACACAGACATGAATATTATTCAGCCGTACAAGTTATGAAGTTCTGATACATGGTACAATCATTATTCCAGGTGAAATAAGCCAGACAAAAAAAGGAGAAATGCTGCATGGTTCCACGTCCATGAGGTGTGCAGAGTGGGCAAAGTCATAGAGACCGAAGGTAGGACAGAGGTTCCCAGGGCTGGGGGAAGTGAGAAGGAAGAGATCATGCGTAAGGGGTACAGTTTCCGTGATGGAAAAGTTTTGGAAATAGAAGCGGTGGTTGTATAGCATTGTGGATGCAGTAAACGCCACTGAAACGATCACGTTAAAATGGTTAATGTTGTGTTATTTGACTTTCACCTCAATTTAAAAACGCAAGGTGGAATTCTAACCATCAGGAGGAAGGATTTTGAAGGGCAAAGTCAGGGTCCCTCGCACGACCTCCTGGAAACATCAGCGAGCGAACTGGAGCTCTACATTTAGCCATTTTCTCCGTGACCAACAGAAATGACGTGTGATCAAGGGAAAATGTAATAAATGACCCTTAGCATTTAGAGGACACTATATTTTATAAGCCTACACAACATTTTACTGAAATTAGCTTCTTTGATTCCTTACAGGGGAATTTTTCATGTGATTATATTAACTCGGGTCTAGAGTCCTTACTTAGGAAAAACTCCTGTTGGGGCCTAATTGAATTAAATCCCCAGAATCAGACTGAATTTTAATACATTATAGATTATCACTGACATCATTATTCTGGTTGACAATTAGATCTGTCAGATCGTGGAGTAGGGTGGCGATAACTGTCAGCATAAATGCCTTCCTTGACATAAATAAGCCTTCTCCGAAGTCTGGAGAGTAATTTGACACTAGGTTAGTAAAAAAGAAAAAAACAAGCTGAAACATAAAAGGTGCCCTACCTCCCCACTTACTGAAACCACTGGCCCAAGACACCACCGGATGGTAAAGTGATCATTCCACACGTAAAAGATGAATCCAAGGACTACATTCCATTTCCTCCTTCATCTCAGCAACTTCTTTGTCTCTGTATGCCTTCCTGCGGACAACTTTATTAACCTTTTTTTTCCTTCCTAAAACTAATTTTTATTCAATGTCATAAGTACTTTCATCCCTTTCCATGATGCTCTCCTCCTGGATTCACTCTGGGGTCAGACCGTGGATGGTACAATGGAGAATGAGCAGATGGTACTTTCCGAGGGGTCGGCCTTGGTGGGAACCTGGGGTGCGTGAGCTGCCAGAACATTCCGAGAGGTGACAGCGTGGGCAAGAGAGAGAGGCTGCAGGAGATATTCAAATTCCTCCGCTCCTGTCCCAGGAATACTGATGTGGCGTGCCTCAGGCTAGCCTTGGATTTCTGCCTGTTGCCGATCATTTCATTAGAGTGTTAAAAATGGAGTCTGAAACAGGTCTCCTCATTCCCGGGCTGGACGTGTGCCGAGTAGGGAACACTTAGCAGAACTCTTTCATAAGAGGAGACTAGAAGCTGAAAAACTCACACGGTGTCATTTAGTGGATGTAGACAAAAGCCCCACTTCACGATTTTCCTCTCCCAAACCGGCCAGATCAAAAGTAACAAGACGAAAATGAACGAGAAGCTTCCATGTTCCTGTATCGCAGAGCTGGGCACTCGCGAAGGAGGGAAGGACACCGGGCCCGGGGTGGAACCTCCACCGGCCGTGCCCCATCAAGGTCTCCAACCACCGAGAAATTCAGGGGTGAAATGGGTGCGAATGGATGACTACCAACTCTCATTCCTGGGGGTCACACATTTCTTCACCAGAAACAAAGAAAATGAGCTTCACCCTTGTGTTTTCACTTGTAAACTCATGTCAGGGTGCAGAGAATGAAATGAAGAAAAACTCAGAGGGGTCGATGCACTTCTCTGTTGGGTGCGTCTCCATTTTCAAATGTGAGAGTGAGGCTACAGGAAACAGGACAAGTGGCCTAAGACACGGACCAGGTCCCTAAGTATGGTGGGGGTTGGGCGGGGTGGGGCAGCTGGTGAGGAAGGCTTAACCTGGACGGCTGTGGCCTTAACACTTCTCCATCGTTTGTCTCCTCTTTTTTGTTTTGTTTTGTTTTGTTTTGTTTTGTTTTGTTTAACTGACCGCTGGAACCTCACTCCAGAGGCTTCGTCAAGCAATGCTAAGTAGATTCGGACACTTTTTATTTTTCATTGTTTTAAGTGGTAACCACGTTTGTATGGCTGGTGAAGTAGGTTTTCCACTTTTCTAAAATGCATTTATTTATTTAATTAGAGAGTGGGGGAGGGGCACAGAGAGAGGGAGCCAGAGAATCCCAAGCAGGCTCCACACTGTCATTGCAGAGCCTAACACTGGACTTGAACTCACGAACCATGAGATCAATAGTTGCCTGCTCTAGTAGGACTGTGCCAGCCAGGTGCCCCTAAAAACTTTCCTTTAAAATAGATACATGGGCGCCTGGGTGGCTCGGTCGGTTAAGTGTCCGACTTCGGCTCAGGTCATGATCTCACGGTTCATGGGTTCGAGCCCCGTGTCGGGCTCTGTGCCGATAGCTCAGAGCCCGGAGCCTGCTTTGGATTCTGTGTCTCCCTCTCTCTCTGCCCCTCCCCCGTTCATGCTCTGTCTCTCTCTGTCTCAAAAATAAATAAACGTTAAAAAAATAAATAAAATAAATAAATAAATAAAACAGATAAATTTAAGTTTGCAAAGTAATTGACTGGAGGCAAAGTACTGAATAAACAATTCTGCCATGGGTACTAGGCTGGGACAAACTCCTGAGGGTTCTAGATTGGACACAGCTTTTTGTTGGCTGATGACAGCTAATGCCTTATTCAGCGTCCACTAAGGATAGGCCACTGTAAAGAGCTTTTTCACATCTGGCCCCTCACAACCCTGAGAGATGGGTATCATGAGTGCCACTGAACAGAAGGGAGTTGTGTCCATGAGGTTAAACACCCTTGTGTCAGATCACATGGTAAGAGAAGCCAGGATCTGAACCCAGGTCCAATGGCCAAAGCTCTACCGAAAAAGTTCTAACTCTCAGGGCGCCCAGCTGGCTGGGTTGGTAGAGCATGTGACTCTTGATCTTGGGGTTGTGAGTTCAAACCCCATGTTGGGCTTACTTAAAAAACACTACTCCCTGGTTCCTCCTTGCACAGCGGGGGCTGTTCCCTCTGACCTCTGAGAAGACCTTCCAGGGAGTGGCCATGATGTGCACCTGCCCGGTGTTAGAGATCAGAACTTGTCCCCTCCTTCCTTCCCTTCTCATTTGAGCCGTACAGGGGCTGGGGCCCATTTCCATGACTTTCGTTTCCAGGCTGAGCACGGCTTCTTCTTCCCCAGGACCCTGAGCTTCAGCTCCATCCTGATGAAAACACCCATCTTCCGCAATCTATAACCAGTTCTGCTGGGAGGGGGCTGTGCCCACCGACCTCAGTGCAGATTCAAACATATCAAAGATTCCAAGTTTTAAAGTTGTCGGACTTCCGTTTCCATGAGGAGGAACTCTATTTCCACTCGCACCCCGGCAGGAGATTAGCAGCCTGAAATCACTTTGACAGTGTGGGTGCCCTACTGCATATACCACGGGGAGTTTTAATTCCAGCCTGTGAAATTGTAATTGCTTCTCCAGGAGAAGCGAGGAATCCTGGGTAATGGCCACAGCCGAGCTCAATGTCAGAGTTGCCAGTCGCTGCCACATCAGATATTACTTGCTGTTATTCAAAAATCACTCCAGCTTTCCATATGGGAAGTCGAACTGGGGAGCGAAAGTAAATTAACAGCAACTGTCAGCTGTTCAGAACAGCACAGACAGCGGTGTGACAGGGGTGGGTGACCTCCCATCAAAAAAGGTAACTTTTTCTCTTCTTTTGGTTACGATAAAGAGTTTCACAAACAAATTTCATTACTTAAGGTATGCAGCCAAATGATGTCATCGTGAAGCAAAAAATAATCTGGTCCAAACGGCACGGTAAGAGGAAAGCTGCCAATTTCTATTCACTCCTTCCTGGAAAGAATGGATGGGGCGGGGAGTGGCCCAAAAGAGTAATTAAAGTAATGAAGATAGCAAGTCCGTGTCAGGTTGATGTTCGCAATGGATTAAAATTACCTGCCATCAAAGTTAAACTGTCTGAGAAATTGCTTCCTGGCTATGTTTGGAATAAAGAAAATTTGGAGCCACCGCATCTGATTACAAGACATTGAGAGACAGAGAAAATTATCTGCAAAGGGAAGGACTTGTTCTCTGCCACTTCTGAAGACGGGGGAGGTTCCGAAGTATCCTAAGTGGTTCTGAAATTAATTTTTTTGCTACTGACGGTCAGAGAGGAAAAAGAAGGGGCTGAACATAACTGTTTATAGGGAAAGAGACACAGTTTGTGGCATTGCTTTTTTCCTTTTGTTTTTTAAAATTTTATTTATTTTGAAAGGGTGTGTGTGCATGTGCAAGCAGGGGAGTGGGAGACAGAGGGAGAGAGAGGATCCCAAAGCAGGCTCTGAGCTGTCAGCACAGAGCTGGACAAGGGGTTCGAGCTCATGAACCGTGAGATCACGGCCGGAGCCGAAATCAAGAGTTGGACGCTTACAAACTGAACCATCCAGGTGCCCCGCTTTTCTGTTTAAGTCATGACAGAAAATTCACATGAAGCCTTCACTTGTCTTCATTTGATGATTTTTAGGGCAGATATCAAGTATTAGATTTCACTTTTCCGATCAGAGAAAACCTGCCCTTGGAAGGTCCTTCTCTTAAAGACCACCCCGCCCCAGTCACATCTCCACCCACTTCTCTGCCTGGCTAAATCAACTCCTTGGAGCAATCTGCTTTCTACTCCTTGCTTGTCCCACCTGGCACCTGCCCGTGCCCTTTCAATGCACTTAGCATCCTTTGCCTCCATCTTTATGGGGCTCACCCTTCCTAGAGAAAGCCTTTGTGGACCTCCCCAGTCTGGGTTAGATGTCCCTCCTGGGCTCAGACAATTCCCTGTATTTTCTACCTCGAGTAGCTGGATTACAACTGCCTCCGAGCTTCCCAAAGGTAGGGACGGTGTCTGTCCTGTTCGCTTCTTTCATCCCAGTGCTAAGCACAGTTGCTTAGCACACAGTTAAGTACTCGCCAACCACATGCCAAGTTGTCCTCCCCTTGAGAAGTCTCCATCCCACTTCTGGAAGGGATTCTTTTTCTCCCAGTGTCCTCACATTGCCTTAAGTATCTCCTAAAGCTTAGCTACCTGTGTTCATGGTCTCAGCACATCTGCCGATGCCCTGCCCACCCCTTTCTGTGACACCAGCCAAGGTACACTGCAGGCCCACAGACTCTAGCCTGAGAGCGGTAAAGTGCACTGGTTAAGAACAGGACTCTAGAACCAGGCTGCCTGGTTTATAACCCTGGCTCTGCCACCTGCCAGCTAGTGACCTTGACGGGTCACCTCTCTGTGCCTCAGCTTCCCCATCTAGAATAATCATTCCTTCTTCAGAATGGCCATAAGGTGTTACATATGCTAACATATTTACAGTGCTTGGGAAGGGACCTGGTTCTATATAAATGGCAGCCATGATGGTGAAGAGGTGAGGAAGAGGAGGCTGTTACTCATAATATTATGGCTACAGACATCAAAAGTGTTTTTGCCTACTACTTCTATTTGCCTTGACTCTTGTGTCAACCAACCCTTGAACGAGATTTCTAAAACCAATAATGGCCAACTACAGTGACTTCAGCTTCTTCCCAAGTGGTCACCCGGGACCCATCTCCTTATTTCTGTTCCATTCCAGGTCCTCCTATTCCTGGATTTTTGCATTGGCTTCCTGTTCCTGTTCCAATAGAAGAACAGAAAATCCAGCTCCTATGGCTTAGACTCATTGTCTCATTGCCTCAGAGAGTGCTACCTAGCTCCAGTCACAAAGGCCATAAATCTTAAACCCAACTACCAAGAGTCGAGAAATTTCCCTACTGGTAGAGGGTGAGTTAGCATGTTTTCTCTCTTAAAGTCATGCACAATGAAAGGAGGCACTTATGGTAACAGAGTCGTGGAGTGACATAGCCAGCCGCTGGAGCACTGGGTCATTCCGGGACCTTGGGCTGTAAGTGACTCTAGTGGATGGCCAATAACCTGTGTGCACTGAACAGTCACAGGCTGAGGCAGAAAATCCGGCCCAATCAAAGCTACCAAACCTGGTAGAGAGTAAACAGCACCCCTGGGTCAGTCTTAGGAGGAAAAGGTGAAAGTCTGCACTGCTCCAGAGAAGAGAAGGCAGAGATTTCAGATCTGGTTCCGGAAATCAAGGATAATGATCCGTATATTACAGAATACAACACAGTTGTAACAAGAAGTCTATAAACTCAGTATGATGAGTATAGATTCCTTCTTATAAATTCCACTCAAGCTTCTTTCTATAACTCAACTTTTCATAACCCCATTCCAGTGGAGAAACAAAAGTCAGTCTAGGTCAGTGCACACACAGTGCCCCCAGACTCCCACCCCCAACCTCTTCCTGCTACCTTCTCTCTGGGACTGGGACTAAGAGCTCAGGGGATGGAGACAGGTGCAGGGGACACCTCTGACCCAAGCTGGCACTGGGCTGCAGAGATATTCTTAGCTGTGACGGGAGCCTTAAGACACGCACTCAGTGATGACACATTTCTGGACACAGGTAAGTCCAGAGTTCCACCCCAAAGCATCTCTTCACCAAACACATCACTTGGGATGCCAGTTTAGAAAAGTTCCAAACTAGAGAGATGGCCTCAGACAAAGTCACTTAACTCCTCCTAACCTCAGTGTCTCCATCTATAAAATAAGTGGGTCTTTTCAAACTCTATGCTTTCCATGAGCCCCTCTTGCCCTTATTCTAGGCTGATCTGTAGGGTTCTCCACGCTGGCAATTTCAGGCAAAACCAGGTCCTCGGTGAAGCCGAGAGAAACACACTGATCTCCTTCTGTCAAGCGCTGAGAAAGAGCCGTCTTTCCATGTAACCTACTTAAATCTCAACTCAAATTTCAAGTATTTCTGTACGAAAGTTTAAATTGTCTGCCACACTGGGGAGAAACAGAGGCTGTTTAAGATTGATTACCAGAAGGCAGCCAGCGGTGAGTTTCCAGGAGTTGACATTTGTGACTTTAGTGTTGGGTTGCCACAGGTTTTGCTTTTAATATTAATTGAAGTTACCACAGCTCCCCGGATAGACAGGCTGACTGCCACACAGCATGAGGAAAAGCTGGTGTTAAATTGCTTCCCCCCCCCACCCCCCAACTTGCCTTTTGATTTACGTGTCTAAAGGCATTAAAAATATTCTTCAACCTGAAATGCAGCATTTTTAGCTACTGGATTTTCTCGTAGCTTGTATAATTCTGATTGCCCGAGGCAATCTGGTTTGATGAGATTACATTTTTCTAGACTGCCATCTGACCAATTTCTGCCTTTTGTAAGACTGCTTTGGAACTTTTGACCTTTCTAACTTCAAACATCTTGGAGGGTGTTGTGTTAAGAGGGAAAGAGAGAAGAGGGAACTTAATTGGAGACTTTAGAATCTTGTTCTGAGCAGATGAGGTTAGAGATCTTACACACAGAAGGAATGTCTGAGAAGAAAAACTATTGGAGAGTCAGAGACAAAAAAAGATATAAAAACAGGAAAGGTGGGAAGTGGTCAAGGACGACAGACACAACAGACGTTCCTTCGAAGGTTTGAAGATCATGCTCTTAAATGAGACAAAATCCAACCTATCCTGAATGTCTCTCCAGGTAAAAATTTAAAAGTAAATTTCAAAAGATCCTTTACTCCCACTGGATGGGACCCAGACTTTATAAGCTCCGTCTCTTGGTTCATTTTCCATTTGACTTCTGATTTCACTCTTGTAACCAAATGAGACAGGATATTGACTATTCACTACTGTGTCCTGGGAGAGAGACTGGGCTATGGGCAGGTTTACTTACACCCAAAACAGGGAGCGGAGACCAAATTATAGTCCAGTTTTTCTGGTCTCATAGATGTGACACGTTTTAATATGGCAGTGGGCCAATAATCAGGAACTTAGCCTTTTCCTGTGAAGGTTGGAACTGAGGGTAGTGGGCCAGGACTTGGTGTCTGTGGGCAGCAGAAGCCCTTCTCTTATATCTCAAATGACACCAAGTAGGGCTGCAGAAGTCATACTGGCTAAAAACAAAAACACAAACAAACAAACAAAACAAGACAAAAAGCCAGGAATATTTGTTCTCTAAGCATCACAGCCTGAGATGGTTATCACAGGTGGCTTTTGGGTTAAGTCTTCACATAAATTTATCGAGAAGAGAGCATATGAATCCTTCACTAAACAGGAGTATCAACAGGATCTGAGATGCAGAAGATCAAAACCAGAAAGCTGGAGTCACTCACTTGAATCACAGCAGATATACAGGGAAGGTAGCAGGTGCTGGAGGATATACGGTCGCTGGGACCCCGGAAGCTATTGGACGCGAAAATGCCAAAGCAAAGATTAAGGTTCAAAGATGCTGCACTACAAAGATAGGGGGCTGCCTCTTATTGAGGCATTTTCTTTGTTAAAATAACGATGGGCTCCCCACATCTGCTTATGCGGTATGTGTTAGAGCAACAGGCGTGAGACCAACCAACCCCTGGTATCAGCAATACCCTTGTCAGTGACAGCGGTGACAAGAACCACCACCCGCTGACTAAGCTGAGGTAGGCTCTCAGTTCTCCTGGAAATGGACAAGTGTAGTGGCTTAGCAGCAGATGAAAAACTCAAGGTGAAGCCTTGCTTCGTGGTCCTGAAAAAGTGGTTATTCCATTGTGCATTTCCAAAAATGTCCGTATATGGTACCAGAAGAACCCACTGGTTGGAGCATCAACAGGAGAGCCAACTGTCCCCCACGCTGTCAACGCGTATCTTTCCAAACAGGCATCTCTTCAGAGCCTGCAATGCTTAGAAGTCTGTTTAGAAGCCTGGAGTGGCTCTTCCTTGACTATCGGCTGAAGTCTAGATTCCTTAGAACTGCATCAAAACTGGCATCAAAAAACTTCACAAATGTGACCTGAGACTTTAAAAAAAAATTTTTTTTAATCTTTATTTTTGAGAGAGAGAGAAAGAGCACGAGTGGGGGAAGGGCAGAGAGAGAGGGAGACACAGAATCCGAAGCAGGCTCCAGGCTCCCAGCTGTCAGCACAGAGCCCGATGCGGGGCTCGAACGCACAAACTATGAGATCATGATCTGAGCCTAAGTCAGACGCTTAACTGACTGAGCCACCCAAGCACCCCAACCTGAGCTTATTTCTTAATATCTAGCTATACTCTTTCTCAAATTCACAGTGCACTTTTATACTGTAATTTGGCGAAATAAGCATAACAAAACATTGATCACTGAAACCATTTCTAAGTGCATAATTGAGTGGCATTAAATAAATCCACAGTGCTTGTGTATGTAAGCATCACCATTATCTTTTTACAAAACTGTTTCATCATACCCAACATAAACTCTGTACCCATTAAACAATAACTCCCTCTTTCCTCCTCCCCTCAGCTCCTGGCAACTTCTATTCTCCTTTCTGTATCTACGTACTTGTCTAGTCTAGGTAACTCCTAGAAGTGGTATCACACAGTATGAGTCCTTCTGTGTCTGGCTTATTTCACTAAGCATAATGTTTTCAAGGTTCATCCATGTTATAGCATGTTGTCGGGATTTCACTTCTTTTCAAGGTAACATTGTGTACTACATTTTGTTTATGCATTCATCTATCAATGAAAATTTGAGTTGTTTCTACCTTTTGACTACTGTGCATAATGCTGCTAAGAACACTGGTATATAGGTATCCGTTAGAGTCCCTACGCTCTTTTGGATTATGTATGTAACTAGAATAGAACTGCCAGTCATATGGCAGTTCCAGGTTTCAATCTTGAAGAACTGCCAAGGTATTCTCCACAGTGGCTGACCCATTTTACATTGTCACCAATAACATGTGAGGGTTCCAATTTCTCTACACCATCAACATTTCTTTTGATGGCAGCCGTCTCAACAGGTACGAAGTAATAACTCACTGTGATTTGGGTTTGCATTTTCCCAATGTCTTAGCATATTGAGCATCTTTTCCTGTGCTTCTTGGCCACGTGTGTATCTTCTTTGGAGAAATGTCTACTCAAGTCCTTTACACAACTTTTAATTGGGTTGTTTAATTTTGGGTTGTTGAGTAATATATATTCTGGCTATTAATCTCTTGTCAGAGATAGGATTTGCAAATATTTTCTCTCCCATTCTGTAGGCTTTGTGCTTTCTTGATAGCTTGATAGCTTTGTGCTTTCTCGTGTCCTTTGATGTACAAAGTTCTTAATTTTGATGAAGCCCCAAATTATTTTTGTTTCCTGTATTTTGGTATCACACGTATGAAATTATTACCAAATCTAAAGTCATGAAGAATTTCCCCAATGTTTTGTCTTCTAGAGGTTTTATAAATTTAGCTCTTAAGTTTATGTTGGTCATTTAGCCCCTTTGAGTTAATTTTCATATATGGAGTAAGGTAAAAGTCCAACTTTATTCTTTTGTATGTGGATATACAGTTTTCCCAATACGATTTGTTGAAAAGACCGTCCTTTTTTACTGGTCTTGTCAAAAATCAATTGACCATATAAGTGAAATTTTTTTTTCTGGGATTTCTATTCCATTCTATTGATCTGCATGTCTGTTCTTGTGCCAGGACCATACTGTTTTAATTATTGTAGCCATATTGTCAGTTTTGAAGTTATTAAGTATTTGTTAGTCTTTGAATTTTATTTTTCTTCTTCAAGATTGTTTCGGCAATTGCATTCCGTATGAATTTGAGGGCCGGTTTTTCCATTTCTGCCAAAAAGGGGGGGGAGCTGTTTTGATAGCAATTACATTGAATCTGTAGCTTGCATTAGGTAGTGTTGATATTTTAACATTAAGTCTTCTAGATGTGAACATAGGATATCTTTACATTTATTTAGACATAAAAAAAATTCCTTTCAGCAATGGTTTATAGTTTTCAGCATGCAAGTCTTTATCTCCCTTGTTAGGTTTATTCTTCAGTATTTAATTCTTTAGATGTTATCGTAAATGGAATTGCTTTCTGACGTCTTTTTAAATGGCTCACTGCTGTGTCTAGAAACACAACTGATTTGTGTGTGTTGACCTTACAATCTACAACTATGCTAAATTTATTAGGTCTAACAGCTTTCTCGTGAATTCTTCCGGATTCGGTATACATGGGATCATGTCATCTGCAAATACAGTTTTACCTCTTCCTTTCCAATTTGGATGCCTTTTAATTATTTTTCTTGGCTAATAGCTCTCATTAGAACCTCTCGCACAATGTTTTACAGCAGCAGTGAAAAAAGGCACCCTTGTCTTGTTCCTGATCTTAGGGAGAAAACTTTTAGTCTTTCACCACTGAGTATGGTGTGGGCTGTGTTTTCATAAATATCCTTTATGTTGAGGAGTTTACCCTCTACTCCTAGTTTTCTAAGAGGTTTTTGTCATGTAAGGGTGCTGGATTTTGTCAAATGCTTTTGCTGTGTCAGTTGAGATGATCAAATGTTTCTTTTCCCCCTTCATTTTATTAGTGTGATATGTAATGTTGATTGATTTTATGTTGAACCACCCTTGCATTCCTGGGATGAATCCCACTAGGTCATGGTAGATAATCCTTTTAATATGCCATTGAAATCAACTTGCAGATCTGCTCAGTATTTTTTGAAGTATTTTTGCATTTATATTCATGAGGGCCATTGGCTTTCAATTTTCTTTTCTTTATTTGGCTCTACCGTCAGGGTAATGCTGGCCCCAAAGAATGAGTTAGAAAGTATTCCTTCCTTTTTCATTTTGTTAAAGTGGATGAGAAGTACTGGTGTTAATTATTCTTTTTACGTTTGGTAGAATTCACTTGTGAATCCATTTGCTCCTGGACTTTTTTTTTTTTTTTGTTCATGCTGTTCAGGGGAGAGTCTAGCGTTTAAGGGAAGAAAGTCCTGCTGCGAGGCATTTTCTTAAGAGGGCCGAGTTCCACAAAAGAATTTTCCCAGGGACACCTACCAATACACTTAGTTCAATCTAATCTTCACTCACCAGATGTTTACATTACTTCTGGCTATTTCAAAACAGATCACACCTGCAAGAGTAAAGGCATCACACAAATTCATCCTGCAAGGGCAGAGACTCACAAGATAGCACCAGGAACTACATTCAGGAGTGAGTGCCATCAGAGTCATTCTAAAGTGACTCTGAGGGAGATAACACAACTTAAAAAGTAAGCTGTGGTTTGTAAGTAGCCTCAATACTTATGCATACAGTATGTGGATGGTATGCTTTAGTTCACCAAGGTTGGACCTAAGTATAACAAGTCTTAACTAAACAACATGCTTTATATTTATTTGAAATTCTCTCTCTCTGTTTAAAAACCACATGTGTCTTATTCCCTTTTATGGAAATTGGGGGTAAAAACAAGTTAAAAGCTTGGATGTTGGACTCAGTCTGGAATAACATCTATAGTTACTGTTATTAAGTAGGCATATTAAAAGCAGATTACATAAACCTAGGTGTTAAAATTTGTAGTTCTTTAGGCTTTTCTGAATTCCAAGTTTTCTCTGACCTTGATCCAAGGTTGTATTTTTTACAATGTATATTGTATTTTAAAAATACAATGTAAAATGTATTTTTTAAGTGGATATTTTAAACATATATATATATGCATGCATATATATATGTATATTTACATATTTTTTTTTCTGGGCACTTGCCCATCAATATTCATAAGTGCATTCAGATGTCCATAAACCAGGAGGACTGCAAGAGGCCAAATGAAACTCTGTGCTTCAAACTCTACACAGTTGGGATGTTTTGGCTATGGAACCCCAGGAAACAGTACTGGTAGGAAATAATTGACAGAAAACTAATGAAGAATAATAGTGTCTGCATTTCCTTTTACCCCCAAGGCAGGGTGGGGGAGGGTATGACTTCTGGGTCTCCTATTAGTCTGCTTGCTCTTTTCATCTTTGGCCGCAGAAAATCTCCTTCTTGATCTCAGATCGGCCACCCAAATCTGTGCCCCACACCGTTCATTAATTTGATCTCCTCAAATACAGCTGTGATCCATTTTCTTTGAATTTTTCTTCCTTTGCTGCATTTGTTAGAATTAGAGCTTAAGTCCCTTGAGGCAAGAATCTTTTTATTCCATATATAATTCTTTTGGGTGGTCGTGAGTTAATATCAGAATTGAAAACCACCTAGCCCTATTTATAAGATTGGTTTGCATGTTTATTTTTAAATTTTTTTTTCAACGTTTTTTATTTTTTATTTTTGGGACAGAGAGAGACAGAGCATGAACGGGGGAGGGGCAGAGAGAGAGGGAGACACAGAATCGGAAGCAGGCTCCAGGCTCCGAGCCATCAGCCCAGAGCCCGACGCGGGGCTCGAACTCACGGACCGCGAGATCGTGACCTGGCTGAAGTCGGACGCTTCACCGACTGCGCCACCCAGGCGCCCCTGGTTTGCATGTTTAAATGGCTAAAGTAATCATGAAAAGGGAAAAAAACTGTGTGTGCCAAGGACATACTACTTGATACACGTGATCCCATTTCAGCTTTCAATGACCCTGCGGTGGGATCGTGTCCCTATTTTACATGAGCTTCAGAAAGTGACCTGGCTGCAACTTAACCCGAACTTTTGCTGATGTCAAAAACCTCACGCTCTTTCCCTAAACTATCTGCCTCCACTTTGTACTGAGGTCTGAACCTAGTTGGTTCAGATCCTTGACTCCTTTATGGTTTCTTAACTCAAATTTTATAGTTTCAACACCATAAATGCTAGCTCGGTGGAAAGGCAAGTGCAAATTCATCAAACACGTGCTATTCATAAATTAAAAAACTAAAAAAAATATATTTTGACAAATAATTAGGACCCCAGATTAAATATAAATTTGGCATGGATCCCAAAAAGGTTGCCCCATAGAGCTGAGGTTTTCAAGCTTTCTTTTCTTTTTTTTTTTCTTTTCTTAACATTTATTTTTGAGACAGAGAGAGAGAGAGACAGAGCATGAGCAGTGGAGGGGCAGAGAGGGAGGAGACACAGAATCTGAAGCAGACTCCAGGCTCCGAGCTGTCAGTACCGAGCGGACACAGGGTTCGAACCCACGATCCGTGAGATCATGACCTGAGCCGAAGTTGGACACAACAGAATGAGGCACCAGGGCGCCCCGGTTCTCAAGCTTTCTTGACTCATGGCACCCCTAGACCAAAAGAAACAGCTAACCATCCTCTTTACTAAGTAGGTAGGTACTAACAACTTAGTACATACTTGTGTCTTACTATCTTACAAAATCTGTGTGAAAAAATACAAGTATATTGAAATACATAGTTCTTTTATTCCAAACTTACCGTAATTACTTGATGGAAGCTGTGCATCTATGGGGCACTGCACAACTTCTCCAACCTTGAAACAGACTCATCTGCGGTTCTTGTTCCACATTTTCACTTGATACTTGCTTTTTGTCACAGCAACTGCCTAAAATCCAGCCTTAAGGGTGGCACCTTCAAAAAGCGTGCACTCCGATGTTGAAACTGAACCATTTTGAGCGAGTAGTTTGCACATTATGTGACAGACGTCGGTGTTTCCCTCAAAACTTTAAAACATCCTGGGGTGCCTCAGGGGCCAGGCAAATCTTAAGAATATCTTTTTCCCTCTCTTCTTTCCTCTCTCTCTCTTTTCCTCCCCTCCCCTCCCTCCCTCTTTCCCTTCCTTTGCTTTCTTCTCTGTTTGTTTTATAATAAAACCTCTTAAAGCTTCGTTTGTAACTCCAACCCTCTCTTTATGACTAAAAATTTCAACCTGGCTTGAAGTCGGCAGAAAAGCATGTTTTGACTGAAAGACATATGGGAATCTGATGTTTAGACACATTTTCCCAGAAACAGAGCAAAGTTTTCACCAAAGAATATTTTACATGATCCTAATGACTACTTTACACTTGATGAACCAAGGAAGATGGAATGAAAGAGGGAGAGGGAGTGAAAGGAAAGGAAAAAAAAAACTTGATCAATAAATCTTCTTTATGTAAACGCGTGATGGTGGGAGGTGGGGTCTCTGGGAGCTGAATGGGTCCTGAGGGTGGAGTCCTCACAAATGGGAGACTTGGAGAGCTCTCTCACCCCTTCTACCGCGGGAGGTGCACAAGCAGACGACGAAGCAGGAAGTGAGCCCTCACGAAATACTAAATCTCCCCAGGGCCCTGATCTTGGACTTCCCAGTCCACACAATCAGGAGTAATAGATTTCTGCTGGTGAAAAGCCGCGCAGTCTATGGTGGTGGTAACGGCAGCCTGAATGAACCGAGACGGATCCCTTCAGAGTTTCCTTTTCGGCAGGAGGGATGACATTAAAAAACCCAAAAAAGACTTTGGTCCTAAAAGCAAACATGAAAATAGGCACAACAGGGGCTATGCTTACAAACTGCAAGTCGACTGTCCTATCGTGGCTGACTTTTTTTTGAAGTTTCTTTCTTTCTTTGGAGAGAGAGAGAACGAACAGGGGAGGGGCACAGAGAGAGGTAGAGAGACTCCCAAGCAGGCCGCACGCCGTCAGCGCGGAGTCTGACGGAGGCTCGAACTCAAGAAGCGTGAGCCTTAGTTGGCCACCCAGAGGCCCCGTGGCTGACTTTTTGTTCGAATCGGGGCAGTCTATGTTATGCTATGCTGACAACTCCCAGTCTCGGTGGCTGAAGCCAACAAAAGTTCCTTTCTTGTTCTACACCTGTCTAGCACGTCTACACCTGCTCCTTGCACTCCCTCGGGGACCTCATCGTGACACGTGTGCCTGTAATCACCCTCGTGGCGGCTCAACACGTCCGCCTCAAAGACACGACCCTTCCGCTCCCACTGCCTTGGCCACGGCCAATGCCGGTCACGAGGCCAGGCTGAACTCCAGGCCGATGGGAGACGCACGGCAGCCGTATGGGCCGGGAGGAGAGGACGTGGAAAGGTGAGAGCTTTCCTGCCGTCCAAACCTGCTCCTGCAGCAACCCACCCCCCCCCCCCTCCACCGCCGGGCTCGTCCTGTCCACAGGAGAACGGTCTCGTCAGCGACCACCACACCCGCTTCCTCCTCCCTCCCTCCAGCAGGACGTCATGGAAAAACCGCAAGCTGGATTTTCAGACCACAGCCACCCCGCTGGCCAACTGGTCACCAGGACGGTGAACGAGATCACGTGCGGTCTTGTCCCCACTGCAGGGCTTTTTATGCCTTCTGAACCGAAGAGATGAAGGAGGTTGCATCCCGGCTGGGGGGAAGGAAACAGTGGAAGTGGGGAGGGGGGGCACCCTGTGTGGCTGAAACAATTCTTGAGAATCCCCGCCGCGGCTGGTGAGGGGCGCTGGGGCTGTTACAGGCCGGCCGTCATGCTTTCACGGAAAGGACAACTGAAGGAAGGGGAGTGGAGGCAAGAAAAAGCAGCAGGAGAGTGGGGAAAGGGGGGGGGGGCAGGAGCACCGTTCTGGTCTCCAGTCAGTGACAGGCGCAAAGTTCTTCTTAAGCCCCGTACCGCGTGTCTCCAGGCTGTCGCGCGGGGTGAGCCCAAATGCATGCTCCGCTGGGGACCCTGGGAGGGACACGGGCAGGTCCTCCGCATTTGAAACCTGACTTCCTCTTAGAAGCACATGCTGGGTTTGGAGAAATGTACTGACACCGGTTTTGTTTTCCAAACTCACCAACTGATGACATAATTAAATTTTATTTGGATGCCTCGAAAGACATAAAAGGCTGAAACATTTTGACATAAAAAGAAGAGCTGAACAGGGTATGAGTTTAAAGACGAAGCGTCCTATGGTAACCAGAGGGCACCCGATTTCCCTGTGACTCCATACCGTCCAAGTAACATTTAAATTCTGATGTTCGTAAGATTGCTTAATAAGTCAACTCCTTTCACGTAAGTGAAATAAGTCACTGTATTTAGTAAAGGCCAGTGATGTCAGGTAGAAATAAATATTTGATGTCACCGATCAGAAACGTCAGAAAAGGGGCACAGCTGGTTTTAGACAAATCGTTTTTGAAAGTTTGCGGGTGCTGAAGACGTGTGGGGATTCCTTGCGCTTGTCAAAAACGTCGCCGAGAGCCCTGGAACTGGCGACTCTCCCTGTGCCTTCCAAAAGAATTCTTGCTTCCAAATGCAGGTTTGTCTATAAACTTTTCAGAAACACATCTGCTGTGAAAAATAAGATGTTCGTAGCACCGGGACTCCAAACAAAGCAGAGAGAGAAAGATACATTTTTAAAGGTTTAATGAAATTCAAAACTCTTCCCACACAAGGAAAAGATGACTGTGTAATTAGGTTCTGACTTGAAGACAAGAGGTTGAAAGAAAATGCAACCCCTTGCATTTCTTGCCGCAAATAAACCAAAAGGAGCTTAATTTAAAAGATATGCCATGGCAACAGTTAGTAGGTTTTAGGTCAAATAACCAATGGCCCAACTCCACGAGAGACACAATCAGCCTCATTAAAAAGTGTGGCTGGAGTAGAGGCAGGGAGACCAGGATAAATGACGGCTCTTGGAGTACTGATGTGATTGCTGTTCTGTTCATTGAAGATTTTAATTAGAAACTTATTCTTCTTCTCCAATGTTTCATTTAGTTGTGTTTTCATTAGAGATTTGGACAAAAAAAGGCAAGAAGAAGAGCCAACAGAGCCAGGCCCACGGACACCCTCAGTGCACGGTCTCGACGGAGATTTTGCAAGCGGAGGGCCATCCTGGAGCTCGCGAAGTCTTGCCCGACGGCAGAAGTGTGGGATACTGAACTCGGGTGATTCCCAAGCCTATTTCTGAATTCCTAGGAAGACGGAAACACAGAGGAGGGAAAAAAAAGATTTAAAAGATGCAAACAAGCCCTACTGTGATGTCAATCAAATAATGAGTCCCTATACAAGGAGCTTTTTTGTCTTTATTGAGATGCAACCGACACAGAACATTGTTATCGTTCAGGTGTACAACCTCATCGTGTTTTGTATGTTCCAAAATGGCTACCACAAGAAGTCTAGTTAACATCGACTACCACGCATAGTTACAATTTTATTCTTGTGACAACTTTTAGGATTTACTCTCTTAGCAACTTTCAAATATACAACTCAGTATTGTTAACTACAGTCACCACACCGCACAGTATGTCCCCAGGGCTCATTCACACTATAACTGGAGGTTTGCGCCTTTTAACCACCTTCGGGCATTTGCCCATCCCCACCCCAATCCATCTGTTCTCTGTAATTATGAGCTTGTTTTGTTTTTTTAAAGATTCCACATGTAACTGAGCCCATACAGCATTTGTCCTTGTCTGACTTATTTCACTTACCATATTGCCCTAAAGGTTCATCCATGCTGTTGCAAATGGTAATGTTTCCCTCTTTTTATGGCTGAATAATATTCTGTTACATACATATATATATATATCATCCCACATCTTCTTCATCCATTTATCCACCGATGGACACATAGGCTGTTTCCATACCTTGGTTACTATAAATAAGGCTACAGTGAACACAGGGGGGTTAGTGTTTTCATTTTCTTCAGATAAACACACAGAAGAGGAACTGCTGCTGGATCATATGGCAGTTCTGTTTTTAATTTTTTGAGGACCCTCCAGACTGTTTTCCACAGTGGCTGCACCAGTTTGCATTCCTACCAACAGTGCCCTTTTCTTCACATCCTCGCCAATGCTTGCTATTTCTTGCCTTTTTGATACAACAACCATTCTAACAGGCATGAGGTGTCACTGTGGTCTTCATTTGCGTTTCCCTGATGATTAGTGATGTTTAAGTGCCTCTCATGTACCTGTCGGCCATCTGTATGTCTTCTGTGGAAAAATATCTACTCAGATCCTCTGCCCCTTTTATAATCAGATTGTTTTTTTTTTGCTAGCGACTTGTAGGAGTTCTTTATATATCTTGGTTATTATTCCCTTATCACATATCAGATAGATGATTTGTAAGTATTTTCTCCATTCAGTAGGTTGCCTTTTTGTTTTGTTGATGGTTTGCTTTGCTGTGCAGAAGCTTTTTAGCTTGATGTAAGAAGCAGCTATCACTTAGTTACTCCTTCAACAGAGACACATTCAGACATGCACCATGGGCCAGATGGCCTCAAGTTAGGTATGGGGAAATCACATTTCCTTTCCTGGAAGTGTCAGACCAAATTGATGATTTTCCAGATTATACACAACATATACGAGACAGAGTGTGCGTTTATGGAGAATCAAGGCAGAATGCACGAAGCATAACGTTTACATAGAGTGGAATCATAGGAAAAACGTTAACTTTTAGGGATGCAACCACATCCACTCGGCAAAAGAAGGACAGAGGACAAACTATGGAAGCCATTTGATTCCACAAACGTATCCCTCAGGGTGGAGATTTCCAGCCGGGGCCCTGCTGCAGGAGGGCTGCCCCAAACTTGAAGAGGGGTCTGCAGGGGTCTCGGCGGCCAGAGGGACGGGCCCTCCACATGCGGCTCCCTCCGTTACTCCGCTGGGCAGTGTAGCCACTACCACTTTCTCTGTGCGCCAGGCATGGACCAGGTCGGAAAGCCCTGCTTAGAAGGAGCACGAAGAGTGAGGAGCCACCACCACACTGCTTTTTAGGTGGTCTCCGTTCCCTGATGCTTCTTCCTGGGGGTGCAGAGGAGTAGGGGGGGAGGCACCTGGCTGCTCTCAAGATGGCTCTGGTTTTGTCAAGTGTAATTTTAATTCTATTATAGAAGACTTCCGCCTTGTGTACAGGCTTTAGAATCGGTGCCTCCCCTTCTGAAACGTGAAACAACATTTTGAGGGAGGGGGAGGGGGCAGGGGAGGAGGGGAAGGATGTGGGGAAGAAGAGCACGGGTGGGAGGAACAAAGTAGGGGGAGGAGGGGGCGACCCAGAGGCAGAACAGCATAAGGCATGTCCGTGGAAGAACGCGTGGAGAAATACACAGAAGCACACATTATTTTGCTTATTCTTTCCTCCCAAGCTCCCCAAGAACCCCCTGCTGACACCTTCGTCCTCTGTGTGGGAAGTGCGGGCTGCAGCCGGGCCAGCAGAGGCACTGGAACCGCACGTTCCGGAAAGGAACAGAGGCAGGAATGGGCAGGGTCTGTGGAAGGGAGGGGAGAGAACGAGAGGAGAGGGTCCAGTGACAAGCTGAGGTGGGAGGTGACGGACACCTTCGTTAGGATGCTGGCAGGAGGCATGGATAGGATGGACGGTGGACTTTGGGTGGAGAACCAACAGGACCTGTGTTCAGATGAGTTAATGAGAGGTGCCAAGACTAGGAATGGGGAAATAAAAAATCACCTTTACAATCCAGCCTCCACTGCCTAATACTTGCATGTGACGGATGTGCAACAATTCTTGCTTTGACTGTAGGAGGCTAACTGCAAAGTCACCGAAACCATTAGCCACAAGGATAAATCTCTCGACCCAATGGCAGTCGAATCGCTATTTACTTCAGCGCCCCATAGGTACCTGGGCTGATGCCCTGTGTGGTCCGTCCCTCAACAAGGGACGTGCACCCCAAAAGATGGAGCTCTCCTCCCCGGAGGCAGTGGGGGCGGCGGCCAGAGCACAGAGGTGCACCCAAACCTGCCTGCACCCCAGAAGACCATCCTCTTGTGCATCCGGCTTTCTGTGTGATGTGCTAGGGTTAAGAACCTGTGGACAAACTTTTATTTTGACTAAAAGTAGTCTTGGGGCGCCTGGGTGGCTCAGTCAGTTGAGTGTCTGACTTCAACTGGGTCATGATCTCACAATTCGTGGGTTCGAGCCCCGCATCGGGCTCTGTGCTGACAGCTCGGAGCCTGGAGGCTGCTTCGGATTCTGTGTCTCCCCCTCTGTCTGCTCCTCCACCACTCACACTCTGTCTCAAAAACTAAACATTAAAAAAATTAAAAGTAAAGTAATAAAACTGAAATTAAATAAAAAAAAAATAAAAGTCATCTCACTATCTCAAGGACAGCACTCATATGGATGCACTACAATGACATCAACAATGGGACTTCTTCCAACGCAGGGAGGCTGTCTAACTCACCTCTGGGCTCTTGAAACTGCACAACTACAGGTATAGAGCAGGGACTCAGTAAATGTTTAGCAGTGAATCAGTGAATGAATGAATGAATGGATGAATGAATGGGGGGTGTGTAATCCAGATGAGATCCAACCGGTCAGAAAGATGCCTTTCCGTGTCCCTGGTAACCGACGTGGCCTATGATGTGTTCAGGGAACTAATCTACACGAATCCTAAAACCTCGCCTCTAGAAATTAAATCAACGCTTCTTCAGTTTGGGTTTAGAAGACCATAACTAAGACTACAGACCGTTCCCCCAGAGAAATGTGGAGGTCCCCGTGCACATCTGCACGCAGCCCCCCATCACGCTTCACGCTGTACGACCTCAGGAGGATCACAGACACCCTCACCCAGGAGTAGATCTGGATAACACAGAGACGGAAGCTTTCTTTTTAAGAAAAAAATATGAATACAAAATTAAGTACAGGGCCCTGGAAGGGGGCCCTCAAAGACAGGCTCTGAAACGAAACCTCTCCCAGCTTCTAGAAATATCCACCTCTGTTCCACCCCAGGCTCTGAATGCTGGACCTTGGTGCTGCACCTGCCATTCAAGGAGCTGTCACTTGGTGATCGCTGCTGCCAGCTGGGGCAAGGGTCAGGCTGACCTGGGCAGGGCGAGGTGTGTCTTAAAGCCTTACGCATTTGGTTGAGCTTATAAAACATTCTGCTTCACAAAGCTGCAGTGCGTGTGCTCTCAGCCTGAAAAAAACCCCTCGGCTTCTGACAGTTTCACAACATTTCTTCTTCTTCTAACTCATTTGCCATAAAATTGCTCAAAATATGAAAGTTACTTATTAAACAACCATAGTGGGTCAGCTGTAGTTGGAAGCCCACCTCACCTGCCAGTCTCCCTCAGATCAAAACACAGCAGGAGAAGGAAGATTTAGTCTGTCTACCGCACTGTGCGTCTTTTATTGTCTTCACCTTTTACCGATTCAAGACCTTGATTAAAAGAGTCTGATGATGTATTTTTAAATATAAGGTTGAAAAAAAAAGGTTTCTCAGAAGACAGTAATCAGCAGGCAGTGAGCTCTGCGTATTTCAGCTGTCACTATTGCTGTGGCACTGAAAGAAAAGAAACTTGAAAATACAGGAAACAGAAGGACTTTCTCATCAAGTCCAAGATGCTCAAACACAGCAGACCTCTACGCAGTGAGAAGGAGCATTCACGAAGAGGAAATAACATGGCATTCCTAGAACGCAGTTAAAATAAAAAGTGTTTATAGGTGAGGTGACGATCAATACCCAATCGTGAGGTAAAAGTTTACGTGTGCACGCGTGCACAACTGCACGCAGAGAACAATGCGTGTAAGTGACTTAGAGAAAAACTTAGCATGGTCAATAGTTCTGGAAAGTAGACAGAAGGCTCAAACCCTCCCTAAACTTCTTTTTAAAAAAACATTTTTTTTAATGTTTATTATTATTTTTTTGAGAGACAGAGCACAAGCAGGAGAAGGGAAGGGAAGCATGAGAGAGAGGGAGACACAGAATCTGAAGCAGGCTTCAGGCTCCGAGCTGACAGCATAGAGCCTGATATGGGGCTCAAACTCACAAACCGTGAGATCATGACCTGAGATGAAGTCAGACGCTTAACCGACTGAGCCACCCAGGTGTCCCATTCCTCCCTAAACTTCTTTAACATTACTGCCAAAAGTCAGTGGGGCTCCTGGGTGGCTCAGTTGGTTGAGTGTCTCACTCTTCATTTTGGCTCAGGTCACGATCTCAGGGTTGTGAACTTGAGCCCCACGTCGGGCTCTGCACTGAGTGTGGAGCCCACTTAAGATTCTCTCTCTCCCCCCTTCCTCTCCCCCCATCTCCCTCTCTCTCTCTCCCCCTCCCTTCCTCTGTCCCCTCCCCACCTTGCTCACTCTCCAAAAAAAATAAAAAGAACTAAATCTTTAAAACAACATTATTACCAAAGCTTATTAATTCTTGAAGTTCAAGACGCACTTCTCTCTCTCAAACTATAACACACCCAATACGAGAAATTTTACTGCTTACTAAAACTAAACAAACACTACCTCTCAAACTTACACTTTTTAAGAAATAAAACTCCACTTACAAATGCCTTTTTTGAAACAGACAGAAATTTGAAGGGAGGTAGGATGTGACCTTTGTTCAGTAAAGATCCTTATATTTATCCAGTTATAACAAACTAAGGACAAGTCTGAGAAACTGTTAACTTGGATTAACATGGGCTCTTTCCCCCCCTTGTAAATCTCACTGCTTCCTTGATTAATTTCTAAACATGTTGCTAATTCTTTCTTTCTTTTTTTTTTTTTTTTAGTTTTTATTTATTTACTGGGGGGGCAGGGCAGAAAGAGAGAGAATCCCAAGCAGGCTCTGAGCTGTCAGCACAGAGCCTGATGTGGGGCCCGAACCCACGAACTGCAAGATCATGACCTGAGCCGAAATCAAGAATCAGATGCTTAGCGGACTGAGCCACCCAGGCACTCCTATACTTGTTAATTCTTAACGTATCCTACTAGTTTTCAAAAGTCTAGTTTGTTAAATCCTATTAATGTAAGAAATCTGTGAATGTAGAACCAAGTACATATTCTGAAAACGAAGCCGAACAAAAAGAACGTTGATGTTCAGGAGCTTTACAGATCAGATCAACCGGGTGGAGATAAACGAAGGCTTTAGAGACAAAACTCAGTCTAGTCAGATGGTGACAACAGTCCATCCTGAATTATCCCTTCCTTGGGCGGTTACCCAGGCATTGCTAGGGAAGGGAGAGAGCCCCACACACGGTCACACTGCATGCACCAATGTCAAATGACACCAGTTCTGGGGACAGGAAGTACGCTGGTCCCAGACTCTAATCCCATCTCTACTGGAGGATTTGGGGACAAATGATTCATCCTCTCTGTTTCCACATAAAATCACCTAAAAAAACGGAGGTACTATTAGTATTTTCACATCACGGGGTTGTTACGGGGATCGAATGAGATTTGTATATTCAGTTTTTGAGCACATAAAACTCAAGATTAACAATATTCCGTGGTAGTTTGCGGTTCCAAATACCAAACTGCCTCAAGATGTTCTCTTTGTAAAATGATAAGGTCACTATGTTATCTATTTCTCAAATACGATTAATTGATTTATGCTACTTTTGTCCCTTACGCATCATCGGGGGACACACGGTGTGTAACGAATGAGCATGGGTTTCGAATTCTGACAGGGCAGAAACCGAATCCAAATTCAGACACTTAGCAGCTGTGAGAGCTTGGGCAAGCAGTGGAAACTCCCTAAGCCTTGCTACCTCTCCTATGAGGCAAAGCTATCTCAGTATCTACCTTTAGGTGATGTGGAAAGGGGGGAAAATACCACACCCAGCGCCCTGGTGGATGCCTGGGATACAGGTCTGGATAAAGGGCTATTTTACCCCAGCCCAGCAGTGGGACTTGGGACGTGGGGAAGGCCAGAGCCTCCCCCAGCACTGAGCAAAAGTACCAAGTGAGACGGACACGTGCGGCCCTTGGGTATCATCCTCAAGCACTCACCCACAAGAGAGGGACTGTGCCTCGCTTGCTCCGGCATCTTTTCCCCTCTGGGCTCTTACTCTGTGGAATGAGCCTTCTGGAACGGCTCTTAACTAAAACCATCTCACACATGAAAAGAAACTCGAATTCCACAATTTATGACACGGGATTCAGCCATCAGATGTGCCAGGGGCCCATTTTTACATCTGCTTTCTCCTTTGATATTTAATTTTGTCATAAACTTTTTTTCCAAGAATCTAAAAACGAGGGAAAAAAAGTCACTGTCGATCCCACAGAGGTACATACAACCTTCTTGCCCTTGCTCTGTGCCCAGCCTGAACCAGCCAGCTCCCCCCCACCCATGGTCTTCCCCCTGCCTCCTTATTGTTCTCCCAGGGCCCCGTCAGACAGGAGCCCCTGTAGGAAAAGCTCTCTCAGCCATCGCCCCGCCCCAGAGGACAGAGGACTCAGGTCCTTCCCTCCGTGGGGCTGGGTATCCTGCTGGCTGGCCCTCACCACGGCACCCGTCAGTGGCACCTCTCTACTCCTGCGTGATCCTGTGTATACTCCTTGAAAGGGGCCTCTCCAATTGCGCCCTGGCCCAGCATGGAGGGGGGGCAGTGCTAGCTGAAGGGGTATTTGCATTTCTACCTGTTCCTCAGTGCTGGGGATTCACATTTTATACAGGTGCGGACAGTCTTCCATACAAACTGCCGTGTGCCTATTCTTGTATTTATAAGATTCTTGGGTAAATGGAACAGGGGGTCAAACATTATCCATACACACAGCATAAATATAAAATAGTAGCAATGGGGAAAAACTTACCAGTGGAGAAGGAGTGTGGTATATTAGCTTTCTATTGCTACTTGAATAAATTACCGCAAACCTCAGGTTTAAAAAAGTTTTTTAAGTTTGTTTGAGAGAGAGACAGAGACAGCAAGCTGGGGAGGGGTAGAGACAGAGGGAGAGAGAGAATCTTAAGCAGGCTCCATGCTTAGCTCAGAACCTGAGATGGGGCTCGAACCCACAAACCTTGAGATCATGGCCTGAGCCGAAATCAAGAGTTGGACACTCAACCGACTGAGCTACCCAGGCGCCCCCAAACCTCAGGTGTTTTTTTTTTTTAATGTTATTATTTATTTTTGAGAGAGAAAGCGCGAGCAGGGGAGGGGCAGGGAGAGTGGGAGCCACGGAATCTGAAGCAGGCTCCAGGCTCTGAGCTGTCAGCACAGAGCCTGGTGCAGGGCTCAAACTCACGAACGGCGAGATCATGACCTGAGCCGAAATCGGATGCTTAACTGACTGAGCCCCCCAGGCACCACAGGTTTTAGCAACATTCATTCTCTTGCAATTCTGGAGGTCAGCGATTCTAAAATCAAGATGTCAGCAGAGCTGCGTTGTTCTGGCGGTTCTGGGGCGTTGACGGGGAGGGGCGCTGGTTTCCTTGCTCTCTACCTAGCTTCTAGAGGCGGCCTGTATCCGTTGACTTGTGGCCTCTTCCCTCCATTTCCAAAGCCAGTAGTATCGGCTTTTCGATGAGGATCCTTGTGATCTACATTGGGCCATGGGGATAATCCAGGATAATTTCTCCATCACCACCTTTAATTGAATCCCATACCTGAAGTCCCTTTTGCCACGTCAGGCAACATTCACAGGCTGCTGGGATCAGGACGTGGGTTGTTGTGTGTGCGCGTGTGCGTACGTTATTGTGCTCACCACTGCTGGCACGTGTGAATCCCCATTTTCTCATTATCCCACCAGGTGAGCTCAGTGCAGGCAGTGCCGAATAGCTGCACGAGAGAGTGCAGTCCACGTTTACAGGGAAGAGGGGTGCAGGGCACCTCCCTTCATGGCTGGCTGGCCGTGAAGCTTCCTGGAGGAGGAAGAGGGGGGCTCCAGGACTCAGCCTCTGCTGAGGTCTTTTCCTTCTGCCAACACAGACCTGTGAAGCCACCACGTTGGTCCTACTCGTGGCTCTTACAGCCGAAAGAGAGAAGGACCTGAAGGACGTAATTGATTAACGTTCTCTGAAAAGATACTTGTGTTCCTTTGCATTCTATATTTACATTTTTATACAGATGCAAACATCCTGTCCTTTTCTTGGGAGCTGAGTGGGCTTGGCCTTCCAATGCAAAGTCGTGCTGTTCTGAGGCCTCTCCTGCATTTCCTCCTCTTTATCAAAAATATTTGTAAGTTATTAATACATATGACCACAGAACCAGAAGCATGAGGATCCAGGAGGTCAGGGGGACGACAGCCTCTACATAGAGACACTAAGTAGAAGGAGAAGCGTGAATGCATCGGTCACCATGTGGCCGGCAGGACTGCGAGGATTCCGTACGCATTCTTTTCTTCCTCCCCAATTCCCAGGGAAGCTGTTCACAGGACTTCATCCCGGCTTGCCCAATTTACACAGAGCAGGTATACCGGCGAAGCAGAGGAGAGGCCTGGCTTCGGTCATGGTGAATTTAGCATTGGTCGTAACGCAGCGCAGGTGCCCTTATAATGCGATGGGAAGAAAAACCAAGCGCTCCATAGAAAATGACGGTCTGGGTCAAGACTCCAACCCGCAGACTTCATCCATTTTGCTTACTACTGCATCTCATGGAGATACTGGTGACATTTTGTGTCTCTACAGATGGCCATTCCAGGAAAGCCAGCCTCCCGTCTCGTAGAGGCGTTTCATGCTACCTGTCTTACGGTTCTGAACCACATGCTGAGATTCTTCAAGTGTGACCTGTAGATGGCACCTTGCTGAATTTTCTCTGAACGCGCACACACACACACACACAAGCACACACACACACACACACACACACACACACACACACACACACTTGATCTGCTCACATTAGGACGTGCTGCAAAATGTGTTTTAATGAGGAACAGTTGGTCTGGTTCTGCTCAAATAAAAGACACCCCTGTAAGAGACTTGCCACCTGTCTTCCCATCTTGCAGCGCAGCGTCGAAGGGAGTTCTTCTGTCCCTGACACCTGCAGGTATTGCCAGGGTGCCCTCCACGTGCCAGCTCCCTTCCTCCGACTGACAGACACCCTCCCCTCCGAGCCCCGTGTCATCACCAGATACGAGGACATACAGCGGATGACGGGTGCCAAGCTACCTCTCTCCACTGCTCCTCCAGACAATGCCTCAAACTGGGAGCATCTTGATACCCTATCGTTCTGAGTCCCCGATTATCTCCGAACCAAAGGTCTTTGTATTCTCTAGTTCCTGAAGTCTGTAAAGAATATTATATGCATACTCCATCAGTACACTGGCCTGTAGCTGGATCCACAAATTAAACCTGAGATCAATTACACCTGTTCATTTATTTAGGGGAGACTATTTACATTTTTAACACTTCTGTCACAGAGTTACATGATGAGAGCACAGTACTGTCAGCCTTCCTGTAGCACTTTTGGGCACGGGCAATTCTGAATCAGATATTATTCTTACATGGCTTTCCCCACACCCCCTCACCTCAAATGTGTCATCGCTATCAGGTCATTAAAATCGCAAAGGGAAAATCGTAAACCAGAACATGCCCACACACACACAAAATCACTACAATCTTGTTTTCTATCTTGTTTTGGTGACAGCAGAGTAAATATGAGGCTTTGCGAATAGGGCCAAAGATACATTATTAAACTATGTACTGTATGATCAAATGCATTTCAGACTATATTCTGAATAATGTTGCCTTGACGTTCAGCAAAGGGAGAGCTCTGATGAGCCTCTGCTTGGTCTGGGTGACTCCTCTCTTTCAGGGTGTCCAAACCCCTGGCTTGAACTGAGGCAAATGAAAGAAAGGGATGATCATACCAAAAATCAAAGCACAGCAGCCACCCATCACCTAATTATTATTTTCTGTGAGATCGTAATTCATCCGACTCGAGAGATACGAAAACAACTCTTAAGCTCTGAACTTCTTTTAATGGATTCAAAATATTATGTGTAAATTTTTCTCATGGCTCAAAGGCACTGTGAGTGCTTCAAGTGGAAGTTAACAGGGATGAAGGAAAAAATGTTTGATGGCTCATAACTCAAGATAAATTAGAGCTTAGAAGCACCTTCTTGTTTTTTTCCAACTGAGCCTGAACATACGGCCTATGCAGAAAATCTATCGAAACCAAAGATGTGATCAATGCAAGCAAATCGTGTTAAAATATACATGATGCGGTGCAATATACTGTCAGAAAAGAACCTCAAAATCTGATTCTGTAAAGATTACTTTAAATACAAAATCATCTTCATATCTGAAAGTTCTATCATGATTGTCTTTTAATTCCAAAATACAAACTTAAGGAAGCACCTCTTAAAAAATTTTTTTAATGTTTATTTTCAAGAGAGAGACAGAGTATGAGCGGGCAAGGGGAAGAGGGGCGGGGGGGAGGGAGACACAGAATCCAAAGCAGGCTCCAGGCTCTGAGCTGTGAGCACAGAGCCCAACACTGGGTGTGAACCCATGAACAGCAAGACCGTGACCTGAGCTGAAGTCGGATGCTTAACCGACTGAGCCACCCAGGCACCCCAGGAAGCACCTCTTAATGTAAATATCTCCAATGTAAACTGTTGCCCCGGTCCCTGAAAATAAGGAATGCATACAGGTGGCTGCCCAGACTTTGTAATTCCTTCTCAGCCCTACAGTTGTGGGGTTCTAGCTGAATTCTGTCATCTTCTTTAAAGTTCCCAATCTTTCACTTAGCACCCAGTTTCCATTCTAATACTTTACACTTGCCTAATTCTGGCTTGTTACATTTACCAAAATCAGTGGGTGAAGTGAGGGCAGAAGAATCGGATCTAGAATAACACAGTATAAAAGCCTTTGCCAACAGTGGTGTTTGTCATTTGTTTACATATAACCTCTTTAGTTCTACAAAAACCAAGAGGTTGCAAGCTTTGCCAAAAGGTATGTTATCTGAGGTCTGGCATCTTAGCGGGAGAGACACTTACAGTTTTACTTCTTATTCATCGTGAGAAGATTTTCTTACCACACTTAAAAACCAAGCTATTTATTTACAATGTCACGATTTGGCAATTACTCTAGAACATATATGTAGGTCTCTCTTTTGTTAACTAAGTGTCAGCCACAGATGTATACAGAAGTACACACACACACACACACACACACACACACACACACACACACGGGGGTGGAAATAAAGAGGGAACCAAGAGGCGCCCTTAGAATCATGAAGTCAGTAATCACAATGTTCATGACGATGGTGGAAGTCTGAACCCTTCTATTCTGAAATACTGGCTAGAAATCAGAATCCATGCAAACTCAGGCTGCCCCACAGGTGTATCAAAGCTGAAGACAGGACAGGTGAATTGGACCCAGATGCTTTACTGATAAAAAAAAAAAAAAAGATCAGAAAGACTTCCTTATGTTTTTATTTATTTTTTGAAGGAGAGAGAGAGAGAGAGAGAGAGAGAGAGAGAGAGAGAGAGAGAGAGCGCGCGCGCGCATGGGTGGGGGGAAGCAGAGAGAGGGGGAGACACCGAATTCGAAGTGGGCTCCAGGCTCTAAGCTGATAGCACAGGGCCCAATGCAGGGCTCGACCTCACAAACCACGAGATCATGACCTGAGCCGAAGTCGGACGCTCAACTGACTGAGCCACCCAGGTGCCCCCAATCATCTCTTAAGCTACAACACAAACCAACCCTCCTTCCACCGAGTGTACTCAGGAAGCCGTGAACGAGGGTGTTGACAAACGGAACAATCAGGTGTATGAAAGTTAATCTTTAAGCAAGCAATTCAACTCAAAATAATTACTCCTAAGGATTTCTTCCCACTAGGTAACCGTGAGAGTGTGTTGACAGATATTTGTGTTTAAAATGACAAAGAAGTCGTGTGTGATGCTAACTTCTCACCATGCAACCCTCCCCTGTTCTAAGAAGCACTTTCGTTGATACTGGGAATATGGTTTGAGCATCAGTGAGTTCCATGAACTGCAAGAAAGGAATAAAGTCGATGGCAGGAGCTTTGTTCTATCTCAAAGAATCTCGTAAACGATGAGTTAACACGTAAAACGTTTCCTAGAGATCACCATGATGGTGATTCAGCTTGGAAGATGCAGATAAACTAGTTAAGAAAAATTACATGGTATGTATTTAAACTCAGCCATCTGAACAAAGTTCACATCTCCATTTTCCTCTCACTTCCAAAGTTCCAAAATCCATCCCAAGGCATTCTCATTTCCCCCTTCTATTTTGAATATGGAAAGTTATCAAAAAGTTAAAAACAACAGCCCTACCAAATGTCACTTAAGATAACAGCGAAGATTAATACGAAGAGACTTCATTATTTATATCGCTATACAAGTGTGGCAGGCAACCTCCAAGATGGCTCCCAGTGATCTTCCCCTCGGGGCATTCACATCCTCGTGTAACTCTTCCCTTTCCCCTTGACTCTGAGCTGAATCTGACTTGCTTCTAATTAATGGCACTTGACATAAATGATGGGCTTCCACTTCTGAAGTTAGATTACAAAAACCTGTGGCCTCCACGTTTTTCACTCTCTGCTGGCTTGCTCTGAGGAAAGCTGGCTGCCATGTTGTGAGTCGCCCTATGCTGAAGCCTGCATGAGAAGACACTGAAGGAGACCTCTGACCAACAGCCACCAAGGACCAAGATCTCAGTCTCACAACCCATGGGAAACGGAATCGCCACCACCACACGAATGAACTTAGAGGCAGGTATTCCCTCAGCTGACCTTCCAGTTAAGGCTACCTTCCTGGTCAACACCCCCAACGGCAGCCTCATAATAGGCATTGAGTCAGAGGCACCTAGTTGAGTTGTGCCCAGATTTCTAACCCACAGAAGCTCTGAGACGATAAATATTTGTTTTATGTGCTAATTTTTGAGGTAATTTGTCACACGGCAATAGACAACTAACATAACAAGATGCCTGGTAGAGGGCTAGAAACTGATTCACATGTGTGTTGAGACGTGATTTTTATAACAGAGGCATTTCAGACCACTAGGAAAGATGGACTTTCAATACAATTTTCTGGAACTGATTATACACACAGAAAACAATGAAATTTGACCCCTACCTACCATCCTTAAAAATCAATTCCAGGTAGATTATTTACCTGGGAAAGGCAAAACTAGAAACATGCAGGTAATATGGGCAGAAAACCTTCCTAACCCCCAAGGCAGGGAAATAGTTCTTAGATCACAAAAATACATGAAATTCTAAAGTCACCACGGAGAGGTTAAAAGACAAGCCACAAACTAAGAAAAGACACGTGCTTCACAGATAGCTCACTTTTAGACTTTTATAATATAAAGAAATCCTAAAAATCAGTAAGGTATTAATTCAACAGAAGAAAAGGAGACTTACACAGACTCCTTATCGAAGAGGAAATCTAAATAAATAAAGGAATCCAACAAATGTATACAAATATGCCAGCCTCATTTGTAATTAGAGAAATACAAGTTAAAAACAGTGAGACACTGATTCACAGACACTAGATTGTCAAAGGTAAAAAGCCTGTCAGTATCAAATGTGGGTGAGGATGTAGAGACCCCAGACCCCCGCGACATGCCGCTGGTGATGACGTACACGAACAAGGCTACTTCGGGACACAGCAGCGTGTTATCAGGAAAAGAGGAAGCAACACACAGCTGACAATCCACCGACTCAGCTCCGAGGTGCGTCGCTCAGACCAGGGCAACCACTGCATGTTACCTGCCAAACTCCAGTCTCCGTTCTGGCTTACATGTTATGTTAGGAGCTCTAGCAGGGTTTGGGCTACAGACAGGGGAGGAGAAAACGTTGGTCTAAGTAGAAAAAGCAGCCCCAGGAGGTGGGGCTCAGAGCTGTGGGGCCAGGACTTCCTGAGAACGTGAGCTAAGTGTCTCCCTCACAACCTCCTCCTTTTCTCTGATGGGCCCCAGCAACAACCTGCCTCTCCCCCTGAGCGTTTCTCCTGTTCCACCTCTCCACTGCGAAGGTGTTTCCCGCACCTCTTAAAAAATTCCTGGCCCATGTGGAAAATAGAGGAGACGTAAACAGCCTCTCGGTCGCCAGTACACATCTCACTTTTTGCTTGGATTCCACAGGATAAAGTCAGTCCCTGTATTCGTTTCCTGTCACTGCTGTAACACGTGACTGAAAACGAATGGCTAAAACGACACAAATTTATCATCTTACAGTTCTGGAGCTCAGGAATCCAACGTGGGTCTCATATGCTGTCCAACTTCCAGAGGCGCTAGGGGAGAGTCCACTTCCTTGCCTTTTCCAGCCTGCATTCCTTGGCTCATGCCCTCTGCCTGCCCCTATCCCCCCAACACCTTCAAAGGCAGCTTTCTTGATGATCTGACCTCTGATTCTCCTGCGGCCCTTCTACTTGTAGGGACTCCCAGGATTGTATTGGGCCCACCTGGATAATGCAGGATAATCTCTTTATCTGAAGGCCGGCTGATTAGCAAATTTAATTCCATCTGCAACCTAACTCCTCCTGGGCATGCGACCTAACACATTCACAGAGAGGTCAGGACTTGAGCGGCTCTGGGAGACAGTTATTCATTCTGCCTACCCCATGCTCCAAGGCTGACGATGTTGCGTTGTTGGGTACGTACACTTCAGAGGACGCCATCCAAACTCTCGAGTCCTTTAGGTTTCCTTAATAGAAGACCACGGGAAGACCTTTAACTTCTACTAACTTCTACTATCCTGGAGGCTCTGTGTGAAAAATGAGGGTTGTTTTGCTCTGTGTCGTTACTAGTCCCCATCCTTCCAATACCACAACCGAAAAACAAGACACTGAGTTGGAGAACTAGAAGAAGTAGATCTCGAGTCAAAGCAGGATGTGATTTCTGGTGGGGCTACAGAAAGAGGATGAGAAAGTAAGCAGCACCCAGGCCAGGACCTCACAGGGCGCGGCAGACTGAATACACGAACGGCCCCGACTCTCCACACTCCCCGTGTCTGTGCCTTCTGCCACATCACTTCACAGCGCTCTCCCTGGTCTTGTCCATGTGACTTACTTTGGCCAGTGGGATGTTATCAAACATGATGCATGCCCCGGCTTGCCTGCATCAAGTACTTTTGTATTGCAAAAGTACTACTTGTATTGCTTCTTGCATGCAAGAAGTACTTTTGTATTTCTGCTTTCTGTTCTTCTTCCTCTGCCTTTACCATGAGAAGACGCCAGGCTAGCCTGATAAAGGAGGAGCCATGCAGAATAGAGCTGATTCACTCAAGGAGTCCCAGATGAAGCCATCTTTACCCGTCGGGTCCAGAAGCCCCGAGCTGCTTAGGCACCTTACAGCTCACTGCAGATGTCTGAGCAAGCCCAGATGACATGAGCCTAGTGGCTCTAAGGTTGTGTCATGAGGCATTTATAGTGGCAATAGTTCACTGATGTATAAGATGACCAGGTATTTGGTCCTGCAATCCTTTTTAGTAAGGATGTCTACGTCTATGCCCATGTCCATGTCTATGTGTATCTCCAACACAAACACATTCATTCATTCACTCAATAGACGTCTCCTAAGCATTTGCTATGGCGTGCCACGCACTGTTCTAGACATTAAATACAAAGACATGAATGAAGCAAAATATCTCAGCACTTAGGGATTGGGTTTCCATTTTAGTACCTGGAGACAAAGAAACACAAATATTTGGTGTGTCTGCTGGTGAGATTTTCCATGGGGAAAAATGGAGTAAGAATGGTGGGGGTAGCTATTTTATAGAGAGCTACTCAGGAAGGACTCACTTATAAGGCAGTATTTCAGCAGACGCTTGATGAAGGAGAGGACTGATGGGTCACATAGGCATCTAAGAGAAGTGTTTTCCAGGCAGAGGGCCCAGCAAGTGGAAAGGTCCTCCTAAGGTAGTAGAGCTGATGTGTCCACATTCAAGAGGTATCGAAAATTCGTTTCTTTTTATGGATGATTAAATTTCCATTATGTGTATGTATCGCATTTTGTTTATCCATTCATTTCCTGATGGACACTGGGGCTCTTTCCACCTTTTGATTATTGTGGGTAATGCTGCTATGAATATTGGTGTACAAGTATTGGCTTGAATGTCTGCTTTCCATTTTGGGGTACATATGCTAGGTCATATGGAATCCTTGATAGTTTTAAGCATAAGGGAGACACGATCTAATTTATATAGAGGGTAGAAACAGGGAGACCAATTAGGCAGATTGTGTTTATTTTCAGATAAAATAGTACAACACAGAAGAGGAAATTCCCTCCTACAAGAATATCTAAAAGAAAACGATCTATGGCAAATAACACTATCCTGGACCATAGATGTTCTGTAATTGCTCAGAGGAACTGACCTCATCTGACAGGATAAGAGAAAAGAAATAGCCACTCAATGTCAATGAAAAAGGGGAACTTAAATCATCATCATGAAGTATTTTAGGCAACCGGACTTCACAAATGCTGTCGCTGGTGATATATGTGTCTGAAAAGACCAATGACCAAGTCTTCTTCTGATGGTACATACGTGATTTGGGCAAAACATAACCCATGCCCATGGAGCATCTTGATTAACTAGGCCCAGATAAATCTTCACGGACTATCACCAGGCCCCCAATTTCACACTGCATATCCATCAATCACTTCCTACGTGCTAGGTGGTGCTCAGTGCTTTCCATGCATTATCTCATCTGTCAAAATCACCCTACCAAGTAGACTCTGTTACCCCCAATTTATAAAAGAGGAAACACACCTAGGGAGGAGTAAGTGACCAGCCAAGGATCATGCAGTTAATAAGGAACAGGGCCAAGAGTCCAAATCCACACTGTATGACTCCAAAGCTCATGTGCATAAGAGATACTCGATCTTTCAAAATGGATGTCTGCAAGAAAGAAGCCCTGGGAGCCAGGAGCTTCTGGAAGGAAAGTGTTGATCATGATAAATTACATTTGCGATGATTCTTTGCTTTTGTGGTCCTTTAGATTTCTCTGTTGAGTGGTGGCAAATCTCAAGGGCACCGCATCCTATTTTTATTGGTGGACTTCCTACCAGATAAGCGTTGACCTGACATATGGCTCGAATGTTTATATTTACCAGTGATATTATAGAATTGCATTGAGGAGACACAGGGACAGAAAATCTGTTTCTACAAAACCCTTTAAATCTACAACACCTCAAACTACATTAGAAAACAGAGATCTCCATGGCTCTATCATTTGAGGCACATCTCACAGTCAATATTCTGAGTATGACGAGAGAAACAGGCTGTCAGTTTCATCATTAGAAAGTAAATGGGAAGAAAACTGAAATCTGTAGTTAGGAGCATGCCCAGCTCTAAAGTACTCATCCCTACACTTTCCATGGAAAGAACTTAAATTTGCAAGATGGTTATCAGTTTAAAAGGGGGCTTTTGCAATCTGTTTATCGAGATGTCAGATGACTTCCAAGAACAGGCTGTGGGGCATGAGTAGAATCTTTTTAGCCATTGAACTAAACTGGCTCAGTTGAGGTATCCTAAGTTGAAGTAACTGATTCTCAACTTCCCTGTCTTTGGTCGAGAAACTATCCATCCCAGCTTGCATGTCACTGAAAGCCAAGTTCATTCAACAAATACGTACTGAGCACCAGCTACGTGCCAGGCGCTGTGCTAGGGCCTGGGGCTGGTGGGTACACAGGACACACAGGGTGGCGTTTTTCCTCACATGGGTGACTTTTACTGTTATGCTCACGCTTAAAAAACTTTCCAACAGGTCATGGTAGAAACTTCTAGTATTCACCCATATCTTCTCCTTATTTACTCATAAGTGTGTATTTCTCAAACATTTATTTTTTCTTTTTTAAGAGAGAAAGCATGCACGAGAGAGTGTGAGCAGGGGAGGGGCGGAGGGAGAGAGAGAGAATCCTAAGCACGTTCTGCACGGAGGCTCCATCCCAGAACGCAGGGATCATGACGAGGCAAAATCAAGAATTGGACGCTCAGCTGACTGGGCCACCCAGGTGTCCCTCCCAAACTCTTGAAGTAGGTGGGGCCATGTGAGTATTCTGGTCAGTAGATGTGAACAGAAACGCCATGTGGGATTCCTGTGCTGAGGCAGGAAAAAGCTGGGCTCCCCAGCCATCCTCTGCTTGCAAGCAACCTGCGCCCCAGGACTGTGTGCTACAGACGATCCCTGATTGCGAACTGCCCCCTAAAAGGTACTAGATGTGTTGCAGGGTATGCAGGAAGGAGGACTTTGCTAGGTTAAGCCTGAGATCTCCGAGTTCATGGGTTACGGAAGCAAAGCCTAACCTCTCATGGGCTGGTTCCGTGGGCTGTATGTCTCACGTATTAGGGATGAGTTCTATTCGACTTCAAACCCAGAGGTCTTACGCTTCACAGCGAATGTCACTTTCTGCTGCCTCCCAACTGCCCACAGCGGCTCACGGATGCCCAAACGAGGCCAGATTTGTTCCTGCGCCTTGTCACCTGACCGGTGTTCCTGTCACATGGAGAAAAACGTCCATCTTCACTTGCCTGATGAGGTCCTCTCCGCCCCCCAAGTCCAGTTCCAATCCCACCACGTCCGCGAAACCCTCTGGAGTCCAAATTGTTTGAACAGCCTCCTCGCACAGCCAGGCCTCCACACGGAGCGTTCTGCCGTAGTCATGCAGATTCCAAAGAACCTCTCCCATCCTCCTCCGTCCCTAGGCTGCAAGCTTGGCAGGCTCCACGCTCAGGTGCCACGTGGCGAGACGCTGAGTGTGAGGTAAGCTTCACGGGGAAGCAGACGGGGCCTGGGTCCGCCCGCCTTCGGGTGCAGGGTGGGGCAGAGGGAACGCTTCTCACCGGCAGCTTCCATGTGGCTCTCGGTGTCGTTTCTGTCTTTCCAGCAGAACCTACTCGCCAGCCCTTCCAAGAGTCCTGGGAACTGTGCCCCTCTGCAGACCCCTTCCTGTTTAAACTAGAGGAACACTCTTCTGTTGTCTACAAAGAATGTGACCCCCACCTCCCCTGATACCTCCAACCTTCAGAGGCTTCCTATCTTCCAATTTTTCTCATTTAGCACTTGATAGATTACACACTTTGTTGAATATGCACGTATCTTCTCTTCCCAGCTAGACTTTCTCCTCCTTGAGGGCAAGAGACCACATCTCAGACTTCTGCACCCCAAGCAGGGCTTACTTACACAGTACTGGATCTACTTTAGAAATTGACAGGATGATCACATAATTCATCATCCAAACCAGGACATTTTGGGGAGTGGAAAAAGGGGACCGTTATTAATCACATCAGGACAACAGGCATAAACCAAGATGGTCCCAGACAAACTGAGACACATGGTCATGCCTGGCACTGATAAGGGCCGACCAAGGAAAACGGGAAAGACATCTGAAGGGAGTGTAACGTAGTCAAAGTGAGAGCATGAGAGAGCAGTTCAGGACACCTAAGTTCCAATCATCACAGGAGCTAAAACCCTCCTGGAGTCTCCCTGCCTCCCTGTCAGCAGGGACAGGAGGTGGGGCTTACGTGACCTTTCATGTTTGGGTGTGGCTGAAATACCCCCTTTGGTTTTCATAAGAAAGCTTTTTCCATTTGATGCTTTTATGATGAAGAATACCTTTTGTTCTAGATGAATTCACTGGGGACCTAGTAAAAATCATCCATAAAACTTTAACCCTGAGAGCAATGACATTGCACAGGCAGCCAGTACACCTACACGGGACCCTCTCCCTCACCCCAACCCTGGCCTACAAGGGGTCACACCAGAAGAGCAGCATTACCAGAACCCCCCGACTGGAACCCTCCTCGCCAGGGCCCCATTTGTTATTTCCCTGTCCGATATCTAGTCCAATCCTAGATGATATTACGGTCAGTTGATGTTGAAACACACCGTGAGAAGCCAGGCATCACCAGCATGTTGTTAGGTGTGACCAGTCTCCTCTCGGGGGTACTAACCTTTCCTCTTGTCCTCAGCCCTTCCTTGCTCTGAGCGTCTGCCCAGATGCCTCCGACCTCAAGCTCGCCGTGCCTTCCCCTCCCTTCCACGGTGTGGACGGTGGGTCGGGAGGGCGGGCCAGTGCCTGCCCCTGTGGTGGCTCTTGGTCACTGTGCACAGCAGCGTCCATGTGTGCTGGCCCCTGTGCCCTGGCCCGGGCTAGAAATACTACTGAGGTAATACGGGGAAAAAGCCTTGCCACCACGCACGTGGTAGAGGATCGCCAAACAGGAGGAACTATTGTTATGAAGGCACAGCGGGCTCCCTGACGCATGCAGTTGCCCTCACCGAGCCCGGGTTCGAGCCTCAGGAGGAGCCACTCCACAGCAGCAACCGCGCAAGGCAAGTGGAACGCAAGCCAACTGCTGAGCCTCCTGTCTGAGGGTGGCACTCAAACAGGCCCACGGAAGGGACCGCAGACCTACGGAACACGCCCTGAACGGACGTAACCACACCGGCTCAGCTGGAATGTACTTCACACAGCTCAGCAGCATGGGATAAAATCTGCGTCTCTAGACTGTGAGACCCAAATACGTCCAGACGGGTCTGCAGAAGAAACTAGTTCAACGCACTATGAAAGAAACAGACTGAATGTCCAACCTACTAGGGTTTTCATTGCGTGTGACACCAATTTAACATATGGGCAGTTGAAGAATTCAATCTTCTATAAAATTTAAAAAGAAGGAAAAAAGAAAAAAAAAAGAAACCAGAAAAACTGCTTGGGGTTGGGGCCAACATCTGAGGGGTGGAAGGGAAAATAGGAAGGGACATATCCTCATTCGCGTCTAACACGGTTAGCTGATCTGTTTGAAATTAGACCCACTTTCAACTGTTTTAACTTAATTATTAAGCCATTTCTTAACCTCATGAATGCAGTTTGCATGTGCTTTCAGATCTGGCCCTGAACTAATAGACCCTTTCACTTCAGTGGTTTTGGAAATGAATGTTAGATGGAGAGGAAAGCACTGTTAAGAGTGCTTTTGTAAGGGTCAGAGCTCTGAAAATATAGCGTAGTTTGTACATAAAACTCAGGACACCTGAATATCCTGCTGGCCCTTTGTCGGGCACCGAAGGCCAACCACGCCACCCTTCTGCTTCCGTTCCGTGGGCAGTCGGCTGTGTTGGTGCTGAGCTATCTAACTGCTCAAGTGAATCCATCATTGGGATCAAAGTCCCAACAGATGAGAAACAGGTGGCAGCCAGGCACCCCGGGGGCAGCCTTCCCATCACTTGTGAGAAACAGAAGGGTAGGTTGTGCTCTCTGTTCTAGAATATTCTCCTTTATTTTATTTATTTTTCGTAAAATCTATTGTCAAATTGGTTTCCATACAACACCCAGTGGTCATCCCAACAGGTGCCCTCCTCAACGCCCACTTTCCCCTCTCTCTCACCCCCCATCAACCCTCAGTTTGTTCTCAGTATTTAAGAGACTCTTATGGTTTGCCTCCTTCCCTCTCTGCAACTTGAAGAGGCATAAAGAGAAAGAAATGTCTGTCAGGAGGAACAGCCAATGCTACACGATTTGCTGTTGAATCTCCTGTTGAGTTGTTATTCTTATTAGGTGCAGAAGCCTCCGAATTTGTCCACTTCTATCCGTCATTTTGCAGGAAATCCACAGCTCAGGATTACAACTTTTGCGGTGACAGAAGGTCGTGCAATGTTTACCTTCATTGATTGCTTCATTGCTCGGCATGTGTCACAAATTAATAATGATAATACGAAGAGTAGCCAACCTTTACTGACCGTTAAACCATTTCTATGTAAATCCTATGACAGGTGCTATCATCACCCCGCTTACAGAGGAGACGGCGGAGGTGGGGAGAGGCAGAATAATATGCCCAAGGCCGTATTTCTTGTACATGGTAAAACAAGGATTCAACCCCAGGTAATCAGAATCCAGAATCAATATTCTTTTTTTTTTTTTATAAATTTTTTTTAACATTTATTTAAAGAGAGACACAGAGCGTGAGCAGGGGAGGGGCAGAGAGAGAGGAAGACACAGAATCCAAAGCAGGCTCCAGGCTCCGAACTGTCAGCACAGAGCTGGACGCGGGGCTCAAACCCACGAACTGCGAGATCATGACCCGACCGGAAGTCGGATGCTTAATGGACTGAGCCACCCAGGCGCCCCCATAATCAATGTCCTTAACTGCTGTACAATAATGTAGAATGAAAGTAAAGTACATTAAAAAAAAATTAAGAGGCAGGAAATCACTGATTTTTAAAACTACACTTAATCCCTTAATCAAATATTAATATACCTACTATGTACCAGGCACTCTGTCCACAGTATCTAATTTAATCCTCTGTGAACCAATTATGTCCCTTTTACGGACCAAGAAAATGTGATTCAAGGAAGCTCTACCAGAGCAGAGGCACATGTAAACCCAGACTGAGCCGAAACATGACAGACTCCAAATCTCAAGCTCTTTTCACAAAGCCACCCTACCTCTTCTTTCTTTAAGGCAATCCTTTGCTACTAGGAATAAACTCAGAAAGAGAAAAACTTTGAAATAAAACGCACTACTTAGGAGTTTAGAATTGGCAGAGAATTTTCTTCTTTTCTCTTTTCTCCCAGGCACAAAATGGCTCTGACTTCATAAGTGTCAATCTTAGTAATGGTAGGATTCAGGGCGCCTGGGTGGCTCAGTCGGTTAAACTTCCGAATTCAACTCAGGTCATGATCTCACAGTTTTTGAGTTCGAGCCCCGCTATGGGCTCTGTGCTGAAAGCTCAGAGCCTGGAGACTACTTCAGATTCTGTGTCTCCCTCTCTTTCTATCCCATGCCCTCCCCTGCTCATGCTCCGTCTCTCTCAAAAATAAATAAACATTAAAAAATTTTGAAAAAAAAGGTAGGACTCAAGTGATTTGTTAGAAAGAACACCAGAAGTGAAACTAGTTACCCTTGGTCAAGCGGTGGTAGTGTTGGTATTCTCCTGTCTTCCTAACATAGACTTATAACTTGAATACCATCTTTCACAGAACACAGAGAAGATGGTTAACGCTGACCATTTTCTCCCTCTCTGGATCCAGTGTGAGCCTGCACTGGAATATGAAAACTACCGCCCACAAGTGATCAGTGAGACTCACAACTCCAAAGGGAAGGTGGTACGAGCCTGGGCTTAAAGACCCAGGCCTGACCTCACGCCCATCAGAATGGCCACGACCCAAAAAACCCAGAAAATAACCAGTGTTGGTGAGGACGTGGAGAGGCAGAAACCCTTGTGCACTGTTAGTAGGAATGCAAAATGGTGCAGCTGTTGTGGAAAATACTAAAAATAGGACGACCATATGATACAGTAGTTCTGCTTCTGGGTATATACTCAAAAGGTCTCAAAGAAGTATTCGGATAACCATATTCACACCCGCGTTATTATTCACAACAGCCAAAATGTGGAAGCAACCCCAGTGTTCGCTAACAGATAGGTAGATAAACAACATGTGGTGCAGACATATAATGGACTATTGTTCAGCCTTCGAAAGGAAGGAAATTCTGAGACATGGTTCATAGTGGATGAACCTTGAGGACACTATGCTAAGTAAAACAAGCCAGTCAGAAAATGACAAGTATAGTAAGATTCCTCCTGTATAAGGTATGGCACCCAGAGTAGTCACATTTATTGAGACAGGAAACAGAATGGTGATGGCTAAGGGCTGGGGCTAGTGGTGAATGAGGAGTTGCTTAACGGGAATGGAGTTTCAGTTTTACTGGAAAAAAGTTACGAAGATTCGTGGCACATCGATGTGAATATACAGTACTTAACGCTTCTGAACTGTACACGAAGATGGTTAAGACGGCAAGACTGATCACATGTATATCTTACAACAATTCAAAAACAAGAACGCAGGCTTGAACGTTGGTAAGAACTGCACATAAATCCTGGCTTGCCTCTCCCACCTTCTGAATTTGTGACTTCAGTTATTTATGGAGTTACTGACGCTCAGATTCCTTATCTCTGGAATAGGAATCATCACAGTACCTTCCTCACAGGGTTATGAGTGAGTGCAGGTAAGATATTTGGCCTAGGACTTGGTCCATAATAAGCACTCCACGAATGCTGGTTTTGAGTCACAGCAGTAGGCACGGAATATTTAGCCAATGGCAGAATGAGTATTAGGAGAGGAAAGATCCCTTGTTGCCTCTTAAGATGTCATATGAGGTGGCATTTGTTGCCTTGTGGGATCTAATGGGGCCCAGGGCTGGCCTCACAACTTTGAAAGCTCAGAAACTATCCTGCACCTACAGAAAAGACCACATGGACAGGACAAAGGAGACCAGTATATAAAACTAGAATGCCAATTTATTAACAGCACACTTAAGAGGACTGAATAATCCTATTTTCTTCCTGTAGGCAGATTTGTATAGGAAGGCACATTATCACCAAAAATTGCCTGGTGGGGGCGCCTGGGTGGCGCAGTCGGTTAAGCGTCCGACTTCAGCCAGGTCACGATCTTGCGGTCCGTGAGTTCGAGCCCCGCGTCGGGCTCTGTGCTGACAGCTCGGAGCCTGGAGCCTGTTTCCGATTCTGTGTCTCCCTCTCTCTCTGCCCCTCCCCCGTTCATGCTCTGTCTCTCTCTGTCCCAAAAATAAATAAAAAACGTTGAAAAATTGCCTGGTGAAATGTGGACTCCACAAAGGGAAGTAAATGAATCAAATTTATAATGGTACCAGGCTAAGGGAATTAGATGTGTTCATTTCCAAATAGGGATGGTCTTCAGGGTTTTTGAACTCCATCGGCCAAAGCATCCTCTCTTCTGGATGCACTCTCACGGCCAGTGTTGGGCTTCTGGACTTTGTTGTGCTCGCATGGCTGACCATTCCTAACCTCTGACTGGCCTACTGTTTCTCTGGCTACCTTGAGGCTTTGGGGTAATTCCACCTATCTTTTCTTCGACCAAAAAGATGTTGGGTTTCGTTTAGATATTATTTAACTTAGGTACGAGAGCAATATAAACTCTCATGTATTCTCTTTAGAAGCCTAACAAAAATCATTAAAAACATTCATTGAATTTTTATACACTGCTAAGGCAGTAACTGTCAAGATACACTGTCAAGTGAAAAACAGAGAAAGTGTCTACAATTTAAGAAGGAGGTGACAAAAAATATGTGCATGTATTTGTTTATATCGTTAAAACAAAAAACCATGGGAAGAACAAACTGAAAACTGAAACAAACAAAATTCCTTAAATAGGTAAGAGAAGAAACAGGATGGAGAAGACAGAAGGTGAACTTCTCAGAACATACTTCTGTAGATTTGATTTTGTAAAGTAACTTACATAATTTTAAAACAAAATTAAGATTTTAAAATTCCCAAAAAAATGAAAGCAAAGTGGAACAAATGCTCCCCAAAGGAGCATCCATTTGTTGGGAAAGCTGTACAGAGAGGAACGATTTTGGCTGACTTTAAAACCTCTATTGGCCAGGGTGCCTGGGTGGCTCAGTCACTTACACATCTGACTTCGGCTCAGGTCATGATCTCACAGCTCGTGAGCTTGAGCCCTACGTTGGGCTCTGTGCTGACAGCTCAGAGCCTGGAGCCTGCTTTGGATTCTGTCTCCCTTTCTCTCTGCCCCTCCCCACTTATGCTCTGTCTCTCTCTCTCTCTCTCTCTCTCTCTCTCTCTCAAAAATAAATAAACAAAAACAAGTTTTAAAACGACTATTGGCATGTACATCCCCCAAGGGATATACCCATGAACAAAAACAGCTGCAAAACTAGGACCACCACCATCGCCACCACAACGAAACTCCGTATTCGGTAATCATGGTGTTAGACAGTTATATGAGTATCCCAGGATAAAACAATGAGTACTTACGTTGGGTTATTGGGACCTGGTATTTTCAGTGTAGAAGAAAGAAGTTACAGATGTTTAAGGTGGGTGATGTGGATGTGAGATTATTATACTGTTCTCTCTACTTTTGTGTATGCTTGAAATTTTCTCTAATAAAAATTTTCCTTAAGAGAGTTAAAACAAAACAACTCATTGATCCTAATCTTCAGTGATGGCTCTCAAATAATTTTTCGTATTATCACATGGTCATGAATGTGGTACAAGTGACAGTGGGCCATGTTTACCCTCGGGTTTTCTTCAGGTGAAATGACTGAACAGCAAAGCAACTTTCTACGGAAACTTCAACGGTACAAAAAGATCATCACATTGAACAGGACATGCTACTACAAATTTAGCTTCCATGAGGGAGTGTGGCAAAAATAACCATGCTCTTCACATCTTAAAACGGTGCTTCTGCTCAAGGTTCCTATGCCTCCGGCCCCTTTCACTAAACACCTCCTCTCTACACGCACGCGACATGCGCATAATCCCGCCATCGTGTTTACAACCCACTCCTGAGGAATTATCAATACGTAGATGAGATAGTCTTCTCCATCCATGGAGATGCTGTTCCACTCTACTGTCTGAAGTTGGAAGTGTGAAAATTTGGTACGATTACATTAAAATATTAAAACTGCTGTTATAAATAGCAAACACTCCTTCCCACTTGAGAGTTATTTTCTTAGGAGAGTGGTTTTCAAACTTCAGCATGCATCAGTATCACGCAGAGCTTATTAAGAAAACAGGTTACTGGGTCTTGCTCTCAGAGTTTCCAATCCAGGTCTGGGTTGAAGCTTGAGAGTTTGCCTTCTTAACAAGTTCCCAGATTTGCGGATGCTGCAAATTTGGGGACCACACTTGAGAATTATTATCCGAGAACATCTCTGAAAGCATATGTGTCCCCTGCTTCCTCCTAAGAACAAAGCCCCCTAATACTTTCCATAAAAAAGTTCATGATCTCCCATTTCTTTGATTTATATTTATCCCTTTGAACTCCATGACGCCTTCCACTGTTTTAATTATTATATAACCTTTTTATCTGAAATTATCCTTCAAATGATACTTACTCAGAAATGTTCTCTATTAGGCTACAGGTGGCAGTTTGCCCCCATGTTCCCCAAATAACAATCAGACTAATTTTGGCTCCTTCCTATCCCCTTTTTCTAATCTTCTCTTCCTCCAACCAAACTGAAAAGAAGACAGGAATAATCATAAAAAGATGTTACCATACGCTGTTTCCACTAGCATAAAATTTCTTAGAGGACAGCAACCTTTTGCCTTTATTATCGCTTTCCTTTTCCACCATGGTGTGAGCATTTACCTATTATTATCTGAAAGTAACAAGGCCTGATTTCTATTAATATTTATAGAATTCAAAGCCCTGCCACAGGGTAGGCATTCATTCAATCCATTTTTGTCAAGTAGAATATTTCAATCACAGAATCTCAGAGACAACCGAGGTTCGGAGAACATTAAGTGATAATACAGAAGGTTACAAAAGCCTGTTACCGAAAACACCAGAAGGCTATAATCTGGATCTCACGATGCCCACCCACTCTGTGTTTCTTCCCCCAGTCTGTGTACCTGTCATCAGTTTTATCAAAAGACATCAACAGGGCCTAAAATGAGACAAAACAACTCCAAAGTAGCATAGGGCTAAGTACTTACAGGATTATCAAATTCTCAATTAGGGTAATGCATTTACTATGGACAATAATTTTTTAACACAGTGTTCTGCTTTAAATGCTCTGACCTTTCCGGATTTCTTTACAAAGTGTATGGCAGGGGGCATCCTTCCAGAAAAACTCAGGAAAGCCTACACAATGCAGAAACCCATTCGGATGGGATTGGGCCTCTGGATCTGAACAGATGATCCTAATATATAGAGAGGCACCCCCCACGCTGACCTCCGTAAATGTGTCCTGCATGACAACGGCTGGGACAACGAACAAAACCACGACTATTAGTACCAGGTCATCTTCAGAGTTTTGCTCTTTCTAGACGCAACTAGATTTCAGGGAAATGGGAAACGACCATTTGGTAGCTGTGTGCTATGTTCCAGGAACAGGATCAGGTGGTTTACAGGCACTCCAGAACGTATTCCTTCCAACGGCCCCTAGGAGATAGACATTATGATTCCCACGCATTATGATTCCAAATTAAGCTTGGGAGTTGCATGGCTCAGGTAAACTGGCAAGTCCAGATGCAAAGTCAGGTCCGTCTGACCCCAAGGCCATGCTTCATCCACGCAGGTGAGCTGATGTTTTCATTTGAGAGTTCCAGCACCTTTGCGAGTGCTCACAGAGCTCCAAGTGCCCGAAGCATGGTTTTCACCTCTACCAACTACTTCTAAATTCTACAAAAATGTAGGTTGTTCTCTTCCTGCCTAATGTATTTTGGTTTCTACCATCAGCAACAACATTTCTAACATCAGGACAAATTCATTAAAGAAGGCTTTCTGGACCCCGAGCCTGGCATATCTTTAAAAGCTGACAAATAATGAAGTATAAAGCTATGCCCATTAATGTCCAGGAAGTCGCACACGGTAACGAAAGACTTGCCTGATTTCCTCTCGACGCAAGCATCCAAACTGATAATCCCAAACCCTTTGGTTTCGTGCATACTCTAAGACTGCTCCTCGAAAGCCAGGAGGGCCAGCACATCCTAGCAAGGATCTCGGACAGCCCAGGGTGGAGGGAGGCTGGCGGTGGGAACAGATGTCAACACATTTTCTAGGCTGGAGGCAGGGAGGAAGGCAGAGGGGAAAAGGATGCTCCCCCACCCCCGGAATTTAAACGGGGCTGCCCTTTTAGCAAGAAACAGTATAGTTAAGGAACTAACAGAAGGGCACTGCTTTTCTTGGTTTATGATAATGTTTCCGAACACTGTCCTTTTCCACGGACACACGTTGATGGGATTACATCCGGCAGGGTCTTTGAGATAATAGTTTGCCCCCTACTGCCACGTGCTGTGAAGTCCTTTGCATTGTGGCAATTTATTTTCTTTTAATTTTTATTTATTTTTATTTTATCATTCAGAGAGAGAGAACGTGAGTGGGGGAGGGGGGCAGAGAGAGACAGAGACAGAGAGAGAGAGAGAGAGAGAGAGAGAGAGAATCCCAAGCAGACTCTGTGCTCGGCGCACAGCCTGACGTGGGGCTCCATCCTATGATTCTGGGATCGTGACCTGAGCCAAAATCAGGAGTGGGATGCTCAACCGACTCAGCCACCCAGGCGCCCCTCACTGTGGCAATTTAAAAATTTTTTTTTCAACGTTTATTTTTGGGACAGCAAGAGACAGAGCATGAATGGGGGAAGGGCAGAGAGATAGGGAGACACAGAATCAGAAACAGGCTCCAGGCTCTGAGCCATCAGCCTAGAGCCTGACGCGGGGCTCGAACTCACGGACCGCGAGATCGTGACCTGGCTGAAGTTGGACGCTTAACCGACTGCGCCACCCAGGCGCCCCATTTTTAAAGTCAACCTTGTAATACACGCTCTGTAGAAAAGCAAACAACAACCACCACAGACCAACTTCCTTTAAAAATTTCTGAAGTATTGGGGCACCTGGGTGGCTCAGTCAGTTAAGCATCTGACTTCGGCTCAGGTCGTGCATGATTGGTGAGTTCCAGCCCCTCGTGGGGCTCTGTGCTGACAGCTCAGAGCCTAGAGCCCAGAGCCTGGAGCCTGCTTCGGGTTCTGTGTCTTCCTCTCTCTCTCTGCCCCTCCCCCACTCACTCTCTGTCTCTCTCTCAACAATAAACAAACATCAAAATTTTTTTTTTTTTTTTAATTTCTAAAGTATTAGCTAACACATCAAAAGCCGACTCTCTAGCAGTAAAATTTAAATTCTGGATTATACTGTTCCTTCCGGGTCATCCATCCCAAACCCCAAGGATTTTTTTTTCTTTTTTTTTAACAACAGCAAACATTCATGGTTATGCTTATCCAGTATTAGAGTTCACTCCCTGTTGAGGACGACACACAGTTGGCGGGGCTGTGACAGAGGCTGGTGTGCGTCACTCCATTATCGGTCAGGTGGCTGTGCGTAGACACTTGTCAGGCTCGTGAGAGGTGTCACTCATGTTTGGACACCAGAGTCCATCACCACGTTAAGTGAGAACGGGGATAAGAGGGCCCTCTTTGTCACTACTCTCAAAGTCTAATTAACATGCCGTTGTGACTTATTTTCAGGGGAAAGATAATACGCGTACTTAAACAACTGTGGAATTGTACGGTCAGATAAATATCACCTCTCCCTTTTTCCGCATGTGAAGTCATGGCTGCGTATTTTTTCTGGAGTGCTTAACAATTGTGTTGAGAAAGGACATCAAATGATGCTTGGAAATGTGACACACATTCTCATTTCACACTCCATCAGCTTTTACAACTGTAGCTCAATGAAATGTGAGAGAGAGGTTGGCAAACAGCCACATTTACACCAAGGTATAAAACAGGGGTCAGGTTACTTTTTTATAGAAAGAAAAAAAATGGTTTAATTTTCACTCCACGTGACCAAAGCAGATACTCAACGGACGCCCTACAGAAAGGTCCCTAACCGCACACACCGGATGGACAGTTTGGTGCCTGTTGACTGTGCGATAAACAGCTTTGTAAAGCACAAAAATGTCCCTTTCCTCACCCCCTTCCACTCAGGATCTGCTGACACCGAAATATACCAGTCAGACGGTCCTCAGTGTTCCATCTTCCACCTGAAAATACTGCCTCCTGCCCTCCGCTTCTGGCCCGGAAGCAGAAACAGCTATTCGTCTCCAGGCAGAGGGGCAGAGCTAGAGGCATCGGCAAAAATGCATCTTCCTAATTCAGATTTCAATCTGTCAGAAAGGATTAAAGCCTCATGCATGCATAAAAAGGGAACTCCAAACGATAACGGAAACGTGGGCTGGAGTCACGGTGCTTCTACAGCTGCTGTTTTGCCAGCAGGGTAGAGAGGAAAGCGTCTTTTTACTCACCTCTGGCAAACCCGAGACTTCTCCCTTCGCTAATGGTTTGCTGATGGATGGCGTGTATACTCTGGCGTCTGATACCGGCTGCCCTTTCATAAAATGTTTTCCTGATTCATAAATGTCCACTTCGATCATCTTCCCCATGAATGTGGGGTCCTTTGGCACTAAAACCTTGAAAAAAAGTTCAGAAGGCTTAATCTTTTTTTTTTTAAGTGAACATCAAATCTTAGAACCGCTTCAGATCTATAGAATCACTGCCCAGAAGGCAGAGGGTGTCTGTACAGCTCGCCCCCAGTTTTCCTAGCGTGAGTGTCCTATCACTAGTAAGACATATAATTAGCAAGCCAATACTGATGTGCCACTGTTAACTGAAGCCCACACTGTATTATTCAGATTTTGTCCCCTAAGATCCTTTATTTCCCGCTCTGAGATCCTGTCCCAAGTAGGCTCCGTCTTGCAGCTGCTCAAGGACCTAGAGATCGCGGGCGAGGAAGGCATTTCTGGAAGGAGCTTCCTGCCGGGCGGCAGACAATGCTCTCTCATTGCGGGACGCCTGCTGTCCTGAGGCATGTGGTAGGCAGGCCCGGGAAATCCCCCAGCAATCAGCCAGTCACTTTTGGACAGGCCTTTGATATTCTGCTCTTGGCTGTCCCGGGCAATGAAGAAAACGGAGACAACACTGATGAAAGCCTTATATTTTTAATACCTGCCAAGGCAGCTGTCAGAAGAATGGCTTGAGTAGACGCTTCAAATCAAAGGCCTGCACGTTTATGTGGATGTGAGCGTGTGCGAGCGCGTGGGCGTGTGCTTTGGTTGGGGGCGGGGGAGGCAGGGCAAGAACGTGTACAAGCGGCCTTCTTAATATCCCAAACGCTGGTGTTTGTGGCTGGATGACTCCTGGAACTAAGGGTTCCTGTTCCCTGCCTTCCCGCTGTTATCAAATGCATCCAGGTTCCACCTCCATCCAGGATCCCCTGCTCGAGTGGACGGGAAACTGTCAGCCGGCCGGTCGAAGGTGTCTGATGGAGAGTACTTGTTTACCTCGAGCAGATGCCTCGCTCCTTTGGGGACCTGTCGCTGGTTTGCACGCAGTGTGTTTCCCTCACGCTTCTATTTCAGAGCCACAGCTGCGTGCCAGTCTTTTTAAGGTGGGATCCAAAATAAATAGACTAAATTCTAATCCAGCAATCCTTTGATATCTAGATATGCTCTCCCCTGCTGGAACGCATCTCACTCGGAAAAAGAACGCCTGTGAAATCTTTTGATACACTTCCTTGTGGACACCAGCAAGTCACAGAGGCATTGGCGGTCCCCAACCAATTTCTCTGGGATCTCGGTCTTTCCGGGTTTGATTCTTTCATGACCACTGAGCATGCGGCTTCATCCGAGGATAGGAGAAAGGTCACCTGGGCGCTGAATGACTCACGGCAAGCCCAGGAACTACAAGGCTTCAGTATCAGAATATGAAAGCCCTTTTTCATCGGTTTTCATAAAACAAGGAAATCTCTGGAGTAAACCGTCTCTGAGAGATGTGGTGCTATTCCGGGGGAAAAACAACTCTCCTTGATCTGCTGCCTTGATCTGAATGAAGGGCTCAGTGTTTTTTTTTTTTCCCCCCTCCAGTTTTAATAATTGGAAAAAGCCCGACTGCTTTAAATTGGAGGAAACAGCTAATGAGGCATGCCATTGCCTTTAAAATGAAGGGGAAAAAAGTTCCCCGCTGAGGCAAAAACCCAGATGGCAGAGAAAAGAGAGGGAAGAGGCGACCAAAAATACAATCGAGTTCCTCCCCGGGGCTGAGCAGGTTGGCCTGAATAGGAAAACGGCTCTCTGGAGGCAACTAATGAGATGGAAAACGGGGAAGGAGTGTGGGGGACACCTCCTTGCTGTAGTTTCTGCCGGGCCTGGGACAGAACAGGACAGGCTTCCCGTGGGCCTTGACAGGAGCCTCCCAAGTCTCCGGGGGCTGCGGGGCCCCGGGTGGGGTTATTCCATGTGGAGCATGGGTGCGGTGGGGGAGGAGAGTAGGGGGAGGTGGGGGAGGGGGGCGCTCCAGCTCCTGCCACTCTGCTTTGCACCACAGGCAGCCGGCCTCCCTGGCCTCCCTTTCCCTGACTTGCCCACAGGGGCCTTGAGGGGCTTCCCGAGCTCTGATTTCAGCCATGAGCCACAGAAAAGAACATTCACTCTTCATCTGATGAGAAAGGAACAAAAAAAGTAGGAAAACCCATTTGATATTAAGACAAGTGAACACAATCCAGGAGGGACCCTCGAAATCCCTAGGCCCGTGGGACAGTGTCCCATGTAGGAGGGGAGACACCATGTCTTTTTGGGCCCTTCCCAGGACCACCGGGGGAAGCAGAGTCCCAAGTGCGGAAACAGGAACCTGGCTGGCTCCGGGGGCGGCAAGGCAGGCCAGCTCATTGGGAGGGGGGGGGCAGCCCATGAGTGGGGGGCCCTTTGAGCTGGCCCTCGAAGACGACTCTCAAAGTGAAGCTGTTTTGATCCCCATACTGGTCTCCAGAGTCAGTCACACTGTTTGAGTGGAAACCACGGAACAGACTCTTTTCCCTTTGCCCAGCATTCTTATCAAGGGGGAAATTAAAAAAAAAAAAAAAAAAAAAAACTAAAACTAAACACAACTCAAAAAACAACCAGGCGACCGACCCCCTGAGTGAGCGCTGGGACCGTGAGAGGAAATCCCGGCCCTTCCAGGCTGATGTCGCCCGTGCAGACATCCTTCCCGTTCTCTGGGCAGGACTTTCCCCTGTGCCCTGCCAGGCTGCGGAATTCTGGCAGGGGGAGCTGCCTCCCGAGCTCTCCCACAGCCTACAGCTGGTCCCGTCTAAGAGTAATGAGGACTAAAACACAGCTACTCCTTTGTGGAGGTTGTTTTGGAGACTGAGCCACCGAGATAGCCCCCGTTAGTCTAGCTAGCTGGAGGCTGTAAAACAGCCTTGCGGTGACAAGATTCTACCACCTTCCATCCCTTTGAAGTTCCTTTTGCTTGAAGTGGTTTACTTCACAACCTTCTCACTTTGGAGAAAGCGTTGAGAACTTAACGCAGAAGTGTCTCTCACCTGCTCATAGAATCGATTGTGTGCGACATAGAACTTGGAATCAAAAGATTCTTCTGTCACTAACACTTGTTGTCTTTCACCAATCTGTGGAGACAAGGGGAGAAAAAAAGGAATGGTAAAGACAGAAACCTGAGAATCCCAAAGAAAACTGCCCGCCCAAAGAGTTCTGGATCAGTAGGCAGTGTCCTCTCGGACTGAAAGCAGACTCCGGATCGCTACTCACTGAACAGCTAATACAGGAAGCACTGATTCACCTTTCCTGAAAGACATTATTATCTATGCGCTAATACAAAATGAACATAGCATGCAATCTTATGTTCTTACCTAAGAAACAAAACTCACCTTCCTCTTTCCACCTAAGAGGAAGTTAATTAAGGCGTCTAAGACACACAAAAGTCTTATAAGTATCACTTTGTTTCTTGAAGCAAAGTTGCAAAACAAGCCAGGACAAGCTGCTTCTAATCCAAATTCATGAAAATATTTTCGCGATGGTAAAGAGTAGTAATAAACATTAATTTGAGTTATGACGGATGTCACACTGAAGAAAATGCCTCAAAAACTAATCATTAAGTCCTTGCATCTAAACATGTCACGCATTGCATATGATTCTGAAATTACCGATTAAATTCGTATAGCTATTTACTGATTATATACATTTTTCTCTCTCCTAAGAAACTGTTTCTTCTTTGTTGAAGCCATGACCTTATGCTCACTGGTTTGTTTGTTTTTTAAGAAAGACAGAAAAAAAATATGGGACTGTTAATTCTCTACAGGATCAATCTACATTTATGATCTAAGTGTGTATCTTTAATAACCAAGAAGTTAAATCAACCAAAACATCAGTTAAAGAAATGTGACTAGTCTACAAACTTCCACCATTTCCAAGTTTATTCCACTGCTAAATGCAACATTTAAAGTATCAATTCTTTTTTTTTTTCATAAGGTTGTCAAAACGTCTGATGTAGCAAACTAGCTGGATTGAATGACTGTGCCCCAAATTATTTTTGCCTTTGCTACTTGATAAAGACAACCCTCCATTATTAAAGCACATGGACAAGAAGATTTTTAAAAAGCAGTCCCTATTCTCAGATATAGGGACTTGTCACCATGTTCAGGCAGTTAGCTTTTAGGAAACATAAACACAGCTGCACTCAACAGACCACCTAATAATTAGAAACAAAACAAAACACCAAACACCCCTCTCCCTCATACAATGCCAATGCCTAAACACACTGCAATTTACTATCTTTTTTACCACCTCATTCAAAATGTAGCCCCCTGAGCGAAAGGTCGTAAGGTCTTGAGGATGATCCTTATCAAAGACTTATTTCACTCCCTGAAAACGAATGGGAAGTTGCTGCAACATTAATCTCTTTTAAAAATCAAGTCACAACAAAAGAAGGTCTCCCCAACTGCGGCGTTGAATGGGAATGGCTCTGTTTATTTAAAAAGACTGATGGATACTGGGTTTCACTGAAGTATATTCTTCTGGAAGAAAACTTAGAATGTTTATACACAGTTCACAGTGTGAGTTGCTTATAACTTAAGATAAGTATCTGTCAATGGTTCTTAAGGAAATCTGCAATTACACTTGATCTCACGTTAAGTTTTTGGGAAATTAACAACAATATGAGACTGCAGAGTCACTGAAAACGTAGGCTGCTTCTTTCCTCTTGTTTGTATGAATGTGGATGGCTGTAGTCATCATCTCTGGGCTGTTCTATTTTACCTGGAGGTACTAACAATGATAGCAATACATACACAGAGCTTGAAAGGCTTGCTATGTTTGTACAGTAGAGGGAAAGGCTTTCGATCATCCATCAGAGAACTCTTTGTAGGTGAGTATTTAACTATCATGCGCCAAAGGGATGCAGGGAAACAGCTACGTGCAGTGATTTACGGCGGCAAACATCTCTGCCTTGCCTCCCCCCGGCCACAGATTCTGTCTCACTGGTGAGGCTCCTAAAGTTCCTCAGAAGATACTTAGCAAAAAATGAGCCTAAGAAACTAGACTTTTATCAAAAGCTGCTGTAATCTATCCCAACCCCCTGAAAAAAACCAACAAAAACGATAATAAATGCTCTCATACATAAAGAAGATATACAGAATACAGATACACAGAATGAAGGTGCAATGAAGTGAATAGCAAATGTAACCTTTAAGAGAAGTGACTATTTCAAGGAACCTTAAAAACACCAATGACGCCAAGGAAGGAGGGAAGTTCGGGCGGGACACCCTCGAAGAGGCAATTTTGCCTTGGTGACAATAAGGGAACTTATGGACCAAGGGTTTGCTTATAAGGCTCAAATCTTTTTCTAAGTGAGCTGCCTCGCCCTCTACTTTCCAACTGTTTTCTCCCCAACCTCATAGGATAACGCAGCATGGTTAAGGACCCATATATAACAAACAAGATTTAGGGTAATTGTCCTGATTTGCCTTAAGAATGTCTCTGCCAACCAGCAAGGCTGTCCCGGTCTGGGGCAGAAGTTGGGGGGGGGGGGGGGGAGGGCAGGGAAGCAGGGAATCTGGAGAAAAAGGGCAAAGCTACAGATATCCTTAGGCCATGAGGACAGCCACGGCCCAGTTATGTAATGTGCTAAAGGCAGAGAGAATCCACTGGAAGGGATTCGTGTGTTTTACCGACGGAGAATGATGGAGAATACACCGTGTCTCATCCGAAATTCTGCGACATCTACGTTCACCTGACATTCTGATATTCTCCTCTGGCTACCTCACCATCACTGACAGGAATGCAAGGTTACGGCACTGGCTTAAGACCAGTCTTCTGCAGAAGAACTTAACACAAAGATGGCTTGTGCTATTCAAGAAACGATCAAGAATATGTAAGAGGTTAAAGTAAATGTTTGCACAAAGATCGTGACCAGTAGCGCAAATTAACATGCCAGTGAAATTGTGAGCCCGAAGCGTGGTTCCGAGGCAGCTTCCAGAAGGGGGGAACATGCAAGGACAGGAGGGAAGGGGGCACTTGGAAGTGTGGGGAGAAGCAGGGGTGCAGAGTTCTAGCGGAACTTAGGAGAGAGCATCTCAGGGAGGGATTTTCAAAAACACTAGCTGCCACAGGTTTGACAGGGTCACATGTAGATGCTGGGGCGGGGGGTGGGGGGAGACACGGGGTCTGAGCAGATTATTTTTTTAAGATAAAAGAGACGTGACGTTTTGGGTTTTCACATTCCTTGTCACAAAAGGGAGGGGTGGGTGAAACTGGCTGCAGGTGGGTAGAGGAGAGTCAGGCTGATGAGGAAGTGGGTCATAACACTTAAAGGACCTTTCAGTTCCAAAGTTCTAGGTCACTCTTCATGGTAGATCGGCAGGCTAGGGCCTGGTGAGCCCAAGAGCTTTCCGATGGAGGAAACACGAACTCTACACCCAGGCCTGCTTTCCTTAAAGTAAATATACACTTATGGCCCTCTGCAAATTTACAGCTACTTTCTTGCTGCACTTAAAGTAATGTGATCTCTAATGCACACCAAAGAAATAGTTACAAAGTCTCTCAAAAAGCTGTCTAGTGACATGAGTCTAAAGAAGCCGGGCAAAATCTTCCCAGCAAAGCCCTTGTTTTATAATCCTAACAAAGACAACGCTTTTGCCTCGGATTTTCTTTATAGGTATATAATCTATACAGTTGATTAAAATGTGCGTTTAATTTTTTCAACATTTTTTTAAAATTATTTTTTAAAGCTTATTTCTTTTGAGAGAGAGACACACAAAGAGAGTGAGCACATGGGCAGGGGAGGGACAGAGAGAGGAAAGAGACAGAGACTCCCAAGCAGGCTCACATTCTCAGTGCAGAGGCTGACATGGGTGGGGCCCGATCTTATGAACCGTGAGATCATGACCTGAGCCGAGATCAAGAGTTGGACACTCAACTGACTGAGCCACCCAGGTGCCCCTAATTTCTTCAACATTTGAGAATCTAGGAACTTGGGCTGGGAAGTTAAGGATTTCTATGGGAAACTCAGATTCCTTTTACCAAGTCTGACCTTGAAGACATTCGTACAAGGGGCTGTCGTCAGTCCTGGCACCTGCTCTCGCAAGTGGGCCCATTTTGTCTTGTATTCATCAAATGTCCGCATAGAAAGCTGTATTCCTAGGGTGTGCAGAACTTGGTCCATTGTAACCTAACTTTAGAACGATGTTTTATGAAAAGTGAATTGTAAGAACAGTCTCGTAAAACCATTCTTCTTCCATTTCACAGACCGTGTCACCAAAGTGAGGGATGGGTACAGAACAAGGACTCACAAGACCCTGCATTCCTGGCGATCTCCCAGAGCCGATGTGAAGGAACGCGCGAGAGGCACAATTCTCCAGGCCTTGTTGAAAGGCCGGTAGAAAGGTTCTCCGAGTTATTTGTTTATTTATTTACCCACAGAGGCAGAGGTTCCCTAAATAGACCAGGAAGGTAAGAACCGGACGCAGGTCTGACAATCTCAGATTCCACAGAAAGAGCCGGCGAGATGCGGTGATTTGGTCAGTGGCTCGGACAGAGAGCAGAAAAGGAAGTCTTGGAACCGGAAGGCCATGCTACCTGGTACCTCCTACTTAAGTGCTAGCTGGACAAAGGGGACGACGTCAAAGATCTCATTCCGCTGTGTGTGACTTGCCCCTGGGTAGAGAAACATCTGTGACAAACAAAAAGCAGGGTTTTAAAATTCAATTTTGGGGTAGAATTTTTAGTACGTTACATCATCGGCTAGCTGTGTTATTTGTGTCACATCTATGTTTAAACTTTCCTAAGTGCCTGAAGTTGTGAGAAACATCAGTTCTAACCATATGCCCAGATGACACACGTGAAACACGTGCTTGCATTGAAGAGCAGTGGTTTCCAACAGAATTTGGTTGCTGAGTGAATGCTCATTCAAGTCTGCTCTATGTCTCCGTTCGTCCTTGGAAAGTTCCTACGGGGCTTTAAATCCTCCAGGATTTAGAGAGAGACACTGAACAGAATCACTTGAAGGCAGGCAAGCAACACAACATTAAACAAAGACATTAGACTATGTGGACTTTTCCCTGCAACTCAGGAAGAAGTGTTACTTATGAAGGATTTCCTGCACTTGAAGAAGTAAAAGCTTTCTTTGAAACTCCTGTATATGACTTTAAGTGTAAACTATATGTAAAGTTTATTTCTTTTTATTAGCCCCCCCCCCTCATTTCTATCTCACTTTATACAGAGAACCTGAGAGAAGGTTTGGAAAAGAAATTCCAATTCTAGTCTCTAACCTAACTGGAGGGTCAGGTTAGAGAGACCTCAATATTTCAGTGTAACTGCTCAGGGTCCAAAAAGCATTCACAAAGAACAAATATATATTTGAGGACCACTGTAAAAGAAGTACTTATTTCCTGAAACAGTTGATAGGAAGGTAAAGAAATTATTTTGTTTCCTCTAAAAAGTTTCCAGAAATTAATTTTTCTGTCCAGTTGCCTTAGGGGGAAAAAGGAGATTAGAACACATCTATCAAAAGCTCTCGTAATTATTTATATACCATTCCTAATAAACCTGAATATTATCTCTGTTTATCCTATGAAAGAGTCCAACATTCCATTTCTGCAGGTAAGCTGTTGAGGGTTTTTTGTTATTTTTCTTTGTTTTCTTGTTTTTTGTAGATAACGAAATACAGTTTTTCTACCTGACTGGTTTCTGAATGCATGACTCTGGAAAATGTCAAATGTCTTTCTTTAGCTCCAGTCAAATTAGTTCCCCCCACCCCCACCCCCCACCCCAACCTGCCTGGAACATGTTAAACACAAGGCTGTGACCCTAAACTCTGAAATAATATTTCTAGTGTCTGTGCAAAAGCCTGCCCTCACATACACCTTTAGACTAATTACTGCAGTGTAATGTTGCCAGCGAACCACTGTAATTACACTTGGAGAAAAGTGTGGTCTTGTTCTCTCCTAGCTAATGAAAATGATAACCTTTCCAGTTTGATTCATCATTCACAACAGGCAGAGCATGTGATGCCGGGTCTCCAGGGTATACGGTAATTTTCCTGACTGTTTATGCACACTCCTGTTTTCTGGCCGTGCAGAAGCTGGAATGAAAGAACCAGGCACACTAATGGTAAAAACAGTCGACAGTAATAATAGCAATAACATTAAAATTTAATATCATCCTTACTCAACAGTTCCATTCTCTAATGAAAGGGCCACGACACAGGAATGTGTGTCAAAAATGATGATAGCACAGAAAACAAGTAATGAGACTCCAAGTCCATCATACTCAAAATCCTTGCCATCAGTTTATTGGTCTACTTACAGATTCCTGAGAGACGCTGGACGGTTTATTCTCAAAGGGGCTGACTTATATCGGGCTCTTAGACACTGACAGAAAATACACGCTATTAGAGTTTTTCAAAGCGGTATCTGCTAGGTGAAAAACCATATATTGTTTAGCTCTACTTACTAGTAGGAAAAAATACATTCAATAGGGAAAAAACCTGTTCCCTTGGGGTAGAATATCCATACCTTTAAGTATTTCACCTATGCATATCCATTAATTACCCTGAGTATCTTTGCGATGTGATCGTTCCTTCTTCACGTTTCAGAAGAAACAGGAAGAAAACGGCAAAAAACAATTTTTGGCTCTTTGCAAAAGCAGTGATGCAATATAAAGAGATCAGACCCAAGGTGGTTCTCTTGAATCAAATCAGACTGTGACATTTCTTCTAACAACAGCCCTGTGCCCTGTCTTCTTCAGTCCCTGGCTGGGTTTTTTTCCAGCCATGTGCCCACTCTACCATGAGAAAAGACAATCTAAGGGAGTCTCTTCCCAGTGAGAGATAAAATCCCATTCTTAGTAACAGAGCTATTGTCACCTGCTGGCTGAGAGCCAACAGTCATAGTACAGTAACTGTGCTTTATTGATCTGGTTAAAATAATTCTCTACAGCAAATAGTTACATGATAAATGCCAATCAGATCCCTTTCCAGCATTAGAAATGCAGACCTGTGTGCTAACTGAACTTCCAATTCAAAAAACAACCAAGTTTTAACTACCTACCTGTACATTTTTGGTATTCTAGAACATTCTAAGGTGTTACCTATAATGCTTTTGTGGAATTAAAAAAAAAACAGAAACAAAAAAAACTGTGTTAAAAACATAGAACATGAGATCCACTCTCTTAACAAACCCGAACGAGTTTCCCTTTCTCGTTGCAGACCCGGAACAAAGTATGTTAGATCTATTTTTCCTGCACCAGGTAAGCTCGACAATGCCCAGGCAATATAGGAAAGTGCTCAACATTTAAAACTTATCTCAAGTCCCAAGGCCAGATGTTGCCAGTAATATCTATCCATGAGATCTTATTAATGGGATGACTAAATGAGACCACTATGAGATATTCTGTGGAACCCTTTTTTATTTAATAGTCCAATTCTACGGCTGCACAATTATCTCCATCCCATTCACTTCTACCTTCCTGATCTTTTCACACTGGTCTCTCCCAGTCATTCCTCAGCACATCCGGGTCAATCTTCTTTGATGAGCTTCTCTTAAAGGCACAGAAATGGTCACACTTACCAGCTCAGAACTAATTAACAGACCACCTTTCCTGGAGGAAAGTTTCTTTAGGATTTTTGTTTCACTGATAACACAATAAATTAGCCAGATGACACAGATAAAGAGAGGCCACTGCGTTTTAGAGATCTAGCGTTTATGTAATTCTAGTGATGTGCAGGGATTACCTGCCACTCGCCCTCACCTCTTTCCTCCGGAACCTCATTCCGGAAGTACTGCCTGAAGACTGCTGAGAGCCAGGTAACTTCATTCTCTTAAACAGGACTGCAGTGTAAGACTCAGAAGAATTCAAAGAAAGCTCCGGACATTTGGAGGAAAAACGGTACGGGCCTGGTCTGCAGGACACCTTGCAGTTTTCTCTGGGGTGAAAGGCTTCTTTTCAAACACTACGTTATAGGCAAGGATGGATAAGTTCTAGTACACCCAGACTCTAAATGTGAATTTTTGGAATCATCAATTTTAGAGCTGGCATGGGTGGAAGAATTAATAGATCATTTAGTTCAAATACATCATTTTATAGATGAGAAAACTAGGGCTCATTAGAGATTAAGTGACATGGCCAGAGTCATACAGCCCGTAATATTCATCCATCACATGAAAAATGGATTTTATACTGACAATTGTTTTTAGGCAAGTGAGTTACTGAATAACTCTAAACCCGCACCACCCAGCACAGTGGCCACGAGCCCTTAAAATGTGGCAAATCCCAACTGAGAGGTGTTGTAAAATACACACTAGTAAAAAACACACAGCAGATTTCAAAAATTTAACATGAATAAAAGAATGTAAACTATTTCATGAATTTGGTATTGATTACATGCATATATTTTTGACAGATTGAGTCAAATCGAATATATTCTTAAAATTTACCTGTTTTCTTTCTTTTTTTAGTGTAGCTACCAGAAAATTTAGAACATGGTCTGCGGTTCACAGGACATTTTTATTGGACATGGCTGCTCTAGACCATTATTATGTAATTTTTAAGGATTTAACAGAAATCCATTTCACTGGTGATTTAAAAAATTTTTTTAACTCACCACAAACATTCTTAATTTTGGTAATCATATAGATGCAACAATTTAATTTTAGGAAAGAATGCACACATATCTATAAGTTATAAAGGTGGGAATTGTGAACTGGGAAATTCCTCTTTTTGATCTTTATTCTTGCTTCCGTTTTTCTGGTCCATCACAGGCTCCCCCATAGCTAAGGCATGACCAACTTGCTTGTTTGTTTGTTTTGTTTTGTTTTGTTTTGTTTTGTTTTGGTTTTGGTTTTTGGGAGATCCAGGCAACCAAGGGGAGGCCATCTAAATTTCCCATTTCGTGTGGCTGCGAAAGCAGCCCTATAAAAACAAAACAAAACAATGGTGTTTCGACTAAAAAGGCAGAGATCGAGCATTCTCAAATTCATTTCTAAAAAAGCCAAATAATGAATGTCCGAAATACATACCACCTTTAGTAAGATAAACCTTTCCTTACCGACCCTGTTACCGAAGAACTCTGCATAGACGTGAGTAATAAATAACACATGCACTATATCCCACCATCTTTCCCCCATTTGCCAGCCAGGATTGAGGCTGAGGAAGCAGAAAGGATTAAGCAGAAATCAAAGGCAGCCAAGCGCTAATGGTGTCTAATTAGCATAACAAAAGACACTGCCACAATCTTTCAGCAGTGGGCAATACATCTCATTAAAGAAGACTGAATAACAATTATTCTCTCCCGCTCCCCCCATACCTCTTGGCTTAGCTCCGGGAGACCCTGAGAGCTCAGTTCCAGAGCCTCTGCTTTATGGGCCAGGCATTCAGGCTGCAGGGGAAAGAGCCTACTTGTATTACTGTGCACCTGCATCTCTGATTTATTCTGATTTCCTCTCCTGCCGTGAAAGTGCAGCTTCTTCAAGCACATACAAGTCCTGCTAGGCAGTTTATAGATATAGAATACTGAGGAATGGCAATGATAACAAAACAACAACAGCAAAAAAATGAATGCTAGTTCCCCCCTAAAATGTCTTTATTTAAAGAAAATTGATCTATTTGTCTCTCTTTGTCTATTCTGTTTTTCCCCTTTAATGTTACTTCACTGTCTCAGAGGTGATGAAGGTAAACGGAAATTTTACCACATTTTATTGCAACCAGTCATTAGCTGTGGGCATGCGCACACGCCTGCACGTGCACGTCGTGGAACTTAAATGGGAGCAGTCTGATTCAAAACGACCCTCTGTCCCTATTTCCTCTCGGTGATACACGACGAAAAAAGTATATATAAAATTCAACCCTAAAAAACTGTGGTTGCAGGTGGACACGGTAGTTTTTGTATAGCAGGTGGGGGGTAGTTTTTATATGAAATTTAAAGCAGGAATAAAGATTCTACTTAAACCAAGAATAAAAAGAAAATCCTCTTCCACAGTGATCACGAAGGAAGATGAAAGCTTCAAGTAATCCCATGTACTCTTTCTATCAATCTACTTTGGGGGAAGGGCTGAGTGGGGAGGAAAGAGAAAAGGGCACAGTCATTTAATCCAAACGATTGCCAATTCTGAGCTTTATTTCTTGGTCAGTAACACCTTTCAAAATGGAATCTAGTTATGAGGGTTGCTTTGATTTCTTTTCTAATGGCCTCTCCTGCCAAACACAATATTATATAGTCTACTTAAACCCCAGTGTTGCCATGTCTGTGAGTGGCTCTAGGAAAAGCCGTTTATCACGTATGCAGACAGGAACCTCGCAATGGTTACCAAAGACTAAACAGCAGAAACCAAAGCCAACTCACCGAGTAGCTGAGAGAATCCTACTGAACCTAGTTAGTAGGTCTGGATGTTTCAGACTGCCACCAACTTACCATATTGCAGGAATTGAGAGACCCTGAATAGTGGAGCCATTAACAACAGTACAGACTGCTGACCTGGGGGAAGGCACTTTAATGCTATACTGCACGTGGTGGTGAGCAGTTAAAATAAACCTTGGGATAGCACTTAAATACGAAAAGGCCGTCCTCTGCATGGTGAACCACTCGGCAATCAAAAGCCAGTTTCCATCATCCTTCCTATAGGTAGGGTGGATTTTTAAAAATCCTCTCTCCCACTGAATTTCTCCTGTTTCATAGATCACCTTGTATTTTTTGTTTTTACTTCTTTGCCTATTTCCACCTTAAAATGTTGCCTAAAAGGGCATGCAAATATGATGATGCATTATCGCGAATTCTATGCCGCTTCGTATTTTAAAGGACAATAGGTTTGTATTTTAAATCCCCAGTGACTAGATTTCTCCTAACAGCCACAGTCTTCATCTACCGCCTTATGTCTTACCAAAGGTTTCTGGGTATACTCGTACAATCTTCTTCCCTGTTTTTTAATTAAAAATTTTTTAAATTAATTATTTTGAAGAGGGGGTGAGTGGGGGAGGGGCAGAGGGAATCCCTAGCAGGTTCTGTGCTGCCAGCGCAGAGCCCAATGCGGGGCCCAAACTCATGAACAGTGAGATCATGACCTAAGCAGAAACCAAGAGTTGGATGCTTAAGTGACTGAGCCACCCAGGCGCCCCTCCAGTCTCCCTCCCTTCCAAGACAGACCCCAGCCAAAAGGATGAGAGCTCAAGAAGAACTAACCAGAGAGTCGAGAGGCCTTCAGTTCTACCTCTGCTCCTAACTAGCTGTTTGACTCTGAGCGAGTCATTTCCCTCTGGGGCCTCAGTTTCCTCTTCTAAAAACAAAACAGGGGGATTTGAAATCAGTAACGGGTAAGGCCATTCCTTGTGTTTCTAAATTAGGAGTTCCATGGAGAAGGCTGGACCGCCAGCCAGGTGTCCCGCAGTGAGTGACTCGGGCAGCAGGGTTCTGCTGGGCCCGGGGTCTGGGACAGGTGGCCCGCCCCAGCCTGACAGCAGGGACTGGTCTCAACACCCCCGGCTCCTTCCTCTCTCTTCCAGAGCTGACGCACGGTCTGGGCTTCGTGTTTGCCAAGGCACAAGGACCAGTGCAGAATGACTGGGAGTAACAATTCGGGGATCGGGTTGACCCACGTGAAAGAAACAATGAAAACAACTTGGCTGGAGTCTGGAATTTTTTGGTTAGTAACCTAGTTTTGGGGAGTCAGCATGTATGTGGAGAGGTTTGATTACTATTAGTAATACAGCTGACAGTGGCCCTGTTACCGCTAGGAGCAAATTCTGGAATTTCCTGCTTCAGTCTACTACAAGAAGATGGCCCTGTGAGCTGAGACACATCCCTCAGTTCCCCATCTAGAGCCCCTACCGGAGATGCTGATTCAAGCAGCTGGGAGACTTCCAATTTTACGTACAGAACCGTCTTGTGACGCTATCCGATTACTGCTTCAGAGCAAAATAACTTTGAGAAAGCAACACTTCAGATACATGACTATTTAGTCTAGACTGATGCTAAACTGGCTAACGAAGCCAAGTCTGCGGGAGGAGTTAGAATCCCAGCCCCCAGGAGCCCGGGTCAGCAGTCCTGCTGGGCCGACCCCAGCCCTCTGGAACAGTCCTGCCTGGGAAGCAGAGATAAAGAACTCTTATGCTCCCTTTTCAAAGCCATGACTCAAAGGATTTCAGAGAAGGAAGACAAAGCATATTTAATGGGGAGAGAGGAGGAAAACTGTCCAATATTGATAAATCTACAACTCATTTGTTCAGGAACTATTGGAAAGATGAATTATGCTGAAAAAGATCCTCAGCAGCTTCTTGTCATTTCTAAAACATGATCCTATGCCTGCCTGAAAGAGTTAAGGCTGTATAAATATTTATCATTCTTCTTTCAAAAGGATAAGAAAAAATTCCTTTTGCATACATGAATTTCAGATTGCTGAGCAAACATTAGGATATGGTCAGGGGCCCATCATCTTAATGAGGATATGGTAATGATAATGTGTTGGAGATATATATATATGATATATATATATATATATATATATATCATATATATATAGAGAGAGCTTGCTTATATATGATCCAAAAAACCCTAGAGATTTTGATTTTATACTTAGGCATGCACAGACCCGAGAATAGTTAATGCTCTCAGAAGCATATGGACGGGATGACAGGAATACCATCAAGGGCTTACTTTGGGACCAGGGTGAAAGATTCATTAAAAGTGATAAATACGATATGCCTTTCTTAATGTTTTGCAATTGCATATTCAATATAGCAGGCCAGTGACTACGCATTTTAACTGTCTTTATTTTTAAGAGAGCTGCCAGATTTTAATTACAGATTAAACAGTTATTTGCAAATGAGTACCTCTTCATTAACATATCAGAATCATAATAATAAACAATTCTCTGCTACAAAACAGCACCCTGAACAGTGTGAAGTTTAAGAACAGTTCATACATACGGCATTACAGCAGGGCAAAACAGCCTACTCACCTTGAGCAAGCTGACACCTTAAAAAATGTTAAGGGAAATAAATGACCTTGATGAAAGCTCACAAGATTCTGTATTTTATGAGACTGGAGATTTTGTTTCCTTTATTTGTGGCTATACCCCTGGTGCCCAGCTCCATGCCTGGTTCCTAGCAGGTTCTCAATAAATATTTGTTGAATGAATGAATGAAAGAGCCAGCATTTTTAAGGAGTATATAGTTATATTTTTGTAGTTATACTGTCATGTGTTAATACTTTTAATAACATTGCTACACTGAAATCAAATCATCTGTGAGGTTACCCTCAAAGGATTTAATTCAGAAATTTATTTGAAGGGCTGGAGAAGAAACGCAGTTTTCAGTTACCACCTCCGTAACAAACAGCAGCTGTGAGAATCTTATTTCACATAGTTCCTCACTTATTTTTATTAAAAAGACTTAATTTTTTTGGAGCAGTTTTACAGAGCAAAACAGAGGGGAAGGCACAGAGGTTTCCCACACATCTCCCTGCCCCTAAGCACACACAGCCTCCCCAACCCATGTGTCAATTCACTGACTGTTACAAGTGCACCACTCCTGTGAGGCATGTTGACAAGCTTCCCTTATTTTTCATTTCGCAGGTATCCTCTTGTTGTTTCCAACTCGTAAGTGCAGAAACACAGAGAAGTTAAGTAACTTGCTCAAGGCTACTCTGCAGGACAGAGCTCCCAGATCTCAGGCCCAGTGTTTTCTGAGTTGCACAATGTCGTACCCTCTCTTTACTACTTTTTCGGTGTCTGCAACCAAACACCAAAAAAAGAAAAAAATCTTAAAAAGAAAAACAGAGGTACTGTAGTAAGCAGGCAACACAGGGGTGCCTGGATGGCTCAGTGGGTTATGCTTCTGACTCTTGATTTTGGCTCAGGTCACGATCTCACAGTTTGTGGGATTGAGCCCCATGTCGGGCTCTGCGCTGACAGTGTGGAGCCTGCTTGGGATTCTCTCTCCCTCTCTGCCCCTCCCCTGCTTACTCGCTTTCTCTCAAAATAAATAAACTTGAGGGGCGCCTGGGTGGCGCAGTCGGTTAAGCGTCCGACTTCAGCCAGGTCACGATCTCGCGGTCCGTGAGTTCGAGCCCCGCGTCGGGCTCTGGGCTGATGGCTCAGAGCCTGGAGCCTGTTTCCGATTCTGTGTCTCCCTCTCTCTCTGCCCCTCCCCCGTTCATGCTCTGTCTCTCTCTGTCCCAAAAATAAAAAAACGTTGAAAAAATAAATAAATAAACTTGAAAAAAAAAAGTGAGCACACAACACAGTAAAGCAGAAAAAGATGGGAGATGGAAAGGTAATTTTTGCCATCCTTCACTCATCAATAAAGATGGAACACAATGAAAATATTTTCTCAAAACAGTCCCCGAGAATTGCCTGCTCTGTTTTAGGCTACTAGGTCAAAAACAGAGCTTCTAGTGTCAAAGTGCAGGCTAAGAAAACTGCCTTTAAGATTGACGTCAGCCAGATGAAGGGACGCTGGGAGCCCGGCTGGCTCAGTCGGTAGAACGTGAGACTCTTGATCTCCGGGTTGTGCGTTCCAGGGTTCTGAGCCGCACGCCGGGTGCAGATTGCCTAACGAGAAAATCTTTTTAAAAAAGTAAAAGATGAAGGCGGACTTTCACCAGAGATGAGAGGTGTGAGGAACAAGAGAGGCCGGTGTGGGAGCTCCTTGTAGAGCAGGTCATAAACAGAAGAAAGAACCACAAAAGGTTGTTCAGAAGATGTACTTGTTGCCTTTGTTTGTTTGTTTCTTTAGGGGACATACGAGATGAGGAAAAATTAGTTAACACAAATCAGTAGCCCCATGGATCATTCATGCCTAGGCAAAAAAGCACGTGGGTAGAAGTTTTAAAATTCAAAATGTTAATCCAGTTTTCTTAACAGTTATTGCAGACAGGCTGAGGGATTCTAAACACCCTTGGAGCTGTAAATTGTGGATTTTACCAAGCCCAGTGGTGTATAACTAGTGATATATTCTTTGGAATCACAAGGACTGGCAAATGATACAAAACTTAAAGGTCTCAGATTTACTGTTTCAAATAATGGTGGTGGGAGGTAGGTAGGTAGGAAGGATTCGTGATACAGTTTAAACTATCAGATGAGGACAATCTAATTCTATCACTTCTACTAACCAACATGAGCACAGGTATCATCCCTACTTCCGTTATGGGAAGGAAATGGTTTCCTTTATTTCTTCACCAAACACCCCCACTCTATAGATCACGAAACTAAGGCCCACTGATGTGTTCTCAGTTGAAGTCAGAGTTTATAATGGTGACGCTGAATAATTTTTTTTTTTGGAATATTCTAAAATTCTAAGTGATAGCAATCTATTACTTGGAGTACACATAAACAGAATTATACAGCAAATAAAAATGTTGTATGGAGGTGAAAGTTAATAGCTTAAAATATTCAGTCATAAAATTTTATTCCTAATTAAAAAAAATATGAAGAGGTATTATAAATAAATGATTAGTTTCAAATTCTTCAGCTTGCCAGAAAGCTAGCAGGCAAAAAAAAAAAAAAAAAAAAAAAAAAAAAAAAGGATTTAATGCTAATTATTCATTGCCCTCCCCCCAACCAGCATTTCCTAGAAAACACCAGCACTGCCCCCTGAGGAAGTACTTGCTTGCCTCTAACTAGGCAACCTCACCTTCAGTACCTGACTTTGTGGAGCCTTAGTCCTGAGGTTAAATAAGGCCCAGCCTGATAAATGAAGGAAACATCTCATTATGAAGAAGCAAACCCATGATAATGAATTGTTGATTCAGGGCAATTAGTTTTATAAGCCTATTTCGGGTAATGTTTCTGTTCTGTTCCCATTCTCCCTCATCCCGCTCCCCCCCTACCTCCCCACCAACCAATGCAGGCACTCTGAACCCTCTCCTCTCTTGGAAAATTCCACACTTTCTTTGAGCAGGTATCTTCCCTTTCCTCACCCTGAAAAGAGGTGGGGGAAGACACAGTGTCCTGCTAACAGCAGAGGAATCACTTCCCTTCCAATGAGCCTATCATGTGCCATGTCCTAGTTTAAAAGAGAACAGGGATCCTGGCAAATAAGAGTCTTTGAACTTGTAAAACTAACTGTGGCAGGGGCGCCTGGGGGTGCTCGGCTGAGCGGCTGAGTCTTGATTTAGCGTCAGGTCTCATGACCTCACAGTTCGTGTCTGGTTCTGCACTGACAGTGTGGAGCCTGCTTGAGATTCTCTCTCTCCCTCCCTCCCTCTCTCTCTCTCTCTCTCTCTCTCTCTCTCTCTCTCTGCCCCTCCCTCACTCTTGCACGCGAGCGCACTCTCACTCTCTCAAAATAAATAAAATTGTTTTTAAAGCTAAAAACATGGCTTCCTCTTCGTGTTCTGAGCTCAGAATTACACAGGGCACACATCACATTAACAGCACGTCCGTGTTTCGTCCACGGACGTATCAGTGGAAATACACGTACGGAGACCAGATGCGCGGGCTTTGGGAAATGATGCTGTTACGAAGATCCTGAAACATACAGCCACTGTGGTGTAGTTCAGAGCGATGGTAAGAAATTTAATTTCACAGCTGTTTCCTTTTCCCCTCTCATCTATCTCCCCCTTTCCCCAGCATACTGCCCCTGCCTTGGATACTACAGGACTGTCCCTCCAGTCCTCACTGCTCATCTTCTCCGCTGCCCAACACGGGTTGCTACTTTCTTTCTTAAGGTGTATTTTCTGATGTAAATGACTGACCCCGAGTATCAAGGGGCGAGAAAACAGGTTGGGTTCAAGTGAGTTCTGACTTTTGTTTGGACAAGTTATTCACTTTCGCCATCTATAAAATGCGGGAAGCTCATATCTAACTATCTTTGAGTTAGAAAGCACATGAAAATATCAGTGAAAATACAACAGAATACATTTTAAAATTTCACTTCTACAGATTTATTCAACATTTCGGGGTAGGTTGCTAGGCTTTGAGAACACTTCTTATCAAAAGTAAACTATTACTCTATGTGTTTGCTTTCATTATCTTTTTGGGAAATCATCAAATAGGATCAGTAAGTGATGATGCTTCAATTTCCTTACAGAACAAATGTTTGAGTAGATTCGGCAGTCATGTCTGAGATAATGTATCTCTTTGCTACTTAAAAAAAAAAAAAAAAAAAAAAAGATCAGATGAAAACCTTTAATAATACCTAGCCAGGCTAAAGATCATATCACACTCTTTAAATCAAGCCTTTAGTTTTGTAAATCAAGTGCTCTGGTTTTATTCAAAACACTTACTTGCCTCATGTATCCTTTTTGGCAGTTAATGAAAAGAGGGTAGAAAAAAAAATCACATCAAGTTTCCAAACAGAATTAGGTGGTTCAATCAAATCTATGAAAAATTTGTAATCATTACAGACTAGGAGTAGATCGTCCTTGTATTTTATAACAGGCTCTCTAGAAAATGAAGTGCATGGGGGCTGGGGGTGATGTTCAATGCATCAAAATAATAATTATCATGATATATAAAAACTAAATATCATAAAAATGGAAATAAGCCAGTGTATTAATGTGGAGGGGGGAAAAACCTTCTAAAGTAAAAGGTTAGAGGTCTAACTTTAAAAACAATGCAGTATTTTATAGATTTTCATTCTGTTCAAGACTGCCTAAATTAACTGAGAATACCCAAAAGTCTAAAAAAGCATATTTCAGTACGATTTTAATTTAAGAAGGAGAAGCCTTGCTTATGTAAATAATTCAAATGAACAGCAGAGCTGGGGATTTTAAAATCATAATTCTTCTCTAATAGTCAAGGGATGGTGAGGATTGCTTTTCTCAAACGAACTTCATCCTGTGGAGACATGTGCAGACTACAGGGCAGAGAGATCCTTTGCTTCAGCCGTCCCGTGTGTCTTAGGATGTCACATTCTAGGGGGCGCCTGGGTGGCTCAGTCACTTAAGTGCTTAGGTCATAGTCTTGCGGTTCATGGGTTCGAGCCCTGCGTCAGGCTCTGTGCTGACAGCTGGGAGCCTGGAGCCTGCTTCACATTCTGTGTCTCCCTCTCCCTCTGCCCCTGTTCCCACTCATGCTCTGTCTCTGTCTCTCAAAAATGGATAAATGTTAAGAAATTTTGAAAAAGATGCCACATTCTAGCACATGTGTGTCATCATTTGTTCATGTATGGGAGGCTAGCTACACACAAGAAATCCAAGTGGTACTTTGACTCCTATATGTAGACTATAATTCACAAAAAACTCCCAGGCAGCTCAAACACTTCACCACTGCGGAGATGAGCTTCATATCCATTCAGCACACCCCCCCGCCTGACTTGCGCATCTTCTAGATGACAGCCTTTTCACTTCCTCGTGTTTTGCTGTGCGGCCTTTCAACAGCCACACTAATCAGCATGAACACTCATAAACAATCTGTGGTTTGCAACTGGATGATGTATAGAAAACGGTTATTTTCTTTTAGAAGTATACTCACACGAAAAACCAAAACCAAATCTTTTAAAGCTTTAATGCTTCCCTTATCGTAGTCTTAAATAAAACAGATGTCTATTCTGGGGTGCCTGGGTGGTTCAGTCGGTTAAGTGCCTGACTCTTGATTTCGGCTCAGGTCATGATCTCACGATTTGTGAGATGGAACCCCAAATCAGGCTCTGTGCCAACAGCACAGAGCCTGCTTGGGATTCTCTCTCTCTGTCTCTTTCTCTCTCTCTCCCCCTCTGCCCCTCCCCTGCTTGCTCTCTCAGAAATAAATAAACATTAAAAAAAAAAAAAAAAAAAAGGTCTATTCCATCCCAAGATGTATGCTAGGAGAGAATCTTCATTTTTTTTTTCCTTAACAAATACAAGCACTTTACAGATATTAGCCAGTTCAATGCTCCAGACAACCTCATTGGGGCAGGAACTTCCTCTTGACGAGTCTGAGACCCAGAGGCACCAAGTCCCTTGCTGACAGTCTCCCAGCTCATAAGTGATAGGCACAGCCCACGTTCAGACCTGGAGGTCTGGCTCCAGAGTCTGAGTTCGTAACTACCATATAATGCTGCCTCCTCAATTTTAAAGTCAGGTTACAGTGTTAGAATGATTTTACCGATGCTTAATTAATCTCGGGGAGCCGATAACTACCATGTAGCCTGCTCTGGAGTTAAAATGATCTTTCTTATTTGCTGAACCAGTATAGAATATTCACGACTTTCGGAGATGAAAGTCAAATCACAACGTTAAAGTCACCAAGGGATCAAAGGGACTATGCAGCTAAGAGGGTGGTTGCATGCTCCTTTATTTATTAGTAATTTTAAGCAGATCTGTTGGTTTTTTTTTTAATGGATAATCAGTGCACAATAAAAGACACACATAAACCACGCAGCTTTTGGAAATGAAAATGACAGACTAAATCTCTGTAGGTGAAAGTGGAAGCTAAGGACACACCAAGCCTAAGAGTCACTGCAGGTGAGCACTGAATTTGTCCCTGAGCTTCCTGACCATCAAAACCAAGAGACTGGCATGGGTCCCTAGGGGAGCTCCACTGTTTGCAAACAGGGAGATGGTGGTCTCATTTGGAAAGCAAACTTCATAAAACCAATAGGTTTATACTTCTGTTTTTTTTTTTTTTTTTTTAAAGTAGGCTTCATGCCCAGCACCAAGCCCAATGCAGGGATCAAGACCTGAGCTGAGATCAAGAGTCGGAAACTTAACCAACTGAGCCACACAGGTGCTCCTAGATTCATACTTTTAATCTACTAGTAGATGGTCAAGAAATCTGTCTTATCATCCTTGCCTAGGAAAGTAATTTGCGCTCAACAAATGCACATTAAAATGGAAGACAAGAGTGGACTGCCACATAAGAATGTTCTTGCCTATATGACAACGGTTCCATTCAGCTCTGCCATATCACGGGGCCACCATCACTGTGTGTCTGGATTCCCAGCCTCGTCATGGGAACCTGGCCTCTATCTGACAGTGCTCTGATCCATTCCCCATAATCCACCTAGAGAGATATGCCTGGTCACGTCACATCTCCACTTAAAATCCTACAATGGCTCCCCACTTTTCTCAGGGGAAAGTTACCACATAAAGCCCTACTTATGGCTGTTGTTTTTTTTTTTAGTATATGTGCTGCTGAAGCGAGCACTGTTTTTTTTTTTTAAATTAGTGCACAGGAGGCCATATGATGAAGATATCATAATTCATTTAACTACTTTCCTATTAATAGACATTTAGCTTGTTTCTCATTTTTGGCTATTAAAACAACAACGCTTGCTTCTTTGGACGCATTTGTGTTTCTCTAGAAGTGGGATTACTAGGTTGAAGGAAGAATATTTAAACTTACGATTTTCACATAGGCTTTCTTTCCCACCCCCAGTAACACTGTCTATTACCAATTAAAAGAAAAAAGACGACGCTGCTAGCATAAAAGGTGAATATTTTTATTACAATTTTCACTTTCCTAATTGCCAGTGAGATAAAATGAACACCTTTCATATGTATTATTGAACTCTTTGCCCATTTTTCTGTTGAGCTGTAATTACTGAATTACAATTATTGCAATTATTTTTTTTCCTAGTTTGTTGCTTATCTTTTAACTCTTACATTTTTTCTTGAAGTTCGGTATAGTTGACACACAGTTCATTGGTTTCTGGTGTACAACAGTGATTTGACAATTACACACATTATGACATGCTCACCACAGTAAGTGTAGTTACCATCTGTCTCTACCACTGATCTTTTATCATGTCATTCATTATACAGAAGCATTTGCTGCTTTTGTAGGTAAAATTTATCCAGAAACCCTGCTGGGTCTTTGATGAAGATTATACAGACTCTATAGAATAACATGGAGAGAGTTGACATTACCATTATTTTATTTGTATTTTATTTTTTAATGTTTATTTATTTTTGATAGAAAGAGACAGAGAGAGTGAGCACGAGTCGGGGAGGGGCAGAGAGAAAGGGAGACACAGAATCCGAAGTGGGCTCCAGGCTCTGAGCTGTCAGCACAGAGCCCGACACAGGGCTCGAACCCACAAACTATGAGATCATGATCTGAGCCTAAGTCAGACGCTCAATCGACTGAGCCACGCAGGTGCCCCTACATTATCATTATTTTAAATTGCCCCATCCAGGAATGTGTTATGTTTCATAATTTAAATGTATTTTATACTTTTGAAACAATTCTATGAAATTTGAATAAAATATGTTTTATATTCTTTGAAACAATCAGTTTTGATCATGAAGATCTTGTAGGTTTTTTGTTGGGTTTACCTATAGGTATATGTATTTGCTAAATTTCTTTTGTGAATGAATCTTTTTCTGTTATGTTCTTCTACCTATGTATCTATCTATATTTTTATTAAAACGTGTACTTAAGTGTCTCTCAGGCAGGCAAACAAATATATCATGTATTAAAGAACGCCAAGTTAGGCTTTGTGCTGATGGTGTGGGGCCTGCTTGGGATTCTCTCTCTCTCTCTCTCTCTCTCTCCTTCCCTCCCTCCCTCCCTCCTCTGCTCATGCTCTCACTCTCAAAATGAATAAATAAACATTAAAAAAATAATAATCAGGGAGTGATGGTAGAAGACAGCCAAGGTAGAAATGTTTTTGAATTTTTGATTAGTAAAGCATTATATGAACGAGGAAAGAAGGGAAACCAGAGTTATGAGAAACTAATTTATTTTTAAATTCAACTTTTCATTTTAGAGAGAGAGAGAGAGAGAGAGAGCACATGGGGGTGGCGGGGGGAGAGAGGAAGGGAGGGTGGGAGGCAAAGAGGGAGAGAGAGGGGGAGAGATAGAGAGGGAGAGAGGGAGGGAGGAAGGGAGAAAGGGAGGGAGAAAGGGAGGGAGAAAGGGAGGGAGAGGGAGGGAGAGGGAGAGAGAGACAGAGAGAGAGACAGAGAGAGAGAGAGAGAGAGATAGAGAGAGAGAGAGAGAGAGAGAGAGAGAGAGAGAGAGAGAGAGAGATCCTAAGCAGGCTCCACACTCAGCACAGAGCCCAATGTGGGGCTTGATCCCACAACCCTGGGATCATGACCTGAGCCGAAATCAAGAGTTGGACGCTCAACCAACTAAGCCACCCTGGCGCCTTGAGAAACTAATTTATAGTTTTGATTTTACAAATTCCAGTAAATGACAGCGTCTACTTTTTAGAGAAAACGAGCTCTCAGAAAATCACCCGAGGGTGTTTCAGGATCTCGCCTCTTACATAAGTCACCTGTGTATTTTGTAGAATCTTTAAAAAGAAGTGGTTCCACAGCTTTCCTTAACCACCAGGTTGGTACTTTTTCTGTCAAATTCTTCATTCGGCCTTATCAGGGAGCCCCAAACCCAAGCTTCCCATGAAGCTCCCCATGAATAGCTGAAGCACTCCTGATTCAACCCAATTTTATGCTGCACTGTAAACCCTGCACAGTGGCCCCCCCTCCCCGAGCCGGGGCTTCAGTTACCCGCGGTCAACCCTGGCTCGGAAGCAGATAATCCTCCTTCTAACAGGAAGTCAGAAGGTCAGCAGGAGCCTAGTGAGACATCACAGCGCCTACGCCCTTCACCTCACTGCGTCCCATCATGCTGGTCTTTCATTATCACAAGAAGACTGAATACAGTAGAATAAGATATTTTGAGAGAGATCGCATTTCCATTACTTTTGTTACATATAGGGTTATGACCGTTCTATTTTATTATGAGTTATTGTCCTTAATCTCTTCCAGAGCCTGATTTGTAAATTAAACTTTATCACAGGTGTGGGTATATAGGAAAAAACTTGGTTATATGGTACTATCTGTGGTTTCAGGCATCCACTGGGGGTCCTGGAATGTACCCCCTGCAGATATGAGGGGGGGAACTACTATAGTTGTTGTTTTTGGTTTAAGAATGTATAATGAACCCAATTTAGTGTCACTCAGCTTCAACCATGAACTCATGACAAGTCTTGTTTCATGTATTACCCGTTACCTCCTCAGATTTCTTTACTGTTTGATGTCCTTAACCCCCCTCCCTTGCAAACTGACTTGTCTTCTGTATCTAGGAGCCTGCGTAGTTTTTGTTTTTTTTGTTTTTTAAGATTCCACATATAAGAGAGAGAGCATATGGTAACTGTCTTTCTCGGACTTATTCTGCTTTGCATAATGCTCTTGAGCTCCATCCATGTTGCTGCAAATGTCAAGATTTCATTCTTTTTTATGGCTGCATAAAATCCCATTGTGTCTGTCTGTATATATGTGTACACACACACGCACACGCGCACACACACACACACACACACACACACACACACACTCAAACCTCTTCTTTATCTGTTCGTTCATTGATAGACATCTAGGTTGTTTCTGTATCTTGGCTACTGTAAATACTGCTGCGATGAATATGGGGGTGCAGACTACTTTCTGAGTTAGTATTCTCATTTTCTTCACATCAATACCTAGAAATGGAATCACTGGATCATAGGGTAGTTCTATTTTTAATTCCTGAGGAACCTCCATACTATTTTCCATAGTGGCTGAACTAGTTGACATTCTCACTAAAGTACAAAGGGGCTCCCTTTTCTCTACGTCCTTGCCATCACTTGTTACTTTTTGTCCTTTTGATAATAACCATTTGAACAGGTAAGAGGTAATACCTCATATGGTTTTGAGTGTATTTCCTTGATGATTAGTAATGTTAATTATCTTTTCATGTATCTGTTGGCCATTTGTATGTCTTCTTTGGAAAAATGTCTATTTAGATATTCTTCCCACTTTTGAATTGAATGGTCTTTTTGCAGTTGAGTTGTAGGAGTTCATTATATATTTTGGATATTAGCCCATTATCACATATATGATTTGCAAGCATTTTCTTCCATTCAAGAGGTTGTTTTTCATTTTGTTGATGGCTTCCTTTGTTGTGCAGAAGCTTTTAAAGTTGGAGATATTCATGCTTATTTATTTTTGCTTCAGTTGCTTTTGTTTTTGGTGTCAGATTTAAAAAATTGTCACCAAGATCTATGTCAAGGAGCTTCCCACCTATATTTCCTTCTAGGAGTTTTATGGTTTCAGGTCTTATACTCAAGTTTTTAATCCCCTTTAATTTTTGTGTAAAGATACTGATACCGTTTCCTTCTTTTGCATGTGGCCGTTCAGTTTTCCCAGCACCATTTATTGAACAGACTGTCTTTCCCCCTTGCATAATCTTGCTTCATTTGTCATAAGTTATGTGACCATATATGTGTGGGTTTACTTCCGAGTTCCCTAGTCTGTTCCATTGACCTGTATGTCCTTTTCAATTGTTCTTTTTGGTTACTTTTAGTTTTGATGGGATCTCATACTTGGCTTATCCTCAATTATCTTATTACTTTTTCAGTTAATTCCACTGTATTTCCTGTAATTGTTTGTATACTTGTATGTATTTTCTATAGACTAAAATTTTCATGGCAGTAGAAACTATTTCTGCCCTTTCACGCTACTGTGTTCCCACTACTTAGCACAGCTCTTGGCACACTGTGGGAGATCGATAAATATTTGCTAAAATGAATAGAATTTAACATGTAAATTCAGGTTTCTCTTCTCATATACAGGTGTCAACACATGTTCATTTCTCCCTATAACAGTCAAACTTCTTGAAGGAATTAGGATTCTACTATCCAAAAAATTAATAATATTTTTTAAATTATTTTTAATGTTTTTATTTATTTTTGACAGAGAGGGAGAGACAGAACATGAGTGGGGGAGGGGCAGAGAGAGAGGGAGACCCAGAATCCGAAGCAGGCTCCAGGCTCTGAGCTGTCAGCACAGAGCCCAACACGGGGCTAGAACTCAGGAGCTGTGAGATCATGACCTGAGTCAAAGTCAGACACCCAACCAACTGAGCCAGGTACCCCAAAAGCTTCATAATTAATTTCCCCATGAAAATAACACAAATTAAAATGAAATACACTTTTCTAAATAATCACTGAATATAGGAGGAAAGAAAAACTCCAAATAAGTCAACTTGAGAATAAAAATGATCAAAATACTACCTATTAGATAGAAGACTAAGACTCAGAAGATGTTTTTTTTAAGACTCAGAAGATTAAAACAAGTAACAAATATTCCACTTTAGCAATGAGAAAAATAAGAACAACGATCATCCCAAGAATAGTCATACCCCACGAAACACAGAAGAAAGGAATTCAATTAAAAAGAGGAATAAAAAACACAAAAATAAGGACAATTAACCATGCCGGCATATTTGTGTATGTATAAGTGTGTGTATGAATGGGAGGATCTCAGAAAAACAAAACAAAACACTATACAACAACAAGTCAAATAAAGCAGACAGAACTTTAGCAAAACCAATCATGGGGGAAGAAAGATGAAAGACAAAATGGGGAACAAAAAGGGCATGCTAATAATCAAGAGAATATTGCATACAACTCTATGCTAAAAAATGTGAAAAAGAAAACTGATGTAATGTGTAGTTATTATAGAGATGTGTTACAAAAATTGATGCAAAAAGAAAAAAGCACAAAAGAAAACCAATATACATACAAGCAATCTAAAAGGTTATGAAGCAATTTCTTCTTCAAAGACTCCAGGCAAACGGGTTCCTGGCTGGCTCAGTAGGTGGACCACATAACTCTTGATCTCAGGGTTATGAGTTTGAGCCCCACAGTGGGTATAGAGATTACTTAAATTTTTTTTTCCAAAGACTCCAGGCAAGAACATTTTTTAAGCAGTGAACTCCTTTACACTTTTAAGAAACTGATAACCTAATGCTATAGGAAACAAATCCAAAGCATAGAAAAAATATGGCCGTGGGCATGCAAGCTGGTGCAGCCACTCTGGAAAACAGTATGTTGGTTCCTCAAAAAACTAAAAACAGAACTACCCTACGACCCAGCAATTGTACTACTAGGCATTTATCCACGGGAAACAGGTGTGCTGTTTCGAAGGGACACATGCACTCCCATGTTTAAAGCAGCGCTATCAACAATAGCCAAAGTATGGAAAGAGCCCAAATGTCCATCGATGGATGAATGGATAAAGAAGATGTGGTGTATATATACAATGGAGTATCACTCGGCAATCAAAAAGAATGAAATCTTGCCATTTGCAACTACGTGGATGGAACTGGAGGGTATTATGCTAAGTGAAATTAGTCAGCCAGAGAAAGACAAAAATCATATGACTTCACTCATATGAGGACTTTAAGAGACAAAACAGATGAACATAAGGGAAGGGAAACAAAAAGAATATAAAAACAGGGAGGGGGACAAAACAGAAGAGACTCATAAATATGGAGAACAAACTGAGGGTTACCGGAGGGGTTGTGGGAGGGGAGATGGGCTAAATGGGTAAGGGGCACTAAGGAATCTCCTCTTGAAATCATTGTTGCACTCTATGCTAATTTGGATGTAAATTTTAAAAAAGAAAAAAAATTTTTTAAAAAGCAAAAAAAAGAAAAAATATGGCCGACTACTCCATTAGATTTTAGGAAGCCACCATCACCATGACTGGAAACAACTGAAAAAAGTAACATGAAGAAAGAATAATAAAAACAAGGGTTAAGACCTAAGATAGTGTATATCATGGCTAAAAAGGACAAGTCCTGGATTTTGAATTCCAGGTTTACCATTTTGAGTGAGTTACTTTCCTCTGTGATGCCCCAGGTAGATGGTTAAATGAAATAATCCATCTAAAATACTTAGTCTCATATAACAATATTTTAAGGGGAGATGGTCCAGGGTCCCTTAAAATATGCAAAAAAAAGTTGCACTTCGTCAGTAGATTCATTTTTCTGAGAGGGAGGTTCACGGTTTTGATGAGATTCTTAAATGAATCATCCCCTCCGCCCCAAATTAAGACTCACTCACACAAATCTTACTTCTGAGTATAGATGCAGAACAAAAAATCGGATACAACATAAGCAAACTAAATACAACAGCACATTAAAAGAAACATTCACCAATACCAAGAAAAAAAAATCTTTGAAACTGAAGGCTACTCTGGGATGAGGGTGTACATAGGGCAGTTTTTCTAGAAAGCAATTTGGTAGCATCTATCACAAACCCTTTAATGTGATAATATCTGTACTCTTCAACCTAATGATTGTGCTTCCAGGAATATATCTAAATAAACTGGCCATTCAGTGAGAAAGAATGAAATCCTGCCATTTCTAACAACATGGATGGAACTGGAAGGTATTATGCTAAGTGAAATAAGTCAGTCAGAGAAAGACAAATAATTATATGTTTTCACTCATATATGGAATTCGAGAAACTTAACAGGAAACCATGGGGGAAGGGAAGGGGAAAATAGTTTTAAACAGAGAGGGAGAGAGGCAAACCATAAGAGACTATTAAATATAAAGAACAAACTGAGGGTTGATGCGGGCAGGGGCGAGGAAGAGGGGAAAATAGGTGATGGGCATTGAGGAGGGCACTTGCTGGGATGAGCACTGGGTGTTGTATGTTAGTGACGAATCATGAGAATCTACTCCCGAAGCCAAGAACACACTGTATACACCGTATGTTAGCTAAGTTGACAATAAATTATATTTAAAACTAAAAATAAATAAATAAAATGGCCATTGAAACAAAAAATGTGTCTATACAGATGTGTCTTATGGGGTAATTTATAATAATAAAACATTAGAAACAATCTGTCCAACAATAGAGGAATAGTTAACAAACAGATGCATCCATTCAATGGTGTAGTCTGTAGCCATTTACAACAGGTTTTTGAGAACTTAACACAAAACAATGCTCAAAATATGGTTTTTAAAAATAAGTTACGCTGCCAGCATTATAAAATAAAATAAATGAATAGAGTCTAAAGAAAGGAAATATACCAAAAATGTCAGAATGGTTAACTCTGGGTGATGAGATTATGGGTGATTAGTATTTTTTTCTTTCTTTCTTAAAAAAAATTCCAGATATTCTATAATAAGCATGTTATTTTTAAAATTTATTTATTTACTTAAGTAATCTCTACACCCAACGTGGGGCTTGAACTCACAACCCTGAGATCAAGAGTCGTATGCTTCACCACCTGAACCAGCCAGGCGCCCTTATAACAAACATTTTAAAAACAATGATGTAGGGGCACCTGGGTGACTCAGTTGGTTGAACATCTGACTCTTGATTTTAGCTCAGGTCATGATCCCAGAGTGGTGGGATCAAGCGCCGTGTCGGGCTCTATGCTAAGCACGGAGCCTGCTTGGGATTCTTTCTCTCTCTCTGCCCCTCCCTGCTTGTGCACTCCCTCTAAAAATAAAAATAAAAACAATTATATGAGAGTTATTTTAGTAGGTGCCTGGCTGGATCAGTTGGTGAAGCATAAGACTCTTGATCTCAGGGTCATGAGTTCAAGCCCTCATTGGATGTAGAGATTACTTAAAAAATAAAATAAAATTGAAAACAACCTATTTTAAAGTATCTTACTAATAAAAGTGCATAATCAAATGGATCATCAGAACTACTGTTCCCCATGTCATAATTTTTGCTTATAATACTATTTCAGCTTTCCATTTATTAAGATAATTTAAGAATATTGATAATTAACGACACGAGGAGTCTCTTACATAGCTGAAGAGTGTCGGCTAAAAGCAATGTGATCTGCTCTGGTAAGTCAGGGTTCTATCTTTTCTCAGCTTCTGTAAATGGTGTGAGGTTTTCCCTACTTACATATGAAAATACCATCGAAAGATGTTCATGGCATCAGTAATGTTTTAGAAACCGTGTCATGATTTTTGCTCTTCACTTTATAAAGAAAAAAGGAAACCTGGAAACAAAGTCACTGAGTAGGTAATAGGAAATAAGATGACAAATAAAACTACCCTTGTCACCTTCCCTCCTAACTCCAGTATTACATAATATTCGACGTTCTTCTAGTTAATCGGACCATCTTTTCTAACATAAAATATGGTCCCGGTGATCACCTTGATGGCATGCTTGAGGCATGTTATCAGAGCTGCAGATAGCATGCACTGAACTTCACCTGTATGCCCCAGAGATCATTAGTTGTCCTTGCTATTACTATGCTTCTCTCCCTGGTAGGTATGAATTCATCTACATTCATCAAACATTTGATGGCTTTTCTATCATTTTCTTCTTCATCCTGTCAGAAAACGGACAAATCCACCGAGGGTTCCTCTAGTCGGTAAATATCACTTTTTAAATTATACAGGTTTTCAGTGGGGACACAGGTGCATAGCATTTATAATATCTGCTCATCCCTGTTCTTGTCATGGGGTGGACTTTGTAAAATATTCTAATTGTATATATATTTTTAATGTCCAACTTGTAGACCATCTTTTAAAACATTGTTTTTAACGTTATTTATTTTTGAGAGAGAGAGAAAGACAGTGCGAGCAGGGGAGGGGCAGAGAAAGAGGGAGACACAGAATCCGAAGCAGGCTCCAGCCTCCAAGCTGTCAGCACAGAGCCCGAAGTGGGGCTCGAACTCACGAACTGCGAGATTGTGACTGGAGCCGAAGGTGGGTGCTTAACCAACTGAGCCACCCAGGAGCCCCCAACTTACAGACCATCTTATTTCGCTTCTTCCAGCATTCCTTTCATCTGGTGAAAATTAAGAATTTCTCACAAGTCTGCAGTGAGCTGGAGTGACCTGTCTCACAACTTAAGAGGTCTATCTACATTGAATCGGCTGTCTTGGGCAGAAAATAATACACTTTACATATTTATGTTTTGCTGAAGGAGAATATTTATAAAGAGGAAGAAAGGAGAAAAAGAGAGGGGTAAACAGAGAGATGGGTGTACAAAGCAAGAGGGAGATAAAGAAAACTACTGAAGCACCATTGGTTCGGAGGTAAATGTGTTACCAGAAAACTGCTAAAAACCTGCTTTTTACCTGGGCTCTGCATACTTCAGAAATTGTTTTTATAGTTTTTTGGGATACCTACGTGGCTCAGCTGGCTGAGTGTCTGACTTCAGCTCAGGTCACGATCTTGCATCTGTGGGGGTGCCCCACGGTTGGGCTCTGTGCTGACAGCTGGGAGCTTGGAGCCTGCTTCAGATTCTGTATGTGTGTGTGTCTCTCTCTGCCCCAGCCCACCCTCATGCTCTTTCTGTCTCTAA